>NC_132941.1:12767500-14017500 GCF_034638445.1 Ciconia boyciana | reverse complement strand
AGGGCAAGGGGCCTCCCTCCTGCTCTGACAGTGTTCCCCTCACTTTGGAAGGGCACTGTAAGGGAGAAAAAAGAGTAAAGAGCCAGCAGAGAGGCTGGTACAGAGAGGTAGAGGGACTGGGTTTTGAGGAGCTGTATGAATCTATTCAGGATGAAGGACTAGATGTGGCAGCTCTGGGGAAAGGACCTGTAGAAGAGAACAGTGGTAAGGAAGAGAGGGCAGAGGGAAAGGAGGTGGTGGGAAGGGTCAGGATTCGAAGATGTGCAAAACCAGGAGACACAGGGGATGGGGAAGGCACGGGGGGCAATGAGGAAAGGAACAGAAGAGAAGGAGATGCGGGATGGGAGAAAAGAGGCCAGAGAGGAACATAACTAGTGTGGCATCTGGCTCTGCCCAAGTTTCAGGGTTCTTTGATGTCCCTGAGAACCTGAAGCCCAGCAGCAGAGCTTGACTCTCTTCCTCCTCTGCTGCCATTCCACATCAGATGTAAGAAAGAGCTTTCTGCTACTGTTGGTGAAGTGGGTTAATCCACGTGGTAATCCAGAGGACAGCTGTAGGACTACAGGGACCCTAACTGTTGTGATAACCCATGTGATTCTGGGCTTACTTCTGTTTTAAAGATTACAGGTTGGCTTTTGTCTATTTTTATTTGAGAAAGTATACTTTTCAGAAGAATTCTTTAAGGGGTATCGCTAAGGTGGCAGAATCACAGCACGCTGATCAAAGTCAAAGATGCTGGTGCTTTTATGTCACTCTTTGTGTATATGCACAATAGATTTAATAACTTTGGAAAGCTTAACTTTGCAACCTTCCCATTCCATTATCATAATTTTTAAGGCATAGGATATGCAGACGCTAATCCAAGAGTAACAGCGCAGCAGCAATTATGATACTGCATTTTAATTACTACTGGCTTTCAGCTTCACACTTATTTGAATTTGGCCTGTTTTCTTCTTCATAATACAAATCTATTTATTCCTTGTAAGAACTAATTTAGCTCCATTTTCATAGAATATTTGTAGGGAGGAGTTTAAGTAAGCCTCAAAAAGAAAAGAATAGTGCAAAATGGAAAAAGTGAATCAGGTGCCTGTGATTTATGCAAGGCAGATTTGCAAGATTATTGAATCTCAATTCTAAGGTCACTGTAGCATTTTGTAGTTGAGAATAAACAGGCACTCACTGTAGTCAGTGATTCACTGAAAAGTAAGAAGTAGTAAGTGTAACCAGATATTTTCTTGAAAGTACAATAATCTGATCTACAGTTTATAGGAAAAGAAAGTGCATTATTGTTTTACAATTATGGCAGAAAATGCATTTGTATTATAAAATTAACTATCCTTAATAAAGCTGATTTTAAATAAAAGGACATTTTTACAGCTAATATAAATGGGCTTATTTCCCATTGCTCCGTGCTTTGTTGAGTTTTGGCTTGTACAATTTTGGCTTGTACAAGGTGGGCATAAATACTAAGTATGTATACTAAATAAAAACAGTGGCAATTTATATTTATTCACAAAAGTCTAATGACATAAGAAGGATGGCAGAGAGAAGACATGGCAGAAATGATGTTCCAAATGCTGTAAACTATAAATGAAGATGAAATCCTCAAAATGTTTTTTAGATTGGACACACTAGTAAAATCCTACCAACTATGCTATTCAAATTCCTTTTTTTCCCCTTATATAACAATAACCAAATAAACTTACTTCAGGAAAATACACTTGAAGTAGTTCCCTGCTCGATTAGCACATTTTCCTATGGATGTGCATCTGTGGTTATGTGGTTAACTATTATTGTACAAGGAGATGGAGGTAGGGATAGGGCTCATTTCCTTGCTTTACTCTGACGTTGCTTTAATGGGGGCATTTGCATAATGCAGGAAATCAGAGCTTGCTGAAACCAAGTGGCAAAATTACGTCTATGGTTTTATGACTGTACCCAGTGTGTTTCTTTTTGTCATTGAATTTGTTTTCCTTTTATCTCACTCTGCATTTCTATGTCTCTCTGTAGTCCTTTTTACTGAATCCTTCTCTCTGGTTTTCAATGGATTTTTTCCCTGAGCCTCTTTTGAGTAAAAGATGAACCATATCATATTTCAATTTGAATAGAAGTTCAAATTGAAGAGTGTGTGAAAAGGAACAGGTCTGCTGTTAGACTGAGCCAGGACAAATCTCTACTCATTGCACTCACAGTCAGAAAGTCCCCTGGGTTATAATAAGCTGCCTCAGTTGTCATGCAGGTCACCCCAGGCACTCATCCCAGTTTGACAGAAAGGAGGGGAGAATTGCATTGATTTATGCTTAAAATTTAATGTTGAAAAAAAGCACTTTGGATCCCAGACATTTTGGGTTTCTATGCATGTGTAAAAATAAAATGATATTTTAATGCTTACTGTTTGTTTTTACTGGAATTGAATTTTTGTTTTGCAGTTAAACACAAGAATATATCATTTTTGTACATAAATGTGGTTATCTTTGTGTTGTTAACACTGGTGTAGCTCAAGTATGATATGTATAAACATAACTTGCCACTGTGTTTTTCATTGGTAGAAAGATAAGCTATTAAGACTTAGCACAGAACATTAGCATATTCTGGAGGCAAAATGTAACACAGCCAACATTAATTATACCACATGGAATGTTATAATAAAGTACCTTCTAAAATATAGGGTGAATATAAGGAGCACCAAGAGCAGCAGCCTTTCTTCATAAATCTCACTTTAAAATAGTAAAACATCACTATTCTTCCAAGGCTTCTTCCAAATAATAAATTTTAACTTTAAGCTGCACCATTGAAACAAGCAAGCCACAATCCGTATTTTATTTTGTCAGTGAATTCCATGATGGCACTGTATAATGAATTTACAATGTACGCATGTGGGACTAGGAGGGACCTCCTAAATCTTTACACCCTGTCCTTAAAATAATGAAGGAAAACTAGTTGACAGCCATCTATAAACACAGACACACAGTTTTGCTGTTGGTGGACAGGTAATGAATTCCTAATAACGTGCTAAATGCATAAGCTCATCTAACCTCTATCTGTTATGCTACAGCATCTCTTCACAGTGGGATAATGCAAAAGAATGTTCTTATCTAGGTAGCAGAGAAAAGAATATTTTTAAAACGCCACTGGATGCCAGCAAGGCCCACATATATTAAAGATATATATTACCATCTTTGACATGACCTTGCCCCTTTAAATATTTTATATAACCAGTAATAGAATTTTTTTCTAAAACATTTGCCAGGAATGCTTTAAATGAAACTATCATTGGGAGTCACATACACATTTTAAAAGATTTGGGCTGCCATCCAAGAATTACATATGCCTGAAACAAATGCTTAAAAATTGTATTCCTATGTATGTGAACTGCACAGAAAAAGTATGAGCCTGTACTGGTTTCCATTACCCCTGGACTTCTTGTTACACAAGGCACTTGGCCTACCCATATCCGAAGTCCATAGAGAAGGACCAACTGTAATACATATTGTGTCCAGTTTACACAAGACTCAAGGTCCTGTGTCCCCTTACAATGTTATGTGTGAAAGTCTAGACTTCCGTCAGTATTTGTTAACAGTGTGGCTGGCGTTTGGGTCTGTGAAGAATCACTTATTGCCTGATGGAGATGTTTTATGCAAGCTATGGCGCTGTGGAGTATAGCTATTAGGGGATACTATTATCAGTCAGGATAAAGATAAGTAGGATTCCCTCAAGATCTCAACCGACTTACTGATTACTTGAAACTCATGTGGAACCACCAGTGAGCTGAAAGGAAAATATTTTATGGACAGTACTCCTCACTACTGATTGTTTACTCAGATATTCTGATTGATTTTGGTCCTCTAGCTTCCAACATAGTAATGAATTTTTTTCCTTACGTGTTATGCTTACCAGTCAAGCTGGCATCAAGTTAAGTCTTGGTCAGTGGTGTCTGGAAGCTGCTGTCCAACACTTCAGATTAGGTGGTAGTACAGAGAGAATCTGAAATCGTAGCACCTGTCCTGTTATGAAATCTGGAGAGCATGACTAATCTATCTTCACAGAGTATTTCTCACCCCAGATTTCCACTTGACTTTTGTTTGATGTTGCTGGGTTGGCTGTGTCTGATTCATATCACCCAGTGCGTGGTGAAAGTTAAAATGATTCTTACCTTTGGCTCACAAAGGCTTTCATCTTCTAGAAGCCCCCTCTTAAAAAAATTACTTACTTAAAATATCGCATGAAAAATGAATCATAATATGATACTACTTTGTCTTTCTACATAACCTTCTGTCCAGTTTTGTACTCAGAAATTATTTAGCCTTCGTACAAATATCTCTAGGGTAAATAATAAGAATCCTGCGTCAGTAAACCTTGCCAGAGTTTCAGAAATTTCCATTAAGTTTTTTTTCTGAGCTTATTCAGTGACCTCAGTCATAGAAGGTGACAGTATAGAAATTGCTGTAGACAAATTAGTATGAAAGAGATAAATGAATTGGGTATTATCTACATGAAAATGCTACTTTGGACCATAATGGGGAAAAATTAAGCCACAGAAGGATGTCAGTGTTGAAAAACCAGAGGCAAAGCATCTGTAATTCAACACTAAAATCAGAACTGCCTTTATTAATGGTAACAAAATGATATCACTAATACAATTAAAATTAAACTATTTGAGAGACATTTCAGAAAGCCACAGGATATGCTTCAAGCATTACATCTAGAGTGTACAAAGCTGCACAAAAGGACAATTTAAAGTTGACAGTGGGCCAAAGCCACCTGCAGCCAAAGGTCATCACAGCTTCATTACAATGGGATTAACTAAAGCCAGCTTGAGCATTAGTTGTTAGGGACAAGGTGAGGGGAACCACTCCACAGTGGACAGTAGAAGAGCAATGACACCGTCTGTTGCATGTGGCATCATCTAACGTTTTACTGACTGTATGGGTTTGGTACAGGGAAGTGTTGAGTGGGAGACAAGCTCCAGCGGCGCTGGCGACTGAAGTGCAGCCCTAGCTCTAATTTAAAGGGCCTCGCTCCAAGCATTTGCGGTTACATCATCACGCTACTGAGGTTAACTATAACAACAGGCTAAAGGAGTAGTCAGACTTTTTGTGTTGTTTCTGGATTTATCCTGCCATTTTCTCATGTCAGCAGAAGGGCCAATGATCTCAGTCTTGGGGGAATATCGCACAGAAACACACACCTGCTAACCCCAATGTAACAGCAGTATACAAAGAGACAAACAGGTCAGGAGTCTTTCTTGGGGAACATGCGATTCAGTTCAGTTCGGACTTTTCAGGCCTGCACGGATTGTCAGGAAAAGGCTATTTATGTGAATGATCATCAGGAGACACAGAGGGGAAATACTGATGGAAAAGCTGGAAATTAAACTGCATTACTGGAAGAGAACAGGTTTGCTTAGTGTTCAGGCTCTTGTATGGAATTTGGTAAACTGAAAGGTTCTTGCAGTAGGATGGTTTTAACTGCTTCACGTGCCTCATTTAAATATAAAGATGAAATTTCTGCAAGCTTTTTGTGTAGACCTGATTCTGCCTATTTAAGGCCACAGGAACTTCAGAAAAATCCCAGCTGTGACTGCTCCTGGGGATTTATTTTAGGAAATTTGCTTCCACATTAACAATCACCAACACAGAGCAGAAGTCTGCACCTTTTGCTTTTAGACTCTCATTAAGACCCTGGTGTGGAGGATAGCATCAAGTAAGAAACAGGAAAACATGCACTTGATAATATTTCCAAGCAGTTCCACTGTCACAGACCTATTGCCCCACTGCTAGGAGGCAGAGGAGTTGTTCCAGTAATTCATTACTCACTCTGGCTTTTTTCTTCTCTTAGGAAAAATATTTATCCCTAAAGAAAAGCCCATAGAAACCCGTACAGAAGAGAAAGTGACCCTGGATCCAGAACTAGAAGAAGCCCTGGCCAGCGCTTCAGATACTGAGCTCTACGACCTTGCAGGTTAGCTCATATATAGGTATGATCCCCCTACACATCCAGTTCTTCTCTGCCTAGACCTGCCACCAGGAGTGTCTCATGATCATCTCTCAAGTACCTGCTGTTTCACTATACAGACAGGTGGCAACCTGTGGGCTGTGCCTTGCCCACGAAGACTTCAAGCATGACTCGATAGCTGCTGCATTTTAGACTTCTCTCATCTACTTATAATTGATGTGGCAGGCAAGGGGAGAAGATGAACCAGCTAACATGGTTGGGGAAAGGAAGGGTAGACTGCAGGCTGCTGCAGGTGGAGACCTGCAGTGGAGACCACTGATCTTACTGCATCCGCATTGTTTGTAGCATACTATTGCTACCTCCACTCAACTCTGACATCCCACATGGCAGGATGAACTTGTTAGAGGATGCAGTGGATGAAGATCCTGCATCCATGAGGAAATTTGGAATCTAATCCCTTGAATCAGAAAATTGGTTGCCAGCTGATGAGACCTGGGTATCTTCACCACTTTTAATTCTGTTCCTTTAATCCAGAATACAACCTCACGTTCTAGAGTGTGCACAAAGGAAATAATTTTGAAGTGTATCCACTTGCATAAATAACATTTGAACCTACAGTATAACAAAGGCCAATCTGTAGTTCTTGAGCCACCTGTGACTTTCAAGCAGTTTGTATTATGGGTATGTCATATGTTTATGCTAGTAGATCATCATCTGAATCCCTAATCTGGGAAGAAGCAAACCAGCCAGAGCAGGTGAGATTAATGTCAATGGGTTATTCTAAAACCCTGCTCAACCTAGTGTTGAGACCTCCCTATGGAACCACTGACATCTCCTGCCTTGTCCACCCAGTTCCGAGTGGATTCTATCCTTCCCTGGGCTCTCTGAGGTCCTTTGTCTACCTTTTTGGGCCCTAGTTATGCAAAAATTTTGGTGGGAGAATTGCAACTCTATTGACAATTTTTTTGTTTTCATTAGGAAAATCTAAATAAAATATTTCAGCATATTAGATTAATCTGAATCTGGGTTAGATCAACGTTAAACTCAAAACTCTTGTAGCTACTATATCATCCTATTGAAGGATGTTATCTTGCCATTATCGTCTGTAATTCTTGGCTACACCACCCATTTCTGGATGCATTAGTCTTGGCTCTGACTGAAATGTGGTGTATCACAGGAATCAGGATTATAATGCGGCTGGCACTTGTCAGGAAGTCTGAAGTTCATGGAATGAAGTTCCAAGTTTTGCTCAGCTCTGGTCAATATCCAGCCATTCGTGACAGAATTTGTAGGTATCGTAGTCTAATAAAAAAAAAAAAAGAAAAAGAAAAAAGAGTAGCACACCTACTGCCCAGAGTTCTGAAAACAGTCTGTAACAGCAACTAAAGAGTCATTTGCTTACTCAACAGAGTATTTTCCGTAAGAAAAAACTGATGATAAAAGTAAAAATCTACATCAAGTTAATGACTTTTAATTAATGCATGATCCTATAGAATAAAGTTCAATTAGATAATTTATGGGAGAAGTATCAGCAAACACAGCACAATTTATTGCATGACAGTATGGAAGTTCATTGCACAAAAGATAACTTTGAAGCTTCTTTTATGGAGTTGTGGTTTCTCTTGTCGTTTCTCTCATAATAGTTTATATCCTCACTATTTATTTTAAAGTCCTGGAATTTTTTTTTTTCCAAGCACATCAGCATCCATGTGCTTCTATAAGAAACCACAGTGTGAATGTCAATTTATTAAGCTAACCACAGGTACAGTAAAATTCTTCTCAGATATGCCAAACAATACAACAGAATCACAGAATCACAGAATCACAGAATCGTATAGGTTGGAAAAGACCTTTAAGATCATCGAGTCCAACCGTAAACCTAACACTACCAAGACCACCACTATACCATGTCCATAAGCACCTCATCCAAACGTCTTTTAAATACCCCCAGGGATGGCGACTCAACCACTTCTCTGGGCAGCCTGTTCCAATGCTTGATAACCCTTTCAGGGAAGTAAAATTTCCTAATATCCAGTCTAAACCTCCCCTGGCGCAACTTGAGGCCATTTCCTCTTGTCCTATCACTTGTTACGTGGGAGAAGAGACCGACCCCCACCTCTCTACAACCTCCTTTCAGGTAGTTGTAGAGAGCAATAAGGTCTCCCCTAAGAGCAATAAATGGTTCAGGTTGTATATTAGGGAAAAAAAAATGATTAGGAGTCTAGCACTGAAACAAGTTACCCAAAGAGATTGTGGGATTTCCATCCCTGGATGTTTTCAGGATCCAGCTGGACAAAGCCACATCTGACCTGGTTAATGCTGGCAACACTCCTGCTTGAGGGGGAGGCTGGACATGACCTGCAGTGGTTCCTTCCAGCTGGCATTTCTGTGATATGCATACTACATTGATTCAATTGTTCAAAAACCTGTATTAAAAATGTCTGTATCTCCGGTATTTAGACCCCTAAAGACTCTCCCTACAAGCAAGCATGACTCAGAGAGTTAACATTTTATAAAGGGTTTTTTGTTGGGGGAACTAATTTGTAGGAGATATTTTTCTGCAGTCTTTGTTCCTGCTATTAACATTGTATCTTGTTGCTGATATTTACACATTTTAGCTGTTCTTGGAGTGCACAACATGGTCAACAACCCAAAATTTGATGAAGGAGGAGCTCGCAGTAAAGATGGAAAAGGAACTGTGAGAAGTAAGCAAGCAGATTTCTCTTGTGGGCTATATATCATCTTTAGCGACTTGTGCACCTATAGGTTGGGTCTATTGGTCTAATTTACTGTAATGTAACTGGGCCTTACCTTGATTGATCTAATTAATCATGAGGGGGAGCTCTTTAAAGTAAATATAATCTTAATATTCATTATCTATAATGACAACAGTACTATGCAAATAAATCATTCCTAAGAAGCTCCGTTTTCCTCGAGAGCAATATCTAGCTCTGCAGAGGTAGTTGAAAGGACAGCAGTATTTAAGAAGCCAAGACACATACCTTTTTATTCCACTTCAGCTTAGGCAGTGGACAGAAAACATAGCGAGCTGTAGCTAAGAGGTGGCCACATCCCAGGTCAGGCCACCTTGCCTCAAGTGTCTACATTTACAGAACTGAATAATGACTTGTAACCACAGGGCTCAAACGTGGCAGAATCCCTGGCAGAGTCACATCTCTGACCAGAGTCACATCAAGCTGCATTCACAGGGAGGGAAAGACCACATGGATGTCCTCCTGCCCCGGCTACTCTCTCTGATCTACTACCTCCATGTTAGTCTTGTGGCAGCGTGTTCAAACGTTGGCTGTTATACGGCTCCTTAGGTACATGGGAAGTGTAACAGTTCAGGAAATCCCCCAGCAGAAACAGCTGTAGTTACTAAAAACAAATCCAGAAATGTTTGCACTAAATAAACAGACCTTTGGTGAATCAGATCTTAGTTCAACAACCGACAAGAGGCTGGAGGTGGGGGAGAAATGGGTACGTCTGAATTCCAAGTTTTTCTTGAGAGCTGCCAAACCTCGATCCGGAGCTCATCACCTCCGAGCTCTGGGATATCAAGTGGGCTAAACTTTGCTTTTTAAGACAAAATTGTGGAATGCTCTTTTGTAGGGAAGCAGTACTCAAAAAATGTTTTCTTATTCTAAGGCCATGGGAACAGCAGCTATCTTTACCAAGGACTTTCATTTCCATCCTTCGTTACTAAAGGGGAGGTGGGAAAGTAGACAGGACACTGTGTCACTTGATTTTTCTCAGGATTAAAACTGCTCTGCAAGCCTCCTCAGTGGGGCCCTATGGGGCCCCTCATAACAGGCAACTGCATGCATTACTAATCCACATAAATTTCAGATTATTTTTGTTGTACTGAGTCAAAATGTCAGCTATGTGAGTCAGCTAAACTATGCTCCAATCACAGACTTAAGAACCAGAAAATCACCATCACATCACTTTATTCTTTGGTCCAAAAGCAATACCTTTCCTCAGCCAAGTGAAATGCTTCAGTAAAAGAGGGAGCCATCTCAAAAGCTGCCCATCAATGTGGCAAAACAGCACCATTATTAAAGAAACAAGATAAAACTCATGGGAAGCTCATGGGAAACTCAAGAAGTAGAAACTGAAAAATACTGCTAACTCTAGACTGAGTATACGTGATGTCTAACCTGAGGACAGGGTGCCAGGCTCTCCCTAGCTCCCAGCTTGGCAGGGTGTTGCCACAAGTGCAAAAAATGCTTTGCTGTTTTTTGTTTACTTTCTGTCCGTGCCTTAAAGATAGGGTGAATTCTCTATATGCATTTTACCAGTAGTTTTCAATTTCCTACTCCCTAGGAAGGCTGGAGTGTTATTCAGGCATGTGTGAGGTCTCTCAGGGAATTAGTAAAAAAAAAAAAAAAGTTCAGTGTAAAAGGGAGCAGAGCGAAAACCAGCTCAAGGTTTGTGTATGACTTCATCTCTACTAGGAGTTTGAGTTCTAAAAAATATTTTTCTTTTGGCCCATGATGTGGCATGAACTTTACCCATTGCACTGAACAGAAATGTGTAGTATATTGAGACTTGAGCACAAGTCTTCAAAATAACTCACTGTCTGCAACAAAAAATAAAAGGGTTTAAACATACTTGTGGTCAGTAACGTACTCCTTTCTTGCCTCTAGTGGCTTGGGTGGTGAGGGCTTTTAAATTAATCTCCACAACTATAGGCACGGGAACTAGAAATACTAATTGTGTTCTAACCTATGAGTTTTATGCATCTCTAAGAATATTTATAGCTCATAGCTGCCAACATTAAAAACTGTATCTCTTTGGAGTATGAATACTCAAAGACTTCATAAATCTTGGTGCGAGCAGATGGACTTGCTTTTCATGCTTTGATAGCTTTATTATTTAGAAAGTGCAGATGTTGCAATTTTACGAGAGCTAATTGAATTTATAGTAAGGCTGATAGCATCAGCCTAGAGAAGGAAACTGAGGGGCCTCCTGATCATGTTCCTTTATGTTCGCAAAGTCTATGCATACATGCAGGGACATTTTCTCACTAATGTAATGTGCAACTTCTGAACACACCTTCCCCTACAGCTGTTAGACAAAGAACAAAGCAGCCCTTGCAGTATATTACATTCTATACTATAGTCTTTAAAGCTGCTTTGGCTCAAATTAATTGTACTGGAACTTCTGTACAGAAAGGAGGAATTTGCCCGTGAGGATACTGCCCAGCTGCTGTGACTGCAGCCTCCAGTGACATGCTTCTGGGTGCACAGAAGGTGCAAAGGGCATGGCAGGGATAACGGGGCTAATGCTCCTATTTCCAAGTTTTGTGGTTCATATAAACCCTTTCTTGAATGCTATAGTACAAACCTAAATGGGAATTGAAAAGCCAGACTGTTACTGATGATGCCTGTTCCTCACATCAACGTTTCATGAGATCTTGTTTTGCAGATGTGGTGAAAGGTGAAAAGGTCAAGCCCATCTTTGAGGAGCCACCTAACCCGACCAACGTGGAAGCAAGTTTACAAAGGATAAAAGCAAATGATCCTAGTCTCATAGAAATTAATCTCAACAACATAAAGGTAGATGCTGTGGTTTCATTTATGTCATCATAGGAGGGTTTATTCAAATATTTCCAGAGCCCTTGCCTTTTATCTTCAAATTTTGCCTCTCTCTACGGTTCAGGAAAAGCAGGACACACAGGAAAGGGCTGAGGAGGGAACTGTTGTAGAGGCTCCAAGGTCATCAATGCCTGATATTGAATTAGGTGCCAGTGAAAAGCCCAAGGGGTGGCTCCCTCTGGCTGCCTTTCTTTAGCAGGTTGTAAAGCAAGATATCTCATGGGCACTATATAATCATCACCAGCCAAATTCAATTAGCCCAGACATGCAAATGGAGGAGGAGCTGGCACACAGAGACTGAACAACCAGCAGCAAAATAGGAGAATAGCTCAGAGATTAGTCCCGTGCTTGCGTTGGCCTGACCCAGTTAAAGGCAGTGCTGACACCGCATCCTAGTGCTGGCCTCCACAGGTCTCTGAAGGCCACTATGAGCAGGGGACATTTTGTCCATTCTGAGATACTCTTAAAAGCATCGGGGATGTTTAAATTGTGTAGACTGTGGCTATTAATCAATCAGTTTGATAACAATTAAAATCAGTGTCTAGTGATGTGACTGGCTTTCCTAATTACTGGATTTACTTTCTTAATGCAGAATATTCCTATTCCAACACTGAAAGAATTTGCAAAAGCTTTGGAAAGCAACACGCATGTGAAGACATTCAGCCTTGCAGCTACTCGAAGCAATGACCCTGTAGCTATCGTAAGTTTAAACACCGTTTGGAAAAAAAAGTCACAACAATTTTTAAGTAGGTCTGTGGCTGATTTAGGATACATTCTTCATTTTCCCTTGCAGAATTTTCCTGTCACTATGCAAAGTAGAATCGTAATCTCTTCTGATCTACCTCTAAGTTCTTCTAAGCCTATTTGTGTTTTATTTCTTTGTAGGTACTAAGCCATGTTTTGTAGATTCTCTGTTATTCCCTGAAACTCTCAAGACGTTTTCTTATATTCCCTCTTTCTGACCCCTCAGGCATTTGCAGATATGTTGAAAGTGAACAAAACACTGAAGAGTCTGAATGTAGAATCCAACTTCATCACTGGGATGGGTATTTTGGCACTAATTGATGCACTGAAAGAGAATGAATCCCTGACAGAGATTAAAATTGACAACCAGGTAAAGAGAGAGCACTGAGTGAGTCCACTTTTGTTTCCCTTCTATATGGATTCCCAGAGGGTTCTCCTAGAGGGGTCTGGCGAAGTCAAGGCAGCCTCTGTGGTTCAGTCATTCTGCAGCCAGCTCATGTCTCATGCCCATGCAACCAAACAGTGGAAAACTTCTAAATAAAACCGGTCAAAGCCAAGTATAAAACCCAGAGCAAAATCCCTAGGGACAGGATTCTCTTTGTAGTTTGCAGCACAGTACTGAAATATAACCAGTTATTTCTCTCTGCTATGAAACCAAATATTTTCTTTTCTTCTGGGGACATTTCACTGCATCACCAGAGGCAGCAGCTGGGGACAGCTGTAGAGATGGAGATTGCCAAGATGCTGGAGGAGAACTCCAAGATTCTCAAGTTTGGATACCAGTTCACAAAGCAAGGTCCAAGAACCAGGGTAGCAGCAGCTATCACTAAAAACAATGATCTGGGTAAGATGCTACTAAATCTACTCATAATTTGTTTATGTGAGCCAAGCCCTGACCTTCCTAGACACAACTCTTCCTGTCTGTACATAGGATTGATTTTTAAATCTACAACATTCAGTCTGCTATATGTGAGGGGTGATGCATAGCTCCACGGACTCTAGAGTAGACAACAGCAAAGATCTTACTGTGATTAGGAGCCACTATTCTTCTCCTTCTTCCACTTCTTCTGGGAAGGGGAGTTACTTCAGTCTTTTCCATGGAGCACCCTGGATTTCCAGCTGCCCTGTCAGCTGTTCTGGCCAGTAAGTAGAGACCCAAACCCATCCTGTTTGTTCAGTGAACACAGAATTCCTCACGTCTTTGCCCTGCCCATGACAGACCAAGCCTGCCTAACCAAGGGAACAAAAAAGACTTTCCTGCCTGCGTGACCAAGTACAGGCAAAGACAATAACGCTTTGCAAGTTTTACCTGAGTGTGACATGCTCTACCCTGTGTGCTGAATACACAGAATAGGGAGGAGATGACTAGGCAGGAGTCGTTTACAGTAAGAATAATAATAATAATAAAAAAAATCAACTCTGTGTTATTAGTCAATTCTACTTCAAAGTGGGGTGTCAAACCATGATGCCTTTTCTGGCTTCAGCTTGGGTTTCTGTCTGTGAGAACTAAGATAAAAGTTGAGCTAGAACCTACTTCTTTGACACATTCTTTTAATTTTTTTTTGCAGTTCTAATTTTTAGCAGTATCGAAGTATTCCCATGATATACTATTGTTCCTGAAACTATTAGTGTCCCGGAATAGTATTTAAAACATCCAAAGAGAGAAAAACTTTTTTTCCACTATTTAACCAATTGCCATTAGACATATGTCCTGTACCTAATCTTCATTTTCCTGGTTTCATATTTAATCTTAATTTTCCTGGTTTCATATTGTATGGTTTTGTTGAAGATTTAGTAGGGCAGAACACCCCAAAAATTCAATAAAATAAAATAAATGAAGCAACAAACCACTGAAAGCAGACACAAATGACTGATGCTACACTGTAGGCTTTGGAATAATGCAGTCTGTTTGCCAAGATAGCACTATGAAATAAACCTCCTGATAGTAAAGTAAGAGGATGTTTGTAGTAATATATTGTCGTTACTGACTTTCTGTAGTGAAAAACGTTCATTCATCCAGATTTACTGCTTCTGTTCTGTACTTCAGCAGTTCATGTTACTGATATCAGTACTTAGGAGTACTTCAAATTATTTCTAAGACCATATGATTGTCATTTACCAATAGTGGACACTTGTGCAATTAGAAAAGTTATTAATTTTTTTATGCCTAATGCTTAAATAATCCAGAGCACTGCCATGCAGACTAGAGCAGACCAGCATCAACTTAGTTGGAACACAGTGGCTTTTAAAAGAACAATAAAACTGTAACAAAAATCTAAATTAAGCCATTGGGAGGAGGCACTGGAAACGGTGAATTCTCCATCATTTAAAACCGTTCTCTCAGAGTCTGATTTTTATAGAAAATGTATTGATATGAACATTGGGTGAAATTCTACAGTCTGTGATATAGAAAAGCACAGTTTAGATACAATTGTTTTGTTTAGCATTAAGATCTGTTAATTATGGCATTTATGGACATAATCCTGCTGAGTATTTTTTAGAAGCTCCTTCCTTCTTATTGATGTTACTGAGAAGGGAGTGTGTCAGTGAGAAAAGTCCTTAGGTTCTCAGGAAAGCAATACTGACTGCTCTGCTCTTGTTTTATTGGTCTAGTTCGTAAAAAGCGGGTGGAAGGAGAGCGGCAGTAGCCACGCCACAGAGGATGCAAGGCAAGACTGGAGGCTGCCAACAACTGCAATCTCAGAGTGTTCACTGGTCGGAAGGGAAGGCACTGGAAAACCATTACAATGAGAGTTGCTCATTTCTGTTAATGTCTCCTTTTAACCTTGCAAATGCAGCCTGTTCATTTTTAACTTTCACAGTTAATTTAATTTTTACGAGAAAGAGTCATAGTTGATTTGATTTTAATGAAAAAAAAGTTTTGCAATATCTGAAGCCAATATGCAGAATCTTAACTGTGTTACTGAGCATAACATAGTGACACTGACCCTTATTTTAGACAGTTTTTGATATGTTAAAATACGAACTTGTGTATGGATAAAGGGATTCTCTGCTGAAAATAGAAATTTTAGGGTCAGGTCCTGCAATGCCTTATGTCTGTGAATAATCCTTACTTATATATGTATAGTCCTGCTGAACTGAATCCTGCACTGGGATGCTCCTAGGAGTAGAACTAGTAATGCCAGTACAGGTTTGCAGGATCAAACCCTTAAGCCTCTCTCCTGCAGCTGGATCTGGGCATCTGGAACCACACTGGAACAGTACCCTTCTACCTTCTCGGGTCTCCACCCGTCCAGGTCCAAGTGCAGGATTGTGCCTAGATGTATAAACATTGTCAAAGCCTACTTGTTTACATAAGCTTAAGTTAGGTGGATCATTTCACAATGTTACAGTGATATTTGTAATCCTTACTCCACATTGTAATGTTGTATTAGTGCTGCCAAGCCTATAGACTTTGAATGTTTTGAGTTTTTTTCTAGGCCAACAGGTTTTTATTTGCTACTAGAATGCACAGTTTACAGCTATTAATCTTAATCTAAACAAGTATTCTGAGCAATACTTGTTTTGCTTTGAGCCATGTGTTTGACGTTTTTTAGTTCTGGTATTTATGTATATTTGTTAGTATTATAGAACTGTTCTCAGGACCTTTTAGATGAAGATTAATTAAACAGTTAATCCAGGAGAGCAGCTGTGCTACCAGGAAAAAAACATTAAGAGAGTAGTTGTACCAACTACATAACTTACATTTATAGGCTCCAGTTCAGGTTTGTCCATGTATCACAAGGCACTTAGGTATTCACGTCAGTGCTTAGCTGAATAAGGGCAGATTTAAGCATATGCACAAATGCTTTGCTAAATCAGGGCCTTAACTCAGATGCTGTACATAATCTTAACCCAGTGGAAAACACTTGTGAAGCAGCAGCTAACCCCAATACTCAACAGCTCAAAGTTTTAGTAAGAATTCAGTCTGATATTTCATTTTGTGTGTTTTACAGTCTGAAACTATTCTCTATCACTGTTTTATCACTGCCAACTGTTGTCTTTGACAAACAGCCAGAGGTTCATTTTGGTTACATGTACGCATGCTGTAAGAGCTAAGGGAGACTCTGGTTAGGTGCGTCACACATACCAATGCTTTCAAAAAAGCTGCAGAAACGCACCTGGGGCTAGCGCTGCTACCTGGGAAACACTAGCCTCTCCTCTGAGAGCTCCTTCAGGACAACTGGGATGAAGCACTGCTTCCTTCACCCGGGTGATGGGACCGTGCTGGAGGTCACGGTCACTACAGCGTACTCCTGACCCAGGGGGAGAGCTGTGAGCCGCTGTGCAGCTGGGCATCCAGGGATTAGAACCCGGGGAGCCCCAGGAGCAGTTGGTACACGTTTGACATACTTCCCTGAGTGATGTTTCGTGACCAGAGCTGGGGTGCAAGCCAACAGGATGAACCCTCCCTCTGTGCCTTTTATAATGGAAATGAGTAGGTCCAAGGCAACACTCTTCCTGTTGGATACTGGTCTTCATACTGGGGTCCAAACTGAATAACGTATACTTAAATCCCACTGAAAGTAGCTTGCTAAAGTGGTCTGCTGAGCTTGGATCTAAAGTGCAGTATCCACATTTTACTTCCCCGGAGAGCTCCCAGTCTTTACAATTTCCACCTCTCCTTCCCTTCCTCAGAATAAGGCTGAAACCTTTGCTTTGCAAGTAAAAAACATAACACACAGGGGAGTCTTGCTGAGATTTTCCCTAGATCCATGCAGGATTTGGTGTGAAAAACTTTGATATCCCATTAAAAAAAAAAAAGACAAGTTCTGTAACACAGTCATAACTCTGCATGGGCTTAAATAAACAGTCCTTAAAAAACATGTGCATTACTAGGGGGATACTGGGCTTTGCAGCATCAAGTCTCATGGGTAGGAAGAATCCTCATCCCCAAAACCAAAAGATTGTGGTTGCTGACAAACTTCAGTGATTAGAATCACAATGCCCCTATTTTCCTCTTCTTTTCCTTTGATCCAACCAAGGGAATCCCAACTATCAATCATTTTTTTAAATGCATTTTGAAGATTTTTTTTTAATTGGTTACTTTTTTGTTAAAGGGGTGGTACGTATACGTGTTTAAGGGAAATAAGTGCAATCCATTTTTAGTCTTAATTGCCATTTAAAGTGTTGGTATTTGCATGCACCAGTTTTACAAGGATGGATCGGTCTGGCTGCTTCATGATGTCTGCAGCATGTCATCCTATACAGCTTTGCTCAGAGCCACACAAGTGGTTATACAGTCAGGTGGCTCCATCCACGTCAGCTACAGGTTGCATCATGGACCAAGGCACCTGCCTGGGGAAGGCCGTGTGGGCTCTCCATCCCTTCATCTGCCATGCTCTTTGCACAGGCATGTTTCTGAAGGGAGGATTCCTCAAGCACTTGAGAGTATCATCTCAAACACCAGCCCCACCATGCACTAGCAGACAGTGCCTGGAGCTGTGCACCCCATGGCCGGGACCTGGGAGGTCTGGCTCCTTCCAGCATGCGTGAGGAGAACTCCTAATCCCTGGCCATTTTCTCCAGGCAGCTGCTGCCAGCCCCTTCCAGGGGGCTCGGTGACTAGGGACCATCTCTGTCCTGCCTCTTCTGTGTGCTCCACACAAGGGCTTGGTTGTCACCTGGCCTTGAGCATCACAAATCAAACATTGCAACAATATAAAGATCTGTTCAATACAACAACAGCACACAATGGTGATGCTTGGAGGCAGATTTTCATATTAATATAGGATTATTTAGCTGGTTAAAAATCTCTGCAACTAACATGAAGAGGGTCAGGATGCGACTAGTTTTTTTAAATTCTACTTTCAAGCAACATCTGGCATACTCAATGCTGACTGGGGAACAGGGACAGAAGAGTCCTTTTTTCTTAAGCAAACATTCAGGAGTAACTTTGTCTATTTTTGCACATTGCTTCTCGTGTTGACAGCTTCAGTTTGGTTTGCATTTTTTATACAGTTTTTTTCATGGAAAAGCTCAACTGTGTGCGTGTCCTAACATATATGTGAATTGTAGCGTGCACCAAGGACCGTATGTGTACATGTATAACTCTAGTTGAAGATGTTATCTCTGGAACAAAAGTAATTGCATGCGCACAGTGTGGTGCATATTACTCAAGAGGAAGGGAATTACCACGCTATGTAACAGTGACTCCCCAGCATTGTGGTTTTTCTAAATAAATCTTTGTAAAGGATTTGGCTTTTGCAATTTCTCATGGTTTCGTGCCTTGAATCAAGCCTCCCTTGATGCTCCGAGATTGGATTAAGGAGCTTTCTCCACTGTGGCTCTTGCAGCTTTCACTCATCTGGATTATCTGCCAGGTTTCACCTTCTCTTCCCCCCACATTACATGCACTGGGCTGAAGTTTTGTGAATGATGGTTGGGTGCTCAGAACCAGGATTGGGAACAGAGAAACTTGGATTCTCCTCCCAGGTTTAACAGACCTCCCAGATTTAAAGCAAGTTCATCATACCTGTCCATGCCTTGGCTTGCACACTCTAACATCAACCTAATACTTTCCTGCCTCCCAACTCAGTGAATGCTTGTGAAACTCTGAGCTTCTCAGAGGAAGATGCAGCAAGAGATGCACTTTTCTCTAAAGGAAATAAATGGGAAATTAAAACCTCCCATTTTCAGAATGTGTCACTATCTGAGATACTTTGGATCAGATTTCTGTGATGCATCTAGACATCTAAAGCTGCACATGAAAACCCATGGTATTTTCAGGAATGACTAGGTACCAGCTCTCACCAGCTGCAATGTAAGTTTAGATATATAAAATACTGGTTCTTGTCCTTAGACAGACAGACATACCATAAGAATCTGGTCCAGGTGCCCAACCCCCTTTTGGGAACTTACAGGCTTTTGAAACTTATGCCCCATATCCCGAGACTAGATTGTATTACTAGCATTATTTTTTTTTTAATAAATGCCATGGCTCTAAAAATAAGTACACAGTGAAAACTAAAGACAACTGAAAAACAGGACCCTTATTCTACAGTGCTTAATATTTTTTTAGCTCTGGTTTCAATTTTTACAGCTCTGAAATTACATGACAAAGCAATAATAGATCTCTGCAGGTTGCTGTTCTTTTTTGAAGTAAAAAATGAGTGCAATTTACAAAAGGCTGCTGCCATTGGAGCTGCAAAGACTAGATTTCATGTTTTCTTCATCACTAACTCAGGGAAGATAGAGATTTCACTGTTTTGAAAAATTTAGAATCCAGTTCAACTGTGTGCAGTTGTATGCATAAAATCACTATTGTCTGATCAGGATCTTGTATCCAAAACAGCAGAAGCACTATATCAAATTATCCCTCCTCAGCTAGCTTCTACTCAGAAAGTCTGCAAAATGGGCTTTCCGAGAGCATCAGGTAGAGAGACACATATTTCCTGCCTTCTCTGCACAATGTCTCAGCAATTTTCCATATGGCGCCTCATTAGAATTTGACACAGAGAACGTATACTGATTTCTTCCAGGATATACACAGCTCTAAGCTTCAAGGGAATCAAGTGCGCTGTAGAGTGCCTAAAGGCATAGACTGAGTTAATGAAATGGTTAAGCTGACCCTTAGAACTTATGCTGTACATTAAAACACCCTGCAAGATACACATAACTACACATGCATAAGGACAGTTAAAAAAGAAACCTCAGAACATCTCCCCACAGACAATGAATGTGCTCTCTGCAATCCCAGGGAAGTTCACAGTTTACCTGCAGAGAAACAAAACACCTTCCCTACCCATTTAAAGACTGCCTTTACTTATGTCAATACTTTAACTCCAAAATCTTGCAGTATCTTTCTACTTTCCCTCTCTTGCATGCCAGAAAATGGATGAGACTCTTCAAGAAAATTAGGAAATCTAAGTGAAAGAAGAGGAGGTATCTGTGTCCCTGTATGTGGCTCTGCTGGGATTTGCAGAACCCAACATAAGAGGCAGTGCTCGGAACTATGCAGCACAGTTCCCAGATCCTCAGTCATAAGGGAATCAGAGAATACGGCTGCAGAGAAGCTCATAAAGTCACGCACTCCATTCCTCTCTCCAATATAGGGTTTTATTTCTACATACTTCATAGCTTTTGCAAAAAGACTGGTTTTGGTCCTGCATCCCTTTCGTTACAGGGGTTGTGTTGAAGTCCCTTGGGATTTTGACTATGAATGCAATATATGCCAAGGAACACAGATACTGCATCCCACCTTCTCACTCTGAACCTTTATTTTAGGAATCAGGTTCTTGTCTTGCACCTGTTTCTTTTCAGAACGAAAATTTCATGTATGAACAGTTGAAAAATAACTCATTTAGAAAAAGAGGATTGATACTATTCTTACAGTCTCTGAGCATGCATCTTCGTATCTTTCCTATTCCAATCTGTTCACTCCTCTCTCAAGCCTGAGCAACAGCAGTGCAAACCCCAGGTGCTTCATTTTCGACAAGGAATGCTGGGTCAGTCTCCCCATGAATGTGATATGGAGCAACAGCCTGAACTGCAGCAAGCTGCATTTACCAGTGGCCATCCATCTCCTGCTGCTGCCATGCAGAAGGTCCCTTGCTTGTGTTCTTTTGATTCATTTACCCAAAAGTAAAATCTTCTCAATTTTGAGCGATACAGAGACTCTAGGGAGTTTTAATACAACATCAAAGAAAGAGGTGCAAGCTGACTAAATCTTCTGCCATATTGCAGTAGCTCTGATCTGCCTGCTTGTGTGTTTTTCTAGCTGCAGCCAGGAGCTCTGCACTCTGTGCCCAATGTCAAGCTACTGCCAAACCTGCAGAAGGCTGGCATGCAGATGCAGCTCATGGAGAGCACTGACAACTGGAGAGAGAAACCACAGGGTGAGTACTCGGCTGGGTGTGAAGATGTTGGACAGCAACCACTAAACCATGCAGCTCTCAAATCAACTTTTCACCTATTTTAATAGAGGACAGCATTTGCACATTAAAACCAACAACCACCAAGGAATCTCTGTCATTCTAACCTGTTTCAGCGATAGCAAATATTCATCTATGTCTGAATGGAGCAGAATGGTCAATGGCATTTGACGTTTCCTTTCTGAGGGAGAGGAGGAGGGGAAAAAGAGAGCAGAATTGTGTTCAGCTGGTTCCCAGCCACAGCAAAGTGCTTTAAATATTCATGCTTTTCTTGTCCACTCCAGTAAAGCAGATGAGCACAAACAAAAGCAGCGTGAGGGGCCTCCCTTAATGAGGGTCTGTTTGTTTCTTATAGCCAGCTGCCTGTATTGAGTCTGACATTAGGTAGACTTGTTCAGTGAGCAAGGGAGGAGAAAACAAGGCTGTCAGATAAAGCAATTGCATGTATTGTTTCACTCTCAATCTTTTCTGATAATGACTGCATTGATAATATATTGAACAGAATCTGGAAGCAACATTTCATACTTGCAAATTTTTTGTTTCTCAGCTGTCACCACAGGTGCAGGACACCTAAAAGCTGCCTGGACTCTCCATCTGTGTTGGTGCACACTACATATAAAGAACTTCCCAAACCTGAGAATCTTGCATTAATTCTGCCACTTGTCCATGAAAAGGTTATATACTCATTATCTGTCTAAATCAGCATTAAGAGCTTTCAGATGATGGTGGTGGAGAAAGAGGTCACTGTGTACAAGTGTCTGGTGAACTGGGGTGTTGGCATTCTTCATTAGTTTGTACTCCAGCAGTGCTGGCACACTGCACACGCTGGTGTTCATCATCCATATTAACTAGGTTGCTTAGAGGTCGAATCTGTTTTTTTGTCATTATAACAGTTCACTTAACTCTGTGTTCAGGAACAGAAAAAATAGAGATGTTGGCAGGAGCTGCTAGCGAGGCTTCCCCCGCAGCCTCCCCCCCCATGGGTGCCTGGTCCCGCTAGGCGGCACAGTCACTCTATCCCATTCCTGTATTTTTTCCTGCATGCTTTTAGGCTGCTTGGAGGAAAAAAAGGGTCATTAAATGTGGCAAGCTCACTAGAAAATAAGGATATCCCCTCAAAATAATATCCTTTAAATTTTGGTCTTCAGAACTGATTGCTCTGTGGCAGCTGATTAAAGCTCCAGTTAAGCTCTCCCCGCCTTTGCACTCCAACTGTGCTGGTTGATCCAGGTTAACTACTGTGACATCATCTTAAATGCACTGCAGGGAAGTTTATGGCATCTTCTGAGCCTGGAATAAGGTCAAGAGCACTTCTTATGGAGCTGGACCTGGTTACCTCACATTTAAGTTGCTCCCCTTACCATGCTTTTCTGCAGAGTATTGATCTCATATATGCATTTGTGGAGAAAAACCAGAGTGCCTGACAGACGGGCAATGGAAGTTTGATGGTCATAAGCAGACAGAAGTGCTCAGCAGCTGCGACAAACCCAGCCAGCAGGGACATAAGCAGTTATGCCGCTTGCCAAGAGCTGGAGTGCCTTCCAGCATTAGAGATTCATAGTGTTTGAAAGATCATTTCCATGATGAGAAAGACTGAAGGTTTAAACAAAGATATGTGATGACATTTAAATAAAAATGCATTTGCTTCCATTTGGTATATATTTTTCATTAAAATGAGACAGTTGTACTTAATATCTTCTAGTTATTTCCTATTCTATTTTTGTACCAATGAGAAAATCCAATTAAAAATATTATTTCCTGTCACTCTTCTGAAGCTTTCAAACTGACTCCGTAATTAAATGAACAAGTCAGAACAAGTTACTTTTAATATATGCACAATGGAAAACACACTGTTTCCAAGGAGAAGGGGCACGATCCTGCATGCCCTGAAGTCAGCCGGGACTCAAACCTGTACACAGCCTGTGCTGTGCTGAGAAGAGCAGCAATCCCCAGAGACACTGGCTGAAGTACCTGCTGGTCCTGTGAAGGACTCACTGGGCTAGCTTGGAGTCAGAATGAATCACTGCAAGAATATCCAAGGAGGAGATCTGGGTGCTGAGGAAGAGACTTCCAAAAGGTTTTGCTTGTTTTTCCACTGATGCATGCAGTCGTTGTAGCATCCAGCTATGCCACTCATACCAGTGTCGGATAAGCTATCGCAAAGGCCATGTGTGTACTTAATCACCCTGGTGGTACAGGTCATGGCTTTGCCCATGAGTTACTGTCAGCTCCTGCTGCTTTGAAACTGCTTGTTGCTTTATAATAATGATCCTATTGGGTCTTATTTTTCCATAAGAGGGACTATGGGGCCACCTAGTCTGGCCTCTTGTGTATCTGATATCCTTAAACTGCATGCCAGTACGCAGCCTATAATTTAATCAGGCCAAATACTTCCATCATTTAGAATAAAGGAAAAAAGTTGACACTAGAACTGTGTTCCAGAAAATAAGTGATGCAATGGCAAAAATGAATGAGGTATGACATACGCAGATATTTCCATGTGCTGAAAGTAAAATCCACCTGCTACAGGGAAGTGAAAAGCCTGAAGTCTCTGTCACCTCAGCTGGGGTGGAGGGATATCAGCTCAGAGCTGGTGATTAAGTTTACCTCTGGACACATGAGCTGTTTGGCACACAAGATCTGGCAGAGGTACTAAAAAAGCATTGGCACCAACCTTCTGGATCCTTTTCCGGATGTTCACATTGAGCCCAATCATTCACTCTGCTTGGAACTTAACAAAGGAGACCTCAGCAGGCTAATTTACTTGAAAAGGTTTAAAGCAGTGCCAAGCTAATCAGCCCTCTGGATGACCCTTTGAATCTCCTCCCCTGAAGAAAGCTGCTGTGAAATTAAAGAGAAATTTACCCCCAAAAGAATTTAGACACCACAAAGGGTACATACAGTAAACTCTCATCCCAGCTCTGAGGAATCTAGCACTGCACAACCAGAGCTTAACCTCAAGTGCAACCATCCAAGTTAGCAAGCACCTTTTAACTGCTTTCACTCAGACCATGCCCAGCACCTGCAGTAATCAGCAATGTGCTGATGGTGCCTAAGCAGACCGCATCTACCTTGTAGGAGTTTAGAATAAACACTGCTGCTAGGCTGAGCTATGTTTGGAAATCCTCTCTTATCTGCTGCACAGGACACAAACAGTATTCCTACACTGTGAAGGAAAGCCCAAGCAAGCAGCAAGTTACTGCCCATCCTTGCCTGCTCATTGTCACAAGACAGAGTTTCATTCACTGGGTTTTAACAGGGAATGCACATGTACTCTGTTGGAAATGCCACAGTCACCTACTATTAATTAACATCAACTTATTGCAAAGGCAAATGACGACATTACTCTCAGCAAGCTTTACAAGCAGCAGGAATGAGAAAGCGAGCTCTGAAACAAGTGCTGGCATTCACTGGGGTGCCCTGCACGGTACAGCTCCCCACTCTCCTGCTGCGGCTTTGGCTAGGTTAGTACTGGCGGCTGCTTTGCCAGGGACAGAGAGTACAGCAGGTTTGCTCCAGTAACAAAGAAGTCACAGGATGACAAACAAGTTACTTACAGTTAACTGAAGAGGGAGAGGAGGCAGGACTAGATTTGGGCTGAATGCGTGGGCCTCACTGTAAATGCACTGAGATTTTTGCAAAGCTGAGGAATACATAAAGCACATAAACAGATACTTTTGGGGTGATGCATTTTTACACATTTCTCTAAACTAGGCATTAGTGGCTACCTCAGGTTACTGATCCCCAGAACATCCCCTCCAATGTCAACTTTACACTTAGAAAACAAGCCTGCTTTAGAAGGGGTGGCTAGCAATTGCACCCCCCTTTGACAGGTGACATTTCAATTTTTGGACCATCTTCAAGTCATTAATAAATCATGGTTTGCTGTATTTTGCCAAACAGTTTTGGTGCAAACATTTAAAAGTACTCGAACAGTGAGTACCGTACACATCCTTAACACACTACAGAGGTGGAAACTGAGGCACAGATACATTCAATACTCTTTTCCCATTCACCCAACAAAATGTTAAAAATAGAAGTCCCCTTGACTTTTCCTGTAGCAGCTCCTACAGAGCCTGATGCATTACCCTGTCAATGAAGGTTTGTCTACTAGTCATGCATTTGTTTTCCAGTGGAGCTCACTGGGGCTGCAGTAATACTTCTCCTTCCGCTCTGATCTCTGCTGTGAGTCACTGACGCCTTTTCTCACTGTCTGGGTAGGAGCGAGAGCAGCGTCACCCTCTCTGCACACACGCAGCCGGGCACCCCGGCACAGCAGAGGGGAGCAGGAGGCAGGAGGAGCGTGACTCAGGCTGGAGCATCCAGGGGCAGTGCTGTCATGGCAACTGTGCTTTAACCATTGGATTACTCAGACTAGGCAGCCTGTAATTAATGACTTGATTCTCACTCCTTCCTTTCTCCCACAGTGGTAATATTTACTGCACTCCCTAGGCAAGCCACTGAAAGACTTCAAACAGACAGCAAACAGCAGAGGCTACAGCCGGTCCAAATAGCACATGGGAAAAAGCCCTGAGCTTCAAGGAGCACTGATGAAGTGGGGCTGGGTACAGCTGCTGGCGTGACCACTGCCTCAAGGAAGGGCAGTGCCAAGGTGATGGATGCCAAGTAGATCTGCCTAGAGCCTGTGTGCTTATCACTAAAAGACCTGAGATTCACTGCCAGTACCTGTCAGCCTCTAACATTCAAAGTCCCTTCAGCATCAGAGCAAGGAAGGAAAAGATACACTTGGAATCAGAAGCTCCCGAGCATGCCCTCGGTTACATCGTTGACCATGGGAGGAAGAGGTCAGGGTTTGCCCACTCTCCTCCCAGTGGGATGACTGAGACCTACCACAAATAAGTTTATGTCTTCTGGTAGATGGACAGTAGGTCACTAACCTTCAGGAATGCAAAGATCACTATAGTACAGAGTTCAAAACTGAAGACACAGTTGGAAATGTTGGGGGTTTTTGCTGTTTCAGTATTAGGTGAAAGTCTATACAAGCAATCACTCAGGAAAGAGATGCAAAATCAAAGACAACAAGAAAGGCTAATCCTCTACATGCTTGTAATTTTTAGCAATGACACTTTTGAAATGCTTTATAACAAAGGAAATTCCAGTCACAGCATGCACTATGGGAAGACATGAATCCAGAGTGGATGATAAAAGTCATTTTTTAATAAAGAAAAATCAACTTGGGACAAGGTATACAACAGATACTCTAAAGATCCACTTTTAATGATGAGGAACTGAAATTCACAGCCTCGAGTAACAGACCAGCCTGTAAGTTCTATAGACTAAATAACTAAGTGTGCAAGGAAAACAAGAAAATATTCAGAAAAAAAAATTAAAACATGAAGCAATTTGCTTTTTCAGATGTGAAAACCTGCATTCTCACAGGCCTGATTTAAGCATTTTTAAACTCATGCCTAAATCATTGCATAGCCAGAACAGCACATACCCATTGTAAGTATTCAGCACTGTTCAGCTGTAGCCTGTTCTTCCAGTAGAGCTGAATAGAGTGACACCACCATTCCCTGAGTACATGGCCTTTGCAGTTACCATTACAGGTTTTGCTCCTCAGTGATGACTATTTCTGACTGTTGAAAGATGGATTCATCTGTTCTTTATCCCAAGGTCATTACATATACCACAACTATATGCATATGGTCGCTGATGCTCATCCCACCTTCAGATACATCACCAAAATGAGTCTCTAGTCATATTACAGAACCCAGATCTCCTCACTAACTCTCTGCACTGTCTGTCCAGGTAGTACCTGCTGCTCCCAACCATTTTTATGCTGCTAGGGACAGGGCTGCAGATCTACTGGCAGCAGTAAATGGCACTGCATTGAGAATGTCCACTTTCCCTTTAACTAAAAGCACTCAAGTTAATCTCTGCTTTACACGTATAAAATAGATTTAAAAATAAATGGTACTGCTAATACATACAAGGTATGTAATAGGAAGCAGCAGAATGAGACCAGCATTGTCCCCCTAATTGCCTGATGTCCACAGCAAGAAAGGATCTGCAGTGTGGGGGATACAACCACAGCTCAGTTCTTTCAAGACTTTACAATTTGACTTCAAGGTTCAAAGTCTGAAGTGCTTTTCCCTTAATGTAGATAGCACAAAAGACTCCTCCAGATACAGCCAAGCCTTTAGCTAAAAGCTCTGGCTTGTGAAGAGCTCCCTATTTTAATCTCAGCACTGAGTGATGTAAATCAGCACCTGGACTTCCCCCTCTACCCCACTCCTCAGATGCCATTGACTCTGTCTCCCAGGAAACACTCGCCCAAGGTTCAGGGCTCCTGCTGAACTTGCCTTACTGGGGCCAAACGGACTGAACTGCCCAGAAGAAATTCCTGAGGGTAGTCTAAAGAGCTGAGGACTTATTTTGGCTCAGGGAGGAGCAGAGACACATTCCTCCTCCAGAACATCACTTTCTCTTGAAAGAGAGTTATAGAGAAAAACCTGTCTGAGTGCAGATGAAAAACATGACTAACCAAATGTTCTCTCCAATGAGAGGACATTTTCTTGTCCTGCACTTCATACCTGAGACACAGTGGGGATTGATGTTAACAAGGTAGAACTGACCTATTTACAGGTATTGTTGCCAGGATGACACAGGGAAGATCAAACTTATTTTTCAAAATGACCAGTCCAGTTGTAATAAAGAACATCGAGCTTTTGTTGTTTTGACCTCATCCCATTTACATATGCAAACTGGAAGAAGAATCATGATTTTAATTTGAACCCAGTTCAGACCGACTTGAAAGATTTGTTATATTTCACACCACAGACTAATCAGAGTTCATGCTCTTGTTAGGAGACAAAATATAAAAATAGGTAGAAACTGATGCCGTTCATGGTGATAGACTGGCCTGAGTCTCCTGAAATTCAGCGTAAACAGTAACTGCCATCCAGCTACAAGGAGCAACTAAGCTGCTCTGTGTAATGGCACAGCTGAAACAATAGCAGCCTCATCCCCAAACCAGATGTAACCACCCAAAACAAAGCCACATGCAGGGAAGACTGAGGGAGACAGAGGTCACTATAAGGAAATGCTGCTACTCTGCCCAGATCTGGGTTTATGAGAAGGACTAGAGAGCCGGGGAGAATACAGACAACACGGAAGACCAACATGGATATACTGATGTAATAGCTGATACCTTCAAATGAAACTTTATGGACTGTCAGTGAAGCTAAGGTAGGTTTTGTGCACAGATGATATGTTGACAATAGAGGTGATGAGCAGAAATCCTTGCAAGCAAAAACATTTGCTAAGAGAATTCCTGATTAGTGAATGTAGTTAGAAAAGTGACTGAATTACCAGTATGGCACGATGTTGCCCACTGCAGAGAAATATGTTTTAGTGTAATCACTTTTGGAAAAATAAATTCAATCCTAGTCTAATCCTCACAGGTTTCACCTTTGAAATGTCAGCTCTGAATACACATTCTACTTGATTTACTTGTTTGCCAGATTTAACATTCAACAACAGAAGCCTGCCTGTTTACAGAGCCAGGTCAGGAGTTGGTGATGAAGAAACAGAACGACAGGATGTTACAAAATGGACCTAAGGGATATAGTCCAAGTGAGGATGAGTAATGGTACCTACTTCTTCAGATGTGCGTCAAAACCAACCATCATTAAGAGGTTTGGACTGTTAATCTTAAGATTTGCAATGCTGTTAGTATTCAAGGACAGAAAGAGTTATGATTCATAAAGAGGCTTTTAAGAAGATGAGTCTAAGCCCTGCACTGGAACAGCTCAGGTAGTGCTCTCACTTTAGCTTAGATAATCACTTAGGTCAATTAAAAGCTACAAAACTAGCTCTAAAGATTGCATGTGCATTTGTAACAGCTATTTATATTTTACAGAGCCTAGCAGCCTCAGCTGAATGGGAGGCCCCAGTGTGCCATGCAGAACCCAAACTTCTAGCAAAAGCATAGTTACCATTGCAGAGAAACTAAAATAGCAGTTATATTATTTCTATTTTAGAGTTCAAAATTACAAATGCATGTCGGGCTCCACTGCACCTAATGTATAGAAGCCCAGCTGCATTTACCTTCACGTATTCTGCTCTCTCCGGTGATCTCAAGCCCAGGTACCTCTTAAAGCACCTGCAGTCAGACAGGACCAGCCCAGGCATGACTGACTGCCCAGGGATCTCACTCAGCCTCCACAGCAGAGTAAGGACTCCTCACCTCCTGGTCCTCACCCACTGCTCTGCACAGAAACCCTTCTTTGTTTGCAGGTGCTTTCCCCACAGAAACCCCATTCGGGTGACCAGTACCATCACAGCCACTGAACTACAACTCATAAGCAGCTGCAGTCCTACTGGGGAGAAAGATCTGCCTGAAAGAACTCGGGTTTCTTGCTTCCACTTTCAGATTTAATGTAAATACCAAACCAAAACATCAAGTTCTTTTAATCAAGAAAAAAAAGGAAAAGTAGTTTACAAGTTTATAATCAAAAGCTGAAAACTGCTGCTTTTTCAGGACACTGAGGCACTGGAGAACATCATGTGTATTCATGGTGTGGATTATAGAAAGAATTCAAAAATCAGTAACTGGAAAGTAGCATTTCTTTAATTCGATTGTTATTTTTTGGACAGAAACATTTAAACTATTTCCAAAAGGTCCACTACTGAAAGTGCTTTCCGACTCCTACTTTGAAGCAAGTCTAACAGCTGCAAACACCATGGATTTAAAAGGTCACTGCACAATCCAATGTCAGTGATTAACATTTGCCTTTGTAGTTATGACTGTACTAAAATAATGATCCCAATTCACAGGACGATTAAACACATCTATTAATTTTACTTCAGTAAAACAGGCTGAAGAATCTTTGTACAACCAAGCTAGCTGAAGCGCAGTTCACAACACTTTTTCCTTCAAGGAATTAATTTTGCCAGTTAAAACAAAAAACCTAGTTCTTGTTCAAACCCAGCTTTTTCCTATTCAAAGCTGTGAAATAAGATTCCGATTTTAGTATCTAATTCAGAGCCAGCATCTCAGAACTACTGCTGAGCACTATCCTTCTGCCTGCTAATTTTAAGGCACTCATTATTGCCCTAGGAGGCATATAATTGTTTACTATAAGAGTTCCCATGCTGTTTGAGCCATTTGTACAAATACTCACTGAGATGAGTAAGTGCACTTGATGGGAGGTGAAAAACCCTGCAACTTCACAAAAATTATGCCCTCAGAGCCACTTGATATCCAGTCATATCTTTCTGTAAGAAACATGATTTTAGAAGACTTCTCTTGATTTTTCTTAATTTCATGTATTCCTCAGCACTAACTTGGACTGATTACATGAATAGAGCTCTCCCTCAACCAGAAGAGCAATTAATATGTAATATTCTACTCTAAAAAAAGTTTTCTTGCATATTTTGTACTCAGTTTACATTTCATACTAATCAGTCATATGAGTGAGCAGAAATATACTGATAGTATGAAATGCTACTTTCAATGAAGGAAAATTAACCTCTTACCCCAACAGAAAATTAAAACAGTAATTAATGAAAGCAGATGGCAACTAGGTCACAACACTGAAGAGATTAATATATTCAGTACTTCTTGTTTCTCAACTCATGCATTAAATACTGGTAGTCAGCTTGCCAAGTTTAATCTATATGACTAAATACATGGAAGTGGGGTGAGGAGAAAAAAGTCTAGTTGGCTCTTTTTGCAGTCCCATTATCTCACATTATGCTGCAGAAGAGGACAGAGGCAACAAAAGGGTGTGAATACCCTTCCCACAATGCCATCCTAATCCCTCAGGATCCATGCAAGATGAGGACCAAATCATGACAATAACCATTTTTAAAATTTTTTTCCTTACACAAAGTCGTTGGAGAGGCACAGACACAGCTTTACAGAGACTCTGGCTCCAGAGGGCTGCTCTGACTCTACTCCTGGCATGCGCTTGAAGCCTTTGAGACTTTGTTCCTAGCTACTGAGCTGCAGAGTTAAGCTTCACGTTTTGTACACGCAAGGTCAAGACACAGCTCCTGACCACTTTGCTCTTCTGATGGATTCCTTTACCCTTGCTCCACCTCCTTCACCTTCTCTGTCCTTTTTTATGCGGCATGCTCTTCTAGAAGCAAGATACCAAACAATACATATAGTGGACAAAAGCATCACTTAGTAGTGCTATGTTCATGATCAAGCTACATTTTTTTGATGGAGAAAAGCATCCTAGCAGCTGTAACCACTGTAACAAACAGGTAGGCCTCAAGGGTTTTATATAATTTTACAAGAAAGTCAACCTTGATACTAAATGCTAATTAATTCCATGATTACTTCCTAATGAAACAAACCTGCCAGGGATGATCACCAGGAAACAGCAGAAGACTGATTCTGAGAAACCGAAGATACCTTTTCAGGCTCTTAATGTGACATGGAGTTAGGAAATGATTCAGAGCAGCTTGAAAGAATTGCTTAACAGGAAAGAAGATGTGAGGCAAGTTCCAGCAAACTTGTATGACTAAGAGCAGAACAGGTGTTTGCATAAAATGTTTGGGCTCTTTCAGGTAATTCCTCCCATTGGCTCACTTGCCATCTTGAAAGTATTTGTTCAGCTGCTGCAAGTGGCAGGACACTTGCAGGAGGAGGTAGGTCTCACACACTGCTCTGTTCAGGTGAATTAGCTGATGGCAGCAGTTTGTTCTGCAGTTCTTCCACTCCATCGGGTTGGATGGCCAGCAGTGGAGTTCATCTCAGGAAAATGAAAATCCCTGGTGCCAAAGAATAAAGTGACAGATTGGAACAGTCTATTTTAGAAAAGAGCTGCCATGTCTAGTTAGTATCATACACAGATTTGCTGCACAGTAACAAATGGATGCTGGACTGAGCTTGGAAACTAAAGCCAGAAGTCTATTGAGGATTTCAGCCAGGAAAGGGAAGGAAAAATGCTTTTCTGCATTGAATTGCAGGGAGCAAGTGCTGCTATTTTACTCATGTTCTCCATTTTGCTCCCTTCATTTCTTTTCAAGTTATCTTTTTAAGGACACAAGACACTAGCATAGATGATTCTATGCATGACCAAATTTGAAATTCAAGGGAAGCAAAGATTATTTGATGTAAGCAGCAAGCAAATCAATGGGTCCCCATTCCAATTCAGGTTTCACCATCTCACACAATCCTCTGCCACCATACTGCATCTAAACTGCAGAAGAGAGTAATCACTATAGAAAGCTTTCATACAAAAATCCCCAGTTCACCCCACCCACCAAGCAAAACATTTTATTTGCTTTGATCTGATTTCTTTTACAGAAGAACTAGGCTATTTAAATATGAATCCTAACAATGAAACTACTAATCATCTATTTCTTTCCAACTGATCATATTAAGCTATTGTTCCTATTTATTACTCTGTGCCACTGCATATTTTACCGCTTATGATTGTGCCCATTGTTTCAGTGTAAAAAAACCCAATTTGATATACTCGTGGGTGTTTGGGCATAAATCCAGCATTGTTATACTGTAAGGTTATCATGATGTTATACAGATTACCTGCCCACCAAAACACATTTGTGAGCAGATATAACTGAAAGCTGTAGGGTGATAGTATGCTATTACAGCTTCTGATAGAAACAAGGAGGGATTCTTTTCATTTTCGTATAGTGACAGCAAATTGCCTTTAAATTTTTTTGTTTAATACATTGTCTTTCCATTTTGATACATTTAATTCATTCACATTTATTGTAAATTGTTAATGTATCAAGATTAAATGCATCAAATTAAATTTAAGTAATGGATTAAATGTATCCAAGTGTATTCACACTTATTATAAATAAATGTGAAATGTAATGTAACTAGTACAGTCTAGCTGAAAGACAGAATCTGCCTCCTATCATTCCAGTTCTGGCCAGCTAAGTACTTTCAGTTGCAAGTCCAGTGAAAATTAAATGCTTCCAGGAACCACCATTGTCCAGACCTCCATATACATACAGCCTAGTCATTGATATTTAGCATCTGACCTATCACTGGTTTAGTATTAGAGATAACCACTGCTTCAAGCACTCCAACTTACTAACTTTGGCTCTAGAATTAGCTGTCCGTAACATCTGCTTGCAAGTCTGGCATTCATGTTTGCAAATTCAGAGCATAAACTAGTACGTACCTGGTTTACTACCATAATATTCTGGGCGTTTCCTTTCTATATTCTTGCCTGTGGTAATAATGCCCCAGATAGTCTTCCCATACTTTACTCTGTTTTGATGTGACTTCAGATAGTGCTGGGTAAAAGCACATGAAGTGCCAATACGATCATTCGAGAAAAAAAATCACATTTTATGGCCAGTACCAGAGTCTTAATTAAGGAGCTCTCAGCAACCAGAAATAGAGATGTAAATAATTTCTGAGAGAGCTCTTCAGTACCAGCAGTCTTCAGCTGAGCCAAATCATCAAGGAGATTATTTTACTGGCAATATTTGACATAGATATTTCACACAGAGGCTCTCGGAGGCCTTCATATACTCATACATGCCATATATTCATACACACATAGGCACAACTATTGCAAAGACTAATCACCCAAAGGACGGTGAGCAAGAATTAGCTGGTCATTGCAGCAAGTACTTTAGGGGATGAGGGCTGAGCAGTGAGGGGGGAAACTAGCTGAAAATAAAAGATCAGACTGGCACTTACAGAGATTTAGATGGAATAGGGAAGTAGGGAAGACTCGGGCACTTAAATAACCAGTCCTGAAGGACTCCCTAGAAGGGACTCTGCAGCTGAAGTTCTTTGAGGAGGAAGAAGCTATTCTAATTATAATGACCTTATATACTCACTTATATCTGACTCCACAAACCATACCGATGCTCGAACAAACAAGCCTATCCCTAATTAGATGTGTTAATGCAGAAAGAAAGTATGGTATTTGCACATTGTGCAGGATGATAGACGTTTACAGTACATAAGAAAAGCACTATGCTCTGTCTTTAGGAAAAGATGAAAACATGATAATATTCCCAACAGGACACATTTGGTACTTGCCAGAAGACTTAATGACATACAGGTAGGATTATATATCCCTTTGGACAATTGGTCTACAATGAAGCATGGAAACATGGAGTATTCTTCAAATACCCTGGGAATGCTAAAAGCAAAGTCCTCCCAGAAGATATAACTCCCTTCACATAAAAACCCTTTCTCGTTTTTGCTTTTTAACTTGCAGGCAAAACAAGTCACATACTGACACGTTTTCAGTGGCCCAGAAAAACAAGCATCTCTGAGTCAAACCAGTACACTAAGCTATGACTTACTGACTGAGGAGCCAGCGTCCTTATGCTTCTAGCAAAACTGCTGTAAAGACTGTAACCTCCAGCAGAGAGGCATAGTATAAAACTGAAAGCAGTAATGCCTCAGTTTGCTTTCCCACAAGCCACCTTTATCCCTTTATTAACTCTTCATAACTTAATGAACTGTCAGGGTGCTCTGGAGGTCGTTCAGAGGCTACCTTCATACAGGACCTTTGCTTCATGACATCTCCCCCATAAGTGTCAGATCGTCAGAGCCTAACTCGAGCCTGCTCAGAGTTTAACAGAAAGGAAGTTATAAAATACTGTGGGGAGACCCAGAGAGCACAGTGGAAGTCCGTTTAGACAAGCTCAGAGATCTTTACCTCGTCACAGAAAAACACTCTTCTACAAAGTTACAGTTTCTACGTTAAAACCATGAACTATAGTCCAGAAACAGCGCAACAGATGGAGCTACTGGAAGAAGCATTCATATAAATTAAATTTAGAGGGCTTGTGGTCAGGGTAGCATCTCGAATCATTACATCTCCTTCAGAGTTACAGTTCTCCATTTTCTTGTAAAAGCTGAGGACACTGTTGCTGCCAGGGAGCTCAGGCTGCCGTGCTGTAACATCGCGGGGAAACTTCACACGCGTGGCTGCACAGAGCAGGCCGAGCAGCTGGCTTCGCCCGAACGCCGAGTGCGGAGCCTCGCTGGGCCCGGGGCCGCCGGGGCACCGCAACATTTACCCGCGAAGGGGCACACGGGGCCGCGGGCAGGCAGGACTGACGGCTCGGAGATCTCCTGTTGGGATCCATCAGCTGGTCGCCACTCGAGGGCAGCATTTCGGTAAAGAAACCATGGGAACAAAAATGAAGGACACCAAACTGCCGGACTGTTTCAGCTCACCATGAAGATTTTGTTTGCAGGTTGATCTCAAAGCTTTCTCTGTCTATATAAACGGGGTGGCAATATAAGCAGAGTACTGAAATGTAAGCAGTGAAGGAGTAAGGGGTCAATACCAGATAAATAGGGGCAGAGACTGTATGGCCACTTTAGTTTGCATATGTCTTAGCTCCCAGAAGGGAAGGCAGATGCACCCACACCCTAGTCCCCCACCTTCCCCCCCAGTGGAAACAATTTACCCGAGGGGGGGGCGGGAAGTTAGTTTTCATTCAGATCAGCCAAGTGTCTTCTACCAGATCTCAGAAAATTGTTGTACAATTGTGACTTTAAAAGCTAAGGAACAGCACCCAGAAACTGTCAGGATACAAAACAATGACCCACTTGGTCCACCATCACCTTCTCACTTCCAGTAACGCCATTATAATACTTCTAAGGCCAACTCCTCAGTGCCCAAAGTGAGACACCTGTAATATAAAGCATGAATGCTGCTGGTTTAGTGCCCTATTTACACCAGCTAAAAATAGTCACAGGCCAAAAACATACACCAGTTTTGGACACTGAACGACAACATGAGCTACGAGGCCAATTAGGCCAAATTAAAATATTCCCACAGGAAGAAAATATACACTAGTAAACATCCTGGAAGGCAAAGAGAGCTCTTGCAATAGAAACTTGCTACACAGCTTCAATGCACCCTTGTCACTGTTTTGTCTTCTCATTCAAAGGGTAGCTTTCCTTCTTACCAGTGACAGGCTGCTCTCAGAGGAGCATCACAAGGGCCACCTCCAGGCCCAGGGAAGCTGTAATCTGAGGCATCCTCTGCACTCAACGAAGACAGGTAATTTCGGAAGTGACTCGTAGCAAAAACCTAATTTGAGTTGCTCTTTCCAAGGCAAGAGTTAAACTTTGTTTTTCATTGAAGGAAAACATTCACAAACAGAACCCCCTCCCCTCTATTTTCAACTGCTGCTCTTTCTAAGCTTCTTTTCCTCCAGCCACATCTACCCTGCAAGCATACATTGCAAGAGCAAGCATCGGTATGCTTCTCCTAGCTCTTCTTTCAAGTGGGCAGGGGACTGTTGGGATATCTGCAGGCAGCTGAAGACTTACAGCTTGAATTTCAAAGCTACACTCTTAATCACCTAAGTGACTTCACAGATTGGAGCAAACTCGAGTCTAGAGGACAGACCAAGTCTACTGGCAGTTCAGATTCTGTCTTAGACTACTTCAACTCCACAGCTGAAGCCAGATCCAACCTGAAGAAGGAGAAAGGGCAACAAAAAGATGGAAATGTAGGATGAGGATGGACAGTTAAGAGAAATAGGGTCAATGAGCAGGCATAAGGAAGAATAAGTATAGTTTAGTAGGCAGCACATGGAGATGAAAAGCTTGATATTCTGATCTGGATTTTTGCATGTCTGCTGACTTCATTAATGTTCTTGCAGAATTTCAGAACAGCTTCTTTGGATTCCCTGATGAAGCAGTTTGAGGTACACTTTCATAAAGGACAGACCTCTTTGAAATCACTAGTTGATTGCTGTTGTACTGAACCCTACGGTTGAGGGAAGGGTTAAAAAGTCTGTTTGATTATTTTTTTTTAAGTCTTCCTGAGCTAAAACAAATCTAAAAGCAGGTATAAAATAAACAAGTTATTCTTGACCTGTTGGAACAGGTTATACAAAACTATTGGTAAAAATGTCTTAAAAAAGGAATTGTAATAACATATATAAATAAAGCATTCTTTTCCTCTGTGATTCTTCACTTAATTAAGAAAGTTCCCTTTGGCTCTAGACAGAGCTGTGACTGGAACTACTTTGGCAAAGCAAGGTACATAATGACACTTTAAAGAAAAAACACCCACTGACAAATGAATATTGAGGTGGTTTGGTTTTTTTCTAATATCTGTATGAATAAACCATTTCTAGTGGTGAATCACCTGTTTACAGGCTTTCCAATAAAATATTCTCCAACCGAAAATGCTGAGTGAAAAAGCCACTCACAGAGAAGTAATGGGATGAAGACAAGACACTTCCTTATTACCATCCCTCTGGCTATTTTGCACAGCTCTCCCACATGACAGAGCTGCCCTTCTTATGCTCATTGTTGGGTTTACACATCAGTGGAGGTGCCATTAACTATCATATTACATCCAGATTTATTGTATTCATTGCTTTTTAATTAAAAGAGGCTAAAGCAGGGGTTAATTGCACTAAATTTGAATTCAGTAGGGAAAGGAAGACATTCTTGTTAACTTGGCACCAGAAGGCTCAGCAGCGATGGCAGAGTGGGATAATGGTGAAGATCCTGTATATAGAGGCCTTAGCTGGGGTGCAGGTGCATGTGAACAGATGCACCATTATGGGGAGCAGCAGTTAGCATGGACAGGTGAGGCAGTGTGAAGAGAAACATACAGAAGCTAAATTACAAACATGCTGAAACTCAGGAGTATTCTGCAATGACTAATATTCTGATGCAATATGCAAGAACTGATTTTGATATTAATTTCACTTTGGAAACTGAAATCAAATATGGTGTCATGAAGCCCAATGATGAACAGTCAGCTGTCCAGGAGTCACTCAAAAAGTTGCCTGTTCTTCACACATTTCTACCTCCATGTTTTCAACACTATTTTTTGGCATCCCTCTCTGCACTCCTTGTCTTCCAAAATGAGCATGATGTGTTGCCATTGTCTTGCAGCAGGGTTTACACGGACAACAACAGATAAGCAACACAAGGCAACACCACCTGCAAATCTATAAGCCATCCTGGGAGGTAAAAGGTATGTTGCCAATATCTCCTGTCACTAATACACTGACTAAACAGTGTAAAAGGGACCACGCTATTGACACATTATGAAGTTAGTCAACATGTATCCATCTGCTACACGTAATTTGAGGTTGCATACATCATCAGCAAGGCATGAACTTAAGGCAGGCTATAGCCTGACATCTTATTTGTAAATTGAATACATTTAACCCAGAAGTCGTTGAAGGACAGCAGATACTATCCCAGAACACCTTCCTAACAATTGCTTCCTAGTGTAGAGCAGCGTTTTATGTAGTTTATTATGTTAATGGATATATATGCTGCTGCTCCAAATGTTTCCGCCTTCTGTACTGTTGACTTCACTGCCTGATAACTTATTAACCAGACAGAGCTGTAAACAGTTTGATTTCAAGGATTTTATGACTTAAAGAAAAAGGTAACAAACAATAAAAAGGCTAAAAAAAAGACCTAAGCAAAAAGAGAGCCTGAAGGCCAGAGGCTGTCCCTGAAGAGCCACTGGACAGCTTGTCCCACACTCCTCCAAAGCAGCGTCAGCAGCAACTCCCTGCCTGCCAAGTCCCCGTGCTGTGCTGGGTACTGCCTGCTGGCCCCATGACCCAAGGTCTAATACAGTCATGGATGGTCCCCTCTCAGATGCAGATGTGCAAAACATGGTGACTCCATCGTGCATGTTCAGCCCACCTATTTTCAGTGGAAACAACTATGAATTGCCCAAGAACTGCCTGCCCTTTTAGCATGCAAAGGTAGAAAACAAGTATCAGTCAAAAGATGAAGTTAGGAAGAGAAGGCTGACTGACATCATCGTTCTCCAGCAGCTTACACCAAAAGCCACATGGTTGGAGGAAACAGAACACATCTGTGACAGCACAAGCAAGCCCTTGCCATGGGACCCAAACCACTTGCATCCTTTCCTGTGCAAGATTGCTCCTACCAGCATGGGACTTGCAACACTCATATTACTAAGTAGCAGGTGATGCATAAGTAAAGCTAGAGGCAGTGAAGAATGGATAATCATGCACTACAATGCAGCTTACAAAGATATTCAGCCTCTGCAAATGGTAGGGAAGGGGAATAAATAAAACTTCGCTGGCACTTAATACAAAGCCAAAAAAGCTCCCAGAATGCAAACCCACAGCACATGATATTGCAACACTGTCTTGTAACCTTGTTACAGAAACCCATAGTAACCCCTGCTAAGAGCGTTAAATATTAATAATGGCTCACAGCTGCTACTGCTACATAACGGGCTTATTTTGATGAGGAATATGTGCACAGCTTAAGTAATGTGCACCCGTTCAGACAAACCCACTTTCCTTTTGAAATTCATGCAGGACCCTCCCTCCTTGCCACAATTAATTGCAGAACCCAGGGCTATTATCCTAAAAGGCAGGATTTTTCTCTGATCTTTGTCCTACATTACTTTTTTTTTTTTAATCAGCGGTTGCAACATGAGCAGAGGTGGACGGCATAGCTTGATACACCACTCGTTACCACAAGGCAGCCTTCTTTCTGCCTATTCTGTCCTAATTACTGTGAATCTGCCCACACATATAGCCCACAAGGATAGTTTTTTTATTGTTCCTGAAATTAAAACATCCATGTGGTGCATCAGTACAACTATTATAAATGGTAATGTCCCTGGTTTGCATCATAAACATCAAAGTTAGGAAATGCTCGCTGTCTCATTTAACCCTTCACTAAGCAAATTTGGGTTTCTTTACTGACAAAGTAGCTGATGAATATCTGATCATTAACAGAATGATTACCTAGCTAGAAGGCATTCTCTTCTCTACTTACTTTGCCATTAAATCATATGGGCCGCCTTAACGAGACTCAGTTGATACTGATCTCTATTTTAGAAGATTGATAACTTTAGTCTGTTGACCTATATAACATTTAAAATAAATCAAGACCACTGTGCACTTACTGATCTAGATATGGATGATTTTCAATGATAAAATGACAGCTAAGTATCCGATACTAACTGGAAGTCAATGGACTGCATAGACTTAAATACTGTTGGTTATTCAGAAAATTAATCATGAAGCTCTACTGAAAAGAAAACTCTTATCTTCAGAACAAATTCAGAAAGACAGAAGAGGCAGTGAGAGTTCCTAAACTGAATGATTCATTAGAATTACCTTTAACTACTGCTTCATTAGTACATATTGTAATATTAGCTCCCATACTTCTTTGCTGTCCTTGTCCAATTCCTGTACAAGGGTTTTATATAAGAATGCAAAGCTAGTATTATCTAGGTCTGAACATGTCTCTGAGAAAAAAAAAATGCAGAAAGGGGTTTCCCCTTCTTCAGACTCAGCTCTAAGGAACCCTTAGGTCAGCCAGGCACTCCACAATGCTTAGTTGAGGTCTCTGAAATTAAAGCTTTCATTTTTAAAGGTATGTTTCTAGCTGCTATAGTTGCAGCAATAACCTCCTAAACATGAAATGAGTAATAGACGTAACGATGTCTGCAGCAAGCCTTGGAACAATGACTCAGAGGAGTGAACTTCTCTGTCCCATGTAAGTCTGATGAAAGTGTCAAGTCCAATTCCCAGTTATGCAACTTCAATGCTAGCATTATCTAAAGAATTACTGATTTTAATGCAAGAAACAGGTTTGGGCAAGTACAGCTCCTTGGAACTGGAAGCTACTGCGGGGAAAGACATTACAGAAGCAGTAACAGGGAAACAAGAAGGACAGCAGAGAACAGGGAGGAAAGAAGTGGAGTCAGTAGTGCCAAGAGACTCCCTTGCTGAACAGAGAACATCATGATCAGGCAGTAAACCAATAAATTAAAACTAACTGCCATGTAGCCCCTGCCCATCAGGAAACACTCACGAATATCAATAAGCTGCTAATTCAGAGATCAGGAGGGAGAATATTGCTATGGGGAAGTGAGAATCCCAAAGCTATAGCAGGGACTCTTTCTAATGTGGCAAGTTTGACGTCCCTACACTGAACTCTTGCACCTTGAGGGGTGGGTAACCAGTGCAAACCGTTCCTTCCTGCAGCCCACCAGAAGAGCTTGTCATCTTGTCTGGAGCCAGACACAGGGCAGCCCAACAAGCAGGCAGTGCAGGCACAATGCCAATTTGCACTACAGTGCCGACTCAAGCCCCAGTTTATATGACATTGAAGGCTGTAGATGTTATCTACCTGGACTTTAGTGAAGCCTTTGACACTGTCTCCCACAGCATTCTCCTAGAGAAGCTGGTGGCTCATGGCTTAGGCCGGTGTACTCTTTGCTGGGTAAAAAACTGGCTGGATGGCCGGGCCCAGAGAGTGGTGGTGAACGGAGTTAAATCCAGTTGGCGGCCGGTCACAAGCAGTGTTCCCCAGGGCTCACTTTTGGGGCCAGTCTTGTTCAATATCTTTATCAATGTTCTGGATGAGGGGATTGAGTGCACCCTCAGTAAGTCTGCAGAAAACACCAAATTGGCCGGTAGTGTCAATCTGCTCGAGGGTAGGAAGGCTCTGCAGAAGGATCTGGACAGGCTGGGTCAATGGGCCGAGCCCAGTTGTATGAAGTTTAACAAGGCCAAGTGCTGGGTCCTGCACTTCAGTCACAACAACCCCATGCAACGCTACGGGCCTGGGGAAGAGTGGCTGGAAAGCTGCCTGGCAGAGAAGGACCTGGGGGTGTTGGTTGACAGCCAGCTGAACATGAGGCAGCAGTGTGCCCAGGTGGCCAAGAAAGCCAATGGCATCCTGGCTTGTATCAGGAATAGCATGGCCAGCAGGACTAGGGAAGTGATCGTGCCCCTGTACTTGGCACTGGTGAGGCCGCACCTCGAATACTGTGTTCAGTTTTGGGCCCCTCAGTACAAGAGAGACACTGAGGTGCTGGAGCGTGTCCAGAGAAGGGCAATGAAGCTGGTGAAGGGTCTGGAGCACAAGTCTGATGAGGAGCAGCTGAGGGAACTGGGGTTGTTTAGCCTGGAGAAAAGGAGGCTGAGGGGACACTTTATCGCTCTCTACAACTACCTGAAAGGAGGTTGTAGAGAGGTGGGGGTCGGTCTCTTCTCCCAAGTAACTAGTGACAGGATGAGAGGAAATGGCCTAAAGTTGTGCCAGGGGAGGTTTAGATTGGATATTAGGAAAAAATTCTTTACTGAAAGGGTGGTCAAGCATTGGAACAGGCTGCCCAGAGAGGTGGTGGAGTCACCATCCCTGGAGGAGTTCAAAAAACATGTAGACGTGGCACTTCGGGACATGGTTTAGTAGGCATGGAGGTGTTGGGTTGATGGTTGGAGTAGATGATCTTAGAGGTCTTTTCCAACCTTAATGATTCTATGATTCTATGACATTGTGAAGCAAGTGAGCTCCAACTTCTTCCAAGGTCAGACAGGGGTCTGACAGCTAACAACCTCTCAGAGCCTCTCGTTTTAAACTTAAAGCCAAGAAACCCTAGGCAAGCTAGTATTTCCCTTAGTTTTCACAAGATCATAGGCCACTCCATTAAGATATTTCAGTAGCATGGACATCACATTCTCACTGCTAACACAATTTTCTTCCTTAAAAATGAAGTCTCATTAGCAAGATGCTTCTAGTTTCCTCTATAACTCATTCTGAATGCATATTGAAAATACAGGTAAAAATGCGTTACCTAATTTAAGCCCTGGCTCAAATTTTTAACTCAATTTTTGGTTTAGAGGGTATTCACTTTATGTAGAGAGAAGGCAGACAGCTAATCAGATCAAATATCTTGGCAACATCCCAGATCCAAACATTCCTCTGGCTATAATATGGATTTTGGGGTAAGAAACTGTCCTGGTTTTGGCTGGGATAGAGTTAATTTTCTTCCTGGTAGCTGGTATAGTGCTGTGTTTTGGATTTTATTTTGAGAATAATATTGATGACACGCTGATGTTTTAGTTGTTGCTAAGCTATGTTTACACTAGTCAAGGACTTTTCAGCTTCCCATGCTCTGCCAGGTGCACAAGAAACTGGGAGAGGGCACAGCCAAGATAATTGATCCAAACTGACCACAGGGCTATTCCATACCATATGGTGTCATGCTCAGTATATAAACTGGACAGAGTTGGCCGGGGGGCAGAGATCGCTGCTCAGGGACTGGCTGGGCATCGGTCGGCGGGTGGTGAGCAGTTGTATCACTGTTTTTTTTTTCCTGGGTTTTGTTCCTCTCTTGCTCTCTTGTTGTTTTCCTTCTCATTACATTATTATTATTATTATTATTATTATTATTATTATTATTATTATTATTATTATTATTATTATTATTTTGTTCCAATTATTAAACTGTTCTTATCTCAACCCATGAGTTTTCTTACTTTTGCTCTTCCGATTCTCTCCTCCATCCCACCGGGGGGGAGGGTGAGCGAGCAGCTGTGTGGTACTTAATTGCCAACTGGGGCTAAACCACACAGTCCTTTTTGGCACCCAATGTGGGGCAATACAGCAGAAGAAGTTTTTAAGAAAGGGAAGAAAATAGTCCAAATCCCTCTGAAAGCCAGTTTTGCCATAAAACAAAGTAAGGTCAAGGGACCTGCACAGGAGATCCAGTTTTTAGGAATAAAATGGCAAGATGGACGTCGTCAGATCCCAATGGATGTGATTAACAAAATAACAGCCATGTCTCTGCCAACTAGCAAAAAGGAAACACAAGCTTTCTTAGGCGTTGTGGGTTTTCAGAGAATGCATATTCCAAATTACAGCCTGATCGTAAGCCCTCTCTACCAAGTGACCCAAAAGAGAAACAATTTCAAATGGGGCCCTGAGCAATGACAAGCCTTTGAACAAATTAAATGGGAGATAGTTCATGCAGTAGCCCTTGGGCCAGTCCGGGCAGGGCAAAACGTAAAAAATGTGCTCTACAGCACAGCCGGGGAGAATGGCCCTACTTGGAGCCTCTGGCAGAAAGCACCAGGGAGACTTGAGATCAACCCCTAGGGTTTTGGAGTCGGGGATACAGAGGACCTGAGGCCCGCTATACTCCAACTGAAAAAGAGATATTGGCAGCATATGAAGGGATTTGACCTCCTTCAGAAGTGGTTGGTGCTGAAGCACAGCTCCTCCTGGCACCCCGGCTGCCGGTGCTGGGCTGGATGTTCAAAGGGAGGGTCCCCTCTACACATCATGCAACTGATGCTACGTGGAGTAAGCGGGTTGCACTGATCACACAACGGGCTTGAATAGGAAACCCCAGTCACCCAGGGATCTTGGAAGTAATTATGGACTGGCAAGAAGGCAAAGATTTTGGAATATCACCAGAGGAGGAGGTGACGCGTGCTGAGGAGGCCCCACTGTACAATAAACTACCAGAAAATGAGAAGCAGTATGCACTGGTCACTGATGGGTCCTGTCGTATTGCAGGAAAACATCAGAGATGGAAAGCTGCTGTATGGAGTCCTATACGACAAGTGGTAGAAACTGCTGAAGGAGATGGTGAATCGAGCCAATTTGCAGAAGCAAAGCCAAAATCGAGCCAATTTGCATCCAGCTGGCTTTAGATATTGCTGAACAAGAAAAGCGGCCAGTGCTCTACTTCTACATTGGCTCATGGATGGTGGCAAATGCCCTGTGGGGGTGGTTACAGCAATGGAAGCAGAACAATTGGCAGCGCAGAGGCAAACCCATCTGGGCTGCAGCATTGTGGCAAGACATTGCTGCCCGGGTAGAGAACCTGGTTGTAAAAGTACGTCACGTAGATGCTCACGTACCCAAGAGTCAGGCCACTGAGGAACATCAAAACAACTAGCAGGTGGATCAGGCTGCTAAGATTGAAGTGGCTCAGGTGGATCTGGACTGGCAACATAAGGGTGAATTCTTTATAGCTCAGTGGGCCCATGACACCTCAGGCCATCAAGGAAGAGATGCAACATATAGATGGGCTCGTGATCGAGGGGTGGACTTGACCATGGACACTATTGCACAGGTTATCCATGAATGTGAAACATGCGCTGCAATTAAACAAGCCAAGCGGTTAAAGCCTCTGTGGTATGGAGGGCGATGGCTGAAATATCAATATGGGGAGGCCTGGCAGATCGATTCTATCACACTCCCACAAACCCGCCAAGGCAAGTGCTAGGTGCTTACAATGGTGGAAGCAACCACCGGATGTCTGGAAACATATCCTGTGCCCCATGCCACCGCCCGGAACGCTATCCTGGGCCTTGAAAAGCAAGTCTTATGGCGACATGGCACCCCAGAAAGAACTGAGTCAGACAATGGGACTCATTTTCGAAACAACCTCATAGATACCTGGGCCAAAGAGCATGGCGTTGAGGGGGTATATCACATCCCCTATCATGCACCAGCCTCCGGGAAAATCGAAAGATACAATGGACTGTTAAAGACTACACTGCGAGCAATGAGTGGTGGGACATTCAAACACTGGGATGCACATTTAGCAAAGGCCACCTGGTTAGTCAACACTAGGGGATCTGTCAGTCAAGCTGGCCCTGCCCAATCAAAACTTTTACGTACTGTAGAAGGAGATAAAGTCCCTCTAGTGCACATAAAAAACATGCTGGGGAAGACAGTCTGGGTTACTCCTGCCTCGGGCAAAGGCAAGCCCGTTCGTGGGACTGCTTTTGCTCAAGGACCTGGGTGCACTTGGTGGGTAATGCGAAAGGATGGGGAAGTCCGCTGTGTACCTCAAGGGGATTTGATTTTGGGTGAGAATAGCCAATTAACTAAATGGTATGATGTTAATTGCTGGATAATACTGTATGTCGTCGCTTTTATGGTTACTATACACCATATCAACGGTATTTCAGTAAGGATCACCTAGATTAATGAAGAATGAAATTTGGTGAAACCAAGCAAAGTGCAGCAGTGATGGAACCAGAACTGACTTCAGCATGCAACAATCCAACACCACACACCATCTCTCCTGCCCTGACAGGAGAGGAGTTATGACAGTGGAGCCCAAAGTCATGGACTACATGAACTCAACGGACACTTTAAAGGGATGGCCCACAGACCAAGGGAATGATATGTGTGTGTACATATCAAAAGACAGGAAAAGTGGTGGTGATTAATTGGAATGTATTGGAAAGGGTAGAACCTGGGCATGACGTAGATGGTATAGAATAAGGGGTGGATACTACACCTGCATCTCCTCCAGCATCTGCCCGTGGACTTGCTCCAGCTCGGCCTGCACAAACATCTCCACAAATTGCTGGTGCAAAGAAAAAACAATCCAGCAACTCCACACAAAAAAACCCTCATACCTATCCTTGGAAAGGTTTATTATTAAAATAAAGCTTTCAACATTAAAATATCTGTGCTATCTTTATGCAAGGGATGCTGCTGCTGTTCTCTGAGTTGTGACAGCTGATTTAAAGTGTATTGCACACACTTCGCATATAAATAGAGTTTAAGATAACATTAGAAGGAATAATACTGTCTAATATTAGTGCACCTGTCAAACACATTTTCAAACTCATTGATATTGCATATTCAGCTCATCGTATCAGTAACATTAAAAAACATTTCCATTTTATTGAACTGCAGCTCCCCTTTACTAAAAGCCACTTTAGCTGAACTGGTGTGAGTAATTCCAGCTCTAGGCAGGGATCCAGATGTTTGTAATTTCCATTGATCAGCCTTAAGAGGCTGAAGCTGAGCCATGACTCCACACTGCACACACTGTAGACATCTTCAATAAATGCTGACCTGTAGTTCAGCTCTTTTGCTACGTGGGTCACGGCTGAATTGCTGATGCAGACCAGCAGATCGAGGAGTTTCACAAGGAATTGAAAGCACAGAGACGGCACAATTTGCTGCTCTCTTTCTACAGCTGGTATAACCTCAATTGGACATCCCCAGGGGAGCCTCCAACCTCCCAAACATACTGTAGAACTACAGAAAAATTAAAGTGAACCTTTTCTTGCCATCAGTTTATATAATCGCTTGTACTGTTCTGATCTTTCTACTCATTGCCTACAGTTCCTCTGTTTGGACACTCTAGGATTGTCACATTGGCTTCTCTCATGTGATGATGGGGTGCTGATGTGTCATTCCTTATCAGTAACTCCTGCATCCTGCAGGGCAGCTTTTACATTTTCCTAACTTATGCCTGGAAACTAGTAGCAACCTTTGTCACATCTGCCTTGATTTTTGTACTGTATTCCTTGGAGAGACTCCATGATTTACCCACTGAACATAATTAATATCTAGTTGTGGTTTTTAGATTATGTCAGTTGATGCATTTTGTTTTTACAAATGATTACGTGAATATGCGCTGAGGAATGCTGAGGTTACCACATACACCAATTAAGATCTCTTCCATGTCTTTCTTGCTTAAGTTTAAGCCAGAGGTCTGTCTTTCTAGGACTTCTCAGAAAAAAAAAGTTATACCAAACTAGGTGTTTGTTACACATACACCACTTCGCAGAATCACAGCGTGGTTGAGGTTGGAAGTGACCTCTGAAAGGCATCTTGTCCAATAGCCCTGCTCAAGCACAGTCACCTAGAGCAGGCTGCCCCGGACACTTCTTGGTATTTTGGTACATACTGTGCCTGTACAGGATGCACACGTGTGTATGTAACACAGTTATTGTTATATATGTAACATATATATGTAACATATATATGTAACACAGTTTTTGTTATAAAGCCCCGGTTAAGTAACAATGGTTCACCTTTCAAATAAGGCCTACACATGGGTTTCTTGGTAAGTACTTGCTTAAAACACTCTGTTGTTACATTCGTTTTAAAATAACATGGATATTCTAAACCCCAAGTTATTAGTCATGAAATCTACCAATTTTTCCTCAAAGGAGTTTTCCCACTTCTGTTATTCCAATAAATCTGGCATAATTGCTACACTTTTATATTTGTGCGCTTACAATTTTTTTTTAAACTCTGTGCTTCTCAGTCTTGATGACAAAGTCTGCATTGCCAAGACTCCCAGCTGACAAATGGGTTGAAGTCTCAACAGCCACCAGTACTCTGTGCTTGCTCCTTTGTAACTGGTAAGAGAAATCAAAGTCTCTAGAGTGACACAAATTTTGGGAGCCAGCACAAAGAAACGTATCCCTTTTTCTTGGCAAGTGACTAATAAATCCCTATAGCCAGATGAGTCTCTAGTGTTTACACTCCCACCCTGCTCTGTACTCTCAACCCAACCATGAGGGCCTCGGGGCCGCAGACGCCCCACCGCGGAGGGGGCGGTTTTGGGGAAGCAGAGGGCAGAGGTGCAAAGCCTGCAGGGAGGCCACCTCACAGAGCGGGGTGCGTGGAAAGAGAGAAGAGCTTCGCTTGGTAACTTTTTCGACGAAAACGTGAATTCTTTATCGGCTTGAGCACTAGCCAAAGGCGTGCAAAGCCCGCTGGGGCCTGCCCCAACCGCTTCGCCACCAGCAAGCCCCGAGGCTCGCAGACCCGCGACTGCGCAACCGCGGCGTCAGGCCGCCAGTGAGCATGCGCGCTGCCCCCGCGCATGCGGCCTCTCCCGCTGCCGCCAGCGGCGCATGCGCGACGGGCCTGCCGCGAGCCGAGCCGGAGCCTCCGCCGTTGCCGCCGCCGCCGCCGGGCGGGCGGCGCCTGAGAGGGCGGGGGCGGCGCGCCATGCCCGGGGGCGCGGCGGCGGCTGCGGCTGCGGAGGCGGCACGGAGCCGCGGTCGCTGAGGCGCGGCGGGAGCATGGCCGAGTCGCTGCGGGAGGAGCCGCCGGGCGGGCCGGAGTCGGAGGCCGAGCTATCGCAGCGGCTGGCCCGCACCAAGGCCCGCTCGTACGGCAGCACGGCGAGCGTGGCGGCGCCGCTGGCCGAGCGCTACGTGGAGCACCGGCTCAGCGCCGGGGACACGCTGCAGGGCATCGCCCTCAAGTACGGCGTCACGGTAAGGCGAGCGCCGCCGGAGCGGCCGGCCGGCCCGGGGAGCCCGAAGGGCGGCGGGGCCGGCCGGGGAGGGGCTCAGCCCGGGGGCCGCAGCGCCCATAGCGGCGATTGGCTCCCGTAACAGCGGCGCGGAGTTGTTAGGCCCAGAAAGTAACGGAGCCAAAAGGAGAAGGTGCACGGGAAGTGAAAACAGCCGGGAGATTACAGGGTGAAGTTGTCCCCTAGAGCATTCCCTACCCATCGCGGGCAGGAGATTCAGTTCGTGCCGTGGATACGGTGCTAGTTTCAGTATTTAAAATGCTGACATCTGAATCTTACGACCTGCTTGGAGGGGTCAGCACCCAGTTCTGCTGGTAGATGGCTGAAGTTCACACTGCCTGAGACAGGGCACAGGGCTTTTTCCAGCACAGGCTTGAACCTGACAAGTGCTGGGTTTGCAGGACTGGCCGGCAGCCTCTAGGAAGGGAGATGCACATAATCCCAGAATCAACCTGTGCTCACATGACAATTTACCACTACACTCACTTCAGATTAAAAAAATAATGTAATCAAACTTATCTCGAAAAGAGTCATTATTTTTGAGGTTGACACATAGACTGTGACAAGAAGAAATAATTTCTTCCAGTAGTTTCAAGGCTAAAAATTCTTCCACTGTCTACCTGCTAACCTAGAGGTGATATACAACTAATTTGAAAGTGTTGCTGCTTTTCTGCTCTCTTCCTACAGAGAAGAAAGTTTACTTCTGTGGAAAACGTTGAAAGGCTTATGCCAGCCGAAGACATGCAGAGTCCAATAGGGCCTACCAGCAGGCCCTAACACTACTGTTCCCCACAGAGCAGAGCTCACCTACCCTACCTTAATTCCAGCTTATTTGGGGCCCAGTGAGCTACCAACTGACGTATCTATATGCAGCTTCAGTATGCATGCAACATGCAAAATTGCTTGGGGCCAAGCAGCTGATGAGCATAGCTAACAGCATAGTATTAGTACACAGTCAATGTCACTTTCACATCAGCTGCAAAGAGCACCTTCCAGTTGGGCTCTTTTCTAGAAGAGGTGCAGTGCAGTCCCAAATGCATAGGTTCTGACGGGAATGGGTTTCCTTTCCTTCTCTGGTTCTGAAAGATCTAGTAAAGCCTTCCAGCAACTTCAACAGCCTTTGTTGTGAAAAGGCTTAAAAGTCTATTTCTCTTCCCTTAAATATTAAGCCACTTTTTACCAAATCTTGTTAACAACAGGACTAGTGGCATTTTGGATTTACTTTGGTCCACATTAAAACAAAATTTTGCTCACTACGAGGGCAAAGCAAAGTGACATAGCTGCTCAGTGGATTTGTTTGAGTTTTTACTTTTGACAGTGCTTTCCATAATGAATAAAGTCTCTCACCTAAATGATTTAGCTATGTTGTTCTTCATTCAGAAGTGTATTTGCTCATTGCAATAAGTGAAAAATATAAACAGATTACTAAAATAGTAGTTTTCTAGAAAAAAAGGCATTTCTCAACACTTTCCAACTCCCTTTCAGCTAAAGTGAAGTTGTGGATCAAACCTGTACAGTCTGAAAAAAATAGGTTTAACTTATGACCCATAAACTTTGTTCATAGTATGAGTTTAATAAGCTTTTGCTGTGCTAATGATGCATTTAAAGTATAAATGCTGGTGGTTTTTTTTAAATATCTCATTTGTTATTTGCTTTAATGTTGCTAGTATTCTGCTTAAGAAACCAGAGCTGCATCATTATAGACTTCAATTGAGAAAGGTTAAACTGACTTGAAATGTCCCTAGGAGCAATGCCAAGTTAGCTGCAATCAGCCATTGTGTTTCTGCTTTAATGGGTTTCAGCCGAGGGTAGGAACATATGCAAACATGTTTGTTTTTGGCAAAATGAAGAATCTTATGTGTTCATACAATGACAAGGACTGAATTCCTCTAAAGAGTCATTACGTTTGCTTCCTGCATCCTGTATACTTGGCTGGAAGTGGCTTGCTGTAATGGGAACATCAGAATTATCTTTGGCTGCCATTGCCTCCGGTATTACTGTTTTTAGAAGTTTTCCCCTGTGGTTTTCCTCACTGGGAATTACTTTACAGCAAGAGACATCCTGTCCAGTGCCCACCTTGGCATGACATAGCATAGGCAGTTTAAGATGGATGAAAATGTTGGGGGAGAGAGAGAGATCAGTGTGCTTTGTTTGGCCTCATCCTCTGCCCTTCACCCCTCTCCCCCAGATACTGTATTAATCTTGTCTGGCTTGTGTTCATTAGATCTTCCTTTGAACACTGTTGGGTAAATTAACACTGGGAATGTTTAGTATCGTATTTATGGTTCAGTTGGAGTGTTGTTCTCCATCATACAAAGGTATCCCTTTTGAGGGGAGAAGGAAGAGGACTATTTGTTTCATTGTCAATAGAAGTAGTTTTGATCGATTAGTTCAACACCAGTTTATGCATTAGTGCAGCTTCAGTTAAAGTATTAAGAGCAAAGGCTTTAGCACATGCTTTCACTATTACAGGTCTGTAGCTAACAGAAATTAGTTCAGTTTCTTTAGCACTGAGAAAACTAATGTTAAATCCTGCTCTCCTTTGAATGTATGGAGTCATATTGAGTTGTAGAAGGAGCAGTATATATTACACATATCAAATAACCTGTTCAAGGCTGAGAGATATTCTTTTTAGAACCAAGTATTTCCCATTTCATTGTTACTCAATGCAGAGGTGCACAGTCTTCCAAATGCCACAAGATGATATTCAGAAGGTATTTTAGGAAGAAATAACCAGAGGTAGAGTTACAGTGAAGTAGGATAGAGAACAGCAGTACAGTGCATTATTTATCAGCTATTGAAGCATCACCTTCCAACTCCTCTGTAGTAGAGATCTCAGTTTTCAGCTTTTGTACTGTATTTTTAGAGAAAAGCTACAGCTAGCATTTTAAACATTTTTTGATACCCATCAAGACAGAAAACTTTTAGACATTTTGACAATTGACATTTAAACTAGCATCTGATGGCCTTTATAGGTCTCATTACTAAGTCAGGCAAAGCTTCCTTTATGCCCTTCAGATGGTACTCAGCTTGGGAGAGAACTTAGAGATACGCCATATACTGTGTAAGGGTAACTAAAAATAGTTTCCAGGCTTCAGGAACTGGAAGAGCAATGAGCTTCTCTTACTTGAAGTAGTAGCTTACTATCTGACACTGGATATTAGTTATTCAGCTTTTGAAAGTGATTATTAAATCTAATCATTCCATCATCTTAGCCATCTTCAGCAACAGGTTAGGGTTCTCTTTAAGTAGAGAATACCAATTTTGTATTTTTAATGGATAGAAATAACTTACTGCTGACCTTTGCTCACCATTTTCACTACTCTCACTCTCCCAGACACCTAGCCTTTCTAGAGAGAACCTCCTATTTATTTTTATGGAGAAAAATTTCATCGGGCTTCCAGGACCCAAGCAAATGCATCTATACATGACACCGGATCTATAATGGCACTGCAACAGATACTCTTACCACACAGTGCAGGTCGACATTGCGTGCAGGAGTTTATTCCAGTTCTGCAGGTGGCCAGACAGTCTCACATCTGCACAGAGAAGAAAGACTAACATCTCTACTGTTTTCCCTTGGGTTTAGGCAGCTTCCCCTGCTAGTATGTTCAGTGTAAGAAATGCACAGGTATGTTAACCCAGTTATTATCTGTTAACAGTGGTCTTTTCTTTTGCAATTGGGAAGGATTCCAAGTAGTGTCAGAGCAAAGTTTAAAGAGTTTAAGACTGACAGGTGTAAGATGGTAGAACAATTTTTTCATCATCTCAGTGCTGAACTGAAGATACTTCAGACTTTGAAGCAGTGAGTGGCTAGTGCTTAGAGCGCTCAGCTTTTTCTGGGCAATTATACTAGCAGTAAGAGTCCTATTATTACAAGGCTTACAGTCTTTGTTCTTATTCACTTTAGCTCCATTTAGTTTAATAAAATGAGTAACACTTCTAATGCAGGCAATAGGTATTTTCAGTTCTCTTTATACTGGTTTTCAAGCAAGTTTTATTTAGAGTGCATTTATCATTGCAGTACTGATTAGGGATTTCTGCTTATTGCAGTCACCAGAGGACCAGAATGGTCATTTTTTTCTTTCACTGAGGACTTTTCCTAATGAAATCATGAGTTCAGGTTATAACTAAAGCTTAAAGTCACATAATCATGGATACTGATTTCTGTGCTTTTTTAAAGCTTGCAGTTGAGAAATAGGAAGCCAGTTTGACTGTTACTGGCTTGGAAGGGAAATTTTGATGAGTAAGAACTTAACATTCTTAGTAAGCAGATAGTATAAACATTTACTGGGAGCTTTTCTTCGCCTGTAAAGCAATGGCATTTATAATAGCTTCTCAGGTTAAGTATAGAAAAAGTGGGGCTTTATGCATTAGTATGCCGAGAAAGATGGGATCGTCTTCTTGCTTCTGCCATGAGATCTGTGCTGATGAGTAGGTTGCAAGAAGTACTTTGGGTAAAAGTTGCATTAAAAGTATTTAACATTTATGTGGTGGCTGTTACCATGCATTATTACATACATGAGTTTGCTGTTGATCATGCTGTAGATTCAGTTTACTGGACAAATGCAGCCACTAGTCTATGCAACTGCATTACAAAGCGTTTAAGAGTCCCCCATTCTTTTCACTGCCTGACTTATCACTGAAAGTCAGGACTTCATCTGAAGTCTGAATTTGTTACATCAGCTAGGGAGAAAATACTATGGATATACTGCTCTTCCGAGACTTGTGGTGCTCACTATTCATAACTAGCATGTCCTAGAATGCTTAAGGTAACTTTATTGCCCCTTGTTTGTATTATGCATGGTTTTTACCAGAGAGTTCACCTACGGCAGCTGCTAGCAGTTCTGAGCCTTAGTCTAATATAAAGCCAAATCAGCAGCACTTTTGCAATAGAATTTTTATTCTTTGGCAAGTTGTTCATGTGAGCCTGTATAGAGATTAGAAGACTGTTCAAGAAAAGCATTTTTAGGTACTGCAAGACTTTAGAAAGACCAGTATTTTGGAGTCAAGTCTACATAAATGGAAGAAGCTAGGGTGTTGAGTTAACAAGGCTAAGACAGAACATACACTCTGAAATCACTCTGAATGCAAAAAAATCCTTTCCTGAAGTCATTGCTGCTGCAAAGAAAGTATAGATTTATTTTAACTAAAGGTTACTGTACTAAAGAAAGTTAGTACTTTATACTTTGCCAAAACCTAATAACTTACATTTTTCCTATCTTTTTCAGATGGAACAAATAAAGAGGGCAAATAAACTGTTCACTAATGACTGTATATTTCTGAGGAAAACCCTGAATATTCCTGTTATATCAGAGAAACCATTACTGTTCAATGGACTTAATTCACTGGAGTCTCCTGAGAATGAAACTGTTGACAGCTCCCCTTCTTGTGATGAAGGACTAGTGACAGTTCAGGAAGAAAGTAGTTCTTCTCCCAGTCCTCAAGAGCCTGACAATCAGCCCACTGCACCAGAAGAACTATCTGCCAAAGATTTCCTACAGAGATTGGACTTGCAGATTAAGTTATCCAAACAAGCAGCCAGAAAACTAAAAGATAACAGTGTCAGGTAAATGCCGCTTTTAGTATTAAGCATCTTAATTTCATCCTGAAGGCTTTTTAGTCTCAGCTGAACCCTCTTTGTGGGGGGTATCTCAGACAGCATCTGTAGGTTTTAATTTGTCAACAGCAAGTCTATACTATTATCATGCACCAGATACATTCAGAGCACACCATTACCAGATACCTTGATATGGCAGTTATAAAGGCTGCCTCACAATACATTGTTTATAGAAAAGCAATAATATTCCATGACAGCTAGAAGGCCAGTATTCTCCAAGATGTCTTGCTATGTAAGTTGGCAACTATTTAAGCAAACCCATAGTTTTCAGTAGAGTACTAAGCCAAGGCCTATGTGGAAGCTGTTTGCATACAGCAAGGCATCATTGCCTTTTTCTTCTGTCCCAGATTGCCTCATAATTGTGTAAATATTCTCCATGTTTCAGTTTCAGTTAAGCTATCCTGTCTCCTTTCCCTATGCAGTCCCTGCCTTTGTGGATCTGCCTATACAGACTTCTGTCATTTCTTCAGTATTTCTTCTACAGCCAGGAGCTCCCACACACTTTACTCATAGAAAAAGCAGTAACTTTTGACCTCTCTGCCACAGTGATTATCCCCTCACATATGTAGGCATCCCATGGAGAGTACAGGAAGACTTAGAGCAAGAATGGACTTCAGTAGTGTTTGTTTTCCCACGTCGCTGAGACAAGCTTCCTCAGCTTGTTCACAAGCAGTCTCTTGGGCTGGTTGTCTGGCCTGTTAATTCTCTGCAGAAATTGCCTCAGTGGGTGATGCCAAGGTGCCCTTTCTCGTGACAGTAAAAGGTATGGCTGCAGGGGACTGGTACCACTTCTCTTACCAGAGAGCTGGAGAGAGGTTATGCCTGCAGATATGTACTTTGCTTTTGCAAATTTGTTTAATGCAAAACTTCTTCCATCATCCTGGTTCACTTCACATGCTCTGATTTTGAGCGCAAGCAACATACTTTTCATGTTAAGAAGGTAACCTTTCAGGACCAAATCTGTTGAGCACAGAATCCCATCATTTATTTAAGAAGTTGAGGGATTATTTCAGCAACTTAATTTTGTTCAATAGACAAAAATTTGAGGGGGAGCAGTATATTGCATTTAGTAATTGGACAAGCCTCATTTGGAGAAATATCCCATAAGGCAGCTTAAGGTAATTCATTACCTATTGCAGTCCACGTACAACTTTCCACGTACAACTTTTCCATTGCCAAGCACACTGGTTTAGAGTTGCAGTCTCAGGGAAGGCTGGAACGCTTTCACATCTTGTTAACACACTTGTCAATTATTTCCTTTTGAATTGATTACATGTGAGAGGAAAAATAGCTGTTGGAACTCAGATCCTTCTCTATTCAAACTCATTCACTTGCACTGTTATATCTGAAACCATGTAGAGCATCTGTCAAAATGTGACGCTGCTCAGATCATTAGACATATGTATCTAACGCAGATTAGAGTGGGTGTTGACCCAGCAGTTAAGCTGGGTGACAGGAAACCACAGTCCCTGCCAGAGGAAGGCAATTATTTTAACATCCCTTCAACAAAATAACATGCTAATTTACAGAAGGAAATTCACTTAGACCTTGCTGCACCATGAGCAGAGCCAATACAGTGAGACTGACACTGCACAAGTAGTACACTGCTACTACTAATATCCATTTCCTATATTGCTTAAGTTACAACTTGGGAAATGAGAGCCTGGTACCAAATTTCCTCCCAAGGAATAATAGATACAGGAGGAGGAGTTATTTTCCCACCTCCTGTTCAGATTTAGCAGGTAATTTTGTTAATTATGCATAGAGCACAGATTTTTATTGGTCATGATGCTACAGGAAGCATGAAGTACAGGACTGCAGGCTATCTGCTGAGCCAGATGTTATCCAAAGCTTCTGAAGAGAAAAGCTTCCTGTATGTCTGATAAAGTCTTCATAGTATCACCTTCTACCCGACCACCTCTGGCTTTCAGTCATGGCTCACAAAAGCCATCTTTGCTTTATCTTCTCCAACTGTGTTCACTGCTTTACAGTCTGACAGGAAGTGCCAGAGGACCAAAGTGAATGTTTACTCCTTGCAGAGAGCAGGAGTAGAGGGAGACCATTGCCAAAAGCCCTGGAGATACTTCTCAGCTATGTTCCATCAATGGTATTTCTGGGCCCACACTGGAAAGTGGCAACATTCCTTACTCTGCTCCAGCAGCTCCCCAGGAGGCATCTGTTCTCCCTCCAGCCTATACCTTTCTTGTCCCTTGCTTGGAGCAGGAGGCCTTGAAAATTGGACAGCCATCATGGTAGTAAGCCAGTGTCATGAATACACAAATTTTCAATTTTACAGTGAAAGCCATTTATGAAATTAAGAGTGCTGTTTCCAGCTACTCTGTCCTTCTGTATTCAGATTGCCTTGTCAATGCCTGTTTAGAATGTGACATGCACCAACACTGCGGTTTACTTGAGTGCCTGTTTGAGAGTAAGAAAGGAGCACCTAGAGTTACATGTACTACCACCAAAAGGGACATTGGAACTAAGAAAACTGCAAGCAGAAGCAGACTATCAGTTCTAGAACTTGAAGAGTCGTAACTTCTCACCATACCTATGAGCCTGATTTGACAGATGGAGAGAATCACGACATCTCTTAAATTGCTCTTTATTTTGGTCTCCCTTAAAGTTGCCAAGAACGCATGCACATACATGCGCTGATTCTGATCAAACTTTACAGGCAGTTTCATAGTCAGAAACTGCCTTGTGCTACAAAGACAGCTTAAGGTAAATTACATTGTTTAATCATAACTCTTGAAGTCACCCTTTAAGTGCTTCCAAAGGAATAAAGTATATTACTCTCTAAAGTCAGCTTCTTCCCAGCTAAAGCCTCTTGCTGTTAGGTAGAAAAATTGAGGAGCACATAGGTGCAGATTTAGACTAGATACTAAACTTTAATAGCCATGCAAGTAGACAAGCATTAAAGATTATAGAATGTAATCCACACAGTTTGTGCCAGCTGCCTTTCACTATTAGAGTTCATATAAGCATATGGCTAGATCTGCGTGTAATACTACTTTTACTAGAGTTTCATTGAGCAAGAAATCATTGGTTGATGAATCCCCCAGTCAGCCATATTTACCCAAGGTGCAGCTCTAGGTGAACAGCTTAAGGCTGTAAGACCTGTTTTTGTTTTGAGCAATATTTTTATAATAGGCCAAAAGAAATGCAAAAGTATTAATATAGTTGTTTATAGCATATGTCGCTAACTCACATATTTGCATATTAGGGAAGAATACCCATTGTTAGTTTTATCCACACATGGAAGAAAACCAACTTGTAATAGTTTGAGAAAATATGGTAGTGCTTCGTCTTGCCCAAAATGCTGTTATGCAGGTTTCAGGATGCTGAAACTGAAATTGAGTTTAGTGATGCTTTTTGTATCAGCTAGTTGAACACTAGAGGTCTAATGCAAGGTCTTTATAGAGTTCTTAATATTTTAGGGTGGTACTGTGGTAGGCTACAACACTAGGGCCATACACTGTGCTTCTGGGATAGGTCACATCTTTCTACATTTGCCTTTTAGTGACTCATTTTGAAAACTTTGTAATTGAATAGAGCCACTCTAATCATTATTGTTTATGTGAGCCAATACAATTAACTGGTGTGCAGCACTGGAACAGAACCATAGAATCATTTAGGTTGGAAAAGACCTTTAAGATCATTGAATCCAACCATAAACCTAACACTGCCAAGTCCACCACTAAGCTGTAGATTGTCATCTGCTCAGTTGCCTTGACCTGAACCTAGGAAAGAGTGTTGAAGCATTTGAAACTGATAACTAATTGAGTTAATTTGCCCAATAATTGTTCTAAACCATCATTGGCTATTGGCTAAGGAAACAGATACCTCAGTAAAGGAGGCTGCCTGTGGAGAATCCTGTTTTCAGGCTTCCAGAAGCTATTAATTCACTAACTCAGATTGCTGCCTTGTTTAACTGTGGATTCTAGAAGCATCCAAGCATTGGATTCAAGTTTACTTGTTCACACTCAGGTGCACTTGGTCTTACAGAAGTCATTATTAGCATTTTCTATTGTGGCCTGATGCATACAATAGTTTGCAGTAGATGTCTTTCAGCTCCTGTAAACTGCTGGGCAAAGTGGCAACAGGAAACAGGAAGAGACAGCACTATGAAGCATAGTAATGCTGTGCTGTTCCTTTCCCTTTGCCTGAAGGAGAATGTTGCAGTGACTTACCACTTTGCTATTTTAAGCATCTTAAAAGTGAAGAAAATTGGTCATTAAACATACACACATTGCCACGTTGTTGCTTGCAGACCATGGACCGGAGCTACTACTGTGTAATTTTATTTCATATAAAGCTTGGCTTGTTTTTAAGCCATCAGAACAGACTTGTACTTGCTATGTACAGTTCTGAAGATCTACATTAGTAATATTTCCTGGCCATTACCTTGGTTTGGAGTAATGTGTTGTACACCTCATAACACAGCCTAGTACTGCAGCCTGGGACAGAAGGTTAGAAGCTGTTCTTGCCAGCCCTTACTGCCAGCTACAGCATGCCTGAGCCTTGGTCAGAAATTTATTTTGCACATTACAGCCAGTCACTGCTTTCCTTAGGTTCAAGCATAATGACCTACTACATGGTTCTTATGTCCCTGCCACATACAGAAACCCCTCAAAGCTGGCTGTGACTCAAGGGCCAGTCTTCTGCCCTTTACCGACAATTGCCAAGTAAGAGCCCATAGTCCAAGTGCATATTTCACAAGGGAAGCGGAGACGAACAGCTTAGACTAGCTGTTTTGTTACTTTGATGTCTGAAGACCTGCTAATACAACATCACTATTTCAACTCTTCAGTTCTCCATATTCACCCCTACTATCCACCACAATCAACTGCAGCTAATTTCAGTCCAGTGTGACTGTTGCTATGTCATGATGGAGGTTATTCCTATATTAAGGCTTTCAAGAAAAAAAAGACTGAAAGGCCGATTCTGACAGCCTCTGATTGGAAGGAAGGTCTTTTTGCTATAACTCTGCCACATTTTATTCTCCTACAAGGGGAAACAAAACTAAGTACAAAGTAACTTTCAGTGTACAGCATAGAAAGTAAGCTTCTCCCCTACTGGACAGTCTAAGCTCTGAAAATATAGAAGTTCTCCTTCATCCTCACAAACTAGCAGGAGATTGCTATTTGCAGCTATGTTCTGGGCATACATGGCTAGAAACCCATTGCCCCAGAAGGGCATACATCAGAGCTTCAGAATATAATTTTTGAAATATTTAGCTTCAGCCAAGTAGTTACGGTTGAATTTTACAGTGCTGCAGTCCAGTCTTACAAGCTTGGTATGTTGATATGTTTCAAGTCTGAAAAAAGTTTTTAAATGTCATCTTGAGACAATTTATCAATCAAAAGTGCTTTAGTGCTTATTCAACTAAACATGAATTGTTTGCTTCCTTACTCTACTGTCATGCCAGGTATTATGAACAGCATCTGCAAATTATAGTATTCCATGGCAGTTTTGCAATGCAGAATTGATGATATAAGGAAAGATACCACTTAAATAGACACAGCTCATCTGTATCTTAAGAATCATGCTTGGTACTGGGTCTGTAGCATCACTAATATACATAGATGTAGTATTTGTAAGAAAGGCTAAAATCTATCTTCAGTACTACTGTAACCACACATCCCTGCAATAACTACCAGTTTAATCCAAAACCTGTTTTTTGAGGTTTCATTCTTTTGACAAGATTGTTTCAAGGTAACAGCAATATCACATCTTTGGCTTAAGAAGATAATTTTGCTGGACTACCCAAGAACAGGGAAGGGCTGGGAAAATGAGTGCAAGTTACTCAGCTGCTTGGTTAGTTTGTAGGGTTCCTTCTCTGATTCTATTCTTTGGGGGGGTTATATGAAATTTAAGTTGTAGATAAATAATCATGTTTAGAAGTTAGTAGGGAAAAGTATGCATGATTGGGGTTTGGAATACTATTGGAATATATAGTTTATATCATTATTAGACTATTTGAATAACTGTACCTTTGTATGGAGGCATATACAGTATTAAAAGTAACTGGAAATCCTTTGAAGCTCAGTGTAGCAACTGTTAAGTCTTTCAGTTCTCACCAAAATTGGCAGCAGCTTTAAGAACAGGCTCTCAGGAACATAATTTTGAAGCTACAGTAGTAGAAAACAATGATCTTTGGAGACCTTAGCATGCTTGAATTAGTACCGGATGCTGCACTGCAATAGGTTTACATAACCACTTTTTTTTTTTTAAAGGCAGTATTGTCAAGTAAACAGTAGGCAGACTGAATTTTCCTGAGGATTTTTTAATAGCAACACTACTTTGGCTCATCCAGTCATTGCATTAACAATAGCACTTCTGGGCAACTATTTTCTCTCAAGAAAATCCGAGTGATCAGTCTCAATACTGATTGATGCACAGGAAGTATACATCAAGGAGCCCACTCAAGGAATAGCCTTGCAGCATCAGGACACAGATCCAGCTACAACTATGATGGACCGCTCCTGTTCTTGCCTCATTTGGTCCATCTGCATCCCCCACCATTTGAAAGGCTGAAACAAACCTACAACTAAGCTTGCTTTTTTAAAAAAAGAAATTGAAAGCAACAGTACTGGAACTCCAGCATGTCCTGCACTTGTTTATCCTTTACAGTATTTCTTATTGATTTGGCACTGTCGTGTCAAGAATAGAATATAACAAGAACTCCAATGTATAAGGAACAGTAGTATACTGCAGGTAGTATTCCTGTTAGGCAATGAGAGTTCTTACTTATTTTGATCCATTAGGAAAACTGGTTATCTGCATTTGCATTACAGTTTTACTATTGAGACATGATATGTTCCTGATCTGATGATTATGATAATTTTCTTTTTAGAGAAGAGGAGAATGAGGAAGGCCCCTATGCAACTTCTTCGTATCACCAGTAGAAGACACATGTGATGGCCTGAAAACTTTCCATGAAATCAGTTCTTAAAGAACTAAATGGTCGATAATTCAAAAACCAAGTCTTTTGGACTCATCGTCTTGATGTACTTAAAACAAGTCATGAATGGGTAATTGCACTGAAATTATGACCTCTTCTGCCTTCCATAGGTTAATGTCCTTATGCTATATCAACAAAGGGTTTAAGCCTTCCAAAACTAGCAATGGCCTTTATACCCCTTCTGTGCAAACTGTAGCATGGTAGCAACAATATATCCTTGAGGTCACCTTTATGCAGGATGTTGATCTTTAGTAAAGATTTTGTAAATACTTGTTAAAGTGAAATTTGTTTTAAGTATTTAAAAATATTAAATAAGTTTGCTTGTCAATGACAAACTATGAAAATAATAGAAGTTTACTTATTCTGCAAACACAGGCAAGTTTGCTGTGGAAGTTTTGTCTATTTCAGGGCTGCAGAACTTGGCTCTGAACTCTGTGTGTGTGTCTGTATATGGTTATGATGTATTCCTAGAAGGGGAAATTCAACTTGTTTTGATTAGTTAAAGCCTTTATGGTTAAACAACTGTTTGCAAATTGGATTTCTGTTAATAAAAGGGAAGAGTTACAGCAAGAGATTTTTCTTTGTGAGATATGACATTGGAATCTCAGATGTGTGTTCTTGTGTGCAGTTATATTTTGTGTGGTTTTAGTTTAATAAATACAAAAATACCGATGTGTCTGTTCATAATTAAGTCAGCTTGGTTCTAGTGTGGTTTTTGTGAAGAATGGTTTTTCTAGTTACATGAGCTAATTTCAGGGCAGATAATGTCCTTTACGATACAGCTTACCTCCTAAATGAGACCTGTGAGAACTATTTGATCTAGTTGTGCAGTCAAGAAAACGGTGTTAAGATTAGTAAGAGCCACACTGGTAAGCCTTCAGTGTTCTGAGAAGAGATGCCAGTGTTCAAGTCTGCAAGTGGACCCCACCTGAAGCTCAGGAAGGCGGAGTGCAGACTGCATTCCTTCTTTGCCCTGAAGTTAATGTATTAGCAAATTCTTGTTAAGCATCCTACAATTTTTCCTCAAGTATTCAGTAAGATGCTGTTTCCTATATATCAGCTCATTTATATAGTTTATTGCTCTCTCAAAGCAAAAGCTTTCTGCAGTATGTTAAGATGGAAGCAATATAGAAAGTTACATTAATTTACTAAAACTAGAAATAAAAATTCAGTGGCATACAACAAGAACAGGGAAAGCTTAGAGTGAATAAAAGTAAGCATTGATTTTTCTTGAAGAGACTGGTGAATAAGTTTTAGGTCTTGTATCTTTCTTAAATTGGGATTTGTATCTATTCCTTACAGGATAATAATTTCTATTGTTGTCAGTTAATTTCAGTAGGACATTACCAGAACCAGAATAAACTACTTTTCCAAAGGGGACCCTACCTTCAAGGCCAGTTATATTTTATAGTCCTACAGAAAAATTTAATCCTTTTCTACCAAAGACCTGCTATTGTAATACCCTCACCTATTCAGCACACACAGGACCAGGGTGCTTCACTGAGCGGGTCAGAAGCACAGCTTTCCTTGCACAGCAAGCACACCTCTGGCAGCCGCACGAGGCTGACCAAGCTCCTGGCAGAGCCACATTTCACTCCATCCTTCCCAAGAGTGCTGCTGTGCTTGTGAGCTGGAGAACCTTCAGGACAAACAACAGAAGATCAGTGACACCATTTACATCTGCTTCTCCTGACTGGAAAGCCATACAGAAGTGCAAGGGAAGAAGCAGCTGTGCCAGCCTGGAGACCTGGTTGGGCAGAGACCCACCACCACACACCCTTCCCCTCAGACGCAGGCAGAGTTCAGCCCAGCCCCACAACTCAGGCCAGCAGCACCCCAATCGACCCACAGCATCTCTGGAAATCCCACCACACCAGCACTCAACGTGACATCCATTGCAAAGCCATTAGCATAACACAGCAGAGACACCTAACCCATCTGTTCCACACGAGCATCTTCCCACAGGGGGACTTCAACACTGCCATTAATGACAACAAAGGCTGCCGGCAGCTGCCTGCAAGAGGCCCTACCTTGCTGGCCACAGCCCCAGAGCATCTCCACTCCTTGCCTGCTACACAGACACTCTTCACAGTGCCCCAAGGGCACGCTTCTCAGCAGTGGGACAGAGAGGACCTTAGCTTTTGCTTCCACTCCATCTTCCTTGACTCTTCCAGTCCTATTTACCCAAACCTGCAGCAACCCCTCTCCCCTGCCCTGGGGGGAGGTTGCTCTTTATGGCCGCAAGGGCCTGACCAGCCCCTGGGCACAGCTGGGCCCCGACGGAGCCCCTGGCCGGCTGGGTCTCCTCAGCAGGGCGGCAGCTGCAGGCAACCTGGCTTTTGCCCAAGCGCTAATTAAACAGGATTCTCTTTGTCCCGGCAGCCTATTGCAACGTGGGCGAAAAGTTACATTTTGTTGTGTTTCATTAATGCCTGTTCCTGGTTTTCAGGTAGATAGATGCGTGTTGCATAACCCCTAGGGCAACGACAGGGACCGAATGCCCATTTTTTATGTACAGGTAAAATATTTTTAGAAATTGCTTTCCTGTGCCTCTGCAAGTGTCTCGCAGCCCTTCGTTGGTGTGAGGTCCCGTGACCCGGCGCGGCTGCTGCGCGGCTGGGCTGCAGCCCTGCGCGGGGCGGCTGCTCACACGCCCCCCGGCAGGCACACCGCACGCAGCAGGTCAGCTCAGCCCCAGGGAGAACTGAGCAGATGAGAGAAAACGCTGCCTGGAAAGAGTCTATCTGTCATATATTCAGAGTCATTCAAGATGGAGTTTTCCTACTCTGTAAAAAAGGGTTTCTTAAGACTCTGAAACAGCCAATGTTTTAATATCTTAATCCACATTGTCATATTATTACTCAATAAAATGACAGTTTTTCCTGTATATTTTATATATTGTTTATACATTATCCTGTGTATTTTGCTTCTCACTCTGCCTTTATTCTTCCTGCACTTGTAACTTCATTCTTTGTCTACATATTTAGACCAGTCCTGCAAGGTGTGGTTTAAGGTTGGAACAGGACAATTTCAGGCAGAAGTGAAGCACACAGTGCAGGTAAAATTCCATGTTTTGCAGCTAGTCTGTGGTGGGAAACCTGCACGTTTGCAGTTTTGTTTTTACATATTTCTTCAGTCAAAGCTTGAAAAGTCAAAACCTGGGCACGCTTGGAGTAGGATCTTTTTAAATGAAATATAGGACATATCCCATAAGAAATTTTCATTTGGGATTTATTTCAATGTGTCTGGAGGCTACTAAACCCCTGGAAATCCAGCTAACTCAGCCATCAGGTGCTGTAGTTGCATCCCCCTTCCTGCAGACATCATGATGAACTCCTATTGCTCCGTGGTGCAGCATGTCCTCAAAAAGCTGGCCAGTGGATAGAAAAGATGCATTCCCTTTAACACACAAAAGCAGCCTTGTACTACTGTAGCTTGTAGTAAAGTGTTTAATAAAGTACAGTATCAGAAAGAATAGTCTAATAGAAAAGCTGAAAAGGTGAATAGCATATATATTGTACTTGTTACATTTTCAGTAATAATTTAGGGAGTGAAGGATTTCTGAAGGACCCAGCAGAGATACAAACAACATAGAAACTGATTTTTGTCAAGGTAAGAACCAGAGATGTGCAGGTGTTGAAAATACCTTTCTCACCAGGAAAAAGGAAAGCACTGACAGAATATGATTTACTAAGTATGTACTAAACACACTAGCAGCAGATGGCCAGTGCTAATGTGCTCCAAGTGTTCCCTTCAAAATAAGGACTGATATGTGGTGCAGGTTGAACCTCACGTCACTGGGTTTGATTTTATTTAGTTTAAGTCATAGCCTTTTAGAAATGCAGGGTGATTCATCAGGCTGGCTGTGTTTTGACTGTCTAGTTCTGAAAGGTATGATTTACCGATAGGTGTTCATTTGATGTAGCAGCAATGAAACCAGTATTTTAAGCATTCAAATAACAAGTTTAATGGGCTTGGGCAGGATGGGAAGTGAATCTAGTTTGAAGAATGTAGCTGAGATTGCTCATCTATCTGTCAGAGGGCTTGTTCTCAGCTAGTCATCAGGTTGGTCTAATTGGTCTACATATGTACCCCAAGTGATGCACAGCAGCAGGGTAAGCACAGAATAGGTCCAAGAACATGCATACTCTGAACTGGAATCAGGTGATACCCATTGTTTGGACTTCTTTTTTGTAAATGATGTCATCTATGCTTCGTTGAAGTTATAAAATTTGCAAAACTGAGAGGTTAAAAAATATTGTACTAGCCTTTTTGTGGACACAAACTGTTCATAATCACAGGTTGCTACTTGATGACATCTTTCCATTAGTACCAGACTCCTGCATAGACTCCTGAGAGGCCAAAGTAAGAACCTAACTTCCAATGAAAATTAAAAATACTATTGTACTAGTCATTATATTGACAGGAGAAGAAAGTTTGCTTTTTTTTTTAAAGTAGCCCTTGGGGAAGGAAAGTTTCTCCTCTTTGTTTTTTAAGTGCAGATCCTAGATCACTACCACTTCCCCAACTGTAAAGGTCTATGGTTAGCTTTCTCCTGATTTCTTTCGTAAGTCCAAAAGTACACTTTTCCAGTGTGATATTCACAGAAGAAAGTAAGTCACAAGCTGTTGCAGAAAACAACTGAGGTCTATAGGGACAAGAAGAAACTCTGTTCTTTGGGAGCATTAGCAGATAATAATAATAATAATAATAATAATAATAATAATAATAATAATAATATTAGAGGGTTTAGATGAGAACAAATACACTGATTCAAAATAACGGGAATTCTTTTTTCCTAATTATTTTCTGCAGTGTTTCTAAGGGACAATTTTTCAAACAGGAAAGTTACATTGACTACATTTCTGGATACAGTTTTTATCTTAAAATAAATACCACCATTAGTGACTGATACTGCAATTCGATGATCCGTATCAGGATGTCTATGAGCAGGCAGTGATGTACTTTTTGTACGCTAGAAAGTATTCATTGGCTTATGTATCTTCAGTTTTCAAATAGATATGCTGTTACACCTCATTGCTATCACATTCATTTAATATTTGTTACCAATAATGTTCTGTTGATAACATTCAGTTGATAATTTATGTTTTGCAGGGATTCCAAAGTTTACTTCAGTTGGCTAAGAAACATTGCTCAAATCTCCTCCTCCTCCTTAATCTCCAACTGTGTGGAGAAAATAAGGAAGGAAGTGATCTGCCCATTTAACATTTACAGAACTCTGTGCTGTGCAGGCAGTGCTGTAAGTCAGCATCTCCCTTCATTGGCAGGCAGATACCGACCTCTACATCAGCTAACATTATGTGACTGTATCAGTCTCAGAAGTATCATGAGTTTTTTAAAAAAATCAGAGCAAGGATAACCTCAATTATCAATGAAGAACCTGTAAGTAAAGAGAACAGGGCTTTCCTGGAGTTCATTTAGACAAATGACTGCAAATGACTGGATAAGTCTCAGGACTTACATCTTCTGGAACTCAGTTTAAAATTCACTTTTCTAAAAGATTCTTTACCTTTGATCTTGCTTCATGAGTTCTTCATACATAAAATCATCCCTTCACTTAAATATAAAAGATCCCATAAACCATTCTTCAAAACCTCTGTAAGGATGAAGGAGGAAGAAGGATGAGAGCAACATTTTTGTTTTCCTTTTTCATTCCTTAGGAGGTACCAAATTCTTGGCTAATGATAGCATATATATGCCCAAAAAATAGTTTTCCAAAATAACACTGCTCAACACAGATCAGAAGTCAGTAAACACACCACAGCCTTGATATTCAGAGATGCTGAGATATGATAGGTTCTTTAAGTTAAGTCTTTCCGAAAAGCAGGGCCCATCTTCCTAAAAACATCTCTGGTTGCAAACTCTCCTTCCCATGCAAAATGACTTGAATTGCTTTCCTTTTTTTTGTTCTTTAAATAAAGTAATGGCTATTTACACTTGTTATCAGGCTACTCACATCAGGAATTCAACTAATTATGCATGCACAATCATCAAATGGTGCACCAAAGAGAATGTTTATACATGCTGAATGAAGCAACAATGGGGAGAATACAGCTCTGTAATATGTAGTGTCAAAGATGCATCAGTTAGCTCAGGACACTATAGTCCAAGTTATAGAATACTACATAAAGAAATAAAAAAGGGTCAAGAAAAAAAAGGTATTAGGATTTAAAAACAAGATTTCTGGATATAAAATCATATTAAGATTAATGAAAACTTTAATAGGTAAATTATTTTCAAATATTTTATTTAGAGAACTATGAACTATTTTCTAATAATGCCCTTTACATAGTTGCATCTATAGAAAGCTAGTGGAGTGAGAGCAAAAAGATGTAGCATTAAAAGAACTTTCCATCAGAAATGATTGGTTTATCTACAAAAGTAAATCAAATACAAATAATAAATTGAAGAGAACATGACATAAATATTCACCCCATCAAATAGAGATTCAATGTCAGAATTTGGCGATTAGGGTTGATTTGTCAGTGTAGGAAAATACAGTATGCAGTCAGGATACGGAGCACTAGAGCTCTTCATTTCTGTCTAGAAAGTTGTCAGTACAATGTAAACATAGCATTTCTAATGATACCCTCAAAATAACAGATCGTAAGTCATTGAGCCGGGAATGGGGGAAGCTATACTATTTTTCTACATGTTTGGCAGCCACTAGCTTTTTACAGGCTGCCATATATGCGTTTAATTACATCAGCCTCTTCCTTGTCCAGGATGCCCTTGTCCACATAAGCATCAGCTTGCTGATCAATGAAATCTCTCAGCTTTGAAAGATCATAGTCTGAAAAATAAGAATTCATTTCCACAATGAGTCATTGCCATTACACTGCTTCACCTAAGAAACAATGTCATTGTAAAATTTATCCAACAAATGCAATTTATCCAACATGAAGGGAATTCACTACAAGTGTAACCTGCGAAAACAATTAAAAAAAAAAAAAAACACCCGCACACAGTCTTTCTACATGTCATGGTGCTTTTAATATTCAAGAGGAATAATCATCTCTTGCTCTTGATTGCTTGCTGGCAAATGCTAAAGTAAGAATATTTTCTGGTCCAGAGATTTGATGATCTAGTCTGCATGCAAAAGCTGTTGTTAAAACCCTATTATTTTCACAACTGTCATGGATTCAAAATAAAGTATTAAATTGACTGTTTCCTATTGAAATCCCAGGAAAATTCCCACTTACTACAAACACCTGTGGTGAAAATTCAAGAAAGCAACTTCCTGAAAATAAATCGAAATAATACAATTATTGACCTTGATACAAACATAATATTCTGACATGAAAAATATTGCAGTGAGTAGTCTTTATGACAGTGTTAGTGTCAAAGTAGTCTTTGACAATCTTTGTATGTCGATGAGCAATACAGTGCTGAAAAGACCCTTCCTCCTTTTCTGATAGACACTTGCATCTATGCAGCATGATTCACACCATATACATTAAATAGACTCTTCCTATGCTGGAAAACATCACTATTTTCCATGAAAAGAATTCTACTTTCAAATAACATAAAAAGGTAACCTATTGTGTAGTCGTAACTCTGGCAACAGATCCAGTATATTCACACATAAACACAATACAAGTTTCAGTTACATAATTTACTGCATAAAATGTAAAGCTTAATTTGTTAGAATCACAAGCTATTAGTCTGGAAAACATCAATGTCTTAAGGGTTCATACTAAGTTCAATGAATTAATATCTTTCACAAAAACAGACACATCCTGAATTTTTCGGTATAAATTACTTATTCCACAGACAGAACCTTCAGAATCTATTACTACTGATTTTGTAATGTACTCCAATGTATATCATCATACAGCAATAAGTGGAAGGACCGTCTTTCAAACTGTACATTCTCAACAAAACAGACAATAATGACTTTCTGTCTTTTTATGGTTGAGTGACCAAAACTGGATAGAAATAGAAAGACATTAGGAAGCAAATTAACACTTGCGATCATTTTAATAACAGTGTAAGGCAATTTCAAGTGAGTAATACAGAGAATTGATATTCAAAACTCCCCTCTCCTGCAGAGGTGTCCTCTCCATATCTGAGTTAATAGGAATTTTTCTATTTGCTGTACTGAGGCCAGGATTCACATCTGGTCTGTTACCAGCATTACGTAAGAGAATGTAACCTGTTTGTCTCTCCGTCCTATCTGAGTAACAGGGACAAATAGTACCTAGCAATTTAATAATAAGGTTGTGAGATTTCATTCATGTTGACAGAATGAGAGTCTCCAGTGAAAAATACCATGGAATGGAAATGATTGGAACAACACATGCTAAGCTGATATAATATCCACATTATTCACATTAAAATTCCTGAGCTTATTTTTCTTCTAGAATAGTATTTACAATATTGTAAATATTGTAAATAGTATTGTAAAGATCATTACGTGGAGATTTAAGGTTTAATTACTAAACATTCTGTATGAGATTACAACCATTAAGATATTATCCAATTCTCACTAATTTGTATATCTCATGGCAATTTAATTTGATTTTTTTCTAGAAATTGATAACTGTTAATTTCTAATACTTATTTACAACCTATTAATTTGTGCAAGTAATTAGAAAAATCAGCTTTGGTTTATATTCACCACAACAGCTGCAGCATTACACTGAGCTGTGAAACTGCTACAGTAAATGAAGTGAGGTCTTATTTGCATATTCAAATCAAGCCATTTGCCATTGCAATTAATTATAGAATTTACTTTCATTCCTGAATGGCTACTGTTAGTGTTACGAAACTATAAACTACCTAAGTATTTTGTGAAAAATCCAAACATGCTATTTGCATGTATTAGTTAAATGACTCATGGTTATGTTCTCTGGAGACTAAATGCAATAGAATACCCAGCAGCTGATGTCTACTGGTGGGAGTGATGTTAATTTACACAGGAGAGGAGCTGGTCTTAAAGAGCATTGGTTTCAAAGATCAAGCCAGGTCTGGGAGATTACTAAGGATAGGGCCAGAGAGCCTATATATTGTATATATGCAAAACAAACTTTGGACACAAAAGCCAATCAGGCCAAAATCTAGGCTTTTGACATGTTTCTCTTTAAATCATCCAGACCACTCAAGTTTACTTGCCTCCTTCATAGGCAATTGATATTTTTAAACTGGGAAAATGCAAATTAACATTTCCAGGGTCATTCATCATTGAATGAATAATAATTTCTACTGAAATTCATAGAAAGTTAAGGATTTACAAACATTTGCCTGAAGAAAACCTAAACCTCTTCAAGTATATTCAGTGAGTAAAACAATCCATGAATAGGGGTGGAAAAGACTGGCCATTTTAATACACAAATTACTTTGTGAATCACTTTTCCGCTAGCTCCTAGATGTTAGCTGGAAGTGGAGAAATGATTGATGAGCACATCAATAACACCTAATCTTGTACTGAAGAAACATAGTGCAATGCATTCACGGTTAGATAAGCTTAACCTGACTGCACTTCCTTTAACATCATCCCAAGAGAACTGAATTAGCATTTTGCAAAAACAAAAAGTATGGAAAGGCACAATAAAGATAATGTATCACAAGAGTAAAAACACTATTCTAATTTTGTCCTAACTTACACTCACTTTAAGACCCATTTCTATTGCCAGAGGACAATAAAGATATTTTAGTGCAAATGAAAATCCATCTACGCAGAAAGCGTACATCTTAATGCATTCACAGGCAGATAAAATGCTATTGATCTGCAGTCACAGCCATTTTCAGACTGCAGTAGTGCAGAGGAAAGGTTACTATGAAGAGGAGTGAGGGGCTGCCCAGTCAGTATGTGTGATACAGAGAAATAATCACACATGACTGAGATCTAATTACTATAATGAGTACACCGATAAACAGAAACATTTATTAGAAATGGCAGGAAAACTCTTGAGCAAATATGTATGTCTGTTGCTAACTGCCATTGCTGCCATTGTGTGGAAATTCTTTTAAGACGGAAAAAATTAAAAAACCCCTTCTTCCTATTATGGAGTTTCTATATAGGAAAATGAATGTGTTGGGCTGTAGGCATGCACTCATCTCTAAAATGTAATTCATATACACTTGAACTCACAGAGAGGGTGGCTAGATTACCCAGGGCTAATCTCATCTCAGATCCTCCTCTGCTTGGCTGGTGCAAGAAGCATCCTTCTCGCCAGGTGCCAGTCATAGCCCAGGGACGGATCCCTTGGCTAGGAACCTTCACTTACAGAGCGGGTGATGGCAGAAGACCGAGCAATGGCAGAGAGGAGGGATAGGAGGCTGGGTTTATGTAAGATCTTGACGGCAAACATGATATGGACAAATAAAGATCTGGGAAAAATAAGCTAGAAATCCTGCTGCTGTTAGCTCTCTCCCTCCAGCTCTCATACAGCCCTGCCTCCGAGGAAGAGTCAAATGGTGGGGCAGCTGGTGAGCATAGCCTGTGCAGCTGCTTCAGTCACTGCTCCCCTTCTACACAGCTTTGCGTGAGAGCTACAAGTCATTAGAGTTGATTTGGGCTATAATCCAATATATTACAGTGCTAGTGACATAAGTTTGTATCTTAACTATTTATGGTTATGAAACAAAATATTGCTATTTGTGATGGTATGCACAGTGCTAGCCAGATGCACTGAGCTTTTCTAGACACATCCAGACATTTAAAATACATTTACCTCATGTATAAAATCATAATTAAAAGATACGTTGAACTAAGAAATGAAGCACTAGACAAAACTGACGTACTGTTACCTGGTGACACACAGATCACCATGACTATCTGGACAGCACGTGACTAACCTCTAGCTGGTTAGTCACTGTGTTTTGTGGCCAACAGCTGTTTGAGCCAGTTTACATGAATTTGCCTTAGTTTACTATTTTCATTCATTGATTTAACTTTTACATGACCTGTATTATTTAACTCTAACATCACTAATTATCACTATAATCTAGACAAGCACAGTTTCACAATACTATTATTTAACTTAGAACATAATGCTAAGTTATACAACACAATTTAAATTACATGCTTTGTAAGATATATGGTGCCCACCCCAACGTCAAGGCTTTTTACTTCATACCTTCTTTGTTACCTTGTTTGTTGCGGTTTTTTAGCCATTCTATGTTCTTCCTGATTGCTTCCAAATATGCCTCAGCTTTCCCTAGAGGAAAGGATGAGAGAGAAATCAGGCACTTACATCAATGATTGATGCAGCTTGCTTAACTGAGTGAAGTTGGTCACAGCGAAGGCAGATTAAAACTATTCTTAGTTTCTGTTTAAAAGCTGAGTCCTGTCAACTTTAGTCAGGCAAAATTCCCACAGATGGCTAGCAGGTTTTGACTGTGCAAGATTAGTCATCCACAAACTTAGGATCATGGCTTTTTTGATCTGTATACATAACTTTTGGTGGTGTCCACAGATACTGCATATGTGGATTAAAGGCAACCTGTAGCTTTTTGATCATAATAATTGTTCAGCAAAGATGAAGCTGTTAAGACAGCAAGGAATGACTTAAATAAGACTGAGAGCTTTGAGTATCTCATATACAAAGTGTCAGAAAATTCCTCCATTCAGTAGCACTAACAGCATACAGCAAATCTAAGATTGTGATATTTTGGAAAGACAAGCTGAAATACAGCTACTTACATTTACTGAGAAAAAGTATGTATTAAAATTACCATGATAACTCCTTGTTATAGCTGAAATGTTAAAGTGATGGCTATTTTTGGACCAGAAAGCACACAGGACAGAATTAGTTCAAGGATTACCTAATAAGGCCCCTAAGGAAATATTCCAGCTAATGGATTTTGAATTCTTAACTTGGCTGGAGCTTTATTGATGTAATGTTCTTACATTTGTCAGGAAAAAAAAACCCCTAGTGTAATTAGCATGTAGAAGGCTACTACTGCCAACTATGCATGTCTGGTCCCATTAGTAAGTGGATACAGTATTAGGCATACTGTAATTTTTGAGCTGGGAGTGCAGAGTTAGCTTTATAGTAAGTTACTCTGTGAAAGAGCAAAGGGCATTGCATGATGAGACAAAGAACTAAATACTGATCCAATTTAAATTTCTAAAAAGCTATTGGGCTGAACATTTTTCTGAAGGTAAAGGAAAATAACCTGAACCAAACTGAACAGACAAATCTTCACCAGACAAGCAAAATATGTTATTTATCACTTCCCATGGGTATTGAGACAATTTTTCTTTACTGTGAAATTAGACAGCCGTCTGGAGCTATTTTCCTCTTCTATGCTCAAATGACCATTGCTGGAAAAAATGCCACCTTCTGTCTGTGAGTGGCTACTAGTTTATATGCCTGCACTGCCCACAGGACTGAACCAGGTGACCAATGAACTACAGTCTACTGTAGCCTTGATTACTGCAATTCGTTACCAAGCATTTTGCAATGAAAACACATGCATCCAAAAAAGTACGAGCATAAAACAGCAACAGTGCAAAATAGGTTATAAGCAATTTTTTTAAACCAACTGACTACAAAACACAGGTGCTTATGCTGAATCCTTAGCAATAAGAACCCACTGAAAGGTTTCTGCGCCAACGAACATCCTCCTTCAAAAGTTCAGCATTCATTACCTGACAAATCTCCTGTCTATACATCACTTCCTAAGAAAGTCCATTAAGTCTAGCCAATAAATTGCTGATGAAGAAGAAGGTTTTTGTGTGCAGGAGGGAGAACTTACTCTGGAGATGCAGCTAGACTATGGAACTCGCTCTATCAAAAGACATGGCTGAGCCTGAAGCACTATACTGTAACCATCACTTGCCAAACTAACTTCTCCAACTTTCCTTCCCCTCAGTAAGTTCTTCATCCACACACAGACCTAGAATGAATCCACTCTTGTCTTACAAGTTTACAAACAAACCACTTCTAATTCTAAGATTTACTTCTAGTACAAGCTGAGAGAGACAAAAAGTTGTATTTAAATATTTGAGAGCTATGTTGGACACCACAGAAATGCTTGGTTATACAAGATTTAACTAAAAGTATAGCAGTGCTTGTCTTTGGTTTTGGGACACAGGCTCTGAAGTTTAGTGTAAGGAGGCACACTGTCCTCTGCAGATTTGTTTTGAGATATAGCAGCTGATTTGCATCCCATGGACAGAGTGACTTCAGCTAGTACAGTCTAATGTAGCATGGCATGTGGCATTATGTGTCATGGTAAGGCAACCAGGGTAATAAAAGTACTACTGTGCTAAGTTTGCTTATTGAGACACTAACTTACTGTAATAGGTTTTCAAAGTTATGTAAAACAGGTTAATTGCTGATGACCCTTAACCTCTGGCAGTGAGTAACACAAATTGTTTCACTTTGTAGAACTTTTCAGCACCTTTCAGTACCAGCTTGTTCTAACACAAACTAGAGAAATCAACGGGCTCACTCAGTATATTGAATATCCTGATGATCTGATTTCACTGAAAAGCTACAGATGCAAAGAAGCAAAATCTCTCTGCACTACTGTGTCAAAATGCATTTCATATTGCTCTCAAAAGGGGCTATGAATTCTGTGAAAGTTTATGGCCTTACTCAGCAAGGGATATAGTTTCATATATTTAAAAGTAAGCAAATAAGTACACTTCCGAATCAAGCTGTTGTGTGCTGACTCCTTGTAACTGTAAACTGAAGATATTTATGCTAACACAATGGAAAAACAATACCAAAGATAGGAAAAGATTCCAATCACTTGGAGCGTACATATGTAGCAAAAGCAATGGCTATTTTGTACCTCTGGGCTCTTCACTGTTCCCTGCTGCATTTTGTTCTTCATTTTTCGTAGAATCCTTTGAGATTTCGTATTCCTTTTCCATTTTAGCCGCTTCTTCCTTCGTACTGTCTGCTTCTTCACTACTCTTGTCTAAAGAAATAACAATAAGAGCAATTTTGTATCAAATGTACAAAAAGCACTTCTAAATCACATCAATGATGTGAAATGTGTTTTACTTCAGGAAGTAAAACATTTTGACTGATGATTGAGGAAGAACCTTATTGGAGTGTGGCTCAAAGTGGTTTCTAAAGGTCATCTCTACCTCAGACCTCTGGAAACAGGAATGCCTGTTTCTGCTCTTACAAACAGTGACTGAATACAGGTGACTAAAATGCAATAATATGTAGTTCATAAAGGCACATTCCTTTGTGCAGAGAAAAATGATAGGAAATTTGCATTCACTAGATCCAACGTTGACAAAGAATTATTTTTTTTATTATTTAGGTCTTAAAAAGCATTGACACAGCTTGTTTTTGTATATGTGTAATGCCTGGACTCCACCGAAGAAAAGGACAGTGAATATACTTCTCAAAGATTGGACAATTAAGTAAAAATTCCTCTCTTCTTGTGTGTTTAGACATCCAAGCTGTGGCTACAGGTCCTTGAAGGACTGTATCTTTAACTCCAGTGTGGTTTCTAAAGCAATTAGCATGCTTTTAAGTGAATAGGTTAAAAAATGTGTTATTCCAGGAGAGAAAATTGCAGAATAAGTACCTGCTGGTAGCTTTGTCCTGGTTTTAGTGGAAGGGTTCTCAAGCTTCTTCTTTGTCTGTTCAGCTATCATTGTATCTAAGTTTTCTAGAAATCAAGGCAAAACAAAATCAAACCCCAGTTATTCTTCAACAGATATGATGCAGAATCTACACTATATTCTCCACAATACCAGTTTGAATGGTAAGTAAAAATCTAAAAGAACAGTCTTCATCCTTGCCTCTGAAGAATTAATGCAGAGCCAACACTAAAAGAACAAACAAATAGCTATATGGAACTTTGATCAATCTTATTTAAAAAAAAAGAACAACTAAATCATGACAATAGGTGTACCAAATATAGCCAATATTCATAAAGACAGTAAAAGTGTGCATCTATATTCTAATTATTTAAGTCATGTAAGTCACAAAATATAGATAACTATCTGTAGCAATTTGTTCTGATGAAAGCAATGAAAGGGTTCAATTAACTTCACAAAGTGTACAAGACTGTGAAATATGTGATTCATCCTGGTGGGAAAATATTATCCCAAACTGCTTATCTGTCTGGATTTTATATGGTTTCATTGGAAAAGAAGTCAATAAAAGGTTTTAAATTATATTTAGATGAAATAAATAAGTAAATTGAACTGATTAAAACAAATATTTTTTAAAGTTGCTGAGGTCAAGCATTTACCTGAAAACCCAGCAGACAGCCGTGGCCACGTATACAGCTCTAGAAGTCTAGAAAATGTTTTTCTATGCAAATTTCAAGGTTGAACTCATCTAGTTTGAAAGTAAAAGCTGGATGGATGTTTCAGATATAAACATTGTATGCTTATGTGGGAAAAAAACCAACACTTAACAGATATTCACAAATACAGATCATCATACAATCTGCCATATTTCCTCAGTCATATTATGGACATGGTGTAGAATTTTATTTCCTTTTATCAGCTTTTTTTAAAGGTTCAGTTAAACATGGACCTAAAATTTTATAGATGTCAGCTAGTTCGTAGGGTATTTTGAGAGACTTCATTTTGAATTGTCAATATTCCCTTTATATAAACAGCTAAAATATTCAGTATGAGATATGGTAACTGTGGCAGAATAGATATTATAGGGCTAGTAAATATTTTAGACCATATCTTCTGTGTAAGGCCAACATTTTATCCATCAGCCAAGAGCATCTTTTTCCATCAGAAATATACTCAGCACTGAAATCTAAAGATTACTTTTTTAGCAAGCACATTTCTCTTCATGGCAGATCATCATAAGCAATTCTGCCTGCCATCTGATGAGAAACCACGTAATCCTGTCTGCCTGAGTCCTCTATATTTTGTTATTTACATAAAATTAAAATGTAAGCAGTTTTTGTTGGCACCTTGCCTGATTGCACCCTGTCAATTCTACATCACATTAGGATTTTTCTGTGAAAACTATTTTCATTTGGTACATATCCTTTTAATGTGATTTCTGACCTTGCCTTAAACTAAACAGGTCTGGGCTGGGTTACAAGCTGGATCAGACATACTGATGAAGAAAAAAACAAGCTAGAATTATAGTGGTGGTATTGATGCCTCACTAATCACTTGATCCAAAGCTTATTGAAAGGACCGTAAACATTCCTTTCAGCTGAGCTTAAGATACTATTTTTTATCTTGAATCAGTACCATACTAGTATTCCAGCAGGAATATAAGGATTTCTCTGTTGCAAGAGGCACAGTTTTTAGGATAAGATTATACAGCTAAGAACTTAAAAACCCTTTGTAAATTCAAGTGAATAGATTATTCTCCTTCACTAATTCATGCAAATGCAATAATGTCACTGATTTTAGAATCCAGCATAATCTATTAAATCAGGCTTAATTTTAAGAGTAAACATAGTATTTAAAAATAAATAGGAGTATTTAAATGTTTAAAATGCCACACTTATGTAAGTGCATTGATTCATAAGTGCCTTTCATGTTCTCTCTTAAAAGTATCTGCATCTAGGCACTGCTGCAGTAAGCTTGTATTAGCAGAAAACAAAAAGACTCCACCACAAGATGGATTTACAATCTGCTTAGGCATCTTTAGATTTAAATATCTGCATGCTGATAATATTTCCAAATGTTTTTGTTATGTTGATAGACTGTAGTGTTTAAAAGTTGTACACATATCCACATATAGCATGTGCTACTGAAGGCAATACGATTTATATTCCTCCATTATTCAGTTACTTCTATAAATCCCCTCAGGAATTCTACAGTTTCTCTGAGTCTTTTGATTTGGCTAACAATTTCATTTGAGCTCAATATATGAGTAATAAACAATATTTATTACTACTTTGTCGAGTACAGTAACATGGTAATATGCATTGTTTTCCAGCCACATGCATTGAACAGCTAACATCTGTATAAGAAGTATAATATGGCAATGTTGGCCACTAATGATCCAAGCTTTGCCATTAAAGCCAGACTGAATATGATGACAATTATATTCCATTTCAAAGCTTTATTTTGTCAGTAAAGGTATAGACAAGTTTATATGACAGGCCTTTTAATAAGGACTACATTTTACAGGAGAAATATTGAATCCATCTTGATAGCTGGATGGCACATCAACATGAATCTCAATTTCATAAACAGCTGTATTTTCTGCGGGACAGAGAGGAGTTAACTATGTAAGCCTGTTCATGTTTATGGGGATTATCTGGTGTACCTATATATATAAAATAAAGAGAATGTTACTAGAGAATCCCAGTTCTTCTTGAACAGGATTTATTGCCCTTTTTTCCTCTTCAGAATTAACATCTTTAACAGCTGGTATTGTTTCAAAACATGTTTGTACTTGTCATATGTGGCTAGGCCAGGGCTGAACAATATTTGCTCTGAGTTACACTGATGGAGTGAGTCATCTTCTCAACTGAGATGTGCCTGGCCAGCAGCTAAGCAACTGCATGTCGTATTTGGAGGTCTAACAAGAATTACTTTTCCGGTATCGTTTCCCTAGCAACGTAATTTTTACAGAGGAAGAGTTCAGAAAGGTACTGACCTTTCCACAGAGCCGGCCACTTATTTGAAATGGCACTAATTAAAACAACAGAACAGTAACTACTGAGCTAATGGAAGCGACCTACGTTGGTAAAATAGGTCACTCCTCTGGCGGCCAGCTTTCCGCGGAGCAGTATAATCTCATCACTCGCACCAGACAACAGGAGTCAGAAGATCTGGTTTCTGCCTTGCCTCACTTTCTAATTTGCTCTTTGATCTGGGATGATTCACTGAAACATTCATGCTGCAAGAGGGCTCCTATTTTGAGTAGGCATTCTGCAATGTCCTAGGCCCAGTTTCTACAGTCGCTACACACCGATAGATCCTATTAATTGCATCTGAAAATGCAAATTCCCAGCACTTCTGAAAGTCTGAAGTCCTTTGAGTTGGGCATTCAAAAATCTGAATCACATAAAAGCAGGATGCTTATCTTTACTCTGGGAGAATACACTGCAGTAACACCCTTTAAATCCATGGAAAAAGATACAATGTGAAAAAATATTACAAATTAAATTACTTTGTTCTTATTAGAGAGGCAGAAACTAATGTACCCATCCAAGTATTTAACGGAATTGGTAATGGAAGCGTGAAATGGACCCTTCTCTATAGATAGACAGATTCATGGTGTTTTCCGGACTCTTGCAAATTTTCCTGCAAAGGGTTTTTTCATCTGCATAATTGTCTTGCACCCGGCAGGCAGTTTCACATTCTATCCCCATCAAATTGACTGAAGCTGAGATTTCATGTCATTAAACTTCCACAGAAAGACCTGCTTTGCTGTTCTGTTTTCATACAGCATAGAAAGGCTGTGTTTATTAAAGGAGAAAAAGGGATGATCATGGTACCTGAAATCAATCTTAACGATAGCTAAAAAATGAGTTTACTTAATGAGTTCATACACTACAGCAGCTTCAGGGGGAAAGCTTTGTGCTGACGACTGCTTGTATGACATGCACATATTTCAGGTATTAAAAAAGCACAGTTCTCCCAGGGCTCTTCTGTCTCCTGCAGCAGATGATCCTTAAGAGCTTGCAAGGCCTTTTTCCATCTGTGACAAAACTCAGGACATCTCAGCATTTGCTTGTGACTATTCTGTGGGGAATAGCGTGCCTGATTAATTCTTTGGCCAAATCCTCCTTTTAGCTTACATGAGTGCAGGTCCAAGAACTGTCAATATCCACTGGATTTTCACCAATGTAGCCAAAAGCAGAGTTTGACCTTTAGTCAGCTCGTATATGTATCACGCACATGTCACATAAACTGCTTAAACTGTGATGAACAAGAGAAATCCCTCAATTGTGGAATTACAGATGGGTCTCAGCCTTGCAAATCTCCGTTTCCTTTCCAACTCCCTGCCTTACATGTCAAGATATGGCATTTTCTTTTTGAAACTTCCTGTTTGACTGATTTGTCATGATGGTGTGTCTAAAGCCTAATGCTGCCATGAGGAATGACATGTCAGGTGACAAACCCCAGGTAGTAAATGGATTACAGGCAAGATGGTCAGAGTGATTTGAAATAAAACAGCAGCAGTATCGCTTGGCAATCAGATTAAAAGCAACTCAAAAAGTAAAACACAATTAAATAGATGTGTTTTGAGGTGAACAAAGCTCTGACCAAGTCTCCTTTATTGTCCTCATTAAATTCCCTACCTCACAGACTATTTATCAGATTTATCCTTTCAGTATTCCACAGGCATTTTCTTTGCATCTCTCCAGGTCTCCTAGAGCTGTGTGGTGCAGTCCTTTCCTAATCCTTTCCCATCCTGAGGCTGCTACGTGGCCTGTGCACACATTTTAAGTATTTTGATAGCATGCACTTTATAAGCACAACGGTTTGGGAATGAAGCAGCACACAGCCACCTCTACTGCAGGAGTGGGATGGAGCTTAGTTTTGAAAGTTCAGTGACACCCTCTTTACCCTGCACCCACATCATCATCTCAAATCATAACTTATGGTCTCAGTGCTCAGCTGTCAACAGAGAGATACTGAATTCAGAACGTAAGGTTTTTTATGCAGCTATTAAATACAGTGAGAAAAAATAAAAGCATTGCCCTCCTTTCTTCAGAAACACAAACCACTTGGTAGGATGCAAAACCTAGATTTTCAGGAACTAAGCAATACACTTGTCAAAAAAGACACTACAAGGAGATGGAGATTTCTTACAAAGTATCCAGTTGGGAAAGCATAGAGGAGGCAGTGAAGGGAAACAGAAGAAGAGGCAATATATTTGCAAGAAATAGCTGCAAATTTAAAGGGAAGATAGCGATAAGCAAAGGAATGAACTGTAATACATTCGTTTTGGTTCTTGTACACATGATTTGATAGTCATGTAATGTGGTGGGAAAAAGAATTAGTAACACTACAACTACTGGATCTCTCCCAAAAAGATATCTGAGAAAATTTAGATCCTATGGATATTGGAAATACTATGCTCTCACACATATTGTCACCCTCAGGTGATGCCCATTTTACTGTAGTGTGTAGTGGTTCTGTTTTCTAAGAACTGTGAGGTTAGCTGGCATAGACTTTTCACACCACTGCTACCCATTTTTTTTCTAAGCAGTGAGAGTCTGAATGGGGGAAAATAGGAGGTAAGATCTAAGCAGTGGGGGCAAAAAAACATTTATGTGTTTGTGCAAATGCAGAAGTAGCATGGGACAGACATGGATGAGGCATGGGATGAGGCTACAGAAAGAAAAGCTATAAAGCTGCAGTGGGGTCTGCAATCAACATACTTCCTAGATTCCAGTCTTGTCTGGGACCTTTGCACACCCTCTGTCCCCACATGCTTTTATCTTACCTCCATGCAAATTCATCTTGGGTTTAACTATTCACATATACTTTACACCATCACTGCTGCTCCTCAGTGTTTGGCCCACTGCCCCCATCTGAGGTGCCCCTGATTTCTGCTTTTCAGGTATGTGATAGTCCTTGATCTTCCTAAGAACAGTACAGTATACTGGCATCTGTATCACCTTAGTTCATCAGATATAAAATAAATAGCAGAGAAAAGAGAGCTGCCTGAAATTAAATAACTCCCACTGGCAGCTGTATGCATCAGTCATATGACAAAGTAATACTGGGCAAGGAAAATCACCAAAGGGAAATTCAGATAGGGAAAATCAATTAAAGATTTTAATGCTTATGAAGAAAACCTACAGTAGCAACAAAGAGCCCTTTGAAAGAAAGGACATTAAAAAGGAAAAAGAAGGTACTATGCATGAACAGTTCCCTGAAAGAAATACTGTCAGTGCCCTTCATCTCCCAGGTGAAAATGAAGGAAAGAACAAAAGGTCCACATGACATTGTCCATTTATCACTTGCAGCCTCTGGCACTGATTTAGCCACACCTTCCCTCACCCCTTTCAAATCACACAGTCTGCATCAGGGAGCATCTGCTTCTGAAGACAGTGAGTAGGGGAAAGATGATGCCAGTCTGTGCTTTGATCCCCTCTTTGCCTCACACTCTTGGCTCTGTGCCTGTTCTTGCCTAACTAAACAAATATCAGGGTCAGACCTTTGGCCTGCAGCATCTGTGCAGATGAGAACTTCAGGGATTAGTCACAGTATTCAAACAAGTCCTTCTCTCCCAGGAAAAGGCCAGATTGTGTCTACTATGCACTGGCCTACGCCAGAGAAATTGCAGAGCTCTGCCTTCATCAGAAGTGGAGCTGTTGAGGGTACCAAGTGTGAACGTGAGAGGCAGAACAGCTATTCTCTACTCCTTAGCATGGAGAGGCAGGGGCATGTTAAAAATCAACATAGGGGACTTTCTGCCTTTTCTATTTCCCCTGGATTTTTGTCAGGCAGCCTCAGTCTGGCTAAAAGAGAATATTATAGTAAAACAACATCCCAACAGTAACTTTAGAAAAGGACCAAACTAATGAGTGTACGTATACCTTGACAATAGCTCACCAATGAACCATCCATTTCTCTATTGCTACTGTGTCTTGCAGTTTGGTCTTCTTTCTAATTGTCCATGGAGAACAAATGATGAGGGGGTAGAAGAGGTAAACAGAGACATCTGTTCATGCCCATTTCTAACCAACACAATCTCCTACTCAGTCACGGGGGAGAGTGTGGATTCTGACAGTGAGTCAGAGCCAAAGGGAGGCGGTGTGAGAGGTGGCTTTGGTTTGGTCTATGGAAGGAGGCAGCTGTGACTCAAACACTGCATACTGATGAGCTGGAGCAATTTCTCTATTTCCCTCCTAATTAAAGGGGGGTTTGCTCCCCAACCAGCCTGCTGTGGGCTGTGTGTTGTACACTGTGGCTCCAGTAAGCTAAATGCTCTACTAGAAGGAGGTGAAAAGTGGGATCCCCCTCAGAAAGAGCAAAGCTACAGAGTGCTTAAACTTAACTTGCTTCCCACTCCTTTGCCTCTTTCTCTTCTCCAATGTTGTTCAGCTATGGAAGGATACAGAAGCCCTGATTTAGAAACTGAAAACAAAATGACCAACCTCAATCATAAGATGCGATAAAATACGCATTATATGCAGTACCATGGTGAAGCTTCCATGTATCTGTGAGATAGAGAAGTACTGATGGCAAAAGTTTGTCCTACATGTACTAGTCAATAAATGAGAACTCCAGACAAGAACACAATGTGCACATAACTAATTTACATTTCTAGGGTAATAGTTCATTGGATAACACAACTTTAATTTGGTTGGGGTGCAATGGATAGATTTGCTACAAATCCACTCTTGTAAGCAGTGTACAGCAGGAGAATATAATCCATGTACTGTGTAAAAAGAATTCGTACATACACACTGATGCCTCTTAAAAATTTGTCTATTATGTCTGAAAGCTCTATTTTTGTTATGGTCCACTAGGCTCTAATTACAAATATTTCCTAGAATGGTTCTACAAATCACTCATTATTTTGGTCTTATTAGTGGGAGATGATTTACAAATATATCCGAACAAACTGGCAGAAACCATTTGTTCTGATTCTAAGCTGACAACAATATTATTAAAATAAATGGATTACAAAACTATAGTTTACTTTACATAATTACTATAAATAGAGCTTTTACCAGGATGGTAGTGGACTGATATGCTTTCATTTTAAAACTAGCTAGATAGCCTGGCATATGCAGGAAAAGTCACTCAGCACACAAAAAATTCCTCTTCTTTGTGAGGTGTAGATGAAGCTTTTTCTTGATATTTATCTGGTCTGTGATAGATGGGTCTGATAGAAAAGCTATCAGAGTGAATCTCCACCATGACAGTACTCAACAGACAGAAGGAAAATGAAGGAAAGTATGATATTATTCACAAACTAATATTCAAACAGTACAAGTATCTATGCAATACATTCCTTATTCTGCTCTGCTGAAATCAAAGTGAGTTTTGCTATTGGCTCGAACAGCGCTTTTTCCCTTGAAGCACCATGAAGGATATAGTCCTTTCAGTTCTGCGTGGAAAATTCAGTATCAGCTATTTATGCAACAGAAACAGTATGAATGCCATGAATAATGAAATATTTTACGCTGAATCAGTCATAACTTCTCTGAAAGCTTCTTGCTGCTTTCTGCTGGTCATTATGTGGAGGGATTCCAACTCTTTCATTCCACTCCGTCACTACACTCTTGGCAACAGCAATCATTGTTTCAATAACTGTCCTAAGTCCCTCTCAATACTCAACCTGTTCAGTGATAACAGCCTGTGCCTCTAGCAGGTTGGGGCAAGCAAGGAGAGTTCAGCTGTTTGGGCAGCATTTGCTGGATGCTGACTACCAACCCATAAGTGGGTAAGTTGATACCACAGTTGGATCTAATTCACAAGCCACTTGTGTAACTGTGATCCTGTGTCATATGATTAATTACCTTATGCTTTCTGTACCAACAATGTTTGTCCATTCTTTTAATTGCAAAAACGATTTTAAAGCAGCTTTCAATCTTCAGAGGGCAGAGAGACTTTCTAGAAAGATTTCTGAAAGCCTTTGAACAGGCTAGAAACATATCATGAGGCTTTCACTCCACAGAAGAATTTGCTCCCAGTACATCAAAATAGAGCATTCATAGTTAAGAAAGTATAGAGTGATAGAAGATAGTGGCATTTTGCCACCAGCAGACAATTATCAAATATGATGCATTACAGCTGAACGCACATTTTATATCCATTTGTTACAGCCTCTTTTTAATGCTTCCAGAGCTATACTTTCTGAGTACATACTGTAAAATGCACTACTTTTTCTCCTCTTTCATATATATGAATACGTTATTTTTGGCTTTCTGGGTTCTGTGTTACAGATTATATTTAGGATAAGGAAAGCTTTTAAATATGTATGACATAATATTGAATATGTGTATTAAAACATGAACTTCCTCTTCCTTGCATTTGTATGTGTGTGCATGTGTGTTTTTCTTGCAACACACTGCAGCTAGATCCTTTGTAACTTAAAGCTAAACCTAGTAACATCATTCACTGCAGCAGCAAGATACTTTCCCCTAGAGTAGGATACAATGATGATGACCTAATCTGTGGTTTCCAAATCCCAAGCCAGCTGTTACTGGTATACGCATTCAAATTCACTGTCTCTGCGTCCATGTGAGAGGCACAAAAGCTTGTGACTTGATTCAGTAAATGATTTATTATTTTCAATGTATAATTCAGGGACATAGTTTACGCATGGCTTCAGCCACAGAGTGGGGAAAAGTAATTTAGGCAGTTTCCTACTGTAATAAAACAGAGAAAGGATATAATCCATCTGCAGACCCAGTAGGTATTTTCCACCAACTAGCATGGGATCTGCTCACTGATTTTGGACTGAGGGAACAACTAAAAGCTGCCAATTTTTTAATTGTTTCTTCTCCCTGACAGACATTCATACTAATTCCTTTATCTGCTATAAATAAACACAGCTGGGCATCAATCCCCTAACCCACACTGCACCAAGAAACACAGTACCTATTCAAGTATTACTGGGTATATTATGTTGTAACTTTTAGTTCACTAAGGGTGGCAATAAAACTGCTGCCATTCTGATGGATACTCCAAGAAGCTAAGATTCTCCTGTGCTTGCTGTTCTTGAATATTTGAGAATATTAGCTCAATAAATGAAGGTCAGCTTTGAAGCCATTTCTCAACAGCAAGTCTAAAAAAAGAATACCACAGAAGCTACTTGAGACCTATGAGAAAGCTTTTTCCACTACAGTAAGTTGCTTTGATGGAGTACCAAATCCATCTCTGCATAAATCACTCATTTGCAAGGCAGAGTCTGGATACATCAGTTGATAGTCTTACTTTAAATCCAGACTAAATCAGACCTCTGAAACTCTTAACCTAATCCCTGCCCTCTGTACTATGTCATCATGGCAATTTGTTTCCAGGGTTACAGTATTTATTTACTCAAAGTAAAGCCAATGTGAACAAGTGCCCTGAATTTTAGCAGGAAAAATGCATCCCTAGTGTAATTCCATTATCTGAGTGGTCTTGCGTCAGGGATGAATTTAGCCTATTAAGTTTTGGCGCAACACTACCAGGGAGGGCAATAGCTGCTCAAGCCATATTATCTTCATTTAATGACACTGAAACCACTGTGCTTGTAATCAACCATTTCTTTGTGTGCATCTTTCTTTAAATGTACAGGCAGACAGAGAAATAAAGAGCTGAACTGTAGCATAAGTTGTCCAAATATTCCAAAATTCAAGGACTTCTCACAGAAAATAAAGGGATAATCTTGGTCAGAGATAGAATGGATTCTTTAGAGGGGAGGTGCAATCATGCACTGAATGTGAATCATGATCCACTGGATTTTTTGTAGCCAAGTAATTGATAATCAATCTGTACAGTTACAGTTGCATCAATCAGTCATGTATCTGCAACAGCCCATATCAAATAAGCCAGCAGAAGTCATGAAAGATCATTGCCAGTCCTATCTCTGTGACAGGCTGATTTATTAAGCTGAGAAATTGCCCTGATGTAAACAAAAACTTTTCAGGCTAACCCAGACCAGGAATACTTCAGAAAAATGAGAGAGTTTTGCAGAGCTTATGCAGATAAGCCCTTCTGTAGTGCTGTTTGTTTAACTAGAAAGGCTATCAACAGTTAATATAAATGAGTGTGTAAAAGCCAGGAGAGGTGTGTGAGAAAACAAAACAAAACAAAAACACAAAACCAGGCTGTTCCAAAATCCCTCTTCAGGAAATTATAACAATTTTACAAAATCTGCATAGCCACAGACTCTAAAATGGATCGAGGAAAGAGTGCTTCAAAAACTACTCCTGTGCCAAGATGTAACACTTTCCATAGATGGAAGGAGTTTTACTTGGTAGAAGACCATAGCATTAGGTCCCGTCTACTCTAGCTACTTAAAGATGACAGATTAAAGGTGCTGAAGTGCTGGATTCTTTTTGGAAAATGCAGGTACCTGATCCACCTCAATATAACTGAGCAAAACACTAATCTTCCCCGACATAAAGCCATTGAAATCAAGTGCACTTCACAGCTGTGAAAGTGGAATAATCCTCTAAATATATATCTGATAAACAACCTTTCCTTCATTAGATGGAAATATTAAAGCAGTATGGAATTCAACATTGCTATAATGAATGATCAATCATTTAGAAGTGCAGCTTTAACATTTTGAATGAACAAGTCTGAAACAGGACTCGTAAAAGCAAGGAAGATGAGAATGTAATTATCACTGTTGGTAGAGTAAGAACATAGCGTTAATAACACTGTTGCATAAAGTATGTACTCTCACCCAGATAGGAAACTCCTTCTTCTGGTGTGATTGTTCCATATTTAACCATCATCTTCACAAAATCAATCAGGGTTTTCATGATAGTTATCAAGGTCTCTTTCTCTTTTGCCTCTGTCTCTGTGTGAGGGGATAAAGCAAAACTAGTCAAAGACTTCAGGAAACTCAGAAAAAATCAGTTTTGCAAACTCTGCACAAACTTCATGCATAAAAAATTAACTACTCACTAAAAAGAAACTGCTGTGCTGGATTAGCAAAGAGAACTCCTATATATGTTTCCCTTTAAACTGCTCCTGCAAAATACAGCTGAATATACTTTAAAACTTCTGTGTTTGGTTCTTCTTTATAGCTTTTTGTCTTGAAGGTCTATGTTATGGAAGGCAAATGGTATTAATTCCATTCTACAGATAAGAACACTAAACACACTGAGATGAAGTGACTTGATAGAGCTCAAATTGCTGGTCAAACGGCAGATATAGGCAGTTTTCTACAGTCTCTGTCTTTTTCTTTTATTTGTCTGTGAACTACTTAGTAGACCAGTCTGGATCTGTATGAGGAAGGTAGCTCAGAGATCCTTTCTCCTACAAGATCCATGGGTTCAATGACAAAAATATAAAGTGTCTCAAATTACATTGTTGCTGTGCACAAGACCATGACTCAGGTACTGGGGAAACATAATATTACATGGTTGGGAGGATCATGACTCCAGAATAGGATATGAACAATGATCTTTCATTATAAAAATCCATCTTTCTTGCCCATACATATCTCTCATTATCTTCACTATCAATGCTTCTTAGCTTTTTCCACAGTGTTTATCTGCTGAACAATATTACTGCTATTTCTGCATTAGCAGCATGAAACTCCCCCATCACAGTTACACAAGCTCTTCCCACACCCCAGGTTGTCACTGAAGAACCCAACAGAGCCAGGGGCACTGTCAGACAGGGACAGTCAGAAACATACTCCCAGCCTTGGCAGAGGGCCAGCCCCATTGGAGAGCTGCTGAACAGGTTTTTTTATTGCTGCCTGCAATTTAACACAGATCTGTAGCATGCAATTGAATCCCCTCTCCTCCAGCTTGATACAAGCCAGCAGGTGAACAGCATAAAGCAGGAGACAAGGCAGAGATGTGCAGCCAGTGGGACCTGGTTCTATTTGCTTGATAACCTGTTAAACCCAACATGCCTTTCTGTTTTGTGAGTAGAAAAAGAACTAGTATGCAAAACTACCATGGGAAAATGAAAAGAACAGGAAGAAGAATATGAAGTTTGTAGATTGGACTTGAGCAAAATATGCCCTCAGGTTTTTCATTCTAGCTCTCCACTCAGGTATTTATGGGGACAGTCCGAAGCAAGATTAAGGCTCCTGCAGGACAAGGAATCTACAGAATAAATTGTGGCTGACTGTGCTGGAGAGAGCAGAAGATACGCTGGCTGCAGAGAGCGAGAGTGGGTGTGTGTGGTAGAGCGTGCTGACAAAGGGGCTGTGGCAAGGTGCCACAATCCTGCCTGCAATAACTGGAAGGCAATGATGTCTAGCACCGGAATAGGAAGAGACGTGCAGAGCTTTCATTGCAATAAACAGCAAACCTGTGGTTTGTGAAAAGGCTGGGAGGCTCAGACTCATTTACTGGTACCATCACTGTGAGGATTCTACTGTGCCTTAGTCGTATCTCTGTTGGCTTAGAAGACACGGATGTTACTGGAAAGATCTCTGGAGAAAACACTTGGCCAGTTTTTCACCATTTCCTTACGGGAATCAAAAGAATTCAGGACTCCTGAATCATACAGCACAAAATGGAAAGGGCTACCTAGGTCACACAGTTTGCAGTTCTGAGTGTTGTTCCTCCCAATGTTTTACCATACTCACTCACCAGATTAGTTTCTGCTATGCACCTTAGAGAACATTTTTAAAGCACATGATCTCTTGCAAGTAGGGAAGCTGTGGTGAAGGGAAGGGAAAGGAGTAGGAGAAAACAGAGAGAATCTTAATTTTCTAATTTTTTTCCGAAATATTCTTGTAAACACATGATGAGCTTACCTGAGTTAAGACTTTTTAATAGTGCGTAAAAGTTTGGAAAATATTGGAGGTCTTCAAAATTATCTTCAGAAGGCAGCTCATTTCTTCTTTCCAAGATATTAGATGATGACCATGTGTTATCCAGTGTATCATCAGTTTCTCCATTAACAAAACTATCCTGATCAGCTTTGCTTGGTGTCTCCACAAAAGACATAAAGAAATAATATCTATAAACACATTGCTTTTGGTGATAGAGTTAATAGAGCAATAAATAGCATCATAATCTTATGCCAACATTTTCCTAATTACGAGGTGAAGACTATACTATTTTCTCAAAGTTATTTCAATTTGGCATCTGGCTTAAACCTCAAAGTAACTCACGATTAGTTTTTCTATCTGATGGAATTTCTTTAAGAACACCTTTAGTTTCCAGATTGAACTAATTATTCCCTAAAGCAAAGCAGTGTATTGGTCTACTTGTACCATTTGGCAAGTGAATTAAAATGATTAGCTAAGAAATTACCATTCTTTCCTGTTGCTTTTCTTTGGTATCACTGTCTGCTCTGCTTGGAGGGTAATCAAAATCTTCAGACTCCTTCTCATGATCCTTTGCTTCATTTGCAATTAGCTGTTGTAAAACCTCTGCCACTTCATCTTCCAGGGTATAGGCCTGACTCTCTGTGATCTGTTAAAATATTTGTGCAGAGTACTTATGGAATATTGTGGTTTTCCTACATTAAACATCAATATGAAACCTGAGCTTTGTAAATAGGCTGCTTCAAATATGTTTGCTTCAAAGCTGAGCACAGCCAAATTAGGTGTAAAACCTTCACTGATGTGTGTGTGTGTATACATACAATTAAAAAAACACCCACCCACACATATAGTCTCCAATAGGAAAACAAACCCATATAGGGCTTAACACAATGGAGTCCAGCTTGAAAGATGGAGCTGCAAGTGTGGTATAACCATATGTGTATATATGTGTGTGTGTGTGTGTGTGTGTATGTTCTGCAACATACCTATGTACAATCGAGTAACTGCAACACAATACAGTAATACAGAAAGGGAAAAAGCAAATAGCTTTCTATGGCATCATCAAAATGTTTTCTCTTTGCTTAGTAACAGCTGTCCCTTGAATGAGAACTCTACCATGCAGCTGTCCCACAGCTCCCTTTGTAATCAGTGGGATTCAGCATGCAATAGCTCATTGCAAAATCTGGTGCCGAAAAGATAAGGTTAGTATTTTAAGTATAAGGATCCCATATTGCAATGGCTAAAACCATTGAGACATCCAGAGGTCGGAGACAAACCCAGTCTTGCTAAAAATCAGTAACAATGAGAAATGTATCCTCAACTAACCAGCATCATTATATGATGACAATAATTAGTAGGTGGATAGGAATGAGCTCAGACCTTTCTCCCTAAACATCCAAAAGAAATTGGTAATACAAAAGAACCCAATGAGAATCAGAAGAGAAATTAAAGGAAAAATGAGGGCAGACATGGGAGGAGTACAACCAGTGAATGTTTTTTCCACATCAGAAACATTCTGCAGTTTGGCCTATTTTGTTGCAAAGCCATCACAGGAACAACGGTATTGCAGAACTAAACCAATGTGCCCAAATTAGGCAAGAAGCTTGCCTAGAGCCTGAATCCCATTCATTTTCACTCAAGTCAGCATTATTAGCTGGACACAGTGTTCATCCAAACTGTTTTTTAAAAGAGCATTAAACCAACCCACAAAACAGCTAAATGAAGTATTAACAAGATACTTACTAGCCCCAGATTTAGAAGTTTTGAAACGATCTTGTCAAACACTCCTCTATCATTTTCCTCATAAATTCTTGCAGCGATTTTTTGAACAATGTCTTCAGCAGTCAAAGGAGTGCCATCTAATTGATGGAGGCCATCTGGATCATCTAAAAAGATTACAGTTTAACTGTGCGCTGCCTGTCCTAACTCATTTGGATTAGACATATTGTAAAAAATATCTGCCCACATCTTTTTCTCTTCAGAACAAAGCTGCACCTTTTAGACACATTAGGAATATACTTTGATACACACTTTAGAATCCATTACATCAGTCCCAATGAAAAGTTCTTCGTGCCCATTTTCCACATCTGAAATATGTCCTTCTGACTGGCTCTTTTGAAAGAGCAGAGATGAATGTCAGGAGTATACTCTCCTGTTTATAGAAAAATTTGTAAGAATGAGAGAACACTGCTCACATATCCACTTATATACATCTTCCTGGTATCTACTTTCACTGCATGGCCACTTAGATCAAAACAGATCACGACAAACGGCATACTATCTTCTTGTTTGGATTTCAGCAAACGAAGTTTTAATTATGCAGTCATTACTTATGGCAAATAATATCATCATGACCAATGGGAAAGTGAATATGATGAGTAAGCTTTGGTCTGTGATCAGCATACTTTGATATAATTAAAAATACCCTGAGCTAAATGTTGCTCACAACTCTCAGAGGACTCTCTTAAACTACAAGTCAATTAACTACTCCTGTAGTAAAGGTAAGTATTCTTTGGCCTTCAGTAACTTATTTTAGCTTTGTGATGAGGAAAATTATCTAACACTGCACACAACATTTGGAACAAATACATGTGATTTAGCTCTATATAAAAGTGCTTCTTCCTTTCAAACCAGAATAAATATATTTTCATTTAAAAATATGTCCCATTTTCCTTCCATCAAATCTGAATTGCTAAAAAACATAATGCAAATTACACAGTTGGATTTTCCTCCACAGAAGAAGACAGTGAAAATCAATAGCAATTCTTTTGTATTGTGTTTCAAAACCTAATTGTAATATGACAAGCTTCTACAACTGGAAATAATTGAAATTGCTCTCCAGTAACAAATAGAGCTCATGTTTAGTGGTGAGTACAACATTCATGATTGCAATCAGTTCTCAAGAGAAGTCTAAATTCACTGAAAGACGATTATAGAATACCTTGGAATTTATAATCCAGTCCACTTTTAGTGGAGTCATAGTCATCCACAAGCCTGCGGTTCTTGGTGGAGTCTGCATCATCAATGGCCAGTTGCTGTTCATACAAAGAGCTTCTAATTGATTCCCTCTCCTTCTCATTCCTCTCTCTTTCTGCTACTGATTTTAGCAGGTTCAGGTCATCAACAAAGGAATAATTTCTGAACTCTGGCTTATTTTCTGTAAAATATATCAATGCACACATGACATATAAAATCTTATACCTCTTTGAATACCATTATGAATATTGCTATAAAACCAGGACAGATGTTTTACCTGTGGGAGCTATTTTCCTATTCTTGTCTGCCTCAGCTTCAGCAATCTGATATACAAAAATAAAACAAACAAACAAACAAAAACAAACAGGCAGAAAGAATAAATACACTAAAACGTGGGATCTCTTAATTTATCAATATCAGCAGAAGCCTTAACGCCTGATCTTCATTCTTAGTAAGAAGTTTGCCTTAATAAGTAGAACGTGATTAAGCGCTTGGCACTTCTTGTCAGTACCACCGCATCCTCTGATCAGAATCAGACATTATGAGAAGCTGCAACAGACTTTCCATTTTAAGATAAATGCCAGTTATATTCTCCTTCAATCCAAGGTCCTGCTATGTTCCCATAGAGTATCAATACAAAGGGGTTACACACCTGTGAGCTGTTGGAGCTAACGACCTGCTTTTGGAATGCTGGACAGTAAAACTCTACATGCCAGTTCCTAAAAATTATTGACACTCTATTTTGTACCCAGCCCCATCAATATTTACTTTACTGACAAACCTATTTTTAACTCATTTGTTAAGCCATTAGGATATTCATGGATCTGGTACCTGAAGGCTCAAAATATTATGAGAATACCAAAACCAAAAAACATTGTAAATATTTTTTATTTCACTTACCTGTTCCTCCAAAGGTCTTTCTACACTTAATTGTCTGTTGTGTATAGCTTTATCTAGAATAAACAAACACATACATACACACTCAGTTATACGATGCATGCGACTACAAAGAGACAGCACATATTTTTTAATTTATAGTTTTCTCCTATAAAACATGGTGTCTTAAATATGATGCCAACTGCTAGTTCTTGTAAAAAAATTCAGTGTTTCTAGAAGAATGAGAACAGAATAAAGAAGTCAAACATTTAAACAGAGCATGATTGTTTGGGGCAGAGGAAGAGGTTCTGCAAAAGATGTAATGGCAATACAGATGTAGACTCAGTAACCCCTTTCTGATGAGAAAACTCATAAACAAATTGGGGGAAAAATGCTGTAAGAGATTGACTAAAATAGCAATAATCGGATTGGCACAACCAAGAGATTAAAAATCTCTTACATCCAGAATACCAGGGGAGACAGGGAGCGAGAGAGAGAGACTTGTGCAGAAACTGCTGCAGAATGGAGAGAACATTGCTTGGAAAAGACAGAAAAAATTCCGAGCCTTTCCCTCTTCCAGCACCTATCTCTTCACTTTAATATTAGATTGCAACTTCAGCGATCCAGTGTCCTGCATCAGGAATATTGTTTCTTTAGGATCTAATTGCTTTCAGCCAAGCGGAAGGAAAGTTTTTACTTTCCTCTATCTGTACCCTGCAAAACTTTCCCCACCTCGGAGAAAATGGAGACAATGTGTTAACGAAGGCGCCTACCTTTGCCCGCGGGTTTCGGGAAGCCATGCACCCGGCTTGCCAGCAGCGACAGCACCTGCACCACGACCGCCAGCCTGAGGAACATCCTGCTGCTGCCCAGCCCCTCGGAGGGCGAGCCTGGCCCAGGGACGGGGCCGCCGCCCGCGGGGGCTCCTGCCCGCGCTCCCTGCGCCGCCTTTGCGCGCCCCCGGCCCCGGCGGGCGCTGTCCAGCGCCGCGGTGCTGAAGCCGCAGAGCAGAGCCGGCCGCGGCGCTCGGGAAAGCCGTTGCCGCGCGGGCTCGGCTCCTCGTCCCCGCGCCCGCAGAAATGGTCGAGACCGTCCCCGCGGCCGGCCCCGGGCGGGGGGAGGAGACGGGGGAGGGCCGCGGCTGGCGGAGCATGCGCGGCCCGCTCCGCGCCCGCGGCCCCTTCCCTCCCGCCGCCGGGGCAGGGGGAGCGCTGCCTCCGCGGCGCTGCTGCCCCGCCGCCCGGGAGAGAGGGGCCGGGGGGGGCGAGCCCGGTTTGTGCCGCCGCCGGGGACGCACGAGTGAGGGGCGGCGTGGGGCCGCCTTCCCCCCTCGCGCGGGGCTGAGCACCGCAGCTTAGCTGCAAGGCAAGCTCTGGGAGCCGGCCACGGGAAACTCGGCCGGCTCGGCCACCCCAACGGCACGTCCACGGGGAAGGCTTTGGCTTGAAGTCGGCTCAGAAGGGCTGGGCTGCACACGCTTTATGAGCTATGGAAGTGAAATTCGGCCCTGTAGAGGAGGCCTATGAGTCCTTCACATCTCTCTAAGCCCTTTCCGCGGGGCTGAATGACACAGTAAAGGCATAGTCATCAATGACTCTTTTTACTACAAAGAGAGGACATCAGAAGTTCAATTACAGCACATCTTGCACTTTAAAATTTAGAATGAAATAAAGCAGTAGCGCAAATGACAATAAGCATGTAAGCTAATTCGGAACATTTTCGTAAATCAAAATTTAGCCCTTGCAGACACAGAACAGCGACAAACCCCTAGGGATCCGGGGAAGACATTTTCACCGTTTTATGGCAGAACAAAGGATCACAGCAGTAGCTCTTTTCAGAACTATGGGATCTGCTTCCAAAATGGGAGACAAATCACAGCGGTTTTTCTTCAAAAAAGACCTCATAATTTTGTAGTCATAAATGCACACATGCAAGGGTCAGCTGAAAACACTTTAACATTAGAAATCTCAGTACCTGCCAACTGCTAAATAAATGGCTAAAAACTCTATTTGAAGAGATGAAGAGGATCCATGCTTTTACAATTGAAAACCAGGAACACAGTGGAACTGTTTGATCTCTTATCAATGTAGATTATTATACCATAAGCTGGGAAGAACACAAAAAGGTAGGAGAATTATAATTAATTGGACCACAAGCACTAAAAAACCTGCAATTTCTTTTTTTTTCCTGTTAGCAAGCACTATATTTAATACTCAAGCCTTCCATATAATTTAGATGAAATAGTGATAAAATCTGATGCTCTAATTTATATCAGTCTCACGTCTATAAATTAATCTGCCTGTGATCCACTGATCCAGGGCAATGAAAATAACTTTCAGAAATACACTGGTAACCCCAGAATCTTTACCTGTAGTCAGGCTCCTGTTCTTGGAGCTGTACCAGAGTTAGGAATTATAGGATATTTTGGATAAAAACCTGTCGAGCATAGTTGTATGTAAGAACACAATAGCCTTATTTACACATTGCCTGGTAACCTACAAGGAAAATTATTATACTAAACAGAACCTTCCCTTTGGAAGCACAGAAGACAAGCAGCTTCCACAAGAAAGGGTAGAGTAACCTCTTCCCCTACCATCTTTGGCATATATATACACACCAACAGGAATCTCAAAACTACAGAATATTACTGATATAGAAAAATGAAAATATCAATTCTTACTTCAATGTGGCTTGATATTCTATCCCAGTTTTGTATTAATTCAACAGTTCATTGCCTATCTAATGTTCTCAATGTTCAAAACATGTGTACTTTCTCTCCATTTACCTTTCCCGATATTTACTTCTACACCACTTGACCATTTCCTGCAATGCATTGTAAACATGCATCCATTTATAGGACCCTACACATTTAGTCATTCAGACAAAAGTCACCATACAATACAAAAGCAGTAAATGTATTTTAAACATTCTGAAATCAAGATAGCTGTAAAGCAGAGATCAGAAATGGAACTCTAATTGGTGACGATAGTGTGAAGAAGTTGCTGGTTAAACATACACCTATTTATATGCTATGTCTACATATGGGTTTTTTTGTGTATAATGATACGTCTAATTATGTTCAAACGTGTTTATTTTACACAATATGCTTCTGTTTATGTGATAAATGTTTCTATTTATGTGAAATCTTTTCTATACTATTTCCCGATCCCATATGGTTTGTTATTTCCTCAGTGCTACATCGCCTCCTGCTTTGCCAAGCCTCTCTAACAAGCAATGATGCAGAACGACTCTGTAGGGGCTGGGACTGATGGTGGGGAGAGAAAATAATTCAAAACCTGCCGTCATCAAAAGAGAGTATGACTGCAGTAGCCACTCAAGTTCTTGAAACTGTAAGCAAAAAAACATGCCAAGAAAGCCAAGCCTAAAACTTCAGACACAAAGCATTTCCCCGTTCATGAAGACTTCACATAGAGGCAACGCACTCACAGACATTTGCTGTAACTGGCAAGCACAGAGCACACCTGCAATGCCATGCCCTGGTTTTCCACATTTGGCCCAGTACTCCTTGCTAGTGCACCAGTAAGCTTGTATGACACGTGACAGATAATACATAATCTCTGCTAATTACGACAAAATATGTTTAATCATCATAGGAAAATGACTGGGTAAAAGTGCTGCCTTTGTTTCTCACTACATCTGTTTTCATTTGGCATCATTTACAGCATCTACACTACTACACACTCCTCTTCCCAGCGCAGAGACAATACGGTGAAGAGTATAAGCTCTTCTATTTTGGATTCTATTTTGGCTCATCCACACTCAACCCATTTTCTATTCTAGAACTATTTATTTCCAGTGATGATTCATGAGCCAGAAAGAATACCACTTGCCTATCAGATGCCAAGGAGAACTTACAGGAATGGCAATTAGAATGTTTTTTATTGTGCTGAGTGTAGTTGATATGGAGCCTAGAGAAATAACTGAAATGCAGCCTTTCAGTGCTATTTTTACAGTTGTTTTATAACCACACTTCAAGGTTTTTCATCTAGCTGATGAAAACAGAAGGCAAATGAAAGCAGAAAAAAACCAAACAACCCAACAACCCACCTTGCCAAGTGTATGCCTAGATGGTAGACATTCCTTACTTTTGTGGATTTGCTTTTTCTACTTTATCTCATATTATGCTAGATGATATACTAGGTAGTCTAGCGCTTAAAAGAAAAAAAATGTTGGAAAAGAATTACTGGTGATCTTTATGCAAGGCATTAAATATATCTATAATCATCTGACAATAAGTCATGTATTTTGCACATATGTGCGCACTATGAATAGTCCTCTCCATTTCAGTGCAATCATCAAAAGTATGAGAAATTATCATGTACAAGCCTGAGGGTTTGTACTCTACAATTCATTTTACATACAGCATTTATTTGTACACCACCTAAGGCAAAGAGAAGGACGTAAGACCCTAGAAACAATAAAAATAAATAAAAAAGTCAAGCTATTGAGATTTTAGCATTTATTCAAGTTCCATCAGCTTTACCAGCAGCTTTTCCTACACTTATTGAACTTACATTTTTGGTCTGCAAAGCTTACAAGCTTTCCTAGCTTCTACAACACAATATGATGCCTTTACACAAGGAATTCTTAACTGAGATATTCTTAACCAATTAATTTTGTAAAATGAACTTTAAAAAATACCAGTACAAATCTTTCAACTTAGCTTCAAGGAAATGCCAACTTTTAAATACTTTTTAAAACTACTGACCTCAGTTTGTTCCTATTTGGCTTTTTTTCTGAAAATAAGTCAATTTATAGCTTCAAACTTCAGCATGATTTTCTGACCAGACATATGCTGGAGATGGAGGGATACTTCTTCCTTGGAAACACATAGCTCAGAAAGGATTACTTCAGTCTCTTCCCCACCCTTTCTAGAAAGAAAAAAAAAATCACCTTTGACCTGAAATACAAATTGGAAAATGTCAAGTAATTTTGTTTCACAAAAATATGTGTAACTGAAAAAGGCATATGTGGGTTTCTAAAATGGAACTAAGCATCCAAAACTAGATAGACACAGTATTAGTTTAGTCTGCTGTCTTTAGTGAGACGATTGACTCATATTTAAGTGGCACGATGCTTTTTCCTTGTTCACAGGAAAAACAGTGAGAGAAAAACAATTCTGTTAAAAAATACAGTAAAGACTACCTGAATATATCTTGTTGCAATTGGCTGAAGATTTAATTACACAAGTTTGGAACAGCATATCCTAACAGATCAGGTAAACATGACTGGGTTAGATGCACTTTTTCCCTTGTAGTGTGAAATATCTGTGGAAGTTATCTGGCACCCTTCTTTCACGTGTTCGTTTAATTGCTTTGCCGGTGAATGCTCAGTTCCATCCCAGCCACACAGTCCTGCGGCAGCCATGTACAGACCAGAAGGCCTGTCATGGTGTTTCAGAGCAGAGCTGGGGTATGGCCTGTGTCTGACAAACAAAGAAGGAGCTTTTTCTATTAATTGAAATCACTTCTCTGGGTACCAAATGATTGAAACTAACAAGGCTTCTGTTATTTAGCATCTGCAACTACTCCTGTTCAGCTACGGTGACATAAAACTAACCTTAATTTGAAAGGCACAATTATTACAAAATGGCAAAAATGGTTTCTAAACAGTCAGAAAAACCTGTAATTTTAACCTTATAAATGCACACCTTACTTTTCATGGGTAAGAAATCCTTTGTTTCATTTGCAAGAGCAATGAACGCAGAGATAGTTCCCAGGAGCTATCTGGTGAAAACCTTCCCAAATGCCAAACCCCTGCTGCCAGGGGAGTGGGAATCACCTCAGAAACAGCTCCTCTGGGAGCCCTTCGGCCAAGACCACTCTCTAGATGTTCCCACTCACGCTTTAAGAATAATATTTCCCATAAGCATCTACAAATTATCGCACTGCTCTCTTTCGAAACCCACCTTTAAATGTCTTTGTTTTGCGACGCTGACAAAAAAAGAGCTCCCGCGGGCGGGAGGGCGGTTAGGCCGCTCCTGCTCCCGCACCCCTCGTCCGGGCAGTGCTCCCTCAGGGGGACATCTGCTCTTATGTCCATGCGATCTGTGACCGCCAGACCCCGGGAAGCAACCCCTGGAGGCCGGGCACGGGTTGCCGTCACCCCGCGCCGGGCTGACCCGCTCTAAACGCTGTGTTTCAGCTCCACCCGCCGGCTCAGCCGCCAGCGGTGAGCGGCGGGCGCAGCCGGCGCCATCTCAGCCACGGCAGGGCCCGCTGCCCGCTTTGGGAGGAGGGCAGCAGCGGGCAGGCAAGGCCGGGGACTGAGGGAGCGCCTCCCGCACAGCCACGGCCGCCCGCCGGCGCGGCCACCCCCGAGGCTCCTGCCCGCGCCCCAGGCACAGCGCCATCACGGTATCCCGCCGGGCCCCGCTCCCTCAGGGCTCGGGCCTGCGGCAGGCGGGGCGGGGCGGGGCGGGGCGGGGCGGGGCAGCCCCGCCCCTCACGGGGGGCGGCCCCGGGCCCGCGAGCTCTTCCCGCTCCGCCGTGCGCCCGTCTCGCTCCGCTCCGTCCCGCCCCCAGCGGGCGGTGCAGCGCCCCCTGCTGCCGGGCGGGCGCGCCCCCGAGCGGGGGCGGTCCCGGAAGCGCGCGTTGGGTGCTGGGGGCCGGGCGGGCCCTTCCCTTCCGGGCGGTGGCGGGGAGCGGGCTGAGGCGGGAGCCGTCATGAGCGACGTGGTGGAGCAGACGCTGAGCGTGCTGCCCGGGCTGCTGGGGCAGCACGACTTGGGCGCCGGGCCGGGGGGCGCCGGCGGCCCTGGCAGGGTTTCGGCCACCTCCCGGCTCGGGAGCCTCATCCGGAGCATCACGGCGCTCACCTCCAAGCATGTACGGGCTGCGGGCGGCGCCCCGGGGCGGGCCTGGCCTGGCCTGGCCTCGCCTACTGCTCCTCCCGCCGCGTCGAAGCGGGCGTAGGCCGGGCCTTACTCCTCTCCCTTCTTGCCCCCCGACCTCCCTGAGGTGCCGGCGGGGTCCTGTGGGCGCTGCGGGGCGGTGGGCTGGGCTGTGGGCCCCGTGCGCGGTGGCGGGGCGCCGGCGACTCCCCTCAGCCCCGGCGCTGTGTCCTGTTGAGCTCCGGAACCCGACGATAAACCTCATTGCGATGCATATTCGTGGTTGCTGCGTTATGCTGTTGCGTGCGGGGCGTGATATGGGCAAACACGGCCGCGAAGTATTGCCTTCTGTGCTTGAAACAAGCAGCCCGGTGTTAGTACCATAAATGAGGTCTGTGCTGGTTTTGAGCAGCCGGTGGAGTACTCTTAAATTAACATGTCTTCTTTGACTCTTGTTTTGTATTTTGCCTCCAAAATTTATGCGAGATTAAAATAAGAAGTTTAATCTTTTCTAGGAAGAAGAAAAATTAATCCAGCAGGAACTAACCAGTTTGAAAGCAACAGTTTCTGCCCCCACCACAACACTTGTAAGTTCTGTTAGTGGTTACAGGCTGTGGGAACAGCACAGCAAAGGTGAAGAAAAACAGTGTTCTCACTCTTCTTGCCGGGTGGAGTGTACAGGTTATCTGCATTATTGATATTTAATCATCAGCATTAAAAGGTACCAATGTCTGTAGTTTTGCAGCATGGTTAAAATAGTGAGGACACTGTGATTCTGTTTGACGTGAATAAACTGTAATAATATGGCCCCCAGAGTCTGTCCTTCTGTAGTTTCTGAAATCATGCAGACAAAAAGGCTAGGTGATGAACTGCTTCCATCAAATAGCATTCTTTGCAGGCTGACATTGTTCTTACAATTAATTTGTGCTGTATAAGAAGCTGTGCTTTGTCGTATGCGCTGTTGCTCATGTCTGAGTTGCAGGAGTTGATACAGTCTGTTTTGAGTTAGTTGATCTGTATCTCAGTCCCATGAGTGAGAATTTTTGAAGGCAAAAATAAAGTTTTACCTCACACGTAGTGAAAACCCATCCTAGGTCAGTGTAGTGATTGGTAAAAAATAATTTGCATTAGCAGTGTGATCATTTCACACTTCAGATAAGGAATATTTTTTGTTAGTCATAATTAACCTAGTGTTGATCACATCCATGCTAATCAAAACAAGATAGCATCTTTAAGGGTAGTATATGGGGAGTTCTGGTCTTAGGGTCAGAAGTTAATATTGGTTCGCAGAAGAGGTTCATAGCAAAGGAATAATTAAGAGTACAATTTTAGAAAACAGATGTGAATGCATGTATGTTTCTATCAGATAAAGTTCTCTACTTCACTAGAGTAGTGAAGAAGGGCATAAAACATGGCTGGCTTAAAATTCTCAATAATTTATTTTTGGTATTTCAGAGACTGATGAAAGAATGTATGGTGAGACTCATCTACTGTGAAATGCTGGGGTACGAGTCTTCCTTTGGATATATCCATGCAATCAAGCTTGCACAGCAAGGAAATCTTTTGGAGAAAAGAGTTGGTATGTGCATGGAGCTGTAGCCTTAATAATATTCTCAAACTGTATTTTTAAAGTTTCTTAGGATTTATAATTCATGTAAAAATACAACTTAGAATGTTCTTCTGTTTTCTTTGTCTTGTTTCATAGTCTCTCACTCCTCTTTGCAAATAACTAAATTCCTAGTTTGCAAGCTGCTCTGTATCTGCTTGTAGAATGGAAGGCAGGGGAAATTAATTTATTTTAAATCATTGGTTGTTCTTTCATTGTTTTGAATTGCGGCACCAATAAACAAGTAATTTACAAGAAATTTTGTTAAAAAACACATCAAGCTGAGAATGAGTTTCTGACAAGCTTTTTCAAGTACTTTTTCAGGTACTGTAGTACAAGAGTAGACAAAGATGTTAAAGTCAGATAATTTCTGCAAGCATAGTGTTGGTTTCCCAGTATTTAACTTAGAGATAGTTGTTTAGAATTTTCATAAACAACTTATTGCTGTTAGCAAAGTGGCCCTAAAATATTTTCTGTTTTGGTGCTTGTAGGATTTTTTTAGTTTAGAAACAGTTGTAGGAAATGAGGCAAATAGGGACGTCCTTATAGCATAGGTGCAGAAGTTCCTGAGGAAATCTGAAAGGCTCGTTCAGATTTCTTTGAAATTTCCTTGCCTACCAGTGTGGCTATTAACTTGTTTCCAGTAGATTTAGTTTGAAATAGCTGTCAGCCTGTCTTGTCTGGAGAATTTCCTTGCAGTTGCTGATTCAACTGCCTAGTGAAGACATTTCTTCTTGTTTGCAGAGAAAATGGTTTAACTCCAAGCAATAATATGTCTGCATACACAGAAGGAAGGCAATGTCTTGCGGGATATGCTTGTTTGATATCCTTTTGTTTGAATTTCATCTGGATCATCCACTCAAGTATTGGAGTTTCTGAGAGAATGCGTTACAAGTGATGATTTAAAGTTGCTTTATCCCTGAGTAATGAAAGCCAGTGTGCAGATGTTCTGGCAGGGATTAAGAAATTCTGTCTTCAGCAAACCTGGGAGGGCAGGTGGTAAGCTGTTTTGAAGAAAACTTTGTGACTTCTGTAAGTGTCAAGAACCAATGTGTCTTGTTATTAATCGGTTTGAGACCTTTCCATGCTAGGGCTCTTTTCGAGAAGGCTTTGGTGAAGCAGCGTTATTTTTTTTAAATGTAGGTGGCTTAAAGTTCTCTGGACACAAAGCACCCTTAAGCTTTGGTCTGGTAAAAGGATGTTATCAAGAGTGTGTGGGTTTTGGTTTTTTTTGTTGTTGTTCTGCAGTTATATGTGATATATGAGGACGACGTTGTCTGTTCTTGGTGCAATATATCAAAGTCTGTATTAAGGAAGTGGTGTCAGTTGATCCAATCAAGATGGGTAACTCTTTTACCTAGTGTGAGCCTCAGTGAATGAGAGCGAACTACATTTTTGCAGGTGTGCTAAGCTGACCAAGTCTATGGTTTCACAAGCAGATAGATCAATCTAATAGCCCAGACAATACAGTTATTTGTATTGAAGTTGCTCATTTTGAAGCCTCAGCCCTGAATGAACCAAGACCTTTTTTAAGATCCATCTCTGTAATGCAAATATTGTCATGAGTTGTGGCACACCCTCCCCACCCCCCCACTTTAAGTCCCTTAGTTTAAAAGGAAGAGGGGTCTTGAAAAAGGTTTCTGGCAGGTTTCTTTTCTGGGGTTCTGGAATTGTTTCCTCCTTGTTAAGAAATAACAAGGGAGTTTTTGCATAGGATGGTGAATTTACTTCTGTATTCCAAGTTGAACATAAAATTTATTTGAAATTGAACTTTATTTTTTGAAAAAAGAGAAACAAATATAAGGAAGTGCATTTGTTGTGTAGTCTAGAAGGAATATACATTTGTCTGTGCAGAGAAGATATTAGTTTTCCAGGAAGTGATTTCTCATGGTGTTCTTGGGTGCTCTTTAGCTATAACAGTATTGTAGTGTCTCTCCTTATGAATTTCTCCTTATGAATTCTTAGCTGTTATTTGTTGATCTTTACTGCAACTTAAATATAACTGGTTTGCCTGGAAATAGGAAAAAGTCTTGATATTTAAAACACAAGCAACTATCATCCAACAGTGGGGTGTTTTGCTGGGTTTTTTAATTGTTTAAATTAACACTTCTTGTACTAGACAGTCTTAAGTTTTCTATCTTGAAGTTCCTCATTGCTTGAAAGTAGTAATGGAGGCTGCTTTCTTTTATAGGTTACTTGGCAGTTTCTTTATTTCTCCATGAAAATCATGAACTGCTACTTCTACTTGTGAACACAGTTGTGAAGGTACAGTGTTTTTGGAGGTCTGGAGGTAAACTAAACTTGGACCAATTCTTTCTGGTTTGTGTCACACAACATCTAAGCTACGTACTCATTAATTCTATCTTGCTCTCTCAAAGGTGCTGTTTCTTTGGTTAGCAATGACAATTTGAAATGGCTTTCCCTGGCATTTTAATTTAATCTTGGCGTTCCTGCTGTTGAAGCTATAATTTTCAATTTTTTCAAAGGGGATATACCCTAAAATTTCCTTTATAAAATGTACCAATTCTATGCATTCTCAACTCCAGGAGGAGCCATGCATGCATATTTCAGTGTAAACTTTTGCTTTTAGCTGACAGCAAGTATCTGTTGGCTTCTTTGAGTTCTTTTGATAGAAAATGGAAATATGATTTAGAGTGACACGGAAAATCTATTACCTAATAATATTTCATAGGTGTCGTCTTCAGTATTGCTGCCTCTTACATGGAGCAATTGTGACTTATAACAACTCTTTCTGCATAACGATTACTTTTATATTACAGTAGTCCGAAGTCACATAAATTGTAGACCAAAAGTGATGGTCATTTTGCTGTTGTGATTTAAAAGTGTTTTATAATCTTTAGAAATTGACTTGAAACTACTAAAGATATAGAAAAAAGTGAAAAAATGAGAGTCCACAAAGAACTAAACCAAAATGAGCACTAAAACCTATCTGGGACAAATGGCCAGAGCAAATAATGATGTGAACTGGAAATCTTATATGTTTCATTCGTTTTCAAAAATAATTCTAGTCTTGTATTTCATTAATTCATCCATCCTTTTTTGGTTTAAGGTTACAGTGAGCTATATCTACTATTTTTAATTGTATTTGGGACAGATTATGAATTTTTATTTTTTTTTTGTAGAACATTAAGTGTAATTTGCATTCTCTTCTTAGGGAGTAGGTAATGTCTTATTTTAGTGTACAAATATGTAATTGGCAGTATTATTGAGCTTGCTCTTTTTTCTTTTTCCTTTTTTTTTTAATTCTTTTGGCTAGATCAAAGGCACTAGAGAGAATACTGTTGAATTGTGAGAAATTACTCATCCCATTGATCCAAGTGGGGACTAAGCATAGTTTTGCAATCATCAAACTATTTCAGTAAACAAACATTGATTGTAGCTCTGTATTAATCTTGCATATGTTTAAAATATGAATGTAGTTCTATAACACAAATGTGAGGAGCTCTTGTACAGGAAGAAACCTTCTTCCTGTACAAGAGAAGAAAAACTTGATTAGCTTAGTGAGATCTGACACTTCTCAAACATGAGCAGACAACAGGATGGCTGGCAGCAGGATGCTTGCTGTAGGTGGGCTGTATAGGTGGGCTAGATCCAGCCTACTTGTGAAAGATTTGGGTTATGTCTGTGCAGAATTTAAAAGTCTAAATGAACAATGGCTGTCTTATTTCAATGATTGTAACAGGACTTACAGAGCACTAATCTAGTAGAGGTGTGCATGGCATTAACCATTGTCAGCCAGATCTTTCCACGGGAGATGATTCCAGCTGTTCTTCCCCTAATAGAAGACAAGCTCCAGCACTCTAAGTATGTATTCATTTACAGAATTTCAAGTGGCCTTGTGTGGTTGAATAACTTAATTGTGTAGGTAGTTTTAGTAAACTGGTGTTTTTTCTCTGAATTGGTCTTTCTAATAATTACCTTCAGAAATTGTTCCTCTCCTAGTTTTTCTCTTGGATTCTTGTCTCATTTATTTGTGGTCTTGACTGAGTATTGGATAGGTATTAATTTTTTTCATAACCAGTTTTGATAGATAAATGTAATTGAATTTTTCTGCTGGAGTCCTTTTAACAAATATGTGGATGAAGAAGTGATTGTAGAGTAAGTGGAGGAACAGATTGGGATCCTTGAAGTACTTCACTGATACTTTTTTTTAATAAAGCTCTTTATAGAAACTTTGGTAAAAACGTATCTGCAGATATCAATACCCTTGGATTGTTTGATTCTTAATTTATAATATCCCATACATGGAGGATAACATTGTAAGTGTTGTGTTGATTAGAAAGGGAACTGCAGAATGAACTGACTCAGTAACTTCTAGACAGGTATTTTTTGGAGCTGCACATGTGACCACAGCAGATTAGCGGTGGCCAATTTCATTGTTTATTTGGTAGCCATTCTTTTGAATTGTCAATCTGACATCAAGCCCTACTATACTTTTAAGTTTGCTTTGTCACTTTCTCACTTAGATGGTATTTGCAAAGTCATTTGTTATCAAATATGTAAAACATGGGTTCTCATCTCTCTCCAAATCGTGATGTTCTGATGGCTAATGACACAATTTTACATTGCTGTAGAAATAACAAGTGCAAGTTGTTTTGTTAAGTCAAGTACTTAAAATACACAAGCAGCTTCTTTTTGTTTTGTGTAAATCTCATTTCTCTTCAGGGAAATTATCCGAAGAAAAGCTGTTCAAGCTTTGTATAAATTCTATCTCATTGCTCCTAATCAAGTTCAGCATATTCATGATAAGTTCCGGAAAGCCTTATGTGACAGGGATGCTGGAGTCATGGCTGCTTCTTTGCATATTTATCTTCAAATGATTAAGGTAGGCAAAGAATTAGAAGCACGACTGAATTTAGGAGCTATTTGTATATGTATTTTTAATTTTAAATACACAGTGTACTGTACAGAAGTTTTGCAGAAAAAACTTACATTAGAAAAGTTAATTTATGTGATCATGGATATCTGTGTTATGTTTTTTGTGCTAGCTCTCCATTTAGCTTGACAGATCCACTTCTTGCATGATCTGAATGCTCAGCATCATTGGCATCCTTAGCTGGAGGATCTAACTTCTACAGTGTGTTAAAGGGTTTGCTGAAGTTTGCTTGTAAATTTTTTTTTTTACTGTTGCCTTCAAGTTACTTTCACTCCCTTTGCAAATGTGTGAGAAAATAGCATAGGTTTAAAGTGAAGAGTTTTCAAGTGTTGGGGGATGAGAGTAAAAGTTTGACTTAAATGAAACCATAGGTGTAGGTATCTTTGATCTTACTCAATTTGTGTATTATTTTTACTTTTGAGGTGCTGTATCAAAATATTTGAACTGTATTTCTTTTTTGTTATGTAGGAAAACTCATCTGGATACAAGGACTTGACTGGGAGTTTTGTGACCATCCTAAAGCAGGTAGTGGGAGGAAAGCTGCCTATTGACTTCAACTATCACAGTGTGCCAGCACCGTGGTTACAAATTCAGCTTTTAAGAATATTGGGGCTGTTAGGAAAAGGTGATCCAAGGTAACCAGATCTTTCTCTGTAATTAATGTTTTGAAGGTACAAAGAATACAGTCATGACCTGTACCTCATAGACAGCTTTCTGTTTGTTTTTTTTATAAGAGGATTTCAGTGTTGAACTTATACATTTGTTATTAACCAATACAGTGAGCAGATACTTCTTAAACTGCAGAATTAGTTTCTTAGCTTCTGGATTGGCTAAACAATTGATTATTTTGGAATATGCTTGAATTATATTTTTGCTGAGACTTCTGTTACTAGGTTACCAAACAACTCTGTGAAAATCCAGAGTAAAGATACTGTTAAAAGTGGTGTCATTTTGTGCAGACCTAGTTGTCTGTGATCCTTTTCCTGTTTGTTTTATTTTTTATACAAGCAGTGAGGGAAGTGTTTTTATTCTTGTGATATGGTAAATGTTTCTTTTGAAAGCTGCAAACATCTTGTTAGATGCCATTTAGAAACATGTTAAAGCGAATCTGTGGATATGAATAATTTGTGTTACAGATTTCAATACTAGTGTTTGAGCTGTTTGGCAAAATAAGACTACATGCATGTTAGTGCTGCAAATAATTTTAAATATTTTTTTTCTTGTTAAACAGGACAAGCGAATTGATGTATGATGTTCTAGATGAATCTTTAAGAAGAGCAGAGATAAATCATAATATTACATATGGTGGGTGAGGCTATTTTATATAATTATCAGTATTTGGAAAGATTGAAAATGTGAGTAGTCGATTGTGCTAAAATATGCATGCAGTGCTTTTGAAAAATCTGATTATATTCTTAATATACAACTGTATTCTTAAGTGTCTGACAAGTAAATTGTAAAACAAATGATACATTGCTGTACAGCAGTTTTTTATCATTGAAGTAAAAAAATTTTATTTACTGGGAATTAATCTTGACTGAAAAGCCTCTATCCTATGTTTGCATTGACCTTGGCCTTAAATACAGAAAGTCAGCTTCTTCATGAAAGCTCTTATTGAATATTGCTTAAGTTGAAATAAACAATAAAGGAAAAATCCTAGTTATACAGCCCTGTTTATTAAAAATGCTTAGATCTTTTCACTGCCCTGAGAAAGGCAATAAAAAGTGTGCAAGAGTGACAGCATCAGTTCTTTACAGCTGCGTAGGGCTTTTCCTGTAGCCACAGTTAATAAAAATTACACCTTGAGAGTTCAGTGATAGTGGTGCCTGTGAAAAGATCTTTTTGGCACAAATCTCAATTTAAAATTTCTAGAACATGGTAGAAGACTGTTAATTTCATCATCTTCTCAGCAGAGTAAGATGTATTTGTTGTTGGAATAAAGCAAAAGGAATAATTGACCTGTTAAGTTTTTTTCTAATAAAAAGCTGAGCAATTTATTTGGATTTCTCTTTGCCTTCCTCTCCCCAGGTCTTAATACCTCCCCAACCACCCAGATCTGATGTTCTAGAACCCCAATTAAGAGCTGTTTCACTATTAAAAAAAACCCTAAACCCTCCATTATTTTATTGTTAAAGTAGAGCTCCATAGATGTTGCCAAAGTGCCTGTGCTAATGGAATAGGAAGAAAATCGAGACTTTTTTAAAACAACACTGGGGGGGGGGGGGAGAACATGGCCCAAAGCTCTAGATGTCTAATGCCTACTTGATACATCTTTTGTAAAGCATTGTGTAAGCTTCACTTCCACTAAAAAGGGAAGCTTTGGGGAAGTATTCTCTTTTAGTAAATAATACATGAGGAAGCATCTGTCAGATGTTTAGTGTATTCACTGTCAGTGTCTTGCTTCTATTCTTTTAGGCAAGAACATACAAGATATTGGGAGGTGTGTTGCCTTGTAATACAGACAATTTGCACTTGCAGTTGCTGAGAGTTAAACAGTAAATTTGTTTTAAGCACTTAGGGGCCAAAGTGGGAAGTTTATTATGATTTATACAAGGACATAGAATGTAGTTTTTGTTCACATGTGATAAGCTTTTTATAAAACTTCAGTTGATGATCCCAGACAAAAGAAAAATGTAATTGATGATTATTCTTTCTAACACAAAGTCCTTGGTTATTGCATGTTTCTTGCTTCTTGTAGGCAATTGAGTTGTTAATATGCTAGTCTTTCCCAGATTTAGTTTTGTAATGCTTAAGAAGAGTAGGTGGTTGTCTATTGGACAGTTCAGTTGGAGGCTGAATTACAAGAACAACTGAAAATGACATCATGATTTTAAATGCCAATTAACTTGAGGAGAGTAACTTGGTCTGAATCTTTGCCCAAATTGCTGCCACAAGGGATTAATTACTTCTTGTGCGTTGTTCAGTTTACTTCTAGCTTTTTCTCAAAAAACTACACAAAGGTTTTTTTTTAATAAGGATGTTCTTGGGATGATTTTGGCTGTTGGTAGTAGCAGCTAAGAAATCAAATGAATTATTGAAAAATATTTTGTCTCAAATCCTTTATAGTTGCCCATTGGCTTTCTAAAGACCACCCCAGTCCAGTCCCTTGAGCAACTCTAGGAGACTGCAAGGTTGGAGGAACTTTAAGGACAGAAAGTTTTCACAATGGCAAAGGCTAATAAAAAATATGTATATACTAAAGGAGATAGTCTTTCATCCTGTTTTTACTTATGTCAGTAGGTACTCTGCAGTTAGATTCAGTGGGGGTGGGACAACATTGCAATTCCTTGATACAGTCAATGAACCTGTTTGCTTGTTAAGAATTTATGCATTATAGAAGTATTTAATACACATTAATTACGTGTCCTTTCCCCCCGCAGCCATCTTGTTTGAATGTGTCCAAACAATTTATACAATTCATCCCAAATCTGAACTACTTGAAAAGGCTGCCAAGTGCATTGGAAAATTTGTTTTGTCACCCAAAATTAATTTGAAATACTTAGGTAAGGATACCTGATTTCATTAAGATGTTTTAAATTTGATCATAGTAGTATACATTCTCTTACATCATTCCCAATCACTTATATTCTAGGTTTAAAGGCTCTGACCTATGTTATCCAGCAGGATCCTAATCTGGCACTTCAGCACCAGATGACAATAATTGAATGTCTGGACCATCCAGATCCCATTATTAAAAGGGAGGTCAGTGAATTTTTAAACATGAAAAATTAACTTAATTTTTAAGATGGGTGATGGGTTTTCTAAAATGAGTAGTGTAAAAGGCATATTATGTCTCAGTTATTGTGAGAGCAGTTATGAGTAATATTAATGTGACAAGCTGTGTAGATAAGTGTATTTTGTTTAAGACTTGCTAAATAAAGACAGTTGATCAATTTGGCATCATACTAAAGTGTTTCTGTTTGCCTGTTTCCTTTTTTTGAGTCGTCAGAGCCAATTAAATATATTTTTTGCTTTCTCTTTCAGACTTTAGAGCTTCTCTATAGAATTACAAATGGACAGAATGTAATTGTCATAGTTCAGAAGATGCTTGACTACTTAAAAGAAAGCAAGGAAGAATATACTATCATCAGCTTAGTTGGCAAAATAGCAGAACTAGCTGAGAAATATCCTTTTGTTTTTCTGAAGCTTTGGAGTCAGAGCTCAGGCAAATGTAGCATTTGTACCTTTCAAAGCATCTTTCATGATCTTTTGAAGTATGCAAAAGAAAATGCATACAAAAATGACCACAGTGTTTCTTGTATTTCACTGGGAAATACACTTGTATGTTCACTTGTATTTCACTAATGGCACTCAAAATACTTTATTTTGGCTTTGGAGTTTAGCATTGAAATCTTGTATTTTTAAATTAAAACTTTGAAGTCTTACACCACTGCATGGAGAGAGATGCCTCAGTGCTACATTGAGTGCTGTTCTGTAATTGTGGGAATGATCTTCCTATTAGGGAACACTTCATTGGTGTATGGATTTTAAGAATAACACATTTTCATAGAAACAAAAGATTATTTAACTATGCCAAAAAGATGAAAGCAATGATTAGGTGTTTGACATGCGGTGGACGTTGCTGTTAGAATTGCCATTGCCTGATTTTCTGTATGTATTCTTGTCTGATAATTTGAGTTGTAAGCTCTTTCTAACAGAGGGCTCCCTTACCATCCTGTTTGTAGACTGCTTGGCACAGAGAGTAGTGTACAAAAAAAGCTGTGCTGTCAGGCAGTATGCAAAAATAAGACAATAATATTAATGTTTCTGTACTGTTCAAAATTTCCATTTGGTAAGTGTGCATTTTCAGGATTTATTTGAGGGAAGGCAGAAGCCAAGTTCCGAAGTTAGCAAAGGCTGATAAAATTTTATATATTAAAAAAAAAGCAATGTTGCTTTCTGTGGAGTACTTCAAAATAAACATTTATTATTTTTCACTAAATCAACAGTAAAACACTGCTAAAAAGAACAGCTAGTCTATCGTTGATCAAGTGATATTGGGTAAACAAACTGAAAAGATTATGCTGGAAAGCTAGCATGGAACAACTGTGAACTTAAAATACACTAGGACAGGTTTCCAGAGCTAAATCCTTGTGTGAACATGTAACTGTTCCTACTGTGCGAAGTCTACTTAAACTATTATTTTTCAATCTAACATTTATTCATGCACAACTTAAAGATATATTGATTGGCAAGCCAGCAAATTGCACATAACAGATAGCTGTTAAGTTCATGCGCAGGCTTTTTCAACGGGGCAGTAATTTAAGACTTCTCTACCTGACTGCCAGTTTTCATGAAGTTTACAGGAAACACTTTATAAAAGATACAGGAATATATCCTCTTTGGTTAGATTGAGCTGATATTTGACCATCAGGCCCCCAGCTTACTGGGGAGAGCAAGATTGGTAGCTTATTTGTGGAAAATGTGTTTCCTTAGGAAACACTAAAAAAGAAAGAAAAAGTTACACCTTAGCACTTCATTCCTTAACATCTGGACACGTATGCCCCTGACAATGAGTGGTTCATCCAAACAATGAATTCTGTGTTTTCAGTTGGAGGTGATGTTGTGCATCCTGATATCCCAAACAACTTTCTGAGGCTGTTGGCTGAAGGTGAGTAACTCCCTGAATGCTCTGAAGAATTAGATGGGTTCCTTAATCATCTGGCTTTTTTTCTTAAAATGCACTTTGAAATATTTCATGGGAGATGTTATTTGCGTTTCAGGCAAAGTATATATTTTCTATCTAGGGTTTGATGGAAAAGATGATCAGCTGCGGAAGTATGCAGTACAGTCTTATTTAGCATTACTTGAAGAGGAAGATGCATTGTATCCACAGAAATTCTTTCAAGTTATGAGTTGGGTAAGGTAGACGCGTGGTCAAAATTGAATACATGGATATGGGGAAACTGTCAAAGGTGGTGATGTTTTTAATAAATATTTTTAACTTTTATTTTTAGTCATTAATATTCTGTTTTTACTTGAAGTCAAAATAATATGCTGAAATCTATTTTTAGTGACCTCTTTTGGTGCCCAAGGACTACTTAGCTTGTCACAGTTTGTGGAAAAGCTGACTTGCTCCCTTTAAGGCAAGTGACTATTGGAATGGCTTAGCAGCCACATGAATCTGACTGCATGCTGAGGGCCTTTCTGTCTTCATCAGGATTAGGCCAGATGTGGTTGTGAAATGCATTTTTAGCCTTGCAGGTGACTGGCCAAGTGCTATGCTAGTATTGTCTGGCACCTGGGTAAGCTTCAGCTTCCACCCAAGGAAGAGGCTGCAATATGAGCAAATGTTTAGTAAGGGCCCAATTGCTGTTTAGCTTTCTTTTCAAGACAGCTATTTAATTTTTAAGAAGCTAAAAGGTGGAGTCTGCTGAGGTAAACACAAAGAACATTTCAAGCCTTTGACATTTAAAACACAAAATGGTAAAGAAATAATTTAGAACATGTTTAAATAATAGTTTCTTGAATGTGAGGTGGATTTTATTGTGGTGTTTAGTACTACATTCTAATTTCAAAACTGAAAGCACTGCTCTGTGACTAAATGCATATTTTGTCTGTTCTTTGTGACTAGGTGTTGGGGGAATATTCCAGCCTTGTTACAGATGTTGATCCAGAAGTTATTTTGACAAAGCTACACAGCCTGCTGAAGAAGACATTTGTTACTTCTGAAACTAAAGCGTGGATAATGGCTGCGGTCACCAAGATAGCATCACGTACCTCCTGTTCAAAAACAGTTGATAAACTAATCCAAGAATTCAGCAGCTCTCTAGACGCCTACATGAGACAATATGCCTTTGAATTGAAGCATCTGTGTGAAGACAAAGCACTGATGAGAAACTTGCTTCCATTTGATGCCAGTTGCAATGATATGGTGGTAAGACAACTGTAATGTCTGTTCTTCGTGAACCTCTTTGTAGTTCGGAGGGCTGAATATTTTGGTAAAAAGTGTTTTCATAATGAATGATATTTGACAGTTCTGGCTGGTGCCAGTCTTTAGTCTGCTTAAAGTGAGTTTTCAGAAACATACTTTTTCAGGCATATGTGATGAATCATAATGTTCTATACTGAAAGATAAAGAACCATGGTGTTTAGATAGTAAGCTGGAGTAGCTTTTCACAAAATTATGGTTTCATACGCTGATTTATTTTTTTGTCTTTTTTTTTTAAAGACAAGTTAGGCTTGCTTTAGCGATATGGTACTGCATTGCAATTCAAGCGGTTTACGTCCTATTTAGAAACTACTGATCTCTACACTGAAATGGCCATAATAAATGGTGAAAAATAATACTGATATTGCTGAGGTTTTTGAGGGGGGTTTTTTGAATTTGGTATTTTCATATAAAGGTAGGATCAACCATTTTGGGAAAACTCCACTCTCTTTTTTTTTTTTCTTTTTTCTTGTTTAGGCAAAAAAAGTCAATAGTGGAGGAGTTAAGTTACAAATTTCTAGCTCAAAGGCTGTTTCAACATACTTGCTTAACAATTTCTGTTAATACAGCAACTTTACTGGTAGATATGGGAGATGTGAGACAGAAGATCCTGATTTGCTGATAAGACACAGTAGTCTTCTGGTAACATCGGGCTCATGTATAGAAAATATTTTCATTGCTTTCTCACTTTTCTTAATTCTGTGTAGGTAGATGCTTCCTTATCTTTTCTGGATGGGTTTGTGGCTGAGGGACTTAGTCGTGGTGCAGCACCATATAAGCCTCATCACCAGAGACAAGAGGAGAAACTTTCTCAGGAAAAAGGTGACTGTTAGTTTACTGCATTTATTAAATAGCTGGTAAATTACCTGATAAGTGGTAACAAACTGTCTAAGTGTACAGTTAATATTACTTCTTAAAGTAATATTAATACATCTCTTGTCTGTAGACCTAGCTAAGTTCAACTTAGATTTTAGTTCTAAGTATGTGCTATACATATACATCTAGTTCATTTATCATAGGTTGCTGTTCTGCAGATGAGAACGTTTTTCTGCTGGTCTATGGGATTTGAAATTTACGGGGGACTATTAAAGTGAAAGTAAAGGCTTCCTAACTTTACTATACTGAGCACTTAGTCTTGACTGTGGAATTACAGTTTGCAATAATAACCATTGTGAACTTATTTTATGACACAAATCTTAAATTTCTTACCTAGTGTTAGGTACAGATAAGACAGCAGTATGTGCTTTTATTTATTTAAAAATACCCCAAAACTTTATCTATAGTGCATTTTTTTATTTTTACTTTTTTGCCATGGAAATACTTGTTTACGTTACTATAGCCAGTCACATAAGGATTTATTTTAGAGACTTCTGAATGATTCACTGAGGTTGGAAAGCTTTTCTAAAACATTCCTTGGCTTTACTTTAGTGTTGAGGAATTAGAAAAATGAGTCTCGTACACTGCATTATCTACAATTAAATTATTATTTTTAAAGGAAGATTTTTGACTGTGCAAGTTAATGCATACAATAAATAATAATTGTCCATTTGCTTGCATGTGTAGCTTGGCAGAATTTAAGACTTTTCTGAGATAATTATAAATTGAGAGGAGTACATCTACAGTCTCAACTTTAAGCCTGCTAGAAAATTCAAAATTTTGGTGGAGAAATGTTGAAAAAGGTCAAATGTTGAAACGAAATATTCTATACTGTTTTTTCATACATGTAAAGACCAACAAGGGATACAATCTACTGTATGTCAGATTGAGCTGATAATGGTGCTCATAATATAGGCGTTGAGAACGAAATTAATGGTCTTTACCACTGAAGAACACCCATTTAGCACTCTGGTGTTTGCAGTGTTCTTAGAATTTTGCAGGGAAGCCATTGTAGGAACCAAATTATGAATGGCTGTTTTTTCTCAGTAATCACAGGTAGTGATTATCATCTTCCACTGGTTCATAAATATTCTAGGAGGTAAGATATAGGTGAGCTAGAATATTCAGAAATATTCTAGAAGGGGAGTCCACTGAGTTTATTGAAATACTTTGTTTATAGATAACTAAATTTGTGGGTTGGTAGAGTTTGAATATCTTTATGTGGATGCTGTTTATCACAAAGGCCCTTGGATCTCTGTTCCATCTTGCTTCTTTATGGGACAGGACACTTCCTTAGCACTGCTGCCTTCTTTATCAGGAGACTTCTCTCATCCCGGATGCTGAACAGCTTTGCCCTGCTGCTTTACTTTGCTGGGAAGAAGAAATTGTAAGGCTGGGGTAGAGATGCGGGAAAGGGACTGTACCCCTTGATAGTTCCAGGGCTGCAAAGGAGATTCTGTGCTCTGCTTTGTACATAACAATGACTGTTCATGTTATAGTCCAAAACAATTTTTAGAAGCTATTCAGACTACCTTTTAATTCGTAAAGCATAGCTAAGGTAGCTGGTTCTGAATCCTGATTTGCAAGTCTTAGTGAAAATGATTTATCACCCAAGGTGTCAACTATGTTTGCAAAGCAGACAGTGATATATGGACATGATACTGTGGACTCAAAATGTTATTTAGGCTCATGAACAAATGGAAAAGCTCACTTATTTATATCCAGTACAGTACTTCTGTCTACAAGTACTAAGCATTGGTAGATGTTTTAGTGATATGCTGTAAAGTCACTATTTCTGTTAAATTTCAGTATTTAAAACCGCATACCAAATGAATACATGTTTTAGTTAAATCCTCTGTGTGTCTAAAAAACTTACTTGAGAACAAAACATCCATTTTTAATGAGGATAGGATCCTGACTGGGAAACCTGAGAAGTGCAGCAGTACAGCATATCTATTTTCAGAAAATAGATTTCTTTCTTACCTTTTTATGCCTCATTGTAACTTGGAAGATTCTGTCTTGCAGCTCTGAATTTTGAACCTTATGGATTGTCATTTGCTTCAAGCGTGTCCTCATCTGGCGTCACCGGCAGACAGTCCCCCACTGGTTTATCTTTTGGTTCTGATACATCTGGTAATAGTGCTGAGACAGGGCATAAAGAGTGAGTTAATTTGTGTTTGAAATGAAGGTACATTTAAGCTTCTGTTCTTGTCAATATCATGTGTCTTTGCTTCTTCATTACATGGAACTAAAAAGAATACAGTTGAACTTGGAAACCTCTATCGTGTAAGAAGAAATTCAGGATGGCATCTTCTTTGAAATAACTAGAAAAAAAGCTAATGCAGTTAGACTGTTTTTCCGCTTTCTTTGCAAAGTACAAATTAAGTGATAGTTAATGCAGTAAAATTGGGACAGGATTACCTGATGATTACATGATTAAGTATTTTTTTTTCTCTGGCTTCTTTCTTTTTCTTACAGGCTGTGCTTACTTTTTATGGGCTTACAATAATGTGCCTTTTAAGGAAACTTTTTTAGATAAAAGCGAGGCTAAGATTTGCAGTGTAAGATACTCCTTAAGTTTTAGAGCACTAGAAATAAATTTCATATCCATAGTTTCATACAAATTAATAACTTAATTTATACTCTGGTAAATTGGTATGCAGGAAACGTTGGAAGCCTTTTCAGATTCTTTAACCAGTTTGTGCAAGAAAATTTGAGTGAGCCTTTTGGGTGTAGGACTTGCAGCGTTTAGCCTGTGTCTGTGTCTGCTAGAGTGCAGGGTGTCTGAGAACATGAGCACTTTTCATAAGAAATAAAAATACTTTGTAGGTCTCTTCTAATTTTCAGTCTCTTGCATTAACTTAAATCATTTTTTAAGGAATTGGCAATAGAACTATTTAAATATACTCAGAAATTCCCAGAATCTTTCTCCTGGGGAGAAAGATAGATACTATGTTGCTTGTATTCACTTTAGAAAAATTATTCAAATACATTATAAATGTAATCTGAAACTCTGGATGGAGTTGGCAAACACAGTCTACTACTGGCTGCAGGTGTCTAATGCTGACTTAGCATAGGTCTATACTTAGGACTATATAGCTTAGTCCAAGTTTGTATTTGCAGGGTGTTTTAAAAGTAATGAATGACATTACTAACAGAACTTCATGCAGATGCAAAACTGTTCCTTTATATTCTGCTTCTCACTGTGTGTATCAAAGTACCAAAGTTGTGAATGGTGTTTGAAGTGGAGTGTTGGCATGTTTTTATGAACGTGGTGTTCATATGGTTGATCCTGCTTTGTTTTGTTTGCCTTTTTAGGACAAATACTCTGAAACTTGAGGGAGTACGCAAGCTATGGGGAAAAGAAGGCTATCTTCCAAAGAAAGAAAACAAAGCAGGGAACGAAAATGAGCCACAAACTGTTTCTTGTGGCAGCTTATTAGCAGGACAGGTGGGTGATCCTCCTGCATCGCAGTCTGATCAAGTTGCCAGCCTCTCTGAGGAAGACAAAGAGAAGCAGCAGTTAGCATCAACTCTGTTTATTGGACTAGGATCAAATGCTGGTGTCAGTCTGGTAAGTGGTTCTTTTGAGACTTACCAGTTTAAAGTTTATATATTGCCTTATTTACAATTACAGATATTTATATGCAAATGGAGATCAAATTAGTATTGTGGTAAAATGAGGCAAAAAACCCCAAGTAATTGAAAAACTATTGAAGATTATTTTGTAATCTGGTAATTTAAGAACTTGAAACGGGTTGGATATTACTTGATGAAGGGACCTCTGGAGCAGATCTGGTTCAGTAACTAGAACTTCCCTCTGTTTACATGTCGCGCTTCAAGTTTTAGTCTCAGTTTTCCTGAACAACTATTCCTTGACCCAACTTTGCAGAGCTGTTGGCATTCATTTGGCTAGAGTTTGATGCCCTATGTCAAGATCACTTTATGTATGGTAATGTGCAGAACATTAAAGAATTCACCATTAGGTAATCTTTTTAAGACTGGCATTATCATATTAGCCAGCTCAAATCTTGGCATTTATCACTGGTTTAACCAGAAAATGTTTACCTGTGCTTGCTTTTTAATAGGAGTTTTTAGTTTATGCTTTAGTGAACGTAGAGTCATTCTTGCATTATAGGCTAATCCAATACCCTGTAAGAAATACAACAAAAGCCCGTTACTGGATCCATTAAAATATTTGGAATCTATTTGTATTTGTCATCTGAATTGATTCCTTGGTCACTATCTGTTCTTGCTCACTCTGTTTCATGCTGTTAACAGTAACACAGCTGGTTGCTAGAAACTTCCCCACCCATTTTTTTTTTCTTTTTCCTTTTCAGATGGGGAAAGCAGACACAGCTACTCAGAAGTTCAAAAGAAAATCAAAGATAAATGAAACTCAAAATAGTGAGGAGGCGTCAGACTTCCAAAATAGTGCTGTTTCAGATTTTGGTCCCTTACTTGATACAGTACCTATTAACATGGAAGACTGTGAAGGAAATATACACACAAGGTTAAGGAAAGCCTCCCTGTGTTCTTCAGATATTGTAGAAGATAATTTAGCGTTTGAAACACCTCAGTCCCTAAAAAAATCTGGGCTGGATGACAGACTTTCAGATAGTAGGCTGTCACAGTCGTCTTTGTTTGCTGATAGTAATATTGAAATTTTTCAGCCTCCTCCAAGTGCTCAGTGTGAAAGTGCCAGTAAAATACCGTTGGTCCCTTCCTTACCAGAAGAGCTAGAAGAGCTCACTCACTCTGAAGTAGTGGAACTTTGTCAGAGTGATGCCTTAGCTCTGTATTTATGTAAAGTGTGGACAGATGACTCTCTGTTGCTCACTGTTTTTGTTTCAAATAAAACTACTTCTGCACTTAATGCTGTGAACTTAGTGTTTGAAGAAGCAGAACACTTTCAGGTAAGAAACTTTGTTTCCATTATATTTCAAATTCACTTGGAACTTCTTGCTTTTTCCTTGCATTTAAGTGAGCAATATTTGATTTAATGCCTTTTTCCCAAAACATTTCCTTAAAACCTGTGGTATAGCTATTGCACACATCCTAAAAAGTAATTAAAGAAATCTCAATACTAAACTTAGTGTTATTTGGTATAAAAGTTAGCATCTCACTTTTTTAATTCGCCTTGATTTCGTTTCCTACTGTTTGCCTCCATATAACAAATATGTATGATTTTTCAGTTCTGAATTCAGCTTCTTCCTGGTGTTTAAGACTGAATGCAAACCTAACCAGTCATACTCAGAATGGTATGATTGAGTAGCTAAAGAAATCATTGTGTAAATTTTTTTTTGCCTGGGTATGACTATTGGGCTTGTACCTTCATTTGTATTTATATGATAGGCAGACATGATGCAGTTTCTTCCTTCACACAAAATTTGTGTAACCTTGCTTCAAGTTTTGGTTTGTGGTTTGGTTTTTTTTCCCCCAAAGACATCAGTCTCACTTCATTCTTGTTCTCATGCATTCAGTTGATGTTGGAGAGGAGTTGGTCAGTTTATTTTTTGACATCGGCTACATCTGGGATTTAACTATGGTTGGTAAAAGCATGTGATAGTCTTGACTGAAACTTCACTTAAATAATTGGAAAGCCATTTAGGAATTGCCTATCGGCATGACTGTCCACGGATTTTGCTGAAAGAAGGACAGAGTTAGGAAACCTTAGAGATACTCAGCAAGTGGTAACTGGATAAAGAGAATTAAGCAGATTGTTTCTTTTAGAATTGACTTAATCAAGGAACTGCTAATTGGTTATGAAGTCTTCCTTCCCATTTCTGGCTTTAATCAAACCTGTCATGGCACTGATAGAAAGTGGGCACCTCGTGTCTAGTTTTTCCTTGTAATTCACTTAAGTTTCCACACAGACCGCTACCACAGATAGAATCTATGTTACTAGTTTGTTTGGAGAGGCCAGGGACTGCTGAGTAATCTTGAAATTATCCTTGTTATTAGGGATGATTTCTCAACTTGCTTTTAGCATATAGCTTGGGGTATGTTGCAATGTTGCTTGCACTTGTATACTAGTTTATTTTGGGACTGAACTACAGAATTTGGGTTCTTAGTCATCAGTTCTTGGTCTCTCTGAGCAATCATTCGAGGGGGGAAGCGAACTGCCAGAGAGAGATCAATTTCTCCACAGTGTTTTAATTCTTAGAGAACTTTTGTAGATGTTAGTGATTGATTTATCCTTGATGAGAGCTGAGAAATGGTAGCTCTGTCCACTTGCCAAATAGTCCAAGAAAAATCAATTGAAATAAAAGGCACTTACACAATTTTATAGCTGTATCTTAGCCACTTACACAACTTGACAGCAAGACTTATATTCTATATTCTTTTTAAAAAAATATATAGATTTTGGAGAGTCCCACCTACCAGTTTCCTGTAATTGAAGCTCAAAATGTGGAACGTTGCCAGAAATGTGTGTGGATGAACAAAATCTGTACACAGGGAATTCTTTCTGGCTCTGCTAATTACCAATCAGAGATGGAAACTCGCCTTGAATTTTCAATAACTTTATCATTGTTGGACTTCATCAGGTAAATAAAACAAGCTGCAGCTTTTAAAAACACGTGTACTCTAATAAGTATTAGACAAGGGCAGGATGATTTGGGTATTGATTATGAAAATATAAGGCTTCATCTTGAGCAGCTAATTGTAATCTAATTGAGATGACTGTTAAAAGGTATGTAAATGGTTATTTATACACTTACACAAAGGGGCAAAGTTCCAGGAAGAAGTACAAATCGAGTGAGAATATTGACAGTAGCTGCAGGTTAGAATAGCCTTGAACTACAGAATGTGTTTTTGAGGAGGCTAACAGAACTGAGTGAACAGAAGGGCATGCTGTTTTAAAATATGGCATAATATAAACACGTCAAACTAAGTGATTTGCTTACAGAGACCCATACATTATATGAAAAGGCTGACAACTTTTGTTGGGGAAGAAGAAAGCTCATTCTATTTGTTATTGAACACTGCATTTATTTTAGGAGTAGAAAAAGCAAGTGTTCTTTTTCCAATAGACTTTCCTGTTTTATAGTAAAATCCACCTTGTTTTCCATAATAAAGTCTACCTGTCATTGAACTTGTTTTGTCTCTTTCAATGGGCAGATATCTCAAAGCCATTTACTTTGGTCTTCCATTTGCATAGAATAATGTATTTTTTTAAAATTTAGAAATCTAAAGCAAGGAATTGAAACTTTTAAAAATGTTAAGCTAGGAAGAGGAGGGGTTTGTTTAAACTAATCTGTATTTGCTTATTGCTTGCTGTATTGTCCAGTTGCTTCCAGATATGATTTTTTGGGAGACCAAATATATTCTGAATAATGTATCTTACTTTGCTAAGATATGTGGTGAACTTATTTTTAGGCCAATGGAAATGACTACAGAAGACTTTGGGAAGCTGTGGTTGTCCCTTTCCAATGATGTAAAACAGAATATAAAAATGTCATCTTCTCAAAGTTCCCTTTCAGCAGCTCTGAATACACTGCAACAGAAGCTGAAACTCCGTATAGTTGATATTATAGGTGAGTGAAAGTATACTGTAAGGTTGCTTACAACCTATAATTTGTCCCAGGAAAATAAGTGCATGGAAGCAGGTATCTTACAGTTTAAGGCAGGGAACGTTTAGGAGCATAGTAAGCACAGGAGTGTTGTCCTATGAACTTTATTTGCCTTACTCAGGGGTCTATGTGAAGATTGATGTAGAGGTACAAGTGTACAGCAAACTAAATTTTACAAGGGAGCAAACTGTTGCACTGTGAAGAGTTTTGGACAGGACAAAAAAATTGTAATGAAGCTATATGACAAATATGAAGCTGGGATTACATGCAGGAGGTATGATTTTTGGTGACATGTTAGAGGAGTAAGGGTAAGAAGAGAAGAGAACAGCAGAAATGGAGTTTGAGAGAAAGTTAGATTTTTTTTTTGTGAACTATACTATAGCTATTGTTACTTGTTAATTGTTACTTCATTTTTTTTTCTGTGGCCTCTGTTGTTTTAAGGTAATGAGGGAATACTGGCATGCCAGCTACTTCCGTCTGTGCCCTGTTTGCTGCACTGTCGTACTCACTCAGGGATGCTGGCTTTGTGGTTCAGATCGCCTTGTTCTGCTCTTCCAGATGGATTGCTTTATCAGTGTCAAAAGGTGATGGAGGAATCCTAATAACAATAGTGCCTGCCATAATCTATTTGGTGTGTGAAAAGCAAATCAAAGATTTATACAGTTGCACAAATAATTACCAAAGCTAAATTAAGATACTGCTTCTCAGAAGTATTAAAAGTTTTCTTCCAGCTGGCATATGTCATGTGGACTTGGGGGGGAAGAATGATGACCTAAATTACGCCTGCAAAAACATGCTCAGGACTGTACAGTGACTAACAAGTAATCCATTAAAGTATTGCTGTCTAAGTGAAACGTATATTTCTTAATTTTGTTGTAAATGACTGAAAGTATTTATTTTTATTATGCAGCTTTTATAGATGCCAACAATTATTCCTCATAGCAACTACATAAATATGATTTTAAAGAAAACATATCTCCATTGTGAGGTCAGACCTGATCAGTTATCAGGATCATCTACTTTTATTTTGATAATTTTTCTAAAGCTATTTTTAAGCACTGCTGGCAATGAGACCTGTGTTGGTGTTTGTACGAAGTAACTTATGTAGCAACAAATGCATGTTTTGAAAATAGTTCAAAAGATTTTCGTGAGCAACATACTTCCATGATCTTTGATATTTACCATTTAAGTGGTAATGTCTGAATAGGTTTTTGATAGGAGGCAGGCATGTGAAATCTTGTGTTGAAGCACCTCACAGGAGATGATCTAAGGCCCTTTATGTTAGTTCCTGTCTGCAGTTCTTCCTGCCTCAGTTCCAGTCACGTTCCCTTTTCTTAGAGGGGTCTGTGACAGTCACTGAATATTTGTGCATGTCTAAAGACAAGTTTCATGCGGATCAGGTCTGAGATGACTAAGATGGGGGTAGTTGGCTGTGTAGGCATGTTGACTAGTTGGTAGTTGGCTAGTGGACATGTTTGTTGCTTTCCAGTCAATCCTATAAATTTAATCAGGCCAATATCTCTGTCCATGAAGATTTAGATGGAGGAAATTTTTCATTTATTTTTACTTCGAATTATTTATAGCCTCAGTATGACTCTTCAAACCTTCGACTTGCACAGATGTGGCTGTATTGTGTGTGCATGGCTAGGAACTGCATTAAGGCATAAGAGATCTAAATCAGAGCAGCATATGTGATAAATGTGTCTGTCTAGATTGTCTCCTTTTCTTCCTGAAATAACCTCACAGTCTTGAAAATCCAGCAATCTTAACTTATTTAGATGCTAAATGAAAACTTTAATACTGTTTAACATTATTTATGACTGGTCATGTTTTTTATTTAAAAACATCAAAGATTGTACACATGGTTCAGACATGGTATAAATGGATTCTACAGTGGAATTCTCTCCTTTGTGTGTTTAATATTAACAAGGAAATTCTTTGTTATATTTCAGTGTTATTGATTCTCACCTGATAAGCACTGGCTGTAAAGGAAGATAAAATATTCTGTTACTTCAGTAATGTTTTGGTAAATGTTCATGAAATCATTGTAAGAATGTTAATGTGCTGATAGTTTCTTTCTTTTTTTAAGTCAAGCCACTCGTTATCACAAGTACAATCATTTAAGCAAAGCTCCTTTTTTATTGCTGTCTCAGTACCCTCTTACTGAGGAATTTAAAGTGCACTGAACCTGTAAATATACTTAACCTTCTGCATACTTTAATGTTTACTTGGCACTTCAAGACAGTTTATATAAATAAAAACTGATTTATAGTGGAATAATTTCCAGCAAACTCCTTCCCTGCTGGTAAATCAGACTTGGGTTATGCAATTGGACTTTTGTAATCATATGAACTATAATAGAAGTATCTGATTCCGGCCTATGTGTTTAAACCATTTAAGGTTTAAATTCAGCAATGAGATGTTTAATTTCCTAGTGTTTAAAAAGACAGCAAAAGACAATAATGCCTTCTGTTGTTCATGTAATGTTCTTTATAACCTTTTTTACTGTATGAATAGCGTATGTTAAGCTGTCAATATGCAGATTCGAAGAGCTTTATGGTAACATCACATAAAGGGGGTTGCAAGTAATTGTACCTGTGTCAGTCTTTTATTTTTAGATTGCCCAGAAAATGTTTTTCTTAATCTATCACCATCTTTGCATTTCTTGTAATTTAATAAAATTTGGTTTCATTTTAAAAATTAGCTTGATATTCATTAAATATTCTTTGCTACCACATGTCGCAGTGTTTCTGCATATTAAGAACTAGGTTCTATTTTAATTGTTTCTCTTTGCATCTGAACAGTGAAGAATGTAACATTGCAGAAGTCTTGAATCTATTGGTGATTTAAATGTCCTGTGCTGGGGGTATAAAAAGAGTGAAAGACTACACTTTAGATCTTTTGAACAGCATTCTGTGTGCCAGCTCATGTTATCTGGTACTCTTTTTGGAATACTGTCAGACTGTGGGATTTGGTTTTAGACATCACAGGAGGCTTTGGGGTCTCTTGTTATTTATAGTTGACAGCAATGGCATTTTTCTTTAAGTCCAATGCTAACATAACACACCATTTGCTATAGTATTGAGAAGGAGTTGGGAGTTTGGGAAGTTTGACATAATTGCTGAATTGAAGGTGGTTGCAGCCCTGATCTAAATCATGAGGCTGTTTTGTATGGCATGGCTGTTGGTGTGTAACAGGAGTGCATGCTACACTGCAGTTCTGGCTGACGTAGGGAGCTGAGGCCCTTGAGAACCTCAGCAATTCAGTGCTGGGAATCCCTGTGATCTTGATCCATCATCGAGTTGTCTCTAAAATGAAATACAGCTGCATAACTAATTATACAAAGGAATATTCTTTCATCTAGTTCTGTACTGAAAATCCTTTAGTGAATATCTTTTGTCTTCTATGCTGTTCCTATTTACTTTTCTTTGTGACTTATTAGATCTCGAAGGATTAACCTGTTTTCAGGGAAAGGGAAATAAGGTGTGGAGAAGTAGGCTAGAAGGAAGAGAGCACATAATCCAGTTAGCACAAAGAACTTTACTTTCAAGACAACCAGAGGCCGGTCAGAGTATACACTGACCTTTCTGAACTGGCAGGTTAACAGCATTTTGGACCAAAACTAGGTACCAGGAGATGCCGCTGTTTTACTACTCTGTGCCATGGGCAACTTGGAGATCTGGACATTTTGGAGTCAACAGATAAGTGATTGTATTGGATCCATATTTCAGCTCTTTTGTCAGGTTCTCCCCCGTTACCCCAAGTATTCTCAGACATTTTTAATGAAACAAATACTTTGGTAGGAAAACTGGTGGCAGTGCAACTTGGCAGTATGATGCAGTATGTTTTCCTAAACACAGATCAAATCTCCTGTTGTGTTATATTACTTTCTGCTAGGTATTCCCAACCTCTTCTCATCCTCTAAGGACCCCAGAGAATAAATTTGTGTAATGGATGGCACTATCTTGAGGGTTTCCTGTACTTTCAAGTAGCTCAGAAATGACATTGCCTGATGGTTTCTAAATATTGGAAAGGTAGTTATGTCCTGTAGAGTCCCACTAGTAGTTTTTCAGCATAAAAAGCTGTATTATCTTTTCTGTGTGGATAAGACTGCGTTGTCTTTTTCTGGCATGGAGGTATGTATCAGCATGTAAAAATGGAAGTAGACCTGATTAAGTCATCTGGTTAAGACTTGCTTTTGCATTTCTGTTGCTGTGATAAGAGTTAATTATGCTTTACCTCGGTTCTCTTCAGGGTCAGTTATTTATATGCCTTTCTGTGAGAATCTTTCTCCAACACAAATAAGATTACATGTTGGGTGTGAGGTACTGTTCTGTGGTACATGTCCAATTTCATTAGGATGCCAGAAGTGGTTGCTCCCTCGAGAGTTTCTTCAACATTAACATTTTTCTCTTTAACTTCATGTAATAAAGTTGGCAGTGATGAAACAATATTGTGTCCTGCCATGATATGATTCATAAAATGAACCTGACAGCAATGTTTTACCAGCTGTGCGGCTTGAAACACCACTTACAAAGATTGCTTTAAACTTTTATTTTAAGGTAGTTGGCAGTTTTCTCTTTGTGCCAATCTTTAACTGCTTCCAGCATAATTGCCATGTGAGTGGTTTGCAAATCCTGAGCTCTTTCAGCCAAAACAGTTTGCCTGTTCCAGGAATAAGGATAGGAGAATATATGCTTGCTGTTGTTAAAACATTCTGGTAGGTTTTAGTGTCTCCATGTTTAGGGCAGGGATTTGAAATCTCAGGGATGTGTCTTCTGTCTAACTTAAATCACATTTAGCTAAACTGAGCTAAATACATCACAGAAAACTTGCAAGAAGGTGCTTGGTAGAGAGCTAGATCTTGGCATGTTACATCTGCTCTGGCCCTGACACAGGCTGCCTGTGTATCTTCTAGGCACTGCTTAGGCTGAGCCTGGGGAGAGGCTGGTACCTGAAGGCAAGAAGCTTGTGCTGTTTCCTCCACATGGCTTGTGAGGGAGTTTTGGAGCCTGGTGATTGAACCGCACTACTAAACACATTGAGCCAGCATCATTTCTTAGCTCAAGTGCTTGAGAACTTTGTGGAAAAATGGAAATTTCCTTTGCTGCTGATGCATGTTTGTCGTGTGTATGTGTGTGATGCAACAGAAATGTGGATTTCTAGTTTTCTTGTAAACTCTTAAACTGTCCAAAATTCTGGTCATCAAAGAGCAAAAGTTGAAGGTGACAAAACTTAGATTACACGAATAAATAAAACAAAAGGAAACAAAAAGGTCAGTAATCACACATTTTTAATCCACAAATATGATAATACATCATATACTTAAGGTGACCTGAACATTGCCCATATTTTAGCAATGTTATTACATACCAAGCTACAAGTACAAAAGTAAACAATGAATATACAGGATATGCAAGTATGAGAAATACTTGAAAACATTCTCTTTCCTTAAGGCTACTCAGATTTATAAATAAAACAACAGATGTTCAGCTGGTTTGTCTAATATTGTTCTGAATATTGATACTTGCAACACACAAAAAGAAGGTCACAGATACAGGATATCCCTTTCCTTTGGACATCTTGAATGTTGAATAATCTCTTTTTCTGGCTTTAAAAAAAAATTTGTTTGCCACAAGTGAAACAAACACACAAAATCTGACATGTGCACTGGGACAGGAGTGTTGGATACAATAAATACTGTTCAAAAGCATCAATTGACAAGTACGTGCTTGGAAAAAATGCAGCTAGTTGTGCATGTAAATATGGCTCTGCAAATGGCTGAACTTGCAACCCCAAATGTTGGTATTTCACTACTGTGCTGTGTTGCAAAGGAATTGTCCACTTTCATTGCTACTAAATATACTTTTTATGGTTAAAGGAAATATGTGAGGAAAATTACATCATTACAAACTGCTCTGGTAATGTGCTGCCATTTTTACTGTGCTCTGAAATGAGTTGTTCTGGGAACAGATAATCCATCTAGCACAACTATAGTGAATATGTGAACTGGGTATGTGTATTCTCAACTGTATAAAGGTGTGATAGTCAAAATTGTTGTTGCAAGAGATACAATATAGTTATTTTGGGGTGAGGAAAGACAGAAGAAGAAGAATAAAACTTTGAACACTTTTCTCTACCACCATACTATTTAAGAATTTAAATGAGAAACATAAATTTTTCTTATCCTAAAGTAACAAGTGATCACACTGGAATGAATGGAATGGCTTTCAAATATATTTTCTTGTCTTGGTCAATTTTCAAGTACATGCATCTCCGTATTATAGTATATGTGATATGGAAGGTGTTACCTGCAGATAAGGGGATTGTCTGCTAAAAGGAGATGGTACATGGCACTGAAGTGTCAGTACATAGAGGTGAGTCTGGAGGATAAGATGTAGAGGGCAAGGAGAGAAGAGATTTCCGAGCATACTTCCTTTACTTGGGTCAGCCAGCACCTTCTACCTAGCTGCAAGATTCTGCAAGTGGCAAGCTGGTGTATCTGCTCTGCTCCCATTCTCCCTTAATCCTAACAAAACTGTACAGAAACCGGTATTTCTTTGCAAAATGTTTTCAGTTTGAAGACACTATATATTTTGTTTAAAAAAGAAAAAAGTCACTGAAAACATTCTGAACAAGTCAGTAATGAAGCTCACCAGAGTCACTGAGATTGTTCTCTTAAGACTACTGTGGATATACTACACTTAGATGGCACTGCAAGCATAGCGGGTGGGGTTCCTTTTTTATCACACTTCTGTTTTACTGTAGGCACAAATTAACATAATGGACACGTTAAACTGAGAGTTTTATCTAGGCTGAATATTTTGAGGATAGGGGATGTAAACGTCGCTTTATAGCTCCATTGATGTCTTAGTTGTGCTCCTCTTCACAAGTGCAATTTCAAAATCTCCACAAAGAATATTTTGCTCTGGCAGGCAAAACAGTAAGAGCACAAAGAGCAGTACAACCTTCAGCCTAAACTCATCTGATGTTACCAAATATGCAAACCCTGAGAGTGGGGAAACTGATGTACTACTTTATCTAGTTTTCTGGTTACCTTTGAGCTTGAACCACTGAGCTGCTTTTCAAAATTAAAATGAAACTTTCTCTCTGTTATTAGCAGGTATAAAACAAAACTCATGAAGATATTGCTTCAGAGAGCAGCTCTTTAAATTTTCTCCCACTTCTACTCAGTTTCTATTATTTGTTATTCCCCTATTAGACTTAAATACTATGTAAAATCAGAGGTGCCTTCTCATTGATTCCTGATCCTTTTGAAAGGAGTGAGCTTAATCCATTACAGCCCTACTTTCTGTCTAAGCTTTTTCAGTTAGCGTGGGAATAATAAAAACATACGCACCAAGGGCAGCCTGGGGGTAAATTCCATGCGTTGCTCATTTGCCTTCACCTGTCTATTTTTACATAGCCATGCGTTTGAATTTACTTTCTTTCCACATGTTCAGCCTTGAACACAAAGCCAGTAAGATCATGGTGTTTAGCAATCTGTTTCTGAACAATATGTATCAGCAGCCTTGTTCACTCCGCTCCTTGGAAAAGACTGAATTATCTGAACAAAACATTAAAATTGATAGCTTTCTGATTTAAGTTTTCCACTTCATCATGAGCCTGGTGAGCACTTTCTGGCCCCTGCTGGAGACCGTAGTAAGAGACCAGTAGGAAGGAAGCTCGCTTGCTCACCATGGCACATGAAGGGTGGCCAGTTCTAGAGAAGTTTTTGGTTGGTTTCTTGTTTTTGAGCGTTGTTTCAAAGGACCTTCTCATCAAGTAGTTTGTTGATGCCATCGCAGATCTTTTTGAGGTATGGCCGACAATCCCCATCAAGACTGTACAGGGCAGTTAGAAATTCCACATCTGCAAAGTGATTGAAGACATGGTTGATGCGCCCGTGGGATCTCGGTGTCAGGTGTCGATCTACTAGTTCATGCACAAGGTCTTTACATTCATTCAGAAGTTCTGCAAGAACATTTCTGTCAAAAGTGTACTCTACCTCGTAGAAACTGACAATTGTCATGGCAGTTTGGTTCAGCTTCTTCCTGAACTTGTCTACGATTTCCAGCTCTTCTTGGTTGAACTGATTATTTCGATAGAGGATCCCAATTTTTATTGCCACTTTAATCAGGTCTTTCATAATTTTATGGGCTTCCTTTTTGTTTCTTGTGTGCTCTTTTGTTACTTTGTACAGCTCATCGAAGATTTCGCTGCTTGTGTCATCGATTAGCATGTTAGCCATGGTTTTGGTCGCCATTTTACTCAGGATCTTTTTCTGGGCTTGCAGTGCAAGATTCTTAGAACTGAAACAATCGGGACCTGTTTCAGGGTAGCAGAGAAGAGGGAATATGTTAATTTTATTTGGTGAATAATTTTCACAATCAGTTAAGAGAAGTAGTACCTATGTGCTTAACTGAGATATTACATGCATCACTGATCATAACATATTGTCATGATTGCAATAATGGGAACGCTTCCAACACTGTATTTCCAGGTATCCTTGCTGTCTCAGACATCCGTTTCAGGTCTTGCTGTTACTGAGGTTTTTTGCTTACAAATTAAGAACAGAATGTTCTGGCAGGGGATATCTATGCTGGTTCTTTGCTAGTCTTTTAATTTTGCAGTTCAATATTAAAGCTTTCTTGGCAGACAGATCCACTGAGATGTGGTCGAACCAATACATAAGCTATCAGAGATGAGCAAAATGAGATACTGACAACTAAATACATGAACCTGAAAGAATTATACTTTTGGTCATTGGGAGGCACTGTTGTTCCACGGTTAGACTAAGCAGCATCTCAGACAAGGGCTAATAAAGCACATTCTTAAGTGTGGATTTATTTTGCTTTAATCTCTAGTAAAGATGCCTTTCCCGTTTGTTACCAATTTGCAAAATTATAGAATGTGATTTTTGTCAAACGTTGGTGCTTCAGTGCATGCGGTTCCTGCCACATGAAAATACCTGAGCTGCTTGTTCTACATTTATCAAGCAAGTATCTTTGATTTTTTATCTTTTACCCATCTGTGCATGTTTCACTCAGCATAGCACCTGAGCATTTGGCTGCTCCTGCTAGACTTTATCCAATGAGCTTCTATAATTATTGGTAGAGATTAATTTGACCTTCCTCTGTTTTTCAAGTTAATGTTTTTTAACTAACCCTATGTGGACAAAGTAAAGGAAATGGAAAGACTTCATATGAAATAATCATCCAGTTTAATACTGGGGTAGTGAAGTTTCTGTTGGATCAAAGGGTATTTTATCGTTGTAGCAAAAGGGTGATGAGTGTGTGTACACTCAGGCTTACAGCCAGGGAGGTGAGTGCCGAGTGCTGGCAGAGTGGCCTCTCTGGTACGAGACGCCTTCCTCGCCTTCCCCTCACGTCTCCTCTCGGTATTTGCTCACGAAAAGGAGATGCCCGTCTTTCCCTGCCAGCTGGGGACCGCGCTTTGCTCACGGGGAGACCACAGCCTTGGCTGATGCAAGGGGGATGGAGGTCACCGTGTCCTTCACCAGCTGCTGGGGAATCAAACCATTAAGAGATTAAAAATAATAAAAATCAAAGTTTCCAGTGCTGATTTGATTTTGGAGCCTGAGTGGGTCTTAGGCTGGCTGGGTGAGCTCCGGAGGGCCTTTCCAGCCTTCAGCACATGAATGCTCAGCCAAGACAACCATGCTGTCACTCCGTTGCACAGCCGTCATCTGTCGTGTTTGTGGTGCGGTCTGATCCACAGCCTCGCTCACGCTGCCGTGGGTTCACCGCAGCCTCTCCTTCCTCCCTGTGCTCCCTACATCCTCGTGTGAGGCAAAAGGGGTGCTGGGTGCCAGTGCTCACTTTGAATAAATAGCACTCTGAATTTAAACAGTCTTCTGTTTAAATCCTATTTTTCAAGTGAGCTAGAATATTAAAGTTGTCATCTTTCTTTGTGTGCTACAGCTGTACTACTGAGCAATATGAAAGAGTAACATTTAATTTCAACTGAACCACCACCTGGAAAAAATAATTCAATGTGCTTAAAAGAATTGCCTGTCATTTGGAGAGAAAATTGTGGGGCTGAGTTGCTGACTGGAGGAAATAGAAAAACTGTGATTTAATCTAGAAATGATAAAACCAGGATGAAAGCATTCTTTCACTTAGCAGTATGTGGGTATATAAATAGTATCCATGATGAATAATTATGTGCATTTGACACAGTAAAATGGAAGATTAATATTAGTGTCTGTTTCTGTAGTAAGTGTTTGCTATTAATCAAGTGGACACAGTTGTTCAGTATCTGTTTTGATCAATAACTGAAAATAATTGCAGTAGATTTTTAGAATATTGATTTTACTAATGTTCATGACACTTTAGCCTCCGTGTCATTTTCACCAGGGGAGAGCCCAGTTGGCTCCCGCCATGCTCAGCTCTGCTGCAGGGAGAGCTTTGCAGAGTCGTTGCCATTCTGTAGCCAAAGCAAAGCCTGCAGTCGTGGCGTGCAGAAAGGTGGCTAGCAAAGTACGGTGTCCCCCACGGCATGCCCTGGGTCTTTGTTACGCCGGCGCATCTGTGGGAGAGCCAGGACCAGCACAACCACCAGCACGTTCTCAAACATACATGCTGCCCTCCCATCTATGTGATTTCTGAGAGATAAAATTAAATGCTAAATTAGCACATAAAAGCTTCTAATAAACTTATCAGAAGTGAGGTTTGTCTGGCACAAAAAAAAGTGGTTCCGGGATATGTTCCTGTATTCAAAGTCCTGGCCCTCATCCACAAAACCGAACAGAGTGCGATCTTCAAAGATGGGTTTCTTCCCCCATGGCACCCCTGGGTTTGGTACCTCAAATGATGATAACACAGCTCCTAGTGAAAGGTGCAAGCTATGAAATGGGCAGTGCAGCCAGAGAGCGTCAGGCTGAGTTTAACTGAATGATAAGGCTGGATCATTTTTCCATGGCAAGTCCCAAGTGTGGGATCTGCTATTTAACAGCATGAGACTGAGCTCCTTCTCATCTTTCTCAAAATAAAATAATCTGTTATTACATTGGAGTTGCTAAACTTTCCTCTAGAAGCTGTATTCCCCTTTCCTCCATGATTTCCTTTACCAGGCCCCAATGCTATATCCTCCTCTTCCTCTCGTACCTCTTGCTCTCTTGCTCCTGCTCAAACCAGGACCTCAGTTTCATGCCTCCTGTCCCTGCCGTGGCCCTCTTCACCACTTCGTGCTCCTGTCTCTCCAGCCTGTCTCACTGTGGCATCTCTAGCACCTAAGCCGTGCGAGCCACGAGTGCTCGGAGCCCTCAGAAACCAGGCAGATCCAAATACTTTGTGCACACTCTTCTCCCCTGCCTTCTTCCATGATTTGTGCTGCTCTGTGTATTGTAAAATCTGTAATAGCTAGTAATTAGCTTCACTATCATGGCTGCCATGTGGTCTCTCCCAGTCAACTGTACCAAGCAGACAAGGTCCCGGTGGGGAAGCGCAGTGCTTGTGCATCTGTAGCATACCATGGTGCTCTTTGTTAAATACAGAAGCCGTAGCCTGCTGCCACAGTCCCTCCATGTCAGGAAACGGCTGAGAAGCCCAGGGAGGAGGACAACTGGTGTATCCCCGCTGCACTAGCAAGCTGCCAACCTGGTCGCCGGGATCGGCGCTCTGCAGAGCCTCAGCCCTTGGTCTCCACCTGCCTGAGTGCCCGCTGGTGGAGCGGGACAACGTGTGTGCGATGAGGATGAGGTAGACAACAGTCATCAGCCCATTTGTGCAGCCTAGACAATGGTGTGGGGGCTGTTTGCCAAGGGGTATGCTCGACTTGCTTAAATTCAGAGCGTGCACAGTTTTACAGCATATGTATCCTGGAAGGTGTGAGAGAGGCTGGATTGATTGGATTCCTGCCTCCAAAATCACATAGTGCTCAGACACCAAGGTGACGCCTTGCCTTTCAAAGATCACAAGTGGTTAGCCATGTGACTAAATTCAGGCTTTCATGGGGACTGCAGGTTTACTGTGGCAGTCTTCTTACTGCAGCACATTGCTCATTACACAAAATACATCATCTTTGCCTCTTAACATACAGCAATTCTATTTTCTGCTTTCTTTCATACAGCCAAACAAATCAGCAACAACATTATAGATGCTATTAGCTTTCAGGAACACTACACCGAAGCTAAAAAAGAAAAACCAACCTCTGAGCATACTGCTTTGCTGGGTAGTGATTAGCTTCCATAATAGAAAGTCTGACGTCTTAGTTTTTACTAAAGTAAGGAGCAGTTCTGCCTTCAGATCTGCTCTCTTCCTCTCTCTCCCTGTCATCTAGAGAGTTGCGTATGATAAAAGCTGTTCAAAAAGCCCCACGTGATAGGATTAATCCCGTAGCAATCTTCCACCCTGCAAACAGTGCAGCTCTTCAGGCCTGTATTTCCGCAGCTGTGATACCCAGAGAGGGAGTGGTGCCCGCCCAGCTGCAGGCGGGAGGAAGGGCAGAGGCTCCCCGGGCCCGGGCAGTCCTGCGGTCAGGGTGCTACACCGCTCCCCACCAGTGGCCCAGCTTCTGGCACGCGGTGCTGAACATGACAAAGATGTCTCACATCCACTAAATCCTTAATAATAGGATTGCTTAATAACAGAGTTGCTTAATAACAGAAGTGTGGAGAAAGTTTGGCGACTCTAGAGAGTTGATGTAAGAGGTTTATATTTTAGGAGTTTTTGAGACTAAAATGCAAGAGCATCTGTAATATTCTTGAAATATTTTGATTCCAGATGGCTGTACCAAGTACAAAATGATTAGAACTAAATGCTCAGCAATACTATTTTCATGTAAATATCCATTCAGCCACTCTGTACAAAACACACAGCAGAACCAGTGAACCAGAACATGCTCCCACTATGCCCAGGAGAGAGCATGGTCAACGTTTTCTGAAAGCAGTTACGCAGACGTGGAAACAAACCCCACGAGCACATGAATCCATTTCCCTCCCAGTTGGCCACTTCTTAGTCAAAGCCTTAATAAAGTTTTGCAGCCAGGATATTTTCTCCCCCAGCAAATGGCTGAAAGGCATGTTGAAGTGAGCTCTGGAGGGAGTGCTGCTTCACAGGTGAAAATGGACAGAGTAGGAGTTAATCTGCAGAGTTTCTGCAGAGTTTGCCCAGTGCATTTTTAATTGGATTAGCAGGCTTGCTTGGAGAGAAGGGAGACAAAGCAATTTCTTTGGTTTTGTCACACCTGTGGAGTTACATCTGACACTGGGAGTTGTTACTGTAGTGCCGCTGCAGCTTGTACTAGCTAGTGAATGACCGCAGCCATTGACTTCACCTGGTCTGAAGTGAATCACACTTGGAGCCGTGGGCCTTGTCTCCCACTGACACTGGGAGTGTAACCCCAGCTCCCAGCAGCTGGTGGTGGGCTGTGTTTTCAAGCCACTGCCAAGCAGTGCATGTGTGGGGGGCACTGAGTTAGCTTGAGAGCATCCTGGAGAGGTGAATTGAGCTGTTGAAAGTTAAAGGACTGAGCTAAAAACATGAAAAGGCTGCAGGACTGCAGTGGGCTCTTGCAGCCTGGCAGGAATGGGAGGTGATGGGAATCAGAAAAGGTCCCTGCATCTGCACTCCAGCTGTACTGTAAGTAAAGGGCTGAATCTTAACTAAACAAGAGGGAAATACAGAGGAAAGCAAAGATGATGAAGAGGCTGAAATATTTTTAATACTCCTGAATCCTCAATTTTCAAATGCAGTGCAGCCTCTGCAGCAAAAGACAGCCTTTAAGGAGTCAGCAATGCTGCTGCAAATGCGGGCATCCCTCCAGCTGCTAGCAGTTGCTCAGGCTTGTGGGAGGTGGACTAAGCCAAGGGACAGGCACACTCTCAGAGTCTGCTACAGAATGAGATAGCTGGGTTGTGAAAATTGTTGTAGGAATGTGCTGTTTTAATGATTTGTGTGACCCAGTTTGAATGCATCTGTGTATTTTAACCTAGTGACATACATGCCCCTGAGCCTGGAGAGCCTGGGAATGCCAATGAGAGGGAATGAGGCAGCCCTATCATAAAGGTCTTGCAGAGAGTTAAATGAGCAGTGGCTATCTGAATGGTTAATCCAGCGTTGCTACTGGTGTTGATGTATCGTTTACTGGGCTGGCAGCTTGTTTCATTATAACCTGCAGTTACCTGTAATGTCTCTTTTTCCTGACATAAATAGCTAAGAAAGCATAAATAACCTTTGAGGAAAATAAAAGCAGGGAGTTTTATTAAGCTGTTATGTAAAGCTATAAGGACAAGAAAAAGCTAGTGCAGATTTGGAAAGGAGAATGTAGAAAAACAAACAACAAAAACATCTAGTTGCTTAATTTGCAGCATTCAGGCAAAATGTTTAGCGGTAATGAGCTGCAAACTTGTGTGTTTTATTTATCCTTTAAGTATCACTTACATGCTATAAGATTGGTTAGAAAAGTGAACTGCAGAATTCAGGATTTCAAAATAGCTCTAAAAGCAGACAGGAAAAAAAAGTGCCCTAAAAGCACTTCTCCTACAGTATTTTAGTACTGAGCAGCCAGGGAGCTAGCTGTAAGCGTGTGTATTACTCTTGGACAGCTACAGGATCACTGCAGAAGAAACATTCAGTGTTTCCAGTAACTTTAAGCCAAGAAATCCAATAGACCAGATGGAATATATCAGCTTTCAGGGAGGGCCAATTTAAACATGTGTAAGCACCAGGGGCCCAGTGCTCAAACTTTTAACACTTCTAAATTGTTACTATGAACATAAAAGGCTTGCTCATTTCCGTAGTGGAACAGGAGATTACAGACTGATAATTATATGATCCTGGGAGAACGTACCAGTATCAAAACGTCTGAAGGCAAAACTTGGACGTGCTGGAAATGGCAGCAACAGCCCTGTACAGAGGGAACATGTTTGAATGGAAAAAAGAAAAAAGACTGTTTTTCCTTTCAGTGCTTTATACGAGCAGCAATCGTACTGCAAAAAAAGCACTGTCTGGGAATCTAGCGACTGGAGATTCCTAAGGGTAGTCTCATTTCAACAGCTGGCTTCTATTTGGCGTTTACTTTATTAATAATATATTGCTGCTACATACTGGAGGATGCCTTTCAATACCTGGCAGAGGTGGTGGTAGGCTGGGGAGCCCCTTCTGTAAAGAGAAGAGGAGCAATGCAGAACGAGCAGTTAAACTGTTGTCCTCGTCTCGGTAATGCCTCCAGAGACGATACCCAGGGGGAGAGGAGCTCAGCTGTGGTTTCCATCAGCTCTGCTGGAGTTGCCAAGAAAGGGGCTGGCTAAGCTTTTCTCCTGCTGCCCCCAGTAGCTGGCTGGGAATTGAACTACACCGCTGTATTCTCCTGTGTCTAAAAGCAGTAGCTGGCAAGCAGTGTCTGGGTAACAGCACTGTCCTGTGGCTGAAACTGGCCCGTGGTGTGGAAACCTTCACAAGAGCTCCCTTGATTATATGGCACAGCTGACACGGTGCTATGATTTTGTATGGCTGCTATTTGACATTACAAATGAGACAACATAGTCATATCCTGAAAACTCGCATCCAGCTTGTGAGAGAGGAAACCACTCCCTGACAAAAGGGCTCACTGAGGACCATCTCCATGCGCTGTGTCCTTGCGCCACAAATCAAACGGACGTACTGGACAGCAACTGCTTTGCTAACCACCCAGCCCTCGGGTCTAGCCTGCCAAGTACGAGCCTGGCACACGCAAGCCGCTAAGTCACCTCTCTGAAAGCTCTTAATTTTTTTAATCCGATAACTTATATCAGAGCCAAAACCTAAACCAGGCTGAAGCACAGAAAATGGTATCTTTGAAGAGTGACTTTCAAGTGTTCGGTTTTAACTTTGCACCACCCATTTTGTAGCATGCAGGGCAGCTCTGCCAAGGCAGCAAACGCATCTGGTTAACTTTTGGCAATTGGTGGCGGGTGTAAACAACGCAGAGCTTGCTTACACAGCACCCCGAGGTACACACACAGAGTACAAACAAGGCTTTGCTCTTATCTGGAAGTGCTCAGGTGTTACAGAAACGAGCAAGTCTGTCTGCCAGGAGTGATAGTAAAATACTGTGGTGTTTGGGTTTTTTAAGCTTTACTATACAACTAAAAGAGGTTTTGATAAACTGACCACTGTATCTTATAAACAGGCTTAAAGTCTTTCAATGTCAGCTCATTATGTTGATAGCAAGTGCAAAATACATTGAAAAGACTGAACATCCCTACCCCAGAAAATGCTGTTTTAACTATGGCTGGCACTGCAATGCAAAACACTTGCACACTGAGAGCAAAGGTTTGACAAGGGAGGTATTTGCAATAGATCGAGCCATAATAGACCAAGACGGTCCCTGGGCTGATCTTTAGGGAATGGGAGTGCAGGAGGATTGGTTACTACCTGTTGCAATGACCTATTGATCCTGTTCCTGTATTTTGAGTCAGGTATTTGTGATTATATTAGTAGCTTTGGTCAAAAAAAGTCTTTTAGAGTGGAGAAGCATGCTGACATATCCAAAATACTACAGCAGGATCTTAGGTAAGCATGAATAGCTCACAAAACCTAGCAGAGTGCTTTGGTGGCAATAGGGGACACCCTGAATTGGTTAGGATTTTTTTGGCCTTCAAACTGTCAGTGATTTCCCCCCCTGCCCCAATATATGCTATGTAGCAAATCCTGGGCAGTAACCGTTGAAGAGTTTAACTTCAATCTGTGAAACATTTTGTGTTTAATCTCCTTTGTCTTCTCCACAATTATCACATTTCTCACACCTTCCTTTTAAAGATACTGCATTTAAAAATAATGTATCATGGTGACTCTGTAGCAAAAATGTCTAATTAGATGAATAATTATTATCTCTATAGGAAAATTATGCTTGTTTTAATGTCTGGCCATGTAATTTTCACAACAGGACAGTAACGAGTTCTTCGGTATGTGCTAAGGAACTGTTTATTGCTTAGATGGGACAAGAGGCTCTGGGGGAGCATGAGACATAAAATGAATGATAAACCAATTATCTTGTTAAGAAAAAAAGCCTCATAGGAGGCTTCTTTAAAAAGACTCAACTATCACATTCTTCCACACAAAAGTAACAATTATCTAGAAAAGAAAGGATTTTCTTGCCAAAGTAGTATTTGCCACTGAGACTCTGGTAAGCCATGAGAAACCTTTCAAGGTCTTGCAGCTACCCTGTTTTTATCCAGATGCAATTATTGTAGCAACTTCTGTTTGTAGACGATCTGTAGAACTTGCTTGCAGTGTTACTTTATGATCCGTTTCCAAACTGGTAGATTCTGGTTTGAGCAAAAACTTGCAGAGAAAAAAAAAATTGCAAGCACTGAATAATAGAAAATCCAGCCTGTGTTATCTAAGTATGGGGGATACAGCTATGCATCCTGGAAGCTGGCAGCTAGAATCGCCTCACTTAAAAGCTGCTGAGGCTTTCTGTTTTCAGTACATACAATCTTTCTTGCTCCAGGAATGCAGTAACAACTTAATCTCTGCCCTTGCCTCTTTAAAACAAACAAAACCCCCCCAAACTACACAGAGAGAAAACAGAGCCCAGACACAGCGTACAGCTCTGTGGCAGGTGCTTTCCACCTGTTATATCTGTGCTTCAGTATTCACTTGCACTGGCCCAGAAGCAAATCTCCTGGTTCAACCTCTGGCTACGTTTCCCTGGTATAGATGGGGGATTTGGTGCCTGGGAGCAGCTATGCCCTTTTTGTGATGTTTGAGCACTGTGACACTTGCAACAGATCCTGCGGGAGCTGAGTGCAATTTCATGAATGACTTGGATTCTTGATCGGGATGCATGAGCTTTTCTGTGTATTCTTTCATACCCTCCTCTGGTAGGGTGAGGGAAAGAGAAGGGCTATGGAGGTACCTGTGCTTTTCTGGGCTTGGCACTTGGGCTTCTGGGCTTGCCACAGTCATCGCTCTTGGTTAACAGGAGGTGCAGATTTCCCTGTGCTTCTGTAGCTCGAATGCTTTCTATTCCTCCCACAGAAGTCTCTTTAGCATGCAGGAGCCAATCGTTCCCAGTAGGAAGACAATAATATGCTGCTAGTAAAGCAAGGCCTGGCAATATCAGCCCTAAATATTAAACAAGGCCTCCGTGCAATATGTGTGCTTTAAACAGATAAAGTACAGCTCAGGAACAGGCTATTGGGTACTGGTTCACTGATTTCTTCTCCCTCCCCCCCCCATTTCTCATCCCCTCAGGAAGAAAATTCTGAGGGTTTATTTTTGTGCCTTGAAATTGCTTGTTGTTGCAGTACACTGCTCTTTCTCCAGAGATATAATGTCCTTGCCTTTTACATAGAGTAATTCTATTTTTGACTCTAATATATTAAGAATGGCATGAAAAATAACCACGTCTATGCTCTAGGGATGTACAAAAGTCCATGAGAAAGCAAGCAATTGGGACCCCAAGGGTAGCTGGTCTGAAGATGCTGTGAAACTCCAAGGTGGCATTTCTCTGTAGCTTAATCTGAGGCTGAAAGAAAAACAGGTGAAAACGTATTTCTGCTAAACCAGGTCAAGGTGAATAAACTTTCAAAAAACACACAATAGGCTGCAACTGCAGAAGGTGTCAAGCTGCTGCTGACCCCGTGGGCTCCCCAGCTGCGCTAGGCTGAGCTCTGCCACATCCAGAGGGAGAGGATGGGGGTGGCAGCTCCGGCACCGCATCCCTGCAGAACTGCACCAGTATCTCTGCAGAGCGTACGGTTCTCTTCACCATCCTCCAGCACGCTGTTCAGATACACCCGAAATAGCCCACCTTGTCCCACAGAGGGGGAGTGACTGGAAGCAAAACTGCAATTCACTCTTGTTGTGTGTTTTTGTTTTGCTTTTTAAAAACAAAAAACCACTGACAATACTACTTAGCCTTCTTTGCTTGAAATGCTTTGAGGACACTGACACAGTGCAAGTGCCAGACAGGTAGGGGTAACTGAACAGTGTGTGTGTAAATGAGAAGAGGCCAAGGGAAGTAGGGGGGGTGGAGGGGAAAGGCAGCCTGTTTAAGCTTGGAATTGATTTAAGTTAATGGCATCTGCGTATCTGGCAAATGAGGGAGATATTTTTAATGAACATCATGTGCTATTGTTTTACTACCTTGATATTTTCTTGCTTGGCCACTAGGTTTTGAATTAAGAAGGTGACGGATAGGACGGAAATAAAACAATGGCAGAGACCAGGTACATCTGGAAAAACATACTGTGGGTCCCTAAATACAATACCAGAGGAGCTGTTAATTTTCCCAATTAACTCCAGCCATGCATCCGAACTCTGTCTAAACTAGAGAAGAAAGTCAAACGAGGGGAAGATGAAGAGGACAACAGTGGCAAGAAGAGTCTGATAGCAGTTAACTCTCCCAAGTCAGGAGCAGATACTCTAGACTGATCACAACATATTTAAAACTACTAAGAAAAGAAAGTTCAATTAACCTTATGCATAGGCTATTCATTGTCTCATTTTTATTCTTTGCTTGTTATGTTCTTTTGGAGAGTCAATTAATTAAAAGAAAAAATACCTCAAAGATGCTGGTTAGTGCTTACAATTCAGCTACTAGCCACAGGGCTGTGGAAGATGAGGGCTTACAGGTTATAACACGTTTGAACCTGCTGTTTGGCAGCCAACAAATAGGGACAGCTATGGCTATAATACAGCTGGAACCATAGATCCATGATGTGACTATCACCAAGGAAAACAAAGGATGCCAAACCTGCTGCAACATGACGGCTTGATAGGGGTGTAAGGAAGTTTAAAGTGTGGCTTATCCTGTGACTGATTAATGTTCTTAAACAAACAAACAAAAAACCCCAAACCAACCAACCAAACACCCCCCCAAACAACAAAACAAAACACAAACAAACAAAAAGCCCAGACCAAAACTCTTGATAGAAGAGACTCTGCAGGTGTGTAAGTCAGTTACTACAGAAATAGTCTTCTGAACCCTCACCTTGAGTCATGCCTAGTTATAATATTTTGTATGTCACAGCATCATTACTTACAAGGTATGTGGGTGCTACCTATGTCTGTGTATTTATAACAGTTTTAATTTCCTACATGAATGCGAAGGCCTAGATTTGTAAAGGCATCTAATGTATCACTAAGTGCAGTCCAAAATTTTAATTCCTAGTCTGAGAATATTCGGGAGGGAAAAAAGGACTACAAAAAATCTGGAAGAGTTATTGCAACTTGTAAAGCCTTTTTGTAAAGCCTGGGGTAAAGAAAATACTCCCAATTAATTCACCACTCGCCATACTAGCGGCCCTCCGTCTGCCTCCCGGCTGCAGAGCATCCCTTGCTCTCTTCGCCTGGTGCCCTTCTGCCCCAGCGCGCGGCGCCTCGGCACGCAGCCACGCGCTGCGTTCTGCTCTGTGCCCCGCTGCAGGGTGGAGAGAGTACCAGCTTTTCTCACCCAGGTTTTAAACTATTAGACTTCGCTTACCATGATAGGTTACAGGATACAGGTCCAGGCTCTGCCCACACAAACATGGCAGTGAGAATGTCATTGCCATTTGAAGCAGACAGTTTTGTTTCGCCCAGCTCTAAATAGCTGATGCTTTGTGCTGCGGCTTTACAACAGGGACACAAAACCAGATGGGAATGTTGCTTGTGCAAGTCCATAAAAGACCTGAGGGCATCCTCCCCTTCTGAGCGAGAGCTGCTGATAATATCAGTGTCTGAATGGTGCCTGCTCTGGTTTCTTTTAACTCATTTGAAGAATTTTTCTTTTCCTCCACTAAAAGTTTAAAGATTTCTTTAGAGACTTCTAAGAGACAATCCAGCTATGGCCTTGCTGAAACAAAACCTGTTTGCTGTTTGATTATAACCATCAGAACTGATATTGTAGAAACCATCTTCAATGAGTTAGTTCAATGGTATAGTTATAAACGAACCAGTGGTGTTACAAGTTTAAAAAAAAATAAATTTTTTTAAATGTCATCTTATCCTGGCTGACAAGCAACTGAGTAAATTCCTTTTCCTTGTAGTTTAGGGATGTTTTCCCTTCTTCAACAGAGAACAGATAAAGCACGTGCTATACTGAAATAGCTGCCCACGCACAAACACTGGCGCTCTGCATACCTTTACAAGAAAAATCTAAACTGAACGCGTCAATACTGTTGATCCAGGGTGAAATCGGTGTCTTTTTTTCAGTCTGAAAGTACTAGAAAAGTATTTCTTAACAACAGCAAAGCTGAAACTGAAAAGGCAAAAGACATGAATACTTAAAAAGAAAAAGAGAGCCTGCTTATGCCTGTTTACTGTTGTTCCCAAAAGACGGTAACAAAACTAGAAGAGTCTCTATTTACTTATTATTTTAAACAATGCTCTACTGTGTGCCTGGTTATTTAAAAAAAAAAGAAAGATTTTTACAGTTGCAGAATATTAGGCTGTGTGGAATCCTTGACTTTTTTCTTCTCTTTTCTTTTTTTTTTTCCTTCCCCCCTGCCTCTAGAGAAGGATTAGCTGCTGGGGAGATGGCCAACCCAGATTCTAAATGGAAAACTCCTGACCAAAGGAAAAATTAATGCTCGTCAATGCAGCTGGGATTCATCATGCTCTCCATCTCTTACAAGTTTTTGTGCACCTGATTGGGGATTTATTGGTAGCAAGAAAGCACATGTTGCCTCATGCCTCAGATGTGATCTATAACCCTGTTTTCCTTTAAGATGAAGTCTGATTTGGACTTTAATATATCCTTTGGGTGATCTGCTCTGCGTTGCTCATCTGCAGTGTTAGGTCAAGCATCTGATCAAGATGCACAAAACACTAAGAATGGAATATGTGATGGCTTCCATCCATGTGAAAAAAAAGACACAGAGTAATACGTATCTATCCATTCCACATGAACTAGACCACCTGCTGTATTCTCCATACTTGTTCTCTGTAATCCTGTCGTAAAGAATGACCACTGTTTACCCAGCATTTTCTTTAATAAAAAGGAATAATTTTTAAACCATGAAAACCTTAGTATAGCCTAATGAAAATATAAGCTGAGCCTTACAGTAAGAGCCAAAGATTATTTCCTGTGGAAGGGTACAAAACTCAGTAAGGTGGATTTGCAGGTCAATTCTGTTCCTCCTTGATTCAAGATCTGCATGAATACTATCTGCCAAAAGGTACAGTGTCTTGCTGTCTTACACTATTGAAAGAAAAAATCCTGAGGTTATACCGGAAAAAAGGGAGGAGAAACTAGACGACAAATGATTGTTTTGGGTTTAAACTAAAGTGCCAAGCATGGTGTCAATACTTTCGCAGCGATGTAACTGACCCGAGTAGCATAAATGATATCTTACAGTTAAAGCTTCTGTAGAGGATAAATGCTAATGAAGATAATCTGCTTTCGTACTTTTATCTTGTTCATTGTGTGTATACATATTGCAAAACATAGCATGCCAGGAGGAATATTCTGATAACAGGGATGCTTTCTCTGTCATCAGGGAGCCTCTAATAACGGTTTAACAGCAGTAGCTGTAACCACCCATGGTGTAGAAGTTCACTGTAAGTGCAACTGTTTATTTCAGGAGAGCAGAAATGGAAAAGATGCTGGAAAAGCACTGAAATGGTCAAGACAGTTCTTAAGAGGCCTGTTTCATTATTCTGAGGCATGTGAGTAACAGCAATGTGTTGTGGTTTTTTTAGTACATATGTATGTACGTATCCTCATTATATGATATTGCAGCTATATGGAGTCAGGATTCAATTTACAGAGGAAAAAGAAAAAAATCACTGCCTTTATGTTACCTGAAGAAAACTCTGTGATGACAAGCCTCAATGATAAACGCAGATAAGCAGAATGTGCCATCCCTCGTGAGGTTTCAATTCTCTGCAACCTATGAGTACATATGTACTGAGTTTATTTGTGCTGATACCTACACATGTACTGAAAGCATCCAGCTGAATATCCAGGATAATGCAGGAATGTTACCTCTGAATACAGCAGCCACAACAGTCTCTAGAGAGAGACAGCCTCCACATGAACTGAACCAGGCCCAGCCTGATATTTAGAGAAAGAAATGTAGCACAGCCCACGTGCTGTTATCACCTCGCTGTTTCAGATGCCAGCAAACTGCTGCCTTTATATCTGGTTAATGGTAATAGAATAATAGACAATTCCATAGATCTGCTAAAAAATAAAAACTGTACCTAGGAACAAAAATTTGTTCTACCAAAACAACTGCTACTTCTGAAGGTAATTTGGTCAATTTTGCTATTTCTTAATCTCGAGCATGAATTTTTAGAGTGTCTGTGGTACATGCTGAAGAAACAAGGCACTGGCATGCTGAAGGAGCCATTTTATGCATAGGCAGCTTCTCAAGGGTGATCAAGAAAATTTCCAAAGGTGAGTTTAGACCCATCCGACCTCTCCTGAATTTGACATGATATCCAAAGAGTGAACACCCTGTGGAGCTTCCTCAGATAGTCTAGCAGTCACCTGAGGGGAAATACTGCTTAGTTTCCTCTTACTGCTTTTTAGGACTTGGGAAGTCCTTCTTTCCTAGAGACCTAATCTTGCATTTCTCAGTCCTGCTCTAAGGCTCTGCTGGGTTCAGCACTCTTTCTGCCTGAAGAAGTGTGACAAAACCTACTTCATGCTCAGCTCTCACCAGTCCCGTAGGAACAAACTGGATTCTGCCCATGTTCCCAATTCAACTTTTTCTACAATGAAGAAAAACGTTAATTCCTTTCTTGAAGAGGGACTTGAACGGTTCTGGTCTGTACTGCTGTGTATGGGCAACCCACCAGAGAGGACTTTGTCAGGTAAGGATGGGCCAGACCACTTAGACCCCAACTGTGATAACTGGTCCGATGCCCTTTAGCAGGAGAGTCTAATAATCCTATCATATGCTTGTCTAGAGAAATAAGACTACTAGGCTCATGCGTTCTAATTACATAAACAATGAGCAGAAAGCAATCACTGCCACAGAGAGCCTTCAATCAAATGATACATTTGTATGCTTTTAAATGGAGACTGTAGCCTGAAAAAGGAATGACTGTATACCTGTCATTCATTACTATTATTTCATATACCAAAATAATCTCAAGAGTTTCCTATGGGTTTGCACCACAAAGCCTAGAAAAAAATAATCCAGTGTTTGTGCTCTGAATATAGGTATTGCTATATTACTCATAGGGAATAAACTTAGCAGGAACATTTAAATAAATTCTATCATCAAGTTGAATGGTACCCTAAAATAAATATTCATTAAATAAATATTAATTCAAAAATTTCATCAAGTTGAATGGTACCCTAAAATAAATAATTTAACTTTTACTAGCAGTCATTATTAATTTAATGAAAATTCCCAGGCTGATTTGAGCCAAAAGAGAGAAAGTTTGCAGTCCTCCCCATAGAGACATAGCACATTACATATTCAACATGAAAAGTCTGGAAAGAGGACCCTTTTTGTTTATTCCTATTTCATTTTAATTAAAGCAAATTTGAGCTGCTAGTGTTATGCTATTAAGCCCTACACTACAATATATTTGAAGCTTCCCTTGGCAAATAACTGAGCAGAAATGTAACTCAGCTGACCTCACCTTAGTGGAGCCATTTTTGCTGCCAAACTCAAGAGCTGGCATGCTTTTTTTTTCACACCCCCCCCCCCCCCCCCGGTCTATTCAAATAGTTTCTTTTGCAGCAATCTGTTCTCTTCCTCTGGGCCTGATGGTGTTGCTGAGGACCCCTTGGCATAGTGCTAAATATTCAGGCCTGCCTTTGCCTTTGGGTGAACTTCCTCACCTGCATTTCTTCTGCTTCTGGCAGCACTGGGCCCTCCCTAGTTACAGGTTCTGTATCCTCTCTCAGGATTTGTTGTAGGAGTGATGCTACCAGCATCTCCCCATCAGTCAGCTCTCTGACTCTCCTTTCTTCAAGCCTGAAGATGATTTACCACTTGCTGCTTTTCAATCTTCTCTCCTCAAATATTAAATACTCTCATGCTTACAGAGAAAACACACGTAGAAGCTTTCCACGCTGCTTTACCCTTCCAGCATGCTTAACAACCGTCTCTCCACGGCAAAATACGCTCATGATAAAATCGCATTTTCTTACAGCAAATGGGCACCCCAGTGAGCCTCTCAGACTGGCTTCCCACTATGTGAACTCTCATGAAGTGCAGCCCAGTGGTGCTAGCGTAACGTTGCATCAGTTGACACTTATCTGACTTTAATATGCACAGAAATCGCTTGTGGAAAGCTTTTATCAAAGAAATACAACTCCAAATGCCAGAACCCTGTCTTTTATATAGTGAGAGACTGCATAGAAATCCAAGCAGTGCGTAACAGCTTGCAAGATTTCTGACAAATAGAGACAGTGGGTTAAAAGAAAAAGAAAAATAGTCATCTGTCATTGCCTATGTTTTGGTCCCATGTTCAAGCTCAGAGTTGGCTGATGCTTTTTCTTCCTGGAACTCACATAGAAGATGATACATCCTAAGACAGTAACTGGAAGAGAGATTTGTATCTAGTGACTTTTGGTTAACTGAGAATATTAAAATGCTATAAACACAAGTCTATAAATGTGATGATATGCCACAAGAATTTATTCAGGGCAGCACTGATTTTCTTCATCTAGATAGTTGTAATAATTATACTGCTTTGTAAACTGGTCAAATGGAAGCTGACAACTCTCATTAACGTTGTGATGGATATGGTCTGTAAAATTCTAGAGATGCTTGACAATTTTACAGCTATCTGCTTTATTCCAGAATAAAAACCAGACCAACACCATAAAAGCAATGTGGCATATTTCAATATTTAAAAAACATACACCTCAATGTCTGAATTTGGATATGCCTGTAATGATGATTTCTACTGTCATTTAATTACTTACTTATTTTACATTTACATATAGAAGATCTTTATTTTTAAAAAGCAAATATTATCCAATACCTATGTATGGGTAGAAGAATCAATGAAACTATATGCATTTGGAAGCAGCTCTCTCCTTTATTTTCTTTTTAAAGAGAACTTTACAAAAATTGAAATAAATGGCCAAGATGATGTGGTAAGATAAAGTTAGATAACTGCTCAGGTACACTACAGAAAACAAAATGTTCAAAGAAAATATTTGCTCTTATTTTCTTTACAAAGGTAAAGATAATGCTGCCGTGTGGAGGAGCATTTGTTGTATGAGGATCTGCCTCTGAAATACCTGTAGATCCTAAGGTTGCATATGAACAAGGACATTTAGGACACGATTCTACCTCCTTTTGCATAGATCAGAATTCTTTTGCTATATTCAGTGTTTCATGAAATAAAGTGTTTACTGATACCAGTGATAATGGCCTAAACTGGACATGTAAAGTTATGGTGTATATGATGACAAGGAGATTATTTTTTCCAAAGACACTTCCCTACTTTCCATGGTGTATTCAGGTTTGTCTCCAACCGTTTCTCATCAAGGCTGATTTAATATCCAGCAGGTGCTCTTCCCTAACTCTTTTAGAGGGAACTTGCTATTTAAAGGGGATGTATTCCAATCAACCTTATTTTTTGAGATTCCCTGCATCATGTTTCTCAGACTATATTGTCTCTGTACAGGATATCTGGTGTTACCATTCTAATTTCCCACAGCTACCAGAGGATAACCATGCATCGCACGGTGACTACTGCCTGAATTAATGTCCCAAATACAAAAAGTATGTCTTTGTCACACTCAGGCTCTCATCCTCCAGACTGAGGACTGGATCAGTAAATGTAGAGAAGGACTATTTTCTGACTTCTTTTAGTTATGTTTACTTTTCACTATGACAACTTCTCAAGCAGAGAACAAGCTGAAATCTTACTGTGTCTGTTCTTGCCTCATTCCTCCTTCTTTGTTTTCATAAAATAATTATGCAGTTCATCTGGAATATGGGAATATAAATTACTTGTGTCCATGGCTAGATTTAGGAGTGACTTTTAATAGCATTATCTTTGCTTTAGCTTCAGAAGTAAAGAGACCAAAGGCACAGGTCACCAAAGCAGTAAATGAAAAAACAGCTTCAGAGATAGGAATGGAGAAATGTGTGCAGTGGATGATTTAAAAACCCCAAAGTTTTGAAATACTATAGGCTAATTCTACCAAGCTCTCATGGTTTATAAGATCTCTGGAACTCTTAGTTCTATGTTATTTTTTGGCTGTCATTCTTATCACATATGCTAGTTAATGTGTTTTGGTTAAATACAGGCAACTATAATCACACTCTGTTCTTCAAGTCCTGCTTGTGTAATCTTTTCCCTTTTCGTTGTTATACAAGAAAAATGGACTTTCCTCTTCAAATAAAAACCCATGCCAAAACCAGTTTAGACCTCTGATAATGTCTTAGTATGGTCTAAATGGTAAGGGTATATTTCTATGAAATTCAGTATTCTTCTGGGCGTGAATTTTGATTTTATTTATTTTCCCAGTTGATTGTAGGAATACCTAGGTAGTCATTTGACCTGGAAAATCTACAACACATCTCTACTTGGGTGAGGAAAGATTAGATAGAGCGTGCTGAACAACACATAATGCATTAGCTTGCTCTTTGTTGTTTAATAGACAGTTTGTGTCGCATTAATAGCAGCATCTCCTGTTTTGTTCATCCCCTTTGCAAAACATACCTGGTTTGTTTTCTTTAGTGGCAAAGGTGCAAGCTAAAAGGACTTTTCCTTCCTCCCTCATTTCTACAAAATAATGTTCTTTCAGATATCTTGTTTTATAGCAATCATTCAGTAGACACATAAACACGCCCCTGATCTCCTCCCTGCTTCAGAATAGGTTTATCTGTGTGCTGCTCAGTATGCTAGCAGCAATGATGCCGAGGTGGAAACTGTTCATTAAACACAGGACTACAGTTATGACCCTCCGGCTTTGACTCTTCTTGCCATAGGAATGAGTTGTGCTGTCACTCTAGGGGCCAAGGAAAATTAATGTGGCTAGGGCCTGCTTTGGGTAATTGTTTAGCAGATAAGTGCAGGGCAGGATTATGTCCTTTAAGCACCACTTTCTTGGCTTCCTCAGATAAGATACAACGCCTGCACAAAATCCAACAAATGGGGCATTCTCTGCACTTTTGTACCTCTGGAGCACTGACACAGCAAAGGAGCCATTTGTTTCTCTGGTAAGTAATCCGCACAGAAATGTTAGCATGGGAAATAGACTCATAGATGCAACCCTCGGGATAACACAGAAGTAAAACACTGAATTCAGAAGGGTCATTGCTTCCCTTTCACAACTACGTTTTCCCTTCTCATGCCATATAGAGCGTGGTATTTTCCAGCACAAGTGTTCTGTAATTACAACAATTCCCAAAGTGTCAGTTAGTCCTAATTGCTGCCTTTTGCTGTATTTTTGGACTTGCAACTTAAGAAGGCCACTGTTGGCTTAATGTTTCAGACTTAATGTTTACTTGGGGAGGGGAAAAAGCTTAGCTAAATATTATGGTAACAGACATGTTTACATGGAGCCTTTAAATGATTCAGTGGAAGAAGTTTCCTCTGATTCCTCGCAGAATTTGCAACATTGCATTGCAGCACACTGTTAATGAATGAGTTCCAGAGAGCAAAGCTGTTTGGTTTGCTTTCCCTAATTGAGATGTACAGAAATGAACTGAATGATCTAAGTGGTAAGTGGAGCAAAGTAAGGCTTTTGAAGTCCTAACTAACTGTAAGAGGTTAGTAACACCAGCAAAGCCACCTACACATAAAAATATAAAATCCTTATCCTTTGAACAGGTACAATAATGAGCCTATTCTACTCGGTTAGTCCTGACTAAGCCACTGAAGTGGGAAGAAAATGAATGAAAAGCCGTTTCTTTCTCCATTGCCAGAGAACAGCTCTCAAAACAGCGCTTTTCAGCGGTACCCTGATTAGAATGGCTGGTGGCTCGGGGGAATCCCGCTTGCCAGCCTTGGCACCTCGCTGATTTTCAGCACTATTTGTTACTTTTTTTAAACCCAAAGCAAGTTGAAACTAATCAAAACACGCTTCTTTAACAGCCAGGGATTTCACAGCCAAGCCCTGCTTAAACTCATTAATGTAAATAGCTTTGTCATTTTATAGGGTATGTTCTGAGTAAAATGAACAGACCTTAGTGTGAAATTGAATTTTAAAAATCTTGATTTTTTTTTTCCCCTTCCTCTCTCCTATCTTTCTGAATGTGTCCTAAATTTTTGCCTGCGCGAAGGTAACCTTGCTCATGCAATCTAATGTTTAATAGCCATATTGAAGAATACCCCAAAGATGAGTCAGAGCGTTGCTGAAATTTGCACTGAAGTCATAGAAAAACATAACCCCTGAATCAAGAAGAATTTGTGGTCTTTCCTATATTTCCTGTCCCAAGGTAGAGATCCTGCCTCTGCAACTATTTGCTCTTCTTTAAAATAAGAAGCTAAATCCTCTGGTGTACACTGGCATAGTTCCACCTGCACTGATAAACCGGTACAGTTCTATACCAAGGGAGGGAGCGCTCCCCTCATCACATTTATTTTTAATAGGCTGACTGAAGAACAATAATCACTCTGGACCTATAGAGACTTAAGACTGGACAGATATTATGGCTGTATCTACTTATGCAATTGAGAACAGGGAAATTCATGAATTATGGGCTATCCCTAGCATTAATGTAAGCCGGAAATGTTCTTATTAAGCTATTTTGATGGAAAACGTTGACTGGTTGAAATATTGTTGGAAATGCATGTATTTTTTATAAAATTCCATATGATTTCCTGTCAATCTCCCAGGTTGTCAGACAACCTTTTCTTCCTGTGTCTGCCATTTGCATTAGCTTTGCTGCATCATTTTGGCTGAAAAAGTGAGTTGTTCCTGTTGTGCAATAGGGAATCCAGCTCTCTGCTCCTCTTCAAACTAACAGAGCTGATATTGACCTTGGTCTTGTAGAGTCAGTGTCCTTTTGGAAAAAAAAAAAACAAGCAAAACCAAACCAACCAAACAAAAAAACCCGCCAAAAAACTGTGTGTACATATATGCATAAATACATACATACACACATATATTTTAAAATTTTCTCAGGAAATTTTTCATTCCTAATGACAACACAGCACCACTAGATTGTGCTAATCTTTCAGCAGTGTAAAGACTGCCTTTTAATCAGGTCTAATCTTGCATACACTTATGTAGATTTCCCTAATGACATTGTAATTTCATCTCTGTGACACCATAGGACTGACAGTAATAATTGTTTCAGCATTTGTTATTACCTACTGTCCAAAGCCTTTGTTATTTCATAGGATACCAAATGCATTTATTGGGATACCCTACTTCTAAAATATACAATGGAAAAATTATGGTTGTCATAAAATGTTCTAAATGTATGAAGAACGAAGGGAACAGCCCTATTTCTCACATGGTCTGCAGGATTAAATCACATACTTTGGGAGAACTGTTGCTTATTAAGAAATTATTTATGAGTTGAATTATATCACTTCTAAATATATAAAGAGTTGGGATGGCTTCCAACAATTACTAAAGAAGCCAGCCGAGTGATGCTTTCCAATTAAATCAGGCTGACTTTTTTTTTAACTTCTCAGTGTCCCGTGTTCTTTCTTCTGTTTTTCCATGATTCAAGTAGATAATCTATTAACCTTGTACAGCTGAAGTCTCACACGTCTTCTCTTTGGTATCCTTTCATGTGGTGGTGGATCAGTAGGAGTCTCTCTGTAGGTACTCACTACATGAAAGGTTTCTTTCTTGTCCCTATAACTGCTGCTGGTGATGCTTAAGTTCTTGCTTTTATTTAGGACCAGTTGTTATACAGAGCTTCAAAGCTTATAACTTCTGATGGCTCATTTATATTTGTATTGTTCATTCTTTGATAATGACTGTGTTAAAAAACCTGCAGAAAACAGTGCAGCACAGAAAACATTGACTTCCATGGTAGCGCCTACACTGTTCAAGTTATGCAAGGAGATAGATGTAACTCCATGACCTAATTTATTAGCAGGGGAATAAAGACAGATTAATTAAAAACAAAAATGCCAAACAAGAAAATCCACTAAACCATAAAGCATTCCCTTTCCCACTTGTATTGGATGAAACTCAGATGTTTACAGAGAGGTTATGCACCACCGCTCGTGCTATATAGCACTTGTAAGAGCTCTCTATAGAGTAAAAAAAATCCCAACTCTCCACAGAGGTTTATTTCCTAGGTAGTACAGTTTAGCACTCAGCCTAGATCAGTAAGACCTGGGTGGACATACCCAGACTGGAGCAGCCCATGAACTTTTCCCAAGATGACAGTGAAAAAGGCATCTAAGAAAATCCAGTCAATTATCTATAAGCTTAAATTTACTATATAAGCGTGCTCAACTGAAGAAAAGTTAAGTAATCTGCAAAATGAAACAAAATATTGAAAAATCACTGCAGTAGACTATTGGGTGAGTGTTTATTCCTTGGCAGATCAGCCCTCCCATAGCTGGCTATAGTCATCGTTGCTGCAGAGTTCACTTTGTTCTACGCTAAAGGAGTATGTCTGCTCCAGAGTACATAGGGCCTGCCTTTATTGCTGGCGTTGGAATTTTGCCATTCAAAGAACTAATCAGAATTATTTATTTTTTCCAGCACTTTGGGGTAGATAGCAAGCTCATTTGGGTATCTGGCATATTTATTTAGCTCTGTTACTGGTTCACCTAGTTACTGATGACCATTTACAAGATTTAAATAAAGGTTTCTCCTCCATCAGTGCTAGAAAATGAAACCAGATTGTGTTACTTGGAAAAATTATTCAAAATGATAGAAATCATTCTTGAACAAGACAGACAGAAATAGCCCAACACAAGCGTATTCTGCAGTTGCCAGTTGAAACAGCAGCCTATTTTGTGCTACGCCTTTCACTGATTCATTTCTAGGGTTGTTCTCTAAAAAGAATCTACAGTTAGTGGGTCTGAACTGCTGCTTTCTGTCAAGTGGAAACTGAGTGGCTATTCCATAGCCTTTTTCCAAAAGCTCCTTTTGAAAGCTGAAACACTGGAGCACAGAGATCTGCCAGAGCGCGCCACTGGGAATGCAGGAATGCAGTCCTTGCCTGGTGTCTGTACGTCCTGCCAGCTCCTCCCTTTCTGCTACGACAATTCATACGCTGTAATAGTGGCTATTGCTGCATATGCAACGTAGGAGCTTTAGCCAGAGGATTAATGAAGCCAAATCCATTTGTCACGCATCCGCATCTCCACCAACCTTTAGGAGAACTTCCCTAAAACAATGTTCGACAGTACTCGGACTTGCAGGCAGAGCAGAGCTTGAGACAAACTGCTTTCCTTCCTACAGACTGGAATTACCCTGTCATGCTGTTCCATGTGACTATATATTAAGGGGTTGGCACTTACAGAACTATCTACTGTTTTCAATAAAGGCGGTTTCAGGACCTCAAGTTTTCTGGGCACAGGACTACCATCTGAATTGATGCTTTTAGGACATTGCAACCATCTCTGCATGGGAGACAATACAGTGGTAGTTCTTGCTAAGACTGATAGAATTAAGGTAGTGAATTATGTGCCTTGGGTAGGGGGAGGACAGTTTCTGATCGTGTGCAGAATACCTCTGCTTTTCCTTTACATTGTATATGGGCAGCCAGAACCCTGGCTACTCCTGTTGAATGCACTTCTTACTCTTAAAGTCCTTAGGAGCAAGCCAGAAGAGAAGTAGTCTGTGAGGCACTAGCCAAAGAGCACTCACAAGACAGTGGATGAGTCTGTGATTATTATAGTTGAGCTACTCTAACTCGTGGTTAGTTGTATTCACAGATTAACCTCATAAAAGATAATTTAAAGCCACTGTGCTAGGCTCAGGTAGGGCTGTTAGTCCCTTGGGTAATGTTCCTTACAATCAAACGACACATGAGATTTGGGAATCAGCAATACAACTCACCATCTCATTGAATTATACCACACCTCACTACATTTTCACTATGACATTCAAAGGGAAGGGCACACTAAAATACATGTTTATGTACTTTAAACTCATGGCCTTAAACAGATTTTTGTGGAACGTCCACCGTGCTTTTTAAAACTGCATTCTCACAAGCCGGCAAGCTTCTGTAAAACTCTTGCCAACCACGATCAACCATGGATAATCTTTTATGGCTAGAATTGAGGATTTTTCTTAATACTATATTATCTGGGGGTAATGAAACATATAAAGAATCCCTGCAAAACTCTTCAAGTTGCTTAAGGCCAACATAAGGCCTTAGTAGTATATGGACCTTAGGTCCTTATTGAAGTGTATCTTATGGAGATCTTTTTTCCTCATATGAATTTCAGTCAGAGCTGGGATGGATACAAGAAGGAGTGGGAGAAGGGAAAGTCTTATCCCCCTTTCACCCCCAGTTCCGCTCAATTCATTCATTTTGTTATGTGCTCGTGGATGTACAATGTATTTTCCTCCTCTAGGTCAGAGCTGCATCCATCCCTGCTGATTGTATGCTTTAACCTTCTTCTGCCCCTTTGACAACAGCTAGTTGTTCAGCTCACTTCCAAAATAGCACTTAGCTGCTCCAAAAATTATCATAGCTTCTCTTTTGGGTCACAGCCAATGTGGCCTCTGTCAAACTGTTTATTTACAATACATCTTAAAAGCCCTCTGACATCCCAATCAGTAGTAAAATGAAATAATCATTGATTTCTTACAAGATGTATCAATCTTTATACCATTATGGAGAGGAAGGAAAACAGAGTCTTGAGAAATAATCAGAGGAATAACTTTTGAATCTCAGTCTGGAAACAGCAACACACACACACACAAATATACGCATATATTTAACAAATAAGGATTTTGAACATATTTGCTACATTTTTATAATTTGAAAGCTCTCAAAGCATACTGAACACACATATCTTTCCGTTTTTGGTTGCAGAGTATATCCTGCTTAATAAACCACCACCGCATAGCATGTTGGCTCTTATAAATAACCACTAAAATGAAGGCTTCTAAGAGAGTGTAGATCTAGCCGGTTATTAATGTTAACACTTAGCACCTAGATGAGAGTCTCTGCTCAGCAAGAACTGAGAAGTCCATTGCATTTGTCTTAGAAAGGTCTTTCTCTAACATCCCTATTTGGAAAAGAAAAAGGAAAAGACAGTGAAACAACTTTTTCTTTTCCTCTCCAAGCAGAAGTTACGAAAATCCTCTCCATATAAAATTGTACAGAGAAAAAAAAAAAAAAAGGCTTCCACAGCAATCAGTTTCTGAAGTATTTAAAATTCCCTTACTTGACTTAGTTAAAAAGTAGTATTACTGCTACCACAAATTTGCTAGAAAGATAATGACAGATCTGTCCTGAGCTTCAAAGAGCAGGCACTTGTTCATTGTTCTTTTATAATGGAATACCAAATTTTCACTCATGTTTGGAAATCAAGTGACAAAATCCTTTGACTACAGCTATGTACAACAAAGGCACTAATTAGAAAATTCCCTGGCAAATGACAAAGCCGAGACTTATTTCTGTTGAAGACCATGATGTTTAAACTTATTAAGGTAAATAAGAAATGCAGAAGACAAGGATAATCAGATATATTTGTGTCATATTTTTATTCTCAAATATGTTGTACCTGATTCTTTTTTTTCCATATAAAAAGTGTACCTTCTAAATTTTCTAAAAAAACCCCAGCAGCGTCTTTTACTTCCCACCTTCTCCTAAGCTGTAAACCTCTTCCTGCTGTATATGTTATCCATGTCAGAGAACAAATTCAATTTTTTTTAATTTATCCAATCACATCATCTTTGTCTTTGTACCCATCAGATTTCACACTCAAGCTGAGAATTTTCATTAAGGTCTGGAAAAGGACAGATTTTGGGACACAGCTAATCATGATTCCTTTAGTCTACCCAAGTATTATGAAACATTCCAGGAAATGTAAACTTTCCAAAGCTTTTTGCCATTTGAACATTTTGATTTAGAATGAATCCTCAGTTCTTCAGTGGTATTGGTTTGTGCATTTAAACATCAACTTTATCTCTTTCTTCTCACGCTAGGAATCCCACTTCAGACATAGGCTAATTAACTACAATTTAGAATGGAGTAGGAATGATTACTCTACTGTAATGCTGCTGTTTCTTAGCAACCGTGAAAAATATGATGAAGGATGTGAAAGAGAGACCCAAATAACATCATTTCCACCTAGACTGAGAACTTCCACCTAGACTAACCTGCTAGTGGGATAGTAAATTAATTTTAAATTTCCATTTGCCTACTTCAGTGCTATGTCCTTTGCAGGCTCTAACAGTGTGATTTTCACAGTCCAGGATGGCACTTAAGCATTTAATTTCCACAGAGCTGATAACACCTGCTAGCTACTAAAAAAAAACTTGTAAAATTTCATTAGAAAAATATTTTCCTGCTTCCTTCCCACATAATGACTTATGTCTAGCACTAACTCCTCACTTGATGGGAGTTTTACCAAAGTAAAACTGCAAGGTTAGGCCTTGCTTCAGTGTTAAACTATAAACAAAATTTATTTTATTAATAGCAAAATTGGTAATTATGTTTTTCCCCACAATGCTAATAAAGTATTTTGAGCATTTAAATTGCTTTACTGTACTCTGAAGATACTTATTTCATATATTAACCAATTTTACACTGCAAGACAAACAATGCTGTCACTGATTTTCAAAAATACTAATAGAATTAAAAAAATAGTCTGACAGCTCAAAGTCCAATTAAAAATCAAATTCCTTTAATACTTGCAGAATCTTTTTATGCCTTGCTATGTAGTCCTACTCTGCAATTGCTACTTGCATATAACATTGTCAATACTGCAGATTTAATTTTTACTGTGGAAGGGATGGAAGATTGGTCTCTGTGATCCTATTTATATTTTGCTTTTTGAGCATGGGAATGTCTGAAACGGAAAACCACACAGCGGACTTCAAAGTACCAAAGTGAGGATAAAAACAAATTAATGGCTCAAAATAACATGAACCACATAGTCAGATTTTGGTCTATGCACCTGAGATGCACAGAACGTGCAGTCACGGGAGATACGCATGATAACACTGCTTATTCTCGCAGCCTCTGGAGCTGGGAAAGCCCCAGCTGGAAGGGGTGGAGGTCTGTGTAAGTATTGATAGTCTCATGGCTAAGCCAAGGGTCACAACCCCTACCAGGATGTAAAAGTCCCATATCTTCACCTCCAGTGTGTAAGATAGTGCTGCAGCCTGTCATGGGAAGCGCATCTGGCACAGAATGAGGGAAGAACGGTGGTGCCAGGATGCAATGTGGTAATCTGCCAGCCTTCCTGCAGCAGGACCTTCCTAAGAGAGAGTCCAGGTCAAAGTGCCTTGCTGCTGTCTCACCCATAGCACAAGGTGCTCCTCATCAGCAAATCTATGGCTTCACTGACCAGCTGCACCTGGTGCTTGAAATGGAAGAGAAGCAGGAGGAGCGTGTGTTATCTGCTGTGGGGGATTGTGGAGAAGGCAGTTGTGGGAGGCTGAAATGCAGGATGTGCAACTTGCATGGTGGTTGTGCAGCTCCTTGGTACCACTGGCATGTCTTCTAACATGGGAGGTCTTGGGGCTGTTACTTGTTGGAGGCTGTGAGAAATTCTTGTGCTAATATTATAATGTACTTTGTTCTTCTTGTCTGGGCATTCGTTGCTGTGAGAGGTTGCGTACTTGGCTGGAAGGGAGCCTTGGTCTGACTTGGTGACCGTTCTGTGCAGCCTACAATAGTATGCTGGGGCCTGCATGGAAAATCTCTGCAAAAGACAGTAGCTTTTTCATGGTGCTACAGAGTGTGTATAGGGTTTTTGTGGTCCTGTGTTTCTCTGGCAGCTGGCACAGGTGGAACCGGGGCTTCTCTCGGTGGTCACCACGGTTTTGCTTCATTATCTCATGGAACTGAGAATGGATCCAACTGCTTGTGTAAGTTGTTGATTTTTTTTTCTGAAAGAAGCCAATCTAAACATATAAAAATATGAAGCTGTAATTCTTTAGTCATAAACTTATAGTGGTGTCTGGCAGGGCATTCTGCAAAGTCCTGCGTGAACCAAGGAGCCGCCTCTAAAGGCACTGTGTGGTAATGCATCCACCAGTCTGTCTGATTATGTATTTAAAGGACTCTTGTTTACTCTGTGACTTTAATATTAAGGTTAGTTTGGCAGTGTTTGAATTTTTGCTTGTTTAGGTTGTGTGGTTTTCTGGGGTTTTTTTGTTTGTTTTTTAAAGCAGAGATATTCTTTAGTAGTCTGAAAGAAACTGTTGGATTAATCAGTATAAGCAAGTACATGCTCTGTGCTCAAGTGGTGCTCTCAGAGTGTTTTCTTGCAGTGTAAGCTCAAATGGTCCCTGGGAATACCATTTTACTGTATTTTAACTGCTTTCTGTTGAGATATTTTATTTTAATCTATGAGGTAGATAAATGTTTAACTCCTTTAATATTCAAATGAATATCATCAAGGCTTGATTAGTTTATTCCTGGCAGCAGAAGAGCTGAACATTATGCCAATTTCTTTCTGTAGTAGTCTTGTTCATGCACTGTATTTCAGTAATTTTGCTCTGATGTGCTTTCCTTGCATAGCCCAGAGTGACTTTGTAGCACACTCTTTGAGAGAAAACATGACTGTTCCTTTGTCTCCCCCGTAGGATAAAACTTAAGAAAACCTTTGTGTTCACAAGTTCCGAACTTGCCGCTCCTAAAGGCTGGCTTGCAGGTAAATGGAAGGCAAGACCGTACTTGGTTTGGAGTCCTATCTCCATAAGGTAGCCTGTATCTCTTTCTCCTTCTGTAGTCTGGAGCTGAAGAGAGCCTGTTTTCTTAGCCTTGCCATGTTTTGAATTCATAAAAACTGAATGAAAGATTTGGTGTTCCTGGCTATAGATTCAGCAGAGCAACTCAAGACCTGGTCCTTACAGTGTTCAGCTGAGTGACCACCTGGAAGGCACCTCACCTCCCTTACTTTGCATGGAAACCAAAGTCTGTGGGAGGAAGGCTAAAGTGTCTTAAGTCTTTCCCTTACTGGTCAGGATGAGGCTGGAATTCACAACAGGACTCTGGAATACTCCATCTGTTAAGATGTAACCTAAAACCTACCAAACTTTGTTTCTTTCACCCATTCTTGTAAGTGAAAAAGTATTTTTTTTTTTCTTCCCCCTTTTTTTCCCCCTCCTTCACTCTGCTTAGATATTTCCAGGGGAAAGTTATAGTATTATGAAGAAAGGAGTAAGGCTAACTATAATTCATAGGTTCTAACATTCCTTTTTTTTTTTTGGTTAAAAATCAGATTCTGAAGATAGGTGGTCTGTTTAGTCTATCTTGGGTCACTTTAGGAACAGCTCTACTTTTGTAATAATTTTTTTTTTCCTGCTATATATGGCTTTGTTATAACAAGATTAAAATAAAACCCCCAGATGTTCAATGTCTAAAATTACGTTGTCAGGTTTGCCAGAAAATGTATCTGCTCCTCAGCAACTGCACTTGGTATTAATTTGCCTCCTGGCCTCACTGCACTGTTAAGCTGTAAAACAACACGTCATCAGTCTGTAGGCTGGGAGTAGATGGTGGATTTTCATTTGAGCAGAATCTATCTTCCTTTTTTCCAGGTGTAACTTACACCCACAAAGTGCTTCTAGTGGGTATTAGGCAAGTTGCATCTACAGCTGTCTACAGGAGATAGTTATATTTTAGTATTATTTAAGGGGGGGGGGAATTTGCCAATAGGTGTCAATAATGGCTAGTGGCTATATGATATGTAAATACAAGACACTATTGACAGACCTCCAAGTATAGTTTGCTGATGACTTAGACTGGCTTTTTTTCTGCTTTCAAAGCCAGCTGGCACAGAAGGTGGCTGCAGCTGCCTTCTGGAGAACATTAGCTTCCGGAGAGGTGAGGGCCGTCCGCAGTCTACAGGGCAGTGCCTGCTGTAGCAACTGAGGATCCGTAACACCTGAGGTGGTGCTGGGAGGGATTAATCTGAAATGAATCTAGGGGGATGAGAATGGATTGTGAATGTGATCTGATAGCACAAGATACACACAAGTGGTGCACCCTGATCTCATGGTTTAACACAATCTATGGTTTTTCAGCTTGCTGCAGAGAAGGAGGGATAAGAATAATGAAGTGGTTTTCTTTAACTTTTTCAGCTGTGTCTTCATGAGCCTTTGCAACTGAGCTGTCTGCATTTACATTTTGGAAATCAATGTTTGTGTTATATCACCTGCAACTTGGTAATTGGGTAAGTGATCAATGAACAAGGCTCAGAAGCTCTAAAGTTGCAGCCAGCAAGGGTTGTTTGGCAAACATTAGGATTGGTGGGCTACCTGCACAATCTACGCAGATATTAACTGAAGTAATGACACTCTCCAGAAAGATTGGAGCTTTTATCTAAAAGGCTATCAGTGTTGAAAATGAGATGGAGTTAAGGACAGGTTTTTGGCAAAGGTTATTCTGTCTGCTCACATGGAAAGCAAAGTCAGGATAACAGTTTGGTTTGGTGTAGAAAATCATTGTTTATATTGCTGGACTAAGCTTCAAATTGCTGTGTATTGTTCCAGTATCGTAGAAATGTGAGGTTGAAGGAACAAACTTTTTATCAATCATCTAATCCATTCCTTTCCCTGAGGTAAGACTAGCAGGCTAGAAGAGATAATTGTCTAATCCGTTCCTAAAGACCAATGTCCCTTCGTAGCTTAATGCAGCGCTTGCAACTCTTACAGTTAGAAAGATTTTCCTAATGTCAGACTAAATCTCCCTGGCTGCAAATATGCTGAGTGCTTCTTGTTCTGTCTCCAGCAGACATCGATCCCTGCATGCATTAACTAATTTTAGCAAACTTCCAGTATGTGTGTGTGGTGAAAACATTGTCCTGTAGTGATTTCATTTCTAGAGTAAATAAACTGATATTGAGAAGTGAGAGAAGGAAAATAACATTATCCGCTACAGCTGTTTACTAGTAAATCTTCAACCTGTGTTTTTACAGGCAAGATTACTGTCAGAGCTCTATTAATGAAAGGCTATGCCTCAGATGGACCTGATTTTGGAGTTTGTTATATTTCAGGCCAGGTTTCATTTGGCTTTCTAGAATTGTTGGAGGTTTAGTGCCAGGTTACCAGATCTTGTCACCTTAGAACAGGATTTATTATTCCTTCCACTAAGACATTGCCTGAGATGAAGCAACAGAGGGCAGATGGTTTTAAAGCACAAATTCACACCCTAGAAAGCCAGCTTCCTGCAGAAAAGTCTTAACAGACAGGATCGGAAAATGTCCATATTCCTTGGCCTGCACGCAAGTGAGCTTGGCAGCAGGCAACCTCTTGAGAAGATTATGGTGTGGGTGGGTTATATATGTAAAGTCCACACAGACGGTTTTATGTAGAAGAACTGAAACTTGGGTTATGAGGAAAATAGAGTGACTCTACATGCTGTAGGGAATACTTTTCACTCTGACTTACAGTGGGTTTCTTGGGGAGACTGTGGTCTTAGATCGTGGTGTGTGTATCACAGTCATGGAAGAAAGCCTGTGTCCTGTCACTTGATCAGGATCTCTTTTTGTGCTTGATCCCACCCCGTATTTTTAAAGACTTGTATTGGAAAATATGCCAACAGTTATGAGCACGTTAATTCTGCCAAACTTGTTTTGTTCTGGTAAATTCTCTTTGGGTGAAGAGCTTTTCTCATTTCAGTAAGAGGCTCAGGTATTAAAGCAAAAAGCAAAACAAAGCAACACCTGATAGTTTCAAATTGTGGGTTCTATTTTTATTCCAGATGTGCTTTCACTGCCAGAGAGCTAGACAGTTGGAATCGGAAGCAAATGGAAAGATGGGGAAAAACTATGAGTGTATTCTCTTTAGTTGAAATGCTAAAAAATATGAATTTTCTACTTCTGTTTGTAACATTCCTTTATTGTCTTATATGCAGTAGCACTGCTTATTGGAAAAAAAAATTTGCAGTCACCTGTTTAATATGACAAAATTGTGTGGTTAAGATAAATTAGTTCTCAAACTGCAGCCTTTTATGAAAGACTTTTGAAAGACCATATTGAATGCATATGTATCTTTCATATCTAAGATGATGTGTTAACTGCAGAGGTGCAGCTTCTTTCTCAGGGATGGAACTTCTCTCATACTTATAAAAGTATCCATGGTGATCATGCACTGCATTGATATTATTATTTACTGGCTTTTAATAAAACATCTTGGGGTTCTTACTGCACAAACTCATAATGAAAGACACTCCTGACCTAAAAATAGGAAAGGTAAACAGACAAAGCAGACCAGGAGTGGGAGGAGAAATAGACACAACTGAAATACTTGCTTAAGGCTGTGATTAAGACCCTGCTGTCAGTCCAGTACTTCATCCATCGGATTCTGAAAGGGTATCATATGGGAGGTTGCACAAAGAAATTAGACTGATATTTTTACAGTGTCCTTAAATTTCAAATCCTGCTTGCTTTGAAATTCAGGAAGGTGTTACTTAACAGAAATCTAAAGTGGCAGTTTGTTTTCAAAGATATACAAATGACAGATACCTTTTACAATGTATTAAATAGGTGGACAAACAGTTAATATGGAAGTCCAGGCTTAATATGAATACAGTATTACTAGTACGCATACCTACTGGGATGTTACATGAAGAAAGGAATCCTGCCACTTTTTTTAATGATGGAAAAACTAAAAAGAGAAGAAAAAAACCTGGAAAACCTTACTCAGATATTTTCTTTCCATCTTTTTCCAAATGAGCATGTGGAAACATGATGAAGCTTCTTAAATACTGCCATTTTCTGTTACTCTGCATGTGTCTATCCCTGTGTACTCTGTTAGAACAGCTATGAATTGCATAAACCGCAAATCAGCATTCCATCTGTTGAAACTGGACATATCTGGGCATGTCCTAGGAGTATCCTCCCTATACCCTTTAACTGTAGCCATCTAACATTTCCTCTGTGATGCTGGCTCTACATGGGTAACTGCTATTGCAGAGTTGGTCACCCTGCTTTCACTGGCTCAGGTAGTACTGTCCTGAGATTAATTTTTATTTGCTATTTCACTGTAAATCGTTTGTTTTAGGCAAGCTAGCCTCTGTTTCCCCCTTATCATCGTGAAAGGGGTGTGTGTGTATATATGAGCCCAAGTGGAAGTAACTTTAAATACCAGTTTTATGTGTGTCTGCATATATAAACTTTTTTTGGTGGATCTGCTAAAAACAAAATGCAAAAAACCCCAACAAGTGAAACTACTCCAACTCCTGGCACAATCCAGGTGTGCTACCCTCAAGGCCCGAGAAAGAGTTGCAAAAGATCAAAGTGGAGATTTATTCCAGTGTGGCAGCAGCAGCATTGTGTGCAGTTCTCCCTAGGGAGGCAGCTTCCCAGCCATGGTGCTCCTCAGGGGCAACTGCAGGGAGGCAGAGAGAGATTTATCCCCAATAATGGTCTGCAATTTTGACAATGCAAAAATGCCCTGTAACATTCTTTTCTTCCCCAGAGCTGTTATTCCACACTGTATCTCTCAAGAGTTGCAGAGCCTGTACCTTCTATGACTTATTCAGGTCTTGACATTTGCTAAAATATTTAAAACTTAGCTTTAAAGTCTTACCTACTGATGTGTGTGCACTTCCCATTCATTATAACGGGGCACGATCATTACTGGAGTGAAAAACGTGAACCAACAGGATAATGACTTCCATTCTACTTCTCCAGAACACTGTTGTTTTTACTTACTGTTTCTAATGTTTTGTGTATTCTTATGAAGGAAACTCCTTTTATATTGTTTGTTGTATTGCTGCATTAAGGATGATGTCAAAACAACTTACTGAAACATATGAGTTGAAAGTATTTAGCTTTTCTTCTATATATAGCATATTCTTACTTAAGGAAAATTACTTTTGTCCACTTCACATATGTATAAAAAAGCTTAGTTATATTCAGTTGTGCTGTTTGTATTAAAAAAAAGTTTTCAGCCCCCAAAAATGTTAGACTAAGGCAAGTCTCAAACCAAATGAATTCAAGTAGATTGTTGTAAAACTTTCAGCAACAAAATTGCTGCGAGTTTTATGGGCTTTATGACATCATGTGTATTTTTATCACTTTATCATGGTAAAGAAGCCACATTGCTTTAAAAGCAAGCTAAGTACTTATTTAAAGATTTGTTTTCAATATCTTTAACAACATATGATCTGTAGAGCAGACAGAGCTTGTATTTTAGTCATTGATGAAGTGACTAAGCATAGGCATCAACTGTCCCTAAATTATAATCCCTATTAAGAAGCGTAACTACTGCTTTAATGTCTGTAAAAGTGAGGAAAGAAATGAAGTATTCCAGAATTAGTTGTTTAACATAATGGCACACATACTATCTGAATTTCCATCAAATGTGGCTATGAGGAAAAAGAAACTCTACAAATATATCTACAAATATAGAACGGCTGTTTCAGTAACAAATATATAATCAAAAAACCTCTCACAGTCTGTGGTTGCCTGCATTGGTTATTTAGTATGTCTAGTCATACTTTATTTCACTGCACAGCCAGAGGTATTTCACATGCACCTTTCTACCTCCTTGTCATTGACTGCAGTAACTTCAAGGAAATTAAATTCTGTTCTATGAAAATATGGAAAACATTGAATAATGGTTCCCCCACCATCACCCTAAATTCTCTTCCTACACATCACTTGTCTCTGTCTTAATACTGCTCAGCTGTTGCTAAGGCAATATTTTCCTAGAGAAGTTCTAAAAGGTAAATACACAGAGCTGCAAGCAGCGCAAGAGCAACTGTTACTTATCTTCTGTACATGGATGGGCAAGTGTAGACATAGCTCTTGGGAATTCGAAAGCTGCGCAGACATCTTGGCTGCAAAATCACGTAACGTGAGCATGTCGCTCCTGCTGTGCTGCACCATGCAAACGGGGAAGGGCTGCAGCAGAGCCGAGCTGTGCCCTCCCTGTCTGTCTCCCTATCTGCTGGGCAGGACCGTGTGTCCTCTTGTGTTCTGGCAGACTGCACACAAGATGTTGCTGACTGAGGACAAATGAGGTGGGTCTGGCATTTAGGGTTAGCAATCCAGAGAGATGCTATGGTGGAAAATGGGGACTCTGTTTCTAGCCACCCTGGTAATGGAAGGTGAAACCTAGGTGTCGGGGTGGCTGCTGGCCCTGTAAAGGGCAGACTCGGCTCTGATTTGAGTTTGATTCAGCTCAGCCAGGTCAGTGGTGGAGTGGAAAGGTGGACGCAGGCTCTGTGTTAGTGTTCTGGTGAACCTGCACCATTTTGGCAATTCCCCTGCTTCAAGTCCTTTCCCTAAAGCCTCCCTTGGTGTATTTCAGTGCTCTCATCCTTGTCTCATTGGCAGAACAACACTGAAAGAGGCATTCTTGTCGTAAGTGTAGAAGAGTTTAGTTTCTAGAAGCATCTCTTGCCTTCACTGCCTCCTCGCAGCTGTTTAAAGCTTGCTTGCTTTCTAGAGGCAACCTCTGCGAATCCTCTTACAGTATCTCTTCATTAAAAATTATTGGAATTTTTAAGAAAATATATTGGTAAACGTGGGTGGGGGAGATCTGCATGCCATGGTTCTTCACAATACTCTGCAAGAGGGCTAGGCTCTGTTTTCCTTTATTCCTTGCAATTAAGCTATGTCACTAGAAAGCAGTGTCCTCCTCTGACCTCATTTGATCAGAGACAGTCAGGGGCTGCCGTGTCTGGAGAGAACCACAATTCTCCTCTGGACCTGCTATTCAAGCCCAATGATTTGATCTTATGGGAGTGAGGACACACTGCTTCTCCAAGTAGGTGTTTGTTCAGGAATGCACTCTGGAAACAACAGGGAGGCTCTTGTTATCTGTGGAGACAGTATTTTTTTGTGTTCTCACTTTCTGGCAAATATTTTATCTACCTGTTTCAGTATTTGAATATCAAATTAACTTTCTGGTTCTCAACGTGCTTTACTAGTCAAGATGACACTGATCTTATTTGCAAGCCCACTATCTGTATTGTTTGTTTGCCAGAGGAAGCAGGTTAGTTCCTCTGGCAAGGCAAATCTGTTTCTAATACCTCTAATTACGAAGACAAGACAATATCTTACTCCCATCAGTTTCCCCTTTCATGAAGCATAACCTGACAGCACTTACTCCCTTTCATAGTGGTAGAAATCATAAACACAAGAATATTTGAGAAGAAATGAGTTAAGGAAGAAGAATCGGGTCAATACTGAAAGAATTGAGGCTTGCAAAAGAGTAGCACATTGGCTGAGGCACAGGGGAAATGAGATCAGTTACGTGCTAAAAGATGTGGGTATCTGGAGGAGGAACACAAACAAATTATTAGTGTAAAATGTGAGGATGGGTGGAAAGAGAAAGAATTGAAAAAAATTCTAGAGGTCAGAAGATGGAGAATACAGCCAAAATCTTGGTATCTGCGTTCCTGCAAGGGAATTCCTCTTTGGTAGCATGTGGCAGTCAAAGGGAGGGTGCAAGAGGGCTTTGGACCTTCCTTGCCTTCTGTATGCCCCAGTGCGCTGCATCTGCTGGGCCTTTTTTTCAAAGCATGAGGCATTTCTGCACGTCCTGCCAGGGTGCAGTTCTACTCGCTGTTCTTGACATAGTCAAAACATCCATTTCTACCACCACAAGCTGTTGCATGTAGCAACATAACATTGAAAGTGGCTATTTTTTGGCTCTTCATAACTATGCTTTTAAACACCTAGCACTGAGTAAAATCAGCACAACTTTCTCTTGAACTTGTGGAAGTGAATGATACCAACTAGTTAAAAAGAACCCTAGCTCACAGTTCAGAAATCAGCCTCAAAACTACAGGAGATATTGTGGTCTGGAGGATAAACAGATACCAGCTGATTAACAACTAAGTATTGGGACTGCTCTAAGCCCTCAGGCATCTGATTTAATCCAAATTTTGAAGTTAAATCATGGAATTACAGAGAACACTGGTACTCATCTGTCCTTAAGATGATTTGTTCTTGGCTTTCCATCAATTCTGTACGATTTCTGTCAGGGGAAGTGCTTTGTGGAGAAATGCCAGTGGTGAGTGTTTTGGATGAATATACTGGTCTGTGGTTTTTTGTTGTTGTTTTTGTGTTGTGGGGTTTTTTTTGGGGGGAGGGGAGCAGGGGTGCAGGCAAGGGTGAAATCTCGGCCATATCTGCCCCAAGGATAAAGTGTTATGGCATTCCTTCTTATGCAGGATGATATCTGATACCAACCTTTAAGAACTGATATGGAAAGAGACTTAAAAACAAATACAGGTAAGAGAGAAGCCAGAGAGACCTCATAGCTGAGGTTTATATGATAGAAGCTGGTTTCTGATAGAGATGAGGTTTAATCACTGAACAGAAACTTCCTCTTTTAGTTATATAGAGCCTGGTATATTTAAAGGGCACCAGTTAATCCAAGTTGGTAAGAATAGGGCATACTGGCACTCTGCAAAGTTTGTGGAAGTGGTCTTTACATATACTTAGGCTTGAACTTTTTATCCCATTCCTAAATCTGTAATCCAAGTCAACATTTTTCCTCACTGATTCTTTATCATTTTCTAAGAAATCTGGTAGCTGTGCATCACAATGACTGTACTGATTATTTTTGCATGTACTACTATACATTTATCTGAACAGTGGAGATCATTAATGAAATCATGTATCAAAATAGTGACAAGTATCAAAATAGTGAGGCACCAACTATATCTTGCTTTGAAGTGAACATGAAGGTCACTCTTGATACCTTTTAACCTACTTCCCTCTGACTTCTGGGAGTGAAGGGGAAATGATGCACAAATACACAAAGTTAAAATTAAATGCAAGTAAACAAAAACCACAGACATTCACCTGGCATAACACTATATGGCACAGAGGTTTTATTGGAAAAATCATCTGAAAGATGGTTATCTAAAAAAAAACCCCACAAAACCCCCCCAAACAAACAAAAAAAAACCTGACACAAAACCCCACCCCCCCAAAAAAGCCCCCCAAAACTCAAAAACATCACTTTGAAGAGTCCAAGAAACTTGTATTTGTTTGATCTGCATCTGTCAGTGATTTGACTATGTAAACGGTGTTCTAAAAGTAAATGGAAAACTATTTGGAAAGGAAACAGTAACACAATAATAGCATTAATACATTTCTTCAAAGAGAAAGAAAATTTAGCTTTTCCTGTAATGCAAGCTGCTTGGATAAACAAAGTTAATGCCAGAAATGAGATGCTCATTGGTGATAGTGAGGTATTCTGCTAATTTTTACTATTTGTGTTTCAGAAATTACCTTTCATATTAAACTAGCACCAGTAAGAAGACCAAAGGGAATGTCTTTGTGGTGAAGTGTTTGTTTCATATCATAGATGGAAGTAATCTTCCTTGTATTTTCTGCTGTTACATCAACAGATGTTAGCCAAAACCTATATCTGTACAGAGAGACTGGTCACTCTGTTCCTCTGTAGGAAGGCTAGACAGAACCAACTGATAAAACTTGACCTAAACCAGAATCTCTACCAAGGAAGGATTACTGACCACTGGAAAGGACAGCAAAGTGACTTTTGCTCTTTCTCAGCCTTTTTCATTAAAGATGGCTGCCTTGAAGAGCAGAAAAATTGCTGGCTACTAGCCAGTGTCTGAGCTCAGCTTGGCTTCTCAAGAAGTTTGAGTCTTGGGTATAAAGTCATAATTACTGCAACAAGTCAGTCTCAGCTTCCTATGGGTCTCCTTCAGATAGACTTGTCAGCCTATAAGATGCCCTCCCATAATCTAACTGGCAGAGAGATTTCTGCAGACAAATGGCAAATAACACACTTCTAATTGAGCAAGGCTCCAAACCCAGGTCACCTGCCCTGAGAGAGGTCCACAAGCAGTCCAAGAGCCTGGACAGCTTTGAGCGGTGCACCAGAAGTCAGGGTAATAGTGAAGAATCTCTGCACCCTGCTCTGACCACAGGGTCTATGTCTGTAAATAAACTGGGACGGAACCTGTTGTACATGCATCGTGCTGCCATCTGGATGCAAGCTGAATTCTTTCCCACACTCCAAATGTTGTTTAATTCATACTGGCCACTGTTATCCTCTGTCTCATGCCAGGACATTTTGTGGGAGGCTATCTGGTATGGGCTGAAACAGTGCCAGAAGCATATTAATAGATAAACAGTTTAGAGGATTGTGTACCACTGCTTGGGCCTACAGCCAGGTCCTGCTTAGTTTACTAGAAAAGATAGTGAGCGCTCTTAGAAAGTTACAGGGTTCTCCTGCTTTCCGGGGACCTGGGAGGGCCTGTCACCCCAAGGCTGGTGCTGTGGGTAAAATGCAAATACAAAAGGCTTCTCAGGCAGGCCAGGTCTTCTGGAACTCTCTCTCATCTATCTGGCCTACTGTTTTCCTTTTCATCGGGGGTTTATAGCTTTGTTCTTCAGTTAACAACAAAATCAAGTGACCTACTATTTCTACCATGACTTCTTAGTCTTTGGTGTAGATGAGAAGAAAGGATAAAAGATTTATTTCTTCAAATGGGAAGTGTGAGATTTTTGAGGAGATGCACTCATTGCCCTGTACAGGTCATCCACTATTGCCAAAATACCACATCAAATGGCACCTGCTCTCAGCCCAGGCCTTTGGCAAGGCAGACAGGAGTGGTCGATGACGGCTGTGTGGCAGATATGCTTCATGTTCCTATCTATGAACTTCATCTGGCAACATAAATTCCTGCACCAAGGCTTGTCCATATCCACACATTAGAAAAAGCAGAGGCTTTCTGTTCACTGACTGCTAGCAGCATCATAATTTCAGGTGGGAACAGCTCAATTTGGGACTATGGAGAGCCCCGAACAACCATCACTCACATAAGTGTAAAATCAACCTCTCTGCCTGAGAAACAGGCTATCTCTGACCTGGCAAAGTTGTGGCTGGCCTCTGCCTGCTATTCGTGTGTCTGGGTGGCACTATCATACTCTGTCCTGAAAGTGAGTAGTTCTGATCAAGAATATCAAATATTTATGCACGAAGATAACTTTACACAACATCCTTCATGTGCCTGCTGTCCCTACCTGGGAGTCAGATTCTGCTTCACCCATGATGACAAGTCCTTCTGAGGCCATGTGTTTTCATACCCCATCCTCTCAAAAGTAGGAAGAAACTATCAAAGCTCCTGGAAAAGGGTGGTTACCTCATGCACTACCAGCTGTTGCTGCTTAGCAGTCTCATCCACAGATGTTGCTATTGCACAAGCAGGTGAGCTTGAGCATCAATCCAGTGCTTCATGAAGTTCGTATTTCCCTTGATTTTAAAAAGCAGAAGCCTGAACAAGTTGACCTGTTCAACTAAACTGTCTATTCTGCTTGTCCAAGTTGAATAGACAACTTGACAAAAGTGGGATTATTTATGGTCTTTACTAGCATCACAGCATGATTAGATTTTTTTGCCTTTCAAAGTTTTTACTTTTTTCTTTCTTTGTGCCCCCTCCCTGGTTGACAAGGCTCCCAATCTGATGGTCACTGTGCTAAAGAGGGCTCTGTATGTAAATCAGCAGCCCAGGTGTTTCCTGGAGGGAACTGTAGAGAGATCCAAAAAAAATTCACCCAGCCAGGCTCTTGGCTCAAGTGCCTGCCCTAGCTGCTGCTCTTACAGGCAGCTGCTGCCTGCTCATCCTGAAGTGTCTCTTGCCCACTCTGTCTTGGCAGAGAAACTTGGACACATGCTTGCCTCAGCTTGCAGTGTGATCCAAAAAGCCCTGTAAGAGAGTTTGGAGCATGGGTTCCCATGACATGCTAGGTCATGTCTGTTGTCTGGCTATCTTTTTTCAATTAGCTTTGTTTTTCCTTTGTTTTCCAGCAGAAGGGAAGGGAGAGCCCTTTATTAGACAGGTGCTAGAGAGCACTTCATTACAGAAGCATCCAGTAGAGTCCACACCTTCCACTCAAGATAGTTTTTTGGGTTTTTTTCCTACCTTCCATACTTACAACATGCTGTTATCTACCACTTCTGCTGGCTTGTCTGAAGTCCAATAAATATTATTGCATATCTGACTTGGACCTTTTTATGTAGAATCAAAAGAAGGCTTTGTTAAATCAAAACCCTCTTTGTTCAAACACAGAAGTATTCCCTGGGGCAAAGTATACCTCTTGTCGTGATAAACATTGTTCAAATGACCAGTGTCATATTGCAAAAAGAGTTATAAAATGCCTACTTGCACTTTATATCACATAAGCATGTTACTGATGCCTCAAATAATTAGGTGCTAAATATCTTACAGTACGTTTTCTAATTCATTTTATATTTACAAGAATATATTAGCTCTTGAATGGCATTTAACTCTGTAAAACAGTGATTAAAATATGTAACAGGCTTAAAAGATTAATATCACAAAAGTACAGGCAGTTCACTTTGCATGATAAATAATTTGCAGAAAAAATTATTTGCTAAGCATTGCAAATCAAACAATATTACAGCTCCAGAAAAATTATTTGCATGTTGGAGCTGTTTTACAACAGTAAATAATGTTTAAACCTGTTGTTGTTTCTACTAAGTATATATTTATTGTCCAGGGTAAAGTTCAGATAATTTATCAAATAATTTTAAATGCATTAATATTTTTGTGGCAGGAGTTGCAGGGTAAGATCTTGGCCCTATTGAAGACAACAGTAAGACCCCCACTGCCTTTATGGATGCAAGCCTGGTGATAAGGTTGTCTTCATTTTGTTATCCCTGGCATCATACAAAGTTGTAGGCTCCACAGTGTTAATGTTTAAAAAAAAACAAAAAAAAAAACAAAAAAAAAAAATCCTGTCACCAGTTTAGAGTTCTACTTGGAGTGCAAACTGCTGTCTTTCCTAGGCCAAATGTCTTTTGACTTCAGTGGGAGGAATGCCAGAGAAGAGACCAGCAACAGTTTACTCTCCAGGATACGTTAAACTTCATAAAAATAATCTGTATTGTTTCAAAGACCATACAGGCAATTTAGCCTGTAGTTATCCTATGTTAATAGTGTAACATAATAGTTCCATTAAAATAAACATGAAAATTTATGTTCTGACTTAGTAGCTTGTAGAAAGGCTTAAATCAATATCACATAAAAAGCTATATGGCCAAATTCCTGCCTGTTTCAGCCAGGGAACCTAGGACAAGGCACACCAAATGAAGGTCTGCCACCTTCTTTCTGCTACATGCAGAATCTTCAAATCCACTGCAAAATCATTGCTGTTGGTGATGACCTGGATTTTGTGAAATCTTACTCTGAAAGATGGCACAGAGCATCATACTTTCATGTGGTAGGCTGCCTATGAAAGAGCTGGGAAAAAGTAGTCCATTGCTCTACTGAAGAGTTTTTTAAAAAAACCAACCTCTCAATAGGTGGACATTAAAAAATGAGAACGATGTTCTATTTTAAGATTACTTGTTCAGTTCTCAAAAGCTTATCTATAGGACAAGAAAATAAATGTGACTAGTTGCATGTACAGTAAAACTTGTGAAATTTCACCAAGGGTAGTGCTAGTAAGTGTGTAACTTTTCTTTTGCATTACAGCATATAATTTTTTCAGAATCGTGAAGACCTGTTTAATGCTCTTAAGAGGGGTCTGTCTCATGAGTAACTTTTTTGAAAAACAAAACTTTTTGACTATATAAACAACTCCAGTGTGAAGCAGTAATGGATGAGTGTGATGAGACTTGTGGAAGCCAAGGCTGCGGAGCTGGATGTTTTTGTGTGCAGAGGTGTGGTGCTTTTTGTTGTTTGTTTATTTTAAAGTACAGCTAACATCTTGCACTACTCGCATATAAGGAGCTTTTTGTTTGCACCAAAGAAATATAAAGATGCTATCATGACAACACGTTGAGAATAAATACAGGAAAAATACTTCTGCCTCCTTGGAGACTCAGCTTTAAGTGGGCTATTAAAGGAAATGAGGCTGCACGGATCTCGGTGTAAGACTCCAGCTGGCTCTTGGAAGCCAAGCGTGTGTGGCAGGTGGTGGGGGTGTACAAGGTAGCCTCCTGTCCCGTGCACACCCGTATGAGTCCCAGGAACGGCAGGGGTGCTGTTCCACTGGGACTAAGCAAAAGGCTGAATAAGTATTGCACAAGTAGTACAAACCCTCAAACAGGATATGTTTTTAAACATCAGTATTGCATTAGCATCATGGAACCCTAGCAATAAAGTAAACTGCATCGAGCTGGGCTTGAACAATCGGACAACTGAAGAAGCGGGCAATTGGCTACAAGGAGTTTTAACTGTGTAAGCTGAAGTCATTGCTTTACAAACTTGGAAGTGTGAAGACTGGTGATGAAGAGAGTAAGCTAAACGTTCAAGTTGGTGTCACTTTCAGTACAAAATCCTAGCTGCTCTAAAATCAATGGCCAAAATTGAACCATTACTAAGACTTCATCCCAAACACTTCTCTGAGGCACGCCGCTTGCCCTATAAACTGCAGGCAGAATGCCCCTGGTCACTGGCATCTGTGGGGTGTGGCACCTCCATGAACAAGGTGGTGACTGAATCCCACACTATAACCCCTCAGCTTCTGTGCCTGCAACAGTGACTGACAGCGTGACTGCTGAACACCCACATACAGAGATACTGCACTGCACATATGGCAGAGTACAGACAAAAGACCAAATGAAATCTAGCAAAAATGTGTTTTTCAGAAGAGGGTGGGGGATACAAACAGCAAGTAGTTCTTTAGTGCAGAAAAAATGATTGCAAGTGGTTAAGACAAAACCACCAAGTTTTCACTCTACTCCAATTTTATTCTACTGCATAGGCATCTGCCCTGTATGGTCAAAATACCAGATTTTTCTCCTCTTAGATAGTACAAAGAAGGAACAGAAAAGAGGAGAGACTGATGAACATCAACTCTTGGCAGCTGGCAAGTGATGACATAAAAAGCACTTATGGCAATCTCTAAGCATAGTTATTTTTAATTTATTTAAAAGAAAATCCTATTCAGAACAGGAGTAAGTTGTTGGCAGGAGCTATATTACATTAACTTGTCTATAAATGCAATGTTTGTAACTTGCGCTTCATGCGCTGCTTTGAGCATTTGGATGAAAAAGTATAGCTGTTGGTGGTCTTTGTTAGTAAGTTCAGCGTAATGCAGCTTTATGAATACAAAGAGCTCTATGACCTGTTGCTAGTCTTATTTCATTCTCTAGATCTCAAGGAAGAAAATACAAAGTAAGATATCAAGAGTAAATACCCCTAATTTTTAAAACTTAATTGGATTTAAGACTATGCTAGAAAATCCTGTTCTTCTGGGAGCCTAGACAAGGTAACACCTACTTATCTTACGACTTCCTACTCTTGTTCATCACTGCTGTATTAATAGGACAGTTAAAATATTTCACAAAATATCTGGCACTTCTTTCCTGTTGTAGTTAAAATATTGTTTGGTGTTGAAATCTTTCTTTTTGGGGTGGGGGGAGGTGCCAGCTGGGATAAAAGACACGTCTAAACTGGACAGACCAGGGTGAAAAGTTTTTTCTCAAAGAATATCTCAACATGGTAACTTTCTATTTGGATTTCTTATGGTCACTAGGACAATTTCAGACATCATTCCAATTGCACTTACTTGTGTCTGAAGCCATTTAAATGGTCTCAGAGAAGGTGCCTGTGACTTCCACTGTGGGAAGCTGGAGGTCGAACAGGTCCCTTCGACACTTAGTGTCAGTGGTTGCCCGGCGTCTGTCAGGTGCCAGCCGTGTGTGAGACCCTGCCAGCGGCAGAGCTGCAGTGGTAATGCCACCACTGACTGAAGAAGAGTTAGAGACCCAGAGATGGGCATGGGGAAGGGTGATGGCCTTGAGCTGGTAGCAGTTCCCTGCGGACCGGCACTGGGATGCATGCTGTGCTGGTAGAGCAAACCTACCTCTACGTATGCAGGATTTCATACAAGTTTATTGTCCCCATTTACTCTTTGTGCAGGACAGCCTTTGATTACGGCACATCAGCGATGGTTTGTTTTGTGTAGGACACAGGAATGTGGAGATTTGGAAATGGCAGGAGAGATTTTTTTTTTTTTTCTTCTGTCTCATCTAAGAAGTATGCGGGCCGCAGCAGCTAGCAGCATTTTTATGTTTTTTGGTGACAAGTTAGGACTCGGAAACAAAAGCCTAGCAGCCCGAGGGCCCCGCATGCCGGCCTCTGAGGGGAGTCTCCCCTTCTGCACATGGGCTAACTGCTGCGGTCCTGGAGCGATAGCAAAATAACCCTAACCAAACCCAAAAAACTTTGCAGCCTCTGGATATACAGCACAATGCATCAGATTCACGCCAACGCTGCTAATTTAACCGGCTGTCGCGTCATGGTTGAACGCAACTCTTGAGGGCAGCGCTCTCCCCTACCCCGGGCAGCCGGCGGCCGGGGCAGAGCGGAGCCCGCGGCCGGGCCGCACCCCTCCTGCTCCCGCGGAGTGCCTCTGCCCGAGCAGCCCCGCAGCAGCCGGCTACCGCTCGCACCGCCTGCGGGGCGGAGGGGCACGGGGAGGCTTCTCGCCTCTGCCGGTGCCCGGCCGCCCGCCCGCCCGGCGGGCGTCGCAGCTGGCCGGGCTGGCGCGGGGCGGCAGGGACCCGCTCGCCAGCCGCGGGACGGCGCCGCGCCTCGCAGCCCGGCCCTGGAGCTGCCTCGGCGGCAGCGAGGGGCAGACACCTTCCTTCTCGCAGTCGCTCGCGGGGCTAGGCGGCACCGGTCCGTCAGGCAGCAGCCCCCCCTTACCTGCGGGTGAGACCAGCTCGCCTTCGCTGAGCTCCCCGGAGTCCGAGTCCATGCTGCGGGGACCGGCGGGGGAAGAGGGGCCGAGGGGCAGCTCGGGGCGGGCAGCGTGCGGCTGGCCGCCGCTGGCAGGAGGAGCGCCCGGAGCCGCGGAGCGGGAGACGGGAGCGAGCGGCGAGCAGAGGAGCCTGCTGCCTCCTCCTCTCCTCCCAGCCCGGGCGCTGGGTCCGCGCCACCACATGCAGCCACCTCGCCTAGTGCCATTGGCTGCAAAGGGGGAGCGGAGACGGGCGGGCTCCGGCGAGGGGAGGAGGGAGCGGGGGCGCGGCGGAGGAACGGTTTCTTCCCCGAGCCTGTTACACAAGTTGGTCTCGCAGCCGGCTGCGTCTCCCCGGTCTGGCCGCGGCCTCCGGCGGGAAGCGGCTGCGGAGGCATGGGTCCGCGGGGCTGCCCGGCGCTGGCTGGGGTGAGGGCCGGGACCCGCGGCTGCGGCCCCCGCTCCGCGGAGCGCTCGAGGCCGCTCCTGAGGCAGAACTTAAGCGCACAAAAAGGACCGAAATGACGGTCCTTCACGCTGGCTGCCATTGTGTCTCCCGTTTACTTGGTCTTTTGCTCCTTCTCTCTTCTTGTGGGCATCTCCCCTGGCCTTCAGCCGTTGTCTTGTCTCTTTTCACTAGCGCTCTCCCCTTGATGATAGATTTCCTCCAAGATTAATCGTTAGAACGGTGGAGGCCAACGAGGAATTGTCAGTTCTCATTGGATATTAGTGCCTGGAAGAATATTGGAGGAGTGAATTTTGCTGCTGCCTGTTTGCACGTTGTTTGCAGGCGCAGGGAGACGGTGCACCATTTCGTAAATGAAGGCTGTGTCAGAAGATTATTTTGAATGCTTAGTCTGAAAACTTTATAGCTTGAACTCTGCAGGCTTTGCCTGTGTCCTACAGGCTATTACAGTCCTGAGCCATTCCTTAATTCAGATGATTGAGGCTACTTCTTCAGCTCTGAGGTTAGGTAGATCTTTCTTTCCCTTTGCTTTTACTCCTTTCTACTTTTTCTTGCTGTTATAGGCCAAAGATCACTTGAATTCTAGCACAAAAATCCCAGGAAAGTAGTAGCAAGAGTACTTTTCTAACTGGGAACCAAATGTCATCCTAAAACAGACCTCAGATCTATCTGACCCATAGATATGTCACATCCTAAAAGCCAGCCAGTGCCTTGAACACTTACCTGCAGATTACCGCAGTCTCCAGCCAGAGGTTTATGCTGTAGACCACAGACCACAGCTGTAGACCACAGATATCTACTTCTTTACTCTGTAACTCTCTTCCCCCAAAACCGTGCAGATCCTCATTGCTGGAGAAAGCAATGCCTGGACACTGCTTTGAAGCTGCATATATGAAGTTACCCGTTGTCATCAGACTATGCCGAACACTCTTGACAAATGTGAAGGCTTTCTCTGTTAGCGTATACTGTGACATCTAAAAAAAATTAAAAAAAAAAAAAGGAAAAATGGTTCTTTCTAAACTCAAAGGGCCCTGTCAAATTCTTTTTAGTGATGGCTTATCCTGTGCAATGCTGAGTGTAAGAACTAGAACTACACTGGTAAAAATGAAGCCAGAGTTTGCCTTATGCTCTAGGGTGAATCCTAGCATGCTCCCCTGCCTTGAAATCAGGTTGAGCCTGAAGAGGTAGAAGACCTCAAGCTTTCTGGCCCTGGAATACACACACTGATATGTTGAATTTAGACAAAAAAGTCGTCAACCTCTGGAGTGAAAAGTTAGTTGTTAAGTAATTTGGCACGTTGCTGTCATACCTTGGGCCTGTAGTGTTAAGACACTTCTGGTTTTTATTCCATGAAAACAAGTTCTGACTCTTGTTTGTAATTGCTTTCATTAAATTTAAAATGGCATTCCAAATACTGCTGATTATAACCCTATAAATTAGTATCTTATAAGGAAGAACATCTACCTTTAAGTGATTCTAGGATGCTATTGTGAGGAGCCAATGCAAAATCTGAATGCAGATGACGTGGAGAACCTACAAGCATGATATGAACAATGTAGCAACAGAAAAATGCCAAGATCAAGTCATGAAAGATAATCCCAGATACCACACCAAAAACAGAATCTGAGGGCTGGAAAGACTTTAGTCTCTCTCTGTCTGTTTTTTTGTTGTTGTTTGGTTTTTACCACCATAAATGCAACCTAAAAACCCTCCCCAATAAGAATATAACAGTTTAAGTCTAATAGAGTAAGTTTGTATTTGAGTGCAATTAATTAATTTTCTGGACTGTCTTTAATTGCTTGGAACTCGAATGGTAATTTCTAACCTGGACAAATTCTGACTTTGTAATGACAATCACTGTACTTAGGTAAACAAAACCTAAAGTGTGTCTTTGCAGGGACATGTGTACAGTGGAACTCTTCCTGCTTCCCCAGTGGCAAAGGGGGCTGCCTGGTACAGTATATTCGGGGTCATGTAATGACCTGATACAATGCAGCTGTGTATGCGCTTCCAAGGTATTCTAGGCACTGGCCTTACCCTATTTTCTGTGTGGGCTTTTCTCCTGAGTGCATAACCTCTATGCTATAATTGTAATTAAATGTTAAACTCTGAATAGTCACACTTCTCTGCCACTAATCATAGTTCAGTTGGTAAAAGGACAGATTATTTTTCATGATACTCTGAAAGGCAAAAGTCTTGGCATGGAATAGTTAAAATGAAAACTGAATCCCACTTATTTTAATTCTTGTCAGTTTTTTTTATCCTTGTATAATCACACTAATAAATATTATGAAGGAAATGCTATAATTTAATATTGTATTGTGTCAGACTTGTGACAGATACACTGGGCATTCTCATTACTATGCTGTATTACTACTATGCTGTAATTACTTTCTATTCCACAGTAAATGCTGTTTCAGGATTACTTTCCCTCTTTATTGCTGCTAACTGTAAAGTAGTTATTAAAGTTTTCAGCTGTAACAGAATGAGCATATTGTTTCATTTCAAAACATATGGTTAGAATTCTTTTTTTTTTTCCTTCTTAATGTTTTCTGCCCAGCAGAGTCCAGCACTTGGTTTAACATGTGACCTGGAAAATTCCATATGCTTAGAGCTCTGAACTTCATAGTTTCCACTTGTTATAATACTGGTGCAGAGAAAAGCACAAAAGGTTTATTAACAGCATTGTATGCACTAGCTAGATGCATGTTAAATGAAACTCCACGTGGAGGAAGTTGACATTTCATGACTTATTTATTTTTTGCATTGAGTTCAAATAGTGCAATTACATATTCATTCTTATAAGCTAAAGCTCTGTGACTGTAGCTCTGTGACTGTTTCCTTTATTACTAGGGTAGACCTAAAGATTGTTGGGATGTTTAGAAACTGGAACGTCTTTTCTCCAGGCTCATTTAGTACATTTGCCTGCAAATCTCTACAAATATGGCTTAGCAGGGGAGCTGGTAACACAGCCGATTGGAACTGCCCCATGTTGTTGCATGTATTCCCAGTTATATGATGCTCTCTGTAGCGGCTGCATCGCTGTATGGCTCCTCCATTCAGCTGCATTTCAGCTGCATCTGGTCTTGATCTTCATTCCATATGGAACTTATCCAAAATCCTCCTCTGCCTACTCATTGTATCGGAGTGCTGGAGATCTGCCTGTGAGAGCTTTTAGGATTCATGTTTTTTCACTGTTCTATCTGAAAATCACGCTTCATGTTCACACAAATACAATTTTATTGTCTTCTAAATACCTAAGTAGCCCAGCTACCATGGCATCTATGTCTAGTATATTCATCCTTGCGGGACTATTGTGAAATAAGGACAATAGTATTTCTCTCTTTCAGAGAGACGGAAATGAGGTACTGAGAAACTGTGATTTGAAGTCAAATGTAGAGCACAGACTTTCACCTGTATCTCTTGAGCTGTATCAGAACTGTTTGGCTATCCATGGCTGCTAAATAAAAGATTGGCAAGCTGCCTCTGTGCTTTGCTTCTCAAGCCTTCCTCCTTTAATCTGAGCCTTAAAACCTGTCCCAGGAAGCAGTCTCTCTTTTCTTTCAATTATTAAAACTAACAGAACCCCCTCTGCACTACCATCTTTGTGTTTGACTTGTCTGCTTTAGACTGTAAAGACACACAGGTAGGATTACATCTTTTTTTGGTTCTAAATGTAAAAATGTAATATTATATTTTTTTTTCTCACAAATAATTTCTTAACATTATTTAAATATAAGGTCTACCCTAGAATGTACTATTTCTAATATTGTTGCCTAATATTTTGCTTCACAGTCTATGATATTATATCTTTCATATCCAGGCGCCATTGCTACTGAATGTATTAAAGAGAGAAGCATCTCCCACAGGCTGATATGCTCATGAAATGTACTGTAGCAGATTTTAGATATTTTTTTTTCCCCAATGTCTTTGTGGTGTCAGTGTATGTGTATATATTTCATGAAGAAAACTATCTGCACCGTTATTGGTAAAGCGTGAATAACTAGTATCAAGGATCACTAGATTCTCTGTCAGCAACTTTGTCGTGCCAGGAACTTAGGTTCTTACTGACATCTGGAAGCTAGTCAGCACGCATATACATATATACGTTTTGCATGCATTTTTAATAGATTTTAGTTGCAATAATGCAACTGCTGGTGGTCTGCAAACACTCTTCATGTTTGATTTAGAATTCAAATAATGAACAAGATGTCTGCATTACTTTAATTCTTCTCATGTGCCAGCAGATATTCAAAGATCTAGATTTTTGTAATCTCTGATTTAGGCAGTGCATGTACATCCTATGCTGGGAGGATAGATATGGAAGAATGCAGTATTTTCTGCACCCCCCTTCCCCCCCCCATTTTTAAGTTACTGTAAGAGAAGTAGGGCATCAGTTCTGAATATCTACCATAGTATGGACATATTTTTAGTCATTAGACTTGCTGAATTATGTTCTGCCTTTGTCTGGTGTTGAATTCTCTTAAAGAAGAGCTGAGGAAGCAGTCACAGACTGAGACTGCAGCCTGGTACTGGTGCTAACCTATGCCGTGATGCTTTTGGAATATCAGATTTAAAGCTAGGACTGAAATTTAGCTTCAATTGCCTCAGTGCCTTGTAAGGGGCTCTTATGAGATTTTAATCCCAAATGAAATGAAGTAGAATAGACAAATACTGTACTCCTGTGCAACTTACATCGTGCTGAACTGTATTACTCTTGGTAGGCTATCAGAAAGGATAATTTTGTCAGAAATTGATATTTTCACCTGCTTAAATAGGCTGGGACTGTGGGTTGACTAGCACAGGAGAAGTTTAATAACAGTAAGTAATTGGTCTGATCCAAATTCTGACTGCTCATACTAAGAAAGGAAGAAGGAACAATAAGTATCTTTTCCCTTGAGCCGATGCAACACTGAACAAGGGCAGCATAGCCAGAGTAGTGCCCACTTTTTGTGTGTAGGTTTTTGGTGTTTTTTTCCCTAAAGCAGTACCTTGTCCTGTTTCCTCTTGCCTTATAGAAACAAGACTCCTATGAGAACTGAACAGCATAAATGTTCATGTTCATTTTTTTGGCCATGAAGATGTTACTTTTCTGTTCACTTAGAGTAGGATTTTGCTTATAGAATGAGGTTTTCTATATTAAACTTTAATTTGATTTTCTACGTTAAACTGTAATTTGAATTGCCTGGGCATTAATAGTTTTGTCCTATTTAGTGATATTTGGTTTTATTTTTTTAGATACTTTACCATTCTTTTTGTGGGATGATGACTTGTCCTGTGCTTAGAAGGATGGCTGTGTTGCAAGTTATGTATGCAATTTGCTGTAGATTGGCAAACTCTTGCATTCATAACCTTGCATTCTAAGCGATTAAAGAAATGAGAGTTACCTTCCCAAATTGAAAATGCACCTGTTAATTCTGTTGGTGGAAAATTTCTTTTGAGGAAATTCTGCATGGAAATTTTATTGGTTAGGCCATGACCCTCACTTGTTTTTATAAGCGGGGAGTTAGGCACTATTTTTTTAAAGTCCTGATAAATTAGATACTTATTTTACTTGCAATTTTAAATTTCATTACAGGTGGGATACTAATAATATTAAAGGATAAGACTGAGGAGCCAAAACATGAACTTTGTTTCTGCTTTCTCTGTTCTGGGGTTGGGAAAATAAACTTTAAAGAATTTTTCTCAAGGGAATCACTGTAAAATACAGGATAAAGCAAGGAACTGTCTTTTGTTTTGTCCCCATTGTGATGCTGTCTGGAGAAAGCTAGGGGACAGCTGCCTGTCAAAACCATTTTCCTGTCTGCCACTGTCTTTGGAAATTATTTTTAATTCTTGTGGTGGTCACAGAATTTATTTTAAAATATGTCACATTCCTTACTTTCCATGTGTTGTTGAGTTATGCTCTTCGTTACGAGGGATGATTATCTGACGGCTACATTTAAGCCTTTGACCATGTCTAAGATGCAAGTTAAAATACAGTTAAACCAACAACAGATGCTGCTTGTTACTGAGCTGTGTTTCAGCAAGCTTTGAAACAGTTTTCTGCTTCTAGTCTGGAAGATGGGTCATTCTTGTTTTCATCCCTGATTTCAAGTTATGTGTAGGAGGAGGATTCCACAACTTCATGATACTCTGAGAAAGCAGAGAAAATTTTGTTGCTAGGAAACTATGGAGGACCTATACTGTACTGCCTTTCCAGAATGTTTTATAGTTAGCATCAGTTATTCAATTAACTTTTCTAATCCTGTTCTTTAGGCAAGCATCCACATTTTTTCCTGTAGTCACGATGTTTGTTACACACTTGTGTATACTACAAAATACATTCTTTCTGTGGTTATTTCTGTATTGCTTTCTTCTATTCTTCAACACACAAAAAACAACCCACCAAACATTTCAGATTATATTGTGTTTTGAAGGCTAATATTTATTCATGTGACAGTGTTGCCTAGACATCCTAAATTATTAGAATATGGTAGATCATGCTTTCCCACAAAAGACAAATGCTGAGATCCACGTCTTACGTGGAAACTTAATAACATTTGTCAAATTGGATATTATCAGGAAAAGTCTTAAAACGTACAGTCTTTTGCAGCTGACTAGATCTGGCTGCTCCTTTACACCGCATGCTGTGACTCCCATTTTACAGCTATATGATGTATCTGCACATTGGAAAGGTGGCTGAATCAATGCTGTGGATTTCTGTCCAGGAGTGATGCACCTGTGACTGAAATAGCGATGCAACAGCTGAGATCAGTCTTGGTGTAGAGCTTCTGCTAAAAAGTGTAGCACCCTTTGGACTAAAGGGAATCATAATCTCTGAGAGGCAATCATAGAGACAGAAAACATTTTTTTGTGGAGCAATTCACTAACATCCACAGACTTCGCTCAAATGGCAGAATGTTAATAGACTTGTTTGTGGTTTCTGTAGAGCTTGATGTGATTTTTAGAACAGTATGGAAACATCATCTTCATCTGACAGTGCGTGGGCATTGCTTCATGACCATTTCTAAGAGCATGGCAAAATGCACTCTGCTACCCACCTATCTATAAATAACTAAATATCATCAACCCAGACATAAAATTGCATTTTATGGGTAGTCTTAGGAACATGCAACATAGGCAATTAGATTACATGTAGTCCTACAACATTCCCAGTAAAGAGAATGAAATTACTTAGAAACTTGCTGTCCAGACCACTTTCAGGTGAATTATTTCTCTTGCACACATTGAGGGACTCAGAGCACCCGTAAATACAATACATGAATGACTTGAATTCAACTTGGAGAACACGAATTTGTCTGTAGATAAGTAGATCTAGAGGGTTTACTTTTGTAGGACTAAATTTTTGGATTGGAGATCTTGGGTCCTCTTTGCAGCTAAGGTAGCTGGAAGGGCTAGAGAATATATATAAAGGCTCTTTTTAATACTGGAATTTAATGCTGGAATTTTGAAGGAAACAGAAAATGTAGAGGACGCTGATAACTTTCCTTCAGTGAGCTCTACAGACTACTTGCCGTTGGCAACCATTGAGGAAAACCTATCCCAGTACAAGATGTGGCCTTCAAGCCAGGATTTTTTGGAAATAAAGCCCTTCCTGCAATCTTCATGGCTGTGTGTCTTTAAGCAGAATCCTTTGTTCAGCTGGCAACTCCTGTTTTTCCTGAAAAGAAGAATTTACAGAAAAACTTCGATAAGAATCTTACTTGTTCCATCTTCCTTCCCCCCACCTTCTTCAGGGAAAAACACTGTAGATAAACAACCATTTCATTGAACATTAGAATTGGTGCAGTCATTCTCAATGTTCTGCAGGGGTGGGGAGGAAGATATATCTGTCTGAGAAGAATTTTAAGGTTTGGGACTGGGGAAAAAGAGAACACAAGCAAGTTGCAGTCATAACCTACTTTTTAGTACTTTCCTATTGGATCTAGAGAAACACAGGTTCACAGTCCTCATTTGTCTGATTGAAAATGAAGACTTGAACCTATCTATCTTGCATCATATGAAGTGTCTATGAGTTGTTCTGATTCATTGCATGTATATATAGTTATTCAAAATGAATAGTTCTAGAAAGAGTGGTTCAAGCTGGGCTACAGATGTAAATCAGTTGTTCTCTTGATAAATAGCACTGGGACTGTCTTCCTTTACCATTGCTGAGGTCAGCACTGTGGGATGTGTCTCTGCCTAATGATGTCTGCTCAATCATTTTATGTAAATTCTGCCTATTTCCAGCATATACAGGGGAAGAGTAATGTTGAAAAGCAAAAAAAAAGTAGCAGGTAAAGCATACTAAAGGATCAAGAAGGAAAAATGCTTATTAACGCACCTGGTATTGTGTGATTTGGAATAAAAACACTTGGGTGCAGTGCTTTTTGTGAAAAGTGCTTAATGCCTTAGTGCTGGTATGCTGATATAGCTGTGGCTGGCAAGTCAGAGAGCAGATGTGCTTCTGTCCTTGAAGGTACAGATTTCAGAATTATGAGGAAAAATGTTGGAAGGTAGAACAGGAGTATTGCATTTATGTGTCTTTGTTTTTAGCTTTATTAAGAAAACAAGCTCAGGCTGGCTGTCTCTGTCTTTGCCTGAATAAATTTTAATACAACTAGCCAGTTTCAAAAAGTCAGAAGAGGAAAGCGTGCCTCAAAAATGATTCGGTTTCTACAAACTGTGAAAATTGGGTCTCCCTCCTTCACTCAGCAACCAAACTGGTGACCCTGCTAAAGGAAAAGCAGGGAAAACTCATCTGTTGTTTGTTTGGCAGCAACAGGCTGGACAGTTATCATGCGTTAACTCAGATTTAGTTAGCGTATCACATGCTGTCACTTTGTTGATAGTTCTTTTGGAAGGTAAATTGTAACTTACGGTGGTGTGGGGAAGAAAATAGGAGTGACTTAAGTGCTGAAGGATCCACATCTACAGGAATGAAGGTATGTTAATTTCTGTGCATGTGGAACAGCATATTTGAAAGTAGAATTACAGTTGTACTAGTGCAGAAAATCACTGTTGTGACTCACTATGATCCATCCCATTTTTTATTCTGACCAGGAGGCAGTTGGTTGAAAAAAAATATTCCAGATGAAATCCATAATGATGAAAATTGTAATGCAATAAAATAGTAATATGCTTCAATTGTTAAACTGGAGTGTCAGGCATATCAAAAGAGTACAAAATGCAGACAATCTAAAAATCATGGTGAGTGTGACTAAGTAAAATGTCTAATCTTTGCGATTATTGATTTTTTTTGTTGTTGGTGGTGGTTTATATTAGAAAGTCAAGTTATAAAGTGGTACAAGACATCTGGGGCTCTTCAACTCTGTAGAAGGGCCTGTTGTCAGCTGGTATATGAAATTAATGGCATGAGGATCAGGAGAAAGGAGGATGGTCAGATTTTTCAAGGCAACATAGTATTAGTGCAGCTGAAGCTTGAACTAGTGCAGATATCATAAAGGATGAAAATGTTACATGAATAGGCGTATTCTGTGGCATATTTACCTAATGACAATTGATGGTATACTTTCAAGCCTTGCTGTGTAAGACTTAAAAAGCCAAGCAGAAACTACTTGGGATTTTTTGAGGATTGGGTTGGGTTTTTTTTGTATCTCTTGTAAAAAAAACAAAAGTTTTCATAAGCTGTAGTGAAAAATGATAAGGTTATTTCTTAAAGAAAAATGAATTCGGAAAGTGTAGAAGACAAAATGAAGACATTGAAAGACAAATGTGTAAAGTCTGTGCTGTAATTTGGATTGAATATGAAAAAATACACATTTTTATCAAACTGTAAAGCAAACCTTTAGAGCCTTTCAGCATACAGTGAATCATTTTATGCGTGAAATCCTGGTATCTAAAGTCAATGGAAATTTTGAGAGTTCAGTAAGGCTTCCATTTCATTTCAGATGTGTAAAAGTGACACAAAGATGACTTCATGTTGTCCAAGTAGGACAACTGAAGTAGTTTTCCTCACACTTCATGCATTATTCTGTGGGAGCACTGGGAGAGATGATCTCTTAGTTTTCATGAATCTGATCAGCTAAGATAAGAAGGAATGGTCTGCTGGGTCACATTATCCTGTTATCATCTAGGTCAGTGGTGGTGAAGCGATAGGGAAGGTCTCAAAACAAGACTTGCTGGGAATTTGCTTGATATCAAGGATCCTTCGAGTACAGAACTTTATTGTGAAGCCCTCAGTCTGGGAGAAGCACTGCACTCTTGCATTGGTGCCTTCTTTGCAGTTATCAGCTGCATCTGGTTTACGAATACTGGAGGAGCAGGCAGATTGAGTTGCCTGCATGTGGAAGTTACTGGACTACACTCCCCATGCATTTTGCACAGTGGTGTAGCTGGGAGGGCAGGACACTGAGTCAGTCTCAACTCATGTGCATGCGTCCATGGCAGAGCACATCGTAGGAAGTAGTATTTGGTTAAAACTCGATGAATTCTCACAGCTTCAGTAGATGAGACTGCTCTTGGGAGGCAGGTATTAGACTAGGACAAGTATCGTAAGACTAGTATTTGCTTATGAGAGTAGAAGAATAACATCAGCTGTATTGACCACATACTTAGACAGAGAAATCTTGACTGCTGAATCTTTCTTGGGGAATTGTCTTCTTCTACTGATGTCTGTGTGGGATGGGGAAAGAAGAGAAATGATTGTTTCTCTGCTGCTGCAAGTGTTTGTATGAGGGAAGTGAAGAGATCATGATTACTGTTTCTACTGCTTCAAGAAAAAGAAATCATTATGTGCTTCCTGAAGGGAAGGAAAAATACCCTGAATTTCTGTCTTTCATCACTGCTCCGTGCCAAAGTCCTAGAATAGAGAGTGGGACTTCAGGACAGAGCTGCAGTTGGAGAAACTTAACACTGATACGCTTGAAGTCTGAAATTGCTTTCATTGCGTGATGGACTCCCTTTACTCTTCCACTGCTTTATTTGTGAAAGATGTACAAAGAAAAGGACCTGGAAAAAACAAAATTATACAATGCATAATACAGCAGTGCTGCATTTAACTAGTGTAATGTTTATGGCTGCCAATCAGTCTGAACAGGCTGTAATAGGAAAAGTACTTAGGATCATAGGATAATTCAGGTTGGAAGGCAGCTCAGGAGGCTAACCAGTCAAACCTCCTGCTGAAAGCAGAAGTCTGCCAAAGGCTTGTCTTTAAAGACAGAGGATATAACATTTGTCAGTGGGTTGCATTCTCTCTTGGTTTGTTATGCACTGGTAAAATAAATAAATAATGATTTAAAAATTAGACCAGAAATTGTAGGCAGGGGAGAATCAGATCCATTATCTGCAAGGCAATTTAGAGTCAAAGATGACAACCCAGCCATTACTATAACAACTGTTTCTACCAAGCATCTTGTCAGATTAAAATTACAATGTCTAGTGGATTTGAAAAGAATGCCAAGTAGAGATCCAGTCACAGGAGGGGCTGAGCATTTCACATTTTCAGGCAAGCAGGTGGAAGTGGAGGCTCAGCATCTCACAAGAAGCACTGAGCACCACAAAGGGATTGGACTCTGACAGGGGAACTGAGTGCCGATGTGAAAGATGCTAGGGTGGGATGATTTGATCAGCAGCATGTGGAGCAAAACCTGAAGAGGAGACAGCACTATGTGTTTCAGAACGTGAGAATCCAAGCTCTCTTTCTCTGTTCATGGCTAAGAAGCCCAGTTCATTGCTGAGAACAAAAGTAAACCAACAGATTTCAGATAGTATCCATGGGTCGGTTATAGAACAACACTTTCAGCCCTGTATCAACAGTTACAATGAGTAGCAAGCTGAGTCACTGCAGAGATTCATCATGGATATCACAAGCCCAAGGGCGGATCAGCTGCTGCAGCAGGTGTTATAATGAAAGAATTTGAAGAATGATAGAAAGCCATCACAAAGTCTGCAAACTGAAATGCTGTAGAAGAACATCAGGGTACTAAAGCAAGCATGCTATTTCATTAGATAAAGAAATGAGATAAGGTTCCCACCATTGTGAAGGACAATGAACTGTGATTGTACCCCATAATTAACAAGAAATCAGGCACAACAAACACCAATCCTATTCATGAGACCACATGTCCCTAAACAGAGTGTTCAGAGCTTTGTTAAAGTCAACCAGGTACCATGAAGTTCTAACAGTGTACTGAGAATTTCAAGAGAAGGATCTAAAGTAGTTAGTAGCTGATGTCATTCTGGAGATAAAAATATCTTAGCTGGGGTAAAACTGGGCCTGGCTACTCATGTTTTTACTGAAGGACAATATTCTTTGTTCTAATGAGTTCTAGGAGTTTGAGTTCTAATCAGCAATGTTTAACCCTGTGAAGGAGGCATGGAGCCTGTGGTGTTGCTGTCACCTCCTCACAGCATCATACAGTAGGAATGAGGACTGAGTCAGATATTCACAGCTGAGGCACCATTGCAATCAAATTTTGATGTACACTACTGGAACTGTTAGGAGAGGTGATCCTTAGTTAACTGATTATGTAACTTCAAAATTTTTCAAAGTTAAGATAGATTTAAGAGGTAGAAGTGAAAATAGATATAAGTAGTACAAGGATATATACAATTGGCACTACAGAGCATACAGTATCACCCTGAACACTAGCCAAACCTACTTTGGGAAACAGGTTCAGTTTCAGAAATGGACTTTTGTTTAAAGTCAGATGCTCTTGATACTGAAAAATACTATATGAAAAGGCAACCTTAAAGCATATGTGGGTTGGATTTAAGCAGTCCATTTGTTGTATCCCTCTCACATGCTATGATAAAATGAATCCTGAAATACCTTGTGTAATGACTCATCTGATATTAAGATGTGTCAGTGTTCATAAACAATGCTGTTCATCTTCTGTGTGTATGTACATGTGTAAGAGGTGTAGGTGGAAGCTGAAGTTTTAGTTGCGATGACTCAGCCTTATTCACTGTTTCTCTTATTTCTGATTTATGAAGAAATTCTTTTCTTTCCTGTGCACTTAGGTGAAGTTCCAGGGTTCATGTCTGGGTTCAGTGAGGAATGTAATATGTTTGTTTCCTGGAACAATCCTGAGATTTTTATGTCTCAGATATTTGACTGTTAAAAATTCAACCTCCTGTCACAGGCAGTGACCTGGGTTTTTTGGCCCTCATTTCTTCACTCCCCTTCTTGGTAATCTATTCAAGTTAATGGGGAAGTTCTACCTACCCTCTTCTCTGTCAGATTTTACATGCTATTATTAAAGTGCTTTTGTAGGTAAAGCTTATTAAGATAAATATGCCTTTTATGAATTTCATATTCTCAAAGTAAGTATTCTCATTTTGTTATCTTGCCAGAATATTTGATAAGCCAGTGACCAATTAGGATACAATGCAGAATGTTTATGCAAAAGTTATAGGGAAAAGAACAAATGGTTTTTATAGTGATTTAGGTCTTGATTGGTAAATAGGTGAAATAGTCTATTCAACTTTCCAGCGTGTTTTTTTTTTCTTATTAGGATTTCTATTGTTATAAAGTTTAGATTCTGGAATTTGTATAATCTATCAGCTGATAAAATCTTCTTGAATAAAGTATGAAAAAGGTGACTTGTCTTGCAATAAGACTAAGTTCAGACTGAGAGTTCCCACTTAAATTCTGTATTAGTGACTTGCAAGCTGCATGCACTAAGGGTAGCCAGCAGATGGAGGGCTGTACTAGCTGCTTAAAATTGTACTTATCTGCCTGTCCGTGGCAGCCACCTTATAAACTGTCTGAAAGCTGGCACAGTTTTGATGCTTCATATTTCTTACAAAGTAAGAACTTGTGTTTTAAAAGATGGACCCTATTATAATTATTTGAACCATCTTTTCTTCACAATGATGTATAGCACCAGTTGTGACTTTTAAACCTTTGTGGATGGTGATGGCACTTAGAAACCAGGTGATCATTGCAAAGCCAGGACATATGTACATACATACATAAACATATATGCGGGAGTAGGGGGAGGACGACTGCATTTCTTTTTAGCATCATGAAAACTCAAAAGGCCGTAATAGAAATGTACCTGCCAGTCTTGATACACTGCAATGGTACGTGGGCTTTTCTGTTTCCTTTTTTTGGTAAATGTTGACCAGTGTAATTCACTACACTAAATGAGGTTTCCTTACACAGCATATCAGGATATGGCTTGGTAACAGAGCTAAGCTGACCTCCTGTCACTTGAAAAAGGCAGGCCTGCTTCTCCTCTCCTCTCCCTCTCTGTAAATGCTGGCTCTTTGCTTTTGCCATTATTGTCACGACGCTGTCCAACTCATCTGCCATCTCGTCCCAAGAGCCGGTAAAGGGAGTTAAACTGACAGAAAAATAGCTTGCCAAAATAAAAGTGAATAGGTTTCTACTGATTTAGTTCCTTGAAAAATTTAACATGAAATCACACAAGTGTCAGAGAGAAAGGGGCAGGCATTTGTGATCAGGTAAGGAAAAGGAAAGCAGGACCTCCTGTTTTAGTTTTCTGTATGCATAAAAGGTCCCATCAGTATAGCTCAGAATTAATGATAGTTTATGAGGTTGCAGGAGCAATATAAGTACATAAATATGCACCAGTAGTTGCAGTTCTCCCATAATGAAAGGGTAACTGTTGACTGCAGGCATTGTTCTGGAACTTCTCAAGAACATTGTTACACCTAGCCAAATGGACACAATACTTGTCGATATGGTAATTGCTTCTTTTAAGGCATGCTCAACCCAGGACTTTCTCTTATATCTTTATTTTGTTACCTGCTTAGTCCTTGAATGGCTAAAGCAACTTCAGTACAAAAACTTATGGAAACGGGCAGCCTAAGCAGTGACAATAGCCGAGAGGAAAGAGGCAGTCGTGCCAAGTGTTGTTGGTATGTGAATTGACCAAGGCTGCCATTTTCTTTGCCAGTTTCCACTTTGTTCTGTCCCCTTGCACTTCAGGGAATAGGACAGCAGCAACAGAAGCAAGTAGTGTGTGATCCCCCCCAAGTTTTCCCCTTCTCTCCTCCACAATGGATCTGCTGGACCATCTCCCTCTGTTTCTTTTTAGCTGGTCAGCCAACCCAGCATGACTTTTCCCTGGCTGCCTACCATCTGCCTGTAGACTCTCTTCTCCTTTTGTTGTTCTTTAAAAGCTCACTCCTGTGAGGCACTGAAAGTCTGCAGTGAAATGCTAAACATGCACATTTCCTACTGATGTTTAGGACAAATGATTGCTGGGAATCAGTTAAGAGAGTGAACATCTAGAGACAAGGTATCATGACTTGTGAAAAGAACACACCAGCAATGGTAGCTCAGTTTGAGCCATCTTTTTCATAGCTTTGTAATGATGTCCTAATGAATATTTATCATTATTTGTGAGACCCTATTTTCAGCAGTCGTGTATTATAGTAACAGCTGACAAAATGTTCATTTTGGTTTGTAATGAAATTGTCTCTGTTTTAGCTGTTTATTATGATGGGGATGTCACTCCCATACCATTGTGTCTGCCTTGTAACACAGCTGGATTATTGGCAGGCTGGTAAGTTTAAAGGCATATCTGATTAGTTTGTTTCTTGTCCGGATGAGGATCTCTGAGTGGAAATGTTAACTCTTTGCACTGTGCATTTATCTTGTAGCAGAGGTGAAGAAAGTCCAGTCAGGTTTGACAGGTGTTTTTAGCATAAGAGAACTCTTCCAAAGCTTTCCAAGCTTTTGCTTTTACTAGCAGTCACTAAAATAAAACTCCTTCAGAAAGAAGCAATACAAAAGAGTGTTCACTGATAAAGTAAATTCAATTGAATTAGACTTTCATCAACTTTAAATCAGTTGGAATAGACCGAGTATCGCAATAAGGAATGCTTGTTAAGTATGTGCCACCAGAAAGCTGTATATGCTGTTTGGCAAAGTGTAATTAAGTAGTACTTTATTTTGAACGATAACCAAGCCCTTGGCTCGTGTGCCAGACTTTGTACTTCACTTTTCCTGTATCCTTGCTACACTGGACTGATCAATGCAGAGATGTTTATGATGGAGAGGATTAGCACTCATTCTGTACATACATGGTTCAACGTTCTTATTTGTCTCGTACTCCTCTTCCTTTAGCCCCAACCAGTATATCAATTCAGTGAGCTTATTCCTAGAATATATTCCCCAGCTTTATAGTTGCTAAAAAATGTATTTGAATCAAATAGAAGCTTTAAACATCTTTTGCTCCTGACATTTTAAAGTAACTTTTTATATTTTCTTTGAATCATATCAGACTTAAAAAAAAAAAAAAAAGAATTAAATTATTTTTGGGTAAATCTGTCTTGCATCAAAATAAGTATCTATAGGAGGTGTTCATTAGTAATAGGTATTGTACTTTAAAGCCATACCCACTTTAAGCCAACATACTGCATTGGCTTTGCTGACACATTTTTATCATATCTGATATAATAGTATAAAAGTATGTTTTTATCTTTTGGGGAACTGCTGATAGTGGCTTGAGGCTTTACAACACAAAACAAGGCCTGACTCCTCTGGCAAAGAGTTGGCAATCTAATTCAGTGGAATATTGGCTGATTCTGCACTCAGTTTTCTGGGGGGAAAAAAAAAAAAAAAAGAAACCCAAACTTTAAAATGTAGTGATGTCTTATTCTCCTGCAGTTATTCCTTCTTTTGGCCTGAGTGTAAGACAAGGCTTTATCAGAAAGTAAAATCTGAAATAATACCACTTGCCTTATTCCTCAGAGTAACACTTGGAGATGGCAAATGTTTTGTTGCCTGGTACCAAATTTGTTTTAAAAAGCACCACTACTCATTGGTTTTGGTGCCAGCCCAAAGTTCTGTTGGTGCCTAAGTTGGAATGAGCGGCAATGGTTTGGCACAACTCCTTGAAGCATTTATCAAGATTCCTTTAAAAACCACAATGGCTATTCTGGTAAAGATAGTGGCAGGAGCTTCTGGTGGAGCTGCTCCTGGAATTCAGGACTTGTTTGTAATATTGGTCTGTCAGAAAGGTGGGAAGATTGTGACCTGCTGTAGGTCCAAAAAGCAGTTAAGAGCCTTCTAGCTGTCTCACTAACCACTGTTGAAGTTCAGAGCCAAAGAAGAACTTGTAAACAGTGGTGGCATGCTGTGGGAGAAGTAAGCCATAGGGCAGCAGTAGGGGCGAGCGGGGTGGTTGGGCAACTTTAACTGGAGCCTCAAGATTGCTCCTGTCAGGAGGCCTGATGAGGGGTGACTCTCTGATGTAGCAGGTCACTTGACTTGGGCATCATGTGTACATGTAGCACTGTGCTCTGCCTGCCTTCTGCAAGGATCCCACTCATTCAGCAGATGACAAAAATAGGGTAACCAGCTAAATCTGGCACTAGGGCTTGGGGCACTGTAGCAGTGGTATGTGAGGAGCAACCAGGGGATTGAGCTGTAGCATGAGCAACCAGGGAAGTGAGTAACACAGCATGAAAGAGTCATCAAGGATGATTGTGGGAATGTGCATGGCGGTGTACTGGGGAGAAAGAGATCAGGTTTGGAGCTAAAAAGAGGCTGAGGAAAGCAGGCTGGAGAGCAGGTTCCCTACTGCATGGGACAGCATGGCACATTTCATGGTTTTAATGTAGAGTTTGTTGGTTTGTTTCAGTTCTAAAACATGGGCTCACATTTGTATTCATGAATTCCTTATTAGGCCAACACAGTAATCCAGAGCCTGATTCTTATGACATGGACAATGCAGGCTTATGTATGTTTTTGCATGTACGTTCTTTCTTTCACTGCATAAGCAAGTTGACACAGAAGATAGGTATCTAAGGAATCCAAAGAAAGATGTTTTGGAAGCTAGGACCTTTATTTTCTTTCCTGCCCTTGTCGATTGACCTGATGGCTTTAGTGATGCATTGGTAATAAACCCTGAACCTATTTAATCTGGCACATAGCCTTGGGTTTTGGCTACCAATGCAATTCTTCTAGATCTCATCAGTGAAAGATATTTGCAATCTTACACTGACATTTTAGAATCTGGTCAAAGTGTTTTGTAATTTTCCCTGACTTAAGTGTTAGTCTGGAAACCTTTGTACACTGTCAGTTTTTCGAACTATGAAACAAAAGAGCATGGAAATCCTCATTAGAGTAGAGGCTTCAATCTAAGTTTCTGCCAACAGAGAACAGCTTTAAATAAACCAATCTTACTTTTGGGATTACTGTCTCCCTTTTCTCAAATAGTGCTGCTGTTCTGAGGATGCTCAGTTTAGGCAAATGACATTTTCGGATAAAAAGGTACCTTATTAGAAATTGACAACTAGCTCTAACTTAATACTATATGATGGATTAAACCATAAGGTTGTCTTTGCAGTGTTAATTTTGAAGCTTCAGACAAAAGATGGTTTGGGTTCAGCCTCAATCATATAAACTGAAAGTCATTGAAATTTGAGTGGAAAAGGAATCTGGATCATTGATTCCACCTTTGGCCAATCTCCCTTTCACTAAAGATTGAGAACAAATAGGGCTGATTTTGCTGTAGAAAAGTGTACTGCAGTTGGGTTTTGGCTCTTAAAAAAGAACCTGGAATGATTTGGAGCTGGATCCCATTTGTTGTTCACAAATTCCAAGGACTTAGCAGGGAGAAAGTATCACTTATTTGTTCTGTATAACATAGACCATTAAGTACCTAAGTTTGTCACTGCAGTGCATATTGCACTACATCTGGTTTCTTCTTACAACCTCAATTTAGAAATAGAAGTTCAGCTGTTACCATAATGAAAAGAGAGAGCTGTGCTGGCATTTCAATTTTTAAAAAGCACATTCTAGAATACTTAAGTTAAAGCGGGAACATTCATTCAAAACAATTGTCCGTGTTTCTGTAAGAGTATGTAGAAAGTGTTAATAATACAACACAGCACACAAGAACAGATGTCCCATGGCAAAGTTTAAATAAAATTGGAAGAAATTAACACCCAGTTTGCTAATGCGCAGCAATGGAAACTTTGTTCTACATATGGGGGCTCAAGCTTGGACGCCTACATCCCCTCCCCTTCATTATTGAACAAAGAGGAAAATAGGCACACAATAAAAATAGAAACTGATTAAAAAAAGCTCAATCGATGCGTTCATTTTTATCCTGTACCAGAGTTTCATTTGCTGATCTGTTTTCTTTGGATAATTGCCAATGAATTGAGCTCACCTTTAATCTCTGAAGCACAACTCTTAATTGCATAAATGCAATATATAAAGGCATGCAACATAATCCCAGTTCCAGAACATTGTTACTTTGATCTTTCCCTGAGCCATTATCTCATTAAATTTTTATCTCTGTGAAATTGTTTGGAGCCAATAAAACTTGGAAAATTAGGAAGTTTGGGTAAATGATTTCAGGTTTGGCCTCTCCTGTTTCAAGCAGAGATGGGGAAAAATCAGTATCAGATTGAATAAAGTCCACTGTATCCAGTTCCTGAAAAATTGTGAGTAGTTTTACACATGGTAGCTTTGTAAATTTACAGGTTTTTGCCTTCCTCATAGTTCAGAAATAAATTTATATATAAATTTAGTATCCAAATCTCTTCTTCCTTATTTGATATTGACCTATCTCAGGTCAGCAATATCACAGCACAGTGCTTAAGAGGAGGTGCCACAAAAAGCCCTTTTTTGTGTGTAGATCTTTGCTAACTGGTTGGGGTTTTTGTTTTTAGTTTTACACTGTGTTATTCTGAAGAGACAATGAGCCAATGACCACTTACAGGTGAAGGCTGTCTTTGAAATGCAGAAAAACTCTCTCGCACAAATGTTATTCTTTCGTGCAAATGAACCAAATACATATTGCTAAATTATTCCCAACTGAGCAATTATTTTTCTGCCCAGTAAGGACAGACAGTTGAATTGTTATTTTTGGCTGCTTTATCAAAGTGATTGTTGAGTATCAGTCCTTTTTAGGACTTACAGAGTCAAGGAAGTGTGATTAATTTTGCTGATCAGAATAAACTTATTTACCTATAACAGTCCAAGATATCAAAATTTTGATCCACACTTTATGGATTGTCTAACTATACGTTAGTCTGAGAAGCTGGATTTTGTACTATGTTTGGTAAGTGGGAAAATGCTGTGGTAACTGTGTTGTGATGACTGACCAGCAAAGAAATTCTTTTAAGTAGATTATTCAGAATGCAATTTAAAGCTTTGTCTCCCTTTTTTTAAAAATTGATTTTAGTAAGATTTTGTTCTTTTAACAAGGTTTATTGGAATTTTACCCTTCAGTCTCTCAAAAATTATGATTCTTTTTGTGAATGCCAAGTATTAGCTATTGTTCTTTCTCATCCAGAAAACAATGGATCAATTTAATCAATCAATCCCATGCCTCTGCTCCTCCATTTCTAATAAAACTTAATTATCAAAAGATGCAATACTCCTTTTATAGCAGTTGCATTAATTAGACTTTCTCCTGGATGTAATCATTCTGAGCACTTCAGTGCTTTCAGTTTGATAATTCATTACATTCAAGCAGAGATTATGGAGCTGCGTTAGCATCATTATGTATATTTTATCTTGTCACAAAGAAGTTTCAAATTTTATGCTTTCGGCACTTTTGAACATCTGCCTAAAAAAAAAAGAATTCTTAAAAAGTTTGACATGTTGAGTTTTTGGATTATCTGGTCTTTGTTTATCCAGAGACTACCTGAAAATTTCCATTCGTGTGTCTGGTTGTAAGAAAGAGATTCAAGTCCCTCCTTTCATTATGTCTGAGTGTTGGGGAAGCACTGTGGAATAGGGCTTGGGAAAGGACAGATTCAGGCTACCTCAAAGATAGGTATTGCAGCACTGACCTCTGTGTCTTTCTATGCCCATGTGATTTACACCTTGAGTCTTTGGGGGACAGTAGTACTTTTGGCCATCAGGAAGTAATATCTGTGATATCACTGTCTTCTGTACCTTCTACCATATGTCCAAAATACTACTTCCCCCCCCCCACCCCAAGATGACTGCAAGAACTTAACTGCAATTATTGTAATGCCATGCTCAAACTACCAAGTCCTGCTGCAAAGCAGGTTCATTGTGGAGCTAATGAAATTGCACTATTCCCTCCCCGTTCAGAACCATGGCCAAAGCATGCTCACACCTGCCTTCCAAATACCTTGTAGCTATTAATGTAAAGAATAGGCAGTTAAGTTTAAAGGTTTTCACCCAGTAATTTAGTGAAGTGAACCCCAAATCTAGAACAACCCTCTACCATATAACTTATGTTTTAAATCCTAGTCGTTATTATTTTGTACTGATTTTATAGATTAATTTATAAGAAGAGGATTTGAAGGTGAATGTGCATTAGTCAAGGACCTGGACAAGGAAAATCCTCCTCTTTTTACTTCTAGACGAACTCTTACTGAAATACTAGGCTGCTGGGTGTATCACATGCAAATGTCATTTGCACTGAATACAGCTGCAATATTTTGCCATTTATGGAGCATTGGAAATATAGCAGGCAACTAAGTACATATTGATCCACTGTGTAACCATTAGAGACAACCTCAATATAAGCGTAAAATGGCTTAAAGCATAATACAATTGTCAGCTTGCTTTTCTGGAAAAAAACAAAGTGCTGAAGCATTATGGAGTAGTGTGTATATATACGGAGTACTGGGAAGAAAAGAGATGTCATTAGTACAACCTTTAAACTGTGATAATATGTACACTTGATATTGTTCTATAGGGGAACAAGATATATAAAAAAAAGAAATTAGCCTTTAAGCCTTCACAGATGCAAGAGTTTTGGATACTTACAATGTCCTATTTTCCTAGGATAACTAGAATGTGCTTCAAAAATAAAAATCTTCTCTATCATTTGGTAATATAGTATAAGAGTTTTGAAAGAAACATTTCAAAAAGAAAAAAAACATCAAACTCCCAGTAAAAATTCAATACCATTTCAATGAAACTGTACTGGACTAATTGTTCAGTTCCTCACAATCAGTAAAACTTGATGAATTTACTAAAGTATGTTTTAGTGTTTGTCACTTATGAAAAAAATGAAGCGTGTAGTATTTGATGACAGAAGGTTTACATTCCCTATTATGGAAACTCTCTTTGACTTTAGGGCAAAATACTTCTGTATTATGACAGAAATACATTGACACAGGTGGCAAAGAGAGAGAGAACCTATTGATGGCTATATACTTGTTTCAGCAAGATTTTCTGTAGTCTAATCAATCAGTTTTACATATTTTACTGGTCTTGTCTACTGGATTGTATAGAGTTTTAAATCTAGTTTGAGTGAACCACACTTGAAAATTATGTGAAATATCACAGAATCACAGAATTGTATAGGTTGGAAAAGACCTTTAAGATCATCGAGTCCAACCGTAAACCTAACACTACCAAGACCACCACTATACCATGTCCATAAGCACCTCATCCAAACGTCTTTTAAATACCCCCAGGGATGGTGACTCAACCACTTCCCTGGGCAGCCTGTTCCAATGCTTGATAACCCTTTCAGGGAAGTAAAATTTCCTAATATCCCGTCTAAACCTCCCCTGGTGCAAATTGAGGCCATTTCCTCTTGTCCTATCACTTGTTACCTGGGAGAAGAGACCGACCCCCACCTCTCTACAACCTCCTTTCAGGTAGCTGTAGAGAGCAATAAGGTCTCCCCTCAGCCTCCTTTTCTCCAGGCTAAACAACCCCAGTTCCCTCAGCCGCTCCTCATCAGACTTGTGCTCCAGACCCTTCACCAGCTTCACTGCCCTTCTCTGGACACGCTCCAGCACCTCAATGTCTCTCTTGTAGTGAGGGGCCCAAAACTGAACACAGTATTCAAGGTGCGGCCTTACCAGTGCCGAGTCCAGGGGCACAATCACTTCCCTAGTCCTGCTGGCCATGCTATTTTTGATACAAGCCAGGATGCCATTGGCTTTCTTGGCCACCTGGGCACACTGCTGCCTCATGTTCAGCTGGCTGTCAACCAGCACCCCCAGGTCCTTCTCTGCTGGGCAGCTTTCCAGCCACTCTTCCCCAAGCCTGTAGCGTTGCATGGGGTTGTTGTGGCCCAAGTGCAGGACCTTGCACTCAGCCTTGTTGAACCTCATACAATTGGCCCCAGCCCATTGATCCAGCCTGTCCAGGTCCCTCTGTAGAACCTTCCTCCCCTCAAGCAGATCAACACTCCTGCACAACTTGGTGTTGTCTGCAAACTGACTGAGGGTGCACTCGATCCCTTCGTCTAGATCATTGATAAAGATATTAAACAGGACTGGCCCCAACACAGAGCCCTGGGGGACACCGCTTGTGACTGGCCGCCAACTGGAGTAAACTCCATTCACCACCACTCTTTGGGCCCGGCCATCCAGCCAGTTCTTTACCCAGTGAAGAGTACACCCATCCAAGCCATGAGCAGCCAGTTTCTCCAGGAGAATGCTGTGGGAAACTGTGTCGAAGGCTTTACTGAAGTCTAGATAGACAACATCCACAGCCTTTCCCTCATCCACTAGGCAGGTCACCTTGTCATAGAAGGAGATCAGGTTGGTCAAGCAGGACCTGCCTTTCCTAAACCCATGCTGGCTGGGTTTGATCCCTTGGTTATCCTCTACATGCCGTGTGATGGCACTCAGGATGATCTGCTCCATCAGCTTCCCTGGTACCGAGGTCAGGCTGACAGCCCTTTAGTTCCCCGGATCCTCCTTCTGGCCCTTCTTGTAGATGGGTGTCACATTTGCTAGTCTCCAGTCAACTGGGACCTCCCCAGTTAGCCAGGACTGCTGGTAAATGATGGAAAGGGGCTTGGTGAGCACATCTGCCAATTCCTTCAGTACTCTTGGGTGGATCTCATCAGGCCCCATAGACTTGTGAGTGTCTAAGTGGTGCAGCAGGTCACTAACCATTTCCCCCTGGATTATGGGGGCTCCATTCTGGTTCCCATCCCTATCTTCCAACTCAGGGGGTTGGGTATCCCTTATTACTGGCTGCTGTGATGAGACAAGTGTCTGAGGTTTGATGTGAGACAAAAGATTTTTGAACTGCCAAACAGTAGCTTTGATGAAAAGCAAGGGGAAGGAGTAGAGTCTGTGAAAACTTCTCATCAAGAGACAGACTAGGACCAGGCAGTCAGGAGAGAAGGGATTTTTTTTTTTTGAGGCATTGTTCCAATAGGACTCATAAGGGATGTCTTTAATTTTGATAAAATAACCTTTCACAACTTGCTGTGGTGATATAATGGCTCCGACTGCCACCTGACTTTGAGATCTGTACAATATGTCCTATATAATACCTAGTTTTAAGAACTATAGTGTCAGAAATGTCTAAGTAGCAAAAGGGAGAACTTTGATAAGAGGGGAAAGAGAACACTCCGCAAGATTTCCTAGTACTGTTGAAAGCCAGCCATTGTCTGCTGGCTGCTAGCTGACCTGAACAAAGCAAAATAATACATTATGTTTCAGCGATAGACCCTCAGGTTTCTGTGTGTCAACAGTATGTATTAAATAGGAAAAGATCCTGATTTCTGAGACTGTAGGTAGGGAAGACAGAGGGGTGCACACTTTTATGAAGAAAGGCAAGGACATCCTTATAAGACTTTTTGATAGCAAAAAATGTAAGTTACTACTGATTGATTCTTCAGCTGTCCAGTATGATGGAACCAATCTCATTTGATTAAGATAGTATTTCTGTTCTGGTTTTTATCATTGACAAGCACGGTAAAGCTATTAAAATATTTATAATAAAACCATATGTGCTGGTTTTGGCTGGGATAGAGTTAATTTTCTTCATAGTAGCTAATACAGGGCTATGTTTTGGATTTGTGCTGGGAACAGTGTTGATAATGTGGGGATGTTCTAGTTACTGCTGAGCAGTGCTTACACACAGTCAAGGCCTTTTCTGCTTCTCACCCCACCCCACCAGTGAGCAGGCTGGGGGTGTGCAAGAAGCTGGGAGGGGACACAGCTGGGACAGCTGACCCCGACTGACCAAAGGGACATTCCAGACCATATGATGTCATGCTCAGCATATAAAGCTGAGGGAAGAAAAAGGAAGGGGGGGGACGTTCAGAGTGATGGAGTTTGTCTTCCCAGGTAACCGTTATGCGTGATGGAGCCCTGCTTTCCTGGAGATGGCTGAACACCTGCCTGCCCACGGGAAGTAGCAAATTAATTCCTTGTTTTGCTTTGCTTGTGTGTGCGGCTTTTGCTTTCCCTATTAATCTGTCCTTATCTCAACCCTCGAGTTTTCTCGCTTTTACTCTTCTGATTCTCTCCCCCATCCCACCAGGGGGGAGTGAGCGAGGGGCTGTGTGGTGCTTCATTGCTGGCTGGGGTTAAACCATGACACCATACTATTTCCAAAGCATATTATTAAAGCTTTATTGATTTGACATTGGGGTGGCTTGTGACAACGGCCTCTGTGTCCTAGTTATCCAGAGAGCAATGCCTGACCATGTTATAACTCTTAGCAAGGGCTACCTTAGACAAGTCAACAACTAGAGAGGAGATTAAAATTAGACTGCTGGTTTTCAAAACTAACAGCTGAGCAACTGCAGAGCAACCCATTCCTGGAATAAACTACGCTATGATGTCTGCTCCTGCAAGCAATGTGGTAGTCATAGTGGAACCTTGCTCAGGCTTTTTAAGCAGCATTTGGCAGCGCAGGAAATGTCTGCATCTGAATGATGTTTTTCTGTTGTTCCTTCTCCCTGTCACTTATCAGCTGTCTTATTTTTATAAAATTATTTTTATAAAACATACAGAGCTTGAGCTAAAGTGCGCAAAAGGAAAAGCTTCTTGTGCCTTCAGTGAGCTTGTGAACAGTATTTGATTATTAAGAACAAGGATCATTAGAGATAGAATTTATGATCTCTGGTTGTTCTAGTAAAGATATTTTCTAGTAAGCTTTTGCTTTTATTCAGGGATATGTTTCACAAAACATTTTTTCTCTTTTTAGCTAAAGAGGATAACTAGTGCTCCTGTCTCTGCTGTGAACATATTGTGCTCATGTAGGCGTGGAGATGAAACAGTAATTTGTATAAGAATTGTGTGAAGTGGTCACTTTTTCCATAGAAATGTTTTCCATTTCATTTTTGTAACATGTAAGAGCAATTTTTTTTTTTTTTTTTTAAGCTCAATGGCAAACATTTTGGAAAGCAGGAACATGACATGCTGCTCTACTACTGAATGGCTTTCAGTTGTCATGCTTGGTGTGTTCTGTGCATCATAACAGTGAAAGACAAGAAAACATTGGTATCTGCTGATGTTACTACACCTGATGTCTAGTTTGGAAAGTTTCTCAAAAGCTTTAATGGCTTTAAAATCTCCTGTGGATTTATGCTAGACCATAGTAGTAGAACTATCTGTATAAGTCTGGGGTCTATAAAGATGAGGATAAGAGTATCCTTTTCTAATGTTGTTTTGAAGCAACTGTTGCTACTGATCATCCTGAAATCAGGATGCAGAGTGGCTGAAAGACAGTAATTAAAAAATGTGATTCCAAATATTAGCCAGAAAAAAAATTAAATGTATTTATCCTGTAATGGCATTACCAGGCTGACCGGCTAAAATAAAATAAACAAAATATGTCACGTACTTCACAGTACAACACATTAATGTTGGGGAGAAATGAGGTTTGATGCATAAAATCTTGCTGTGGTATATTGTTGCTTCCCTATTCTGAAAAAAAAAAGAAAAAAATTCAGGACCATGTGCGCGTCTAATAAAAGTGAGTGTCAAGAATCCTCTCACATCCATTCCAGATGGCTTAGACTTTCCTTGGAACTGAATGTCTCATGTAAAATTAACTCCCTGTTTATTCTCAGTTAATAACAGTTGCAAAGGTGGAGAAGATTAATTTAGCAGAAAAGACATGAGAACAGCAAGATGTCTTTCTTGTAAAATAGTTAATATTGAAAGATACAATTCTGGTGTATGAGCAGAAGGATATGACTGCAAATAAGCAGTTTGGTTTACTACGTGTATTCAAACATACGATGGCATGCAAAGAAAAGGAATCTTTCCTAGTAAGGAAAGGCTTGGTTTCCTTTCAAAAGAAGGAAAAAAAAAAAAAAAAAAAAAAAGATATTTCTGACTAAAAGGAAAAATCCTGACTGGATTTGGGAACTTCTTGTGATTTCCCATATTTTTTCCAGCTCTTGATCTCAAATAAACCTTTGTCTTTCACTCCAAGACCTTTATGAGCAGAGTTTGATAATAATGTGGAATTTTTTTGTCATAACTTCTAATAACTGAGATTTAGGATGAAATCATTGAACTTAACATAGCAGGCAATACTAGACATTACATACCAATAAAGAAATGCAGATTCAGCTAACATTCCATGCTTACAGGCTAAAAAGGGACCCTACATGTGTTTTTCTGTGCACTGTGTCTGTGGTAAATATTGTGGTCTCCTTTTACTTTTTTTCTTTGAAAATGACTGTGACCTTTTTTTTCAAAATCCATTTCAGGACACAACTCAAGATATGTTCTACTGGTGGTTAGATCTTATGGGTTTGAGTTTGCATAACTGCTTTTACAACAATAAATCTTGCCTTATCCATAGGCTAGTTGAACTTTTGCTGCACAGATTAAAAAACAAGCAAACAAAACCAACAAAAAACCCCAACAAAATTTCTTAATTTCATGCCGTCATTCTCTATATCCTATTCAAAAACTAGAGATTTTGTTTCCTCTGACAGAGCAGCAACTGGAACTGAATGAGGTACAGCGTGCAATATTACCACGCTGGAGCCATGCGTACTCAGTCTTGCTCTGTTTTCTCTGTGTTCCTTCTTGCAAATATTAGGCATCAAAACATTTAAAACTTCATATGAAACAATGTTACTTGTTTTGAGTTCTCTGTGTCCATCTGGCTTGTCCAATTACATTTTTAAGGAAGAGTAAAAACCTGGCTTTTTGATTTTTTTTTTTTTTGTCTTTATGTGTTTATTTAAATGATGCTAGCAACCTTACTTATTTACACAACTCTAGATATCAAGTAAAAATTCCAAAGTTTGGAAGCTGATGATGAATAAACAACATGATCAATTATGGCTAAATATTGGAATTAAAGATAGATTTGGTTTTTGCATGAGTAAATAAGGTCTCCTTTGGTGCAGGTACAATTATAGTTTCTCCAGTATCTTCTTCCGAAGGCTTAAAACTGCCTGCTTTAATTCAGCTTCGATTCTAGCTATGAAAATATCAAAAGGGCTGGTGTGAAGGAGAGGTCTATAGGAAGATGTACTTCCCTAATATCGTGGATATTGTGAGAAAATATTTCCTCAGAATTGAGTGAGAACATAAATAAGGCTTTTCTGTTGCAAAAGAGTAAACATCATATACTTAATAAAGGTACTGGCAAAACCTCTTTTGGTTAAAATGGGAGCAGGGTGAAGTCTGGTTAGGCTTTTGTATTGCTTTTTACTTACTTTTTAAAGTTAAATACAACAAAGACATCTTAGATAATCTGGTTTGACTGCCTGTTGTGAGGCAAAAATCTTATTGCAACTTTAAAAACATTTTTTGAGATCTTGTGGGTTTTTTCCAGTGTTTTTGTGCAAAATTGAGTGGGAAAGTTTTGTTTTCCAAAAAGTATTTCTGTTGTGAGTGTCCTAACCAAACATCCAGTGAAGTCTGATGGGGTTTTGCCATTGACTGTAATGGGTAAATAAAAAGCATACAACCTTTTATATATATACATACACTTAATATAATCACCACCCCATAATAATCAGTCCTTTGATATTCTTTAATAATAACCTAACAGTACAGTTGTCACGGACAACTCTGTTGCTTATCAGCTGTATATCTTGTGCACAAGCATTAGTCTACACAAAATTAATTACTTTTGTGAGTTATTGTTCTAGGCCCAAAGATAGTATGACCATTTGGCAAAAACATATTGCTATTAATATATGAAACCTGCTCTGAAAAATAATTTAAGCCAGTTTGCAATGATTGCTTTGTTCTTGTTGTTTGTCTTTTAAAAGTTATTTAATTCTACAGAGATATTGGAGGCTGGGGATTTAAAATAGATCTGACAGAACTTGTTCCCTAATTAATTTTAAAAAGTCTTGATGTAGCTTCTTTTGTACAGTTAGTTTTGAATGCACAATTGGCCATACTTTACAGTCTAGATTTATTATTTTATATTTTTACTACTGAGGGATTATTAAACTGAAGATTCTTTGGGAAGTGTATTGCCTAGGCATGACTCTTAATGGTTATATTTCATCCACGTGGTGCTCTGTCGTCTTCTAGGGGATAACAGATGGGTTCAAGTGTCCTTGCAGTTTGTTCTCAATAGAAGCAATTCTTTTTGCTCAAGAAGTTCAGTGGCTTAGATCTAGCTATCCCATTTTAGTCTTTGCTGCTGTTTGGGGTTTACAAAGCCAGTTTCTCTCCCTGGTACGTGAATCCCTAAGAGCTGGAAGGAAGACATAAAAGTTCTGTTTAGTGAAACCAAATAGCTAGTTCTGTGGCACTAGGCCTAGGAAAGTCTGATTTATTTCTTGAGCTTTCTCTTGTTTAATGACCTGTGAGTACCAAAGTTGGATCTATGTAAGAAGGCTCCATCACATGTCCATTGGACATATTCTGATGTCTAATAAATTAAGAGGGTTTTTTTTGTTAGTTACAGCATTTCTCTCTTCTATCTTGCTGCATGTTTTGGAAAACTTGTAGGATTGAAAATATTTTTAAAATTTTCTTCCCTTCCTCTCTTAATTATTTTAGTGCAAAAATTTTTTGAGAGAGCACACAAATAAAAAGAATGCATGACTGTATAATCCTTATTCCTGGAGTAAATGGAATTAGCAATGTATGTGTCATGCTTTGATTTCCACACTTATCTATGCATGAAGTAGGTAAAATAATCCATGTTTCTCCATTTCAATATCCTACTAGGTTACATACAAAAGATGTGATGCATCAAATTTCTTTTAATAACCTAGCAGAATCATTATTAGTACGGGGAAGGCAATTATTTATCTTCATTAAACTTCTAAGTGCTTATTTTAAAGTAATCAGGAGACTGTATGCTTTATAGTCTTGCATAGCTAATGCATATCCATTTCTGCATTTTCTGTAACACCAAAGCTCAAAATTATACTGAAGGGTTAGAACATCTGTGATCATATGGTGATTTCAGAAATGGCTGTTAAGAGGTGTTAATTAAATTCTTAGTTTTTCTAGATACATGCTTTAAATTTTAAACAGAGATTAATATAGATGTCTGGCTACTACAGGAAGCTGTAAAAATGTGTCACTGAATGTTAACCTGAAGGTAAATCTCTGAGAGTTGAAAAGGTTTAGATATTCTCTTTTGTTTGTTTTATCCACTGGAAATGGATTTGAAGCCAATATCAGATATGAGTGCCTTTTTCTCAAAGGGAGTTCAGAATCTGAACCTATTTTACGTGCTAGTCTTAAATCTACTTTCAACCAAAACTAAAGAAAATTAACTAGGCTTAAACAGAAAGGCTTGGGATTTATTGGGTTTTATTTTTTTCTCTCAGCATGCAATTTAAATGTAATTCAGTAGATGGGGCGGGGGGGGAAGCTTGGTAAACTATCATGAATTGGAAGTCCATTGGAAATGGACTTCATTCCTAAGGGCAATGACACACCTTTTAAAATCTTAAAAATATGTATTTATTTCTTATCACGTGTTCTTCCTGATGAATTCTATGGTTTCTTACATTCACAATGCGTTATAATGACTCTGAATGTTTGGGGATGTTTACTTGTGCATCAGTAACTCCCTGATTTTAGGAATTGTCTGCTGCTAAATGAGAGGGCTAAGGAATGAGCTTGAGCACTAGACCTCTTGTTTGCCTTTGCTGTAGTAATGTTAGTCTGTCCCTTGGCTGTATTTTGGAGAGGTTCAGCTAGCTCTCTCCAGGAAAGAGGGATAGTGCAATAGATAAATCTCCTCCAGAATCCAAGTATTGTTTTCTCCATTATGCCAACAGGCTTTGCATCTTTCACATGATCTCATATTTATCTTAAAGCATGCATTAAAACCTTTAGCTTTGTGTAGTTTTATGCATGAAAACATATGGCTTTCGAAGGCTCCAGTACAGCATTTATGTCATTTCAGACATTCATAAGTGGAAAAAAGAGATCAAGGACTAAATGCCGTGTAGTATGTGGCCTAAGGCTCTGCTCTGGAAAGTTTCTCCCTTGATAAATCGGTTAAGCTGTTGTAGGTGTATTTTGTCATTTTACTGCAAAATGGACGGATAAGTAAATGAAAGGTTTCAGAAAGCTATAGAAAAATAATTTATTAGTGTAATGAAATAGCACAATGAAACTGCAAATGGGAAGTAGTTATAAAATAATAAAATATCTATTGCAATAGAATGATCACTGCAAAAAAAAATGGAAAATGTTTGGACTTGGTGCACAAAACCAGATTGTGGCACAAAGTACAGCCTTAACATTTCAGAATTGAAATACTATGAGAAGTAATAATGGCAGTGCTTTGCAGATGAGGTAAAGCATAAAATCTCATATGACAGGCTGAAGGAAGACTGTTGGTCTAGGATTTATGTTGTACATAGGTATTGCTGTTTATTGCTATTCAATTAGAACTACATGATGTCTTTGCTATTAATTTTAAAATGTATTTCGAATTAACTTTTCCTTGCTCTCAGGAGCAATCGTAACACTTAAACTTCTAAATCCCACTGACTTTACATGACGTTTCATTAGACTTGCTCAGAATACTGAAAAGGAACCCCTGTAAACCACACATTGTAAGTTCTAAAAAGGCTTGGTGAATAAATGTCACACTTCAGTTTATTTTTTAACTTTTCAAACTGTGGACTAATATATAAATAGTCATTGGACTTGCAAAGGCTCCACTGCAGTAATATTCATTAAGGGTTTTTACTCTGATCCAAGTCCAGTCTATGGTTTTTTTTTTGAAAGACCATGGTGTCACAGAAACACCATGCTAATCAATCAGCCTCTTCAGAGGCCAAATATTAAAGCAGCATTTTTGATTGATTTAATCTCCTATTGCTCTATTAATGCTCTGTCCATATGTTCTGTTCTACAGAGAACTCCTTGAATTCTCAGAGGAGAATTGGAAATGTAACCATTTAATAATTAAAAATAATGTGAAAATGAATTCATGTTAGCAGACTTCAAACAGAAAATTCAATAAATGGTTTGAAATTTAAGTAGGTCCAATATTATGCTTTAAGCTGCTCACAAACTGATGATCTGTAGCTTGACAACTTTAAAGAACACGGCTAAAACTTGGGCTTTCAATAGGTTATAACGTTTGGAGACTATTCCTGCACATCAGTACTGCATACTGCATCATTGCCCTCTCTTTCACAAAATATGGTGGGTTGTGGGTTGGTATGTTTGTTTATTTATCTTATTTTTTTACAATTCCGCGAACTCAGATTCTGTTGTTAGTGGTAGTAGCTAAATTGCAGAGCCTTGGCCTTCTTAAACTCGAGCTCTTCCACGGGGTTTTTGAGGATGAGCACAGTTTCCAAAGATCACAGAGAGCACCTAGGAGAGAATACTCACTAGGGAGTATATCTTCTTTGTGTAGTCTGCATAGACTTCTTCGTCCTCTGAAACACAAGCCTCACTATCTCATGCCAATGTTTTGTACTAGCATGCTGTATGAAAACCTTTTAGCCCTGTAAGATGTAGCTCTCCAAAACAATTTATCCTTTGTTGGGTTGTGATACGGTTCCCATGGCACTTTTCAGAAATGATTGATGATAAATTACTCAAATTTAGGAGAATTTCAAGAGGCTTTTGTATTTGCTAGGTGACATTCTCCTATTATGGCAAAGAGCTCTAGTGTGTAGCTGGAACTGAAAATAGGGAGTTGTCATTCCTTGATATAATTTTAAGTAGCTGTTAAGAAACCAACCAACCAAAAAAAGTTGAGGTTCTTGCCCTTATTATTTTAAGCAGGATACTTGCCAGCAGCCAAGGAAAACACATGGTATAGAGTCAATAATTTACTGGTAACCTAGTTAATAACAATAAGTAAGCAATAATAAACCACAGCTGGTACATTTTAGCAAACTGTATATATCCCTCTGGAAGTGTTCTCCTTGCATCTTGATTATGTATGGAGTCCCAAGGTTGATGGCTATTCTTCCCTAGGTGCAGTGTCACAACAAGACATTAGTGTCCCCAGTTCTGACAAGGTGTTATTCCTGATGGTGTTGTCATCTTCTTCACCTGTAGGTTCCCTGGAGCCACATGTACACATTTGCAATAACAGTTGGCTTACCTTCTCGTTCTTCTTCAGTCTGCAACTTTCTGTTATCCTTTAATTTTACTGTACATTCTAACTAAAGTATTGCCATTTGTTATATATTTCCTGCTCTACTAACCTTTGGTTAAATTGTCAGATCATATGAGTTACATAGCATTGGAGAAATATTTACTGTATATATAATATTTACTCACACCATGCATACATCCTCATAGATGCAGACTCTGGCCATATGGCCTGGCATCTAAGCAAAGGCATTTTAACTGGATTATGGTCCCAGTGTCTTGGGGTTTTGACCAAAGATTGTCATCCGAGTGAGGAGCCCTCAGGCAATTAGTTCCTGAGCTACACCATAAATTGTTTTTTACTGTACCCTTTCTCTGGGGCATGGGTTTAGCAAGCCAGCTCTGTTTCAAAGACTTAATTGATACTCATAACATCCTTTGAGATCCTTAGGTGAAGTAATATAATGGATTGATAATGCTTCAGTAGTATGAATTTATCTTCTTTGCAGTATTCTTCATGTAAGAAGGAAGACAAGACCAATGAATATAGATTCATTTGTATTTATACATCTGAGCTGGTGAAATTTCATTTGAAAACACTTCACATCAAACAGAAAAAGATCCATTTGCAGCTGCTTTAGTATTCATTCAGTAGCTGGATGTAATCCTTTTGCAAAATTTAATTATGTGCTTTCTGAAATGGACGTAAGTGGCAATTTTCTTAATGCAGTTAGCACCATACTTAATATTATAATAATACTGATTTATACTCTTCTCATGTCTCTCTTGAACTATTGTGTAACGCTGAAAAAATACCTTCTAACATTTGCTGGAATGAAAAAAGGTGAATATAAATACAAATAAGCATACAGGTGTTAGAAGGTGCAGCTTCTGAATATAGCTATTTTGATCTATAATTACTTGACAAGAATCTTTCAATGGCTGCTAAACGGAGAACGAAATTAAAATCCATCTACATATCATTACAAGGTAAGGATAAGTTTATAAAGTATTGAGTGAGATGCTAATCAGCTCTTCTAAAACTAAAGAGGAATTAAATGATGGAAATCCGATGGGAGGTATTTTCAGCTCTAATCAGGCAGTTTAATGGAGTTGTGCACATTGTGCCAAATGTATCCTTTTTTGCAGCTGAGTTGACTGGTCTTGATTTTGACCAGCAACTGTTTAAAGAATAAAGAGTTATTATGAAGACCTGCTCAATTCTTGGACTGATAAGTGTGTAACTACTGTAGAAGTGTGGTGAAGCTGCATGAAGTATTGGGACCTGCATTAGTCATTGAAGGATCAATACACAAAAATCAATTTTCCTTCAAAGGCTAATATTTCTTTAGAGATTCCTGTTCTACTGTGGACTATGGAAGAATGCCATAGAGGCACTAAATTAAATTAACCAAGCAATAGGGTAAAATATCATATAAAAATATCATATTAAGAGAAAGTGAGTGAGTATCAATGCATCAAATCAATTAAGTTAAGCTGAATTATACTTAAAATATCAGCAGAGCCTTAACAATTTCTCAGAAATCATTTTAAGACTTACTAAGCAGGGTTCTATCAATCTTGATGCCAAATGATACATACGGATTCCACTCAAGGAGACTGGGAGAACACTTTTAGTAAAAGGTGATATTTGAAAATAATGTTCTAGTGCCAGTACTAATTGTAATAACGCCAATAAATTTTGTCCACACTATTGGTGGTTAGTTTTCTCTCCACCTCTACACTTTCAATGACTCCACCTCTTCCTAAAGCAGTGTTTAATAACTAAGACCACAGGAGTCTATTGGCTTTTTAGCTTTTGTATATCAACAGGGACTTTGATAATACATAAATTGTTCTTGTTGCATTGAATAAATTTTCTGTGTGTGCCATCTGCTGGACCCTGCTCAGAGTGCAATGTTAATTCATAGATCTTTTCAATTATATTTGTACCTAAATAAAGTTATCTGCAACTAAAGAGATGATAGCAAATATATGAACAGCATAATATCATCTCACTTTATGAAAGCAGTAGGTTTTTTTGAGTGACTGTAGTCTAAGTGGCTTGTAGACTGTATAATTCTAAAAAAGACAATTCTGGATTTTTTTTAATGCATAGATGCATTTGAATGGTATTATTGCTACAGTAGTGTAGATCTGTGGAATCGAGTGCTTGTCTATATTGTAAAATTAAAGGTCTATGTTTGAAAATATTGGACTTATAATAGATACCATAAAGTTTAAGGCTTATAATAATAGTAGATAGGTAATGTTGTTTTGAGCCCTAACAGTCTTAACCTCTCAAATCATGGGTAACTGCCGCTTTAAAATGAGTATGTCAGCAGCGAATTCAAATCTTAGATTATAGAAGGATTTATTTCACCATAGATCAGAGCAGATTTGGCCCAACATATTAACTGTTTTCCTCTACACAGCAGAAAGGAATGTATTACTGTTGGAAACTTTCAATTGGGATTTTCTTTTAAAGTTAAGAATTGAATTTAATGGGGTATTAACTGGGGCTATAACACTGGATTGCATTGGATAACACAGAAAGTGAACAATCTGATAAAATGACAATTGTTTATTAATGTTTAAAAATTACTAATAGAGCTTGTAAAATTCCAGGGTAAATGTTTTCTCTGGGAGTGTCTCGTGATCAGTTTACTGTCCGAAAAATCTATCCATTTGCAGCTATGTTAAAGAGTTTTTGTGATTTTTTTTTTGTGTGTGTGTGCCATTTACTACCTTTCGGTTTTCTGTCACGTAGCCAAATACAAGAATTATCACTCTGAAAGCTTTCATTTGAAAGAGAAATAAATTAGTTATACAGATACAACCCAAATTTGTCATGCCATTATGATATGAGTAGAAAAAGAGATGAAATTTACTTTGAACTATGTAGTCAGTTTATTTCTTTGCTTTGTTTCATTTTTTTATTACTTTAGACACTTTTCTCACAGATAGCCGAGCCCTTTGTTTGTATCATCGAGTCAAGCTTTTTTCTTACATCCACAAATCTCTATTATCTTAAGAATCACCGAAAACTACCTCTTCTCCCTTCTTTTAAAGCTTCGATAAAGTGCCTTCCTAGGCAAGCAGTCTTGTATGAGCTTAAATTACTTAATCTATTTCTGCTTTCTTACTATTATTAAAAATACCTTTGCAATATTATATCCTCCAAATTCAGTGGGAAATTTGAGTTTAGAACATCCCAGATTTCATCCTTGTATCTAATATTTTAATAATCAGTTCATGCATGCATACACACTCATACCTTTAAATACTTTTTTGTGATTCTTAGATTGGGAAAACATGATGAAACATGATTTAAAACTTGGTTTTGTGCATACAACTTTTATTTGATGATTATTTTATTTTCTAACAACATCAATGTTTATGTGCTGTGAGCAGCCCATAATCACAGTGATGTATAAAACATAGTCTTCAAGTTTGGTCTATGTTGACGTATTGAACATTAATGGAATAGTCACCTGGTGATAGTAGACTTGATGTGGTTTTAAAAGTCACTTAAATTTTTACAGTATCTGGTAATAAAATACCATTTAAAATCAGAGTTCTGTTTTGTACAATGGCATATATACATTGAAAAGATTTAAACTGTTTATATCCACATGGCAAGCTTTGAAACACTGCTTCACCAACGGCAGTTCTCAAACGTATGTAAGTATATGAGGAGGGGAAATGGACCTTATCATGCAAATATTCATGCGAATAGACCACTGCATAACAGCCAATAAAGATATGGAGAACGGGGCTCAGATTAGCTAATGGCTCAGATTAGCTAACAGCTCAGATTAATTAACAGCTCTATTGTCCAAATGTGGACAAAACTAAGTACTGTAGAAATTTGAGGCCCAGAAACACTATGTGCAAAGCATGTCAGAAAGAATATACTCAAAATACAATGGCAAATAATTCTGCAGGCTTGCTTACAAAAAGTAAAAAATGAAACAGCTTTATTTCTTCCATAGAATAATTATGGTAATCATGTTTCTGAAATTCCAGCCTACAAATTCAACAATATATAATACATTAAAGAAATCAGAGCAGCATGCGTTTTCCATCTATCTACATGATTTCATATAATTATTTCAAAATTTCAATGATAAAAGTAATTTATTAATTCCAACCTTGTGAAAAATTTTACTCAGGGAGAGACCTATAATTATGAGATGGAAAATCAGAGAGTAAGTGATCACTATAAAAATGTTTTTGGGTGTGAAATAAGCGAAGATGCATACTGTGTATAAAATAGTAGTTCATTCCCAAGAAAAAAGACCCTTCAGTGGATTTCTTTTTGAAGTTCTCATACAAATGAGAAATGTATGTGCACTGAAGTACCCTTTTCAGTGTTTTATGTTGCAGAATGAGTAAGAATGGGATTTAATCAGGGGTTTTTTTGTTTGTTTGGTGTTTTTTTTTCTTCTCCCAACAGCTCTAACGATTTCCTAGTTTAAAGGCTACAGAGAATGTAGAAATAGAGGTTACATTAGATATTCAAAGGTTCATACCATAGAAATCTGCTTGTTACTTCAGAACTTTTCTCCTTTGTCACTACACAACTCTGAGCATTTACCCAATGAAACTTGCATCCTACCTTGAGTAGATGAGTGAAGTCCATTTTTACCTTAAAAAAAAACGTCTACCTCTTGATCCAGTGTTTCTCATGCTACTGACTCTCTTTAAATCAGCAAGATGCTTGAGAGCAGGATACAGCCCAGTGCTCTTTCAGGAGAAGCAGTAACTTTCTCCCCTGCTGTGGTGTGGGAACATGGGCAACGACTCCAAATCTCACTTTCTGAAGTAAAATTGAGCAATTAAAACTGGATTGAAACAGGATTTGATATTGCTGAGGCAGCTTAGAGAGAATTTGAACTTCTTCACCAAACTGAGGTGAGGTGGGAAATTTCTACAGTTAAGCAGATGAGGTGGAGCTGAGTGTTGCCCCCCGCGCTGTGTAACACTAGCGATAATGTTTCATATTCATTACCTTAGTCTCAGCTGGTCACTACTAAGACGTTCACAGATCCTCCGCAGCAGGACGCTGGGTTTTAAAAACATAGAGCAGTTATCTCAACTGTCATATTACCTAGCACTTTGAAAATTACTACCATTGGCAAAATCTGACAGTGTGAGTCTTTGGTATCGGTTTAATATGACAGCAAAACATGGTAAAGAAAAATGTTTGAATGACTTCTTGTACAAAGATTTTTTATAACTTATAGATGTCCTAAATATTTTAAATTGTTCCATAGACTTAAAATCAACTTTAATATTATTCAATCAGATGTTTTCAAAAACAGATAATTAGAACTTTTGCAGTAGTTAAATACCGCTAGGTCCAGCTTCGGGGAGGTGGGGGGAAGGGAGACACGCGTAGTCCTGGAATTAAACATATGTCAGGCATGTTCTTTTGTTGATCCCCAAACCTCTGAACTTGCACTGTTTGAAAAGCAAGCATAACTTTGCCTGAACCTGATGGTTTTAAAAAGTAGCCAGGAATCCTGCATATAGTGTGGCATCACCTAGCAACAGGAGTATTCTGTAATTTTAGTCTTACTTTATTACATCGAAGTTATGGCCAGAACCTGGTTCTACTGTGCAGGCAGAGCAAGTTGTCATCTGAAGCCGTAGTGATTTAGGGGCAACAAAATATTTTACTCTGTATATCTACCTAGGAATGATGGGTATGTCTTAGTGGCTGTGGCTGAGAAAGCCCTGCAACTTTCATGCTGATGCTGATCCATTTTAGTCACCCTGATCCTTGTTTGTGTTTCTTCTTGGAGTGAAAACCATCTCCAGCAGAGGCTGCCTTTCTATTGGGTGCATGGATAAGTCATTGTTTTTCTGGATGTTGTTAAGGCCTCTTCCTTTCATTGTCTGTACTCTGCACCTTCTCAGAAGAGTCACCAGAATTGCTTTCATCATTACCATGGCAATAAACTTTCCTACACAGCCCCGAGGGCCAAATCCAAATGGTTGGAAGTAGCGTGAAGGAACCTGCACAGAATAACATGAGGAATAAAGTTTAAGACAAATTTTTCTTCATAAAAGTAGGCAAAATTATCATGGAAGTTGGTAGTAAATATATTCTGAAAAACTTGTGGAAAGAATCTCTTAGGAGCAATTATTTCTTTCCCTTACACTGAACAGCCCTCCCACCCAAGTCAGGCTGAAATACAGACACCTACAGAAGGTGTGCCATTGTAACTGCTAGGATAGCAGGGAATGTTAAGTTAAGCAGTTGAATTCTGCCCATGTATTTCAGCCTGTTCATTCTGTGAACTACAGGGATTCTACCACAAGCTGTGAAACAGAGTGAAGCTTTTGCTCTTTAATATACATTAAAGTTAAGTAAAAACTTTTTCAGGAAATGTTCATTATAGAGGTCATAAATGTCTGAGATACAGGCTGATGCCTTGTCTAAGGGTAATTATAAGGCCATACACCTACTACAATTGTCGTTAAAAAGCTAGTGTTCCTGACAATGAATTTGTCATAAAATGTAATGCTGAAAATGTTATTTGATATCTAATAGAGAGATAACACTTATAAAACAATTGTCTCCTGTCTTATCAACTAAAATGTGAAATGCAGGATTCCCAGAACTGTTGAAGAATGCACAGCCAGCTTCTGCTACTTTTATTGACATTGAATAGATCAGTTATGCAAAACAGTCCCAACAGCCTGAATAGTACTGCTGATGAGATACAAACGTACTTGTTATGAGTACGAAAAAGCAAGTCTGGCTATAAATAAATTATTTTTCTTCATCTGTGTAGCTTTCTTTTAAAAAAGGAAGATATTAGCTGTGTTCTGACTTCCTATTTAACCCAAGAATAGAGTAGAAAAGGTTGCTTTATATTAAATTATCTAGAAAAAAGTGTCCTTTTTTCTCATTTTCAGACTGAGGAACACGTTTTCTTTTTAAATTTTTTCAAATAAGCTGAGCTGTATTTTTTGAAAAATGATAGTTAAATACAAGTGTTTATAATACAGAGCAAGTACAGCAGCTGGCAGCGCAGCACAATGGCAAGTGCACAGCCTGGGAAAATGGAAAAATGTTTAGATTCTAACAATGCCATCTTATCATAAATAATGGTGTGGATTGCTATTCACTTAGAGAACTGTGTGAAAATTGTGCCTGCTAGAATAATTATGTGGCAAACAGAATGCATCAAGTCAGATAGAAAATGTGTGGTTAAATATTTGGTCAAGGGGAAATATTTTTAGTAGCAAAGTGTACTTATAAAATAAGCAAGAAATCAATTTTGATAGAAATACATAGAATGAAAATAATGGGTGGCAAAATGGAAACTATTCACGGTGAATAGTTATTTCAATAAACTTTCTCTCTTCTTGAATTTTCTACAATGACGTTTTTCTTAAGCTGTTGATTTTAATACTGTGTGCAGAGTTTGCTGTGGATAATCAACCAGAAAATTAGAAATGTTAACGAGGTTGTCTAGTGCTTATCTGTGTGTGTGGTATACATGGTACCTCTAGATTTTTTAAAGGAAAAATGTAAAACCGAGAGGTGTGTTTCTGGCTTGAACATTCATATCTTTTGTTTCTTTATTTTCTTAATTTCTTCAGGTGTTTTTACTAGTAAGTCCATATTTCATGCATCAAAGTGGGTAATCTATTTCTTTAAAACTGAAATTATTGTCTGTGGATACTTATGTGTGCAGCTGCTAACATCTCAAAAGAAAAAAAGTTTTGTCAGGTAATAACGTTATTTCCTAACTTTTTTAGTTAGACAAAATGAGAACTATGACAGCTGTAGAAAACATTAACCCTTTAGCTTCAACCCCATTCAACCTTAATATTTGACAAGCCACTAGAAAACGTAAGAGAAAGCTTGTATCCAAGGAAAATGTGTGTATCTATGATAGCAAAGCTAATATTCTGCAGTTGAGTTTCCCTTCATAGAACTAAGTTGATTATGCCCTCCACTCTTGCATGGCTATTTATTCCAGAGATCTTTCTAATTCCTTCACAGGAGTGCTAACCAAACCTTAATATTTCATATTTTGTGCTCTCTGTCACAGTATCTTCCGCTTCCATCTGCACTGGTTAACAGTCAAAAGCAAGGATTTAAACATGCCATAGAATCAGTCTGTTTTCTTTCAACACAGTTTTAAGCTCTCCAGATGATTGTTGCTGAACAAATACAGTTTTGCAAAACAATTTGTTTTATTAGTAATCAGAAGAGCAGAGGTCTAAATGAAAGTAAATAATCTGAAGGATGATTTACAATAGCAGGGGATGACAAGTAGGAAAAAAGTTCACATATTGCTTTTGATACAGAACTCGGTAATGTAGGTGAAAGAAACTTCTAGTTCTTTTGGGAGGTATATTCTAACTTAAATTGAAATGCTGTGCTGAACTGGGACTGAATTACTCCACTTAGACAAAGGGAAAATGGGAACTTTGTGTCTTATGGTAACAAAGTTCTTGATCAAAATAAGAGGAAGATACATTGTCAATAAGTAATACCCAATTTCCTGTAAGAAATAAGATACAAAACTTACATTTTTCTCAAAATTTTCAAGAGAAAACTCATTCGGCTTTGGGAAGAATTCAAGCTTATGCATACGTCCAATATTGAGAATAATGTTTGTCCCCTTTTTCACAGGATAGCCATCAATTACATCATCTTGTAAAGCTTTTCGCATGATCAGGTCCACAACTGGCTGGTATCTCATGCTCTCATAAATAAAATTCTCCACGATTTTTAAGTTTGGCATGTCATCGCTCTCTATGTCTCTGTCACCTTGAGGAATAAAACAGGTGGTGAAGAAGTTGGTTATGAATTTAATAGCTTCATCGTACAAATACCAAAACATTTTTGGAAGAGTCTTGGTTCCTGAAACAGTAGGAAGGATCCAACAGCTTCTCAGTAGTTTTATGTAGCCTTACATATTCAGGAAACCTGGTATATTGCTCATCAGCATAAACCCTAGTTTATTAATTTATGATCTTCTCACCTTATCTTCTTCTTAATACATGATGAGTCTTTGTTCTGCTTTCTTGTCAATGACAAAACTGAAAGTCCTTCCCTGACTTTTGTATGACTGAGAGCAACAAGACACAACAAAGAAATCTTCTGAGATCTGACAGCAAACTGAATCTGGGAATAGTCTGCAGATGAGAGATAACTTTGTAGGACCTTAAATTTTCACCATGTGATTGAGTTCAGCTGCATGTACAGCTAGGTCCTACTGTGGTCTGACTATTTCAGTTATCATGAGTAACTTCTTCCCAGCTTGATTCCACCAGCAACAGTATCAATGCCATGAGGTACTGCCAGTGGGAGCCTTACTTGAACTTTCAAGCTACAAGCAGTTCAAGAACTACAGGCTGATCACTGCAGTGGTAGGTTGTCAAGATAAAAGGCAGCTTTGCTACCCCAGTTGGCCATTTGCTTAAGGAAAAGGCAACAACATTCTACCGACTTAGAAATCAAGGCTATCAGAAAGGAATAAGGAAGATGAATAAGTGAGTTCTCAATGCTCATGAGAACAATAAAATAAGGTTTATTAAAACTACCTTAGAAAAAGCATAAAGGATTTTTTATACACTTTCCAGTGTTTAATTGACCAGAAGTAAATGTTGAATAAGAGTGGATGAAATTTGTTTCTGTGTTAGTTCAGTGTCAGGCTTTGAATGAGGTCTACAGAAAGGGAAGAATAAAATTTGGAATATCTTGATTGTGTTCTGAATAGTTAGTAATTAGTACTTAAAGAGGAGACCAGTTTGATATCAAAAAGGATGACAGCAGAATATAATTTTAATTTTATCTAATCTTTCCCTTCTGCAGGCATAGTGAAACTTAGACAGGTTCTATATATACACAGAGAAATATTGGTGATTAGAAGTATTTGAAATGAGTGTCCCCTTTTGCTATTTCAAGGTAAATGGAAAATAATGTCGATGGAACTTATGAGGTGAGTGCTGATTTGCACTGCTGTTGCTGAGAAGTGAATATAGTGCATTCTTTCTAATAGATTATAAATTCTGATGATTCCTATTTGAATTTATCTTACAAATTGCTCATCTTCTTTCATTTGATCTTGAATAAAATCTTTTACATATAATGGTAGTTCATATATTTTACAGCAAATGCTTCTGTTAGAAGAAAATACTTAAATTTTTCAGCCTTTAAATAATCAAAATTAGATCACCGCTGAAGCAAAATCATACTCCCACACCACTGACTTTGCAGCTCCTGCTTACCCATAACAGTTTCAATTTCTCTCATCATCTCCTCTTCCACTGTGGGGTGCTCTGCAATCAGTATTAGCATGAAGAAGAGAGTCACAGACAGAGTATCAGGAGCAGCAATCATCATCTCCAGCACACACTGGTTCACATTCTCGGCAGTCAGATCCCCCCTGTTCTGAAAAAATTGGAAATTTTGGGGAAAATGTTGATTGCTAAGCTCTGATGCCAACAAAGGTCCTATAGCAGTAGAAGGGGAAGGACCTAGGATATCTGCTTTAAACAAAAGTAAGAATCTTGACAGTCTTTCTATCTCATATGCTAAATAGCATTTATTTTTTGTTTCTGAGAGAAAAGTAGAAAACTTGTGTTTTGATGGGTGTGTATTATCTTACAGAAAAGCAAGAGTTTGTTCTTAGCGCAGATTCTTATTGATTTATTGCCTTGCCTCACAGAATTTGTGAGCTGTCAGAGAATATACAAGATAGGATTTACATAGCATGTGAAGCCTTTGTAAACAAAAGGCAATACATCAAGGTAAAATACAGGGGTTAGGGGAAGACTGGAGGACATTCAGGGATAGATGCAAGAGTTTTAAGGATGTTGTTTAAGCCATGAAAAAAATCGGACAAGCACCTGTTCCCAAAAATGCAATTATTCAATGTTTGAATCACTGTTAGGGACTCCCCAGAACCCAGTAATTTGTATCGCTTTATGATGACATGACTTTCAGATAGATACATGAAGTTTAAGTTGCAAAGCCTGTGGTATTAGTAACAGAAGAATGTCAGAAAAATCAAAGTTAGCCTTATTTTGAGTACATTGTCAATACCTGTGCAAAAATCAACTGGGATGCAAAATCCATGTGTTCATCCAGCTTTTCAACAGTGGAAAGCATTTGTCGTTTCTGTTCTATTAAGATTTCCATTGCTCCTTTCAGATCCTTGCTGAAAATGGATAAAATCCAACATATTGATAAATATCTGCAGACTTTTAGTATACATTAGGATATGATTAGAAACATAGAGATTATACCAATAAAAACATCTAAGAATGGCAGAAATTTAGTATTCCTAGGAGTGGTTATATGGTTCTCTGCAAAAGAAAATATACCCCCTTTAAGAGAAGGTACATTTTCTTGTTATTTCTTATTAAGTAATTGCTTGTTAGTTTGGACTGAGATCTTATTCTCTTTTTGTAGGGTAGACTGAAAAGGATGAAAATATGTCTGTATATCCTATTAATGAATAGAGTTTTTAAAGATTTATTAACATTTCCAAAGAATTTGTTTCTTTCCTTCTATTTTATAGTGTATTTTATTAGTAATAAAATGAACTTAGAGAATATGAGGGATAATTGTTAGAAAAATGTAGATAAATGTTAGAAAAATTATACTATCTTGAAGGTAGAGTTGATCTAATTTTTTCATATTTAAATAGTCAGCAATATTGTGTCAACAGTTTGTATTTCAGTGGTGGAAAAAAGCAAACTCTAACAGTTTTTATAATTTTATTTGGGATTTTCAATTAGCTATAGAATTGAAGGCAATTGTTTTTTTAAAGGATTTTGAAAAGGTTTTGACTGAAATCCTCAGGCTTTCCATTTGTGTTTGTTATTGTTGGGATAGAAAATTTGACTGGGTGTGTAGGGATAAATGCATTTAAAACTTCACACCTGGTAAAGTTCTCATTATTTATAACATTATTTAAATGTATTGGAAATAGCAAATGGTCCTTTTTGCCAACTTTATCAGAAAAATATCAGAAGTCATCATATCCTGTGGTGGTTCTTCGCATTGCTTTAAGTCCAGTAATCTTTTTATTTTTTCTTTTTTTTTAAAATTAGAAATTTATGAATATATCCATTTTAATGGGATTGCTTTTGAAACATCAATATTTGCCCACAGGGGCTTTCCAGTAATAACTGGGCCACCATAGTTAGCTATTATTAGAATCACAGAATAAAGCACTAATCAGTGCCATAATAAAACTGGCAAGTAAATGTTAGAGAAGGTAAATCTTGTGTTTAGCTCATAGGAGAGTTGTCAATTATTTTAGCTGAACCTCCATCTTTCCCTTAAAGCCTTTATGTTATATAGCGCTATCAAAACAATTTATTACACATGCTTCATAAGTAGTAGTTTTTCTCACTAGATGGAATCCAAATCCAAGATGAACAAACTGATTGCCAATTCTTTTTATAGCCAGTCCTCTTTTGGCAGAAGACAGTAAATGAGATCATAAAAATAGAAGAGGCATTTTGTATTTTTGCAAAGAGGAAGTCGGCAAAATATATTTGTTCCTTATTTAGAAAAAAAAAACTTGAAATGCATTACCATGCTGAACACAGAATTTTAACTCAAAAATGAGTTGTTGACTCAAAAATGCATGTTGAGGGCACCAATAAATAGAATGATGCTCAGGGGTTAACTCTTCTGGGACAATGCCATGAATGTAGATGTGTTTTCTTGTTTTGATGAACTGTAGCCTACTATTTGACTGACCTCGACTGGATGGCAAATGTCACTTCACCACATATTGATGGCTTTTCCTTGTCTGTTTGAACTGAACCAGTAATTTCAATTTAGTTTCACATTTGAGCTGGCATTAACTAATATTTTGGTGAGTAAACTAGGACTGAATAGACAAGGGCTTTAAATCGTCCCCTGAGATCAGCCCCTTGTAGCATCAATGGCAAATCTTGTCCTGGTGCTGTCTTGGGTCTGCAGGTAGGGGACTTCAGCCAGCCACCTTTGCAAGTTTCACAATTTATTTTCTAAAAGACAGAGGAAAATATCAAGGAAGATGTCCCTCTTAGAAAGAAAGAATCTTATGCAAATGATTTGTAAAACTGTTGATACTTACACTGCCTCTTCATATTTCTTGCACAGCCAAGAAATCTTAAAAAAGATGTCAGGCTTTAATAAAAGTGCTTGCCAAGCATCAAAGTAGTTCTGAATCTTAAGTACAATGGCACTTTCTGAAAATAAACGTTAACGAAAAGCAGTATAAAATACAAATCTCAAGAGTCAAATAACACAAACGCTTCAGAAAAATTAAGAGTAAGGCCCTGTTCCCTACTCCAACTAAGTTCACAGGAATTTGATAAACATCTGGGTTTAACATGTGGTAGATAGCATTAGGAAACATTTGTAGCACACTGTAGAAAAGGTATAGATCTTTGTAAAAACTCTTGGTATCTAGCTAAAAGGTGTGTCAACCAGAGCCAAATAGTCTCCCACAGGAGAACAGAAAGCAGAACCCTTGCAGCATACTGAAATTGGATAATTTATACATCACGATAATGTTATTTCTGTCATATGGTTTTGAGGGTGAAGAAATCACAGAAGACATAAATTGTCAGGTGAACTTTTCAAGGCAGTAATTTAGTTTGGTGGAAAGATTTCCGATTCTTATATGCATATGGTATTGGGATTGTACCAACTCAGTGCATAAAAATCTCTTTAAATAGTGCTAGCTATTAAGGTGTGACAAGCTAAATGCATATTTTTGATCACATAAAATTCTCTCTTATAACTAAAATAACTCATAAATCAATTTCAATTAATTATATGGTGATATAAGAGTTTGTTCTTGCTCTGTTTTCTGAAACCAAACCACTGAGTGATGTCAATGAGTTTGCCTTGGACATGCACTTTAGATCCATCATAAGGTGTAAAAATAAAGTGGTTAGTACCATCCAAAGGTATCCCGAGAAAAAGCTTGTTAGATGTGTCAAGCATGATCCGTCTCATAAGATTCAACACATTGATGTTTCCTACTTCAGTGGTTACTTCCTCTAGTTTGTCCAGGTGGTCAATTGTTGATTCAACACAAATTGCTATCATACGCACAAGACCGGGACCAGACAGAGCTGAAATATAAGTGCAAAATGATCAAAAGATTGCTTAACTTTCATACCTTATTTATAACTTATCAACTGGCAATAATGGTGCCAATAAAATGTAAAACATTCTCATATGAGTGACTGGTATAAAATCGTTCTGAAACTTACAGATTTATCATCTGATGAAAGAAAAATCTAAGCCTTTTGAGTTAAAATGGCAATGAACTCAAAGGCCAAACTTCCCTTGCATCCAGCCACTTTGTATCTCAGACACACATTTTATGCTAGGCTCATGCCATGTTAAGCAAAGATATTTGGCATCATTTGTGCTACCTTTTTATGTGGGAGAGTATCCGTATCCTCATCTGCATTACAGGCACTGTGGATGTCCTGTCTCATTTGCTTGCAATGACACTGAGCAGGGAAGATAGCTTGGGGTTCATGGGGAGGACGATGGGAATTTCTGAAAACATAACAGCTGGGTACTCTTAAACAGCGTGGTAGCTTTGCAGTTAACTACTGGCAACTTGTAAAATGTCACTGTGGACATACTGAAGCCTAGCCTGGTAGTATGCTGCGTGTTAGCCTACCTTAGTCTGTCCACCTGTAAACAGTGGAGAGAGTGTAATGACGGATTTATTGCATTTTAAGAATTCAAAAGCAACCAAAAGCAGTGGTCAGTTCCATTGCTATGTCATTCAGTGGGATTTTCATAGGCTTCAGCTGGAATGGATTCAGGTAATTTTTTAATGACTTTGGAAATCTTGCCCTAAGTACTCTATTTAATTACTTTTCCGTACAAGAATTGTTGTAATTGCCTCAAGGACATTATTTTATCAGATATATGTTGAGAGGGACTGTATGTTTGTAATTGAGAAGAGAGGAGGTCTGTTTTGTAAATAGAGAGAACTGGTAGTTTTAGGAATAAGTAGAAACACAAAATTTTTTTCCTGCCATCTTCAACCAATATAAAGTTGCTGATATTTTTCAATAGCAAAATCATGTGGGAAAGGCCCAAGTGTCATTTAGGAGCACAGATACATCAACAAAATAATATGGGAAATTTAAACCAACAGATAATCAATTTCTTTTAGGTGCTGCTTTACTTTCATTTTCAGGTTTTGGAATCACTGTCATAAACTGCTGCAGTCTCAGCTGGTGAGAATATTTTCTAAACTGCGGAGCTTGTAGAACAACAAGTGTGGCAGTTTTGTTTGGAAGGCTGTAAGATCATTGGAAGTAGCTAATTCTAACAATATGCAAACACTGAAAATTTTCAATTTGTGGAAAGAAGGTGAATCAAAAAGTTGCAGACTCATAAAAGAGTAACACTGGAGTTTATTTATGTAATTTCCTATTTGATTTCAACCTAGTGATATTGATTGCTTCGATCTTTTTCTCTGTTACTACATTGATTCCTAGCATATTAAAGGGATTAATAAATAGTTCTGCTGTGCAGATCTTCTAACTTAATTTTGAAACTAAAACACTGTGTGTTTTGTTTGTTTGGTTTTGTTGTGGGGTTTTTTTTCCATTAGAACAAGGCAGAAGAGTCTTTGAATGCAACGGAGGCTTGGACAGGAACGGCCAACTACATTTATGGAAGTGCCAGTTGAGCTAATGTAAATGCTGGACTTGAAACGTAAAAACACGGCTTGTGGGCATCATTTAATTTTGTTTTAATTGGATGAGATTAAGAATCTGCAAAACTACTTCAGGACCATTTCAAATAGCATACCAAGCAGGAAAAATGTGAAAGAACATGTGCAATAAAATATTTCTATGGGATATATAAAGAGAACTGATTTCTGTAATTTAAGTATGCAAAGGACAAACAGCATTTCAGAAAAGACAGACTGTGTGCTACACTGATGCAGTGTATTAATGCACAGTGATTTACCTTTGGTGAAAAAGGGCCGAATTTCTTTCCAGTGTGCTGTGTTGTTATTAAATATGATCCCATTTTCATACATGCCAATGCACTGTAATCCGAGCTTGCTCCCAAATCGAGAAACATAATGCCAATGTTTCATTACATGGAAAACACTTGAAGATCTGGGAAAGAAACAGGGGGCGAAAAAAGCACAAACCAAAAATACCGTTTCATAGATTGTACATAGAATTTTTATTCTGACATTTAATAGTTGCTCTGAAGTGCTGACCTGCATTCTTAATGTAGCAGAAAGTACGATGCTTGACATTAAATGTTGTTCCTTTTACATAATTAAAAAACTTGATGATAAATGCCTTCAGAATGTATATTAGAGCAATAATGTATTCTGTTCAGATTTTAAACTATTTTTCAGTTAAAATGCAAATGGTTACCAAAAGATTTTAATCTGAATAGTATGTATACATAGAAACATGAAGATATATAAGATACAGTCAGGCAATGACCAATGTCAGATATTTCAGAAGATGAGGTGTAAAATATTTGACAGTTGATAATTTTATCATGATGTGTATTAAATTACAGCTATCTTGTAGCTATTTGGTCATTCCCAGACACATACAGAAAGCATAAATATACATGCATAATTTAAATATGCAGCATCATAATATGATGATATGTGTGGGATAAATATTCCTAAATAGAAATGTTAGGGAAATCTGTGATATGTATAATTCTTTTTACAGTTGACAAGGTTTATTTACACATGCTAGCAAACAGGTTGTGACCAGCATTATTGCTTTAAGATATAATTTCCTTTAGAGGGAGCTAGCATTTTAGAAATGTTGACGTGATGAAAACCTGATCAAATGAAATCCAAGAAAAAGAAAGAAAATCAGACCAGAGATTAAAATGAAACAATACGCTACTTTCTTTATCATGTAGCATTCTCTATGGACCAAATCCCAGACTTCTTACATGGGTTAGTTTATTTTTTCAGTCAGGCAAAGTAAATGGGACTTGTGCTATTGACTTTGGCAGTGCTGGGTTTTCACCATAGTTTTGCGTGACCAGAGGTAAAGTTAAGAGTGAGATGCTATATGGTACAAATAGACAAACATGGATTAAGGATTGGAGTAAAAACAGGGAGGAGTGTGTCTGCAGATCCAACCTTCCAAGGAACTCAGCATATTTTCTCTTTCCTACACTTCCCCCCATCTGCGCTCTCTTCTAATATCCCTAAAGGTGTTTTGCATGTCAAGGAACATCATCTGTACTTTCATGAACGTGAAAAGATGATGTTGAATTATGACAGCTGTCCCCAGGAATGGAAAGGTGCAGGAGGCTCATTTTGCTTCCTTCCATTCCACACATCTACACAGGAGACACACAGTAATGTTTTAAGGAAGGATTTTGACATACGACCTTGTATAAACAGATTTTCCTTATGAAACTATTTAATGAAGTCCTCCAAAAGACACCATTGTTGTAACCAAGATTGCAAGTCCTTCTCTCTATGCATTAGCATCTCAGTATGATTAGATTTGATGGTAAAAATTCAGATTACATTGGTGGAAATAGTATACTTTTACCGAATTCAAGTTATGTTTAGTTTTGCAGTGAATTTATGATCCACTGAAAACTTTATTCTACATCATTGTTTAAAAAAAAAAAGCACTACTGCTCTATGTACTGTCAGTGCTTTTAAGCAAAAAATATGTCTGAAGAAAAGTGATGTATTGACTGTAGTCTGATGCAGCTGTGGCATTGTTTATCAGCACTCCTGATTTGTTTGTGATGAATTGGTAGTGCAGAAAGTGGAAGACGGCACTAAGAGTTCATAGCGTTTTGCATTATCAAAACATTATACACACCTTATGCCCATTAGTTGGTATTTACAACACCTATGTAGGATAGGAATGTAAATAGTTTTTCTGTCATGGTTACCTCTTTTTACAGAGGTAAAAACAGAGGTGAAGCTGACTTGCTTCACATGGCAAATCCTGTGATAGTCCTCTATATTATGTTGTCTTTCAAAAGCTTTTACATAATGAAAGCTGAGTATGGACTGCTTGACATTGCCAATAAAAGGTTGTGATTCTTTATCGATTACACATGGTAAATGTTTTGCTACTTTTTTTTTTTTCATGGTATAACTCATAAGCGTCTAGAAGATCCAATGTAAGAAGAAAGCAACCATCCACTGGAGCTAATAAAATGATAAACGGCAGTTTAGCATTATGTTTAATACTGTGTGTAATCGAAGTCTATGAGTAATCCCATTAATTGGAGTGGAATTACTCATAATCCTATAATGCTGCATTTGCTTAATTAATTTGCTGAATTGGAGCCATAATCTTCAAGCATTACTCTCTTCTTAAGGAGAAACTTAAGAATACAGTAAACTAAAATTTGGCTTAATCCTGCATTGCAGTCAGTCTAGGTTTCTGTATAGTATGCAATCCTAATATTAAATGGAATAGTAAAAGAGACAGTAAACATTTTTTAGGATTGGGCCACAGTGCTTAATCTTCCTTTCGATAAAGAAAATGAGGGAATTCACATAGGCTTCAATAGTAGTGTCTTTAAAGAAACAAAAGACTAGAAAAAGGTCTGTAAACAGCAGGAAGTAAAAGGTTTATGTTAGGATAATTTTTGAAAATAATAACTGCAATTCTACTTTAGACAAAAAGTAGCAAAGAGGTTGTAAAAATATGAAAAAGCTCTTCATATTATTAAAGATAGAAAATAAGGATTTACTTGCTAATTATAAATGTTTCTTCACCGCTGATCCAAACTCTCACAAATTCTCCGTATGTCTTATTGTAGTAGTTGCAGGCATTACCTACTCCCATCCAGAGAAATCTCCCATGTGAAATGAGGGGACCAATTCCCATACAGTATCCTGGCCCTAAGAAATAGGGTAAGAAAAGTTTGGTCTCAGCAGTGCTCACTGACAAGAATATACCTCTGAGCATCACCCCTTTGAAATGAGCTTTTTAACATGACAGTCAAGGTCTGCATTGGGCTGTTCATATATACAACCTCATTCTGAAGTTTTGTCTGAGAGAAACTTGCGTCTACAGTGTTGAAGCCTCACTTAATATCTATGGAAGCCTATAGTCCTTTCACTGTACATAAAACTAATGACACTCATTACTTTGTACAACTTCAAATTGCTGCTTTGAGATTGCTTACATTTGAAGGGACAATGGCTAGATATCAGAAAGAAGAAATGATCTAGAAAAATGCATATGGCTTATTAATTTGTGATTTTAACAAATCCTTTCAGTGATTTTTGTGTTGAAGTGTCATAGTAACACCTACAAAAGTCAATATTATTTTGACGTAATTAAAAGGAATTAATTACATTTCTCTTAAAGTCATTAATACTGAAGTGAGAAAACAGATATTGAAAGGAAAAAGTATTTTTACTGCTGTGAACTTATGAAAACATGCTTAAGTAAGATCTAAGAATGGATTAATAAGCATTTAGTCAACAAAGTTCTCAAGTAAATCCTTCCACTGTAACTTGGCACCAAATTTCTGTCTTAGAACAAAAAGGAGAAAGTGGAGACAGCAGGAGAGAATTTGCCTTTAATTAGTTTTAAAAGGAAGTTTTCTTCTTCAGAGAAAGCTTAATTTGCTCCTTTTGTCTGTAAAACATAAATCTAACTCCATAAAGCAAAACAAATTATGTACTTACAAAACTTTTGTGCACTATTTAAAATGTAAAAGTTGCTTATGGGTCCACCTTTTACTCATAGGAATTGCAAGAACCCCGTTTATTTAAATACCTGTAAACTTAAAGCATATTAATTCAGTTCTATCTTCTTGTTGATCCATTCAAGCATTCAAACAGAATGCATACCCTTCTGTGAATACTTTCCCCTGTTCCCTAACTTGCAAAGAGTTTTAGCATATTGAAGGATGTTTGGCAAGGATCTTTTCTCAGAATTTCATTCAGGTGCCACTGTATTGGTTTAGGATTATTCCTGTCAAACATCTTTGTGAGATGTGTACACTGTTCTCATTCATGCAGTAGGTCATTGTATTGCATCTAATGAAAAATAGGCTGAATCAGTAGCGTCTACCAAAAGTCCCCAAAACATTACAGAAGGGGCCCTCTGGAAGGGAAAACATTTGATGTTGTTCTGTTCTGGAGGGTCTTCAGCGCCAAACGTGGAAAGAAAAATTGATAATCTACTAAAATCTGAATAATTTCCTAGATAATTGGCTCTAGTAAAGACAATTTAGAAATCTTTAAACTTAAAACACGTAAAAAGTAGTTTATAATGCACATGAAAACATGAACATGTAGAGTTTGTAAAATGGTATTATGTCTTTCTAGCAAGGACATAATAAAGCAGAAAACTAAATGTCATTTATATAGCCAAGTCATTTATATAGCCACTATTTATATAGCCAAGCCAGGTTTATTATGGAAGTTCTGAGGTTAAATAGAGCCCGATTTCTTTTATCAGTTATTTTAAAAAGCTGTATTATTTAAACTGACTCAGTAAATTTTGTTGGCATACAATCATTATTCAGCATTACTTTCTCACTCAAATTTGAGAAACAAACAAACAAAAATACTCTGACGGCTTTGAGGTGATACTATAGCTAAAGTTAATTTACCTGGTATTGATGAAGTTTCCTCATGATTCCATATTAGAAACAGAAAGCACATGAGAATGAGTACGGGCACTGTGGCCACTGGCATTGTATCCGGTACTAGGCTGGTGATGTTGTACTGCATTGGATTCAGAGTTTCCAGTACCATCTTTTCCAAGAGATTCTGCTTTGCTTTAGAGAGAGAGAAAGGGGAAAGAGGCAGAGTTTTTCAAAGCTCAAAGATATATTCAGCTTTAGTCGGTACCTCTCAACCCCTTTGTAGGTCTTGTAAGTGAGCAAATTAGCTCTTGAGGTAGCTTTATTTTATAACGAGAGTGACTGCCTGGACTGCTTGCCAGGACAAGCTACATCACAAGTTGAAACAGACATGCAGCAGACGCTCTTTGTGCGTGGAAATAACAAAGCTTCTCTGACCTTGATATTGAAGCATAGTTTTGGATACTTTGGCTGACAGACCTCTTATCTCTGATATTGACTTGGCTGGCCAACACTGAGGTTTACTCCTTGCAAATTTCTAACCAAAACACAAGAAGTTAAACTTTGAGCACATGTGGAAGCATTGAATGAGTTCACTCGCAAGCTTTTATCTCTGTTGCTTAGTCTTTTTCCTTCCTGCATGCCTGTAGTGCCAGAGTCCTTGAATTTCCAGAATAACTACCTTAGTTTTTCATGACGCAGATAGAGTGTACTCCAGGTTTTTGTTTGAAAAAATGTATTACCTTTTTTTTTATTTTCAACCTTTGAGTGCAGTATAATGCATTGCATTTCTGTATGGTTCTTCTGTTAAATACTTTGAAAAATATAGTGTATGCCATACCAAACAGGATCATGGATTGTCTGGCACCATATTTTTCCTCAGGCAGTATCCAGCACTTGGCAAAGGAAAGAAAAACCAAGCAAATGGACAGGTCTGTTATGCTTTGGGGAGTGGAAGGATACCTTTGAAGTTGTTTTGTGTGGTTTTGACTTTAAGTCATACAATATGAGAGGTGGTTGTACCTGAGAAGAAGGATGTTATTCTATGAATGAGAACTCGCATAACCACAGAAAGACACTGCTTGCATCTGCACAGTAATTTATTAATAAAACATCTTCTTAATCCTGCTCTGACAATAATTAAGAACAGATTTGCTTTGTTCGTTCCTGCGACAATACTTCAAAATTGAAGGATGTATTTACTCAATAGGAAGCTTTTTGTTACTGTTTACTTTCAGCAAGTGCTTTCTTGTTTATCTTGTCTCACATTGGTCTCACAGGGGTCTCACATTGCAGAAGAAAGTAAAGCTTACTTTGTAGTAACTGTCAGTGCTATAATTATATTAAACTAAGCCAAGAATGTGATAGTTGCTTTCTAGATAGTAAGAAGATTGGTATTTACGGTCAAAGTAGAAAACATATAGAGTACAGGCTCCCTTGGGAAGGGAGCAAACATAGGCTCAAAACCTTGCAGGTGCATGCAATGCTCCAGTATTTTGGATGATTGCTATGCAAGGCTTCTGGTATTGTGGTGATCCAAAATGACCATGACACAATATGCCAGGTGACCTTTTAGAAATGTGCATGCTATTCTAGTAGCTAGCAGTACACCTTTTATGAGAGTGTCCATGTACCTATCACATCTTGTACACGTTCAACTGTTGAACTGTCTTGCATGTTGTGAAAAATGTGTTTGTAATCACAAGCATTTTTTATCATGTAATGGTATTCATTAGTTTCACTAATGTACTGTTGCACACTAATGATGTTTATTCAGTACAAATAAAAACGCTAGCTTTAAATTTCCTTGAGCACTACTCGTTGCCACAATAAAAGCATGCTTGCATGTGTATGTAAATACTTTTATTAGTTTCAGTCCCTTTCACTATATGAGCTTACAGCATTAAAGAAGGAAATAACTACACTTAGGGCATATATTTTCAGTTTTTGTTGCTTTTTCTCTGGATCTGGATGAACTTAATCTTTGTACTCCATTGCTACAGATAGGCTCTGATGTTAATTGTTTTTTGTTGTTTTTTTTCATCTCCAAGACATTCTGGTGTGTCTGTACAGTAGTTTCTCTGCCTCATATTCCCTATGAAGAGAAGTATGTAGGTGGTTACGCATTTGGGTGGTATGAAATAAAGACACCTATATGTACAAACATGTATCTATGAATATTATATCTATAGGTTAAGCCTTGCTACAGTTCAAGGTGCTTATATGTTTGCATGGTGTGCTTGGCAAGCATGAGTCTCCCCCTTTTATTTTCTAAAAATCAACCCTGAGTTTTGATCTTGCTCATTTCTTAGTTATTCACAGCTAAAGCTTATCTTTGTATTGACAGAGAAATGGAGGCAGGTTTCTATCTTTTCAAAATATACAGGTTGTAATGGATTGGGTTTTAGGTTCTAGATTACCCCAACTTCATAATTTCTTAATTTTTAGTAAAAGAATAAAATCTTTTTTGCCGTAATATGATATCCAATACATCAGTGTGCACCTTGCTGTTAGATTTGTAATTTTTATATCCTGGATCATGCTCTCATGCAGATAAAAGGTATTAAAGGCACTGTATGAAATTTGAATCCTTTTTATACTCTTGAACTGATCTCAAGCAGTCTTATTTTTAGTCAAAGTGGCTTCTCAAGCTCTTAAAACAAACAATTGATATTTATTCTGTTGAGAAGTTCTTTGCCTCATTTCAGTGAGTATGATCCAAGCAGACTTTCAGGGTTTGCATTTCTAATGCTTGTTTTATTAAGGCAGGTCCAGAAGGCAACTGGACCATGAAGAATTCACCTTAAAAATATTTCAGCTGAACTGCTCATCCTGCTTGTACCCATTGTATATTTTTAAGAATTGTCCATGAGGTAAATCGCTCCTAATAAAAACTCAGCCAAGTAAATTTTGATAGTAAGTAGTCACTGAATAGACTGAAGAAGTTTAGAAATGGAACAAAGCTAGAGTGCCCATTATGCATGAAAGAAGCTTTCACTATTCTTGCTCATTTTGTCTTGAAATCTTCTGTAGGTAATTTTCCTTTCCTTGCAGCTGGCTGAGGTATGTGCCTGATCAGAGGGATTTGTTGGTTCTGATTGTTACTTATATGGTGGAGGGGGGACGGCGATGGGGCAAAAAAGCTTTTAAGATCAAATAGCAGGAGGAAAGAGACTTATGATAAGGAAGTGCTTTTGTGACAAAGTAGGTGGATGTGCACAGGCTGCCTGACCTGACAGTAACTGTGGATCTTAACAGCTGGGAAAGCATCTGCCAGCAGAGGGACCTTTAGATCACTGATCTTTAAATCTTGACTATAAAGCACTGTGAAAAAATTCTAGGTACTGTTAAACGTTTTCTTGCAAAAGGTGATATGATGAACGATGAGAGGGTCCACAGGAAAGAAAAAAGTCCATATATTTAAAGGACAACTGTGTTGACCCCTTTTCTTCCAGTTAGAGCTTTGTACTTAATGACTCTGTCAGTAAAAGAGTAAATTATGTATCATATTATAGAATCGGAGCTGATAATTTTGAGAAGGAGCTCATAAAACTGCCCGAAAACTCTTGAAGAACTATTCTTGAGTGATGGAATTCTTTCCTCTATAGTGGTTCATCTGTCAGGAGGGACATGAGGAAAAATCTGCTACTTGTTATAAATCCCCAAATGTTACTGACCAATATTAGCAGCATCTGAAGCAACTGACCTAAGTTTAACTTAACAGTTTGGAAAAATAAAATTTTAAATGGACTGATTTTGCACAAAAATAAATCTATTGGCTTAGATAAGCCCAGTAAGTCTTTATTTTTCCAGATAAATGCTGTAGCCTTCCTCTCTTTCTAGAAGCTGATTCTACATACTGCCTGTTTGCACTCAATTAAGACTGATGGTTTCATGCAGACTGTAAAGGTTCAGCCTTCTACATGCAAGTATGTAGATAGCTTTTGTTGTGCAGTTCACGACTAGAAGGCTAATGTCTAGCTAGGTGAGTAGTGGTTTTCTTGTATTTGTTCTGTAGATGCTGCCTGAACATGCAATAGTCCAGGAGGACAGTGGCTCATGGTGTCTGCACTGGTGTTTTAGTTTGTATCAGGGGTATGCTTTGGTAGCAAACCTGCAGAGTATTCTCATTCCCAGGCTTCAGTACGTATGACAGAACAATCTCAGAGCATGCAAACTGGGGTCTTTTGGGATGAAAATAAATCAGGTAATGTACTCCCAAGCTGTGCCTCATGCACACCAGCTTTTAATGGGGATTCAAATGACAAAACCAGTTTAGTTCTATATTGAAGTGAACTCCCATGAAATGTGTATAGTGTAGGGAAATGGATCATCACCAACTGTTCTGTTTTACAGATCTGCTCCCGTTGTACCACAGTGTTTGCCAATGTTGATATAGTCTAAAAGGAACACAGTACCTTTTGACAAATAAAATAGTTGTTTTTAATTAGTTTTAGGCACGTAACTATCTTGCTGTATTTGGATTATAGCACTTAACATAGGATGAGAACTGTCTCAGACTCTTAACGGCATCTCAGATCCCTTTAATAGAGCTTGTGCTGAAGGAGTTGCATACAACTATTTTAACATTGCCTTCAAATTGTGGATTTTATTGCAAAGTCAGAAATTATTTTCCCAGCTGTTGAATAAGAAATCATATGGGTAACTACTGTAAAATTAGTTGCATTTGTGTGGAATCTATTGTAAGAACCACTAAAAAGATTCTACCTTTTTGTTACATGGTTACATTCCTTTTAAAGAATTAATTAATTTGAGGTGGTTAATTATCACCAGGAGTTCAGCATATGTCACATAAGCCTTCATACAGGGATCATCTTGTTCCCTTGAAAGTCTGTGGGGTTTAAAGTTGAGAACACATCAAAAGACTTTCTTAAACTTGAGAGTGCTTACCGTTCATTGTAAACTGAGCTGTACAATTATTCTGTAAGCAGCAGATTGCATGTTTGTTTAGCACCACCCTGGAAGTTGCTCCCTGGTATTCTGTGATCTCTTCTAATGCTGTAATTCTCTCAGAATGCAATGGGGATGTCACTGAGAGATTTCCGTCACCATTTATTGGTCATCTGATATTGCGTTACGCTTGTTGTGACATTCTTTGTCTTTGATTATAATATTTTTTTCTTATTAATTTTTCACTTGCTCTGAATCTGTACTTTAGTGATCTGATCCTTTGTTCCAGATGACATCCGTCTTATTATAGATAGTTTCATTTGCAATTAGAATGTGCAGAGCAGCCTTTTTAAAGTTAGGTGTTTATATTACTTTGCTTTTGAAAGCACTCTGGCTGGTTTAGGTCTGTTTCCTACTTTTTTAGTTCAATCCTCTGCAAATCAAAAGATAATTATGGTAAAATGTGAACATTAGGGGATGAATACATTGCATATAGTTACCTTTTTCAGTCATTTCTAGAGTTCGAGTCAGTAGGCTAGAATTTGTGTAGTGGTAGGGGTCTATCACATCTAATTACTATGGAAATGTATTCTAGCAATGCTGAATGATTATTACAGCCTTGTGGAATAATCCTGTACTACTTGCTTACTATGAAATCTAATCTAAATGGCACTTATAAATTTATCTGTTCTTCATGTTAGAGGAGGAGAAAGAGGAAAGGAAGAAGTGACAGCTTTCAGCAGAAGCTTGGAAGTGGGCATTTATTCGTGACCATCCTGGTAATCTAAAGGGGCTCTTGACAACTAAAGAAGGAGGTGGGAGCCTAGCATTGTGTCAGAGGGCAAGTGAGACACAAATGCAGAACATATCCATGATTTTGTGGTGTTGAAATATGTCTGTACCGTGAGATAAGAAAGATCGTTACATTTGATGCCTCTGCTATTATTCGGAATTGTGGTTTTCTTAATTTTAGTGCCTTCTTATGACAGTGTACCTTGCTTCACAGCTGAATGGGATCTATCCCTAGAGCATGTTACTCTGAGTTTTTAAGTTCTGTCAGCTGTCTTCAGTATCACCTCTAAAATGCTACTGCGTATTTGTTATATGTTAGTGGTGGCCACCAGTGGCTCACACACAACTGTAAAAAATACTTGGCTTTTCTTATCTGCTTCAGTGGCCACAGAACTCGATTTCTTGTCACCCCTCCTACTCGAAGTGTACCGTAAGTTTGCAAGGTGCAGACAAGCTTTGAGTTGCGGTACTGTTGTAAATTCCTGTTGTTTGGGGGTCTGTTTGGTCAATTACTTTCCTGAGCACCAGTTAGTACTAGCATGTGTCTGGGACTTCACTGGTCAATGCAGATTGAACCCATTGACAGGGAAACAAATGCATTAAAAAATATCTTCTATGAATGTAGGACTCTATTTGAATATTACTATTTGTTTGGATAACCATAGTGAAGGCAATGCCTCTTTTCTGTGCCTTTACATGGTGGTTGCAACCTTCATTTTGTGAACTTACCATCATTGTGCCTGTCATTCCAGGTCACCTACTGAGATATCTATTGGTTAAATCAGAAGTTGTAACGTATCAAACAGGGAGTCATTTACACACACATTTAGGTATCATGGAGGTGCCATTTGAAGCCACTGTAATGAGCCTGGAGCGGTAATTTCTGCAAGGTGATAGTCAAATAGGTATCCTACAGGCTGCTCTTCTCCTTGTGATTTATGTAAATGATTTTTCTGTTACAACGGTAGAGACAGTTGTAGAGACTGTAAAGTCCTGCCTTTAAACATTCCAAAGAAGTTACTGGATCCTTTTAGTGATCCTTAATGCCAAAGATCTGATGTTGCTGGCATATAATCAAGTACTGACCAAGATGATAAATTATTGCTGAAATGGCTAAATGAGCTTTTTGTATTGCTGTTAATCATGGATCATGATCAGGTTGGTTTGGATGTTTTCTTTGGGACTAGCCAGTGAAAGTTCTGATATTCTGAAAGTCTTGATTTGAATGTATCTGTCTAGAAATTGCTAGTTACTTTAAATGTCTAAATTGATCTTCAGAGGATGAATATTCACATCCTGAAAAATCACTTTCCACTAGAGTGTTAAGCCTTCAAAATAACTAGCCAGTTGTAAAACCATGATTGCCTGTAGTGAGTAAGACTTGGAGTGATAACCTGCTCTGTATAACTAAAAATTTGGTAGTCATCTCTCTCCTTTCTGGCCAGCGTCCATACTATTTTCTTGTAGCTATTTATACAACACGGATGTGTGAGGCAAGGTACGCTATGTGCTTCCCAAGTGACTGTACAATAAGGGCTTCTGCTTTCTGAACACTCCGTAATTATATGGTGATTTTTCTTTCAGAAGAATAATGATCTGAAATTAGAATTTGGACTATGTCCTCTTCTGAGGTTTTAATTGCAGTCTGATGTATGATTTGGAAAAATAACTTGCCAGTTTGAGTACCTTTCACAAAAGGTCTCATTGTTGCTTAGGAACCAACATAATGTCCATGAAAAGTACTATCCACATTAGATGGTAAAAGGGTTTAATCTGAAACATACATCTCCTGAAGCAGAATAGGTATGTCAGTGCTTGTAAACCATCAAAAAGAGATATGGAGATATGCAAACTTCTGCAGTATTGGTAAGAATATATTTTACTGCCTGTCTTCCTGAAAGTTTCCTTAGAACACCATAAGCTCTAATTAACTCAAAACTAACCAGAAAATGAGTTGTGGATAGACAACTGAAATTTCTCTCTAACATGCTTTTTATCAGACTCCCTTGTTATGACTGTGGCAAAGCAGACCTATATGAGGAGGGTTTTTTGTATGTAGCTACTATTGGTTTGCTATTACTACTGGGTGGGTGGTTTTGTTTCGAATTTGGTAGATAGAAGGCAGCTCTCTCTGCCATAATTATGTCTCAGCTGTAGTACTTCTATTGCTAGCAAATTCTTTCACCAACTTAAGCAAAAAGTTAGTTGACACAGAAGGGACCACTCTGTAAGAAATGTAAATTAAATTTTTTACTTTTTTCTGGCTATAAATACCAAGTATTCTATCAAACTATGTAAATTAATCCTGAAGAAAATTTATCTGGGTATTTGAAAAACAAGACTAAGGAAGAATGCATGACTATTCTCAAACCATTCTTCCTGCAAATACTTTATTATTCAGAAATAATTATTAACTAAAATGTAGTAGATTAAAGAAAGATAGCACTTTTCCACAGCAAGCACCAACTGAGAGAGATCAACCTGTGATAGAATAAGCAAATTCTCTGAGTCAGTTCCAGACTTGTTCTACCTGATGACCCTTTTTTAACCACACTCATAATCCATTTTTTTTTCCCCTCCTGTGACAGTGATGCTTGGAAATGTTGGTTTGTCCAAATTCACTCACTTTCCAACTAATTCTTCATCGCTATACATTATCAACAGTTAGCAGCGTCCATTCCATGCTATGTATTCTACCTTAACTTTGTCATGGTACACATCTTTGCATGAAATGTAGTGAATGGAACAAAATCCACTTTAGAGTAGATAGAATGAAATCAGAGACCACAGAAACACTGAACAAGTTTGTTTTTTTAATCAGTGGAGCCTGTATCTATAAAACCTAAAAAGTTTTAGTATTTCTTGATGTAATATAAACAGTTTGAAAGGTTGGATGAAGTGAATACTTTCTAAGGATGACTATTCTGCAAGAACATTGTGCCATTTTTTTAAAAAGAAACTTCGTGGGATACTTACAAAATATATAACACGTTATTGTTATTTTAATACCAAGAATTTGGTTTAAGACCTGCAGATTGTCTAGTAAAAAAACAAACAACACCCCCCCCCCCCAACCTCTCTATTTGGGTAGTGACAACACATAATTTACACAGTTAATTACAGTAACTCAGATCAAAGCAGCTCCAGAAGGCATACTTCCCACTCAAAAACAAAATAAAAAAACATTTCTGTAATGTCCTACTCACAGTGTTTGAAGAAAAATGCTAGAATATGAATTAAAAATTTACCTGTGTCCTCTCGTTACTTCTTGATCTTTACCAGTGAAGAGTGCTATCTTTGTTACTGATCTGCTCCTTTTAAAGATCTGAATAGGTTTTCTGGTGATCACACTCTGTGGCATCTTTTATGCAGGTGCTTCTTGTTGCTAAGAGATCAGTTGCTTAGAGATGGAAGTTTGTTTTTTGTAATAGATCAGGGCCATTGCTATTGAAAAGAAAAATTTGTAATTTTACCTCTACAGCTCAATGTATTTGCTGCAAAATAGCCAATGATAGAGATACACATGCCTAATGCTGATTAGAATTGCAACTGGAGAGCAAAACAGAAAAGTAAACAAGGTTTATAATGATGTTTGATGACTCTGAATATCAAGGAAAGAGATTTGTCATTCAACTGGAGATGCAACTAGCAGAAATTATATTAATTCTTTGCCTAGCATATCTAAATGTATTTTTAATTTCCAACAGAAAGGAAGTCCAGAAGTTTTATTCTAAAATTGGGGTGCACAAAGTTGTCGATACCTTTTGTAAGATACAATCCTGCAGTGGCATTGGAAAGGTCTTACTGACTATCCTCTATATTTTTGTATATACTGTTTCCTTTATATTCCCAGTTGGTTTGATAACTCTTCAGAATTACTATACAAACTACAGGCTGGTTTCTTTGCTTTGTGATGCTTCTCTTCTTTGCTGTAGCCTTGGGCAACTTGAACAAACTTAACTTACAAAAATCCAAATGTTTTCAAGAACTGCATTCAACAATTACAGGAAACATTAAAATAATGACCAAAGATCTATAGGAAAAGGTGAAGATGTTATTGGAAGATGACACTAACACAGAAGTATGAATAAGGTACTTGTGCCTGTTACTTACTGTTTTGAAACACCAACAGAAGTCTGAATTTTCTCAATTTCTGCTATGGGAAATCCTTAGCTGACTCAGCTGCCTCTTCTATAAATTTACCCCTGTGAGTCCAAATAGATTGTTTTGTGAAATAGGTCAAAATCATCTTTTCTTGCTTAGCGCGCTCAAGTTTAGAAAATCCAGTCACTCAAGTCTGTTTTCAGCAAGGCCGTGTTATGTCCTCTGGCAGTAAGACACTGTGCATCCTTGTCTTTCACTATCAGGCCACAAATGTAAGAGATTCCCGTAAAATGTTTTCATTCTTCTTTTTCTGAATTCACTCAAGGCTTTAGCATTAGCATTTAAAAGGAATAAATAAAACAAATTAGAGCACTTTTAATAAGAAACCCCATCTAATGGGTAAAAGAGTCTTATATCTAAAGGACTATGATCTCACTTGGAACAAAAGGTATTTAAGAGTTACGTACAATAGTTCTAGTGATGGAATGTTTTTAACTCAGGGAAGGATGGAAGAGGCCTAGAATTTTATTGAATGTGAAATCTCTTTTGAGAAGCCTTTCTGAAAGTAACTAACTAAATAAATAATGCAGACAGTTTGGGGAGAATAAGGACTGAATTCATGCGGAAATGCTTCCGGCATTACTGCAACCTCATTGAATATACACAGCTTACACAACCAGGAGCCAACGTAATTTCAGTCTGAGAACTGAACTCTTGTTCTTTTTCCATGTGCACACACTCTTCCATATCTGTTTATTATGCGGAGACTTGTTTACAGTACAAGCAGAAATGGGCAGAACTGTAGTGAACAATTCTATTGTGTCCTGTATTTAGAGCTGGTCACAATAAGGGTTAAAACCTGTCGCATAGTATCTGATGTTCTGAAAGTGTTAAAATTAGTGTTTTATTTCAGAAAGAGATGATAGCTGGTTTTAATTTTTAAGCCTACCTAAAAATTTTGGGGGAAGTCATGCATTAGTATTTTTTGTTCTAACAAGCCAGCTGTATGTTTTTACTGCTTGTAGACCAGGGATATTTACATTCTGGAGGAGCTAGATTTTGAGGTTGGTTTTGGTCCATTTCATGATCTATTTCTTATAGATTGTTAATATGGATAAACTAATATGAATGACCAGTTCTGAAGTAGATGGATAATTGTTCCATGGGTACCAAATTAAGAAAGCTTTATGTAGCAGTATAAGAAAGTTACCATAGAAAGTTTCCAGCTCTTTCCCATGATTTGAAACTGGTTTACTATGTTTAGTGTTGCTTTGGTTTCAGCTGCTGAGAAGAAAAACAGCTTGTGTTGAACTTTGCTTGCTAGTTTTCTCGTGTTTTTCTTTGAGTTCCCCACATATTTTTATCAAAAGTCAAATTCAGTATTTGTTGCCACTGCAAACACATCATTGCTTTTGTGTTCTGTCTAGGATATAAAGGGAATTTATGATACCTCAAACCCTTGTGTGGTTGCAGCTGTCACTCACTGACTTTGGAGATGCTGTATTGTTTTATAGGCATTGGGTCAGGCTGTAGCATTAGAGAGTAACACAGCCATTGGAAAAAGAGCTCTGGGAGGCATTACTTTCATTATTGCTGAATAGCAATTAAAACAAATATTAGCTTAATTTGGAAGCACCTATATCCTTAGACATTCTTTATTATACATGCAAATGGTAGGAATATACTACTTGACTACTCACATTCTTTTTAAAAGCCTCAGAATGAGAAGTTTGGTAAAACAAGAAGTTAATATAAGGAATGCAAAACCAATACAATTTCTGTCTTTGTCAGAATGTGTTGCTTGAGGTTTAGGGGAGTCCAAGAATGATCTGGCCAGTTTCCAACACAAACACGTTTTGATTCCTTGCTCCATGATCATTTATTTAAACAAAAGTACTGATTTCTAAAAATGAAAAATCTGGTAAAGTTTTTGTTGGGGCTCCTTCTTCTTCCAGTGCTATGTATCTACTTACTGATACAAAGAATTTGTGCATTAATCGTAATTCAGGGGCAAGAAGCCAGTTGAGTTGGTCATGAAGAAGTCACAAAAGGTGTTAAATTATGTGAAAATACTTGTTTATAGTTAAACTAGGTTTTGTCAAGACTGACTTCTGTGGGATATATCTTTAAATCAAATATTATTTCCATATACCAGAGAAAATGTATTTAAGTGCCTTCATGCCAAAGAATTCCCGGAACTTTGTATAATGCAACCAGAATGATTGGACTTGTTGTTCACTACAAAGATCTATGGTTGAATACTACAAATTCTTCAGAGCCTGAGTAGGCATTCACTGAATTAACAAAGTTCTTTTTTATACCATTAAAAATGAGGCAGTTTTTTTTCCTAAATATTTTACAATAGACTTTTGAGGAAAAAGGATGCAAAATGCTCTTCATAGTTGAGCAGAACGGTACGCAACCCTGTAGGGACCTTGTGGCTCATATGATAAAATTGATTAGAGTTCTGTTTTAGTAATAAGGGCTTGCATCTGATCTAGTAACTATGTAGAAAGAAAAAAACTTAAATTAAATCAGTGGAAATGAAATCACTAATATAAGAATCAGTATTGTGAAACTAGTAGAATGGGATTGGGCTCAGATCTTAATTCTTTTTATGTCTTGATGGTTTCACTGCAGTCATTAGGGTATGAGATAAATGCTTGCCTTATCCCAAGGATGGATAGCCACTGGTAAATTTGTCCCTAATATACTCCATGTTGTTTTAGGATAAAAGGAAACAAAGACATCTGTACGAACATAGACTGCCAGCACAAGGTCATGCTAAAGATCTATCTAGCTTGGTGCTCCATCTCAGATATTGGCCAAATACAGATGCCAAGTGGAGAGTATAAGCATTGGGCAAATATATATACTTTCCTCTCCCTGCCTTCCCTCCACTATTTAAGAATAAAGGAATTTAAAGTGACAGTCCTAGCCATCCCTATGTTTGCAATAATGGCTACCTGTCTTTTCTAGTAACTTCAGGAAAGACATTGTAGTAATTTAACTAGGCATTTTACTCCTACCTTTTCTCTTAACTTCCCAAATGCACTATTTTCGTATTACCCTAAATGAGTCAGTTGTCAAGTACTAAGAGAGCTGAGACTACTGCAAGTATCTCTATTCAAATACTTCCTGTGCTACTTTAATTTAGAAGTGTGTATCAGCCATGGGAATAGCTAACGTTAAAACTGTCAGGTTCTCTCACTGGTGAGCAAAATTGTTCAACAAAACATACACTGGATGTATCAAAGCTTAGAATTCCCTTAAAATTGTATTGGGTGAACTGCTTGCAATTTTTGTTTGTTTTGATTCTGTTTCAGTCCACTGTAAAGTAATAAGTACTAGTAAAGTGCAAAGTACAGCAGAATATTTGCAGGCAATCTGCTTTTAGCCCTTGCCTTCAATTTCCAGTCCAGACTTGCAGCGCTGCCTTGGTGAGTGCCCGAGTGCTTCTTCTAAGCAGCCCCTTCATTTGGCCAGCATCCACTGCTCTCGGAAACCTGTTTATATCTCTTCCATCAGCGTTTCTGTGAGTTACTCTTTCATCCTTTTACAATAACATATCTATTCATTGTCATAAATTCACCCTTTCAAAGAACAATGTGTACATATGCAGGTGTATTTTGAGGGAGTTAGTAGCACACACTATTGGAAATCGCTCATTTCACATTTTGTGCATGAATTTTTCTTATGCAGTGTCTTGGAAAGAGCTGGCCTATTTGGCTGTTCTAACATTATAGTCAGTGCAGAGATGATCTCCTTTTTTGCCTGCAGAGATGAGCTCCTTTTTTGCCAGCAAAGTTTTCTTAATGCAAGTTAGAGTTTGGCTTCTCTAGCTAACGCCATTTTAAAAAGATCACCCAAGGACTCTTATATCATAGGATTTGCTGAAATCCATTTATACTGCCCACGGGGTTTTTTTTATGCCTAGCTTTAGAAGATCTATATTGCTTGCAGTTCTAACATCAGGCTGATTTGGCAATTCTGTTTCTCAGATCTTTACAACTTGCTTTCTAGGGTATCTTCCAACCCCCCCAAACTTTAGAGGGTGTTGGAAAGTGTTCTATGTGGATATTCAACATCTAGAGTGTCATGGTGGCCTGTCTGGTTCAGTAAAGTACATTAGCTGTTATTCTGGATGTTGGATGCTAGGAAATGAATTTTATTTATTTATTTGGGGGCTTTCGTTTATTTTTTAGTGCTGGGTGAACAGAGTAATAATGGCAGAAAATACACATGCTTTAAAGCAAAATGTGTAGGGAATTCCATTTCTCCCAGTAAACTCTAAAATCCCTAGCTGGGGCTCTGCTGAAAAGGATTAGGGTCTCTGAATCCAGGACTGTTTGTGTGGTAGTTTACTATAGATCAGGAAATTATATCACTTCACTTCAACCCACAAGATCAATTCCTGAGAAGGAGAGCAGGTGATATGGTGGGAAGCCAGCACAGTTCCTCTTGTTTTGTCAAACTTGATCAAAATCAAACCATCTGCTTTAATGTTGACTGAGAAACTCTACTGGAAAACACTTTTGGTGGAATTTCTCTGCCTGGCTTACTATACTAGCTGTGAGCGAGTTACCTGTAATCACCTGCTATCTGGCCTTCTGGGCAAATAATCTTTTTGGTGGGAATGCAGAAAGTGAACTTTTTATAGAATTTAATTAAGAAAATAATGACAGGTGGGTAACTTTGGTCTATCTTAACTAGACACAATGGATTTGTTGCTAGACAGGGTTATACAATCTACCAATTGTAGTAAAATAAAAGTAGTCTACCTTGTAAATTAGAGTCACAAAGAATGGGCTAGACGCATGCCATAAGCCGCTTGTCTCTGCTCGTTCCATGGAGGTCTAGTTATTTCCGTAACATCTAAGCCAAAACTGCTTTCTGCCTTTTATGTTTCTATTTTGCATTTAAATGACTTAGAAAAAAGTCCAGATCAGCCACAAAAGTCAGATAATATGCATCTTTATGTGTCTCCCCATGAAGAATAATAAATAATAGAAGAAACAATCCTTCTAGTTTTCTCTGCAGCCCCCCGGGTAATCTGCATCCACCATGACATGGAATGACTCACCATACTGCGACAAGAAGGCAATCCAGAATCTGTTCCCTTTCGCTCTCTGATGTGATGAAGTCACTCTATACAGTGGTGGGTTCTGTGAAGCAAACGCTTCTCCATGTAAAATCATCCTAGAGTGATCAACTTTTTTCTCAGATAATAGCTGCTCCTGTGTTAAGCAAGCAGGAGGTTGGGCTAGATGACCTCCTGAGGTCCATTTCAACCTTAATTCTTTTGTGATCCTATTAATCTGACATCTTTCCAGCAGCATATCTGCTTCTCTGGTCCCAGTCCAATCTGTCTCAACCTTATACCAGTGGCTTGGAAATAGAGGGTTTTTTAGATCCCATTTTTCTGTCATCCATAATCCAAGACTCTACTTAGCCAAGGATTTTGACTACCATTTCCTACTCCTTCCTCTTTAACTGACAAAGAGAAAATTTCTGTATAAGTTTGCTGTAATGCTGCTGTGCTTAGCAGCTAAATGTTTGTGGTGGCTGCTACTCTGTTAATATATTACACATAAAAATCCAAATATCTGTGTGTTCAGTGCAGTGTTCTTAAGCAGGCCTTCCACGTGCTTCCACTAGCGACAGGATACTTCCTCAGAATCTCTGCTTGCTGAAAATTCTTCAGAAATGTTTAAAGAGTACCAAAAGAAAGAATAGGTTTGGGAGAAGCTCATTGTACCTTCAGGCAGAAAACAGTCAATAAGTGCCTCTCGAAAGCCTTTCTGCCTGTATTGCCTTGAGATAAGTACAAGTCTTCAGAGATTATCACCGCTGGGGACTTGGGGTTTGGTGTTTATGCTTTTTGTTGGTTTTTCTTGGTTGCTGTTGTTGTTGATGGAAAGAGCTTTATAAAAGAAGTTCTATGTGGTCTTGAACACTCAAAAAGATCTCTTCACTGATTTCTTTTATCTGTCTGGAACAGACGCAGATGCAGGACAAACTGTAAGTGGTATGGCTGAATGCAGCTTCTTTAGGAGCCATTTGTGTACATGTGTTTTTATTTTCTTAAAAACAGGTCTCACTTGGTGTTTGTGTGCTCTGTGCTTCATTAGAACCATTCTTTCCCTGAATAATGCTATGTATATAGCTGCACAGGAGACAGTGGGCTAGTTCAGCTTTTCTTTTGAGGGTCATTTTCACCTCAATCCTGTACCACTTAGCTTAGAGGAGCTGCACACACCACACTGTAGTTTTGGTGAATAGATATTTAAGTTACCGATACAAATATATAATTCACTGTGGCATTGTATTAATATCAGAGTGCTAACTGTTACTTGAGAATTATTTACCTCAACTTCTACTGCACAAACTGATTACTATTTTGGACTGTACTTCGGAATATTTTGACTGGATTTTGAAAAATATTTAAATATCTAACAGCCCTTCTGTGAAGGGAGTAGTGACGGCATTCATTGCTAAGTCTTTTTGAAATACTTGTAAAGAAAAACTGCCTCTTTGCTTGGTAGTGGTTGCCTGTAGGAGGTGGTGATAAACCTATTGTCAGGCCTCCAAAAGCATAAAAACCTTTCTGAAGCTACAGTATAATGATAAAGGAGGTGGAGGGCTGTTTCCCCAGTATTTGATCAGGGCAAGACACTAGTCCATATAAAAATACCAGATTCTGACCTATGAAAGTTGTATTGGTGTTCTGTTTGACTATCAGATTCATGGAGTCTTTTCTTTGATGAGCAAACAATTTTGACGTTTCTTCTAACTTTGGAGAGCTTGACTTATTGGTAACTTTCAATAGTATTTTATTATATTCCTCATGCTTATGGCAGTTAATGGCAAAATAGCTTCTTCTTAACACTAAACATATGTTGTAATTTAGAAAAGGCCAAAAAATTAATGGAAAGCTTTTGAGGAGAAATGGTATGGTAGGCAAGAGGGAGGGGATGGATAATGGAAAGGCTATGTATTTGTATGTAGTTATGCTACTATGGTGCCTGTCTACCATTTTTAAAGCACTGTGGTGCAGCACTCATGCAAAACAAATGACTGAAGGATGTGGTAAAAAGTCTCTGTGCTAAGGCATATGTAGGGTATAATGCTGTTGGCTCTGTAGTTATAGTTTTCCCCATATTGAATACAAAAGGCTATATACTCAGAGGAGCACTAAAAAGACAGTAAAGTTCAGTGGAGTTTCCACTCAAAATGACAGGATTTTCGTCCTAACTTCAGTGGGAATAGGATAAGTCCCTATCCTATTAAAGTCCCTATTAAGTCCTATTAAGTCCCTGTCCTTTAAAGTATATGCAGAGATGATAAGGTAAAGTTCCAGAAAATAGATTTTGAAGTTTGATTGTTAAGTCTGGACTTATCTCTGCCTATTTTTACATCAAAATCTTCTCTCAGAAATCAAGCATATGCTAGTGGTGTGTATTACTAACTTATCCATCATATTAATTCATGGTTAACTAGAAAACAATTTCAGTTATCTGCCATGTTTTCCAAATATATCTAATAAGGTGCTTATTTTTTTTAATGATCAAAGGGCTCCTAGGGCTGAATGGATGTACTGGGCTTTGAGATCCTTGAAGAAAAAAAAAAAAAGGAGTATTGCAGGGTTATGTTGCTATTGCCTTTTGAAGACAGGCATTAGATAGCTGTTATTCAGCACCATTCTTGCCTATTAAGAGGATTTAAAACTTTTAATAAAATTAAGCTGTATTTTCTTGGTGACTTCGCCCCAAAATCACTCTTCTCATTCTGTCCACATCAGGTTGGTAGAACAGCATTAAAAACCTCCTAATGAAAGTCAAAATGGAAAGAGTTAACAATATGGATATTTTTCTCCTATTAGTCCGCCTGCATAAGTTCAGATCTTCAGACTATGGCAGACTACACTTGTTAACTCAAGAAGTACTACTTATTTTGAAGATGGGGACAGTGTGTTCTTGTCACAGCCAGAAGCAGCTGTAATGAAGTATTATATGAACAGGTCACGGGTGTGCTAGCTAAAACTAACTATGTATTAAGTGTCTGAGCATCTAGAGTTTCTGCTTGTTAACTGTTCAACTTGTTTACATTTTTTTCTTCTCCTGAATTGGTGTTGCAGCTGGCGAGAAAAAGGAAGAGGTGTGTGAAGATTTCTTTGTCCTTGATGTGCAGGAACTAGTGAGGACTATCTCAGGTTTTCTCTCTTGGGATCCATGGATATAAGACTAATTTGAGAGCAGCTCTTTGGGGTGTGGGGAAAAGTGCTTTGAGAGACAATCTGTTCCCTTGTCATGGAAAGATGTGCAGGCTATTCAGAGTAGTTTAGGATGAGTCTTCAGATTGCCACAGGCTTCTTTGACAGCTAAATACTCTTTTTTTTTCCTCTCTCCTTTTTTTTTTTTTTTTTTTTGAGTAAGCTCTGCTGCCACAGTTGAGTGACTATCTCTACAAGTCTTGTGCAGCATTCTTTTATGTGATGACTGCAATAAAAGTGATACCGAACTTGTACTTGAATGTGCAGCCAAAGAGACAGAGTACATTCTATTGAACTTTTAAACCACTTCCCCATTTTTTTCCATTTTAATTTCTTTGAAGTAATATGCATGCTATACAAGTATTTCTTATTATTGTTTTTAAGAACTTGATTTACTCAGGATTTTATCATACTGATTCAATGTTAATATTATCTACTTTACATTGTAGCTGCTTGAATGCCTGAGCAGTTCATGCCAGTAAATTCATTTCCTTTTTTGCACAATGTGAGGTTCTTCATCAGAGAGTTGGAAAATGTAAGAGTTGAAAACTCTTTTATTAGAACTTTGATTTCTTCTAGTCAACTTTTTCATTTATAAAATGGTATGCATGTATGTGAGAACATACATGATTAAAAGCTTATCTGTGTTACATTAATATAACTAAGCATATATATGTGGGCCCACTGCAATGGCTGCAGCCTTCTTTTCTGTAACACATAGTTTGAGTATATTTTTCTCACCCTGTTGGCAGGATTCAGGTTCTTCTGTCTTTCTTTGAGGGGAAGTTCCCAAAGAGATAATACACAGTGCTCTTTCTTCCACTGTTAAGATTTTTCCTTACTTCTGGAGCTTGTCTGTTGCTGCTTACCTCTTCAAAAGTTTAAATTGCTAAGCAATGTTTTTGTTGCTCTAACTATTCCTACTTGATGGACTTGTGAACAAACCTCCTCCCTTCCCTAACTCCTATCAGTTTATCCTATAGGAACTAGGGAAGGTCAGGAGTATCTGCTTCTCTGAGTTTTCTTTGCACTGTAATTCCAGTTTCTTGGCCTGTTTTTAAAGGGGAAAGATAGGATTGCAGTCTTGAAGGAATACTGAGGTGTAGTTTCTTGCTGTTTGGCCAGATAATCACTGTGTATTGGCCAGATGCTGGCACTACCCTCCTACTCCTTGGGACCATTCCAGGTATGGTAGGAGGCAATGAGGCCACTAAGGCCGCTGGACGTTCGTGTTGTTCTTGTGGGGATGACTTCAGCAGCTTGAATACACTTGCTGTCTATTGGTGCCACTTTTAGAAAAATGCTGCAGTATCCACTTAATTTTCCCAAGCAAATTTCTGCTATTTGGCCATTATAGTGGGAACAGGAGTCCACTGTCCTTTTGTTGTATCATATAGAATTCTTTCTAATGGTCACTTGGATATATTGTGGGATGTTTCAGGCATTTTTTTAACAAATAGGGACAGTTTCCACCAAAAGTTCAAAACAAAAATGTTAAACTTTTGCTCAAAGGAAAGTATAGCCAAACCTCTAGTGCATATAATCCCAACCAGTGAAAGCAGCCATTATGAGAGTGCCTACAGAACAGAGCGTTTTCAATGCTGAAGGTGCTGCAGGCATTTTTTCAGTAGAATTAAAATCCACAACACTCAAGTTTAGCTTGGAAAGAAGGTACACAATAACCAAATGAAAATGCTACTAACCACTTCTAGTTCTGAACCCTCTAAACTGCTTCTTCAAGTGCTGTTGTTTATTTTGCTAATGGTACCGAATTCTCTGTCAAGACAGCCTTGGTTGCACAAGCTCTAAAGTGGACAGGGTTCAGAGAAGCCTCTCTGCACCTGCTTGCTAACCATCGTACTGCTTCAAGGCACAGCAGGTTTGCAAAAGCATTTTCTGTGCACAGGACTTATTGCTTATATAAGAGGGTTTTTCAGAAAGTGGTTTTTTACTGTTATATAAATTTGCCTGTACATCAGTCCAAGTTATGAAGTATTTTGTGACTGAGCAGTTTCTCATAAAATGCTGTGGTTTTTTTCCATTTGTGCTGGTTTGGCAAATAGAAGAAGCAAATGTTCTGAAGTGATCTATGGAGAAAAAATACCATAAGCATTAATGAACCCAACTTAAAGCTGTGTAGAATTTCAGGTTGAAAATGCTCCTTTAAACTAATTCCCTCTGTGTTGAAATATGTTGTTCCAAGTTTCTGTATTACCTTCACCTTGTAAAGGCTGAAAGTCAGTTTTGCAGAAACACACATGTTGTATGTTTAGGCCCTCTCATGTAAGTGATGGAATATTACAACTTCATGCTATACAACACAGTGCAATAATTGTAATTTTCTGCAGAAGAAGCTGCTGGCAAAAACAAAATAGTTACATGTGATTACGTACCAAAACCACCACAATTGCCCTTCAGTTATGAGCTCGGAATTCACGAGCTCTGAGGGAATCTAGCATGTGACCCAGAATATATCCCAAACGCTGTGATCTGTAAAAATTATTTTTTACTTTAAAGTTATATGAGGTAAGTATGCTTAATCTGGGTCCTTTCTGATAAACTATGAAACGCAAACAAAGCAGAATTTATCATAGTCTGCGCAGGTAAGACTTCTGAATCATCTGTAATTATGTTTATCAGCTAGTCCTACAACGAAAGGTTAACTTGTCTCTTACAAAATTGCTCACAGTTACTGGTGTGTGTACACAAGTAAAACACAATGTGTTTTCTAAAGACCTAGTTATAACAAGCTAAACTCAAATTGAAGAAGCAGTACTGAAATTTATTGCCCTGTAAGAGACATGTCTGCTGAAGATTATGTCTAAGACAACAGCATAATGGAAACAGTGCAAAATCCTCTCTGCAGACTCAGTGTTTGGTAGAATCCAGTCACTTTTAATACCTGAAACACGGAGGATTGTTAGCAGTTCTAAATGAAGCTTTTGTAAATAGTCTCACAACATCACTGCACAGTGCAGTACTCCACAGTAATACCTAAGCTAACTCTAAAGGAAATACCTTAGTGGCTGCTAGCAGAATGACCACGTTAGTTTGATGCTCCGCCTGTGGTAATTCACTCTGCTTCGCAGTAAATGTTCTCAGATGGAAGTTTCTCTGCTGCAGTTGGGTGACTGAAACCACTGGCTTTGCTGTTCAAGATGAAACAGCTGGTAATGTAATCAAGAGGAAATCTCCTGGTCCGTATTTTTCTTAATGATTTAGATTATATTTTTAGGCTCAGGAGATGCCAGGTCCAGTAGATCTTCTGTAAAAACTAAGTAAATAATTGATCAAAGGCTTGAGTGATAAGCAGTAAAAATCAGGTTAGAATGTTCTAGATTGTGTATGTTCTTTTTTAATGAATAACTAAACCACTCATTGTGGCTCTGCTTCATATAAAAATTGATATGTTCAGTAATCCTCACCTCTGCTTGCCAGCAGACTCCCTACATACCTGTAATAGACACTGATGTAATTCTATAACACATAAATGATAATCACTCATGCATAAGAATATTAATTTTAAAATTAGTAGCTAAGTAGACAAACCAGGCAGCTTTTCATAGTCAGTTAGCTATTCAAAAACACTCATCAGCCTCCAAATTGTCTCAATAAAAGAATATTAAAAAAAAATAAATCCCAGGATTAGCCCACAATCAGGCTGCATCTGATCTCTGCTTGGAAGAGTAATATGTTGTCGTGAATCTAGAACTAAAAATCTAGAACTGTCAATTTTTTTAAAAAACTTTTTTTTTTTTAAAGTAGCTAATTTGGCTGGGGAGATGCTACGGTTCTTCCTCACTGCTAAACTTCCTTCACCTAGTAACGTAAGTACTGATATCCAGCTTTCCCACCTGAAGGAACTGTATAATCATGTTTAATTGCATTGATATTAAACCTATCTTAACCTATCAGTTGTAAAATCTGTAAAAACATATCAAAATAGATATGAAATACACTAAATTCTGTGTTCATTTCTGTTATGGAGGAAAGGTTAAAACTTCTTTAAGGAAATGCAGTGATTTTCTTTTTTTCCTACTTTAATCTGTGTGTAAGAAGTGACAAGTAGGACATAATCCAAAACTGAGTGAAAAATAAAAATAGAAAACACAATCAGCTCTGTTACATGAAAATAGAAATCAATATCTGGTAGAAGTTAGTCCTATTTTACTTTTTTCATCATATTTATCCATACATATATAGAGAGATGGGAAGCTTTTTTGCCCTATGGGCAGTTGAGTCAATTCTGAATCAAGATAATGGTCTGATTGATATCCATTGATATCCATTGATAATCCATTGATATTATTTGGAGGTGAATCATAACTGAGAGTGCAAATGAATGACAATGTACAATACATTAAGCAAAACCTCCTCCTTGTTCTCCCTGGTTATAGATACCTGGTCTGGTTTCCTAACAGTCCTTTTCATTGCCACAGGTGAACTCTTAAACTCTTCTCTTAGAATAGCCAACAAATAACTGCAGGGTTCTAAAAAGAACCCATTTCTGTCTGAATAGGCAGTTCAGATTGCTTGATTTATAAAGTGCAGGATACAAATACAAAGCTCTGGGTTGGTGTCAGTACTGTTTTTCTGTATTCTTGGTAATGCTTCTTTGATAAGACAAAAAGTCAGTATCACAACCTGTAGACATATTTTGTTTAAACAAACAAGAAAAACAAAAAAAAGTGGAGGGGGGCATGCTCATACTACAGAAGATTTTATTGAAATTTGTGCATAAACTAGCTTATGCAGGAACGATGCAAAATTTTCAAAGTGACAGTAACAAAATAACCACACAATAATAAAATGGGGAACAGAGGAAGCAAATAGAAGGGATGAATGTCCTGGGCACTTCTTGTTCGTGATGCAAATTCTTTTTCTTTTTTCAAGAAAAAACGCTTGATAAAAGACAAGCAATAAAAAAGGTCTTGGAAAACTAAAAAGTGTGCTTCTGAGAGAAAAATAATTTTTCTTTAGGTCTATTTGTCATTGTTAACACAGAGTTCCAAATCTTGATTTAGAAGTAAGAACAAAAGTGGAAAGAGTGTGCAATTGTATACCATAGCGACAAAAACTCTCGAAGAAGAAAAGGCAAGTTACCTATATGTTTCTGAGAATCATAAACTTACTTTGCAGTGATCTCCACTAAAGTATTTCCTGGATGACCTACTGATTGGCTGTTACATTAGAAAATATAACGGTAGTACATAGGTAGAAATCAACATAAATTGTGTTGCTGTGCCAGTTGCCTTTATCCTGTAATTAAATCCTTAGTTTATAATTTTTTGTTAAACTTTAAATACATCTATTTTACATCTTGGTTGTTGAGATGCTGAACTAAGACTGGCAACTATACTTAGCTCTCTGGTTCCTCTTTTATGGAAACGCTGAATAGCATGGTACAGGTTACATAGCAAAAAATGTTAGCTTAAGGCTAAAAGACCATGTAGTAAAAAAGGCCGTACAGCAGAAAAGTCCAAGGTCAGCTGCCCAAATATCCTGATGCTGTTGTCTGTAATATAAAACGTACCTGCCAATACAACCTCTTACTGCTATCAAGGATATTGCTAGACCTGATTGTTACTCCCAACCTCTTCCTTACAAGAGGACCTCTGCACATGCAGAAGGTGTAGATGCTCAGCACCTTTGAGACTGCAGTCCTATAGCATCCAGTCTGTCATGCACATTCAAAAGTCTGATAAAATTATTGTTCTCTTAAAAGCCTTTCTGACTTGATCTACTTGTTTAGAAAATTACTATTTTTTTGAGTCATGATTTGTGGCATTTCTTGTGCTTTCGTAGTATCTTCAGACCTTTTAGTGTGGAGACAAGGAACATAAATTCAGACAGTGCAATCTGAGGGGGTTCTTCCCAGACATGGAATGTGCCAAATTGCTTGCTTGTTGACGTGGGCTGTAGCTACAATGCCTGTAAAGGAACTAAGTATTCTGCCAGAGTGCCCCCTCCATCCTGTATTCCCAGAACAATTTGAATGTTGTGTCATAGCCATGTGCCATTTTGAGATCTGCACAGACTTGCACATTTTCTACTCTGCAAATTAAGACATACACAGCTCTGAAACAAGAGTGTTTGGGGGAAGGGGAGGGAATGTGCCCCTCCTTCCCCCTGGAAAAATCTCTGTGCCTTCCACACTAAATAAGACAAAATAGTCAAAATACAGTTTTATGTGTGTACATTCTATTATTGAGTTATATGTGCAGCTTTCCTGAAAATTGTGCATCTAGATAATTTATATTAAAAAACCCTACTTAAATATATAGTCTAATCTAATAATAAAAATCTAATATATAAGGACTCCATCTCTTGCTTCTTTACTTGGTTCCTATTTCTGTTGTGTGATGACCTGAGATGAGATTATAAAACCTTTGAAATAGAGACAATCTTTTAGGAAATGTGTCTGAATAAGGTCTATGTTAGTATCCCACTTTCCCTGAGTGGTAATACTGCTATGGATACGATCCATTTTCCTTACCTTCAGACATGTCTGTCTAAACTTGTCTTCTGGACTTGCTTTGTTAGCAGTCATTTCTAGGATGCGATTCGTCTTGTTCTCAGATAGAAGTCTGTGTGGTCCCTGAGTTTCCATGCCGGTCTGTAAGAGGCACTGAGGTGTCATGGGTAAGTTTGTTTAAGGTTCCTCTTTAGTTAATCCAATGTATGTGATTTTTATCCTGATTATGGGTAAATAGGTAGTTGGTAATTATTTGGTTACTAATGGAAACTATAACTCTTCTGACTGAAGAAGATCCAGTTCTAGATTATTAGTAGACTTTAAAGATGAAAATGGCAGATTAAATTGCTTTAATATAGTTGTTTCTAATGTCATTCTAATGCATGATTTTACTGCTACCTTTTAATATAGTCTTTCAGTTACCTTTCAGTTACCTAACTTATCCCTCTGCATCTTTAGAATTAGCATGTGTTTTACTATCAGGACCTCAAAGAATATGTTCTGTGGTTTTAACTTGAGTTGATATATAGTGCCTACAATAATCTACCTAATATGGCTAGCAATTCTCTTTTTCTTGTGAATGTTCTGAGATCACATTGCCATCTTCTCCATTTATAAATTATCCCAGTGCTGTTGGTGCATTTCTTTTGCAGCTGTCTTTGTGGCTATTATTGTGTTCAGTATTCTGAAAGTCATAGATACCTGTAGTAAATTCATTATTTGAAATTTCTTCTGTATGATTTGTTAAACAGATTATATTTCTTTCTCTTGGCTTTATAAATAGCCTTATCGTGTATATTTGTGGTGTGTATAGTGATATATCAAATTAATACATTATAAGTGCTGAAATAGGCAAAAATAGTTTTAATTCCCTGTGAATCACAATGGTAAATAAAATGAATGACAGAAAGTTGAGGGGAAACGAGCTGGAATACTGCTTGTATTCGATACTTTCTGATTGAAAATTACCAAGAGATAGAGGTAGCTTTCATCAGCTCTTTGTTAGATTGCACTATGTGCAATACTAGCTGTAAGAAGGATGGATGCAATGTACACACGATATAATGTGGAGAGAAGGAGACATTTCTGAAGTAAGGAGGCAACCTTAATGCTCCTCTACTTTATATCCACCTATTTTTCTTCTTCCAGTCTGGTATCCTTGGGCCACAGAGACATCCACACTTTGTCCTTGGACAGATTCCTGGAAAGTGGATGATGTAAGAGAGTTCCCATAGTATACAAACTCTGAATTTTTCCTATGTTGTTGGAATACCTTTACCAAAAAATGTTCTCTGTTGTTTTGTGTGCCAATATAGAGACAATTTAGGTTTGATAATTTGTTTGATAATGAATATTCAGTATTTAATTCCTGGCTGGGTTTTGGGGTGGTTGAGGAGTGTCCTCTTCTTTCTTTGATTCCTTACTGAACTGCAGGATCCTTTGCAAAAAGCAAGGCCTATTTTTCAAGGGTAGCTATCTGTGGATTTCTCCAGTTCTATTCATTGTTGTCAGATTCCAATGGTGTTACAAAGATGCGATAGATCTGTTGAGCCACTTATCATTTGTCATGTGTTTTGATCAGTTGTTTTTATTCCCATAGTTTAAATTATGAATGGGTGGTTGTAGCTGTGGTGTTTGAATTGCTCTGTTTGACTTTGCTCCTTAAGTCATCTTCCTCTATGATTCAGCTTTGATTTTTGTCTAACGTGTTGGAGGAATTCTGAGCAGTTTTCTGGGAAAATAGTCTTTAGCTGCCAGTGCCCTAATGATGCATCCAAGGCATCTTCCTCCAAGATTGTTGAATGTTCATTCAAGGACAAGGAAACATTCTGCTGATACCATTAAATAGTACTCTTTGTGCTGCACTACTTGCAGATATTTATGGGGTTTATTTTGAATTTTAAACCCCAGCTTGGCTTACCTAGTAAGAAACTGTTTTTCATTGGTTCTTAATTTATGATTTTTCACTAGGACCGGATATTCCAAAATAACAGCTGGTACATCCTGCTCTGCATAAATTTATTTATTCTTGCAACTCTGTATTAAGTAGGAATTTCCTGAAATCAGAGGTACTTCTTAAGGTATATGTTGGTGATTCCTGAAGGAGTTTTATATCCTTGTGCCACTGAAATACACAAAGGAAGCTTAAAGGGGCTGGGGCTGAAAGGGGCTTAAAGGGGCTGAAAAAGCTCCAGCTTTTTCAGATAGTAATTTGTTAAGCATTATCTAGCAATTCCAACTCTTCCCATGCAGAATTATTTGTCTGTAAAATATTGCTTGAAAGGATGTTACCCTATCTAATTAAATATTCCTATCGTTAATTTCACTTATTCCAGTACTGTTCAATCTGTAACTTTTTTTTTAATTGGCTGCTGTTTTGATAATAATATACATTTGTTTAGGGCCCATCCATTTCCTGGAACGAAATTAATGCTTAAGTCTTCCTGCCAAAGTATAGCAATGAAAAAATAATTCCACACACATTTCTTCCTATTAATACCTTCCACCCCAGGTCGATATACAAAACTAATTGCATTAACCTTTCTGCAGTATTCCATAGGAGCATCCAAGGCTTCTTCCAAGGAAAAAACCCGCCTCCTCTGATATAAAATGATCAGAATTATACTATCTTCTGTATATTTTATTGTATTCTAATTCTTTAAAAAACCTTTTTTTTTCCCTTGAAAAGCAAGCCTGTGTATCCAGTATGCTATAATCTGTGTGGAATGCATGTGCAGAAATGGAGTGGGTTGCATTCTGGTGTCTGTCACTGATACAAGCCTGAAATAATTCTGTGGGGTGAGGTTGATCATGGAGCTTAGTGTAGTCTGAATCACTGTAAGTCTGCTATTGTAGCTGACCTACAGTTATTGCAAAGACATTTCAAACCTACGTATTCCATTTTTTCCAAACATGAATAGACTAGGACCTAATATGAATTTCAAAATCAAGCCTTTCTTTTTGCATGTGGTCAGAAGCCTTTTAACATTTTAAAGCTAAGCCTTTACTATAGAAACAATGTTGGTTTCAGCACCAATATTGAATTGCAACTGTGATTTGGATGGAGAAACTCCGCAGCTGCTTGGCTGCTAACGTGTCACATGGCTTGAGCAGTGATAACAGATGAAGAGACAGGGCAATTCCAGCTCTTCCTGGGGCTTGCCTTCCTGCCTGTGTCCATGCTGAACAGAGAGTTGCAACAGTTCCTTTGCAGCAGTCCGTACTGGTAAGCGCAAGAAGCTTACTGAAAAGCATTAACTGTTCATCAGTTTGAGAGCCCAAAGAAAGATCTTCCCCTTCTCCTTTGTAGGTTTGGAGAGCAGAGTAGATTTGGAATCCTAAACCAACTGTATTAAACCTCTATCATCTTTCCTGAGAAGAAGGGGATTCAATAAAATCTGTCAGTTATCATGGGAGGTTATGTAAGCTTTAGAAGACCTTTTTTCACTTTAACTAGTTCAGGAAAAGAGATTACCTTCTTTCTAATAGCATTTATAAAGATTATAATCTGTATAATCTTTTAATAGCATCATCAGAGGAAGTCTGGTTATCTATAAGAGCATCATCCTCAGCAACTCAGTCCATCTTTCAGCATTAGTTATCCAAGTGAAACCAACATGCCAATCTCCAGTGTGCTTTTTCACTGGAACAGCTGCCTAAATAGATGAGATTTCGGTAATAACAATCTTTGCAAAGTAGAACATCAGTGGGAGCATTAGTTAAGTGTGACACCACCTGAATACATTCGCAGCCTCAGAATAACCAAGTAATATTCTTTATTAAACACATAGTGTGTAATTTGGATTAAAAAATACCTGTTGTGGTCAAGCTATGTTTTTACCTCCTAACAATTTATTTCAACTGTACGACTAAGCTGGAATTGTGAAAAGCATAAAGGTGATGTCATATCTGCAGTTTGCATGTTTATATTGATTATTTCTTTCTAGTTCCCATATAACTTGGGCAGATTTACATCGTCTTTGTATGCAATGCTTCACTGCATGTCAGTTATGATGCACATTTGTGTTAGGACATGCTTTAGAGAAACAAATTCTGAAATGCCAGGAAATAATTGAAGTGGTGCTTGCTGGCATTCTGCCTACCTGAAAAAAAGACTGATGGGTATATGGGATAACAGTTTTCTCACATTGGTTTAGATTGCTACTGAGCATATTTTTTCTGTCCTTTTGGTAAGGAAATAGGAATAAGGTTTCCAGAACTTACCAGCAGCATTCCCAACCCTCCATTCTGCTTTGCCGATCACCAGTCTACCATTGGGACCTTTGATTTTCATCATGGGAAAGGAACGGAGCCATCGAGCATGAAGCTGCATTGCAGTTGATGACAAGTGCTGTATGGATGGACCAAAATTTCAGGTGTGTTTTATAGAGGGACAAGAGACCCAGAAGGGGACATAGGATTATAGAGGGGTAGTAGAGGATGAGAGGATATGGAGATGTTTGGATGAAGAGCTGGTTAGACGGTATGGGGAGAGACTCAGTAGAAAGCTGGGAAAGGCATGCCCACAGCCCAGTAAGACAGCTGCTTCTGCCACTGGAGTAGCTAATAGGACTTTTTAAGCAGTCTAAGCTTGGGAACCCCTTTGCCACAAAACTATGCTGTCAACTGATTCCTGACTTTCAAAAATAGGGCAATTTCTTGACAGAGGTGAAACTCTTTGTGTCCTAGCAACCTAAGCACAGCACTGCGCAGACTGCCATATAATCTGTGGTGTAGGTAGCAGCTTTGGAGCGATTAACAGCCTGGGGAAGAATCCTACAACTCTGGCAACTAAGCAGGTTTCATACCACAGCCTTGAATAAGATGTTCACAGTGATCCAATGGCCCATTTTTTTTATGAACAATGTTCAATTTCTTTTTGATTGTAACGCAGAGAAAATCCTGTAAGATTAGGCAGATGGGGAAACGAGTGCTTCTGTTATTCTCCAAATGGTAGCTCATGATTATTGTACTCTTTTTACTCAATCATTATGCTCTGAAATGGACAATAAAGATGAAGAATTGCTGTTTGTTATGCTATATGGTCTCTGGAGTGCAGTTCTATTTATGTTCTCAGAAAGAAAGCTTTAGTTTGCTGTTATGATAGATACTTACTAGTTTTATTATATCTATGAAATTATAAACTAAGCTTGCTTAAGATATAATGTCTTCTGGGAATTTCTATGCAAGGTCATATTTTTTTTTTTTCCTTCACAAGATTAATACTATAAGCAAAACTCAAATATGCACTTCTGTGATAAGCTAGGATATCAACTGCAGAGTAAACAATTATTCTTGTAATCTTCACTGGCATCAGAAAGACTATTCACATACAAGTAGAACTTTGTGATAGCTTCAGAACAGTCTGCCAAGGCCCAAGGCCTCAGAAGTTATTTTTCAGGAGATTTTTACATATTTGGTTTTGTTATTATTCCTTAGAATGTCAATATTTTACTAGTGGAACACATTCTAAGATTGCTCATCCTGCAAAAAGATATGCATATCTGTATGATGTTAGTAGTCTTACATAAAATAGATTATCTGCAACAACATGGTAAAGAGGTCAAGCAGTAATTTAAACTTCAGTGAGATTCTTTTTTTGGTGAACATTTCATTGGAGGCTAGTAGTGGGAATATAAATAGAATCAGATAATGAAGTTGCAGTTCTGTCAATGTTTGTTGTTGTTGGGGGGGGTGCGGGTTTTTTTTGTTTTTTTTAATAGCCAAACTAAGTTTTAAATGGTGTACTCGTTTCTGAAAATACCAGTTGAGGCGGTAGATTCCTGATCTTGTTTGTAAAATACAGAAAGCGGAAAAACTTACTGTGATATGGCAGAAGTTGAGCAGAACAGATCTGAGATAGTGTAACTGGTTCCTAGACCATAAGGTAGGAAGTATTTGCGCAATACAGTGAAACTTTTTTTCTGAATCTGTCTGTCATACAGGGTGAAAAAGGCATTTTCTATATATTTGCAATATGTATGAGCTACCAAGGAGATCCCCATGATCCTGTATTACAGCACACACAAGAGCAGACTTTTAAGATTGTGCAGTGATGGTACAGGACACCTGTTCAGAATTTGGAGAGATTAGCATTGTTGGAGCGGGCCCAGAGGAGGGCCACAAAAATGATCAGAGGGCTGGAACACCTCTCCTGTGAGGACAGGCTGAGAGAGCTGGGGTTGTTCAGCCTGGAGAAGAGAAGGCTCTGTGGAGACCTTATTGCGTCCTTTCAGTACTTAAAGGAGGCTTATAACAAAGATGGGGACAGACTTTTTAGCGGGACCTGTTGCAATAGGGCAAGGGGTAATGGTTTTAAACTAAAAGAGGGTAGATTTAGACTAGGTATAAGGAAGAAATGTTTTATGATGAGGGTGGTGAGACACTGGCACAGGTTGCCAAGAGGCGGTAGATGCCACCTCAAGGCGAAACATTCAAGGTCAGGCTGGACGGGGCTCTGGGCAACCTGATCTAGTTGCAGATGTCCTTGCTCACTGCAGGGGGGTTGGACTAGATGACCTTTAAAGGTCCCTTCCAAGCCAAACCATTCTATGATTTTATGCTCATGAACCTTACACCTTTGGATATATGATGATTTTCTTCTGTCTCATCTGTCATTATGGGATGAGATGGAATGATGTTTGTCCCCTCTACTTTCACCCTGCTCTACCTAAACCTACCATGACAGTTTCAGAAGGAAAGAGTCGCCAATGTGATGCCTGAGGACACCAACACTTTTTGCAGTTTTTTTTAATTTCAGAGTGCTGAGAACTTTACTCTGATGGAGTTGTTTTCCTGTCTTGGCTTCTCTATCGTGTTTAACCACCTGCAGCAGAACTGCATGTATTAAATTCAAATTTGATTTGACCTGATAGTTCACCCTTCAGTGCACTGTGGCGTTAGCATGAATTGCAGGTCAAGGGCGTAGTTAGAATGGAGACAAAATGTTGTACCTGATCAGTTGCAGAGATCTTCAGAGAACTGTCACTTTGATAAAGTTAGGATCAAGAACCCTCTCTTGTAGGAAACTTGGCATTCAAAAGCTGTGAATTTCTTGAGATCGATTTGAAGTAGTAACAATGTAAGGAAGCACAACTGCTTTGTCTTTGAAATTCAAATGTCAGCTTTTTAAACAGCTTCTCTAAAAAATGTTCTGAGTTTAGTAACTTTCATATTCCTCATGAAGTCTTCGTATTTGGTCAAATTCTGCTGTTCTTTACAACCGTGAAATTCCGGATAATTCATTTACCTTTACTATGTATTAAACGGGAGCAAACCTGGTTGTATTAAAGATATCCATCCCATGCGACAGAAGGGTTGGCAGGAATAATTTGGGAAAAGTCCGTGCATGAACATCTAAAGCAACAGGTAAAATGTTATTAGTGAATGACATACGATGTTCTTAAAACAGCAGAGAGCTTGTATGAGCTGCAGAATGACAGTACATGTATAAAGGAGGGATTTTTACTACGCGGTCTCATTTACTGCTTGCATCACAGCTTCGGGGAACGCAGCTGACGAGAATCTTGATACCTGGAAAAGGTGATGTGCAATTCGTTTGCCGTTTAAAAGTATGCCGTGACTAACGGCAGAGGCAGCCGAGGGCTGTCCCAGGCCTTCCCCTCTGGAAACGCTCGCAGCCGCCTCCCCGTCCCGCCCGGCTTTGCTGGGAGGGGGCGACGCGCCCCCGAGGTGCCCAGCCCAGCTGCGGGAGGGGGCGGCCGGGCTGCCCGGGCCGCGGTCCCGGGCTCGGCGGCGCTCCCTCCCCTCGCCCCCGGCCCCTGCCTCGTCCCTTCCCCCGCCCCGCTCGGCTCGGCTCGGCTCGGCTCCGCGCCCCGTCCCTCCGCTCCGGCGGCTCCCGGCCCGCCGCCACTCCCCTCCGCCCCGCCAGCGTCCCGCGGCGCCGGGAGGCATAAATCCCTCCCCGCCGGCGGCGGCCCGCCCGTCCGCAGCCGGCCCGCGGCGATGGAGGCGGCGGGCGGCCGGGCGCTGCGGTGCCTGCTGGCCGCCGTGGGGCTGCTCTCGGCGCTCAGCGCCGCCGGGACGCTCTTCCTGCTGGCGCAGTGGCGGGAGCTGGGCGCGGCGCTGCGGGAGCTGGAGGCGGCGCGGCCCGGCGCGGCCGCCGGCCCCGGGCGGGACCTGCTGGGCGCCGCCGGCCCCGGCCCGGCGCCCCCCGCGGCCGCCCGCAGCAAGCGGAGCCGTCGCGGGGAGCGCGCCCACGGACACGTGCGCGCCGAGAACGAGGAGATGCTCATGATGATGACCTACTCCATGGTGCCGGTAGGGCGGCGGCGCCCGGCCCGGCCCGGCCCGTCCCGGCGGGGCTGGGGGCGGGCACCCGCCCTGGGGCCCTGCCCGCCCTGGGGCCCTGCTCGCCCTGGGGCCCTGCCCACGGAAGGCTCCTGCTGGGGCGAGGCCGGCGGGGCGCCCGCCGGGGGTCTCCGGCGGCCTGCGCAGGGCCGGGGCGCGGGTGGGAGGGTGGGGACCCGGCCCCGGGGCTGGGGGCCTTGCGGGTGGTCGAGCTGAGGCTTGTCCCAGCTTCGGCCCGCTGAGTCCGCTGGACGTGCGGCGCGGACGTTCGCGCTGCGTTGCCAGGCCTGGCCCACTCTTGCTGCCGCAGGGGTCGTGCAGCGCCAGAATACCTCCTGGATGCTTCGGGCAGCGTAGCGCCTGAGAAGCAGTAGGTGCCTGCTGCCGTCTGCGAGTGCTGAGGGCTTGAGGGTTGATGGGCCGCATGGCTCACAGGCTGTGATTAAACTTCTACAACGACAGTTACATAGACCAATGGAGTGAAGTCGTTTTAGTAGCGTGGATTTAGTGAAACCTCAAAAATTTAGTTGTGATAAGAAGTCAGCCTTCCAGTTTCCAAGGTTGCAGATTTCTAAATCTCTGCACCACTAACGGAACCCCCCATGTGTTTTCTGCCGTTCAGCATCTCGACATGAGGTACTGGATATTATTTTACCATCACATTTCTTTGAAATTGATCGTGCCCTTTCAGTACCTTTTAAATTTAAGGTAGTACTTGATGGGTCAGAAGAGGAGAACTGTATGTCCTTTTAGTGAAAAGATTATCCTTGCTCCGTAGGAGCTTGAGTCACATAGTCGAAAAATTATGCAGGTCATATAGTTGAAAAATTTTGAATAGGTTGAAAAAGTTTGAAAAGTTCCAAGTCAGAAGAAACACAAGAAAAATATTACTGTTGAAGGAACCTCAGTGGAAATTCTGTCCCAGTAAGGATTGCAGGCCTAGGCCCAAAAAAAGCGGAAAAGGCTGACTCAAGCTCTTACTGATTGTAACTAATATTACGGGTTTAAAAAATTACTTACAGAAAGTACCTTTTTGGTAATGTTCCGCTGGCATTTTTACTCATAAACCATTGCAATGGTGATTTTACAGTGATAACATCTCCATTAATATTGGAGCAAATGAGACCGTAGAGCATAGGTGTTCGTAGCATAGAGTTTTGATAATGCAGTTGGTTGGGGGTTTAGAATAAATAATTATTATTTTTTTAGCTAAGGACATTTAAGTCTTGTGCTTTGAATTTAGAATTTGCAGCACAAAACTTACAATTCAAAGAATATCTTTTTTTATTGAGACACAAAACTGAAAGTTATTGGATATTCAGTTCTAGTTTCTAATTCCACTTACCAAAGTAGCAGCATTTTTCACTGGACCCTGTGCATCTTATGGGAGCATTTAATTTCCTGAAGTCTTAAAATCATATGGTTTTGTACTCAAAATGGTCTTAAAAATAACATGAATAATACATATTTCAACTCTTTGGCAATTCAGAAAAAAAATTAATTGTTACTTTAGGTCAAAGTGGAATGTAAATCATTATGTTTTGGAACCATAATTCTCAAGTGACGGTTACTGAGCAGGGTTATTTCAAATCGGAAAATTTAAATTACTTTCTAGATACATATACAAAAAGATTGGAAAAAACCAGTATGTTTTCTTTAGATTTTTTTTTTTAATCAGGTCATGTTAAAAAATTTGCTGCCCCACTGAAATATTTTTGTGTGCAGTATCTAAGCTTTTCATCAAACATTTAGTCAAAACTTTTTCCTGTTTCTTTTAAGAAATCACCTTTGTGTTTGGCAGCTACAGCTCATTTTGTTCCATCCAAAGAGCCACTTCTTTGAGTCTAAGGGATCCACAAATAAAATTATGAGAGAAAACATTCATATCCTGACAGGGATTGAATGCTATTAATGCCATTTAGTGTTAGATGCTCAGGTGTCCATCGTTAGTGGCAGCTGGATGTCTAGATAATTTTGACAGTGGCAATTAAATACGCTACTCTGCTGTCATTAGGTAGCGCATACGGATTAAAGGAATTTTATTGCCCTCTCCAAGGAGCACCGAGTGGCACGGTGTGTATTGTAATAGCGTGTGGCGAGACTGTTCATTGTGCAGCTCCTCCATTTAAATCAGCACTGTGACTACTGCTGTGTGCGATGTGCTTCATGTAAATGCATGTATCCTGCAGGGAATTGCTTGGGGGGGTTTTGTGCCTTTTTGTTCTTACAAAATTTCCATCAAATATTTTTCATTCTGGCTGCTGCTCAGAAGAGTGTGTAACTGTGTGCAGACCCACTTGCTCAAGGGGAAAAAGCCCTTAGAAAAATTTTTCAAGCACCCCCCCTCCCACTCCTGCATTTTTGTATTTTGTATCTAACTCCCACTAATGTAATATGAAGAGTTGAACGCTTTTGTAGCATGAGACAAAGTTCCCTACAGTTGGTGAGATGATCCCTACTCCATTGACGGGCCTTAGAACGATGTTCCAGCCTCTGTTGAATGTGGGCCCTGAATGGAGGTTTTGCCTGAGCAGGATCTCTCTTGTAGTGGAGGCAGAGATTTCTGCAGAGCGGTACTACAGTTATTAATACCCGACTGCTCTACACAGCCACTGGTCAGGGGAGATCTGTTGTGGTCACTGTTCAAGAATCTTTGAAGCAACTTTAGGCATCAAAAGTCATATTTTAGCTTTGATAGCGTGAGTGTATTTTTGGTTCTGTGCCTTTTGTTTATTTACTTCTGTATTTTTATATATATATATATATGTATTTTGTAAGAGAATAAAAACAGGAAATTGGCAAATCTGCTGCTGTAGAAAGACTGATGAGAGGGTAACAGTCCAATAAGTTTTTGAGCAGTAAGTTTGAAAGTGAGATTTAAGATAGTGCAAGAGGTGGTGGCTTATGGATATCTAATTATCTGAGTAGCTGCTTCATAGTTTAGGGTCTCTTCTTTTCTTTTTTCACCCTTTTTTAATGAGGAAACTAAGCTTTTAGCATTTAAATAAGATACTTTTATCTGTAGCTTTTCTTCATGGCAAAGGTGATGCTGGCTGATTGGGTGACTGGTGTACTCATCTTTCATAGTTAAGCTGGAGGTTCTGTTGCAGGCTGTTTGCTATTACACACTCACTTCTTGAGTGCCATGCTTTTTTAATTGTCACCTGAATTGCACTGACTGGTAAAAATAATGCTGCTGAGATAATCGGGGGGCCCCAAAACAAGTTGTAATCACTTCAGCAACCTCAACAAATTTAATTTTGTAAATTAAAATGCAGTTTGAATTAGAGCACACATGGACAATGTGGATTTTGCAAATTACAGGGTAGAAGCCAAATGTTTTTGAGGGGTGTGAGGGGAGAGAGAACAAGCAAATTCTGATATTCAAAACCAGTTAGCTCTTCTCACCTAATTTAAATTGAGTCTAAAACTTCTGAATATAAGAGCTGTTCCAGTACAGTCTGGAATCCAGTAAATTCTCAGTATGTATCTGACAGAATTGAAATCCATAGTCAAATAGGTTTTGATTTTGCACCAAAAGAATACTTGCCATCAAAATAATTGTCCTTTATATGAGTCTATTATATTTGTCACTTTAAGCTAATGATGCATTAATTTTAAAAGTAAGGAAAAAGTAAGACAGTGGCAAATAACCTTGCTAGGGTTAAACATCAGTCTGCCTTTCAGATTGACTTGCACTTGTTTGTTCTGTCTTTCGGGACTAGTGCGTTCCATTATTTGTAAATAGAGTAATTGGACAAAGATGAATACATGTGCAACTCTGGATAAATATGTTCATAAATTAGCATATATTGCACAGCCCTAAAATAATAATCTTTTTCTTTTCTGACTATAAACATTAGACTTTCTGATAAAGAGTTGAGGCACTTTCCAGTGCTCATGTTCATAATATTCTCATTTCTGCTGGATGTTTTGATGAGTTGCAAAACATTTTAGAGTGTTGACTTTCAGCATGCAGGACATGTAACGTGCATGTTTGCCCAGCCAAAACCCATGTATTTTGTAAAGATGACTTTTTAATTGATAAATTTTAGTCTACTCTAAATTAAAAGCATCTGTATGAATGTCTCTTCTAGCCTGGTGTTTATAAAAGCCTGTCATTATTGGGATGCAGTATTCTGAATGGATGAAGGTCCATTCCAAATTTGCACATCTTGGTTATTCCAAGATAAGAAATCGCTTACTTGGAACATAGGTCATCTTTCTTGCTGGATGTGCTATGTTGGAAAAGTATCCATCATTTGATACGAATATAAAATAAAATTGAATGTAATTTTTCTTGGCTGATGTTGGCTTTTAATACCTTCCACTGATAGAGTCAATGGATGGACAACCACACATGTTTTACAGTAATGTGTGAACTTTAATGCCTAAATAATGTATGGAGTTGTCTGCCCAATATTTTCGTCATGTTTTCAGTAAGGTTTAAAATGAGGTATATTGAACAGATTCCTATGAGAGAATCACTGCCTGAAGAGATGGATGGTGTCACAATCTTAAGGTAGTTCTAAATAGTTTATTCTTATAAGCGCAGAGTGGACAGTTGTATCTTTGTTTTTGGAATTACTTTGGTAGGCAAAGTAAACTAGATACTTTTATGGCGTGCATTGTTTTCAACTTTACTTTCTTTGCAATGTTAGGTCCGAGTGATGGTGGATTTATGTAACAGCACAAAAGGGATATGCTTAACAGGTATGTTTACTGCCTTCAGCGTTATACCTGTGTTACCTTCAGGAATACAGAATTACAGTGTTTTCAAAGAACTTGACATCAATGACTACGTCAAAGAACTATGCTATTTATCAGAATTTACATATCAATTGGGTTATTTATTTAAAAAAATAATAGGTGCTACTTTGGGACTTATCTGTACCTACTTACTATAAATTCTGGAATTTAAGGAGCTCAGTTGATGTTACTTGGAGCTATTTCTTTCCCATGTAATTTCATAAGCAAATCTTATAGGCTTGGGTGTTTAAAATACTAGTTGAGGTTTAGTCGTGGTATTTTTGTGTATGTCCCCCCACTTCAAGGCTAACATGGGATGAACATAAAGGGTGTAGAAACTTGCTTCCATTGTTGTAACTACTGTGGAGTAGTGGGACTTAGATGAGCAACGTGTTTGCCTCCCCTGCATTGGACCACGGTAACAGGATGTTGGGTCTCACATGTTACCAGTGAGGAGGTGGAACAGCTGATGGCTGGGTCAAGAGAAGATATGAGAAGTTTCTATGTGTTTTGGTGAAGAGAATGTCAGGTAGTAGCCAATTTAAGGGCCATGGTCCAGCTTTGAAGTCTATAACAGACTGAGTCATGTGTTCTTTCTGGAAATGAGAAGACTGGAAATGAGCCACTTCTTAGGAGTTTAAGAAAATGCTTCACTTGCTGTCTGGTTTGTATTTTCAAATGGCTATAAGATCCATCTGGCTCAACTGATTACAACATAAATGAGAATTACCATAGTACACACAGATGTTAAATACTGCTTCTGAAATTGTGGATCAGTTCTGATTGCAACTGAGGCTGAACCACAGACAACCTAAAAGTTTGCTTCTTTGGGCTCCAGACTTCTGAATTCATGCTACTTGGTGCCCCTGCACCTTTTTGCTCTCTTGACACTATTACATTTTGTCTCTGTTACTGGCTTTCTCTGCTATAGGCCTTTGACATTTGCTGCTTTTCAAGCACCTTTCATATTTATCTTATGCTTATACAAGGATAATCAAGATCCTCAGTTTTTGAGATGAGGAAATAACTGAACGCACTAATGGGCGTAACATTGTAGTGTGGAAAAAATGGTCATTTACTGGAAAATTGGCAGAAAGATGTTAACTGATGTTACTGCCTGTACTGATTAACAGGGATAATTGCTGTAATGGTATTATAAAATGGTTTTCACTTTACTCATAATGCTTTCTAATTAATGGTGAAAATTGTCATCTTTAGGGAACTCTAGTAATTACTGTTATTTTCTGTTGTAGAGAGTTTTGTTGAAACAAGACAGTACTTTGTTGGCTGGATAAAAATGTTCACAGAACTAATTTGGTTCTTTAATTGCAGCTACCACCTTTCTTTGTATTCTCCTAACCTGCTTTTCCTGTTTGTTTTTTGTGTTTGGTTTGTTTTATTTTTAAATGTGTATTGGGGATCACATAAGATAAATCTTGTTACAGAAACATTTTCTGGTTTACTCTTGCTTTACTCTTGCCTGCTATGCTTTCTTCTCATTAAGGGCCCTATACTTGAACTAAGTCAGAGAGAGACAGACAGATTTTATTGTATTACATGTTGCTGAATAACTGAAGCAAGTCCAATTTTAATACCAGCCAGGTTCTGTGGGGAGCTTGGTCCAGTCTGGAGAACAATTACATGTGAAAAGCCTGATTTGTGATTTAGATGTAGTTAATAGGAATGACAAGACTTTTTTTTTTTTTTCCTATTTAAATAGTCTGAATCCTGAACTGCAATGAAATATCAGTAGAACACAGAGAAGTAGAGCATGTATTTTTAATGTGTGTTTTGAACAGGATTTGTAATTGTGACATTCATCAGTACTGTAAAGCTATTCTTCTTCTACTATAACAGGATCTTGGAGAACACTTCTATAAAGGAAACGTAATGATTGTTAGATGCCTTGCATCCATGGCGTTGTAAAGGCACCCAAGCCCCTGACAGTGAGGTCGCATTGTAGAGGTGGTTGTTTGTCAAACCTTTATCAACTGAAATTTGCAAAAAGCAAAACGTATGTTATATGTAATTGCTTTTAAGGATACTCTTTCAGTTAGTCCAAGTTTCTGCTAATGCTCAAATCGTTATTTATAATACAGAGCAGTTAAATCCATAGGTGTTCATTTTGAAATTTGAGGGGCTTTCCTCCCGTTTTACTGTTCTGATCTAATGCTAATCAATTCAATTTGCAATTGATTTTTGTTTTCTTGCTAGGTTAAACTCACCATTTCTTCTTTCTTGTGTTCTTTTGCTTGTTCTTGTTGTAGGCCCCCCGGGTCCCCCAGGTAAGATACTTGGACAATTGCATAACATTTTTGGGTAATTGAAACAGTTGCTGGTACAAAATGTTGAAATGTAGAATGTATCTTTTATAGACTAGTCTTCCTTTGCTAATTCAAACAAGGGAGGGTTGAATGACTGCCTGCCTTTATAATTTTTATATTTAGGTCAACTCATGCCCCTTCTGAGAAGGGGGAGGTATTAGCCATTATACTTTTCTAGTGGAGGGAATAGAATAGTTTCACGTTTGCTAAAACATATTTGATCAAAACCAGATGGACTTAAGAGTGTTTAAGAAGCATTTAGCTGAAGAGATGAGATTATATATATATATATAAAAGTAAACTGATATTATAATTTAACACTAAAAACATCTCTTTAAAAATGTTGGTTACTGATTCCTCCTACCTCCCCCATAACTTTTCCTCCTTTCTTATTTAATTCTCTCTTTCTGCTCTGACTCATGTGGTTGCTAGGCTGTATGAATGGTTACTTGCTTTCTTTCTGTGCTTCTTTAGCTGTGGGTCTGCTTAGAATAATTCTCTGTATCAGAAAAGTATCAGGTACTTTTTGTTTGTGGGGGTTCAAATGGCGACGAAGAGGGAGTGATGTCTTCTGTATCAACCAGTCATGGTTTGGCACTACAGTATTCTGGACAAGTAGGTAAATGCTTTTCTTGTGTTAGATTAGTCTGGCCGATATCATAAGCAACATTAAAGCTTATGTGGCTTGTGGAAGATGTTATAGTCACTGTCAAATTCAGAAACAGGATGGGTTCAAATTCAGAAACAAGATAAGTTCCACTGTGTGTGTCCTTGAAGTCGAATCCAAAAGACTGATCTGTGCTGGCCTTAATGCAAAATGTGTGCAGTATTCCAGTATTCATTTCAGTCCGTTTCCTTATGCTAAGGCCAGGGCAAACAAGCACCTTACCTTTAAGTTTGGTTTCATAGTTTTTTGTTTGTTTTATTGTGGTTGGGTGGTTTTTGTTTGTATTGTTTGCTTTGGTTTGGTGGTAGGTTTTTTGTTGGTGGTTTGTGGTGTGGGGTTTGTTGGTTGGTTGGTTTTTTGTGTTGTTTTTTGTGTTTTTTTTGTTTTTTTTTGTTTTTTTTTGAGGAGGATACTCTATTGGCATGGAGAACATAATGGCCAATTATTGGATTTTGTATGTCTAAGGATTATATATACACACACACATATAAACATACTATATGTACACAGAGTAGATTTAAGGATAAATTGCATTTAACAGTGAAAATTCAGTTATGCTGTTTGGTTTGTTCAGGGCCTCCTGGACTTGATGGATTGCCTGGCTACAACGGATCAGATGGAGTCCCAGGTATACCAGGACAAAAGGGAGAACCAGGAATAAATGGAAAAAGAGGAAAAATAGGTATATTTATTTTTTTGGTGGTTGTTTAAAAAAGAAATCCTTTCTTACTGTTATATTCAGATGTAGTTACTTTTAGACCTTTGTACAGGGAGAAGGGTTTCAGTGTTTACAAAGAAGTTGCATGTTAACAGAATTCTGTAGCAATCATTGTCTTATGCTAAGCTTTGGTAGATTACTTCAGACTTACTCCACAGTGAGGAAGATGGTATACATACACTATAGAATATTGCAAATTAAAGCTATTGAATGCATTTAATTGAATCTCAGTATTCTGAAGTTGCTAGTAAATGCTGTTATTGTAAGAATATTTCCATTCCCTCAACCTGCCAACATAATGGCCCTTTGACTTCAGATGTCTTAAAAAAAGAAAGCCCGAGTTTGGGGGTGGAAGTTGTTATATATTACCACAGTTTTGGTTCCAGATTCATAATAACTATGGCAGGAGAAGTATATTTCCATATTTTTCCTCTTTTCTGTATTGTCCATTTAAGTTGGAAACTCTTGGAACGGCTTTTTTTTAGTCTCAGATAAACTTTGTAATGCAGTAGGGTCTCTAGGTACTGTTTTAATGTAGCTGACACAGATAGAGCAGCTCTGCTAAATAGTCCATAGGCTTTGTGTAGCCCACAAGCAATTTTCCACGCTGGTCGAGGAAACTATTTGGCCTAACGTACTGATTTCACCACGACATGTTTCTTCTAAGAACAGAGAGAACCAGCAGCAGAAGTGCTGTTCTCTTTTAGCTGTCCAGCTCATCAGCACGTGGGGAGATGGGACAGGGCAAAGGCTGACTGCAGAGAACAGCAGTAGGCCTGGCATGCTAGATTCAACAGGTCACCGCGCAGGAGCTGAACTGGCAGGTAGGCAGTTACTGTGCTCAGAGCCTGTAAACTACTGTGAAGTTGTAAAGCAGTAATTGGCTTACCTACTGACTTATCTGATGCACAATAGCTATGTGCAAGCGCTGGTGGATAATTGGTGCCTTCAAGGCAGAGAGAGAAAGCAGCAGGTTGTGCATGGTAGGAGGGTAAGGAGACAAAAGGGCATCAGAATGGTAGAATTGAGAGGGGGTAGAGAAGAGGAGGGGTATGTTGATGAGTAGACAGGCTGATGTTAGCAGGTTGGTATTTATAGTGGTCCATCTACTATTCTGGATTTTGCACCTAGCCATGTGGGCTTGCTGGCAGGTACAAGTGGAACAATTGTCTATTATATCTTGAGACACTACATGGTCTGTCACTTTAGTATCTCAATGAATTTTTAAAATTGGAAATGAAAATGAGAACCAGTCTTCAGAGAGTCGGGTAGCAATTGTGCCAAAGACACATTTCAGGTTTCACCCCAAAACTGTAATTCTGTTTCTGATTTCACAAAATCAATTTAAATAGTAAAACCACAAGCAGAAAAACAAGCATTTTCTTCTCAAGTATTAACAAATGCGTAATTTATTTGAAACCTATGCCTGCAAGAACACTGACATTTCTATTTGTACAACTGTTATGTTTCTCTCTCCCAAAGCAAGAAAATACTGCCACAAAAGTAGAGGGTGCAAGGTTTTGATGTGTCTGTTGTACAAACACACCATTGTTTTCCTTACTGCAAAACTAAATCACACAGGACAAAGGAATATCTTGTTAAATATGTTACTTTACTACACGATCAAGCGCAAAAAGTATGTGGACTGATCATGTTTCTAACGTGTAGAGGGAGGGTTATAGCAGCCATGTGAAAATGTTACTAGGTAGCTGTATCTATGCTCTGTTGGGACAGTGGAAAATGTTAAAAATGTGATATGTGTTGTAATGTTAGTGCATAACTACTTTAAGAAAAAGTCTAGAAGGACCATGAAAATGCCCTTCTTTAATGCCTTACAAATGTGAAATAAATATATTACTTCACGTCTCTCCTTAGTATCCCTCCTTACCCAGAAATTCTCCAGCCAGTGTTAATGAGGCCCAGGTCTGTATTTTTCAAGTTCAAAACTCAGAGATCACTAGGTAAAGAATGTATTATTTGCACCAAAAGGATTGTAGACCATTTCCCTGCATATTAGGTTACAACGTTGTTTTGAAATCAGAACAAATTACAGCTACCCAGTTTAATACAGGTGAAAACAACAACTAGAGTGAATGCCTTTCGTATTGAAAAAATGTATTGATTGATGCTTAATACTGGAACAATGTTCTTGGTACTGAAATGCTTTTTATTTCTAGGTGTACCAGGACCAAAAGGGGATCAAGGACAGAAAGGAGAACCTGGAGAAATGGGTTTACCTGGCAAGGATGGTATGCCAGGAGGAAAAGGCGCAAGAGGAGCAAAGGGTGAAAAGGGGGATGCCAACAATGATGTGATATTAGAAGGTAGGAAGAAGTGCTCTTAGGAGCTTTCTTGCAACAGTGTACTTGACAGAAAAAGATATACTCTGCTTCTGAAGCATGAATGTGATCTGCAAGAGTAGGACCAACCATGTTCTCTACAGTGAAGTCTGAGTATTGCTCTGCCCAGGAGATTATGTTCTCTTTTTAATGCAAGTCTTCACAAAAACTTTTTGCTTGGGCTTTGGGTTGAGATGTACATGAATTCCACCCTTTTCGGTACACTTCCAGGCAGTTGACCTCCTCCTGGTCTTTCTTGCAGTGTAGATTTATTTTTCTATTAGAAAATGAGGGACAGATTTCCACTCAGGAATACATGAAGCAGCCACAAATATAAGCTGTGTACAATTATAGCACTGTAGCCTCTGAAGTTGAAGTCTTAGAATACAGAAAGTAAAAGGCAACTGTGCTTTATAACTCTCTAATGTGCCTGTAATCCAAACAGATAAATTGCATTGATGTCCTACAAGTTGTGAAGTTCTGTACGGTTCACCTTCTAACAAACAGCATCCCAGTGCGTTTATTGCACCACATTTCTGTATGCAGAAACCTCTTAAGAAGAGAGAGGCTGTTTTAGAGATCTCTCAAAGTCCATCATGTGGACAGGTACAGTTCTCTACAGGTTACCTGTTGCTGACAGGGCCTGTGACATTGTACTCTGTTTTGTACTTAGGTGCAAAAGGCGAACCTGGACCGCCAGGGCCCCCTGGCCCACCTGGACCCCCAGGGCCTCCAGGAAAACGTAAAGGTAAAGGTAAAGGTAAAGCACAGCTTCAGGAGAACATATACAGCAGCAAATGCACAGGTTAGTTCTTTCCAGCATTCTTTTTAGTATTATAAACAGGTTCAAGATTAAACTCATTGTTCCAAGTCTCACAAAACAGTAAGCATGTGTTTAATTTTGCTGGCATCAGTAAAACTGCACAAACTTAAAGCTGAGCATGTGCTTAGGTGTTTTGCTGAAATATAATTTGGATAAGGCAGCAAGCTATCTCCACTATAATATTAGTCTTTTAATTGTGCTAAGCTAATGCTCAGGCAAAGTATTTACATGTGGTGTTTTCTGTTAGATGGGGTATATTTGGAAAGTAAGAGAAATGCAGTTGAAATTTTTAGCTTTTAAATGCTGAATTTTAATTTTACATGTAAGTATAACAGCTGTTAACCAGCCTACATTTCACTGTATTCTACAAAATGAAATTGCTTGGTCATTGGCAGAACTGAAGCAAGCTTGAACCAGCTAAGACTTTTAAAAGCTGGAGGAATACAAAAGGATTCTCAGAGACTTTGTGTCCATTTGAATATGTAAGTTTTGGAGCAGGGTGATCTTGAGTTCTTTTCCATTGTTGCTATTTATCATTATTGTATCCTGAATGACAGGTGGATCGTGAATCCCTTTTCTTTCCTTTACTGTGGCTGTGTTGGTGAGATATATGGCTAATTCTGATATTCAGAAAGGAAAAATTAAAGACAGAGTAGACTCCCTTCAAACTGTGGCTGCAAATGGCACAGTAGATACTGTTAGAATCAAATTATGAGTATCCAGACTGCCAGGTCATAGACTGTATGCTGAAGTGTAGCAGCTGCTACACTTTTTTTTTTTTAAGTCACTGGTTAGGGTGCTGACATAATTAACAGTTTGCCATGAGATATCTCTGGTGTGATTTTCAGGTGTGCTGGATACCAGAAAATCCTCATGGATTGAACATGATATTGTGGGTTGTGGAAAAATCATGTCAGTGTTTCATGTCACAACTTCTATCCATGTTTTAGAAGATCTTTTTCTCAAATAGATTAAAGTTGTGCATCAGATAAAATCCACGTGTGTGTATGCATGTGTTCATGTGTGTTTTTTAATGAGTAAAGCGCTGCCTCTGCTGTGTGGAGCACATCTAGAGAAAGTTAATTGGGATATATCTCCTCCTCCAGCAGGTGGCTGGTTGGAAGTATTCTGCTGTCTTAAACAGTGTATTTTGTAAATGCATTGACAGATGTAGTGTACTGAGCATATTTTTCCATGCCTGAAGTTTATATGGGTTTACATGTATTAATAATAGCTAAATACTTTGTGGAATAAAGTGTTGGTGTCAACGTGACACCAAAGACTATATTAATATTCTAGAAACCTTCTATAGTAAACAAATTTCTTACTATATTTTTACACATATTTATATTTATAATAGAAAAATTTCATTTGAAACTGGATTTTTCAGATAGGCTTGAATTTCTTTTTGCATGTTTGAGTGGGAATAGCTTCTAAGAGGTTAACAGGGACATTGAGACTCTCTGTGAAAAGTATTTGCAACTTTTGTAATCAATTTTATTTTCAACAGCATTGAAAAGAAAATGTAATATCTGTTATTTTTGATCTCTCTAATGCTCTAAACAATTCTGTTTTGAATTAGAAGTATTAAATGAGGGTTTTATTTTTCTAATGCTTTTCAGTGCAAGTTCAGGCACATGGGGGCGGGGGGAGTGTGTGTGGTTGGGAAGGCTGGTGCTTGAAAATCAAGGATGTTCTTACTCATTTTGTTGTGAAAATCAGCAGCCATGTTTTAAAGTTTTTCAAGATGGATGTCTGAAGTTGCTGGACTTTTGAAAATTTTGGCCAAGAATTTTTATCATACATTCCTGAAAATTCTCTTTCAAAAAAAATCTGGTTTTGAGACTTGCATTTCAAATAATTTCTACATACTGGAAGAGGAGAGCCTTTTTTTGGCCAGTGCAGAATTAGCAGTAGAAGATGAGAAGAGCTGGTGGTTTGGATGCTCAGGACCATGGGTTCTACAAGCATTGTGGTATTGTGATAACTGGAAAATTTTGGTTCAAGGTATTAGCTGATTATGGAAAGCAAAGAGAAGCTGGTGCAAGAACAGCATTGTATTTCTAGCTTACTCCAGCTTGAGAATGGAAGCAAACTTTTGGGTTTGGGTCCATATACTGGATCTGGGTGTCCTTGTCTCTTACCCCTGGATAGTATTGCATTCGAGATGGTTGTGACTTTCAGTGACTGTTGCTACCCCTACAGTTCTGGGATGAATTTTCCTCCCAGCTGAGATGCCTGTTTTCAGGGAGGTCAGAGTGATCCTATAAAAGAATAGCAAAGGATGTCTCAGTTGCTAATCTTTCACATTTCTGGAAAAGAAGAGTGCTATCTGTGACAGAGTTTGGTAAAGTGGGGTTTCTTTTGTAATTGGGAATGTAGTTTCTTGATAGGCATACCAAAAAGGAATAGCACAAGAACTTCATGCAGTTATTAAGTGTGAAACAAGCAGAGCAATTTGTATGTCTCACCATTAATAGGGTGATACATTTTTATGTCACCATCATTCTGCACAGTTTGCTGAGATGAAAAATCTTTTTTAAATTATTATTATAAATGCTATTAACCAGTGAATATTTAATACTGGGTGGAACATATATCAATTATTTTGGCCTCTTATTTTTAATATAGCATGTAATTGTAATTGTAGTAGCATGTAAGAACCTCAATCGGGAGATTCTGGGTATTGAAATATGAGAACAGCGCCCAAAGAGCCTCCTTACAATGGAAAGTAGATAGCTGGAGCAGAAATCTCATCCTATTTGAAATTCAGAAATACATGAACTGTTGTACAGGATATAATTGGACCATTTACTCAGGTAGCCTCTTTTCAAGTGTTGAAACAGCTTATCCTCCAAAGCACTTCAGTCTATCTGATGGATTTCTGATGGATTTTAAATCCCAGTGTGCAAATGGGAGTTATACTCAAATAACTCTGCAAAGATGAGATCTTCCTCAGTGAGCATTTATGGTTTATGAGTCTGTAGGCTGTGAGATCTTATTACCAAAATTCAAAGAATAAACCAGATTTTGTAATTAAATATTCATATCCCTTTGAAGAAAAGAGAATACACATGCTGATTTACAACTGTAATTAACTTATTACATAAGAATACAAGAATGTTTTCTTTAAATTAGATTTTGAATCAGGTAAAACTTTATTTCTTTAAGAGAAGAGAAGAATTAGTTGGAAGCTCAGGTGTATTTGTTCTCAATGGTACTGTTAGCTAATTATAAAAGAAACAAAACATCCCTGCTCCACACTCCCTCACTCCATCTTTCCCACCCTCCCCAGACAGACCAAATCAATAGTTTTAATGTCTTGTAAACTTCATTAATTCTCACCCAGAATATTTCATGATAGTAATCAGTAGGATATTTGTCTTTTTTGATGGAAAGAAAGCAGTGAACATTTCACCTAAGTCTCTGATTGAAAACTATCTTTTTAATCTTAGTTGCTCTCTGTTTCATTCAGCTGAAAGTCCTCAGAGAGTATCGCAAATATCCTGAAATGCAAATAGTACACTCAGCTTCACTACAAACACTGACCTGGTCCCTGACTATTCTATAGTCTTAGATAAACTACTGTATAGGGAACTGCTCATTCAGTTAACTGTATCTATTAGACTCAGCAAAAGAAGATTAACTGGTGCATTGCAACTTATAATTTCTGCTGACTGGGTTCCTTTTTTGAGATATTTCAACAATATTTTGAGATCAGAAGCTGGAAAGGCATCTAGAAGGATTTCTAGATTCTAGCTATAGGCATTCATCTTCCCATGGTTGGATTGACTGTTAATGCCTTATTTTGGAGATATGCTGTGATCACTTACAAACTTTCAATGTCATATCACCAAATGTCCTAGATAAGTGGGTGAGAGAAATATGTGTTGTTCTTGCTCTATCTTGGAGTAGTTTCCTTCTGCATGAACAAAGAGAGGATATAACCTAAAAGAGAAAACAACAATGCAGTATAATCTGTCCTGTCTTTCCTGAATGTCACAGTACCCTTTCAGCATTACTTTATAGTTATTTCATATTTTTGCTATTTTTCTCATTTAAACTTCATCACAGCCCTGTAAATCCCGGAAATATATTGGAAGGCAACAACAAAAAAGCATGTCCAAAAGAATTTTCAGCGTGCATGTCAAGCCGTGTGAAATGTGTAAGGAGATGAACGTTAAGAATGGAATTAGAAAACAAGGCTACAATGAAATCAGGATATCTTCAGCAAAGAGCTGAGAACTGTTCTCTGTGGTTATTCATGCTAAACAAACTGAAATGTGTTGCATTGTTTTAAAGGCAAAAGAGGTATCTGGGTTTATAGAAAAAGGTCCATAAATAATTTCAATCAGGCATTTTTTAACAGTAAATGCTAAGAGAAAGCCCAACCAGTTACTCTTTAAATGGTTGAGGGGTGGGGAAAAATGTTTCCAGCTGTTTATTTGTTTCTAATGCGAACCATTTCTATGTGTGTAAGGAATATAGTGTATAATTTCCCTTAGTCTTTCATATTGCTTCTTTAATGGCATGGATGACTGACCTGCATTCTTATGCATTATCTGCTCAGTGTATGTGTTAGTACTTCATTACTGTCTTGGGCATTAACAGCAGGAGCAAAACTTCCAGTGTTGCCTACAGAATACACCCCCTCTGCTGGTGTGTGTAGATTTTGGGCATGAAGCTTTTGAGTTTAGCCATCACTCATTCCCAAGAAAGCATTTTTGGTATTACTGCTAAATCAGCCAGCTGCCAGATATCTCAGTTGTCTAAAGTTATCTAAGGAAAAGGGCAACTCTGTCTTTCTAAGCACCTACTCAGAAATTCACAGCTAAGGAATTAAATCTGTTGAGCAAAATTAGTTACTCCTCAAAGCTGACTGTCAGCCTGACAACTTAAAGGAAACAAACCAGCACGAACTCTTCATTTCCTTCGCAGAATTGAGAGCAAGTCTTTTTTAATCTCATTTTTTTGACCAGACTAACCTAAGCTTTTTTCCCCAGATGAAACAAAATCCCAGTTATCATTCCTTTATTTTAGTGGAGTCACTGATGTGCACATCTGTCATGTCAAATATAGAAAAATGACATGTTTTACCCTTTCTCTCTCAACTCTAGGTGAGACATGTGCTGTACCGAATGATGATACCCTGGCTGGAAAAGCTGAAGACAGAACTCCTGGTCCTTCAAAAAAAGCTGGTAACCTGCTACAGAGTGTGACTAACTGCTGCTTACTGTTTTAATGTCACAGATAATGGACATGTGCTTTTTCTCTACTAGAATGTGTCATAACATCTGTAGGAAGTCCTGTTCACTTTGTCAGTGTGCAGCAAACATTTGGAACTTGGATGCGGGAACCTGCAAATATAAGCGATGAAAGGATTTGGCTTACCATGCATTTTTCAGGTATACTAGTAGTACTCACTGATCAAAAATCAGGTGTTATACTAACATTGCTTTCTTAATTCCTTCAACCTAAACTAATATTTCTAATCAAGTATGATGGGTTTTTTTACCCACATCTTTTTCAGAATATTTTCTGCATTGCCTGTATAATACTTGACTATACATATGGTTATAGACATTTGTAGTATCTTTAGACATTTTCAGAGTCAACATCAGATTTTGATGATAGTGAGGATTTTAGGGTTTTATAACCAATCCAAGTTTAAATGCCTGTTGTTCATGCCTTTTTATTCTTTCCTTTCAAAAGTTTCCTATGGCTTTACTTCTAAATTGTACTACTTTACTTTACTACTAAATTGTAGCTAGGAGTTTTGCCTTTTCATTTAGCTAGGCATGAAAATTAATCAGATGCTGCATGAGCTACATTTAGTGCAGGAAAATTTCCAGGACCTAAGTGGAAAAAGGAAATATTTTCTGTATATTTACCAACTGTGTTCAGAATTAGGGCCCATTAGGTCTGTGGGAAGCAGGCCCTTGAACACCACCTCTATAGATTTTTTTGGTGTTTGTCTCGATTATTTTATCACGTTCCGGCAAGTTGAATCACTACTGAAAACACAAATAGAATTGTTGTCTGTCAGATATTTGCTTGAGATTGACTTTCAGCAGAGATTGAATTTTAGGGTAGAGATTTCAAAATTAGATGAACCAAATGATAGTCCTTTTCTTCATGTTTTCCCCTTTGTTTAGGAAACTCTATAAAAGAATATGAGAATTCCAATGCCTTGCTGAATGACAGCTACAGGATCATTAACATCACAGGATTCTTTTATGGATGTGGTCATGCAGTACAAAACAATCATCTGTACTATCAAAAGGGAGGAACCAATGTCATTCTGAAGTAAGTCAAACATAGTTGGCTTAAGGCAAGTGATGTTATGGAAGGAGGAGCATTGGCTTAGAGTGACAGAGGTGAACCTCAGAAAAGCAGACCACTTTCCTTGTACCATTCTATGTTTCTTTTTGGTCCTGTCTAGAATAGGAAGAATGGAGGAATGGTTCAGAATTCTTCCCAGAACAGAACAACTAATTCTTTCCAATCTGTAACTAGAATGCGGGCCACCGGCCTTCTATCTGTGTGTGCAGATGCTGTGGGAGGAGACGAACTGGGAGGGTAGTCCAGATCCATTACTCTGCTGTGACAGTCAGTTCTTTAAGTATTGTTCAGCTCCGTGTCTAAGTGGTTAACTTGAGTAGTTCCTACATGATAGGACAACTGGGCCTCCAGGTTAACAAGATGCCATGTGCAGAGGTGACAACAGATATTTCTTTTGGCTATCCTGGGGTCCAGCAGGTTTCTATTATACATTACATTGCTGTGAGTGTTCTTGTACTTGGATTCTTTGCTGTGTTCATAATTGTGAGAAAGAAATGGGAACTAAGGAATTTGTGGGTCAGAAAAAAGTATTTGATTTAAAGTAAGCTATGCATCTACATGCATCAGAATAAGAATTGGTTCAGCTTGCAGTATGGGGGACACAGATTAGTGGTTATATGATTGTAGCTAACTTCTGGAACTTGGCTTTCCAGAGCTGCTTGCTGGGTTGATGCACATGCTTTGCTCTCGGATAGCACTGTTCTTAGCTGGTAGGGGTTCAGTTAATGCTGCTAGTGCAGAAGAATGCACTAAGGCACCAGCTGAGGACATGGCGACCTAGTGAATTGCACATTCCATTGTGGAGGAGTGGCTCCACTGTTTGATTTCCTTGTAATAAGAAGTTCCTACTACTCTCCCAATGTATCTCCCTGAATTGGAACTGGGAATTACGTCTCTCTTCAGTTTCTAGAGGACAGAGACAGACAATACAAATCAAAAACAAAATCTCATCTTGTGGGAAGAGCCAAAGACAGACAGTCCAAGGGCAAGTGAAAGATTGCATCTGCTTTCAAGTTCTCTTACATGACTCTGATGTTTGAGCCAAGAACATTACTATACTTTGATGTCTATTCCCAAGCAGGTGTGAGTGCTGCCTTCCTATATTCATTTGGATGCCAAAGAATGTGAGCAAGCTGCTTGGATTCTATAATATTTATTCTGCCAAAGACAAGCCCACTTTCTGGCAACCTCCTTTAAATATCTTTAGGGCTTTTTGTTTATACAACTGTAAAAGACCATCTCTGTCTAAGCAATACACAGTGATAGGACAGAGGTTCCTCATCTTTGCCTGGGTACCGGGAATTGGGAAATGCCTTCACATACAGATGAACACAAGCTCTTCATGGAATTTTTAAAACCTCTCTAAGAAGTTGCTGACAGATGGCCTTTCTGTTCAGTTATTCCCTCTAAGATTATTTACCTTCAGCACAGACAGAATGAGGCACTATGAATTCTGTGACGGTGAAGTCCTTGATTTTGGGCTGCAGAAAAGCTTCTGGGAGTTTTTGTACTGATTTAATGGAAAGAACAGGTGAGGTCCTGGTTGGTTCATTTTGCAAATGTTGAAAAAAATATTTAAAAGGAGTTTCCTGTCATATTTAAAAGCTGGTAAAACTAGGTTTGTCTGACCTTTGGCAGGTTTTCTCATGATGGTCAGATCCCTGACATTATGATTGCCTCATCCTTTCTTGTTTCATAACATGCTTTCCCACCTCTGTTATTTTTGGTTGACTGCATTCACCTTAGCGATCAGAAAAGTGTTTGTAGATTGAGTTCCCTGCGGTTGATGAAAATATTACACTATATCTTGTCATTTACCCCAAGGTGCCAGGAGCTTAAGGAATTTCTGAACCATTTGGAGTTCTAGGCTAGACTGTCCTTGACTGGGGGAACGGAAGAGAACCTCAGGAATGAAACCTCACTTTTCTGCTCCCTTCAGGATTTTCACATAAAAGAGGAAAAGACAGGGTGTTCTGTGTTGCAGATCTTGCACATTTCTAATGAATCTTGAGATGCTTTTTATTTTGTTGGCTCTTTGTAGAAAAAAATCCTGAAGAAAATCTGCATTTCTATGTGACTATTCTTGCTAAGGGCTGTCCTTCTAGCCCTTGCCCTTGCATGAGGTTATTTACAAACGTTGAAGCAACTAACAAGATTAACTAGGTTGACACACTTTTCTCAGAAATCTTCTCCAGCCTTGAAGCCTTTTTTTTTTTTATTGCACATACAGGCTGCTGGAATACGGAGTTGCTGCAGACATAAGTTTTACAAAAGCTGAGGGGAATCATCTAGTTAGTCATTCTTGACTTTTCTTAGGATGATTTTTTCAGTATATGCTATCAACGCCTCTTCCACAGAAAAATTATTCTTCCAGTATTTTTCCTTCTATTGTAAGTTCCTGGATCTAAAATGTTCCTGTCATTAAGCCTGTCTTTTCAGAAAACTTGAACTGTAGCAGATTCCTGTATTAAATAATGTTTTTCCTTTATTTGAGGAACGGAGCCATACAGTTAGATAGAAGTCAGACAATGAAATGTGCTTCATTACAGAAGGCATTACTTAAAAGGATAAAGCATACTCTCTCTGCCTTTGCACTGTGTTATTCAGTGATTAAATGCTAACTGCAAATGTGTCTTGATAGTAACTGATTACCCTCTTAAACTAGTAGAGGAACTCCATTTAGCTGCTCAATGCTGCTGTCCTCAGATTATCATCCTATTAAGGAATTTCAAGGAATAAAAACAATTTTATAGATCAGAGATGAGACATTCAGGCTGTCCTGTTGGGGGCCAGCATGAGGTCAGAATGTTGGCTCTGCAAAAGTAGAATTTTTATTCCTTTGATGTTTACTTGAGCAAATCACTGCATTATCTGAACTGTTTTCAAAAGAGGAACTCTAAGACTAGGTGAACCTGCCCAGAATTCATGCTGGTTTGGTCAATCACATTTTCTCCCTTTAGTTCCCACCTAGTAGAAAGCAAACTTCTGTACAGATCTCACTTTACAAGTTTGGGCCTTCACCTGGTATCTAATTCTATTTCATACCCATTCCTTTTAGTTGCTTCTTTCATCCTAGTGATAATAAAGCTCATAGACTAAATAAAGTGAAATCTACAAAGCGAGTTCATGTTCCTGTGCACCTTTTAGATTGGTTATTACTTTAGAATTTTCTCCTAGTGTTTTGGAAGGTGCTTTGAGTGGAGTACTTCATCTTAAAAGACATCAGAATGGTCCTTGAACTCAAGTATTTTCAACAATGCTTCTGTCAGTAATAATGCACTCTGAATTGACTGAACCAACCAGTGTGTATAAAAATGAATTTTTAACACAACATACTGAAAACTTTATCTCATTTCAGACTGGGGCTTGATAAAGCATCGTTGGGCACACTGCTAATTGAAAATGCCTTATATCATGGTCGTAACTACCTGTTTGCTAACTCGAAGACGTATTTCAACGTAGCAGTGGATGAGAAGGGTCTTTGGATTATATATGCCTCAAGCACTGACGAAAATATAATAGTAGCACATATTGATGAAGAAACATTTTCAGTCATTCGGCATATCAATACTACATATCCTAAGTCCAAGGCTGGTAATGCATTCATAGCATGTGGCATTATGTATGTTACTGATACTAAGGATATGACAGTAAGTTTTGCTTTTGATTTATTGAAAGAGAAGCAGATTGATGCAAGGTTTGAGTTACGGTCTTCACAGTCTGTTCTTGCTATGCTTTCATACAGTCTAAGAGATAAGAATTTGTATACATGGGAGAATGGAAGCTTAATGGTATACCCTGTACATTTTGCCAGATGAATATATGTTAAAATGTCATGTATGGCAGCCATGTTTGATTAAATAGATTATATAAAGCTATATGATATACATATGGGGGTCTCTTCACTTGGTATAATATTCTGTTCATTGATGGTGGTTTGTGAGTGTGCATAAAAGGGAGATTAGGCACCTTTGTATAAACACACTTCAATTATACAGGCCATTCTCATCTTTTTAAAAGAATAGCTGCTCAGTATTGCAGCTGGCACACAGTTAGCACAGACTTGCTTTTCTTTTTCCCCTGTTATTCAGCTGATAATTATATCTAATGTACATTGGTTATTCTGTGGTCATGTGCTCAGCAGAGACTATTTATAACTTTCAGTTGCAATCATGTTATCTGCAATCATTTTCTAGTCAGTGATTATGGTCTAATATAAATGTCTAAATAATGAACTTTTGTGTGCAAATACCTTTGTCATTTTCACTTAATCCTTTCCACTGATTTTCTGTGAACATTTTTTTTGGACAAAGATATACAGCTGTTAAAAATAATGGGGATGGAAATAGTTGTTTAAATAGAAAAAAAGCAGAAAGCTTCAAATTTGACAAGTCCAGTCAACTGTTACATATTCAAAAGCAAAATCCAGCCCAAGTACAAGGAAAATGGGAATAATGGCATTATTGAATATACATGAAATCGTATTTCGTAAATGGAGTGTGGAAAGAAATGCGGTATAAAATCAAAGAAAAGATGTAAAATTTATGATTAAAATTCCCTTTTTAACAGTGTTTGAGTTGCTTGTGTTGCTGCAGACTCTTCCTTGCCCCTCACTGCCATGTAAACTATACCACTATAACTTGCTTATAACTATACTTAGTTATAGTAAGGTATATTTCTAAAAAAAATTTTCCCCACGTTCATCTGTACAAGTGAAATCATAAAATGAAGCATATACTTTTTTGCTGCTATTCTTAGAAAAATAAAGTAGCTGGAGCAGGAATGTGTGTATTCATCATAGTGCTTAGTGACTTAATTTGTTGTTAATCTTAATTCAGAGATTGCCCACTTGCATTCAAATTTTTGACAGCTAGACATGAGAAATAATAGGAACTTTTCGATTTTAATTTTGTTCAGGTATTTCAGATTTCTAAATTTAACATTGAAACATAAATCCCTACTGTTGCTTTGTGTATCTAAATTCAAAATCATGCTCTCAGAAAACCCCTGCCTGAATTTCTGAGCTGCCTGTGTATATTGGTAAAGTTGATGGAGCTCATCCAAATACTTAGAAGCAAAGAAGTATCACTTAAACCCTGAACTGTCCTGAGCTGTTTAATACCTATGTGACATCCAGGCACCATCAAAGGGATTAATGAATTTGCGAATGTCTGTGCCTGCAGAACCTTGTTTAGCAAGCGTGCTGGAAAAATACTTCTGCTGCAGCTAAGCTTCAGTGTTTGATACAGTGATGGTTGGGCCTGGGCTGCATCCTCTTTTCTCAGCATACTTGCTGGTTTCACTAAGGCCAGGATTCAGGCCTTGCATGCTAAGGAGAGAGATGCAGAGGGAAACAAAAAAAGCATAATTAATACTTTGAACTAGTATTACATCAAAACTCATGTACTAAGAATTCTATCTATACCTATGAAGAGTGCAAAACTTCACAGTCCAGAGCTATGGTTTGTGGATGTGAGCTTTTGATTTTTGTGGGGTGTGGGTTGTTTTTTTTTTGTTGGTCATTTTTTAATGGGGTTTGGGTTTTTTTAATTGTTCTTTTAAAAATTGAATTATGGTACTAATAAGGTAGGCTTTTTGGCTAAAAAAGAAAGCAGCTTGGCAATATACTTGGGCAAATACAGTTCAAGCCAGATGTGACAGTTTCTAGATAATGTGCCTATCTAAATCACGTTAAATTTCTGAATGTCATTGTTGAACCACTCAGATCAACCTCTTGGAGTGGAGAAGGAGGGCCAGCAAATTCTGCCTTGTCTCAGTGACAGAACCAGGCTGTGTTTCTTGCAACTGCCTTTGTTGGAGATGAACAACTACATTCTGTTACCCTTATGCTTTTTTAGGGCTGCTGAAAATAAAATGTAAACAGCTAATCCTTTTTATCTCAGTACAGTCTGAGGTCAAGTTAAAGCTAGCTCAGGCGGCATCCAGTCAATCTGCTGGAGGTTTAGTTAAATCTATTCAAATATAAGGAAGAGTTCTGGAATGGACTGTTCCATGAAATAAAAGTAATTTATTTAATTTACAAAGGGAAAACTAAACAATGACATTTACTCTTCTTTCTTTTCATACTTCCCATACTTCATAGCCTGCAATTTAAAATCACCTTTGGAGAAAGGTGCTTTTTATTCTAGTATATTTTACAATACAGCACAGACATCAAAATTTTCATTGGAGGAATAAGACAGTTTGTTAACACATTTAAATATGCAGACATCCGTTCCAGTCTCTTAAGAACATGTTTTTTGTTTACAACAGAAAAATACATCTGACAACAGTAGCTAGTTATATTACAAGCAAACAATACTGAACTCTGCATAGTTTATACAATATACTGTGGTAATAATTTAATTACCAGTTTTATCCACTATTTACTAGCTGGCCACATAAAGCCTGACATTCATCTGAAATGTGGCATTATATGTTCTATTGGTATTCTCTTAACAGCTTCATTTAATAAAGTATTTTCTGGACAAATGAATTTCAAAATTAAAAGCTGACTAGAATCATGGATGTCTTCACTACAAACATTTAGTGCTTACAATACATTCCTAAAGTAAAGGCAGGTGTCCAATAGAAAACATAGCTGTCAAAGAAAGGAAAATAGTGTGCAAATTAAAAAAGACTGCATTTAAAAATGTGTTGATGTGCAAGTTACAGTATCACCTGTGTATTAATACTAATTGGGAAAAAAATTCTCAGCATAAAATTATACATGTCTCACAGTACGTTCTTGATTGCACATGTTCCACGGCATTTGCATCCATTACACTTCCTTGCAAAAATCAAATACACTGAGTACCCTTAATTAAAACTAAACTATTTTACAATGAGAAATTGTATACATGCTTCAATTAGTGGGAAAAACTGCAATAAAAATAATCAGAATCACATCAGAAATGCTTACTGACTTGTAGAGCCACAGTGCTTGTTAAGTGACTGACAATTGTCAGAATCTTTACAATACACTTACTAAATGCACCTATGACTGACTGTACTGCGTTTAATTCTTTGCTTTTACAATACAGTACATGCATTTCCACCCCAGTGATCCTTATGGGCATACTCAAAATATACCTATGTAAAAGTCTTTTTTTTTTTTAACCTTTTTCCCTATAATACTTAATGCTGCAGTAACTGCTTTGAAACAGAATATTTCCTTTCCACAGTGCATATCACTGTGTTTTCAGCTACTTAAAGGGATATTATATAAAAACAGGATTAGCTCACATAATGCTACAGAATGTCAAAAATGCCTGAAGGTATATTGAAAGCATTGGGAAGAACCCTCATTTTCAGGGTGCCATCTGCTCCACAGGAGAAGATACGATTGCCTTGCACAGTTTCAATCTGGGTGACACCAGCACCAATATTTCTGAAAATGGACTGCTTAGCATGTTCATTTTTAAGTGAATGAATTAAATTATAGCCAGTCAGTCTCCACACCTGCATCAAAAGAATGACAAATGACAAAAGAAGATTAAAATTAGGATTTGTATTTTTTCCCTAATGTTTCAGATTCCTGGCTGTTGTAAACCCTATTCAGCAAAGATAAAGGGTATTTTTTGTCGTCTATTAGCAACAATTACAACAAGTCCAAGAGTCTTGAGAAGCTCCTGATGAAGCATAAGGCAAGACAGTGTAAGGCTACCTTAATGTGGACCAGTGGGTTACTCAGCAGGGTGAAGCTGCCCTGAGGTACCTGATCAGTAGTGCCCCTCCCAGCTTCCCCCCTTTCCCCCTGTGAAAGCTACAGAAATGGACAGGTTGCATTTTTATCCAAGATGACTATTGTCAGCTTTCCAGCAGCTGGAAATGCTTTTATGCTAAGGAATGCTGCAGAGAGTAAGCTGCATAATTAATACGCATACAGAGTGGTAACACAGCTGTCTGAGCTTTCTGTTGTGTCCTAAGTTGCAGGAGCCCTCATCAAGACCAGGCCATGAAGTGTGCAGAGGCACAGAAAGCATCTATTAAACAGTATGCAGTCCAGCTAAAAGGAAATAAATTGCATTCTCCTTCTCTTCACCATGTTCTTGTATTTCCTTCCTTTAGTATTCAGGAAATAAGCCCTTTAAAACAGGGACTGTATTTCTGTTTTGGTCTTTTTTTGTTGTTGTTGTTTGTTTGTTTCTTACTACTATGACATCTCAGTTGCTGTCTGGGGCTACAGCATTGAGGGCAAAAAAACCAGAACTTGGTGTTACAGAAACTTTACACAATGTTGAAGTTACCGAGCACCCCCTGTATTACAAAGAGAAATATCCAAAGGCAAAAGCAGAACATTTTTAAGAATGAAAAATAAAGCTAAGATTTCAGAATCATGCACTTTGCTTTATCCACTTAAAATTCAGTCACACAACTTCAAAAAGGCTGTTTAATTTTCTTTAGTGGAGAACAAAACCTACTTGCTTTAGAAGGATATTAGTATATTTAAGTTTACATTATAAATGTAAGGCAAGCATCCTGTATATCAAATGTAGGTTTGGGTTTTTTGGGTTTGTTTTTGTTTTGTGACCACATTCGTCTGGCTACAGCATGCTGATCAACCTATGTCAATACACTACTTCAGCTAAATACTCCTATACAAGTCAGCTCCTCCGATACCTTACCTTCATGTTGCCTTCTGCTGAGCCTGTTACAAAATAGTCCTCAGAAGGATCCAGTGCAAGGGCCTTAACAGCCGATTCATGTGCTTGGAAGGTGTAAAGGATTTGCCTCTGTCTGATGTCAAAGATGCAGATATATCCCTTCCTACCTCCAGAAATTAGCAGCTGATGTTTAGGTGCATACTGAAGTACTGTGGCACCGTGATCATGACAAGTGAAGGCTGAAGAAGGAGGATGTCAGAATTTAGCAGATTTGCAACTGTAAGTAGCTTTTGATCTTAAAATGCATTTCTTCTACAAATTGTTACCTGAATATTTTCTACCTTGACACATACATCCCTTCATATGGGTAATGTCGTATCAGCTGACAGCTTTTAGCTCTCGTAAGAGCTATATAGATCTAATGCACAAGAAAGCATGATATGCAGTCTAATTTATTTTAGAATACAGGCACATACCTGAATTTAAAAAATTGAGAAAATATAAAATTCATCATATTAAGTTCAACTAAATTCCTGAGTTAAAAAAAACAGTACAGCTGAACTAGACAATTAAAAGTAAATATTAATTACCTTATAGATATATATTATTATATTCTAATTTCCTAACCTATTTTTCATAGGAGCCTTGACTCAATTTCTTTAAAATGAGGCTGAACTTCTGTGCAATCTGCTAGTTTCAAAATGTGAATCTCAGAATGCACCTATTGCTTATTCAAGTACTGCAGTTGTTTGCAGATGTTTATGATGGTTAAATTTTCTCTTTTAAAAGCCCAGGGTATTATATTTGGATTTGTAGGTATTTTTCTTTCATAACACAACATGATATAATTTTGCTTTAGTTCGTTACATAAAGATGAAATTATTGAACTTGGTTAAATAAACACAAACATCTTTTTAAGAATCCAGTCCAAGTGCTGAAAGACAAGGACAGTAGGCAGAAGGAGTTGCTTCTACTAACCTACAGTTGTCTTTTCCTCTGTGCTTCAGCAGAGTACTGGATATATGAATTAAGTGCCAGTTTAAGTGAAGGCCTGCATACACATGAGAGTTCAATAATGCAGCCTTAATTAGTCAGCTGATATTTTTTTTTCAGGACTGTATTCAGATATTTCAGACTTTATTAATACTGTCACAAAACTAGCTTTGTGTATGACCTTATTTCTTCATACTTTTCTATATAGAGCAGATTAACATCATGCTAGAGACTATATAGTACTAGTTCTGGTGCCTGCATTAGTGTGCAACACATATTTAGACCAGTTCCACAGTGCAAATTTTTCCCCTTGCCCCAAATGCATACACATGCTCTATTTTCTTAGTCAATAAGAAGTAGAGGTTTAATTTTCACTGTAGTACTTACCATGTATAAGACTGTTACCAGATGAAACCAAAGTGTCCCAGAGACACACATTTCTGAGTGGGGGGGAAAAAAAAGTTGTTATGGCCTGTTGCTAAGTGATTCATGGGGTGACATGACTCAGAAAGTGTTCACATTTTATGTCAACGCCTAGAAGGTAGAATTGAATGAGGAGCCCTTGACTCTCTCCAGTCCTTGGCGAGCATATTGCAAAGAGTTAAGAGCTTTAATTCTTTCTATGCTCTTTTATGCTTCTTAGTGGAACTATACTTTCTATCTTTAAGATGTGTACTAATCCTAGGTTGTACCAAGAAATTATAGAAGTTGTTCTTTTCAGAGAAAAAGAATTATCTTGCCTTTGCTGAACATATTTCTCCCCCCCAGCAACAGCATCACGTCAAACTAGTTGCATTTGGAATACACCTTGAAAAAACTGGTTAACTGTTGACCACTCCTCACAAAAACTAAATTTGGGAAACAAGTGACTGAAGGAATGATGTTCAAAGAAATCATCTGGCAAGTTCAAGCTGTAACAAAGCTTAGAACACCGAGGCTTAAAGTGTCAGCCACACATTAATGCACAAGAGCTAGCAGGTTAATGGTGAAAGCTTTGGTGAAATTTCTCATTGTTTCTTTAAACACACCTGTTATCATTGGACTGTCCCGATGTAGCAACTAGACTTGAAGAGGTTATAAATGCAAAGTCACTTGTGGTTTTACTGTGGCACTGCCAACTCTATTAAAAACAAAACAAACAAAAAAGATGCAATCTTACCAGTTGTAGTCTGCATCAAAAGTTACTATCAGTCTGATCTCACTGATAGCATAACACAAGCAGTCTTTTAAACAAAGTTTAAATAAAACTGACGGGCAATACAGTTTGAAGCGTCAGAGAATGGAGCAATGGATTAAAAATCCAGTATAAAATAAAAAGATACTAAAATAAGTGAACTATAACAAATCCACAATATAGTGTATCACAATAGTCTGAATTTCAAATTAAGCATGGTCTTCATGTACTGTTAAGAAGCAGTGAAAAGAATTGCAGAGTGTATTTTTGCTAAGTCATGGGGTTGTAAAGTCATTACTGTCAGCTCTGATTTTTAATTTAAACAAGGGTAATGCTGAAGTAGTATTTGTAATTACATTGCAGCTTATGGTTATTGTACAGTTAGTTTTCCAAAGATATATCATTGAAACTCTACAGTTGTTGTGATAAACTATGCCAATTAAAAAGCAGCAAAATCAGAAACATCTCGGTGAAACTCTTATGCTCTTGGCCTGTCTGAAGTCTTAAAGATTTAACTTTCCTCTATAAAAAAAATAAAAATAAAAATTTCTGTTTACTTACCAGATAGGGCTTAGGATTTGAGGTGGTTTGGTTTACTTGCCAAATACTTAGAAATCCTTCACCATCAGCAACACCACACTGCAAGGAATGAACTGCATTTATTAGCGTAACGTACTGCTTACTGGATGCTTACTTCATGACAGTAAACAGCTGACTTCAGGAAAAAATGCACCTAAAACACCAAACCATTGCCTGCACATTAAATATCAACAACAATGATTATCAGGTACAAAAAAAGTAGTTTAGAAGCCAAGTGAGTTCAGTGCTGAATGTTTAATGATTATTTAATTATTGATGCTCTCCTACATACCTAACTCTTTTCTGGAAATGGAGGCTTTTTAAGTGTGGAAGCTTATCTTTCAAATCCTAATGTTAAATGCTAAAGCTTACAGAGGCATCATTACTCCATGACTCTACTTGAAAATGCTTAGTAAAGTAAGATGCATGATAGCATGCCATAAAAACATGATAAGAACAATTATGGAAGGACTGTACTATATCATGAATGATAAAGTGACTGAGTTATATTTGTTAACCAAAATGCATAACACTTAATACTGTATATTCTATACAGCATATTCGGTAAGTATTTTACAAAATGTTTTTAAAAATATTTAGAATTATTTCTTATATTTTCTCCTTTTAGTCAGGTTTCATGAGTCCTGCCTGAGTGACCTCCATGTGAAGCAGTGGGGACAACAAGTACATCTTAATTTCTTACTTAAAATTGAGTCCTATGTGATGTTAAGGTTACAATGTCTCAAAACATAATCAAAACACTAATTTTTAAAAAAAGTTTAAATGAGATTTTATGCTACCTGAAAATAGGTATGCTGGGAGATACTTTATATTTCCAGCTATTTCTTTATGTTGACCTTTGCTGTTTTATAGCTATCTTACAGTCATGCCCAAACTCCTATAATTCACTTTTATGGCTTTTAACTACAATGAATTTAAATAGTTTGTCAGTAAAATGCAGACAACACCTGCTAAAATAACAGAATGGGCAACATGAAAAATGGAAGAGGTGGATATTCCTCCCAATTTCTTTCTTTGTCCACTCTGTTTTCTGCATCTCGTATACCTCAGAGTCATTTCTGGCCAAAGCGTATAGCTCTTTTGTACTCTCTTTCTGCTCTCCACTGTACTGGAGTATACTTGTATTCTTCAACTAATAGGCTGTATTATATATATCGTCTAGGTAATGCATTCTGTCAAAACTTTATCTTGGCCAGAATGCGAAGTGTGAAGCACTTCTTGAAGACCCGTGCCTATATTGATACAAGTTTGATTCTACAAAGTAAGTAAGCTCAGTATGTTTTTTTTAAATGTTTAATTTAAAAAAGTAATCACATGGGAACACAGATTTTAGAACAGGGAGAACAAAAAGTCTGAAAATGCGGCAAATGGGATATGGAATAGTAGTGTAACGCTGACAGAAGAGAAAGGAGAATAAGGGTCAACGTTTATTACAAAGCTTCCATATGCAGCCAAAATGAATGATATGATACTGCTTATGCCATCATTCTAGGACAGCTTAACAGTTTTGTGTGTCACCAGTTAAAACTGTTTTAGAGGTTCACAGCACAACCAAATGTTTCCTTATGAATTAAAAAAAAAAAAAAAAAAAAAAGGAAAAATCCTAAATGTTGTACTTACCTTATTGCCCTGGGAATTGAAATACATTCTTGTAACCCTGGCATTCCCAGCCTGCCGGAAGCATACCAATTGCTGTGGCCTTGTCCACTCAAACATTCGAACGCTACCATCTTGTGCTCCTGTAAGATCTAAGATTAAAAGATAGATGTTCATTAATACTAAAGTATTTTATAGAAAATTATCTATTGCATACTAGTAAGTGTGATTCACTTACAATACTGATGGACTGGATGTGAAGCCATTCTCTTGACGTTATTCAGGTTTCTTTTAATAAGCTTCATACAAAACAAAAAAAAATTTAAAATAATTTTGAAAAAAAGACACAAACACACTGTTCAATTTTTTTTATACTACTACATGGTGAGTGTCCCCCAGTTAAAAAAAGCCTGTTAAGCTAACATTATTTGCATCTAATTATGTTTAGTTGCATTGTAGTAATTAAAGCCTGTTTATAACAGCTTTTTTAGACATGAAAGTTCAAATAGTATTATCTTCTATTATACAAAGAATTTAAGTAGATGCTGATGTGTGTGCTCTTGATATTAGTCCCTATGCGAGAACTTAAAGTTTGGGATTGTTCTGGTTTTGGTTGGCTTTTTTTGTTTGTTTTGTCCCCAGAAACTCCAGGTCCTACCTCAAAGCACCCATAAGAAAGAGAAAAACCTGATTGTCCCATTATTTTCTATGTCACAATAATTCTATGCCACAATATACAAGAAAATGCTTAGTTTGGCCTTCTTTTTGGCCAGGTCTTGGTCATTGTAGGCCTTTTATATCAACATTGAATTAACAGTATGATGACTAATGCACACTAAGTCTCTCTACTAAATAATATGCTAAAAAATGTACCAGTCTCCTGAGCTGCATGCAAAAAAAGTACTTACCACACCAGCTCCAGTGCTAGTTTGACCACTGCCTAACCATGGCATAGATGGAGATGGTTGTATCTGATTCACTCCAAAAGATGGTGCAGTTGACTGAGTTAGTGTTGTGGTAGAACCACGAAAGTCAATATCATCAGAACTGTAAAAGAACAGCAGTGTTCTGCTTTAAACAAATGTTTCTTTGCTACCAATGCTGTTTGCTTGTCTCATTGTCAACAGCCTAATGGCAGTGGGTAGAGGAAGTGATTATAATGAGACTATAAATTGGTAATTCCTGCACTTACATTGTACAAATGCCTTCCACGTGCTCCAAAGCTATTGGTGTTTAACCTCAACAGATGATCCTAACTGTGGTAGACAGATGTTGAGAATATAAGCTCTCTTGAGAAGAATATTGTTGGAATATTCCTGACCTATGTGTCTATATGTATATCTATTGTATGCAACGGAGTGTGGTACAGATGAGTGCTTGCTGCAACTGGTACGTTCACAGTTCTCAGCGCAATAACGGAGGAGACAGTAATTCAGGCCAATGCATTATACAACTTGCATCAGCTACCACAACTAGCCTCAACACTGCAATGATGCAACTGCAGTGTTTCTAACGTAGCACTTCCTTTATTAGCTTATGTACTGTGGGATTTTACTTCACTGTGCAGTGCAGACATGCCTAAAATACTCAAACTCCTCAAAACCTTAGTTTCTCCGTGTGTAAAACACAGACAGTAATAATTCTCTTGCCTTCCCTCACTCCTTTGTAAAGCAATCTGAAACCTACTGAAGAAGAGTAATTAACTTTTTTTGTATGATCCAGTTGCGCTTACGCAGGTATTATATATGCAGCCTCACAATAAACCAATACTCTTAATATAACCACAAAGAAACAATCCTACCTTTTAGACTCTCTGTCATATTCTTCCCCGATCCATATAAATGACTGAGCAGCCAGTAGAGCTGAAATATCAAGTTCTTGAACATCATGTGTAGATGCCAAAACAATTTCATTGCTGTTTGCCTATGCAGCACAAATAGAAAATTTATACTAACTATAATTAAGACCTTTTTATTACACTTGCTGTGGTATTTGAGGCTTACCTTATTAACTGCAAATGCCATTATCATATCTGATTCTTTGTGAATGATTTTTGCTTTTCCTCCAGGGTAGCCAAGATCTGCTTCAACCTACAAAACATTTATAAGAAATCTCAATTAGCATGAAACTCCATTTTGTAGTGGTACATTCAGACTGCAAAAATCTATACAAAATTCATGCAAGAAAAGTTCAGTGGCCTCAGCATTGTTTAGGAAGCTAAACTTTAGACTCCTCATATTCTTTGGTGGTCTAGAAGCCAAAAGTTGTATTTAAGTGTAAGAAACACAAAGTTGTGTGTGCAACACTATTTACAAGGTGTTCACTCATCCCAATTATCAGGACATCCAAAGTTAATTCACTGATTAAAAGCCTGCCACACAGACTACACAGAACATATAGTTTCTGTTAGTCACATTAGAGAAAGAAAAGCCAGTTCCACAGAACTTTTAAGAATGTGCTAGAGGTTTGGGAGAAGGGATACTACCTTGTTTTTGTGATCTTCTGCTACGCAGTTTTGTTTGACCTGCTCCACACGATCTTCTACAGACTACATAACATCACACAGTCACAAACACAAAACACATGCACAAACAAATATAAAAAAAGAATGAAACATTCCAAACTAGATTTTAAAGGCCACTCTGTCAGTAAATGATGACAAATGTATTTTTAACTTTTTATAAAAGGCACAGAAACTAAGACAGGAATCTAAACAAACTCACTTAAAATGTAATGCCTCCTAGATGAACACAAAATGTATGATATAGTAAATAAATGGAGGAGTAATACACACACAAACTCCGTACTTACAGGAATTCTTAAAGATATTAAATAGTATACTTATTTCTCACGGTACTTATGTGTTGGTTTAAATTTTCAGTTAGAACTCATTACAGTTTTAACTGGTACAATTCGTAAAGCCCCATATTATATATTACTGTGTAATATTACTTTTATATGTATATATTACTCATGCATATATACATATACACAAAGTAATAGCTCGTTTAAATTTCTTTTTCAATATGACACACACAAAAAATTATATGAATACTCAAATTTATTTACTTATTACCGTTATCGCAAATGTTCTGTTTCTTTATTAGGACAGTATTCAAATACATAAAGGTAAGGTGAGGTATGTCTTGTCTAAAAATATTCGGTTCAGTTGATACTTCAATAAACAACATGACAGTCATGTTGATTTAGAAAAAAAATCCAAACACTGTTAAATGAAAGAAAGGAAATTGAAATGCCAACAAAAAAATTGAAAGGAAAATTAAAACAAAACTGAAGAGACTGAGGAACAGTTATAATTGAGCTTTCTTTTAAAAAAAAGTTACATCCTTTGTTTACCTCACTTTGCTTTCTTTTCTTTGTGAATATGTATCTTATGAAAGTCTCCTGAAGAAGTTCTTGCTTCACAAGAAAATGCCAAAGCCTTTTTGCTGGAAGAGCTGAATAATCCTTTGATCTGGATAAAGCAGAAAAAAAAGGAAAAAAAAAAGCTTCAGTGTAATTAAAGGTGGACAAAAAAAAAAAATTAAAGAAAGACTCTGAATGACTTTAGATGAAATTCCAACTTGAAGAAAAAAAACCAACCCAACCAAAGTTTAAGCTCTAATTTGTTCAAGGCAAATATCAAGAGATACTTTTTCCTTGCATTGTTTTAAAATCCACATGATGTTACTAACTTCCAAGTACTACAGTTTAATCTGCTGACTTGCATTTATGTCTATATTTGCACTCTAAAAAAACTGCTTTTATGTTGGAATTATGCTGGCCCTACAGAATTTCCTTACATATTTATTTCAGTATTCAAAAGAATTCACAAATATTTAGCTCATATATGAGCCAAATAAAATTCATTGCCTCATATTTGAGGACAAATATTTCTAAAGAAGCAGTGCATGTTTGTAAGAATATTTTAATAAAATTCTATAGCAGTATCAACCACACAAATCCAAAGTCATATATAGTGAGCAAACCTAAAGTTGTATTTTAGTATGTTGAGAAAAGCAAGCTATTTTTGAGTTGAAAACGTGGTTCACTATCTGTATTTAAAGATACCTGCAAGCATGACATTGGTTTAAACACAGGAGGATTGGCTTTACAAGGACCGTACTACAACTTTCTTTCTCTCCTCCTCCTAACATATACACGTATTATATAACTCTTCTTTTGTTGCTGAGGTAGGGTGGGAGACAGCTGCTACTGGAGGAATAGTAAAAGCGGTTGAATAGGGTCCTCCCAGCAGGAGCCATTGCCCTTGATTTGTAGTCCTCCAAACTCTGCTCTTTCCTTCTTATTTTCCTTTCTTGCTGCAGTTGTGAAAGGTGCAGCAGAGTAAGTAAAGGCTGCTGCAGGAGACAGCTGCATAAGAAGGAACACAGGGATGTGGGAAAGTGGTTTCTGTAAAGCACTGGCTAGAACTAAGATCTAGCCAACCTTCACCTGGCTGTTTAACTCTAGGTGGAAATACTCTTTAGTATTTCTACGATCAAAGAATGTGTTTTTTCTAGGAAAAAAATACTTACTTGAATGGTGTGTTTTCAGGTTCAATCATTGCTTTATTGCGGAGAATAGCTGGTCCTGCACCTACGCCAAGGTCACTAGGATAAGTATTGATGTAGTTTGGCGGCGGGCCTTCAAACTGGTCCATTCTATCTTGAAGAATCTGTTCCCAGTCTTCCAAATTTTTTATTACAGCAATGCCCAATGGTGATGTTACAGGCAGATCTAAACAGAAATATTAATAAAGTAAGGCTTAAAGAAAAAAAATCATTTAAGTTACAGTGTGTATAAAAAAACAGAATAATACAACCATCCAAAAAAAAATCTTGAAAGGAAATGTACTTGTTAGCAATTGTAAAAAATAATGTATTAAATTATTTAAATTTAAAAATGAAAATTAAAAAGCAAAGTCTGACAGAAAGCCACTTATATAGAAAACTAAAATGTAAAGTGGAATTTAACATACCAGTGAATTCCAGACCAGCAATGGGAAAGAAGTTCTTAACATTGTGCAGAACTAATTTTACCATTGTCAGATGCAGAAGAGCCCAGCTGTATAAAAAGAATATGTTTAGTTGTGTTAAAACAACACTAACACAGTTATCTGCAGAATATTTTTCTCCTTCTATCAAATACACATATTAGAAAAACAGTGTAGATGGTTCACTGAGTTTTACCAGACACATAGAGGAAACTACTTATATATCAACTATGCAATATAAGGGTGCCTCTGAGGGCACCTTGCTGTAACACATAGCATCCCCTTCTCTCTTTTACAAATCCTAGATTATTGTACTCTTCCCCCAGATAAAAGAGTGTGCGTGCGTGAGCCTCTGCAAGACTGAAAAGTACAAGCCCCCTGAAACACCTTCTGAAATTCTCCATGAAATCATGATGAATACAGACAAGTCGTTACTTGAGTCTGGCATTCATGGCAGAAGCTTTCACACTGAAAGAGTCTTGCAGATATTAAAGATACAAATCCTGTACAGAATAGCTCTAAGGACTAATGAGAGACTTGAACACATAAAAGAGCCATCATTTTTCTCCATTATTATAATGCTGAGGTCATCCACTTTATTTCATTTTATCTTGCAACATTTTCTGGTTTTTTTAAATGTTCTATTTAATCTGCCCCTCATTCAAAAACTAAAGATCTGCTTGAATCAGTAGTCTAAATATAATTCTAGAGCTGCCATTGTGGTACCTCATGTTCTTTGTACCTTAAAAACAAAGATAGGGGTTTATTTGTTTTTTCCTCTCCCCAAAAAATGCAAAGCTTTGACTTTGTAATCCTTTTGTTTTTAGGCAAGTAAATAGGGAACTGTTACTGTGATGAGAATTTGTCATTTCTGTAATCCCATTGCCACAGATAAGTCTATCCACAGTGCTAAAATTATTTGACTTAAACTGGACAGTGCAGAGGACCTATATTTTCTTCAGTTTGGAAGCAAAGGTAAGCACATACCATAATTATTCTAAAATAGTGGCAATTTCTGCTAACCTGTAAGAATTGGCATCTTTGTGTTCCTGGATCTGTACATCAGAGAGGAAAGCATCATCATCTTCCTCATCACTGTGAATGCTTTCATCGGAATCATATATAACACCACTATCTGATAAAGGAAGAAATGGCTGCAACGCAAAATAAAAGTCTGCTATAAAAGCAATTTTCTGATCTCTTAATATTCAACTCTTACTTTAGTTATGACTGTCATAGAGTTCAAATGACAACAACTTAACCTGTAAATAAGTTTCCCTAAAACATAAACAAGTAGCAAGGGGAAAAGTGATAATCTCTGTTATTGACAAGAGACAAGTTTTGAAAGTTAAGTAATAGACTTGTAGGCTCTTCATCTTTTATTACGAAGATGATATTCTGCAGCTTGCTATGAAGAGCACTCAGAATTTTCACATTATTTTTGTCCTTTAAAACTTAACAGAGAAGAAATATGCTTTTATGAACTGTAACTTATATTTTCCATTTTAAATTACCTTTGCCATAAAATAGTCCCACATGCTGAGTTCTGGAGGGATAAACTTTTCTTTGTAAGAAGGTCTTTCTGCAGGTACAGGTGGTGGTACGGTGCTATCTTTTACTGGTCTTCCTGGCACTAGCATTCTCATATTAAACCGACGGCGATGTTTATCCATTTCTTCTGATGGAAGAGGTGGTGCTAAATTCAGGTAATTTGAAAAGATGATATTAATACTGCATCTTTAGAAATGGCTGTATTTTATAACTGAAGCAACTAAACCTGTTGTTATTGGTACTAATTTCTACTGATTCAGAAATCAAAGCCAGCCTAAATAAAGTAAGCGTAATCATACAAAAAGTTCACTTATGATAAATTCAATAAGTGTGGCATTTATGCATTGGATATATCACGAGAAATAAATTTTATTATCTGGATTAAGTTCTGAGGAGATGTAGCTTTTAAGTAAAAAGCTTTTAGCTGAAAAATTTCTCAATAAAGAAATTAAGAAATTTTGTTGAGGAATAAAAGGGATATATAAAATTTCACTAAACTGTAAACTGCACAAGTAGCAGTAGTTATTCAAAATATAAACCAAGGAACTCTTAAGATAGTGAAGAAAATTTGAATAGAGACACAGGCTTTTTGACAACTGAAGTCTATTTTAAAGTGTTATGATTTAAAATGTCTTAATAGTTATCAAAATATTAATGTAGAATTTATTTTTCAAAGCATTATTGGCCAGGCAACATTGAAGATGACACTTACTTTATTACAAAGGAGCTAGATATGGAAAAACTTTTTTTTTAAAGCGCCACTACTAACATTCATCTACACTGCAAGTTTTTACAAACCTTCATTACCATCCTCTGAAACATCAGAAGCTGTAGCAGCTTGTAGGTTAAAGGAAAACAGAATACATCTCAAATGAAGACATGACTTTATGTAAGTTATTCATATTAACATCTTGTGAAAACAACTGCCCTAATGAGTTTAATTTATTCCATGAATGACAAATATCTGTTGTGCATATTTATAATGGTGCATTGCCTTACTACTCTTTTGTTTTATATTTCAGATATGGAACATCTAATTTTTGCATAAGTTTCAAGCCTATCGTTGTTTTGAAAGTCTGCGTGACATGATTTTCAGTATTGTTGCAGTGTGAAGTCTATGACAAATGGTTGTATTTGCCTTTGTCTCCAGAGCCTGAATTCAATCTCCACTTTTGCTTTTCCTCATGCAGTGTATTAAGACATGCTCATCTGTCTGCAAAATTCCTGGTTTTAGTTGGAGCTTACATATGCATGAACTATTTTTCTGACAGATGAAGTTGATATTTCTTCTCTGTGGTCTTGTGCAAGGTGAAATAATATCTTGCAATAGAAATTGGTTTCAGAAATACTGTTTCGAAGTTACTGCAGTCATTAAACAATAACACTCATCTCCCACATACAGAAAACCATAGCTATTAACACTGATCTATACCGTCTGGTTTTTTCACTAAAAAATAATGACAAAGTCCTGAAAAGTGTTATAAGTAAGCATCTAACAGTAATATTTAGCAATATAATAACTGTACAGTTTTTATGGCAAATTCAAAGTGTGCTGGGTGCCATTACAAAGGACAACTGCAAGACTAGTATTTTTTTCTGCTTTTTAATTAATGTAACAGTTTTCTTGCTAGTAGATACTTGAATTCTGCTTGCTTGGGTTTTGTCTTTAAAAGGAAGGAAATCTCTCCAACTAGGTTACTAATAGGTATAAAATGCAAATCATTAGTATGACCTTTAGAGAATAAAGTACCTGGAATATTTTCTGACTGCCTTCGAGGTTTTACAAGAAGTTTCACTCCTCCGCCAAAAACAGCAGCCCACATTCGACTGTTCAAAGGGTGGGCTGCTAGTCGAAATAATTCATTACATGAATTGGTTGCAAGGGCGTGTATAAGGAGACTCAGGTAGACAGCTACAACAGCTTCACAAAGTAGGATGTTTAACTTTGGTTGATCTTCATCCTGAGCTGAACTTAAGAGATTTATAAGTGAGCTCACACCTGCAAAGAGAAAAGAGGAAAAGTTATATGTTAAATGAGTAGGAGTACAAATGGAAAAAAAGGAAATGTTTCACCTCTACATTTTATGTTAAACATATACTAATAGCCACATGATACTTTTATTCAGATGAAACATACTATTAATATTTTTTTTTAAATCATAAAGGTCAAAATTTAAAAAAGCCTTCTTTGGTCTGGGACTTCTGCATTGTACCTCTCTGCAAATACTACGGGCAGTTCAGCTTGCCTATGAAATTCCTGCACTGTTTCCACAGTTGACCTCAAAAACCTAAATTTATGCTTGTACATTGGGAGTAGTTGTTTTGATAGCTATACCAAGTAAAGCATAGATGTAAGACAGCACTTTAGCAACAGCTAATGGAAATGGCTTTGCTACGGGGTGAGGCAGACTGGAGGAAAACATTTTAGGATGACAAATTATCAGCTGATTGAGTTTATCCTAAAGATTGTGGTCTCTTCAAGCAAGATGTTTGCCATATAGAAAGTTCATTCTTATTTGTTTTGATATGTGAAAAAGTTAAAGGTTGTTATTAATTTGAGAACTAAATCAGAAACGCTTATCCATCATTGATCATCCATCATATTACATGACAGTGAGATAATTTTGAAATGTGGAGCTGGTCCAGTAGTACTAAAAGTAACCTTATTTTTGTCTCACCAGGCCACTGAGCAGGAGAAGAGTTTGGAGTTGCGTGCTCTTCAATACTTTCTGTCCTCAGTCTGCGTCGATCACTCAAAAGCAGTCCTTGATAAACCATCCCTGTAAACTGATTTGCTTCTGTTTGACTGCTAAATACAAATTAATTTTTTTCTGATGAGAAAGGATTTTAGAATATTTTTGTGATAAAGTATAGTATATATACATGCTTCTCATTTTAATCAGAAAATGCAACATTAAAATTCTGTAGGACTAAGTAAATAATTTTATCGTTTCACAGTATACAAAATACATTTTTTATTAAAACTTGAAAAGTTTCCATGTGTCATTATCAATTTTAATGTTATGTGCATAGCTCCAGATATGAAAAAGGCTTTTTCAAAAATGTTAAATATATTTGTTCTGAAGAATATTTTAAAATATTTTTTACAGCATTCTCTTCCAGTTCCAGTTTGGAATATAAACTGCCTGAAACCTGAAAACTTGGGCTAAAATGTTTCCCCTGCACTGGTATTCAGCAATGAATGTGCTGTGGAAAACAGCATTCAAATATTTTTCAGAAGCATCCCAAGTGAGAGTGACATCAGATATTCCTATTGTTTATTGGAATAAATCTGAATGATTGGTGTTGTTTTATCTGTGTAAAACTGATCTGGCATATCAAAGCTAACAATGTGTAAACTGTATAAGTATCTATATCCATATACAGATATTTAATCCCTTTTTTACATGCATGAACACATGCATGAAGAATTTCCATTCTGGATACACAAAGTATACTCCAAATGTAGGACTGTAAGGAAACTTATATTTTTACCTGTAGCTGTGGCTGTCACATAGTGCTTGATAAATGGATGCAGAAAGTGAAGCTGCTAAAGAATGAAGTGTGTACACCTAGAATAAAAAGAGCCAGTAAGCTATACTAAGTTTTATATAAAAGGTGAGTAAACTACAGTTCTCTCTAAACAGCATTTGAAATGTGTTATACAAGAATGTCCTAGTTTTAAATCAAGTGCAGGAACTAGTATCTGAATGTTACTTTAAGTTTACAATACAGTACTTTGAAAATCACAACTGCTGTTCAAGATCATTTGATTGCAGTCAAAACCTTCTAATATTATGTCAAGATAATTAACTTTATTCTAATATAGAACTGCCACAATGAATGAGTATGCTGAAGGAGTGATTAAGTATGTCCTGTTATGATAATGAATGTGATAGAATGATTCCTGGAAGCCTTATTATATAACATTGCAGTTCAATGTAGTAGTAGTAGTTGCTCAATATGCATAAAATACAAAAGTTTGTGTAATCATTGTATGATTGTTTTATCTATAATCTCTTTTTTACCTCAGTTATGTGCTTATAAATTTCCAGAAGTCTCCAGGAGTAACAAGAGTAATACTCCATTATTGCCTCACAATGCAACAGAAACACTCCAGTTCTTAAACAGAAGAAATGCAAGGATTTCTTGGAAATCCGATGAAATCCACAGTGTGAAGAAAATGGTACTGTCAAACTGTTAAAAATGTAAACTTTTTTAAACACACCCTGTGTTCATTTCCATCTTCTCCTACCATCTTTCCATTTAATCAAATGCTAGACCTTAGATTAAAGCTATGAATTATCTACATAGTTTTTTTGCAGTTAGGAAGTGTCAGCTCTTCTTTCTGAATTCTCTTTTAAAAGAGAATGCATGTGAAGTATGAGTTTTTAGAGTAAGAAAGATGCTTGCTGTAGCATAATGCAAGATCAAATACGAGTCAACTGATAGAGAAAATGAGATGTAAATGAGCTTGGGTTACAGTTTTAGAAACTTAACTGCCTTGCAGTGGGACAACCCATTTAGTTTCCTAATTTTTCCCCTACTTTCATTTAGTCAATAGAAATTCAAATTAATTTAATGAATATGAATACTGATCTAAACCTACAAAATAATGATTTAACTTCTTACTAATTAACTGTGTCATAGTCTCAGGCTCTTTGGCTTTTTTCCCCTCTATTTACTGAATCTGAACAGAATTTATTCATCCCAGAGTACGGAGTCAGGTAAAGTAATTCACCACAATTCCTTAAAAATCAGTAGACTTAAGGAAATCCATGCTAGAGTAAGGTTTATAATATCTATATTAATAGAAGGTTATAATGTAACTTACAGTCTCCCATCTCTACGTTCATTAATCTCCCTACAGAATTTGACCAGAATGATGATAACTAGTTAACTTACATGATCATATTGTTTTAAGAGCCAAGAATTCAGTGTTTTAGTGAACATTCACATTTGGAATAGTTTCCTGAGAATGACCAGAATTTGGATGAAAGGGAACTAATCCGATTCAAAAAGATGTCGGAAAGCAAGTGGTTAACTAGTGTTTTCAGTTTGCCAGACTTAAGGGAGAAGGCCAGTGTTGTGAAAGGGTAAGTGTTGAAAAGTTAACTCAAACACCACATTTTATTTTCGCATGCTCACTCCCCATTTTATAAAAAATCATTTAGGATTTCCTGAAAGCTTGTCATTACCTTGACATCTTCAATATTAGGATGTGGTGGTGATTTCATCTGCACAATAGTGTAAAGAATATCATGGATGTGGTTGTTTAAATACAGCACAGGATTAGCTATCACGGTTTTTGTGGACGCTATGCTTGCAGAAAGCAACGGTAGTGTTGTGGGTAATGGAAGTGGAGACTGAAGTTGTTTTACAGTAGTTTCCTGTTTAAAAGAAAAGATTGTAGTTAAAATTATTGCTTTGAGAAAAAAAGTTTTTTTTTAAAAAAGATAATTTTACATCTTAAATGTTTTTCCAGTGTTATTTATCCTCTTCCACTCCTGTCTACTCAGTACAGACAAGATTTCACTGTGACTGATATCAAAAGTAAGTTCTTATTTACTATAATAACATGGATCAGAGCTGATAGCCAAGTTTGCTGGAACACTTTTTGATTTAGTGCAGGAAGAGCATTTTTATGTAGCTCATTAGGAAGTGTTGGGATTGTCTATTAAGAAACACTAACTAAGAAGGCACTTGCAGTAGCATGAGTTGACATAATACTCACTGGTCTGAGTTTAATAACAAAAGTTAAGTTTGCGCTAATGTGAGTTTCTTAAGTGGAAATGAACAAAATTTTTTTTTATACTTAGAAGTATGTGCTAAGGCTAGTATCGCCAAAACAGTTGTCTACTGCTCCTATTTGAAATGTGAACAATCTAGGACTAGAGCAAGTTAAATGACTTGCCCAGTATCAGATTATCTGCTGTAGCTCAGGTTAGTCATTAACATTTGCTGGAAAATACCTATTTTTGTACGAAATAAATGTAGAAAGTGCTACAATATAGTAAAAGGGAGCACTACTACCCTGTCTGACTTGGTATTATTTGTTGAGCCTTGCAGCTAAGATCCCATTCCTTGTAGGTCCCTTGCATGATTTGCAGAGGTGTAGGGAATGAGATTTTGTCATATTTCAGCAACTGTGAATTTAATTTATTATACAGGTATCCAGAATATTGTGATGAAAATTAAAATTTCATTGGAACACACATATAATGCTGCAGCTATAATATAAACAGCAACATTTATATTCCATAATTGTAGGTAGCCTAATTCTCCATGTCATATAACAGATTCTTAAGAACCAAATAATCAGGATGGGGTAAAGCAGCACACTTAAATTCTAAGTTCTTTCTCCAAGAACATTAAAATGATCTTGACCATTAGACTTGCAGAACATAAGAAGCATCTATCTAGGCACAAACTTAAGCATTTGACAAAACCGACAGTCCAGAACTGTTCACACTTGGTGAATAGAAATTAGTTTAATTTGTTTTACCTGCTGTGACTCTTGCAGCAAGAACTTCAGCTCCATTCTTACAGATGCTAAACCACCACCTTGTGCCCCATGAAGACTACAATAACTTAGAAAAACTCTTAGAAGAGCTTGGTTCTTCTGCAGCCACCACTTTCGTCTTTCAGCATGTTCTCGTTTTGCTTGTAACCTACGTCTTTCTATCTGGTGCCGTTCATAAGAACCAATGTCTGGCTTATCCATAATATCGTCGTGATCAAGTAGATCCCCATTTACTTTGGTATATGTTTTACAATAGTCTTTGCCCCCCACGTCATGGTTGCATATTTCATGCATAGCAGCAATCTCTTTTTCAAGCCAGTTGTACAGCTGAAACCTGAGCTTTCCTCCATCTACTTCATAACCTGTAGCCAAAGTCCTCAATTCAGTCATAAGGATCTTCAAACAGGCTCTGAACTTCAGTTGTTCAGCAATAACATCAACCTCAGTGTCTCCTGCATCAGAAATCTCCCCATGTGGTGTTTGTGGGATGTTGGTGTCTGAGGTTCTCTCATCATCTTCTCCATTCTTAGAACCAGATTTTGAGTTTTTCATAATTATACCAACATCCTTGTCCTCTTCGTCTGACTCATTTTTGTCTTCACCCCAATCAAGAGTAAGGGGCTCATCATCAAATTTTACTGCTGGTTGACTCCAGTCAAATTGTGCTGAAGATTCAACAGTATTCTCCAAAGCAAAGGAAGTTGAAATTGGCTTTGACCAGTCTATATCACCACTTCCAGCACCACCCATTAGGGCTTTAGAATCTGAAACACCAGCCTGTATTGGAGGACTAGATGAATTTTTCTCTGCAGCTACGGTAGACTTTTTTCTTACTTTTGGAATTTTGGAAAGGACTTCAAGAGCTAGTACAGGGCATCCCACTTTAAAATGAGCATTTGCAGTAGTGAAGAATAATTTTCTTTCTATAAGATTAATTTTATCAACAAAGCTTTTCTCAGTTTTTAGGCCTAAGGTGGCCAGAGTCCCTTCTGGTGAGCTGAAGTATCTTCGGATGAGCAAAGGGTGGGTCCGAAGATAATTGTAAAAACTGAATACCACAGGATTGCATGACTTGACAATAACTAAGGAATTAAACAGATATGACATCTATTGAAAAAGGCTTTAAAATTGTATTATTCTGTTTTGCAATATTTCCTGAATTACAGAGATTAGTCAAAAGACAAAAACAAAGACAGTTTTGGGTCTAGTTGCCAAAACAAAATTAAATAATTACTTACTCCCCACAAAAAGATTAAAGGTATGAGCTGGATGAGTAGAAAGATACTAAATTATCTCATTTCCCTCACTTCTATATTCCACTCAGCTAAGCCTAAAAAAAGCTGACATGATCAGCCAGGTAGAGATTTCCCCAAAGAAGGGAATATGCCACAGAAACAGGTGTAGCCACCTGTCACTTAACATTAATCTCAGAAGAGACAGAATAGGAAATCCTGCTAGAACACTGCTAGTTCCTAGAAGCAAGAATGAGAATTTAACTTCATTCGAAAAAAGACTAGCCAGCATTCAGTAGTAGAGAGGTATTGTAGGGAAGTACCAAAGAAGGCCCTCCTGAGCTTATCTGACAGCAGAACTAAGTTCGATATTGGGGGTTGGAGACAAGTCCTTGGAAGAAATTGGAAATTTTTTTTTAATTATTAAGACGACAATGAAATTGAGCGAGCCAGTACATAAGCCAATTGTATGATTTCAGCAGAATGGCATCTCAGGAGAAGGGACTGCATACATACAGAGAAAGTATTTATTCTTCTCTACTTTGTCTGAATAAGTTTGTCCCATCAGACTGATGTTTTTCCCTTACCTGGGTTTTCATCATCATCTTTAGGTGTTTGTTCCAATAACGTGTCCAGTGCTCTAGTGTAATCTTTCATTATCCAGTATGCAATGCTTCTCAGAAATGGATCAGAATGCAATTTAGTACAGCTGAACCCAGCTCCATCCTTACGGCAACCCAAAATCTTTTCATAAAGAATGGAGGTGTATGTGACAGAGGTTTCAAACTCTGATTCATATAAACGAGCAATAACCATAGCCAACTGGATGTCTTCCATTTTCTCAAGGCACACCTACGATAAGAAGTGGGGAAAAGGTTGCTTTATGAGGGAAAGGTAGTTCTTTAATATAACAATGAAGTGAATAGCAATATAGGTTTACAGAAGAGATAATTTTTTTCTCATGATATCTGTTCTTTAAAGTATATATTCCTATTTGGGTCCAAAATGTGGTGATATATATCTAAGTAACATTTTCTTCTGTGTTTGGAAAGAGGTGTACTTTCTTCTATTTCAGGAATTATGATACGCACAGCAGTACATCAGCATGTCAAAGATTAATATGGCAGAAGTAAAGATAAAGATGTTTATTCTACCTAGTAGAATAAACATAACTTCCAACTTTAATGTTAATACATCACTGGTAAGACATTCTTCACACAGTCTCATCTGCAGAATTACATCTCTAAGGGAAAATCTTTATGTTTTCAGGTAAAGACAAACATACTGCATATAAATAGGCAGGATAACTAAAGGTTCTCTAATTCCCATTCTCTCCTGAGAGGTACTGCTTAGGTTATGATCCCGCTTACAGCTCCCCACCTCCCTTGTGGCAGGCAACATCACAGCTCCACTAAAAAGGGATCCTAGGGCTGCTTCAGAAAAGAACTCTGACTTCTCTTTTTACTTAATGTTGTAACGATAGGTCACGCGGAATAGCTGGAGGCTGAACAGAATGCTACAACTTAACTATGCTCATCAAACAGGAAGTTTTGCCAGAAGGGTCATGACTGGTATTCCCGGGAGTGCTTCCACTGAGGACTCACGTATCTGAACAATTATTCTGGCCTTCAGATCAGCTTCCAAGCTGCTTTTCACAGTAGTGTGGAGGTAAATGGTATGTCTGCAGGGCACAAGGGAGTTGTGTAGACATACCATATCATTTGTGCTGCCACAATTTGTGAAAAGACCAGCAGAGAACAGCTTGTAAGGATACAGTTACATAGTTCAAATTAGAAACTGAAACTTAATTTCTCAAAAGTAGATACCTCTATAGCATCTTTCAGTGAACCTGCTAGCAAGAAAAATGCAGCTGATTGTTCAAAGCGTTGTTTTCCCAACAAAGCAAAAGCGTTTTTTAAAGCAGCTTTGCGCCATCTATCTTCACTGAAGTTGTGGCTGAAAAAGGCAGTCATCTTTTCATCATGCTGGGACCTGCATAAAGAAATGCAATGTATACAACTAATTATATAACCTTAGCACACAATCACTTGAACATCACCACTTTAAATTAAACTCTAATCTTGAATGAGTTCTGCTTTGCATTCCTGGTTCAATTGAGATTTAATCAAACTTAGAGTTAGCAGAACTCACCTAAACAGACCCCACACCACTGCCTTTTTCTTCATAGCAAGGTAAAAAAGTGCAGCATCTAAGGCATCATTGTTCCTCTGGAATGAAGCTTTTGCAACCTGTAATAAACAAAACCTACTATTATTACTGAAAATATAAAGGCTGCTTTTAGCTAAATAACATATGTTCTCTGTCAGGGAGGATGGTCTAGGTGACTGTATTATTTCTACAAAGCAACAGTAATTTCTGTCAGAATGTTTTATTCATATGTGACAGCTCTCATTACACTGTAAATGTTCTTAAGAGTCAGAAAAACAGCACTACTGCAGATATTAACCCCTCTCAACCACGATGGGACGTTACAAATGTGCAAATAAAAAAATCTTTTCTTTAAAAGTTTTACAGTAACTCATACTATTAGGTGAAATTCCTCTTGAGTTTTTCATAATTATACCAACATCCTTGTCCTCTTCGTCTGACTCATTTTTGTCTTCACCCCAATCAAGAGTAAGGGGCTCATCATCAAATTTTACTGCTGGTTGACTCCAGTCAAATTGTGCTGAAGATTCAACAGTATTCTCCAAAGCAAAGGAAGTTGAAATTGGCTTTGACCAGTCTATATCACCACTTCCAGCACCACCCATTAGGGCTTTAGAATCTGAAACACCAGCCTGTATTGGAGGACTAGATGAATTTTTCTCTGCAGCTACGGTAGACTTTTTTCTTACTTTTGGAATTTTGGAAAGGACTTCAAGAGCTAGTACAGGGCATCCCACTTTAAAACGAGCATTTGCAGTAGTGAAGTAAATAGTGATCCACTATTTACATATACTTAAGCTAATACAAGTATTTCTTTAATGAACACTGTTTTTTGTATAGGACTCAGATGTAATTGCATTTGATTTGGAGTACTAGGATAATTAAGTTTTACTCCTGGATTCTCTGAGTATCCTGTAACTTTTTAAAATGTATTTTTACAACAGATGACTTGGAAGTTTAGTAAAATAATAAATACTTCTGTTCCACAGACATTTCAGAGATTGCATTATTTGTAATTCAAAGCAAAAGCTAGTAATTATTCAAATCCATCAAACTTCAAGTTACAAGAAAGCTGAAATTCTTACTAAAGTAAGGATTTAAATCTCATTGGTACCTACGGAAAACAGTTTTAAATATTATCTCAAAAATATCTTGCATTTTATCCATTATTAGGCCTCCCACAAGAAAACCCTGCATGCAAATGAGATTTGGTGTTATTTTGGTTTTACATTATATAGGTGCATATTTCTGTAAAACAGTAATTTTGCAACTCTTCAGAAGAGTAAAACCTGCCTTTATTTGCAGTTCAGATCTTTTATGTTCTGTAGTACTCCATTATAAAAAATAGAAAATTTGCAAAAAGACGCTTTATATAGTTTTTATTGACTAATATTTTAAGATATATTTTTTCTTAAATAAAACCCAGTAATGAACTCAAAGCATAATTCCCTGTTTAATCTATAGATATATACTGTCTCATATATCTGAAAACAAGATTCTTCTTAAAATAGAGTATTTAATATGATCTTTAACATACCGTAAAACATGGGGAGAGAAGTTATGTGCTTCAGAAATGGCTTTTCCCTAGATCAGTTGTATTATATCTTACTATTGAATAATGAAATTTGTAAGCCAGGACTGCCAACATCAGTTGGCATAGAAAAAACTAGTTATGCAGTCTCCTGGCTGGGCGGGAGTACAAAGGAATCTGCTATATACAAGTCACTGTGCGTATCTTACGGCATACCTAACAGCATGTAACTATAATTTGTAAGCAATAAAAAGTACCTTCTCAATGCATCTTCGGAGTGTGTTGATATTCCTGACCCACCAACCAATACCCATAGCTCTTAATTCAGACCACTGTGGGTCTCCCTTCTGGATAGCAGGAATCATATTGATCAACTCCTCCTCAGCCTCAGAATGAAAAGCCCATGCAAAATGGCAAGTAGATAGGCCTAAACAATAACGTAAGATAATAAAATTCAGAAGATAAAGACTTGTTAATAAGGAAATAGAATATGTCAGAGATGCGAAGTGGGATCTCCAACCCAAGAGTTAGGTAGATCTGAGAAGGGACTGTTTCCCTCACAACAGGAAGTAGAGCTGCTAAAGGAACAGCTGAAATATCCTTTTGCTCACTAGGGATGTCCTCTCCTCAGTGCATCATTTTCCAGTACCCCATTCATATATGTACTAGAGTTATATGGTGAAAGACTAAAGAAAAAATGTTCTATTATCGCAGAGGCAGACCCATTCTGGGCCAGAAACCTTTCTGTCTGCTGTTCACGTGGTAACTTCTTTTCTTTCCTGTATTTCACCACAGCATTTACTCAGATCGAGCAAGGGAAAAATCTGCTGTGATGAAAATAATAAAATAACCTTTAAAGTAAGATAAAGACATGCTCATGTAAAGCAGTATCTTCATTCCTCCAGCAGAAACAATGAAATACATATACAATCTGTATGTTACCTGGTTAGGGAACCTATTCATGCCGCAAACTGAATCTTCCTTCTGTTCTAGAGCTATACTTTTTTCTATTCACAGTGCATGTAGGGAAGCATATACTAAGCCTTTGTATGATAAGGGCCTTAATGGAATAGACACAATCTAAAATGAATATGCAGATAATAGAAATATAATAATATTATAAATCAAACATAACCAGATCCTGTCAGCTCAAGTGGATCAAATGAAAGCAATACTTCGCTCTAATAATTACCTTGGTGAAGCAGCTGAACTCGATACAGAGGTGGGAGTGATGTCAGAAGGCAGGTGTGCAAGCGCATAGCCAACAAATACCGTAAGCCACATTCATCTAAGGTATCTCTTCCTGTCAAATATAAAATACTGACTTTTGAACATGCAGGTAACTACAAGAGGCATATATACTTATATGCAGTGTGTGAGGAATGTATGTTTCTAAACTTGCTGAGAACCTGAACTACAAGTTAGTTATTATGTATGAAATATAAGCAGAGATTTATATTTAAGTGTTTTTCTCTCTTACTGTATCTAATCTGAATAACTGATGCTAGCTTTCAGCTTTGTTATCCCCAAATACCCAAGCACTAAGTTTACCTTTGCTGAGAAGAACAAGAATGTTAATTCAATAATATGTCAGTTACTAACCTGAGTAATTCTTATCTCTGTTCTCATCTAGTTCAGTGCTTGTCGTGGCCACAGTGTCTGCCAAAGCTACAAGGAACATCTGCTCCAGTCGAGTGAGGCCTGGCAGACTTGAGTGCATCAGGTGGCTTGAAAGGACACTAGCATGTTCTCGGCCAAAGTAAGTTGGACCGTACTGTGACAGATTAATAACTTTGGATTTACCCTCCCTCTTTTCAGGCTCGAAATCAATAAAGTCATCAGTTGTAACAGGCTGAATCTGGAATAGATCTGAGTACTGATCCTCTGTTTTTCTCTTAGCATGATCTTCAGAGCCCTGAGGTATTTTAGAAGTTTCTTCGGAAACATAAGTGGCATCTTGATCTGCAGCAAGCAGCGCATACAGTGGCAGTGGGGGAATTGAGTCTATCTCTGTGTAGTCTCGAGTACCATCTTTTCCAGCTGTGATGGTATCCTTTGCAGTACTACCACTTACACTAATGGTGCGAGAAAGATGTCGTTTAGGACCAGTTCCTTCTCCAGCTTCTGTGTCTTTAACTATTGCAACTTCTCCTGCAATACATTTAACTAAATGCGATAGAATGGCTTTGGCTCGGCGAACTTTACCCAAATCCATAAGTTCTAATAACTGGGTTGGATGATACTGGGGTAGAGTAGGTGAAAGAACATGAGCAGCTTCAAAAAGGCCACCATCTTGAATTACAGTTGGAGTGCCAAAAACATCATCCACAATACCTGCCCCATCAATTACACTGGTCTTCTTCGCTATCAAGCTTGTTTTGAGTGGATCTTGTGTTGCTGAGTCTTCAGTAGTAAAAACATCACTTTCTCCATCACCAAACTTGACAGCGTGTTTCCACTGGGCATAAACATGCATTTCACAGTCCATTCCCACTACCAGTATACCATCTCTCACCCAGGACAGAGAAACAGGCAGTGAAGGAGTGCCATCTACAGACGATACCAAATCAATCGATCTAAGCAACACCCACTTTGACTTTATACCTTGTTTTATGCTACCACCTAGTGGTAAAGTAATGACAGCTACTCCTTCTTTGCTGCTGGTTTGATCTGTTACAATTCCCGAGAGTCTTCCGTACATGAAGATGTTGGCACCAACTCCAACTGTCAATATATGTGAACCATCTTCTTTTGATACCCAGTCCAAATGCACCAAATGCTTGATACTGGGCACCAGGTATTTGTCTTTATTCAAAAAAGCATCTGATTTACTGTAAACAAATAAATTACTATCTACACTGACCCTTGAATCCAGTACACTTCCAACCTTAACTAAATCATCCAGATGAATTGTCTGTTCCAAAACCCATTCTGATCCTCCTGTAGACTCACATTCAAGTATACAAACATGCATGGAAAATTCTTTGGAAACAAAACCATTATGCTGTATGGGTTGTTTGTATGCTACTGCAAGACGTCCTGTGTAAGAACAGCTAACAGCAACTGGCCTTCCTACTATGCTCACTGTACTGCTATTGTCTTCTCCTTCATCGTTCATTAAAGGCCATTTTCTCCAATGATATGTTTCCCTTTCTTCATTTTTGCTGTTTAGGTCTGTCTCTACAGTACATCTCCAGAACCGCACTCTGTTGTCTGAACATGATGTTACTATCAAATAAGGTGCAAGGCAGACTGGATATATTGATGAAGAACTCAGGTGACCTGAAGTTAGAACAAACATACTTACTTTTAGTAATATGAAGTAGAATGCCGATACGAATAAGGCAGACACAACACTGTCTAACTACTGATAGGGAACTTTACAACCTGGTATTATTTTTCTGATTTGGAGTTGGGTAAGGGCAAATGTATTAAGACTGATAAGTCTTACAGCTTGAACATTACACATCATCTGCGGTTCTGGTCACTATTCAAAGACGATAAGCTGGAACTGAACTAACTCAGAGAATGATTGTTAGACTAATGAGAGGAATACAAAGCCTTAATCAGATGAGATTAAGGAAGTTAAGATTAGGTTCATGTAGCCTACCAAAATGAACCTAAGGGGGGGGGGGGGAGGGGAGGGGGAGAGAGACAAGAGACACAGAAAGACAGACAAACAGAAGAAAGGGGTAAGTGCATCAGGTAAAAAACAACACTATATACCCAATGCATTAATGCTGGCAGATGAACAAGCAGGTATAAATTGTTCATTAATAAATTAAGACTATAAGTTAACTTTCCAACTATAAGAGCAGAAATTTTCAGAACAGCTTTCCTGTGGGGACTTCATACATTTATGAAAGGGTAACATGACAAGGACACGATTTGAGAGAGCCTTTTTAGTCCCATGTTCCCTGGATCAGTAAATCAGAATGTGATAGGCTGAGGAGATCTATATATCTATCTACAATCCTATAAACTAGGAGGTAAATTAGTAGACCAACTGGATAGAAAAAAAATGTTAAATCTACCTGCTGAAGGAGTTGCTCTTATTACTTCTACACCAACAGGAAGATCCAGAGGTTGGCTATACACAAGTCTGGAGCTCAGAATGAGTTTACTAGCAGTCTGAAGATTAGCAATTGATGAAGATCGTGGAATGGGACTTATCCCAGGTGATATATCTGGAGAAGAATCGACAGTCTTTTGCTCAGGTACACTAAGCTTATTCTCTGATGAAGTACCTTCAGTTGGTTTTGCTATATAAAAAAAAAAATTGCCAATAGTGTTAAAAAAATTGTTTAAGTAAGGACAAAGCATGAATATTCTATAATCAGGTTTATTTTTCTTAGCAGTGCTTAAGTTACACAGAAAATAATTATATGATGTGTGCAGGCTACGTGGGTTTTATTGCATGCTATGACTGACTGTTTTAAGATACCCATAACATTCTGAAATGCTGATAATTTAAAATAAAGAATCCAGTGCTCAAGTACATTACTCACCCTATCGACAAATGTTTATATTGCGATTGGTATAGAATGCAACCAATGTTTGTAAGGAATCTTACTGCTTCTATTGCATGATAAATTATTCCAAAGACTCCTGACTTTGAGGCTTCTGCTTGACAAAGGTGACACAATTTGTTTTAAGATAAACCATGAAGCTTTAAGTTTTCTTTCATATTATTTAAAATAAATGTCTGTCTCTAAGAAAATTACAGTCACTCACCTAAACAGGCTTGCACAGATTTGAGATGAAGATGCCACATCTGAAGAACAGAGCAGCCATTACTATCTTTTTCAATTACTACTAGGTAGAACTTCTCTGAGAAAGGTGGTGGACGATATCCTGTAATTTAAACATATTATCACTATCATGAAGTTTTCATTCAACATAAATAATTTTCAGTAACAGAAGACTCAAAAAATTATTGATACTAAAAAATGGGTTTCCTCTTTGAAAGAAGTTGCTTGATGATAAAATAAATTATTCAAAGAGTACTATTAATAACATAGAATCATAGAATATCTCAAGTTGGAAGGGACCCATAAGGATCATTGAGTCCAACTCCCTGCTCCTTGCAGGACCAGCTAAAACTAAACCATATGACTAAGAGCATTGTCCAGATGCTCCTTGAACTCTGACAGGCTTGGTGCTGTGACCACTTCCTTGGGGAGCATGTTCCAGTGACTGACCACCCGCCCAGCGAAGAACCTTTTCCTAATGTCCAGTCTGAACTTCCCCTGATGCAGCTTCATTCCATTCCCTCATGTCCTATCACTGGTCACCAGAGAGAAGAGAAGAGTCAGCACCTTCCCCTCAGCTGCCCCCCTTGAGGAAGTTGTAGACTGTGATGAGGTCACCCCTCAGCCTTCTCTTCTCCATACTGAACAAACCAAGTGACCTCAGCTGCTCTTTGTAAGTCTTGCCCTCGAGGCCCTTCACCATCTTGGTCGCCCTCCTCTGGACACACCCTAATAGTCTGATGTCCTTCTTATTCTGAGGTGCCCAAAACTGCACACAGTACTCGAGGTGGGGCCAACACGAGTGCAGTGTAGAGTGGGACAGTCACTTCCCTTGACCGTCTAGCTATGCTGTGCTTGATGACCCCAGGCCATGGTTAGCCCTTTTGGCTGCCAGGGCACACTGTTGACTCATATTCAACTTGCCATCAACCCAAACCCTCAGATCTCTTTCTGCTGGGCTGCTCTCCAGCCTTTCATCCCCCAATTTGTAAGTATGACCAGGATTACCCCATCCCAGGGGGAAAATCTGGCACTTGCACTTGTTAAATTTCATTTTTTAACTGACATTTTGTTTGCTCATGGCTACAGAAGAATTATGAGAATAAAGAGACAGACTGACTTACAGACAACCTGAATATTAGTGGCAAATCTAATTTATTAGATATATTTGCCTTCCCAGTAAGTTTGAACTAGTTTGCTAGATTGTAAAGACCCTTTTCCACCTCTGTGCTTTCTTCCTTTTTCTTTTAAAGTTTTAAGTCTACTACCAAATTCCCCAGTTACTTTCTATTGTATTAACTTGGAAGTCAGATATATTCACCTTATCACCTGGAACTACATATTGATGCAGAAAACACACTTCTGTTCTATTTTGTACACATTTTTATATATAACATACAGCATTTTGAAAAATGGACTTTGTCATATAAGTTGAAATGTTTCACTCTAAGCAAGTTAGAATGCCTTTGTTTAATACCATTACCATGTAAAAAACAACTCATATGAGCAACATGAAACAGCCATTTTACTGAATTCTACAGAGTCTCATTAAAAAGGAAGCTAGCATATGCCGGCTAGATTTCAGTATTCTTTAAGAACATTTTTGGTACCTACTTCATTCGTATTTGTTATTTTTATGCTATACCTTGTGATGGCTGGAAAAATATCTCTGTTTCCTTCCCTTCCACATCTTCCTTATGTGGTTTGTATCCCAAAATGAAGTCTTCTTGAAAGACATGAAGCAATTGTGTGTTTGAGCCACACTGAAATATTAAGCAATAGTTACGCTTCCAGAACAGTATAGCAACATTTTGTACTAATGCAATTATTTCTTTTGTGCAATCTAGCTACCAATGAGGATAGTTTTCTTTTATAATGTTGAAAATTATTTTAATGCATCAGAAAAACTAAATGTTTTCCTCTTATATTGAGAACAGCATATTCTAGAATCTATTGTTTGTACAATTCAAATAATTTCACTAAGATCTACCATGCTAGACAAATTCTGTAATAACACTTTTGCCGCAGTTATTGACAGATGAATTAGTATCTGATAGGTTTTTATTTCTTTAAGTGTTGAATAAATGACAGTGCAAAAACTCTTAGACTTTTATTCCTCTTCAGTGGAAAGACAAGTCTGCAGTGAATTGCTTGGGAAAGCTAAAAAAGGGAATGAATTGCAGATTTTCCTTCTCTCCGATATCTCAACAGCTGTCCTTCCTGACAGCAACAGATTTCTTTGCAGTACCTCCACCTCTCTACAAAGGAGGCCACTGGCAGTGAAATCCTTTCCTGCAGGCAAAGAAAATATGCCCCCCAAAGACAGTGAAGGCAAAGTTTTCATGTTGCAAAATACCCTCTTTTTTCAGAGAAACATGGAAAGAGAGTATTCCCTGTACTCATCTATAAAAATTCTAGAAAAATATTTTGTAAATCTGAACTTAAAATTGAAGCTCCTATGTGATTAATACTTAAAACACATGTCAATATATTGACAAAGAGAAATACTTCTTTATATATGTCAAAAACATCCAGATGTCTAACTAAGAAATGGTAAAACACACTGTTTTCATAGGCTGCTTCCTAACAGAAAACAGCACTAGAACATGTATGATCAAAATAACTAAGTAAGAACAAGGTGTAATAATACTACCTCCTCATTATTTGACATGTATAGCTGTATTAGTTAACAGATAAAAATTTGTCTTACAAGACATCCAGATGTCTAACTAAGAAATGGTAAAACACACTGTTTTCATAGGCTGCTTCCTAACAGAAAACAGCACTAGAACATGTATGATCAAAATAACTAAGTAAGAACAAGGTGTAATAATACTACCTCCTCATTATTTGACATGTATAGCTGTATTAGTTAACAGATAAAAATTTGTCTTACAAGACAGACAAAAAAATTGAAGTCATACATGGCTATAATTCCTACATTTTGGAATAGTTAGGTCTAGTTTTTAGGTTTGGGTTTTTTTAACGTTGGTTCATCTTTTTGTTTGTTTGGGTTTGGGGGTGAATGTTATTTTTTTTCCTTTAAATTATGATGGTTCGTAAACCAGTCTTAAGTTTTGTTTTAATCCAGATTTATGCTTAGAAAATAGGTACACTCTAATAACAGGCTTTGAGCTTCTAGCAGCTAAAAGAAAGTTGTCTGACTAAAATGTTCAAGGTATCTCAACATTCACAAAAATTCAAGGCAGTCATTACCACCATAGAGAAATGTAATCTCTTTTATCTCTTTTACCTCTTTTCAACAGATTAGGTTAATTAACAAAGCTATTAAACACCTTTATGTGATACCCGTAAAGAGTTAACCATTTATTTACTTTGTTAGTTATTGCATCGAGTTCAATAATGCATCCTGGTCGAGCAGTAGATTGTTGGCTCACAATGTTAAACACTTCCCCAATAAGTTTCTGAAACAGAGCAAAATGAGAAGATATTGTATATTTTTCCTTCAGACAGAAGGAAATTGCAGTAATTTACAATAAACTGATGCTTTAACTTTCCTTGTTGGCATAAACCATAACAGACTTCTTCCTGTTGTAATTTTGGCATTTATGAATAATGTGTTTATCAAGACATTTGCACTGTTATGAGTCTGCAGCTATTCATGGGGATAGCACACCAGTTTTTATGGAAACTAAAATATTGTTTATTTAAAGATTTATCCTTTCATAACATAACTTAGTATCTGTGCCATGAGAAACTCAAATATACTGCTTCACTTCTGTTTAAAGCTTCAGGTTTTGTCATAACGCATAAACAAATAAATCAGTACAGCTTATATATAAACTGAATGCTGTATTGATTTTTGCTGGAATGCTCACAATCAGTGCTTCTAGAACAGATTCCTTAGACTGATCTGAATACTGACAGGCTCTATCTTGCAGGATAGCTTATAAAATAACAGAATAATGGAAAAAAAGGAAAGATGTGCTTCTTTATACAGTAACAGTGCAAGGTCAGGCTTTACTTTGCTTAAAGTCACAGAAATGAAAGATAAAAAAGGATGGAAAAATTGCTTATTACAGAAAAAATAAAAGCTAATATTACCCTTAGCAATAACTTGCCCTGATTCCCTCCTATCCCACTATCTCTGCCCTTCCTAATATATAGATGTAACTTAGGTGGATACACCTAAGTCTTGATCTTCTGTCTTCACCTTCCTGCTTGCTCTTGACTCCCCTCTTTTGAGAAGACAAAGAAAGAAATCCTATTTTTCCTTTCCCCACCTGCTACAGGTTGGAGAAACTTGTCAGGGAAATTTTGTTTCAGTCCAGACACTTTTAGTAGTAATAGCTGCATTTCTGTCTGCTAATGTTTACAGACAGCTGCAAAACATGTAATTATGCAAGGTATAATGCATAAGATCTATACACAGAATGGCACAAAAATTATACAGAACTAAGTGAAGGCAAACCACTGGGGGGGGGGAAGTTACCTTAATTAGTTTTATTTTAATAGTTTCAAACCATTGCTACATAAAACTTACAGATGATTCAGGGTCAGATAATTCATCTAGAAGTTTTCGTGCATCTACAACAGCTTGATAGAGTCTCAGGTTTTTGCCATCAGATGCAACAAAGCAAGCACTAGCAGAGTTGCAGTACGTACCTGATAGAAAACACAAAAATTTCATAGTTAAAGAAAAAAAATGGCAGTCAAATAGCATCAGGTAGGCTATTACAATCCACTTCACAATATCTGAATATGTTTCTAACATAATTTCCATAAAGTACTGAAGCAAAAAACCTAAGCAAATGTGTGCATTAAAACACCATTATTTGAACTTTGAAATAACTCCCTTTCTGCTTGTTTATGTAACTGAAACTTCTCATAAAAGTTGAACAATCTAAGCAGAATTCATATATGTTTACAAACGTTGTTCACACATGCAAAAACCAGCACGTAGTACACCTAAGGGAACACTGCCATTCCTTAAAATGGTTATGTTCTCTTCACTGTCACTTCTAAGGAGGTGCTCGGAAGGGCTAACTCTAGCTTCCCTAAATTGTCAGAGATTATTTAGAGTAGGACTCTAAGCTAAACTGTTCAGAAAAGCTGTATTAGCTATAGGTCTCTAGGCTCTTTGGATAAAATTAACCTCTATGAATATTCCCTTCTACCCTCCAGTTAAAAGTGCAGATATAGAAGTGGAGGGAGAAATATATCTGCAATAGTGAGTAATATATGAAAAACTGTAACAAAGTGTCTTTTTTGCTGCTCCACAGTATATAGAACAGGCTTGACACAAGGTTTTCTATTCTGATATATGTTTTTGTCTTACATTATAAGAGGGAAGCAGCTAGTTATTTGTGTTTAGAAGACTTTGTGGGATTCAGATAGCACAGAATGTTACTACGTGAGCAGAGAAAATGGATTTATTTTAAATCAAATATATGTTATGCATCTATTAAGCATGTTTAGGATTTTTGAGGTTGTACAACATCTTTGACACTCATTTAATCATTGCAAAGGTCAGACTGGCCTTAGCATAATAAAATAACCTGGCATTATTAGTATAAAATTTAATGTTACATCCACAGCACAAATGACATTTTCAGTACTGTATACAAAGATGACTACTAGAACAGCATCTTTATGATAATTCGAAAATAAGTATTTGAGTGACTGAATAGAGTAACATTTGTAGAGACAATTTTCCTAACTGCAATAGAAAGCCCTAAAATTAAATACAAAAATTGAAGAATTGTTCTAGGGCATTACACATCAGATGTTGTACTGCCTGACCTCTGAAAAAGTATTGTTTGCAGTTCTGTAAAGTTAATGTAGTCTATTTCTTTAAAAGGAATCTGTGTTCTACCTGGGCTTTTATAAACCACTGACGGCCTGAAGAATTTCGGTATTGTTTCAGGGTCTTCTAAGCAGAGTTCTTAGCCAGCATGTTAAAAGATTTTGATACTGTAAATTTTGGCTTAAAACCTTTCTCAATAATTCAGATGTTCAAGTGGTCCAAATACTAGTTCTGTTCAACCCACTGCCTCCTGCAGCTGTACATGGCCAACAACCTAGATGCCTAAGTCATCAGAACATCTGCATTATTAATACCATGTCAATGCAGAGAGCACTCAGCGAAGCTGCCTAAAGCACTGAGGAAAGGGATCATCTTGTTCTTTGTGAGAGTGATGATTGCTTACTCACACAAAGAAGTTACTGAATGTCAGCTGATCCACAGTAACTACAGATACACTCAGACCAGGTGAAATGTTTTGAAGTAGCTTAGCCTCAAATGAAATAAAAATGCTTAATTTGCATAATACAAGGAAATTGGTGAAAAGTCAATATAAATATACTCTAAATACAATAATAATTTATTTTAACAAATTAATTATATGACTCACAGTGTTAACTCTAAATGGAAACATGCAATGTATACTCACCAAGGCAATAGCTGGGAATAAGTGTTGGAAGCCAGGCTACGTTAGAGAAAGCGGAGGTATGAAGAGAGTTAATTCGAGCCAATTCAGATACTCCTCCAGTGTATGATAAAGGTCCTATAGGGTCTACACGCCACAGAATCAGCTCACTATAGATTGCATTTGGGTCATGGAATGTACGGGTTGCTGCATTTTTAAGTTGCTGCCTAGAAGTACCTTTCACATGTTTAATAGGATCCATTATTCTGTTTATCCTGTCAGAGTCCCAGGAACTGTCTGATTCAGGAGTTAATAGAGCATTATGATGAGATGATGTTAGCAGTAACGGTAAAACAGAATGGCAAGCTAGATCATTGAGATGAAAACGGTGACCACAGTACCTAAATTTATGTGATACAGTTAGCACAGTAGTGAAAGCTGATTTATCAGCAAAAGTAACTGCCCACTGATTTAGAGAGCCATCTATATGTTTGGAAATCATCATGACTACGGGAGAAATTATATTCACATTTGCACTGTCCTGGGCAAAGCTTGGTCCTTTATTTGCTAGAGTCTTATCTGGAAAGTCCATTGTCTTCTGATGTACAGCATTACTATTATCTTTTACAAAGACAGGGCACGCATACATCATAATATTTTTGCTAAGGGAACTAGCATCTCCTGATGGAAATGCAACAGGAATCCTAGAAGAAAATGAAACCTAAAAAAAAGAAAAAAGAATATTAGAATATAACAACCCAGCTTAAGTCTGAGTAAGTGTTAGCTGTTTCACAGGAAGTACTTAAATTCATACTGATGTTCAGATATAAAAGAAAGGACACAATCATTGTTGATTAAGATCATAAATCATAAAACTATTTCAAATATACAATACCTGAACTTGTCGAAAGATGCCTGGTGTATATTCATCTAAATATTTCACATGCCACACCAAAAAGGTACCATCAATAGGATGGATAGTAAAAAGCATATCTGGATTTCTGTTCCATTCAGTTAGGAGCAACTCAATTTTCCGATCTAACAAAACTGTTGGAAGAGGCATGTGTGGGCCTGCTAGTAGACACGTTTTGGGGCTTCCCTCTCTTTCTCCATCTTCATGTTCTGAAGAGCCTGTACCAGTCCCTGTCTCTGATTCTCTGTCTATAGACAAGTCTGCAACAGAAAAGACATGTGCCATTTTATCCATTGCAAATATTTCCCTATCAGTTTCTATTCAAAACAACACAATATTTTTTAATCTGCTAATAGTACTATATGATAAGAACATTCATGCACATTAAGGGTAGAAACATCTTTCTTTGGTCTGTCTGTACAAAAATATGAGGCTCTGGCCTTTGACTATTGCTTCTAACTATGCAATACAAGTAATAATAAATATAACCATAAAAATCCAGATACTTAAGAGTAATGCCCTGCCTAAGATTATTCTGGTCAACTATATAAACCCACACATTTTATATGAATGCTGGTTACAAATTAATGTGGCGGTTTTTTTGTATTTAGAAGGTAATCATTAAATATATGGTGATCATTGATGAAGTAGTATGTATTGCATGTTCAGTAAGAATCACACACTTAACTACTGCATTGGTAACCTAGATTTTAAGAACCTAAGCATTATTAATGTCAAAATGTATCATCAGTTTACTGTTACTAATTGGTTTTACCGGTTTCTGTAGACAGATCTTTACATTCTTACTGGCCAAGTGACCCTCCCATGGCAATGTAAAGTATTTCTGGTAGGATATGTTTTCCATCATTAATTTCAAAATACGTTTTTCCATTCCTTTGTGAACAGCTATAGTTGGGATCATCGGGTGATCTAAGGTTTAAGATGTAAATCTTACCAGTACTTGCAACAGTGCAGTTGCATTAAAATGGAGCTATGTCCAACCCTTCTTAAAGCTGCCATAAATTGGTATGTCATTACTGACAATCAGATTGTAAGGTAAATAGAGAGCAGGTCTTAGCCATAATTTTATAGCTCAGTGGAATGTATTCAAAATGGAAATAAAAAGACAAAAGCTACCTTTCGTTTTCACTGTGTATCACTATTGCATTCCAACAGAGTACATCATTGAATTTTTCATGCCTACAATTACAGCAGCCAAAATGTCAGCTGTAAAGTCTATTTAGATTAGTGACAAAACGTTAGCACTTATAATTCTTGTGCTAAATAATTGCATTAATTATTGCATTAATGTGCTTCAAAATAATTCTTGTGCTACATATCTCAGTATTACTAACCATGGTCTAATTTCATATGTAAACCTCTCTCTTTTTCTTCCATTTCTTCTTCCTCTTCAACCTCAACATCAAAATCTTGTTCTAGTTGTTGTTCAGAAATTTTTCTTAGATGCTGCATAAATACTTCAATAGAGGATGTAAAATTAAATTCTTTATTATTCAACCAGTGAACAACGAAGCCTCCATTTCCTTCATCTATATTAAAAGCTGTTCCAGCCAAGACTGATGGAATATCTGTGGACATTTTTAAACAAATAAAAAAAGCTATATATTAAACTGCTCATCTTTTATATATACATATATATGCACACACACATATACACAGATTTCTTAATTAAGACATTTAACTTATTTTAGGTAGAACATAATTTGTGCCTGTAAGATTAGAAAAGGTAAGATGCAGATCAAGTTTCTACATGCAATTGTAATTAAAAAAAAGATGTTATAACGTCAATAAATTTACATGAAAATTGATTCTTATGTGAATGGTAAATGATACTTAATAGGTCTAATTGCTCAGTTTCATATGTAGCAGCATTGTCATTTCACGTACGGATTTTAGGTAAGGCACATGATTGCTCTTTAATCTTTTCCTTGTTTAAAATATTCTGCATTATTCTATAAAAAGCAGATGGTTTCCTGCCAAAAAATCTGGTACAGCTTTTTTTCATTCACTATATATTCTGTAGGATGCAAATACTCTATTCATCATAAACCATTGCCTCCCCAAACCCAAAAATAAAACACCAGGCAGACTTGAAATTTAGGTTTCTTTTGCTTTCTGATGTGCAAAGATGAATTTAATTGCCTTTTAAAAGTGCTAAAGGTATTCAGAATAAATTCAGCCTCATTTGTCCTACAAAACTCTATGCCAAGTAATAACAGACTTGTGAAGTAACAGTCTTCCTACAAATTCCCTGTATTCAATTAGGCAAAGCAAAGAATGTGCATCTCAGCCCCCTTTATTTTTTTCATTTTGTGCAAATATACTATTACAGTTTAATAAATGGTTGTATTTCACCTGTATTAGGGTTGATGCTTGCTGCTATATGGAAGTGACCAAGTGCATTTGCGTGATGTGAAATATGACGCTGAACTTCATGAGTACCCTGTTGATCTGGCAATACATCTGTGTGGGTAACAAGAACTGAAGATCTCCTTTGTCCTTTTCTCATATTTTTCAAATGGTGAATTGTCTGGTATAGTTATAAAAAATAAATTAAGAAACACTAAAAAACTGTAAGGTAAAAATTCACACATATAAAGCCTAAAGCTTTTAAACTTTCTTCTACTCAAGAAGTAAAGACTAATTTCAAAAGGATTATTTTAAATAGATTTCAACAGAGATTAGTAACACTTATGTACATCAGTTCTGGCCAAAGGCAAAGCTCTTCTAATGGTCTTCTGAAAGTTCCTTTAATATCTATTCCAACAACAACACAAAAATACACACTATTTTGTGTAACATTCATAAACAAGGTTGCAACAATCTAAAAGCAGTAACCTTTGCAATATAATTTTATAATGAATTATTTTTGTGTAACTGAAAATTGCTGAGAGCACAACTGATTCAACAGCCCGAAGCCTACTTGGTTCCATTCTCCCTATTTGTTGATTGTCATGGTATGCAAAAAGTAAAAACTTGGTCTGATTGTAATAGTCTACAAATGAGTGCTGGGGTGGTTGGGTTTTTTTGTTTTGTTTTCTTGTTTTTATATTGATAGGTTTTCTCTTACTGTAAACTTAATAGACTTGATATGACTGCCACTGAAATTTAGAGCCCCATAATACCACCTTTTGGAAATGCAGTTATCAAATCAGATAACTAAAAATTAAATGAGTTCATTTACTGCTTCCACTGTTTTTATAATTACAGACTTTCATACCCAATCAGAATGAAACCATCACTTACTATTCCATATTAAACATTGTCTCTTTCCATCACTATTCGTTAGCTATAGAAAAAGTAGACTGAGATTTAAGAACATGGAGCTTGGGTGCAGAGTTGCAAAGTCTCTGACTTCTTCAGTGTTTAGTAATAGACTTCAAAAACTGATATGAAATAATTCAGAGTATTCTGTTATGCTTATAAGAACTAGATAATACACATTCTTAGAGTTCTACATCCTTTAAATATGTAAGAATCTTGAAATAAAAAACTGACAAAATAAGTATTTTCTTGTACCTCTAGTGCATGTTGTATTTTGTCCTTTTGCTTTCCAGATTGAGATATGGTGCTGCTAATGCTGGAAGTGCTAGTTTCACAGATCTGCTCACCGAGAAGAGTATCTTCTGGTAACAACGTTTCTGCCCACAACCGACAGATGCCATCAAGACATGATGTGAGTAACACATTACAGACCAAACCCCTAGGGATAGACATATCAAGGTTACTACCCAATGTAATTAAATTAGCTATATGGACACAGCAGAAATTAGGGGAGTATACAAGTATTTAGTAGTTATTGTTTCATCCAAATTTCTGCCTCTCCCCTAACTAAAGGTTTTATATCAGTACTGATTTTTGGCATGCTGATAAACCCATAGATTATTGGCAAAAGTGCATGTGAACATTAAATGGTTATTATTTGATAAATGCAACAGTTATTAAAAAACTGCACTTATGAAACTGCCTAAACTATCTGACTTGCTGGACTATGTGAAGAATGCATAAATTTTACTAAATAATGAAAAGTAAAATTCAACAACTACTTAAACACCAGTATAATACAACAAGGCGCAGAAAATAGCTTACTAAATGCTAATCATTTAAACAAATATTTTATTTCTTATGTCATAGCACTATTTGGTGAAGACAAAGTCTTACATCCATGCTTCCTGGGATAACTTGAGAAGGCACTGAAGTTTAGACCATATTTTAGAATGAATCTCACCTGTTAACTTGACTATCACTATTGCACTAGGTAATAGGGAAGCTTATGGAAAGATGTTGATATGTTTTATTTCTTGAAAGTACAAGCAGAGAAATCTAATCATGTTCTTGATGGCCAAACTTTAAGCAGAGTGTTAAAAAATACTTGGTCAAAGGCTTGTTTTTTAAAAAAATAAAACTTTCGAACCTGGGCATGTATTTGCTAATATTACGCCATGAAAATCCTGTCACTGCTCGAGGATGTGCCAAATAAACAAATGAGAAGTGGACAACCCCAGAACATTTTTTCTTTTCTTCATTCTCTTGGGGCAGAAGAGATGACTTCCAACCAGTCATAGGATACCAAACCTTTAAGAGGCAGTCATCCTAGGTAAAGCAATAAAAAACCATGGGGTTAGCTAGCTATAATTAAAAATGTCACAAAAAGAAAGTTCCAAATAATAAGGAAACTGCTGTTCTGGTATCTTTCATGAAAACTTGATCTATGGCCCAGAACTGTTTGCAGTTTTTCAGACAACCCATTTCTGAGACCACTTATTTCATTGATGGTCATCCTGGAATGAGTTACAGGACTGAAGAAATATTCTGCTGGCAACACTCCACTTCCGTAAGGAATTTTTCTTTCAGTCCAGTTGGTCCCCTACTTTCCTCTTGGTTCTCTATGCATTTTCTGTATAGCGCATATGCATGCTTAAATCCCATGTCCATTTCCCTGCAAAGACGGAAGCCAGAAATAGGCTGCCACTCCCACTACAATATTAAGCTCATTAATCGTCAGTTTCTCCACTGAAACAATTCATGCTGTAAGTCCCTGTTGGTTCCCATGCACGGGAAGTGCGAGTTTCATGGAAAGCACTGTACCTACTGAGCATAGGCACACAATAGACGAGCAGATGCATATTACAACCTTCCCCTCCACCAGCACAACCTATGCTACCTTTCTGGTTTGAATGCTTGGGCACCACTGATATAATTAATTGAAACAAAAGTGAAACGCTGACATAGCAATACTACAAATGCTGGTAAGTGAGACTGGAGTATGACTATACTGATGTGAGCCAAGGACAACATTACTAGTATGACAAGAGTACATTGTACACAGCTGGATGCCACATCCCTGGATTTCAGGACTTGCTGCTGGAGTGGAGATACAAAATAAAGTAAATAAATGAATAAATTACAAACCTCAGAGTGTAGATAAAAGATAGTACTTCCTGACAAGCATCAAAAAGTACAGTATCTGACCAGAGATTCTGCAAGAAGGAAGTCTGACAGGCAGCCCTGTTAACAATTATGATCAAAGCTGTGTATCTCATGAAACAACTAATATAGAGCTGTCCTACAAACAGAAAATTACTTCTGGAACCATCTGCCTCATCTACTTAGTCAAATTCTTAGCTATATAAAAGTATATTAATGGAAATAGAAATATGGAATTAAGCAAATATTTTTATAATTTTCTAACCACAATGATTCTAAATATAATATTTATTAAGGTGTTGTAAGTACATTTTTAGTCATAAAACAATGCAGCTCATGATTCAGTTGTCCTCTTTAGTAAGTGTAAGAAAATAAAGGTTCCTAAAATTCATCTCATTGTTCAACAAACATTAAATGCAAGCAATAAATGCTTACCTATCCAGACCTGAAAACCAAAGTGAATCACTCAAATGAGAGGGTAACGTTAAAGAGAATTATTAATTGAAAACTTAGCTTGAATAGCAATTTGACAAAAAACATGCCAAACTGAAATAGATGTTAAGAACTGATAATTGAACACAGAATTCACTAAATAGAAAATATTTTCTAATTTAGCCACTGAGGTGTGCATATTATACCAGTTTAAATGTGTATGTGTTCTACCATAATGATCTAATATTTATCCTCGTTATTTCCAACTGGAGTAGAAAAATATGTTTATGCATATCTGAAAGTTCATCCAAATGTACTTTACCTAAAATACATATATAGAAGTCTGTATCACTGTCACTGTATTTGCAGGTTGATTCTCAATTATTCAGTAAGAGTACACAGCTAAATCCAATTTCTTGTTGTCCAATTGTGTTCTTCAATTGCCAAAATTCACGGAATTACACGAAAATACAGCATTACACATGAGATGATAATTTAACTTAGCTCAGACTACAATAAAGTGTATAGTCCAGGACTATTCTATATTACTTATTTACTTTTATCAAACAAATGCAAAACATTGCAAAGACTTATTTAATTATTCTTTTTTTTGTCCTTACCTTCCCAGCTGTTGCAAAGTATTCACCATCAGGAGACCATGCCATTAAATGTACTGATACTGCAGTCCTAAAGAACATGGGAATAAATTTTTAAGTTGTAAATAAAGTCTATTTATTCTATAGTATTATTCCATATGTATTCAGTTGATTAAGTATTACTGTTCATTATTTAAATGAAATATATTAGTATTTTATAGTTGTTGCTTTAAGGATACTTTAGAAATAGCAGAAGCCTAAAAAGTATTTGCTACAATGAAACAAAATATTTAGTATTTTCACAGTTTTACCAAAAATCAGCCCATAAAATAAATTGTTTTAAGTACAACAAGCCTAGGCTAGATCCGACGAGATCACAGAAGTGAAGTTTGTCCCACCTGCTCCTCTACTCCCAGTGAAGCCAAGACAAATAGTAGGAAGAAACGAAAGTGAAGATCTTTTAGATAATTTGTGGTACTATTTGTCTGTGACTACATCTTATGGGTCAGCTGTCTGAAAGAGGAAAGCAGCCCACGCAGTGCTTTGTGGGCACAAAATCTAAAATGGCTTCAAAAAAGTCAAGAGAAAACAGGTTCATAGGCAGCTGCTTCCCAAGTCTGCATATATATGGAAATGGCTGATCATGAAGCACTTCTGTAACATGGATCTCAAACAGAACTGGGTAGAAAGAGTTTCAGAACCCTCTTCCTAAGATTCAGGAAGCAGCTCTCATCTTTATCAGTGTAGCATATCTGCCTGCAACTGCTCCTCTGTTCAGCCTCATCCAATATCTCAGCATTACTTTCAAAGATGAGAAAACAGGGGCATTTTTGATACATTGCCAGTGCTACAGTTTGGGTAAGCTTTTGACTAGGTTATCTGGTGATAGGTCACTTGAAAAAGTCAGAAATTTTTATTTGGAGTAACTTACATTGTTTGAATTTTATGCTATTTTAAGCTGATTTAAAAGCACATTTTAAAATACAGTTTTGGAGAGAATATAGCTTTGATATATGAGGTGGCATTGCAATTTGTCTTAAAATAAAAATTATCTCACTCACTTGCACTGCCAGACACATTTCCAGTCATTTAGAACTGGGAGAACTTTATCATCTTTGATCTGATTGTCAGGATCAGCATCTTCGTCTTCTTCTAGAATGCTACTAGATGGAGGGGCCCACAATTGCAAAAAGTCAGTTGCTGTCAGCAGCCTGTTACCTGAAAGTGAGTAATATCAAAGCTGTGAAACCAAGATGATGCATGCATATTGAAAGATTAAGACTGTCATCATATTTTGTTGAGAAATATTCAAAACAGGTTGAAAACTCAATTTTATAAAGTCCATTTTAAATATGATAGGGTATTCAATCATATTATACAGCTGGTTTTATTAAAACATTTTGAATTTATAATACCTTTTAAGAAAGAACATCAAGGTTTTTTTCATTACTTCAAATGATAAATCATACTTAATAAAGAATGTTGCAGATGCTAAATAGCCATTCACATCTCAAATAAATACACATTGTTAGACATCTTATAAATATCTGTGTTCAGGTACATTGCTGACCTTAATAGTGATAAAATTCTATTTAAATTATTATTAGTGGTAATTTAAGTCAGTTAGCAGCTTAACACTGTGATTCCTGAACTAAGATCTTGCATAAGAGACTCAAATACTTGGCACAGCATCTTCACAAATGCTAACTGTAGCCTCACATTTTACGCAACACTGCCTGAGAGCAGATAATCTAGAATTTCCATATTCATGCTCTCACTTTATTACAATAAAAATAATTTGTGTTCAAGTTCTCCTAACTACAAATGTTGAACAAATGCTTCACAAACTTCACATTACCTTGAGGATCCCATGCCAGGTTGTAAGTCATAGAACTGAGGAAGAATTGCCCAGTTTTAAGCCACTGACACTTCAGCTGCTGTAGTTTAAAAAGAGTAAAAGATTAATTCTCACATCAACAGCAAAATACCACGGTATTGGTATTTCTTTCTTTCTCTACGAAATTGCTATTACGCCTGTTGCAAAAACATTCAGGACCCAGTGGTAGATTGCTGAATCTAGTTTTACTAATTTCTTTAATTGTTTTATAAAAATTAAATGCATCACAGAACGCCCTGTGAACCAGATCTGGACCTGTCACATACAAATATACCTGTAGATTACTTTAAACTAGTTAGGTCATACATTTATAACAACATAAGAGATGGCAATATAGGTGCAAAAAAGATCGTGAAACCTGCTTGGGAACATACTTAATGCTTGAGTGCTCGGCCATGGCTGTGCTGTTAAAACAAGCCTAGGTACACGTATACAAGTCTAAGTCATATTTCTGTACCACACGTCTGATGACCTCTTCAAGTTAAAGAAACACCAACTTGTCACTATGTCATTCCAGTATGAGATTCGAGAACAAGATGTTGTTGTGAGCTTAGGAGGAATGCAGTCCCCAGTTTGATTCATGCAGTGGAAGATTCTACCCATCCAATTTTATTATGGATGGTGGAAAATGTTTATCTGTTACTCTTTTGCATGCCAATGTAATATAATAACAACAACAACTGGCAGACAGACTTTTGCCTCTTCTAAGAGCCTAAATCGAATTACAATCATGAAATACATACTTACACAATTTCTTTTATGAGAATTTATACCAAGCGGTTCAAAAATGCAAACAGCATTTCCATATGATGCTGCAATCTAAAAAAAAGAAAAAAAACCCAACAACTCAAAATGTAAAGTTAGGAGATAAGTGTAACCGCTCCTTAGTATTCCAAAATAGCTAAAGAATTTCCAGTACCTCTTCTGTGTGCTGTTGTTCAAGAAAAGTGAAATTAATACAAATGTGATTAATTGTGTAATTTCTTAAGGAAGTTGAGAAATACATACTTCTGAACAAGCCCATCTTTAAGATTTTAACTCTAAGTAGGAAGATGTTTTGTTCAGTGGGATAAACACTGTCAATCAGATCTCATATATTCTTCTAGGGTAACTACTGTTAATGCACGAGGGAAAGCTGATGCCTTCACTACTTCAGCTCACGTTCTGTCTACTTCACAACTAACTAATAAATTAATTATTAGTGTCTGGGTCTCAGTGTGTTCCCAGATTCCATTTTGTACCACTAAATAATTACGAGAGACAGGAGGAAATGTAATTCTATTTTGAACAGTTAAATACATTTTGAGGGGAGACAAATGGTAAGCAGAGAAACTGAAGTACTTGTACCTCTGAACCCCTCAATTTCTTTCACCCACTTGTTTCACAGAAACCTCCATACACAAAATGGTCTTTATTAGGAATTTATCTGGTCATGTTCCTAATACTCATATGGTTATGAGTACTTTTGATTATCTTTAAAATTCCTTTTTCTTCCTTTAAAGATATTTAAAAGAAAAACTGTTTAAGTTCTTCCCATTCAGGATCTAGTTTCCTCAATACAGAAGTGATGTAAAAGTTTCATGACGTTTATTATGAAATCTTATTTCCTCTTCTGGGGGAGGGGAGTGGCGGGGGGAAGGCTGCAACAACACACTCCCAAAGAAAAGAACAGACCATGAGTTCAGAGTCCTGAATACAGAACCACCCAGGGGTTCATAGTGATCTTGCAGGGGTCAGCTGTGCAGCTGGAATCTCTCTTCCAGTCCTACTGGGCCTGCACGGCTGCAGTGCAGGCACCTTGCCAGCTAAACCTGCCTGAATCCTAACTAGGACTTTCTCAATACTGCAACCAATTTTTAACTAGCTAATATTAGTAGGCAGTCACAATTTATAAACAAAACTTGCTCAGTGCACTACCATAACTCATAGAAAATATTTTTTTCTCAGCAATCTAAACTGTCTCTTTAGCATTGTTTAGGGATTAAAACCACATAGCCAGGCAAGGGGCCATGCAGTTATGACGGCTCATACTGGAGAACTTCTAAACACAGTAAACATGCCTAAGCTTTTCTGAAAAATAAAGTATTTCTAATTAATTACTTTGTAGGACACACAAACACACACACACATGTGTATATATATGTATACATGAATGATTTATCCATGTCTTCTTTAGCTAAATTAAAGTATACAATAATGGAGACAATAGCAATAATTTTAGTACCATTCCAGTTCTGATACTATACTGGAACTAATACATATTTCCACATTTTGTGAGACCTGTTATTGCAGGTCCTGGAAAGGAATAAAAACCATTGTTACAGGATGCCTCCTGCTTCCCCTCCCCCCCTCCCCCGCCCAAATTACTATTAAATTGAAACAATTCTCTGAGTAACGCAAGAGGTGTTACTCAAAGTTACAGATCAGTACAAACTGATCTTTGTCATGAAATGAACTCTTTAATACCATTAAGGTATTATATTGCTGTTTAATTATTTCATTTAGAGTATTCCATTTTTTTTTAAATTCTGTACAAATTTATTAAAATCCTTACCCTGCCTTGTCGTTGAGAGCACTCCACACAACTGACCTGGATGTTTCCATGTTTAGCACCAGGAATAATTTGTACACATTCAAAGTCATTTGCCAGAATAACAATGTCACAACCAGAGCCATATGCCTGAAATATTTTTTAAAAGAAATACAATTAAAAGTGTATTTAAAAAAATAACTGATACTTATTAGACGACTTATGTTTTTGAGAGAGCTGTGAAAATCTCCATTGAAACAAGGTGTTACTATGTAGCTGGTTTATTCTCGCCAATTGAGTAGCACCAGCAGAATAAGCAACAAGTAAAAACAAAGTAACAAAGGAGACCTTAACTCTTCTAGGGTTTAAATCACACAAACAGAAACAGTAAAAAAAAACAAACAAACAAACACCAACAAAAAACCACAACACCAAAAAACCAAGCAACAACAACAAAAAAAAACCACCCCCCAAACTTATTCTAGAACTTAAGCTCTGTGTGTACTTTCACTTTTGTTTGTTTTGTGGAGTTTTTTTACGTTTTAGTTGGGTTTTTTTCTCCCCTCCAATTCTTGTTGCCTCAGAGCAAGGCAGCCAAGAGTTTACTATTCAGGTGCATTTATTATTGAATTAGCATATACATTTCTTAAATATGTGTGTGTCCTGCCCCCCCCGTACATTTTTTTTTTTTTTAAATAATATTATGTGATTCTTTTCTATAAGAATCCAATTTCTGGGCTTTTCTGAGTTTTAAGAAGTGCACATCACTATAAGACTGTAAAACAACAAAGTTTTGTCTTGGATATATTGTATCTTGTGCAATATACACTACAGTCTAAATAATTTGTTTAAGAATAAGTTATAGAACAATGATAGCTTGTAGAACTTTTTATTGGCAGAATAAATATATATGCCTGCCAACATGTCACCTGTCCTAGTGTGCCAGAATATTCTGAAAAGTTTAATCACTCCAGATGATCTGTTCCACTGAACTCCCACATTCAGGCTTAGAAATCCCTGCCTAGCATCAATCTACCACTAGGCCTTTTTAAAGTAAACAGTTATAGCTAGAAGTTTCTTTCCTTAAAGTAAGTGTTCCACTGATTCCAGTACAGTAGGCAGAAATTTTACAACAGCTGACTTAAGCAGAGAGTGCAAGTCCTCAGCAGTCAATTTCAGATGGTACAAAATTACTTTGTCATTTTAAGTTGTCCCCTGCTTCTTTCACAATAATTTCCAAATTACTGAGTCCTAGCCCTCTCCTTTGACATCAATCAGTTTAAAAACTACCTGTATTATTTTTGAGAAGTGTATGAGAAGTTGTGCGTATTTCTATCGATTTACAGACTCAACGCCCATTGATGAGCACACTAAGATAATGGTGCAAGCAACCACTGGAACTAGAACGGACAATTTAGATCTCATGACCTTTTATATCTACTTCTGATCCTCCTGGGAAGGAGCAACAAGTGATAAAGTCTGAAGAAAAAGGCTTAATTTACTGAAAGTACAGTCACTGCTAAAAACAAGAAAGGAACAGCAATACAAGCAGCAAAGCAGAAACTCAGGCCTCAGAAATTAACACACCATACAATTACACACACAAAAATGAAAACTGCGTACAAAACATAGATTGTCTAAAAGGTTTCCAAGGTCATCTCACAAAAATAAAGTGATGCAGTATTGTCTGAATCCTCAAGCCCACAACCATTGTTCTGGGAAGCTCTGAGGAACTGATACTGGAGTTATTCACAATGTAAGCAGGAGAGGGGAAAAAAAACCAACTGCTAAAAGGTTGTTAGAGGGAGATTAGCTATGTAACAGAATATCCTAGCTCCTTGATGATTAGGCTATGCAATTATTAGACCCAGTCTGGAAGGGAATAAGTTATTATTAAAATGGAATAGGATTATTTCCAGAAAGTAAGAGAAAGAAAGATGAGATTCTGAGATAAGTTTTGGCATTGAACAGAGTCTTTTCATTTTGTTGTTTTCCTATTTTTTATATGGAAATTTGTTGCAAAGCAAACTTCACCAGCGGTGTGGAATGCTGTAAAGGCCAGCAAATGTTCACAAGTAGGAAGGAAGAAGATTGAGACGAGGGTGTGAATGTCCATAAGTAGACAGGAAAATAAAAGCAGGTCCTCTTGTTCCAGTAATTTATTCAGAATTCTAATGTTCACAAGCAATTGATTCTCCTACTATTTACTTCAAAGGGTGATCAATTAAAACAGTAAACATTGAAAGACTCACCTTCTTTTCAACAGTCTGCCTCAAAACTACTAATACAAACCTACTAAAAAACATGATTTAAATTGTTATCTAATACAGTAAAAAAGGTACCAATGCACTTCAAACAAGGACTTAAACCTTTCAGATACCCTATTTTTTTTTCATTGTCAGTATTGATAACTTGATTTGCAAATTTCAAACTAAATTAAACATAATTTATCACTAGTTACAATCCTGTTAGCAGGAGACATGGACATGTGTCTCGGAAATGATATAGGGAAAGGAAAAGACTTCTCAACTTTAATTTCCTTATGCTTACTGTTCTTAAACATGCACGTTTGTATGTGTTTGTACAGTCGATAATACATGAAACAGAAAATACTTTATACTTGAGTATGTCTGTTGACCCTGTTAAGCAAAAGAATTTAGTGTCTTCCTTTTTAAATGTTTTAGTTTCTTTTCTCTCCTGTCCCCTATCCACACTTCCTATTATAGCAAAGCAGTATTTTTCTGGCTAATTATACTATTTAGCATATTTTTACAAAGTTAAGTAAAAAGGTGGTTGTGAATTAAAAGGGTGGTTTATAGTAGAAAATTTATTTTTTTCTTAAAGAATCATCAAGATGTAGAGATCTCTTTCCTAAGCGAAATCTTATTACTGTCACTCATATCCTTCCTATTCTTTGCCTGTGTTTGGCACTGTACCAACAAGTGACTCAGCACACCTAAGTGTCCCATGCCAACAGAGAGCATCCAGCCCATTAGAGACCTTAGTCAGCACACATTCCCAACAGCAGCCTGTCAGCCTTCAGCTCTAGGTTCTTTGAGCAAGTGCTGTCTCTTGGTTCTGGGGTCATTTTCTCAGTGTAGATATTTATTCTGAGAATGTCTCTCATTTCTTGAAAGTATATTAAAGTATATTTACCTTAAATCTTAAATTTACTTTGAGTAGTACGTTTATTATAACCCCACCTTTGAGAAAAGATGTCCCCTCATTTTAAAACAAATGTTCACTTTTTCACATTTATAGTCTCCAAATTTCTCAAAACAGAAAAGGTCAATATACTTTTCTGTATTGAAAGATATTTCCATATTTCACATTATACCTCTAAATACAAGTTTTCCATTTGATTACTTTTATGAGGCTTTTCTAATATACTCAACATATTAACATGTTTATACTTGAACAGAACACATTTCTATTAAATCATCTTTTCATTTTGTCCTTTCACTCCTTAAGCTGGTAATGCAGTAGAAGCACCCTACATTGGCAAAGAATAGGGAAGTGTCATAATATTTAACATCAGTAGTTCCTTCTTAAGGATTCAGCTGACAACATCTTCAGGGAGATCATTCATGCCACCACAGGTGTGTCTTGCCAGAATAACAGTGGCCACAATATTTGTGGCAACAGACTAACAATCTGCATAGCCTGATAAAAGGAATGGAAGATTGGTAAGCCATACAAAAAGGAAAGATGGAAAATAAGATGCTGAGATACCGTAATGGATGAGAGCAGCACAGAGGTCTTAGATAAACAGAATTATAAACAGTCACTGAATGAAACAAGTGCAGTAAAAACCACCCACATGGAAGATCTGCCAACCTCCATTTCTAATGTCACTGATAACTTCAAAGAGAAAATTAAATGGAGTTGCAAAACCACCAGAATGCAAGGATGACTTGCAGGATCTATAAGCAACTAATAAGCTGTAGTTTGCCAATGTCTGCTTTAACTGTCAAGATCTAGGACCACTGAAATGAACAGTGACAAAGCTCTAATCGAATGCAGGAGCACCAGACAGAAGTAGGACATTGTGTCCTACTGTAAGAGTTTATGCTATATCCTCAATTTTCAGATAATATGAAAGCAGCATGTGCATCTCTCTTTTTCAGCTGCCTGTGTTTTCCGGTTTGGTTCTCTAATTTTAATGTTGAACACTGGAACTAACAGACAGGGAAACAATTACTCCTTTACATTCTCATCTTGTTTTTTCTTTATATAAATATTTTTCTCCGTATAAAAAACAATTCTTCTCTTTCTATAACCTGCAACTCTTCACAAATTTGGCATAAGTGAAATAGACCAAAAATCCTCAAGCTCCAGAGTGCACTATTAGGGGTACAGAGGCATTTCAAGATGGTAAATGATGTGGAAGAAACAGAATCAGCCCACAGTGGTATTAAAAAAAGAAGTTCATAAACATCTAAAATTACATAAATTAATTAAAATCTGTATTAAAACCTGAATTAAAGCCTGTATTGGCCTTACAGTACTCCTCCAGTATAACAACACTTATCCTTAAGTTTCTGGCTATGGATAGTAAACGTATAAGATGCAGAAATTCCTCCACCTTCCTATTAGTGATGAAGACACCTGAATTCTGAAACATTTCCAAACTCTCATCAATGGACACATTTACACTTCCCCCCTCCCCTGGCTAAGTACTAGTAGAATTACATACACTTAATGCAAACTAGCAGAATAACTGAAAAAAACCCCAACCCACTACTAGACTGTGCCTGTAGAACAGGCTTTCCTAAACTGATATTTGAGATGAATTCATGATTAAATACTTTACAATATGCTTACACACAGAGCTTCAGAGAAAAAAATAACATAGTAAGGATTCAGATGTTAAGCATCTGTAATCCAGTTCACATAAACATGACAGAGTGGAGAACATATAGATATACGTAAGTAGTAATAAATAACTGAGGGATTTGTAAATAAGGGTTTTAATAAGTAATTCTTCAAGAAGGATGAAGTAGAGGAGAACCCTACACAGCAAATAAAACCTATTGTCAGTTGCTGTATCTTGTGGACATAATGGTGTGGATGAAGATTTTGCTGTTTTCAATGAGGTAAAAAAGTTTACATGTGTGTGGGAGACTTTCATCCGCAACAGCTTCTGAAATTCATTGCACGCAGTTCCAGGCCAAGTGTCAGTACTGGCATAGAAGATGCCAAGAAGCTTGTCCGTTTCAAAAATGACAAATAATAAATTTTTTTCACTTCTATCAAAAAGTTCTTCTGTACAGATACCCCTAAAATCTGATATTCTGATTTTTCATTAATAATGTTTAGAGTTCCAAATTTTGTGCATTTAGTGGTACCTCTTACAAGATATAAATATTCATCATCTTCTATTTGTGGGATACTAGCCAGAGCTTGGAATTTTTATACTTTCAGAATCTAGTCTTTAGGTGATTGACATACCTATGGATTATTTTTTTTTTAAAACCTAGACTGACTTTAGAAACAGCTACATTCTGTTCAGAGTTTCAGGGGGAAAAAAACAACCCTGAGCTTGGACAAAGGGCAGAAGTCATATAAACAGAATCAGAACAGCTCATTGTCTTTATTTGAAACCACCTTACTCCACATTACAGAAAGTCAGGCTGGCAACATACATCCTACTCAGAGTTAGGGTCAGTGACTGAAATTGGCTCAACGTAAAACAGCTGCTTAACAACAAAAGCTAAGTGAAATCAACCATGGTTTGAAAAATGCAGTTTACTACTTTTAAAAACTTACTAGCTGCCAGTTAGACTATGAGGTTCAAATAACATACCCTTCTTCTGTCTAGGCAGGGCATGTGCTGTAAGGCCCTTCTGTATAAAGCTCAACTCTGACCTTCTGTAAACTCATTTGTGAAACACTGTTAACAATATTTGCTGAAATGGGAACATGAAGCAATGGCAAGTTGAATAGTGCACAGAATTATTACCAGAAATTACAAAACCAGAACTTCTGTCATTTAGTAGTTAAACCCTTTGCTTATGCAGTGGAGCTGCATAAGCAGCTCAGAGGAAGGGAGGCTGAAGAGACTGCCTGGTAGAAAACAGTGTTATGAAGCTGTTTTGCTTCTAATCACCCTTCAAACAATTTTTCCTGTGTATTACCCACTTGACTAGACTGGACACGATACAGCTACATCCTCCACAAACCAGTTTGTAAACCAAACATCTCTGTGCTTCATCCCTTATTCGGGAAATGCTAGATACATGTCAGGATTGCTGCAAGCAGATGTGGGAGCATAAGGAGGAAAGGACACTATGCACATATCAGATAAAGGACTGAGAAAACCTCTGTAGCCAACGTACAGCAACTGTCTCTAGTTCTTTGGGTTTGTTTTGCTTTATGGAGTCACAAATACTTGTTTTTTATCAGGTAAAGAAAAAATAGTGGCAAAATTATCTCTTTTCCCTTTCTTATTCTCAGAATAACTAGATTACTTTCACCAAAGCTTTAAAAAAAGTTGAGGCAGAACATGTTATCATCTTAGCTCTAGCTACAGACTTGGAAATTAAAAGCTTATCTTTATCCCCAGCAAGGAGTCATGTAAACAAACCAAGAACAAAGCATAGAGGAAAGGAAGGATGAAGAAGAACCTGAGAATTGCAGTGTCCCTAATCAGGTCAGAAGAAAATGTGTTCCTTCTCTCAGAATCCTAAGATTGCTGAAGTTGGGCATCTAAAGCAAGTTCATATTAAGAGAACATTTCTCCTTCTCCTCCTCAAAAAAAGAAAGGAAATAGCTCCAAAACTAACTAGTGAATACACATATACATGTACCCAAGCCATTATTCTACTGTTCAAGTGGAGTAACTTATACATGAGTCATTCATTTCTGCACACAAAAAAGCCATATTTTCAAGTCCCTGCGATGAATCAGTTGTAGCAATTTTGAACTAGTTCTCACACATTTTAAATGAATGCCCTAACATCAACCAAAACATAAGCAAGCACATGCGCACACAAACAACAGCTCCTCTGCCACAGCCTAACTTCATATGGATTCATATAGTACAGCACATACTCTCTAGATCTCCCTTAACCTCTTGCCTTTTACTGCTCTGCTTCTGCTGTGTTCTAGAGGCTGACAGGTATTGGGTCTTCAGAGCATGTCTATAGAGTCAGGCTCTGTCACCAAAATAGATGATCTCTTGCCTAAACTGCAAATACTGCTTCAGGATCCAAGTTACAGTTATGACTCCAAACAGCTTAATGGTTTGGGGGGACAAAGCTATGTCAATACAGCATAACTGATGTTGACCAACAGAACTTAAAGTTAGGCATTAACAAAAGTGACACCTGCAGTGGATGGTCAACTATGATGCTACTGAGAGTCACTCAGGTGACTAACTTCCTAAGAATTTGGATATAAGACCCCAAACTATTTGCAAGCAGATGTTTTTAACTGTACAGTTTGCTATAGGATCAAGGTCTAGGACAGCAGGAAATAATACCACAAATACAGAGAAAAGAGAAAAAGGGAAAAAGAAAGTTACAGCTGTGGAACTCCAGAAGATACATTTATTAAACCATACTTATCCCTTTAGTTTCTTCTTTACAGTATTATAAAAAATTGGATGCAGCAGCCAGAGAAGGCAGTGAGGTCTGTTATATGCAGTTCCATAAGTAATTTGCTACCAAATGCTTACGCATTTTTTTGCAAAATGTGACTTTTGTTCTTGGAAAATTCTTGTATAAACCACAATATATATTATTATTCATTTTTTATGTTATCAAAACTATTATGATAATTAGCATAAATTTGTCTTTCATAATACCAGTTGATTGACTTTTCAAATTGACAGAGTAAAAAGAAACACATTAGAATATGAATATGAGCAAACGACTTCTTATATAAATATCAAAAGTAACAGAGGTCCCTTTAATAGCAGTATGGCTGCATAGCAGCAGAACAAGGAAAATAAAGACAGACATGGCACCTTTTATTTCTTAAGGCTTTCAAGCATTTATTACTGAAATTAGACATCTGTGATAATCTAAAGTAAGCTTTACATGTTTGACAAGTCTGCTGACAGTTATCTTAGAGTAAAAATGATGCTCTGTATCATTTAGCTTGGAATTGGTTTGTGCCTGGGATATAAGCTTGTAAATGTTAATACAAAACCTAACGAGACAATTTATTCCCAAATAACAACATACTGATTAGATGACAGTGTGCAAAACACTGCAGAAGCTCATCACTCATTAAAATCAGAGAAGCATATCATAGGCTAAAAAAGTGTAAATTGCCATTAGAATTGACAAAAACAGCCTGTGGATGATAAACAGATTTTACTATATAAACTATTGGACTCTTGAAATTTACTTGGTGCGTCTCTTTCAATTTCTTTTCTCCTCTAGTTTAAGAGGTGCATTTGACAAATTTGTGTTTTATTAACCACAGTAATTGAAGCCAAATGCTCATCAATGGTGGATAGGCTTCTTAAGAAGCCTAGTGCAACAGACTCTTTTCTCTTCGCAGGAGGACCTCACACACACAAAAAGCACCCAGCAAAATTTGGGGACGTACAATATGGGGGTTTCCCTGGCTCCCTACTCGAATTCAGCCGATCCACGGAGCACTCGCTAGAGGTGACGGGTGCATCCGCGGATCCCAGCCTCCATCTGCAGCTGCACCCCGGGAAGAGCGAGCAGCGAGACCCCTCCCGGAGGGCGTGGAAGACGGCGACGCTCCGCGGCGGGTCACGCCTGTCTCCTCCCGACCCGGGCTGTCCGGGAGCGCCCCGATACCCCGGAGGAGCGCTCCCACCCCACCCCTAAACATCCCAGCTCTCATCCGCGCGCCTTCACCGCACCGCCCCGAGGCCCCCGCTCGTAATCCCCGCCTTAACTACCCCGGTACTTCTGACCCCGGTACAAGGGCCCGCAAGCCACCGTGCCCGTGCCCCCCACCCCGGCAGGTTAATAACCCCCCAGCCCCTCCCACCGCTCCCCCCTGGCCTACAAAACACCCTCCCCTTCCCCCACCCCCGCCCGCCTCAGCCCGGGCGCCGCCGCTTCTCCCCTCGCATCGCCACCATTACCGTGAAGGGGATGTCCTCAACGCTGCCCACCGAGTAGCAGTTGTCCCCGGGGTTGACGGCACCGGTGAGCACCTGGTGGAGATGCATCGCGGCCCCCCCTCCCCGCTCTCCTGGGGACGGCAGCGTCGCGGCCGCCGCCTCCGCCGGCAACGAGCGGACGAGACCCGGATGGCTCCGCGCTCCCGCCCGCCCGGCGGGCCGAGGCCCTGCTCGCTGCCGCCGCGAGCGCGCGCCAGGGAGGGAGGGAGGGGAAGGAAGGAAGGGGGGAGGCGGCGCACGCGCCGGGCAGCGCCTGAATCAGGTGAGGCGCGCGCAGGCACCGCCTCTGCGCGAGCCGCGGCCGTTGGGGAGCGCCGCTGTGCGCGCGCCCGCGAGGCAGCTAAAGGTGTGGGGGTGGGGACGGGGGGCTGGGGCACAGCCCGGCCTGTCAGTGCGAGGCCCGCCGCGAGGGGGTCGAGCCGGCAGCTGCCCGCGCCGGGCAGCCTGAGGCGGGCAGTGTAGCGGCTAGGTTTAAAGGAGAAAAGGGAGGGACGGCTAAGGAGCCGCGGGGTGCGGTGCGCTTGGCTGACGCCTCGAGGTGAGACGGTGGCAGGGCGCCTCAAGGGGCGGGAGGGAGGAGAGAGAGGAGTGGGGGGGATCTATCTGCTGCTGCAGCGCTCCGGCCGTGAGGCGGGCTGGGGAGGCGTGTCCCCCGAATCAGGAGCGGTAAGTGTGCTGCGAGGGAAGTGTCTCCCGTCAGAGGAGAGGCTGGGCAGTGCCTCGCTGGCTGGAAGTCCGCAGCTGCACCGGCGAGCCGCGCCAGCACGGCGGGCTGTGAGGGGGTGTTCTCAGCTGGCCAGGTGCTCTGTGCGCCGCCGGCCTCGCACTTCGGCCTTTCATTAGTTATATATAGTGCTTCTGAGGATGGTTGGTTTTTGGTTTTTGTTTGTTTGTTTTTTTCATTACGGATCCTCACGTTTGGTCATATCACAGAGAGCTTATGAAGCTCCTGGGAATCCATGAGCGTCCCTCCAGTTGCCGGTGATACTGCCTACAGCGGCTACACGGAGCCTACCAGCAGCTGCTGACGAGCGTGCTGGCTGTGCAGCGCCTATCTGATCCTTGAGGGGTTGTACTTAGTTATTGATTCAAGAATGGGGCCGACATTACAAGTCAGAACTGCTTTGTGTCAGTGAGAAAGAGACAATGTTTCAGGGTCGTTGTAAATGTCCATTTACAGATAGTTGGTGAGAAAATTACTAGTACTTGATGCTAAAAAGAACAATATGAGAAGGTGGGGGACTGCCTTGTTTGATTAAAGTGTTTGGTTGCATTTTGTGCACATTATGTGACCTCACAGAAAATATGGTGAGGCTTTTGCTGCTTTATTTGTAATAACTGCCAAACACAGTTGAAAACAAAAGCCTTTAAATGTGCCTATCCTTTTCTGTCTCAGAGGTGTGAAGAAGGCTGGATCCTGAAAATTGGTCGGAAGGGATTCTAAACTCTGAAGGGAAAAAAAAATACTCTGTATACAGTGTGCCATGATATAAGGAAAATTCTCCATTTTCTTGTACTACGTCAGTACGGTAGTCCTGCAGTGGTATTACTGGTGATAATGATTGAAGCTGCAAAGCTCAATCTCCTTTATGGCAGTTTTGCCTCAGTCAGGACTGCAAGATTTATCTTGCCTTATACTGCTTCTTGAAAGTGTCCATCTCTTACTGAATAAATGAGTTTACTCAGGATGTAGAGGTAAATGAAGACATAATCAAGTTACCTTTGAATGGAGAAAACATTGTTATCATAACACTTAAGATTTGATCTACTTCCAGGCTTGTTAAAGGCAATCTCTCTTTAAAGGGAACAGTATCTCTGGCTGGGGTGAAAGGGGAAAAAACCATTTTGATTTTCAGTTGACCTGGTTACATATGAAACCACTGTGTAATGTTCATATGCTTCCACTGATACTTACTGTTCCATAACTTTTCTGATTGAAGGCTCTTCCACATAAAATGTATGCTAACTTATAACTGATTTTTATTTTGGATAAGATTTTTTTCAAATGCATGCAACAAGACTTAGAGGCAAAAGCAGTGTGGTTTTTTGGTTGGGTTTTTTTTTTTTTAAATCAGTGGAAAAAAGTCCAACTAATGTCTGAAAAAACAGCTGGCTCTTGAATTGGCACAGGCAGTCATAATATTAAGTAGGATGGTAGGAGAACAGTATGATCTAAAGGAAAGCATTTTCCTTTCTTAGGTGTAGTAAAGCTATCTGGTTTTGATGGCAAAAAGTCTTTAAGTGAAAGCAGAGTACCTGCAGGACCAGTTCAATCTTCCTGGGTAACAGACATGATGAGGGAGAGTTTTGGTTTTCAGCCCAGTTTTCTGTTACCTAATTAGAGTAAGACTGCCAGTAACCCTTGGGCATGGCAACTGTGAGATAGACTTCCATCTTATTGCTTGGGTTGGTAAGAAACTTTTCACAGTGTTTGGCTTGTGTGGTGCCCCAGTTCTACTGAGACCGCTGTGAGACAGAGAATGCGTGTTACCCTGAAGCAGGTAAAGTTCCTCTTTAAAGTGAAAATAATGCCAAATTATGGGCTTAATAGTAAAATCCTCTATTTGTAGCTGTGGAAACCTATAGACATAGTCAGCTCTGTGCATAGCGCTTTGAGCAAGAATCATTCTGCAAGTATCTGCAGATAAGGCCTTCACATTCTTCCTGAAAACAAGTATTTTCACCTGAGTTTTGTTGACAGATTGTTTTACTTACCTTAATTGATTCTACCTTATTAGTGACTTAAATACCTCACATTAATTTTCAGTGCATGTAACAGTGATTTCTATGCCCAAGAGCGTGAAGCAATCTCTCTCTCATATATATATATTAAAATAAAATAATTTTTAAAAAATCTAAGGGGCCTTCATTTTCTTTATTTTTCTTTTCATTCCTGACTATCCTGTTGCTTTGTTCAATTACTTTCCTTTATTTTTAACCCTAAGAAAAAGTACCTGCAGTACTTCTGCTGGAGTCTGTTTGCCCAGGAATTCCCTGCTTTGGCTTGAAGTTAACTGGAGTTGTGGGAGGGGAAGTTCTATTACCTCAGGAGAGTGGCTGCTGTATAGAACCAAAAGGTCTGTTTAATTCATGCTAATAAGCTGCAGTTAGAGCTGCCTTAGGTGGAGTTTTAAGAATGTGTTAGGAATGCTGAGGGTACTTTGCTCTTGGCTCTGGCTAGCAGGATGGGTTAGATGACCTCTCAAGACCTTGTCTGCATCATGTATGAGAATGACTGTACTGGTTTGCCTTCTGCTTCTCCAACTACAGGGAAAGGAAAAAAAGAATAAATCTATAGGTATTCAAAGGTTGAGACTTTCATCATCTTTGCTGCTGCTTCCAAAAAGAGAGGGAGGCAAAGGAAAGAGGTCCAAATTTAGAAAACAGACACTGAACTACACAGATGCTATGGAGAAATGACTTGGTTCAATTTGCTGTAGGAAGAAGTATTTTCACTTGGCAAAAGGTGGTATTATATAAAATAATCAGAAGGAAATACCATGTTTTGATATAGAAACCATGATTACATATAAAAATTCTAGGTTTTTTTCTAGTTTTGCTTAGTGGTAAAAGATAGGAGAATTTTTGCCCTTTGGCAAAAGGTAGAGTGTTTTATGGGAAGGGAGAAAATTCAAAAGACTATACTGTGAAATTTGCATGGGGAAGAAATCCTAAAGCACATGCAAAAGAAATGTGCTGCACACAGCCTAGGGAAAGAAAGCAAGACTCTTAAGAGGCATCATGCAAGATAAATACCTATGCTGGACTGCCTTTTATTTCAAAGGTGAAATACTACACTCCAGCCTTGGTATCTTGAAACCTGAAGAACATACCCTGTTTTGACCACTCCGTCAGTTTTCGGTACTCCTGAAGACCTTTACCTTTCCACAAGAAACAGAGAGCTTCTGAGGACAATGCTTTTATGATTCTGTGAATATTTTCTTCATGATTCATGATGATTGTCTCAAATAGTCACTGCATTCTTGAATAAATTCTATTTTTCCCTGAAGAAAAGCTACTTGCCTGTTTTTCTCTAGAACTCAAATTCAGCTGTTAACTTAGCTTGGCGAAAATAATGTGCTTCAATCCATAAGATGCAACACCTGTTCTCTGCTATTAATTTCTGAACTGTAATGTGAGGGAGTTTTGTTCTATCTTTGTTATTACTGATAGAACAAGATTGCCCCCATAATGATCTTAATTTGTAAACTGTTGTTCATTGTGTATTTCTGTAGAAGACCTTAAAGGCATTCACCTGTGAAGGATGGTCACTTCTTCTGTACTCCTGAAAAGACCTTGCTACAGCACAATATCCTTGCTTGGATATTTTTAAAAGATCATGTTAATAGAAACTGGTAGTCTTGCTTCTCCAGGGGTATCTAAATGGTGAACACTTCTGGCAGTGCACAGGTGTCTAAACATTTCCCCCCTGTCTGGTCCCTTGCTGTCCTGTAGAGTAATCACCCACACTTCCAATTTTAAAGAATAAAAACATAAAAACCAATAGCATTAAAAATTACAATGAAAATGAAACTTTTCAAGAATTCTTTTAAACCACTATCAGTTACTTGTGGAGGAAAGAACTAATGATTAAAAGTTCTTAAGCTATTAAATGGTGGGGTGGGGAAAAGGACAGATAGCTTAAACAGCACAGATGAGTTGAGGCACTTATTCGGAGGTGCTGACTTTTTCCATGGCTAAGGAGAAGGCTATGTCTAGGAGTGCTGTCTCTTAATTCCCTTCAGAAGCTTCAAGGCTTTTGTTTTCGTGCCAGTCCATCTAATCATGATGGCAGTTCCAGACAAGTAGAGTTTTTTGGGGGGAGTCAGATAGGATTTTTCGAAGAAATGACTGAGTTGTTTCATGATTGTTCAGTTGTAAGTACTGAGATGCTCAGAAAGCAGAGACAGAATAAACATAAATTACTCCTAGTAGTGATACGTGGCATGACGTTGGACTTTAATGACATAGGATTGAGTATTAACTAGTTCCGTTGGCTGAATTTATTCTGTGTGGTCTCTGCTAAATGCTTATGCTATACAGAAATTTAGTGAAACTTTTAGTGAACAAGCACGTTTAGAATAATTTTCTTAGTGTCTGGATCCTAATATACAGTAGGAGGCACTGTTGTTTGAATATAAATATTTTTCTTCAGATGGAAGAATTAATACTTCATACTCTTGCAGTTCTGATAATCTGTGTTTCTTGCCTCTATATGTCTTTCAAGTATCTGGAAAATAGAATCCCTCCTGTGAAGTCACAAATGACCATGTGCAGTTAATTCTAAGTACATGTTCTTTAACTTTCACTCTAAATGATGATTTAGTAGAATGACGAATTATTTTATTGTCAATTGCACACAAATAACTTTCCTGACATATGAACAAGCATTCTGTATCACTCATACTGAGTGTTCTGATGGCACTAGGTGTATATTAAAGATGTTTGGGGAATTTCCCCTGGTCAGCTTTTATTGAGGAAAAAAACAAAACAAAACAAACCTCAGATGCATACTGAGTCATATTGTGCTGCAGCAAAGATTTCAATTCTGCATCTCTCACAGGCAGACATTTCTGTCCTTAAGGAGGTAATGAAAGGTGGTGCATAGGGTTATTTATAGCACAGGCTCATATCCAGGAATGGGAGGACACCAGAAGAAGATTCCCGTTATGAACTTCTGTTGACAGTGTTTTCAGGGACAGACCAGATCTTCAATACTAACTGTTTTATAAGCACCATAGGAACAATTCTGCAGTGAAAGCTGAGGAAGACTTGAATTAAAAACCCTTCTGGGGAACTTAAGGCAAAATATTTTGGACTGACATTTGAAAAGCTTGTCATCAGTTTAGGTTTGTGTTGCTTTCTCAGTAGCTCTTGTACTGTGTATTTCTTCAACTTCAACGTGCCTTGTCACTAATATATCCTAACTTTATAAGATAGCTATTATTTTTCTAATAAGAAAAAGAATCTGTAAGGGAATAATTTTTCTCTTGTATTATTTTGCTTTCCACATGGTACCCTTCTTGAATTTTACTGGCACTTATGTAGACTATTTTTAAAACGACATGTGCATCTGCATGTTACATACTGTGTCATTTTGCCTAACTTACTTTCTACAGGTACCTGAATGTATCCTAAACCAACATATTCTTAAGACTCACTGGCTTTTGGTAAGACCTTAACTACCTTAAGCCTGTTCGAATATTATCTATGCTTCAAAAGATTGTAGTATGGGTTTTTAAGTTGTAAGTAAAAACCACCAAGCTCTTAACATTGTAGCTGTCACTTTTGCTTCCTTTGAACAGCAGATGCAAATAAAGTATGCAATCATTGTGGATTTAGCTGTTGAAAGTCACTATGAACCTCTTATATTCTTCTGTTTGCAATATTAAAAACCAATAAACACGATCTTTCAATTTAAACGTGTATTTGCATTGGGTGAGGAAGAGGAGTGGAAACAGTATCCACACTGTTTAATTTTTGTCCTCTATATGCTCAGCAGAGCCTCTGAAGAGCATATGTGAGCAACAGCTCATGTAGAGTACCTAGCTAGGTCTTTCAGACTGCCCTCTGGAACATCTTCCTAGTTTCTTGGCTATACAGAATCACAGAATTGTATAGGTTGGAAAAGACCTTTAAGATCAACAAGTCCAACCGTAAACCTAACACTACCAAGACCACCACTATACCATGTCCATAAGCACCACATCTACACATCTTTTAAATGCCTCCAGGGATGGTGACTCAACCACTTCCCTGGGCAGCCTGTTCCAATGCTGGACAACCCTTTCAGGGAAGTAAAATTTCCTAATATCCAGTCTAAACCTCCCCTGGCGCAACTTGCCATTTCCTCTCGTCCTATCACTTGTTACGTGGGAGAAGAGACCGACCCCCACCTCGCTACAACCTCCTTTCAGGTAGCTGTAGAGAGCAATAAGGTCTCCCCTCAGCCTCCTTTTCTCCAGGCTAAACAACCCCAGTTCCCTCAGCCGCTCCTCATCAGACTTGTGCTCCAGACCCTTCACCAGCTTCGTTGCCCTTCTCTGGACATGCTCCAGCACCTCAATGTCTCTCTTGTAGTGAGGGGCCCAAAACTGCACACGGTATTCGAGGTGCAACCTCACCAGTGCCGAGTCCAGGGGCACGATCACTTCCCTAGTCCTGCTGGCCACACTATTTTTGATACAAGCCAGGATGCCATTGGCTTTCTTGGCCACCTGGGCACACTGCTGGCTCATGTTCAGCTGGCTGTCAACCAACACCCCCAGGTCCTTCTCTGCCAGGCAGCTTTCCAGCCACTCTTCCCCAAGCCTGTAGCGTTGCATGGGGTTGTTGTGGCCCAAGTGCAGGACCTTGCACTCAGCCTTGTTGAACCTCATACAATTGGCCCCAGCCCATCAATCCAGCCTGTCCAGGTCCCTCTGTAGAACCTTCCTCCCCTCAAGCAGATCAACACTCCTGCACAACTTGGTGTCATCTGCAAACTGACTGAGGGTGCACTCGATCCCTTCGTCTAGATCATTGATAAAGATATTAAACAGGACTGGCCCCAACACAGAGCCCTGGGGGACACCGCTTGTGACTGGCCACCAACTGGAGTAAACTCCATTCACCACCACTCTCTGGGCCCGGCCATCCAGCCAGTTCTTTACCCAGTGAAGAGTACACCCATCCGAGCCATGAGCAGCCACTTTATCCAGGAGAATGCTGTGGGAAAACGTGTCGAAGGCTTTACTGAAGTCTAGATAGACAACATCCACAGCCTTCCCCTGTATGTTTCAGCTGGAGAAGCATATCAGGGAATACATTATGAAAAGAGGTGTGTAAAATAAGACTGTGAATTTCTCTCTTGTGCAACATGTCACAATTCAGTCTAATGGACGTACTGTGTGCCAGTTGCTGGGGTTTAATTTGGTTTGGTAATTTTTTGAAGGTCTAATCTTTAACTCCTAAGTACCCATGCCTATAGTGTAAACGTCGTGGCCTTGTTGACACTCGAGCTGAAACATTGTTAATTAACCCAATGGCATTTTCTTGTGTTGAGAACAACAGTGCAATGTATCTATATAGGCTGTGGCTTAGGCAGTACGCATGTGTTTACTGTGGTAATTTTGGGACCACAAGTATTTAATTTGCTTTATGCATTTCCAGTGAGCCTGTCAGGACAGATATGAATAATTTGAAATTAAGTAAAATAGTTACCAATATCCCTTCTTACTAACATAACTCTGAGGCATCTCTCACCAACTCTGCTTAGTGATGAAATTTATTTTTAAAACTTGAAGGAGGTTCTCATGTCTAATTGACTTTTAAAAAGCTGAGGATATAAACAGAGCACATATTTAGTAATAACTGGGACTGTACAAGAGTCTGATATTCTTCCCCCCTCCCCATCAATCAGAGTAAAAAGTTGAAAATACAAAATCTCCTGTGAAATGGAAAATTTTAAATAAATATTTTTAAGGATTTTTTAATTATTTTTTTTCCAAATACGTCCAGTTTGGCTGCCTTGCAGCCCTAAGATCAAAGAACTGATATGCTTCTCCAGCTGAAAACTAAATTCATTGGAATCAGTTCCACTGAATATTATTCAGCTGTTTTTTATCCATTTGAAAACGGTCTTAGTGAAGTAAACTTAGGAGGTAGTAAGCAACAGTAACACGAATGAGCAGGCTTTCAGTGAGTTAGGTTTCAGTTACTGGCATTTTCTTAATGAAAGAAATGTCAAATTATAATTTTTAGTATTTCTTTAGCTAAAAATAAGAACATTTTAGAGACATAGAGTCCTGTGTAGTGTCAGTTGTGGATTGCCTGGTTAGGAAAGGGACTGATATATTTGCTTGATGTTTGACTCAATGACTTCTGATGAATGGGACTTCTAGATGCTACTTTTGTGTAAGTGCTAGTAGCTGAAGTGGCAAGTGGGCAGTTTACTCGGAGCACTTAGAGACTTATTCAGAAAAATAGACTGGGATTTTACTTTTCTTTGGTCTTTTGACAGTGAACATGTAAGATCTTTAATATATGTCCTGGGGAGCTTGTAATTGAAGTTGTTATCTTGATTTATATTGTTTCCATAGTTTGTTTTTTTCAGAGTACTAAAAAGCCCTGCAACTGAGACCTCCAGATACCCTTTCTCACTGAGCCCATTTAGTCATAGGATATTTTATCTAGAACTGTTGCTATCCTAATTTCTTTTTCAGGAAGGCAGAAGTTTGTTGTCTTTGCTTGGGAGAGTTAGTGAGCCTAACTGCCATGTAGTTCACTGAACTTCAGCAGAGGTTTCTTGATTTAACTCCTGCTCATAATTTGTGTCCACAGAAGAGCCTTTGAAAATTTCTTGCAGTAATACATAAAGAGCATTAATATTTAAGGTATATGCACTATATATTTGTAAATTCTGGAAGTGGCATCTAAGGAGCATATTTCATGAGCAAAGTGCTATCTATATATTCAGTTGCTAAAATAAATCATGCATCATATAAGGTTTCTCAGAGGTAGCAGTAGGTTTAAGGATGACACATGATCTGCGAAGCTCTATGAACTTCATAGTTTTGAACTGGTGACTGACTTATTCTTTTGTGGGGTTTGTATTACTCATAATAATAAAAAGCAAGTTACTGTTGACAATATACTGAATGTATTTCCCAGAAGATTATACAAAGGTACTAGAAGGTACAAAGAACAACTCAGCTCTTTGTACCTTCTCTCCAAAGAATGTGAGAGGTCTGTACACGTTTCTAACTGTGCAGAGACAGTTAAGGATTGTTGATTCCTGTGTCAACATATTGATAAGGAACATGTGGATTTTACTCTAGTGTTCAAACTTATCTGCAGAATGCTGCGGTATGTGTTAAAGTAAAATTTGCTTGACTCCTTACATGGCATTGAGAATTTCTAGGATTATTCTGGGATGTGAACTGTGTATTCTGATCTTGCAGACAATTCTGAGATTGTAATAAAGATGTATGCTTATGAAAAACATCCTCTGGGTTCCTACAACTGCAAACAGGATATGAGAAATGAACTGAATGCTAGCCATGATTAATTATGCTATGCAACGAATTCACTGAAAGTGTGCTCTGGCTATCCAGTCACATACCTTAAATGAAGTCAAGATAAAAAGTGAAATTTGGGCCTAAATAAATGAATAGGTTTTGCCAGTGACTTTGTTGGTGGGAAGAGTGTTTCAGGTTTCCTTTAATTTGTGTATATTTCTTTGGGGTTTTGTTGTGCTTTCTTAGCTCATGTCCTCCCCCCGCCCCCAGTTTCACCTTTCCTATCATTTTTTCCCCCTCCATCTCCCCAAACTCTTGAATGCCTTAACTCAGTTTAATCAAATGCTGAAGTCCTTTGTACATATTATGGAACTTCTTGACAGGGTAGAGAAGAGAGACTTTAATTAGGCCTCCACTGATGGAAAAGCTGCAGTGAGAGGCCGACAGTTCTATCTTGTTTGGCACAGGAGGAAAATTAATGGCAGTACCTTTGGTTAGAGGAAGGAAGTGATGTTGTTAAAGAGAAGGTTGATGTCCCAAGGGACATGGCAGGGCAGTAAGAAGGAGACTGAGGAAGTGGCAGCCCAAGGGCAGGCTTCATTTGATCCACTGCTCATCTCACAGAACAACAACTCAACCCAGAAAAGGGGTCCTTTAGTGCTGCCAGCCAAATGCATGTGGCAGCTGGGTTCTTGACCTGTCTCGGATTCAGTTTATTTTGGCTAAATTAGAATGACTGAATTGGGGTTATCTGCTTTTGTCCAAAAAGCAGCGGGAAATGTTACTTTTGTAGTTGTTGAAGGAGTAATGAAAAACCTAGCTGTTCGTTGTGTACAATGTAAGGAGAAGCTAGTATTGAGTACTCATTACCATTGAGTTGAGTGGTATGTGCCGAACACCTCTGACAGGTCAGCAAAGTGTACGTGTGTTGTGAGGGTGTGCACAGGAGTAAACGAGTTAAATGATGGTGATATTTGCCAGCAGCGTGATATGGAAATGCTGCCCACTGCATCACACAGATCTGCTACCATCTGTTCACAAAGGTTTGCTGCATTGAGAGGAACAGAAAATTGTATAATTTTCCTTATGTTAAAGCTTGTGGAAAAACTTGCTTTTGTTTTTTTCTCTGGATATTTATTTTCTCTGAATTCAGGTCAAGTCTCTTTATTCTTAATATTTTGAAATTTCCATGGATGTTATAAATTTAAGTAAAGGAGCCTTAGTTACGTAAATAATATTTTCTCCTGTATCTGAGCAACATTGATTTTTTTTGTTTGTTTTGTTTTGCTATTCCAGCAAATATGTAAACCCAGTAACCAAGGTAGCAGGACAAGCAGTCTCTTATTTGGCCGATATGGTATTTTTTATATCCTATTGATAATGTACCCAAAAGGGATCATTTCACAATGACCTTGTAGTCATAGTTATCAGACTATCAGACAGTCTATATTTTGATTTTTAGAGCTAAGCAGATCAAATAGAGTAATCACAATTGCTGCCGCATTTGTTACTGATGGAGGTTTGCCATTATTCTTGGCCAAATAACCTATTTAAAACAGTTTTACTTTTAGTACTGACTGTGCAGCCCAACCAAGGCTGTGGGGTGGTCTGTTTGTACAGGGTCTCAGACTACCAGCCTTTAGTATCAGGTAATATATTGTAAAGGTAAGGTCAGCTGGTCTTAAATACAAGTTTTTGTTAAGAGGACCAGCTGTGTCATAGCAAGTATGAGTAGGACTATTCAGCATCTTTAACTATGTTCCCATCTGCAAATAGCTGTTGCTGCAAGTAGAGGGTTAGGTCAACCTTGAATTTGGCCTGCTTTGTATCAAAGAGCCAAAGTAATGCTGGCAGACTCAAGAGCAGCCAAGTGTTCTCCATTTGACTCTTGAACTGGCAGCACAAAGATTAATTATTCCTATTATGTTTTGGCCCTAAATAAATAAATAAATAAATAAAACATTGAAAAGGAGAGATGCCTAGGAGAGATGGTTCAGCATTGCAAATGACTGGATTATTTGGTCCTGCCATGACCAAGAAATGCAGTAGATACAAATCAGCTACTTTGCAATCTAGGTAGATTATCATTTGTTATGGTTTATACAGGTTAATTTGATGCTTGGGTGCTTAGACCTCTAGCACCAGTGTTAAGCGTCCATCTGTGCAGTTGTCCTAATGAAGTAAAGAGCTCAGATTAATTTATAGAGCTGGCTGTTGACCAGAATCCCTGTTCTGTAGAAAACTCTGAAACATTTTATTGAAAAAATACAAACCAGAACAACTAAGAAGCAGGAATTCAAAAAATCAAATAAAGAAATGTTGAAGTAATAATTATTTTAAGTATTTGGGAGTATCAGACACTGAGCTGCCTGCAGTGTGATTTCCCTACCATTACCACCTAAGGTGGGTAACTTGGGAAACCTGGGAGCTGATGCTGCAAAAGCACCGGGAATCCTTTTAGTTCCAACTGCAGAGACTGAAAGTGACTCTAATATATTTTTTTAATGGGGAAAAGAGGTGAGAGGGTTTATATATTTTGCTATATAGAGCCCAAATACCTGAGGGAATTATCCTATTATCTGCACATATATGCAGATAAGACACATATGCAACACACATGAATTGCCAATGCATTTAAAAAAATGTATCTACAAGGTGGTCCATTTCTAAACTTTGATCTCTTGACCACTCCAACTTCCACAGAACAGAGTGGTTAAATGTTGCTGGCTTTTTCTCTTGTTTCCAGCTGAGAAAAACTGAACAGATGGGAGTAGGAGAAAAAATGACAAGCCAGCACAGACAGTGTGATTAATTTGTTGTGTTTTGGGGGTTTTGTTTTCTGTTTTTTTAATCTGGGAGGACAGTGCACTTACTGCAGAAAAGGCAGCAAAAATATACAAGTATGTTTTGAGTGCTGTTTGTCCACGTGTCAAAAATTTATTCAGTTGCTACCTGGATGTAGTGGGAAGGGAAACAGTCTGTGCTGCCATATTTAGAAAGCGTTGCATCCATAAGGTAATACGACCACCAGCATTTCAGAACTCTGACAGATGGTGTTAGCTGTGAGAAAGTTCTGTGATTTATTTGGTAAAATGTTTGTTGTGGTAACTGAAGAGCTTCAGACTCATTGGTCCAGTCAATGGTAGAAACCACCAGTGGTCTCACGAGATGTGACGCTGGACTTAAAGGAAACTTCTCATGACACTACTTTTCAGATGCAGGCCCAATGAGATGCAATTGTAAATTGTTTTTGCTCATAGTTCCATCTCAGGGTTCAGCAGACCTTAACTTTGCTATTTCAAAAAGCTGAAATATCTACTAAAAATATGAAAATTATTCACTAAATTTTCCTTTACTTTGTGTTTACCCTAACTGATCAAAAGAGAAATGAGTTTTCACTTTCATTAAATTCTCTCCTCCTCATTTTTGAACAAGCAGTAGGAAGCTTAGCCCAGGAAAGGGATATATAGTAGAAGAATCAAAAAGAAGGGGTGAGGGGAGCCTGGAACAATGCTGGATTCTTTTATTCAAATAACTCTTTGGGAACAAGATCTGCAAGGTGGTGTTCCGATGATCTATGCTAGCCAAAAAATATACCTTTGTATAGCTTTGTTCTCAGTTATGCTGTTCTCAGACATTTACTATTCAGTTTCTAGTTTAGTGTTCCAAAGTTCAAATCAGTCCCTCCTTGCTAGTAATTAGTAAGTAGCAATACTATGAAATAAATCAGAATAATTTCCCAAGGAATATTCTGGTAACTGCCTTGGAAAAATGACTAAGCATCCTCAGAGGCAGCATCACATAACAGATTATGTTCCAGGAAGGACATATACCGACAGAATGGATGTCTAGAGAGACACAACAGAAGCCTTTCAGACTTTTTATAAGCTTTTATAAGTCAAAGAAAATATATCCAGGGACATAGATGGTTGCAAATGAACTCCCCTCTGACTGGTAAAACTGAGAGTACAAAAACCATGGAATATCCAAGGCTTTTGCAATTTACATAGTCAGAATCACCTATTTAGGAATAGACCTTCCTATGTCAAGAAGTAATTATGGAAGAATTCTGCCTTCCTCAGTCTCGAGAGAGATAAGATCTTCAGCTTTGTCTATTAGTGCAAGTCAGGTTTTTAGCTGTTTTTTTCCAGAAGTGTGTGGATTTTGCTGTTGTGGAATTGACAGATGCCAGAGAACCTTCAGTCATGAAGTAATTTTTCTGATCCCAGGATATCTTTCTTGATGCTGTAATCAGCAGTGTGCCCAGGTAGACAAGAAGGCCAAGCCAGGCCTGATTAAAGCCAGGCCATCCTGGCTTGTATCAGAAATAGTGTGGCCAGCAGGACTAGGGAAGTAATCATCCTACTGTACTCGGCACTGGTAAGGCTGGACCTTGAATACTCTGTTCAGTTTTGGGCCCCTCACTACAAGAGAGACATTGAGGTGCTGGAGCGTGTCCAAAGAAGGGCAGCGAAGCTGGTGAAGGGTCTGGAGCACAAGTCTGATGAGGAGCAGCTGAGGGAACTGGGGTTGTTTAGCCTGGAGAAAAGGAGGCTCAGGGGAGACCTTATTGCTCTCTACAACTGCCTGAAAGGAGGTTGTAGAGAGGTGGGGGTCGGTCTCTTCTCCCAGGTAAAAAGTGATAGGACGAGAGGAAATGGCCTCAGGTTGTGCCAGGGGAGGTTTAGACTGGATATTAGGAAATTTTGCTTCCCTGAAAGGGTTATCAAGCATTGGAACAGACTGCCCAGGGAAGTGGTTGAGTCACCATCCCTGGAGGCATTTAAAAGATGTGTAGATGTGGTGCTTAGGGACATGGTTTAGTGGTGGACTTGGCAGTGCTAGGTTAACAGTTGGACTCGATGATCTTAAAGGTCTTTTCCAACCTAAATGACTCTATGATCAAGAAAAGTGTATTTGGAAAGAGCCTGTGCCAAAGAGATATTTTGGACCTTAATTAATGTAAACCACCACTGCTTTGCTGTCTTTAACAGACCTTTATCTGCTTACATCATTTCAGGATCATTCTCCATCTCATTAAAATGTTTTCCAAACCTCTCTCTCTCTCTCTCTCTCATGCATACATATATATCTCTTCCTTTTAATAAAAACATTAAATGCATATTTTAATATCTAATGAAAAATATAAGTATGGAGAAATATTGCAAGATAACTTTGCTAGCTTTTCCATGCTTTATTTTGACTAGACTGCTTCTGTTCATGTCACCTTGCCAGGTTTCTCGGAGTGAGTGATACATGCTGAATGTTAAAGTTGCATAGCACTGGGGAAAGGGAAGCAGTAACATACATATTTTGTGTACATATACATTACACATATATTGTCTACATATGACCCTATAGAGTTGCATGTTAGATGATGCCTGATGTTAAAATTAAATCACAGAATAGTAGACGAAAGGGAAACCATCATTCTATCCTCTGTCAGTCAACGTACAGCTTTCACAAAGGGAAGCCTTTATTAAGTAGGACATGCTGAGTTTGGAATGATGTGTGAAAGAAATGGAACCCCAGGTGATGGTATAAAACTTTATACTGAGGTGTACTGTTATTAGCGTAACAATTTTGTATTCCTTACACTTAATGTATTCTAGCAAGACTGTGAAAAAGAAGTAGAAAATGTATTCTTTTTGAATAATAATCAATTTTCAAGAATCAAGGGAATGGGTAACGCTCTAGTTTTTACCAACTAAAATATCAAAGAGTATAAAATTAGAATTACAAATGAGAGAAGAAAGTGCTTAAACTGCAAGGATAATCTTGATCTCAGTAGTTTTAGATTTAAAGTGATGTTTTCACAGCTAATAATTCCAATACAAAAAAGAACTATTTAGATATTGTACTTAGAAAACTGAATATTGAATATTGTTCTACTCTGGCAGAAACTATGTCTTATTTTATAGTGAAAACACTTTAAAAAGGTAGATTTTGTCTTGAATGATTTATTGTTTGTACATCTTTTGTTGATAAGTGATTAGAAGGCTGACAACGTGACACTTGACAAACCTCTTCCCTAAACCTGATGAAAGAAAATCCTTTTAATTCTTTTCCTTTAGTCAGGCTGAAATAGAGCGTTGCTTGTGGGAAGTTAATTTACTGGCAGCAAAAAAGAACTAGTTTATAGAATCTCACCTCTAAACCTCACTTACAGATCAACCACACAGACATACAAAGCACACTGAAAAGTTCTTGTCAGTGCTGGATTTTAGTATCAGTTGATAAAAAATGATAACAAAGGATCTGTTGATTTTTACCATAGGAGTGCATTGGCTTTTTTGTTCTATTTGACTCCAATTAGGTTGGTCTGTTCTCAGAACGACTGCATAGAGACAGTTGCTTTCATGTATTGTTATTCTATGGCAGGATTTTGTTGCTTGCTAAATTGAATCCTATTCAGTTAGAGTTGAGGCAGAGATAGTATTGATTCTTGGAAAAACACACAGAGCTCCTGGGATTCTGTACTCCCATTTATTCATCTGTTTAAATCATCTGGTCCTAAATATGTGGGTATTTTACGAAGGCTTGGGGATTGTCAAAGCATGCTGAAATATTTCCACCTGAAAATATGCGTAAAATGCAATAACTTGCTGCCTTTTATTGTAGAACATTAGTGACACCCAGTGGTTATATTTGGTTATGGACTAATATACGTGATAAAATTTATTCTAAGCCTTTTTTCCTTGTAAAACTGGAGCTCAGAGAAACCATGGAAAAACTGTTTGAGGTCCATGCGCCTTTGTCAGGTATATATTCTGGCTGTACTTCAGGCTCACAAATTTGAGTAAGCTTAAGGGAATGAAGAAAAAAAGCACTTCAAACTTGTTTTGAAATGGTTCTCACTTTATCATAGACTTGATGACAATGGGGAAAATGCTCTTCTTGTGCTGTAAGGAATGCACTTCTTTTCCTTCTTTTTTCTTTCTTTCTCTCCCCTACCTCCCCTCTTTATTTCACATTTTAAAATAGTACACTGTATTAACATATGATTTATTCTTCTCTTCGGCTATAGCTTAGGTAATTCTGTACAGAGAGTTGGATTTTCTGTTTTACATTACTGTCATTCCCCTTTTGTACCTTGCTTGTTTTGCGAGGACTTGATTTGTTGTTTTGCAAATACATTTAATAATTAATGTTTGCATGGTGTTTTGAAATTATGGATCATAAACTATTTATCTTTTTACTATGTCAACTGTTGCCTTATTCACAAGCAAAACCTGCTGCTGAAGTCAGTGAGAGTTTTGTCCTACTGAGTTCCTTAGGATTAATTTTTTTGATTCAACCTGTACCAAGAGGTCTGAGCATTTCTCTAAAAACTCAGACTTGGAAATACATCTCCTAAATACGGGTGGTCCTAAGGGTAGTGATTCCAGCAGAAGATATGAAAGGGCCAGACAGCAAGACTTCATACCCCAGCAACACAAAGGCAATATGCTCTTACTAGTACCCTTCTTGGCTTTAGAAAGTTGGAGGAAGAAAGGAAAAGATGAACTGGGGGGGAGGGGGGAAGGTAATCTAATGCATATAGAAACTTAGCTTATGAACCTATGTCTGTACAGGTGGGGTAAACTTTAAGCTTCATGATGAAGCTTGAAGTTTTACATGACTATGTAAACTTTACATGACTATGTAAAGTTTTGAAGCTTTACATGACTATGTAAACTTTAAGCTTCATGACGAAGACTTGGGTTCAATTCCTTACTTGTATGCATACTTGGGCAAGTCATATAGTTCTAAATACGTCTGGTCTTCATCTGTAAAATGGTGATATCAGTGTTTCCCTCTTTTTGAGAATAAATATAGTAAAGCCTAGCGACAGTATTTTTTATGGGAGCCAGGCCAGCACACTATGCAGGTGCTTGAATTAGTGGACCTAAACTGTACCTTCTCTCTCACCAAGGAAGGAAAATGAATCTTTCACTGATAGGAAGGAAAAAAAAATGGCTTTGTGGAGGAGAAAGCCTGTTGGCATTGATTTTAATCAGGAGAAAATCCTACTGCTGTTAGGGAAGACTGTAAGACTTCCTTCAAAGGCAGGCAGGCAGGCACCATTTACCAAGCATGGAAAACCCACCAGTTTCTTTTATCTCCATTTTAGAAGGAAAGCTTAGCTAGGATGACTTAAGACCTTATTTCAGCATCATTGCCTTTGTATGAATTTGTTCCAAACTTTTATTACATTTGATTCTTAAGGTGAAACATCAGCATGTTTCTTGCCTGGCAGTGTCATAGTCCCATTTCAGAAGCTGCTAAGGGTAATAATCTGAGGGAGCATGGGTGCACTTTTTTAGCATCTGTTTCACAAAGAGATGCTGATGTTGTAAAGGGGCTGGTTTTTGAGTCTTGGAAGGAGCAGCAAAATGAACTGACCATAAACCTGAAAATAGTCATGTGGCCCTCAAAGTCTGTCTCTTGAGCACATAGTCTCTATAGTCCTTACTGTCCATTTCTGTGTAATATTTATCAATTTAGAACAGGTAATATTTCCATTCAGATTGGCTGGTACTCTGCTTTATGATTGCAGAGGAGAATCCATGAAATTGAAATGAGACCAGTGTGGGATTGATTTTCTTATATCTGTCTTACTTCATCAAGACTTGAGCTGAAATATTCAAATACCATGTTTTTTTCAGATGCATGCCTTTACAGAATATATTTGTCATATCTCCCAGAGAAATTAATAATACTATGAGGAGCTATTTAATCATAAGCATGGAGATTGCTCTGCAGATTGCTGTGCTCTGACAGTGCCAGTCAAGATAGAATAAGAAAAATAATGCTGGGAAACAAGGTGTCAGATTCATAGTTACTTACAAAGCAGTAAACATAGCCTGTACTTTCTAAATAACACAAAGAGAAATATGTGCAGAGGGAAGCAACAGCATCTGTTCTTATTAACTAAACTTAGCTATACAAAATTAGAATTATAACTTACAGTTCTTTGTGATGTCTGATACATCTCATCATGTTATCAATACTGCGACGCAGCCTGGTTGAGGAGACTGGAATTAAGAAGATTCTGAAGGGGACTGAGTTATTTAACCCTCTTTTACATTTAAAGTACTAAGCATATATTCAGTTAGGCTACAAAGCTTGATAGACAGTCACAGACAGTCAGCTCCAAACCTCTAAAAACTCATTATCTTAAGCCTGTTCTGTGTTTTAGCAGTTCTTCCTGGTATAGTTGCACAATGTATTTTGTTTTGCTGCCAGATAAAGTCAAGCCGGTATCAGCTGAACTTATGAAGGTGCAGCATGTGTATGGTGTATGTGTGTTCCAGTGTGACAACATTAACGTAGCTGTGATGAGGCATATTTCTTTTACATACACATGGCCTTAGGCTACTAGCCTTTAGCTTATAAATGTGAGGACTCCTATGCACAAAAGGAATTTTAGTGGAAGAGATGGTGCTGTGTGGGAGCCTGCTTAAAGACATGAGAGAAGTGAATGGAAGAAGATCAAGTAAGAGATCAAATATAACAACATGCCTGCATACCTCAGCCAGATGCTTCACAGTGACAGCTGTAGGACTTTTGTTGCGCAGTGTAACATTTCTCAGTGTTACAGACAGTCTGTGTTCTGGTCGTCTACAAATCCCATCTGGTTTAGTGACAGGTCTTGCAAGGAAGGACTTTTTAAATGAAGGATCTGCTTGTTCACTTGACATCACCAGAAGAGTGTATGGATATGTGGAGGCCCACTAGTTTTGTGGGCTTAAATGTTTTTGCCTTATCCAGCGGTTGAGTACAGGTTTGTACCAAGAGAGTATAGATGCAAGGCAGAGTTCGGACTGGAGCACAGCTGTCAGTTCAGGTAGCATAGAGTTATCGCCATTGATGAAATGACATGATTTGCTCTAGCTGATTGTGTGTGCACTTTGTAAGTTTAAGTCAGATTTTAAGGCTCTCTAAATAAGAGCCTTTCTCTTCCCAAATCATAACTGATAAGAAAAATTTCAATAAACTGACAAGGGAATTTCTTCTGCTTTTGCATGAAAAACCTACAGCTGAGGAGATGTATTTAAAATTCTTGGCTGGGTTCAGCTATTTGGAAGAATGGAAAGTGGATAAGAGAGACTTTAGGAGTCTGAATCTGCACCCACAGAAGCCAATGGTAAGAAATACAGGAGCAACAGTGTGAAGAGGAACAACTGCTAGGAGGAGTAGGCATCTTCAACAGCACCTCTGCAGCAGCCACTTTCTCTTTAAAACAGAAACACATCTGAGTGGCATGTTCTGAATAGCTTTTTATAAAGAGGTTGTGGGTTATTTCAAGAATTTGTTAAACTCTACCAAAATTTTAAGTCTTAACTAATGAACACTCAGAACACAGTTTTTAAGTCTTGTTACTTTTTTGGTGTACAAATCAGACATAGGCACCAGCCATCAGAGATTATGAGGTTGGTATCAAGGATCCAATTTTCAAGTAGTTGTATCTTTCTGTTGAGAAGTGTTTACAGTTTCTTGGCACTAGCAGGTGGATAAGGGAAATGGCTGAGGCAGTGTGGTGGGGTTTTTTTTTGCCAAACCGTTCATTTTTGGATAGAGAGAATGTCTGAAAAATTTCAGTCCCAGGGTATATGTTTCAAAAAATTATGCGTATGAGTAATGCGGTATGTAAATAGAATGGGTGGAGTTGTTCTGCTGGATTGGAGCCAATAAAACACAGTCTTTTCAGGTCCACTTGAATTCTAAACAGCTGTTTGGTTTGGTCTTGAATAGGGCATTTACATTTATTATTTCTACCTTTGGACACAGGATTTTCCAGTCCTTATTGTAAGAAGAAGAAACACATATGTGCATGGAATGTGGATTGGTTACCTTTTATTTGAAACTATTTTTCTTATTATCCCTCTGAATTCAGAAGAACAAATCATACTATCAAGGGGCAAGTTAGATAACAATTACACCATAGTAAAAGGGGAAGACTGAAATGCACGCAATTCTTGATCAAACTGTTGACTCATGTATTCATGCAAATAGGCATTCATTATTCACAGTTCATAGTTGCTCAAATTAATAATATTCAACATGAATGATTCAGGGAAAGAAGAATGGGCTAAATTTAGCAAAGTATTTATTTATTACAAATAGTAGTAGCTCTAATTTCAGATGGATAGAAAATGTTTCCAAACATAACAGTCACTGCCAGAGACTGCTGAAGTATTTGTTTGCATTTAATATATATTTCACAAAATGAATCAGCATGATAAGTTGCAAAACTACAGGTTTATATATTTTTTAAAGAAATATTAGCATTTACAAAACACAGCAGTAAATTCAAACTAAATATGCCTGTGATAAAATTAAAAATAAAAGTCAACCTCAGGATTTAGAGGCAAAGTAGTCCTTAAAAAAAAAACAACAACAAAAAATTCCCAAACTGTTCATGCATACACAATCTCCCACTGGAGTTAATAATTATGCAATGAGCCCTGCTGCTGGTTCTGAGTTTCTTCTGTGCATTATATGAGGGGGAAAAAAAAACTCTTGAGATTTAGACAGGTGCATAGTCAGAGATTTACCCAGCATGGGAGTAGAAGCTGAGTGCACAGGTACTTTTATGGAGAAAAATATTTCCAGATTTGAAAATGTAGTATAGGAAGCAAAATAATGGCACTTGCAATTAAGGTAACATTTGTAAGTATTCTGCTATTAAATAACATAGATTCAGCAAATAATTTGTCTTATTTGTATTGTATTTTTAAATATTTACTGAAACTGTTGAAAAGCAATTGATAGGACAAAATCCATTAATGTGACATATTTTATGGCACATTCTAACATATTTTACAATGGTATTAGGAAAAATCTCAGCAACTTTTTTATATTGGAGCTTCATCCAAAGCCTATTTAAATAAAATAAATCGATTAGTCATTGGATAGGACTGTGTCTCTTACACTTTAATTTCTGGCATTGCTCCAGAAATTATTAAAAGCTCTAAAAATATTGTTTTACAAAAGCTGTAACTGAAATACAGTATTTGAATTGAGTATTACTTATTTGAATGGAAGGGCTGCCACTTTAACATTCCCTTGAAAAGAACATACTTGTAATAAAAAGAGTGCTTATATGGGTTTGCTAAATGGATTAAACTGCTAATAACTGATGTCTATTTTATGTCTTCCAAAAAAGAACCCTTGGAAAAAAGAGCCCAAGTCAAAGGAGATCATCTCTTTTCATTTGGTAGTCCCCTGGCCTTGCTTTAAGGTAAAACCCTTTAAGAAGTCATCTACAGAAAATGTTCAGATTACTTGGGAGTAGATCTGTGCTATTTATGCAATCTGAAAAAGATTGGTTTGAAGGAAAAGATAGAGAAAATGGATTTTATTTTTTTTAAATGACAAAACTTTGGAGCAATATATGGGAACAAGTTATCAGAAAAAGGAAATCTGAAGTGAGAAAGCATTGACTTGATTTTTATTTTATCTTTTTTTAAAGTGCTGTACATCATTGGTGGGCTCAGTAGACATCCTGTGAAGAAAAAGGTTGATGAAAGTTCTTCTGTGTTCAGTTCTTGCTGTAGTAAGACAGCACAACAACGAAAAGGATCTTAATGTTTTTGACAATCTCAAGAGAAGCTTGAGACATAAGATAGGACAAATATGGAAACTGCTGGGTTGTTACTTCCAATCCAGCATAACCCACAAGATCTGGATGGTACAGGATCGCAATCATTCTTGATGCTCGTTTTCCATTCCCCTTCTCACCAATGCTTACACTCTGTCTTCACACATATAGGTAATAATTTCCTTGCTGAGGAATGACAAAGAAATGACAGTCATCAGTGCCATTCATCTGAAGAGGTTGCTTTTTTTTTTCTTGTGAAAATTGTTAGGTCAGTGTAGCTGACATATGTAGTCAGCATAGTGACTTGTTGGGAAATGTAGACAATGATTAGACCAGTCATGTTTCCCAGGTACTGTTCTAAGTATCCTTTTTGTTCTTGGGTTTATTTGCATTTTGGTCAAAGATGTATGGCAGTTTAATGCATGCTGCCAAAACACTGAAAATGTTTAATGAGTTTTGATTCCCCGTCCAATGCCTTACCTGAACAAAACTGTGGTGACTTCATTTGAAAATGGAGACTGTCCTGAAGAGCAGCTATAGCAACATCTTTTGTGATCACATTTTAAAGTGGCAGAAAATACTGGATTCTCTTATATTCTTCAAATTAAAACTGTAAAAGTCTAACCCCCAAAGTGCTGCAGAGAAATCAAACAGTTGGGATTGGCTCTGAAACAGCTCTGCAGAAGTATCCCGTACTCAGAGGTTTCTGATTTTATCATTGATTGTGCAGCTGTGTGTGAATCTTGCAGGGTAATTTGTTTCCTGTTCCTCTCTGGCTTGGTTTCCTTTGCATATTTCTGTTGCTGTTATCTCAATTTTCAGATCTTCTGCATTATTTTTGATGTTCCCTTACCTATTTCTTCTGAGTTGAATGACTCTGTGAATACCTTTTCATTTGTTGTTGTTTCTTGTTTCCAGTCACTCATCATATGTCCAAAGTTAATAAGTTTGAAACTCATTCTTAAGAGCCCTTGCCTGGATTGAAAAACTAATAATTGCAAAGATGCTAACATTCTTCGATGTTCACAGGGACTTCTTATGGACTTCTTATTGCCTACATGTACTGGATGGAGCTTTTTTGTCAGAAGGCAGTCTTCAGCACTGCTGACCGTGTGTGCCTTGTGTGGATCAGCCACTTGCAAGGGAAACCTAGTGATTCAGACAGGTTTTAAAATGTAATTTTGTAGTGTTTAATGGCTATTGCTAGACTACAAGCTTTTTCCTTTTAAGGCTTCTGGTGCAGAGATGAAGTATTTTAGCTGGTTTCCGTTGAACAGGATTGCTATGCTAAATACTAGTTGGCATTCATCTGAAGGGTCATAGTAGTCTGTAATAGAAAACTGTCAATGTGTCAACATGGGCTGATGCATTGACATGAGATAGTCCATACTGTTTAGCTGTTAGCATGCTTGCTGCCATGGTTCATGCCAGCTGGTGCTCGCCCTGTGTTCACGGGCATAGCACAGGTAGGTTCTATTCCCAAGAGGCAGCACTGATAGAGCTTGGCAGTATGAACACAGGCTGTGCCATGCTGAAGAGTACAGGCCTTTTTATATACTAGAGTGTTATAGACTGAATAATGGTTGGGGGGGACAAAAAGATTTGAGCTCCCAAAGTATGACAGTTTTTTTGTTATTATAAATGGTTGCATTACAATAATATTGCCTATAGATGAAACCTTATCCTAAATGGACAACTGTGCAAAATCCTTTTGCATTCTAATTCTGCTAATGGATGAGCTGGTTTTGATGTCAACAGACATGGGACAATTTTGCATCTGACCATCCAAATGCACTTGATTTGGGTAAGCTTTTCAGGTTTACCCCTGTTCCAGAGACTTGGGATTGTCACAAGAGTTGTGTTGATCCAGCTTGAATTTGTGTCCGGCTTTTTTTTTTGAGAAGTAGACAATATTGAGACTAGAGAAAGCTGAAAATTTTTGCATCATACTTGAAAGTGTTTATCTCTTAGGGCCATAGGAACAAGAGAGTTGTAACAAGGTCCTCCTGCCCTTTTAACCTCCCAGCAACAAACCTGACAGATGGTGGCCTTTATCTCAGCCGACTGCATACCAGCTACACATGGGTGCAAACCAAAGAATTTAAAGTACTGTGGAGCTGGAAGGATAATACATATTTTTTTTCACAAGGGGAGATACAACACAGGAGGGTGTTTGAATCAGGCCTTGCTGATTGAAAGCAATTCCCAGGATTTCATGGGGTACTACTTTTCCATTTAATAAGATCTTATTTTTTGACTTGCAAGTAAGCTACTGTTTTGCAAAACTCATTACAGTTTGTTCTTTTCAGAAAATGGGTTCAATCATGATGCAATTTAGATAACTAAGTTGAAGACTGTCATCCTAAAGTGTATGATGTAGCTATTAAACAAAATAAATGCCACACTTAAGAAATTGCTTTTTGATGTGTTGTTTGTTCCCTTTCTGATTGTTCTTCTGACAACTTGAGTGGAATTTTGGTAATTGGCTCTTGGAAACATTGGAGTGGTTTGAATCTAGATAGGTATCCAACCCAAATTCGTCACTGTCTGTCAGTTGTGTTTTGGCAGCAGATACTTGCGGCCGCATGGACATGTCCCAAAAAATTAATGTCTGCATATGTATTTTCTCTGTATAAAGGTTTGCTTGTACATGCTTACCCCAGAACCTCTGTACTCCAATATGTTAGGGAAACCTCTTTGCAATGCTGAACAGTGGCATGAGTTACGCTAGTTGTGAAATATTTCTACAAAGTAACTAATTCCACCAGTTCTTCATCTTAGTGGACAGTTTTCTCCAAATTAGCTTGGTTACTTGCTACACTGTCACTGGTTCCAACCATCACTTTGCACCTAAGCATTAATTTCAGCATCTCTAGAAGCTAAAATTAGTTTATCTTGTATGTATCTATGTGTGGAAGTTTTTATAAAGTAATTGTATACTGACTCATTTTTTCTCCACTTTGAGAAACAATGGGCTTTAGAATTTTGTTCAAATACATTCCTTCCCTCTTTTCTGAAAAAAGTGCCTGGAAGGAGACAATGTGTGCATTAATCATGAAAATTCAAGCATGATCATTTTTAAAGTTGTCATCAACTAAGAGTTTAACTAGTAACTGTTATAATCCTTTGATTTCAGATTGCAAGTCACTCAAAAAAAAATGAAGCCCCTACCCAAAGTGAAATTTAATAAATTATTGAGGCAATGCAGCATTCGTTATAAAAGCACCGAGCTGTGTTTAGGTTAAAGTCTTGACCTCTCCCAGCAGGAGGAGTCAGAGCAGTATGTTATAATCATACTTCATCTTTATGCATTTTTGGATTGTGTAGTAGGATGGATTTTCCAGCAGAGGGAGAAGTATACTGAATTGTTGGGAACTGCGCTATAATTTTGCAACCCCTAGTTTAGCAAAGCTATATGCAAAGCTGAAAATTCATATTACTTTGCTTAGAAGACATACTTATTTGCTCTGACTGATGTTCTTTTGAAATGTCAATATAACTTTCTGCCAAATTTGTTACCAGTAATTTTTATATAATCATTGTTTTGGTATTTTTTAAACGTAATCAAATAGCTAAGTGCCTTTTTTATAGGGTTTTTTTTCCACATCCATAATAGTCTGGTCTAATGAGTTGCACTTTTCACTGATTGCAGTGATAGCTGTTCCTTAATTCTTAATTAAACTATTTAAAAATATGCTTTAAGGGACATATGTGTGATAACATTGTTTGTCTAGTCATTATCAGAGTAATCTATGGATAACAGCTGTTAAAAAAAAAAAAGTACTCTTTGTTAGAACAGTGTGTTATTTGAAGAGAAAAGTGAATGAAGAGTACAGCATGCTCTGGATAAAGAGCAAATCCCTTGATGTGCCAAACTTGGTATATATGTTTTGTCATCACTGTTCTTCCTTTACTGGCCCCAAATCTGTTCTCGTCCTTGCCCCTTACTCAGTAAAGCACTTTAGCCATGTGCTGAGTGCTGCTGATGGTTAGTGATTTGTTGGCAACGCATGGTTTGAAGTATGTATTTTAGTGTGTGGAGCTACTGTACAAAGTCTTTTAGGTGCTATTTTATGAAAAAGAGTAGTGTCATCCCCAAAGACTTCTAAGCAATAGAACATTTTGTTGCAGAACATGATAAATTTTGATCACTACTGTCTCAGCAGTTTCAGCTTTGTTTTAAGAGACTGTCAGAGAGAGAGAGGGTGGTGGAGGTGATGGTGGAGGGTGATGGTGGTTTAAGCTTTAGTGAGGCCACTTTTACTCTCTGTAACAAAATTAACCAATATGGAAATAATTATTCTGCAATAACTACATCCTCTGTCCTTCTTGTGAAAGTGGCCATGTTCTGCAGTGAAACTAACGGCACTGGGAATATTACTGAATAACTTGTCCTCAGAGACCAATTCATGTAACACTGTCAAATTACACAATGTCAGTGCAAGGTATTGAAGAACACATTACAATGACAAATTAGAAGTGCAAGGTCCTTTGAATAATGCAGTTCCTGTGAAGATGGAAACTCATTTCAGAGTAGCTCTTGGGACTTCACAGGCTACCTGGGATTTATGAATATGGCAAGTATCTTGCTTTTAGGGTCTGGGGGAGGAAGGACCGTAGCTCTACAGTAAGGCTCTTGTTTATATGAGATGAACTTGCTTGTTCATATGAGATGGCAATATATCCCGCTGCCTCCCTTCTACAGGGAATTTGCATATAACAATTGCTTCGGTAATTTTTTAACTCAGAGCAAGAATTGAAAATTTAATTTATTGCAATAAGGAATTACTGCAGCTCTGTTAGTAGAATCAATGATGTATAGAAAAGGACAGTTACAATTCTAAGCCTTTGCAGGGATATAGCCTGCTGTAGCTGACACTGAGTACAGTAGCACTGAGCAGGTGTTGGATGTCTGTGAAAGGACAGACTGAAAACTTTCATAACCAAATGGTATTGGGACAGGGACTGAGCAAAATAAGATAAAAAGCTGGATATACAAAAGCATTTAGGAGCCCAGTCAAAAATTGCAGTCCTTAAAAAACCCAACCAAACAAACCAAACCTCATTTGCTTCCCAAGCTTGAAACAACCTGCCAGAAGTCCAGAGGAATTCAATTTTTCTCAGTGATGTTTGTTAGGCACCCTTGGTCATGTTTTTAGTTCAGTGTTCTTGATAAAGCAAAGCAGTCTAGTGCCTAACTTCTAAGCCTAGTGGCATTCCATCATTTGGGCCTTTTGAGGCTTATCTCGAGATATATTCTCAGAACACACCTAGGAGATCATGCTTCTCAGTGTCTCAGAAATATTTTCATGGATAATAGTTTCCCTAGTGAGTTGGCATTTGCTACACACAAAACAAACTAGGAAGAAACGATAGTGTGAGACTTCAACAATAATTCTGATTTTCAGAAGGTGGAAGTTTAGGCTGTTAGTATCTGCAATATGATGAAGCCAGCTTGCATGATTTCTTGCTTTATTATGAATATTTCATGATGAGCTGCTCTGGTTCAGTGGTTAGCAAATGGGTTGACAAACAGTAAGTGTGTTTTTACATTGGTGAGTTCATCACTGCGACATCTGCAGTGGTATTTGAAAATGTAAGATTATTTGCTGAAAGCTGTCTGAATTTTTAAGTGCTTGTGTTTTAGCAGTCTAAGGATATTGCGGCAAAGTGTTTCTCTACTTTCATTTCTTGGTAGTCTTGTGAGCAAAAATGCAAGAGCATCTACTAGCCAAGTGTCTCTGCTGAATTGTGTAATTCACAGTGATCCTAACTCAGCAGCAATGAGGTTGACAGTTTACTCCTTTGGAGAGCTGTAAGCAATGCTGATGAGGCAGCAGCAGGATGCCTTGGCTAAACCATGTATCTCAGTGTAGAGAGTCCTTTGGCCTTCTCCTTTCCCCATGGGAAAAGGCACACTAAACAACATGGCACTGTTAAGCTCTATTTAGGAAGTGGACCAAGTGAGGTATAGACTATGTCAGAGAGGCTTTCAAACATAAACACATATGCACAGTTAACTGTGGCCTGCCCCAATTATCACTCCAGCAAGTAGGTGCAGTCAAGCCTGGGGGACTAGAAACTTGCTTTGACTTATCTCAGTGTAAGGTTGTGGTGTCAGCTCAGCACCAATCTAGAACTATTTTACCTTGCACACTCTGCTTCTACGTGGTGACAGATGTATGCATACCAGCTCTGTACCCTTCCTTCTGGTTTGGTTTTTTTTGTCATTGTCTTTTTTTTTTTTTTTTTAAATATCCAAGTGTCAGCACAGGCTGCTGATCAAATTAGTCCATGCTAGTACCAATGGTGCAACATTCCAGCAATTTCAGGTATTCTCCTTTCGTTTGTTAACCCAGAAATCCTACCAAGGCTCATTATGCTTAGTTTTAGCTTGTGTTGTCCTTTCAGCTGTGGCTTGTTATGCTCAAGTCCTCTGTGTTGTCCTGTCGTCCATGGATTGCTCAGTAACTCAACTCTTCATGCAGGCAAAGCTGCTGTGACACCCTATGTCAAACAGGAGCAATGTTAAGACTATGTGTAGGTATAAGTACAGGCATGTAGTTGTTTGGGCTGCATTTATTTTCACTGGAAGTAGTTAGATACCTACTTGTATATTCTGTTGGGCAGACCCAGATCTTCAACCATTAAAGTAACATGTCTACATAGATGTTACTGAAGTAATTGTAGGAAATGTTGGTTAGTAGTCTCAATAATAGAAACTATATTTAGGTAGAAATGATATGCAAATCAAACTTGTAATAAGAGGAGGAAAAGATGGGAAAACATAATAATTTATTTTAGTGTAGCACCAATCAACAAAATTAATAAAAGCACCAAGTATCAATAAAAAAGTTGTACAGCTTTTTGGGTTCTATGTTCTGTGCTGCAACATTGGTTTGCAATGCTCACTTGTGAAAAGTTGAGGTTTTGTTAGTGGACAAGTATAAAAATGAAAGTTACAAAATTGCTTTAGTCAACAACAAAGTTTTGTTTCATCTAATTAACCTTTGGAACCCTGATTAAAATTCTAGATCAATTAAATATTTGACATACTATTTTAATTCTTAGGCCCTGCAGAGGTTTTTTTTTCCTCCTTTGGCCAAAAATGTTTGCTCCATTCATGAATAGTTTTGACTGACTTGAAACTGGGTTTATCAGTGACTCTGTTCCTTTGTGCAGTGAGTTTTTGTTGCTGATTTCACTCACCCTGCTCAGCAAGAGGGTAGATTCATGCATAGTCAAACTTGGCCTAAATGCATCTTTGGCCAGGCATTTCCCTTTAGGACCAGTCTGCACTACTGTAAAATGAAAGGGAAAGTGAAACAAAAGGAGAAAAGAGTGAAATACAATCATTCTAGGAAAAAACCAGGAGGAAAGGAAGCAAGTAAAAGGGAGATGCTATGTACATTCAGCACTTTTTAGCATGCTTAGTGCTGCCTTAAATATTTGGTAAGCATTGCCAGGAAGTGGCCTGAATGCCTGGGTAATACTCAAAAAAGATAGATAGGCCTGTCTCTCTGAACTCCTCCTTTCTTCTCTGACCTCTAAGCCTTTAAGCCCAGTTACTCCTGCCAGGGCTTGCTGACCTCATAATTTGATCTCGCATTCTCTCTCCCTCTTTTCCATTACAGCACAGCTTCCCTAAACCTAGAATAAAATCCTGCTTCATCTGGCTATACTGAGTATGGTGGCATGCATGACAGGAACTGGTTGCGTGTAAAGGTATGATTGCATTGTCATTTTCTTACCCTAGCATGCTATGGAAGTGAAAAATACTGAGGTCATGGTAAGGTTTTGATATTCTTTGTCAGGCATTACCTGGTTTCCTCTGAGCTTTCCTTCTGAGCGTCCATTTTCATAACTGCTGTTATTACAATTATTATAGTTTAGCTAATTTCTTTAGTGTTACTAATTAATTACTGTGTCCAGATTTACAGTTGTGGCTGGGAGTGTTGCTGTGCTTTCATTTTGCAAGTCTGCTTTTATATGTTTGGTTCTGCTGCTTTTATTTCTTGCACAATATAGTACAATTTGCAGATATTTCTGCCTAGAGTCATAGTGACTGTTGACCAATTAAACACTGGCAGTTTTATTCTAGTTAGCATCTATATGTGATGTCATATTTCGTGTACTTCATCTGTGCATCTAAATGTGTATTGTAGTTTGACCTAGAATATTCTTAGGTTATTTGGCTAATACATGGAGTGATATACTTTCCACCTTGATCTGCTGTGAGATACAGTACCTAACATTTGCATTTTGAAGTCTTGGCTAAAAAGGCATGATGAACACTTAACCAAATGTCCACCAGTCACATCAGATACTGCTCGAGAGAGGTTACATTTAGCCCTTGCTTTCTCATCAGAAGACAGAAAGATCTCTGACATTGCCAGACTGTCTGACTGCCAATTGGCAGTGCAATCCTATCACCTCAATTCAAGTGAACTTCAGGGTGCTTTATTAATGCTTTGTGCCTTCCCTTCTGTTTGAGTAACTGTTATGTAACTGATTTCACATACTGCAGCAATGAAATGCACCCACAGGCATCTCCTTTTAAAAATGCATCTTATGTAGTAATTCAGTAAATAATCCCAGCAACAGTTTTCCCCTCTACTCATCTCTCATTCCTGCTTTCCCAGTGAGAAAGTGAAGGGGAGGGCTGCGGAATGGGGAAATGTGAATGGTTCCTGTGGCCAATGTGGCTGCACAGAAGGGGCTGCCACACCAGCACCCTAGGCTGGCAGTTGGGTGTAAGAGAAGGCATTTTGTGGGCTGTCCTTGGCTAGAACAGGCACTCCCCTGCTCCCTCTGGGGAAGGGCATGGCGTGGATGAAATGAGTAAGGTCATGCTGGGCTAGAGGACCTCGTGAAGTCCATGTTATTTTATTCAGACCTCATCCTCTGCTCATGTGTGCTAAGTGATTCTAGGCAGGACTGCATATGGGCTGGAAAGGGCTTATGCCATGTGCTAGTCTGGATCTCTAATAAACAGCTTCTGGTCTGATTTTATGCATTTGTGGGTACTTGGAATCAAAATAATCTATTTTGGCATACATACAGCTGTGGTGACTGCAACTTGAATTAATTTACCTGAATTGTCTAGGATTACAGCTATGTGGCAGCACAGAGCTCAAGCAGGCTGCATGCTATTTAACCAGTATATTAGTCCATTTTCTTGCACTAATTCTGCACTTGCACTCAGGCACTTGGCTGTTGCAGAAACTGAGCTCTAGGTATCTACCAGGTTATAACATGTGCTGGCTGTAGAATTAGCTCTATGCCAGCCAGGGATTTCCTCTATGCCTCAGGAATGCTCAGGGTTGAGAGAGTTTAGCATACTTCTAGCTGCTTTTTGCCATCTTGTGTAGGGTAAAACTCTTGGAACCAAACTGGGTCTTGTGCTCATGGGCTTTTGTTGCTGCTGTGAGCACAGCAACTTTCCTTAGCTTAAATTCAAACTAGACAAAGATTTTACAGTAAGGGAAAAGTAAGTTTTTCAATAGAATTGCTTGGTCAAAATTTTAATGGGATGTTTCACTCTTGCATATAGCTGAATAGATATTAAAAGCTGGGAGGTATTAAAGTATGAACGAAGTAATTTTGGCTGTAAGAGCTATGTTAGAGACAGGCTACCAAGTTGTATTCCTCAAGAAAAGAATTAAGTTAATGAGGAGAAAAGCTAGGCATGATCTCAGTGATAAAAATGTGTTTGCTGGTACAAAACTTTCTGTATCAGTTACTCTTGCGAGTTTTCTCTACTTGTGTGTGCTGGATTACCTCTGCACATAGTCTGTTTCTTCAGTTTCTTCATACTAGGATCAGAAACTGTGAGTATATTGATAGAAGGAAGGAGATTTCAGATAAGTTTAACATAAGAGAAACTGGGTTTTTTTTGGTGTTTCCATCACTGACCTAACACTTTTGGTTAGTGAGCAAATTAGATCTAATCAATTGTCTAATGCACTAATTACCACGTGAAATTGTCCACACCTTGCATATGACAAGATAGACTAATCTAATGTACCTTTGAAGTAGCCAGCTATTGTGATTTAGATAGAATTGTCTCTGGAGTAATAACTTACTCCCTGGACTTTATTGCAAAATAAACTTCAATAGTTTCCTATTTTTGAGGGTGCCCACTCCTTGTTCAGCTGAGCGGGGAATATCTCTGAATTGAATTGGATTGCTCTTTTTCATGTTCCTCAGTGCTTAAAGAATAGAGGAGAAACAAGTGATAAGTGGAGGGAAAAATGTGTGAGAGAGATGAATAAAGAAAATGAAAAATGAGAAGTTTGCTCATGACAAATGCATGGACTAGTTATGTCAGTGCTTCAGATCATTTCTCCCTGGCACCACAGAAAGAACAGGTCTCCTGTGGCCTTGATTTTTCTCTTGTGCTTAGGTAGAGTTCATAGGCTGGATGCTTAACTAGAGTAAATCAGTATAGTGCTGCTGAAGACAGGAGACCTGGCTGAGGAACTGCTCCAGGAGGAATTATTCTGGTGCAAACGTGGTGTAAGCAAGATGAAAATGGTAATGCATGCCTTTATTTAGCTCGGGTCCTTGAGCAAAGGGATGGCCAACAGACGAATAATGTCGTTAGTAGTGCCTTCAGCACTCCTTGGCCTGAAGGACAATCAAAGCGATCAAAAGGCAGAAATGTGGAGGTAAGAAGCAGGCAATGAATGGGGTAGAATCACTAAGCAACAAACACTTTGAAGGCAATCAATACTTTAAGGTAAATTACAGTTAATATAAAGGAGCTGGACGTTGGGAAAGTGGGAAATACCTGGCAGTTTACTGTGTTCTTAGTCTGTTATTGTCTCTCTGAAGCAGCTGGTCTTTTGCCTACACCAGAGTTTGTAATGTGACTTGCTACTGTTGAAAAATGTTCCCCATACGATTATGTACCAGAAACCAATTTTCATATAACAAGATCTACATTTCAAGTGCATATGAAGGGCTAAGTGTGCTGTTTGAATGTATTTAAATGATCCTTCATCTATAATTTATGTACATCACTTTTGTCAGCTAGGTATTGATTACCATTCTATTGGATGTCAGTTCATTCTCTCCAGAGATGCAAGGAGCAAAGCAGAGAGCTGGTCCTTCTGTTAGAGCTCTATTAAGCTGTAATGATTTGCAGCCTTGCATACCACAGAAGCTGTGTAAGGTCATGGATCTTGGGACTAGAGCAGGCTGACCTATGCAGCATGGAGTTTGGCCTCTCGGTGGAAACACTTTGCTGTTTCTTTCACATGTCATAGCCACACACATCTGTAGGGGAATACAGCTCCGGAAACTCAGTTGTGATACATACCTGTGCTACTGGAAGATGTTAAATGTGGGAAGCTACTCCTTGGAGTTATCAGCGTGCAGTATATCCCCATATCTACCTAGGCAGGTTTATGACCTGGATCAAATCTGTGACTTTGGTTTTTTTTAAAGAATCGTAGCACACACATCCTTTCCACTCCTCTTCCCTTGTTAGTCACAAGATGTGAGATCAACAGTCTTAGGTTGTTTTTTTTCTTCTTTTTTCAAGAAAGGCAGGAAAGGTTAAACATCCTCAAGACAGCATTTGTTTAAAAACTTTTTAAAAGGTGATGTGTCTTTAACTGTTATTACTGGTCCTTATTACAGTAGCACTGCAAGGCTTAAGTGAATATCAGGGATCCAATGTATGAAGTTTTGTATAAACACAAAGCAAAACTCAACTGATTAGTTTTTAAAGTGTTTACTATCTGGATAGAATTACAGGTTGACATTGTAGGTGCTCTTCCCCTAAATGACGTAAACCAGTCTGTTGCCAGCTGTGTGTAATTAATGTTCCCACTATATAGCTATGGCAGGCTACTGCAATTACCGTTTTCTCTGCACGGTTTTGAGGATACATCTAAGGAATGAAGCTAGGCCCTGTGTGGTCAGGTGTGCCTAAAAGCGGAAGGAGGTATCATAATAGAAATTCTGGATGGTGCAGTATTTTACCATATCCCATTACGCCAGGGGCCAACAATTTTGGCTGGCTTTTTTGTACTTTTTAACTAAGCTAGATAGATATCCCTGAACTATGTCAAGCAGGCTCCTTTTGCAGTGGGACGGTGTGCAGGTGATGCAAGCTTGCAGAGCTTAGCAGGACCTGTTAGCTTGAGTGCAGTACTGCACTAATGTTCTCTTGCAGAGTGGTATTGCGCTATGCTCTGTAGAAGTACTGCTTGGATCAGCTTGAGACTGGCTGGCCATCCCACACAAACGTATCCTTAGCTTCCTGTTCCTCACTGCTACAAGTCCATTAGGAAATTTCTCAGAGACTCAGCTTGGCAAGTAAGAAAAGCAGGCCTTGTCAGGTATTAGTGAGCACTTGTGCCTTTCCACAGCTGAATTTTTAGTACCTGTAGTGCTGACTCATGCAACTTGGTAGCTTGGTACAATCAGAGTCAATTTTGTTTTGCCTCCAGTCTTGACTGACATCCCAAAAAGAAAGGTTGGATTAAAAGAATTTTTCAAAAACATATCCAGAGGGAACAAATACCACTGATTAACTTAATAAGTGAATGAGCATCATTGCACTACAGAAATATACCTCTAGACTGGATTCTCAGTGCAAGAAATCCAAGGGAAGGAGCTTGACAATAGCAGATATTTCTGTGTGTGGTTTATTTGTCAACAATGAAACGGTTGGGGTTTTTTGGGTTTGTTTTTTTGGGGGTTTTTTTTGGTTGGTTTGTTTGGTTGTTGTTGTTGTTGTTGTTTTCTTAAATACCTAAGGAAAGCCTGGGCATTTTTATTCACCCATTTATGCTTTACATATTCAAAGTCAGGAAGACCGTTATTTAAGATGGAACAGAATCAGTGTAAGGAGCTGGGTGTAGGGAAAGTGGAGAAAATGCCTGTTTTCCTTTGGTGCTATTTTTGATGTTTGAGACCCACATCATTCTCTGCAGCATGCTGGGTAGGACTGGTTTTGTGTCAAAGTTGCTGATCCTCTTCTCTTCTGTCTGTTGGCTCTGTCTTTTACACCAGGCAGCAGAGCTCATGATTTGGCTTTCTTGGATCTGTTTGAGAACGCACCCAGGAATGCAACATTTAAGTTTGCAAGTATTAGCCTGTGCTATATGTACAGCTAGATAACATGTACACTCAGATCATGCCTCTGTCAAAAAATACATCGTGCAACCTTCATAGAAAGAGAGCTCTAACTTTTTAAATTTGCTCATTTTGTGGCTTTAAATTTGCTCATTTGAGGGATGCTTCATTTCTGTGTTTCAGAAGGATTCTAGGCAGGAGGCAAGCAACTGGGTGTCCCACGTGTCCTGACATTGGCATAGAAGACATTAAGTAAAACAGGAAGGCTGTTCGGCTATTATAGGGTTATGTACTAAGTCAAAATCTGGCTTTTGAGCTTATGTCCTTTACTGCATCTAGCCCTCCATCTCCTATAAACAGTACATTTATATGCACTGGGACATGTTACAATTTCTTAAATTTCAGTACCTTTTACCTTAGCTTAGAGAGTACTGCATTATTTCAGAGATAGGTCTTCTTTACATCCAATATCTATTTTTTTCCCAGATATGACTGTAAACATCTGTATAAACTGATTAATGATACAGAAATTTTTGTTTCAGGTACACTATACTGAAGTATCGCTGCTTGTTACTGTGATCAACAAAATCTTTATTTCATGTCTGAACAACGACTGGGACAACTCACATGAGAAATGCTAACATAGTTCTTATTTGTTCAAGATTTGCCCTTGACTTTTTGTTGTACATCTACAAGCAGTTTTCTCTGCTTCAGGGAACTCAAGCAAGTGGCTTGTAGAAATCAAAGTTAATATTTTTTCTTTTTCACACTAAGCTTTTGGGATAATATACCTTGTACTTGTGGAAATCCGGTGAAGAATTTCCCTTTTTGCCATACAAGTTTTAACTGCAGCCTACCTGAGCAAAGATGTATGTTGATAATTTCTGATATTTCTGCACCAGTAAACACTGTAGTTAATGTTGCAGACAGACTTTTATTATAGCCCTCTTTATCCCCACCAACTACGTTTTTGAAAAATTCTGCTGTCTCAAAACTGCCATCATTAGTCTCAGCTCAAAAGTTTTGAGGAAGGTTTCAGTTAAATGCAGTCAGCTATTATGCAAGTGGGAGGAGAATACCAAATTTCCATTACTTTTGTTTTGCACATAATAGCTTGAAAATAGTTACATATGTACTTAAACTGTGGTGAAACATGATTTGCGCATGCAGAGCTGTTTATCCTGTCAAAGCTTAGAGTTAGATTTTCTTTCTTCCTATCATAATAATTAAAACCTAAACTAACCTAAAATCCTATCAACTTGTTTTTCCCACATTTTAGAAACATTGTTACAGAATGGCGAATGGTTTGTTCTTTCTATTGTACGGATGGATTAGAAAAGCATTCTGTTTATCCAACAGACTGTATCTATTTATGATTTTAACTCCTGAAGATATTTTATCAATGGATACAAAAAAGCACTTATGTTTGAATGCAGTATTCCATTGAAGCAGTATTCCATTGCCAATTAAATGTACTTTTTGTCATGAAATCACATCAGCTTCAAAGAAACATATCTTAATTCCCTCTCTCTTTAATACTTTCATAGAAAAATTAAATTTTGTTCCAATATTTTCTGGAAAATATCTATGTAACTTTATTTTTTCGTGGTATCCTCTTAAGTTAGTAGTATTGGCACAGGAGATCATATACCTTATTATACTGTACTGGGATACACTATGTCCTGTTACTGACATTTCCTGACAGAGAAACAGACAAGCTGGTGTATTTTTTAATTTTATTTTTTAAAAAAATTCTTATCGATAGCCACAGTTTAGCACTCACTGAAATATCCTGTAATTAAAATCAAGATCTCACATTTGTATTTGTAATGACAAAATCTGATATTTTGACACTTGATGGAAAAATAGAAACTGAGCACTCCATGAACTGAGGCAAAGCTGTCTTCAAAACCTTTGTGTTAGCTCATAATATTCTAAAATTTTGAGATAACTATTTTTCAGAAAAGACTATGTTTCATATTAAACTTTGAATTTATTTCTGAAGTGGAATTTATTTTCCAGATTTACTCCAGTTTGGGAAATTTTTCAATTTTGAGTTCTTTTGGTGGGGAAGCAGAAATGGCAAGTTTTGATCAACTCTTTTTGTAGCACTAATGTGGAGAAAATAAGCACCTCATCCAAACGCCTTTTAAATACTTCCAGGGATGGCGACTCAACCACTTCCCTGGGCAGCCTGTTCCAATGCTTGATAACCCTTTCATGGAAGTAAAATTTCCTAATATCCAGTCTAAACCTCCCCTGGCACAACTTGAGGCCGTTTCCTCTCGTCCTATCACTTGTTACCTGGGAGAAGTAACAAGAGAAGTAACCTCCTTTCAGGTAGTTGTAGAGAGCGATAAGGTCTCCCCTGAGCCTCCTTTTCTCCAGGCTAAACAACCCCAGTTCCCTCAGCTGCTGGGGACCTTCTTGGCCACCTGGGCACACTGCTGGCTCATGTTCAGCTGGCTGTCAACCAGCACCCCCAGGTCCTTCTCTGCTGGGCAGCTTTCCAGCCACTCTTCCCCAAGCCTGTAGTGTTGCATGGGGTTGCTGTGGCCCAAGTGCAGGACCTTGCACTTGGCCTTGTTAAACCTCATACAATTGACCTCGGCCCATCGATCCAGCCTGTCCAGATCCCTCTGCAGAGCCTTCCTCCCCTCAAGCAGATCAACACTCCCGCCCAATTTGGTGTCATCTGCAAACTGACTGAGGGTGCACTCGATCCCTTCGTCCAGATCATTGATAAAGATATTAAACAGAACTGGCCCCAACACAGAGCCCTGGGGGATGCCACTTGTGACCGGCCGCCAACTGGAGTAAACTCCATTCACCACCACTCTCTGGGCTCGGCCATCCAGCCAGTTCTTTACCCAGCAAAGAGTACACCCGTCCAAGCCATGAGCAGCCAGTTTCTCCAGGAGAATATTGTGGGAAACCATGTCAAAGTCTTTACTGAAGTCTAGATAGACAACATCCACAGCCTTCCCCTCATCCATTAGGCGGGTCACCTTGTCATAGAAGGAGATCAGGTTGGTCAAGCAGGACCTGCCTTTCCTGAACCCATGCTGGCTGGGTTTGATCCCTTGGTTATCCTCTACATGCCATGTGATGGCACTCAGGATGATCTGCTCCATCAGCTTCCCTGGTACCGAGGTGAGGCTGACAGCCCTGTAGTTCCCCGGGTCCTCCTTCTGGCCCTTCTTGAAGATGGGCGTCACATTAGCTAATCTCCAGTCAGCAAGGACCTCCCCAGTTAGCCAGGACTGCTGGTAAAGCAAGTAAAGCTGGTAAAATGTATACCTACATAAAAAATACACCTGTTTTTAAGTCTGGCAAAGTTTTCTCTAATGCTGAAACCCTCTGCTGCAAGAATAACATAGTAGTCAAACGAGGTAAAGAACCTGTGTGAATCTTTGCAACATATGACATACACCTTGTTCAATATAGTAATAAGCTGAGAGCACCTTCTTCAGATACTGAATGCTAAACCTGTTTACAGAGCAGATCTTTCCGTGTTTCAGCACCTGTCTGCCTTTTTCTTCTCTGTACGTCATGGTCAGTCTCTATCTTCTGTGATGGCAAAATTTTTTTACTAATCTGACCATGGTCTTATGTTCAATTTTCAGTGCCCTAGACTCAGTATCAAAACCCTTTTAATCAGTTGCTGTCCTTGGACTGTTAAGTGACAGCAAATATTACCTATCTGCCCTTTAATCAGTGCAGCACTGCTTTTCCCCAAGACTTGCTGAAGAAATCTGCCAAGTGGCAAAAGCAGTCGGTATTAACCACGTGTAGATTCATAGCTGTGAGTCTTGAGGTAGCAGGGTTTTTCCCCCCTCAGTGCTGCTGCAGCCCTGAGTGAACCACAGGCCACTGGGTTGTTGACCGGCAAGGCAAACTTTCTCAATGTGTCCATCAACCTGTCAAATGTTTCTCTGCCTGTTACAGACAAGCACTGAGCCATGTCCAGAAAACAAATGCATAGAGTTGGCCTTCTTTTTGTTTAAAAGAGAGCTAATACCTTCTCACTGCTAGGCTTTGAGCTTCAGCTCATATAAATAATAACTACTGTTGGCTCAGAGCGTTTGCATGTTTTTCTTCTTTTGCTTCAGGGCAATGAGAAGCAATGCTGTTGGTAGTTTCGTATGTAATTTCTGCTCTATACATCTTTTAGAATTTCCTAATGAAATTTGACTCACAAAAATAAAATTGTACTTCATTAATACATTTAAAAATATGCCTTAATGATCTATGACCTTCAAATGAATCTGCATATCAAGTAGAGCTAAACAGAAAGTGTTTTCCAGATGCAGTATATTTCTGTAGATCAGGCAGACCACAGCTCCACTGCTGAAATAGCTCCCACATGCTGGGACTGGAGCAGGTGTTTCTCTCTTCACTCAAAGACACCCAGTTGACATCTGATTTCCAGATGCTCTAAAATACTACCTTATAACCGTCTATTTTGTGCAGTCCTGCTCATGTACTTATCTTTTATTAGCTGTTCTCAGGACATATATTAGTTTCCTCTGACAAAAAAAATGAAGTGATGGATTTGAAATGAGCTCATGCACCTTTGTAAAGCTATAGGATGTATATGACCAAGTTTACATCAGGCTGCAACTTTGGAAACTTATTTCTGTGGCTACAAATGATTATACTTGTGGGGTGGGCATCTCAGCAGTGCTTTTCTACAAGCTTTTAATTTCATCTGTGTGATTAGTACTGTTTATTTTTTCTCCTGACACCCTGTTACTTTTCTAGCTTTCACCTGTGTTTGTCCTCTAGTATGTCCCTAATTTCTTTCAATATTCTTGACATCTACAGCAGGTGTCTTTGGCCTGAATGCTCCTCAACACCTGCTGCCTTCTTCCAGATTCCCTTTTAATAAGTATCTCAACTGCTACATATTGGGGGGGAAAAAGGTAATTGTTTACATACTATGTGAAAAGTTGTTGTGATGGTTTTGGGTTTTGTGGTGGATTTTTTTTTTTTTTTTTTTAATCAAGTTAATCTTCCAGTGAAAAAAGAATAGATTCCATTTTTTTCCTCATTTTCACTGTTGTGGGTTTTTTTTTCTGTGTGTATGTGGGAAAAAACAAAACTTTCCATTTTTATCCTGCTAAATAAATGGGCAATGGCCAATGAAAAATGAGATAAAATGAGGAGAAAGACTCTTTTACTTTCTTCTGCAGGAATGAAATGTCAGTATTACTTTGTGTTGCCTTTTCTTGTTTAAGAGAAAAGATGTAAAACATACAGATTTTTGAAATGCCTTTTTCCTTGTACTGCAGTAGGTGAAGAACAAAGAACCTGAGACATTGGTAGTCTTCCATGCTTCACCAAAAAGAAACATTACAATTGTGTAACGTTGGGAGGTTTATACTATCCTGAGATTCTGAATAATAGTTGGTTCTCTGTGAAACTAGAAGATATCAAAAGAAAGTTACTGCAGATTCTAGACATGGTAGTAATAATGTTGTGTCAGTGATGGCCTAGGATTTAAGAAATGCAGTGTTCATAGGGACAGATGTAGTCTTTTATGAGACCAGCTAGAATATTTTCCTTTACTGTCTGCCTCTCATAACTGATCTAATAAAAGATAGCTTGTTATTACAAAGCTCATGTTTCTGGACTTAGGCCTTTTTCAATTTTTTTTCCACCACCTTCCTTTATCACTGGATTCAACACGTGTCTTCAGCCCTTTCTGTCACAGCAGTGTTTTTCAGAGAAAGAGCAATGATGACTATCATTGATTTCAGTGAAAGCTGTGTATGTCCATCACCTCTGAAAAGCAGTTCTGTCCCAGACTGATCACTTGGGAGTCCAGACCTGATTCTCCTCAGTTTGAGAAGAATTATGACATTCCTCCCTATTGGAAAGCTTTCATTTTAGAGGATTCCACTCCCCTCCCCCCCACTTTGGTGCCTGCAAGCTATGAGTCTGCCTTTCTCAAATAGAGAATGGGGACAGCCAATTCCAAGGTAAACTTGATCTGAAATGAATCGTAATGATAGTTTTATACAAATAATTGCATCTCTTTTCTTCGGTTTAGGAGTTCTGACTTCTGGGTCCTTGGGCTTTGAAGGCCATATGCTTTTTGAAGATGGCATATATACAAATAAATGGGATCACAAACAAAAATTTTTACTTAAAAAATTTTTTTTACATTCTAGTCACTTTTTTTTTTTTTGTTTACTGAAGTCTGCAAAAGTGCTTTGAATAGTAAATCTGTAATCTGGGCCTAATCCCTTTTCTTTCAAAGTTAGCAAACATATGAGATGTTAAGTAGTTTCAACAATCAATGATGAGGGAGAAGCTTTAAAGGCCTGTTTCTAAGGGATCATTTTATGATACACAGACTTTTTCTTTAAAAAAAAAAGAGAGAGAGAGAGAAAAGCAATAGTTTTAGAAAAAGCCAACCTCTTCTCCCCAAAGCACAAGTTTGAGCATGAAAGTTGGCAAGGTGAAAATGGGCATCTTTTATTTTTGACTCAGCCAGCTCTATGGAAACCTTGTTACACAGTTTTTGGAGTCCCTTATTTTCTCACAGGGAATATTTCCATTCACAACAACACGACTTGCATCAGGACTGGTATATGTCACATTGCATGTGTTCCCTTTTATCTGTTAATAAACCAAATTCCTGTTTGCCCTGAGAGAAAGTAAGTCTATGAATTTCACACGTTCACTGGAAAAGGTCAGTGTAATGTTTTAGACAGAGAAGTACAGGAGTACAGTTGTAGAGAGAAAAGGAATGGGAAATATCTGCTTCATAATAATGCTGTGGTTTGAGCAACATGTCTGACTGGTATCCATGTGCTAAATAAACAATTTGTCTCTTCAGAATGTCTGCAAAGTAGTATGGATGATCTATTTTGTGAAGCCACCGTGGTTGCTCTACCTTGTCATCAGAATCCACATGGACATGTAATACTAGGTCACGAATGAAGAGTGTTTTCTGATGGGCCTTGAAGGAAAACAAAACAAACAAACAAAGCCCCGTGTTTGATTTGCACCCTTGGAAGGTCTAAGCTCTGTGGATGTCATTTTAAAATATTTCCTATGTTTTCTTTTGCTTAGTCTCAATACGTCAGGCTCAGCTAAACGAAGAACTAAATTAAAACTGTCATTTCAGCTCATAAATAACAGATGTCTCGCCCATTTAATTATTTATAGTCTTGAATCTTTCAAAAATGAAAATGGCTATACACATTTTTAATGTAGTTCTTGGTAATTTGCTGCATGAATGATAAGATTCCAGATAATCCCAGCACACAAACATGAAAAATAAAACTTTGACTGACTCGCTTATCTTATGTGACTGCTTCTTCGATCCCCTGTGACTTTTTTTAAATTAAAATTTAAGTGAAATCTAATCACAACAAAATGATGTTCATATACTTGCATTAATAATTTATCTGCTAGAGATCACAGTGCAGGTAGTATGGACATTAGAGATTCATTTGCTGCCTGAAAATCAATGCTTTCTCTTTTTGGTAAGATTCATCTTTTCATCTGTGTGAACTGTGTTTGGATGGATCACAAGTCTGAAATATTAATGTCGAAAGAAACTGAGACTGTGCCAGCATTAAAAAAACCAACACCCCACCCCCCAAAAACCCACCAAACTCGACTCTCCTGTATTCCTTAGCTAATGATAAAATTATATCACTTGGTTTAATATCTTACTCTCTTTTTATGAACATAGATAATCTAGTGAAAAATGAACTTATTGGGTTAACAAAGATTCACTGGCACAGGGCAAACAAAACACACAGTGCGTGAGCTGAAAGAGGAGACGTATGGGTGTGAATGCTACAATTCATTTTGGAGAAAAGCAGTCCCCACAGGAAAACACACCTATTCCTCTCACCTCCTAAGCAGCACAATTTCAGTTCCTTTATGAGAAATAAAAGGGAATCACTGACAGTCCTCACATAAGGAAAAAGTCTTTGGGTTGTCTGGAATCTATGCTATGTGGCCTAAGAATATTTTATTTTAGAGCTGAAGAAGTCAAATATCATTCCCTGTGTGGAAGAAGGGCTCTTTTGGGGATGGGTAAACTGAGGGAGGCAAAAACTCCAAAATGTGATTAAGAAGGAATCATACATATGGTTAGAAAAGCATTTGCAGAGCAGATATGGAAAAAAACGAGTGGGAGTTAGCATCTTGGCAAGTTGCAGGCTGCCAAAAGGCTTAGAACAATGACTAAGGAACTTGTATTGCAGTTTGGTTCACAGTGTGTTCAGGAGCACAAAATCTGTTTACACTCCTTTAGTAAACAGGAGCAATATCCAACAGCTGATCATATAATTCTAGTTGAAGCAATCTTTGAGACCTGAACCTTTCAAAAGTGCTTGAAGATCAAAAGGGTTGCATACAGAAGGCTTTGGTAGTTAAGGCAAAATGTTTATACAAATAAAAAGAAGGAAATCTGACTCACTCTACTAAATTTCTTCCAAAAAGGAATGATTTTGCTACTTCTAATCAGGTACAGCAGCATTTATTAGCTAGGCATTTGTTAACAACCTTTGCAGGCATAAATCAACATAGATCCTGTGAATTAATGGTGTTGCTGTAAATTGTACCTGCTAAAGTTCAAGTCCAGTGTTTTCAGCTGGGAACTGCTCCTTTGAGAGGGAGAGACTCTGCCAGCTAAAATGGAGAGAGTGTACCTATACTTGGCCTTGAAGGGCTGACTAAGAGAAGTAACTTCTACCTGCAGCATATTAAAGGAAGGCATAACTACTTACCAACTGTTGGATTACTCCAAAGAGAATTAGAAAAGCACTGTAGCACTGTCTACCTTTTTGGTGGTTGTTCAGGCTGAACATTTTCATATGTGCCAGAAAGAATTGCGTGTTTGCAGTCTCTCATCATGATGCATCTAGGGGAGTATCCTGAGAAGCTCTGCTTCCGAGGGGAAGGTAGACTGACTGTAACCTGGGTTTGTGAGAAGTGACAGATAAGAAATCCAGGGTGGAGCTGACTGGACTTAAGTACTGATGTTCCTGTTGGTAGGGAGATGGGGCTGGACAGTTTGGGGAGAGGCAAGTAGAGGATGGGAAAACAGAACTGCTGTGGCCTGAGAGAGAAATGGATAAGAAGTTTCTGGCATGTTCAGTAAGGACTTGGGCATATAGGATAGCCAAACGGTGCCCTCCTTGAGCATCAGAAGCTGCTAGCTACGTGACAGGGAAGAAAAGCAAAAGCAGCAGACTGTTGAGTTACTACCAAAAAATACAGCCTGAGTGCTATGAGGAAGGGAGGATTGCTAAGGGCAGGAGAAAGATGTCAAGTCAAGGAGCTGAGGAGAGCAGCTGGACCTGGCTTGTTCATGTAAAAGGCAGCTTATGTTTTGAATATGAGTGACTGGAATAGTCACATAAACTGATTAAGAGTTCCTTGGTGCTTAATAAGCTGAACCAACGTTGGTGAATAAATGTGTAAAAGCACTTTTATACATGCCAGGTGACAGAGCCAGGAAAATCAATCTTCTGCAAACATCACCCATCCAAACTTGGCTTCCAGCTCAGTGTGTTTTGTAAATATTGTGTCAACATGATATTGCATAACAAAGGAAAAAGAATATACTGGCGTCCATTTTCACAGCTGCAGGGAAATCTCACGGGCTATTGTAATTGGAGAATGACAAATCAGGATTACAAACAGATTTCTGTTCTCAGTTTATACTGTGTAAGGATTGACAAAGGTAAGTAAAATAATGATTTTAAAAATCTGATTTAAGCAGTGGCAGTGTCCCTTTAATGATGTTTTTCACTAGTGCAGAATTACATATTGCAGCTTTTTACTAAACACTGCCCTTTGCAAACTTTCTGGAAAATATTTTCCATCATTTTGACATTTCATTTAAAATGAAATATAGAAGATATTAGAAATTCATGTTCATGACAGGTATTATTTGTTTGACTTTGAAATATACAGAGAACACACATTAATGCACAGTGACTGAAGTGTTACAGGGGTGTGCGTCTGCATATTCATGGGACACTTCTTTACTCCACAAAACACTGTTGCAAAATCAGAAGAGGAGTGACCTTTTATAGTACTAAAAATCTGTGCGTGCAACAATGAATAATTTAAAAAGGGGCCGGCTGAAATGACCTTCTTCGCAATATATGTACATGTGTGTGTGTATAACCAAGAAAGATAGAATGTTATTTTTCCTTGCAAAGGTGCACAGTTCCACAATATTTTCTAAGTTGCTTCTGTTTACACATTCAGCACAGAAATTCTTATCCAAACTGTTATATTCATATAGGTATATCTATATTTCAGCTATAAGCCCAGGATACATATTTAGGGACTTGTACAAATGTGCTTGCTGTGAATGCTACTCCATACAGGGAGAGCCAGGACCAGAACAGTGTCACTGTATTTGATCTGCAAATCAACTGAAGAGATGTGTCTCCTTTCCAATCAACTTTTTGGAGTTCCACTTGGGGAATATGAGGGTATTATGGCTCAGGGCTGGCAAAGTGGTTACTGTAAGTTTTTACTGAAGTATAAACTGGTAGCTAATAAGGTGGAAGTTCCTGTTGAGTTTCATACTTTTTTTCTTTTTCTTTTTCTTTTCTTGTTGTTTTTTTAATTCTTTGAGAAAGTTTATTTGGTTAGGAGTCCTTTTAACATGAGACAAGTTATATTTATTTTGTACTAGAGAGGAAACAGGGACACTGAATGGGGTTTTTATTAAAATGCACATATGCGCATGCATGATCAGAGCAGTGAATAAGTTGTACAGTGGTTGAAGCTGTTATGAGCGCAACAGAGTATTGATTGACAGCTCCTGTTTGTTGACCAGATAAAGATAAAATCCATTTGAATTTGAATTGACAGTTGCCTTCCTTTATGGTTTAACTGCTGTGTAAAGAACTACCCTTCATGGTTTTTGATGACCCAATTAACTGTTTTACAAACCCAATGCACATTGCAGGTGTGGTGAGGAAGGCATTTTAATATTTTCTTTGTTTCATATCAAATGTTTCCTAAAGAATATGTTGTTACTGAGGAATGTTATTTTGATTTATACAACTTCTTCTGAGGTAGGGGTTGTCAAGAATTTTTATTGAACCTTGGGCTCAGCTGACTTCTGTATTTAACATAGTCACAAACTTTAGTATAAAATTGTAAAGTGCTCATTTTTCTGATCATGAGCTTGCACTTGTGGGAGTTGAAGTGTGTGGCGTAGCATCTGTAGTCTTCATAAAACTGAGAGCTACTAAGGTAGAAGTTTGTTTATCCAGCTGGAAGAACCACAGGCTTTCTTCCTTTGCTGAGGTGTTACTACTTTTCCCTCCAGAAAGCCCTGAAACTCTGACCTATAGAAGGGGAAATTCTAATTGTAACTGATCAATGCTAAAAAAAAAAAAATTAATTCTTTTTCCCCTTAATAATCAATACTGGAACTTTCTTAGTTTCCAGAAAAGGTACAAGATGTTGTTGTTTGTAGTGGAAATTGACTCAACCTGGTGACACTTCTTGTTCTTTGGTCCTAAAACTTCTATTTAATTGTAGTGACTGCTGTATTTTTAATGCAGCCCAGGTTTCATTCTATTTTGTGTATCTGTGTTTGCTTGTGCAGGCACTGCAAGTGCACATGAATATCAGAAAATTACCTGTTCTAAGTCAATTATTAACTGCTTATGTGCAATCACTGAATTTAAATGTGCAATTGTACAGTTAGGCAATACCCAAGTTTTGGTAATGTAGATAACTTTTGTTGATGATGTGCATCATAGCAAAGAGTATATGCATCTAATGCAGAATAACTGCTTATATCATTGCAAGGATGTAAAATCCTTCTCAAACAGGAGTAGTAAGTGGATATCTTTTTAATTGGGATATACTTTTTAAAATGGCTAATGTAGAAGGAACTGTATTGGTCTGCTGCCCAGTCTAACTTGTACCATCTGGAACTGATGTGTGTCTTTAGCTCTTACATCATATTTGTAGGGTCCCCAATAACTGCTGAATAAAACAAAGAGAGTCAGTAGGGAAGAGACAACCTTGTATATATACATCTGTCTGAGATGTTGGTAGAAGATAAGAAAAATCTAATCACTGAATTTGCAACTAACATAGAAAAAAACAGCTGATTAAGTCAATAATCCCTTCTCAGACTGAAGTGTATAAAGCTTGTGTGATTGTATTATTTTATTCAAATTCAAATAAAATAATTTTCCAAATTCTCTTGATGTTTTCCCCATAACTTTAGTTTCCAGTTACAATTGTCACAGACCTTACACTTTTGAATGCCAATGCTGGATTGTTTTCTCATGCAAAGTGGTCTCTGATCAAGAGCAACTGATTATGTACTCTCCCCACATGCAGTAGCATGTTGATTATGTGAAATCTCATGAAGAATTACAGTCTATGCCAATCACTGTCTAGCTGAAGGTCACATTTTACATTCCTCTGCTGATGTCATCAGTTTTTCTATACTAATCTGTAAACCATGTAAGGAATCCTTGGATACATGTTCTTAATAAAATGTATTTATGCTTTCAACTCGTGTTTTAGCATGCAAAAATGGAGCTCTGTTCCTGTTCAGCATGCTATTTCTATAAAGTTTATTGATACTTGGAGAAAGGAAACACTAAGAAGAGCCCCAGGGTAAGGAGCGTTTAAAGCTGAAGAGTGATGCTTACCTATTATGCTGGTTTTGTGCAAGGTCTGCATGTGGGTACTACAGAAGGGCGCATCTATGCTCAGTGCAATTCCCGTATTATTAGTCACATTCATTGTTGAGTCTGCTTCTGTTGTTTTAGCACCTGGATGGTGTCAGCACTGCAGATGATGCTTTCGGGGGTTAGTGCCATGCTTGTGCCATGGAAGTCCCAGGAGCACAGCCCTCTGGCCCAAAATAGATTGGTTGAGAAAAATATTTTGTTCAAATATCCTTAATCGGTGTTGTATCTTTTCCGATTTACTTCATTTACATTTAACATATCTGATTAATTGCTACCTAGTGATTGCTTTGTATTAGGCTCCCATATGAAGCAGTCATATATCTGGCAGACCTAGGCAATCACAAACACTTTAATAAGCTTGATCAATAGAAGGGTATCTTGCCTGAGATCAGACACCAGCTATGGAAATAGCTATGCAGTGTAGTAAGCCAGTGTTAAGTCATGAAATGTTTGCCCAGTTAAGCTCGTAGTAAATATAAATCAGAAAGTCCAAAAAATGCAGAATAAAAAAAAACCCAAATGGAAAGATACTAACAGTACTCATTTCATGTCAGTTCCCTGCATTTGAAGTGTCAAGGCCAGAGATTTTGAGAACGCAGTTAAGCTATATCATATATGTGATGTCTACATGTTATTTGCAGACAGTTTATCTTACATTAATATTGTTCAAATACGGAGATCAGGGTTGTATATGTAGGATACAAAGATTCCCCTCTTATACTGTATTTCTGCTCATTTGAAATAAAAGGCTACTCCACCCCCCAGCCCCATTCCCAGTTATCACCTGTGTAATAGAAATAATAACAAGTCATTGTGCTTAAGAACTAAACTTTCTTTTCCAGATTCTAGTATTTTTCTACCAGTTTGCAGAATACAAAATAAGTAAGAAATTAATTTAGCACTTTTTTTCATCATGCTATACCACATACTACATGCTATGTAGACACAGCTCCACTGTGTCTACATAGTAGAAGTGCAATATTTTCCCTGGCAAAAGATGTGTTTCTGTTTTTCTTTCTGTCCTCAAGTACAGCTGTGTACAACAGGAAGCTCACTTAAAGGGCTAGCTGAAAACATTTTCCTAAGAAGATCACATAAGGCTAAAACCTTTGTACTCTAAATCATGTCCTTGACTGTATAGAGACATTCACATTGAAGGAACTGGATGCAAAAGGTAACAATCAATTTTTGCAGTGGCGTATGATGAATTCAGCAGCTCAGAAAGTAGAGGTGAATAAAGATTGTTATGCATGGTGCTGCCATGGTAGTCACACAGCTCAGTCAGAAATGGAATTTTATTTCAGCCTTTGTCTTCCGTTAGATGAGGTATGAAATGAGATTGGAGTGACTTGACTAGTATTTCACTAGCAGATCATTGCCATATATTTTTGTGTTAGATGCTTTAATGTTGCTAATAAAGAAGAAGTTTGGAGTATTTGAAAGATTTCCTTTGAAATTGCTCTTAATGGAAGAATGGCGTTTTATTATTTTGTATTTTTAGGTAAATTTCACTATGTGCTGGAAGTAAACTTTCAAAAAAAGAGAAAAGTATAGAGGCTTTTTAAATTTTGCCTACAATGAAACCTGAAATCCATTTGGATTCTGGCTGACTACTGCTCTAATATATTGAAATCGTAGGTTGGATTTTTTTTCCATCCATGGTAGATTTTATTTCTTAGGATTCAGTATGATCAGAGACCCAGTCATTGATTCCCTTTATTAGAAGGGAAAGTGGTGTATTGTGGGAGGTAGAATCTACGTGGAGGTACCCATTCATATTTGGTTACACATGCTCACAGTACCTGTAATACACCGGTGGTGATGCTCTAATAAATATTTTTCCAATGCTCAATAATGGAGATGAGTAGATATTTTGCTGAAAAGTCAAAATTTCATGAGAAAGGGACATTTCCTTACAAATTCTAGATATACCAGGTCTTGTGGTGTTACTTAAAAGAGGACATAGTGAGAAAAATAGTTATGCATTTTTTTATGGGACTAAAGTCCCCAGAAATACAGCCTCTGTTCTGCTTTGGCAACCTTGGCCAGATTAATCCCAAAACTGTTTTCCTGCAGGTTTAGAAGTAAACTAGGATTTTGCCAATGCAAAACATTTATACATTTATAGAGGTTTTTCCTGAGGTGACTTATTCCAGTGTGTTTCTTAGCATTGAACTGATTTTCAGTGAAGAATCTCTTTTCTTGTTAATATTTAATGCTGGTATGAAAGGAAGGCAGAAATAGTATTTTTCATTTATTAACTTGCACAGTCAAATTGATGCCATTCTAAATAAGATGGCATTTTTGATTTAATTTTTTGATTTGCATAATTTAGATATAACAAGTCAATGTGGTAAAGAGTGTGGTACCGTAGTGTGGTCTCTTTTGGGACTGCTCTGTCCAGTGTCAGTAGCACAATAGATATGTCTGTTCAGTCCAGAACTGGGAATTCCGTGTTATGGATTTCTTTCACATTAACCATTCCCAGGATTACACTGCACCTAGCCCCAGTGTCATAGCTTCATGGTTTGACAAATCACATTTGAATTCTTAATCTTTGTATGGAGCCACTACTGTTGAAATAATTATTTTCTTGACTTGGGGAAATATCCAAAGTCGTAGGTGGAGGAACTCATATCTTTAACAAGAACATAAAGAAGAAGAAGAAAAACTTCAAGACACAAAGCTTAAAAAAAAAAAAGCTTCACTAGGATACATGAAAATGTTCATTGTATATTTCACTTTTAACTTGAATTGCACATACAATATTTATGTTGCATTATGTTCACATTCACTACAAAATCTAGTGCTTGGCCAGAACATACAAATATATTTTGCTAGATGAGATTTTGCTAGATGTCCAGTGTTTTTCATTTTTAAATGCACGTAATAAAGTTTGTAGGAAGCTCACATGCCCTCAACTCTTATTATTTTCTTTGAGAGTTGACAATATTACTTAACTTTTGTAAGTGAGCCTGCCTAGCTCATGAAGTTGATCTGAGCCAGCCAGACTCATGATACCTCTGCATGCGGGTCTGTGAAAACTCCGCAGCAAGAATCTGCCATGTCACCCTGAATTAATCTTTTCCGAGTCTCCACCCAAAGAAAATTTACAAATTTTTAAGCAGCTCTGCATTATCAACTTAGATCCATGTCTAGCAAGTTCAGGGTGTAGGAAAGCATTCTCTTTTGTGTCCTCCCATAGTTTTGTTATTAAGCAAGAACATGTGCAAACATGTTTCAGAACAATGTGCCAGACTTTGTCTATAGTTAATTTCTGAATGTGAGTCCACAACATTTTTTATGTCTAGCCATATTTGGGAGCAGATTAACTCTTATACTATCCAATTTGATCATATAAGTTTTCTTTGGACCCCTATGATGTTTTTTTAGATTCATATCAACTAGACCTATACTTTTTGTGTCTTTTTTTATTAAAGTAAATTCTCTCATCAGGGCCTATCAAAGATTGTCATGTCCAACAACAAAACACTGTGTATGAGCTTCTGAAAAATCTAACTGTGAATATGCAATGAATATACTTTTCTAAAGGATTAAGCAAGTCACAATAAAAATATCACTTGACTGTTTGTTAGGAAAAAAAATCAAAGTAAGAAAGAACAGTCTATGCATAGTATGCCTGTAAACAATTCAGTAAAACAGTTGCATTGTTCAGTAAGTTATTTCATTAAAAAATATTTATTTATTGGAATTTAAAACTGCTGCTTCTGTACTGTAAATGAGCATGCATATACCTTGTGACTTCATAAGTGCACTCATCAGTTATAATTAAAAGAAAGTTAGTGATTATGGCAGATAGCAGAGCAAAGACTCCCAGTGATGTTCCAGTATTACCCACAGAAGATGGGTAAGATGAGAAAAACTTTACTAGGTCAGACCAAAGATCTATCTAGTCCAGCAGCAGATTTTTACAGAAGAAGTATAGAAAGACCCTTTTGAGGAAAGGGTCATTTTATATTCTTGCAACTTGGGGCAATTAATAGTTTAAGGACTTCTAAGGCAAAAGTTATATCCTAATGATCATATCAAATACCCAATGATAGACCTATCCTTCAGGAATTTGTCTAAACCTTTTTGAAGACATTTATAGTCTGGCCCTTGCAACACCTGTGGCACAGATGCAATTTTTCGCAGTGCAATTATGTGTTGTGTGAAGAAATATTTCTTTTGATATGTTCTATGCTTGCTACCTGATAATACAGCTAGATAGCCCTGCTTGTGCTGTCTGTGCTCGTTTCCTTGCACTGCTTCACTGTTAACCAGCCTGTCACTTGAGGGGGCAATACATGTGGTTTTAGCTACTGAACCAACAGTGGCTTCCATTTAAGCTTGACTTTTAGCATGGGAGAAGTCTCACTGAGTAACATTTCCCATTCTGAGTAGATATACCTGTTTCTGCTGGATTGTGACATTAGACTTCATCATGATGATTAAGGGTGAAGGCCTGAAAATTCAGAGAGATCGTGAAAACAATGTCTGTGATTTGCATATTGATCAATATCCATAACTATATCTCATTAAAAACACTAAGCTGCATATTTCCACAGTAAACATTCTGTGACCCCATGATGGGGATCCCATGGGGATGAAGGACCCATGTCCCCTGGGTCACTTCATCCCCACAGCCTATCAGATTATTTTGACCGGGCAGGCATTCCCTTAAGCATTTTTTCTTGCAGATATGTGAGTTTTGCCTTCTGGGACATTATTTCCCTTGAGGTTGCTTTCCCTCACAGAGGAACATATTTATGGATACAATAGTCTTGATGAGTGTTAATGGTATATCCTGCTTTTATATGATGCTTTTCTTTTTTATCCATAAAACATTTCAGGATAAATTGTTCATAGCTCCACAGCACCCTACCTTTCTCCCTGTGCCAGGAAGACTAGGAGATGATTTCTCAATAGCAGCTTTGTGTGAAGCTGAGGATGAAAGAGAGAGAGGATAATGTGTCTGATTCTAGTTCAGCAATTCTGGGCCACTGTGCAGATTTAAGCAGCCACACAAAATCCTAACTCAAGCCACTTTGGGTTTGACTCAAATCCTTCTAGAGAATGATTTCAGAATTTAGATGACGTTTAAAGTCATCTTTGCTCTTCCTTAGTCTAACCTCCACTTATTCCATGATATAACATTCAGTTTGGCCCAGTGTTTCCACCTCCAGACAGCCAGGCTGATTCCAGGAAAATGCTATTTTACAAGTGAAAGCACTCAATGTGTGCCAAGAACATTGATATTAAGAGGAATTGCTATCTCAGTATTTAGCAAGAGGAGGATTATCCATTGAAACAGAAGCGTGGATTGGTTTTTACAGGCTCATTGCTGGCTTTAGCATGAATTCCTGCTTCTGTACTTTTCAGAGAGAAGACCTCTGAGGATTCTTATTCCATTCTAGACCATTAAAAGTGACCTGTAAGTGGGGGTCTATCAAAATAATGCCATACCAGGAATATGTAGCAAATGCCCTAGTTGGCAAAATAGTGTTCATCGTAGCAATTTAAAACTTTCAATATATTTTTTCCCATTTTTTGTGTCATATGATACGCCCCTGCTTCTAATTAAAAAATGTTTCATTTCTAGCATCGTGTAGATAATATCTGAGCTGAGAGGTATACAGCCACTGACTTTTGGTATATATTGTCTAAAATTTCAGTTTCAATTTCATCAAATTTATCTGTGGGTGTTTGGGTTTTTTGTTGTTTTTTTGTGGTTTTTGTTGTTGTGGTTGTTCATTCCATAAATTAATTCACAATCCAGGCAATTTGAGAGATAGTTAAAGTTAATATAAAATTTACATTTTGGAAAATAGCAGAGAGGAGCTGTATAGTACTATTGTGGCAGCATGGAACAAGGAGTGAATTAAAGGGTGTGAAAAGGAGTGAGTTAAAAAGTCTGAATTTAAAATAAGTTAGTCACTCAGTAACTATACTTTGCTAGTGGGTCATTTGAAATATTATTTATTTATTGCCATAATAATTTATTAATAAAAATATTATTTATTTATGACTTATCCATGCATGTGCTAGGCAACTCATAAAATAAGGTTGATATTTACCAAAAAGAGCTTACATGATTAGATGGGATAAAAACTCATGGTGATAAATGGCAGTATATCATCTCTAAGTCCAGGATTTTGATGTTGGAAGACTGTTGGAAAATGTGGGAAAAATGTATTTTTTTCCTGAACAACATAATGGAATTCTATTAATTTACTTTTGGGTTTCTGCTTTGTCACTCTCTTTTTCTGCTTCTTCTTATTTGATCTCTTCTGACATTTTTCGTAATATAATAATTGACTGTTGTCTTTACAGTATACGTTGGGGGGGGGGGGCATATGAAAGAAGAGCAGTAATTTTTGTATTTGAAGCTAGAAATGCCTTAAAAAATTGCTACATATTTTGATGAAAAGTGAGTTCAAATGATATTGTATCCAATACTTTTAAATCTTATGACTTTGGGCAAAAATTTAAGAGCAAATGTATTGATATACCTTTCTGTTCAAAACAAAAAGAAGTTTAAAAGCTGTCAGGTTTTTCCTTTTTTTGTGTGCACTATTGTTTTTTTTGGGCAAAGGACTAGAGAAGTGGAAGTAAATGCATATGATGTTGATTGTTTGTATTTCAGTAAATATAGTTTTCTTTTTTTAAGCCAGCTTTGGTTCAGTGAAATGAATGCTGTGAGGATATACTTGAACTTTACATATCTGTTGTTTCCAACCAATAAGAACACTGAGACTGCTAAAATCAGACTTCCCTTCCTGTGGCTCAAGAAATATCCTGTAACAACAGATCTCTACCTTGATCTTTAGTTGATTAATTTTTTATGTTTCAAAAATCCCATTAGGAAATGCTGTTTGTTTCAAACTGAGGTTCTTAGTAAGAATCTAAGTTTTTTTAGAAGGGTTTCTTAAATCCACAGTGCAGCTTTTGGTAAAAAGCAGAGCGAAATGGTAGACCACAGGGCAGACTAGTCAGTAGCTTTCAAGTTAGAATACTAATATACAGGTTCTGGGATCAAACCATATTATTTCTGCCTTGTTTAAAAATCTTTAACCCAGCTCTCCACATTCCAGGTAAATCCTACAACTCTGGGGCTATGAGGTCAGTTTCTGTGTTTATAGATGCACTGAAGGAATGATTCATTGATCTACTCTAAATGTTTGCTTTAAGATGAAATGAATTACTAGACTCCATTGACTTTTAACTAGATTTCTATTGATTATGAAGGGAGCCTAGGGTGAATAAGTCTGTAGCCTGTAACAGAATATTAAAGATATTCTTAGATAGCTTTAATGTGTGACCTGTAAGTCACAAACTGTGAGTTTTCTTGTGTAAGAAACATGATGTATTTTAATCATACAAATCTCCCGTTTCCTTCAGGTAGACAACCATGTAAGTATCCAGGGATGTATTGTATGTATTGAAACATTTTTAATTCAGGAGTGGCCTCCTGATGATATATTGACTGAATCAAACCTTACTGTTTCATCCATCCTATGACCTGCTTCCCAGTATCCTCTAGTCCTGCAATCCTCTTCCATAAGGTAACAGAAATCAAGGTTTTCATGGCATGGACACACCTGTATGTTGGTAATATAACTGGAAAACCTGTGTACCTTCAGCTGTGGAGTGACACAGTGCTTGCCCATATTCTCACAACGTGAGTTACCACATTTGGTCACATAATAGCATGGTCAGTTGATGTGGTACCTTCACTTTATTCAGGACAGTTTACAGGAGACTTTGTGACTAGGCCTGGTAGGGAAACGGTAGCCATTATTTTGATTTTTGGAAGAAGCTGGAGGATGGAGGTTGCTGAATCAGCATCGAACTGTCCTTTAGTAGATATGTATTAATGATATTGCAATTGTTTGCCCTGTTTTTCATCTGTCATTTTGGACAATAGTTTTTATTTTATTCAAATTACATGGTAAAACAAATTTAAGTCAACAGAATCTGCCCTTGCTTTTTTTCTTTCTTCAAGTTAAATTGATCAAGAACCCAAAAGATATACTGTTAAATGCAATCTTATTCTAAATTCTAAATACTTTTGCAAGTAGGTATTTGTTTCCATCACCAAAGTGGTTGCCTGAAGCCCAAGCTAATCATAATCTGAAATGAAAGAGTAGTTAGTTCCTTTCTTGCTGAGATGGGAATTCATTAACACTATATTAATAGACTTTGCCTACTAACTTTACTCTAAAATTATAAACTCTTTCAAATGCTTTCCTTAACCCATGAATGCATGACACAATCTGACTTTAAAGGCATTCTAGTGAAGGAAAATTCTTCTTCACTAGATTATATCTTGTGAACAAGTGACTATAATGAATGGTGTATTGTATATTGTATGACTTTAAACATCTGTACCATTATGAAATAAGTTAGAACCCAAATGAAGGTGAAAACAATGTGAAGGGATAGAAAAAGAATAGAATCACCTATGTCAGAGAAAGAAGGAATATACATCCTGTGTAGCTTTCTTAATATTTGACGTAAATTTTGATTGTTTTCTGACACTTATGCAGCTTCTAGCCACCTCACATTATTTACAATGTAACACTTGATAGAGAATGTATATAATAAATGCAATTCATTTAATCATTGACTATGCTAATACCAAAACAAATCCACCTTACAACTCTGAATCACAAACCCACTGGGATGTATCAATCTATCTCTGCCACAAATGCTCACAGAAAAGATGGCCTTTGCAAAGTGCCTTGAATATTAATGAATCAAGCCCTGGATTATACAAAGCTAGAGCAATCAGAAACGAACATCATCCTTGACTGACACAAATCTGTTCAGCCTTAGAAGTCCATCCTCACCAAATGAGAATTTGAGTCCCTGAATATGGTTTGTGACCTAACATCTCATCTGCTGCATAAAAAAATGAGTGTCTTGCCCTCCTGATGCTAGGATCTACCTGTATATCTTTTCCTGATATAATTCCAGTCTTCAAATATTTATAGGCAGCCCAAATCATCTCATTTGGTCTAATGACATTGTGGAATCCTTCCCTGGCAATTGCCAAAACCAGTACTTGTTCTGGTCTTAAACAACACTGGGGAAGTTAAATAGAAAGAATGGGATTCACTGGTCTGGTGTGCTGGGTCTGGCGTGCTGCTACAGTGTGCTTCAGGGGAGAGTTTGACATAGAAGGAAAAGAGAGGAAAAACTGCAGCTGCATAGGTCTTTTAAGGTACCAAAGAAAGAGATTTCTACCCCATCCTCATAAGACGTAAAAATCATTAAATGGCAGCATGATTCAGAATTCTATGTTATCAAAGCATTCTTCACTTTCATGTTGCTTCTGTGAAAAGGAGTGTTCATTACTGCCAAAATGACAATGGTACTTTAGACATAGCAGGGCTATGTGATGAGCTTGACCAAAGTACGCACAGGGCGAAGGAACTGCATCCCTCATTACACACTGAATTTCACATTGCAGGGTTGTTTCCTGATGGTTTCTATCATCCTTCCTACAATCAGCACAGGGACATAAGGTTGTTTTTACAGGTGGTAGTTTGTGAGGGGGATTCATCCTAGTCCTAGAAGAATTTGTTTGTATTTCAAAACAGCTATCTTAATAATAGTATATAGTTTATTGGTGGTGTTCTTTCAGCCATTCTTTTTTCCTTGGTTGCTCATTTTTGCGTTAGAATGACAGCCCTGTCTGAGATGTAAATTAGATGCAAAGGAAGTAAAGCATAATTTCTGAATTCCTGACTGGCAAGAAGAGCGATAATACAGCGGGTAAAGAAGTTCTGAGGGCCGTGACATTGCGAGTCTTCTGGGGCCTCTGTCACTACTTCACAATGTTAGCTGACAAGAATGCAAATCTGATTGTTTTAGCCTTTGGTCCTGAATCTGGACAGAACTGGGTGGTACAGGAACATAAAAACAGCCAGCTTCTCTGTGGTTGAGTCATGGTAGCATTAAATAATCTTTGATCTTCCTGCACTATGTAGGGTTTTATATTGCATTCATCCTTGTTCAGTCTGAGTACAAAGAGAACATGTACTCATGTAGAACATAGACTCTGATCATGGATGACAAAAGTGTCTGATGAGAACATGCGTACTACTAAAATGCAAGATGTAATTAAAACAAATATGCCCTCACTGGAGTCACACAAGTGCAAAATAAAAGCTGCTGATGTAAACATTTGCCTTTCTTACATCGTTCATTCATGGCCACAGGCTTACTGTAGCAGAGCCAGGGATAAGGGCCAGGATACGGGAAGATGGGATGTTAACAAGGACATTGCAAAAGGCTTTCTTTTTCCCCTTCATCTTTGCACAGTGAGACTACAAGGCTGGGCCTTGTATTGTTTTTAGGCAGGTAGGAAGATATTTTGTCAGTGGAGCATAGAAGTGTTCAATTTTCCAGTTATCATAAAATTCCAAAGTTGTTCTTTCTGGAAATTCTCTGCTTGTTTTTATCTGCAGGACATGCGTTTTGGACATTTCTGTCAGCGATCACAAAATCCTGTGAAACACGCTGTGGTAACAAGATCCTTCTGCCTCAAGGCACTGAGTTCACAGTAACAAATACCAGTGTAACTCCCCTGAAGACACTTTAAAGCTTCCTCCTTTTTAGGCCCTATACAAGGACAGAAAGGCAAACTAAGCACTGCTTATCTTTGCTTTCTCACACAGATGAATGACATCTCTAATGTGAGCAGCAAAGGCAATGCTAAAATTATTACAATTAATCAGTCATTCAATCAGTGCTGAAGGAGAGAAGGCAATTCAGAGGAAAAGGGAGAAAACAGAATGTGAGGGTGCCTAGAATTGAGGACACAGGTTCATTGAATGATCTTATCTAAGAATCATATGTATAGTGGAAATGCACCCCACTGCATGAGAGGCAGTATCTGAAATTTTCCTGATCAGCAGTTCACCACGTAAGGAAGCTGCAACTGTTACTGGTTTTTGTGTAATCCCTCCAGCTTTCCGGCTTTGTTGTTTATAATTAATCTTTTATATTAATAAGAGGCCTGAATCAGGATACAATTACAGTAGACACTTACACAAGCACCCCCCTGCCCCCCTATTCTTTTTTGTGGGAAGAGTTTACCATTACAGTGAAATATGAAAGGGCTGCAAGGCATGTCCTATGAGGAGCAGCTAAGGACTTTGGGCTTATCTAGTTTGGAGAAAAGGAGGCTGAGGGGGGACCTCATCGCTCTCCACAGCTTCCTGAGGAGGGAAAGTGGAGAGGGACGTGCTGATCTCCCTGGTATCCAGTGATAGGACATGTGGGAATGGTTCAAAGCTGTGTCAGGGGAGGTTTAGACTGGACATTAGGAAGCATTTCTTTACTGAAAGGGTGGTCAAACATTGGAACAGGCTTCCTAGAGAGGTGGTTGGTGCCCCAAGCCTGTCAGTGTTTATGAGGCATTTGGACAATGCCCTTAACAACATGCTTTAACTTGGTCAGCCCTGAATTGGTCAGGCAGTAGGACTAGATGATGGTTGTAGGTCTCTTCCAGCTGAAATCGCCTATTCTACTCTCTTCTATATGAGCCAGCAGATTAGAGGCCTGCAAAGAAGAGGCAATAGCAGTCATTCTGCTAGGCCAGTTGTCATAGTTCACCCTTAGCCTAATCGTCATGCATCATTCTGCAGCGCTCTGAGCAGGTGAGGTGTTTAGGAAGGGATTGGGAGGAAACAATGATATTGCTTGGTTTCTGTGGTGTGTATGAGGAATCTCTTCCATCAGAGAAGGACAAAGCCCAAAGTTTAATTTCAAATTTGATGAGCAGATACAGGAATATGGCATTCTCACTGAAAGTGGAAGAGACCTCCCAAGACACAGGGCAAGATGATGAAGGCAGAAGTACAATTACATAGTCAACGTGACTGGTTGAGAATGCAGCAGCATCTTCTATGCACTTTTGTTTTTTCGGTAGGGAAATGTGGTATTGCAGTATATGAGATGCTGGAAAAAGAGAGCCTGGAAAAGGAGTTTGGCTGAGAAGACGAGCAGGAAAAATAGATCCTGGTTATGTTATGTAGAAATAATCTGCAAGACTGTCAAGTGTCACAAAACAGTTGTGTATTTCACTGAAGATTTTCTGGGCTGAAGGCATTCCTGTTGAAGTCAGTGGAATGTCTTAATTTGGCCATTTTTTTGTCTCAGAGCAACAAACCATTGTAGCTGCAATCAGCATTGTAGCTAAAACTAATCAGCCAGCTCTCCCTGCTATTGCTGCAAAATAATTTATCACTTTTGCCAATCCTCTGACCATGTTCTGTGATTTGGTTTTGATACTACTGCAGCAATACTGTTTGCAGTGGAATGCAACATACTGCAATTAAATATTTTTTTAAATGTAATGCAGAACTTGCTAATTAAGAATATTCACGAACAACAGCAGATGTTAACTCTTTCCTACCAAGAAATTTCATCTCAGACTTTGCCCATTTTTGGAATTTTTTTCAGGTTTTCTAATTATCCACGTTCCATCAGAAGTGGAATTCTTGGATTTGTAATGTGCACTGCCATACTATATTATTTTAACAATACCCAGTGAGATGTACATCCAGTTCAGTCTGTCAGCACTATTTACAAGGCATCTTCATAATGGCATTTTTGCCTTCATATCCCTGTACTTTCCCAGGCTTTAAGTGAGTTGGTCAGTAAATAAGCTGATTTTTTTTAATTTTCTGTGATGTGCTTTTCCCTGACTAATCTGATATTACTATTAGATTCATTCTGCTACTGTTACCAGGCAGCTTGGAGCCCACAAGTAAAAATCTATTGTGGAAATTAAAAGTTACAGTTACAGACTACTATCACATCTCCTTTTGAGCTGAGTGGAGGTTTTGTGGATTTTTTAAATTGGTTTTTGTTGTTATTGTTTTGTTTAAATTTAAAAATAATTGGTTTGATTTAAAATATTTTTTGTTTATATCACTTTGGTGCTTTCAGTTTGTGTGGTTCCCCTTGAGATCTGGCTGTGCAGTTTTCTAGAAGGTTACTGTTTTTATCTGAATTCCTTTGTACTCAGCATATCCTAAGGGTGCTCTCTCTCTGTAGGAAAGGAACACCCTAGAGCATCACAAATGAGATTGCCATTTGCCACCAATTCTTGGATGACTTCCAATATCTCTTACTTATCTGAATAGAATTATTCTAGGCTCTGAATCCCAAAACTGAAGTGCCCAGGTAACTCTTTCAGGATACTGAAATAATAGCTCATTTAGGAATTTAAAATATGAATCAAACAGTAATATTGTACATATAGATAAGTGTCACTTGCACTACTTTTTTCAGCAGGAGCCTAAATTCTGCTGCGGTCATTAGTGATAGGGGCAGTTTCCCTTACTACAGCTACACAACCTGTTAATATGCCTGCCCATGTCATGTCTTTCACATCTGAAGTTTTGTCCATTTTTAACTCTTAAGCACATTACGTAGAAGAAGTGTCCTTTTAAAAGAAGGTGGAGAGGGGGAGTGGTATTCCAGGAGGTCACAGAGTTTTTGAACATGCAGAGCATTAGGCCTCCAGCTAACTGTCTCTTGGTCAAGCTCGAAGGGTCACTGAAGTCAGTGGACTGGATGGTCAACATCAGCTGGAGATGTGGCTGAATGGAATCATTTACAATGCTCTCCTCTCCTGCAAAAATGAGAATGAAGTACATGTGTGTAGCTGAGCAGAAATCCTCTCTTCATTTCTGCATTTGACTGTATTTTGCCCATTTGGCTTCCTGAGCTAACTCATCCATTGCCTTTGTAACCTAAGTTCTCTCTGCTTTTAAGCCAGATAGCACGTCCTGATGGTATTCCCCTTGCACCTCCGTAACAAGTCAGAATGTTAAGTGGGGAGATCAATTTTTTATGCTCATACCCCCTCTCCTCCCCACCCCTTTTATCCACTCCTCCTGGAGTGGATACAATATTCAGAATATTCAGAAATATTCCAACATATGGCTAAGGACAAAAAAGTTAGAAGACCTATGTATTTAGACAGTCATCCAATTTACAAAGTTAGTTCCTGCATTCCATATTCTCGGTTTCTTCCTTCATCTCCTTGGAGGTTGGATGACTTGCTTCATGAACTGTATTACACAGTGGTAGTTTTATTGGTAAACATTAACCTTAGTCTTTTCTGGTAGTAAGACATCTTCTATGCAATACTTCATAATCTGAAGTCAGCTCAGAACTGTTCTGCAGAGACCACTCTATTAATTTATCTTTACTTCACAAACTAGATGTTATTTTAATAAACAGAATTTAGAGCAAGCATTTGTAATGCTTGCTGTATAATTTGGAGCATAGTTCTCTGGCCATGTGAGTGGATTTCCTAGATAATTCTATAATTATGTAATCAGGGTTTGGGAATGCCCTGAAAAAAAGCTGTGTCAACATATATAAAGGAAGAATGTTAGCTTATTTAAATTTAACCAGAATCCTAGTAGTAGCAGCTCCAGGCAAAGGAAGAGTCAGATAGAATCTGAAATTGCTTATGACCTTGTTGGAGGGAAAGGGGGAAGATAAAGAAAACTGATTATTTTTATTAGTTTACAAAGAACAGCCTGGTGTCTACCAAATTAATAATGTAATTTCCAAACATCCATAAAATAAAAAAAATTGAACGAGACCTTTGATTTTTCTAGATTTTTACCAGTGTGTCAGTGTCACCTTCAGTCACTGATTGCAGGAAAAATGCCAGATGCCCAGCAAGTAAATAATGTATCTCAGGCTGTGATTGTTAATTACAATCAGTACTAAAGAATTTGGTGGAGATGATGATCTTTTCAACCCATGAGGAGAAAAAAATAAACGAAAAGGATTAGACAAAAAATGTTCAGATAAGGAGAATAAAAGAAAAAATCAAAAAACTTTCATCTGTGAAAAATCATTGCAATGAACTTTTTATTATAAAGCACTGAGGGACAAGTGTTAAGGGGTAATTTCCTGAAGGACTGCTCCTGAACTCTAAATTCTTTATGCAGAAGATAGTGCTAAGAGGTAATAATTAATCATTTCCATGTAAATTTTCCAGGCTTTGCATGAACAAGATTTAGCTGCATAACTCCTGTGGCTAAATCCCATGCAATGTTGAAAATGTAGATGATAATATCTCCATCAAAAAACTCAGTGCCATGGCAGAAATATTGGAGCCAGTCCCTGTGGGGAAATTGTAGTGATCTAATGGCTGTCAACTGCTATGAGATATCGTTCTCATTTTTGTGTCCTTGCATTATTCTCAGGTTTTGGCTACTGTGCAATGTGGTTCATATTTTCTGTTTACTGAGTAACATTTGATCACACAGGAAAGGAAAGTACACTAGTAAAGATATGATGGACCTTTGCTTGAGTAGACCCTTAATTATAGGGTAATCACATTAAGAATGATTGTTTCATCATGCAACTACCTGAAACATTGATGTCATGTGACCTCAGAAATGCCTACATTTCCATAACATGAAATGGGGACTTTGCTATTATGAACTGGAATTTTTCCTTTTAAAGTGGCTGATTTGTTTTTTTACATTCTAAGACAAACATGCAATTTAATATTGCAATTAAAATATCTATAAGTAACACTCCTGACATGTTGCTGGCTGTCATCTGTACAACTACTGTAGTAGAATAATGTAATGCTGCTCTAGTTTGTCAAAATGTCTTATTCTATTAGCAAAAGATAAATCTGTTCTTTCCTGTTGCTGGAACTTCACTATCCCCATGTACTTATGACGAAGGTGGTAGCGTCTCCAGACAGAAAACCTAGAGGTATGGATTTGTTCTCACAAAAAAGTCTCTGGATATTTTACTTTGTTGTTTGAATTAACATGGAGGAGGGGTAGTTGCAACTTGCTACCATTCATGCAGATGTTTTTCCTGATATGAATGCCTACTTGGCTAGCACCATCAAGACAGTGCCTAATCTGGTTTTATTAGGAAGGATCATTTGAAAAGTGTGTGCTTTTTGTCAGGACTTTGGGTGGTTAAGCTGAACATTGTTAGTAAGCAGTCTAGGAGCTGCTGAGCTTCAACGTGATATGAATACGTGTTTCAGAAGTGACTAAGGCAAAACAGATTAGAGCAGAGGTGCAGGTCTAGAACAGCCTAGAAACTTTATATTGTCTGGTGGAGATCTGTCATGCAACAAAGATTTAAATAGGCATGTCACTTCCAAGAAGAGACTGTGTTTTAAACTTCTTTAATATGTATATGTTAGAGTTAGTAAAAGCTGAATATTTGTGAGAAAGATGGTTGTTTTATCTGAACACATCATCCAGCTTTAGTATCACAGGCTACACAATGGTATAAGGTGTAAAGGGGAATTTCTCTTGCCAACAACTGGCTATCCTTTTACAAGCAGAACTCCCATCTGTATAGTCTCTAGAGCTAAGTTACAGACCTAGGTAGCACTGTGTACAAAGGTCAGAAAGCTGGAAGAGACAATATTTGAATGTGGGGCAGCTGTTTCCTTTACGGGAACAAAACTGTAGGTTTTTTGAAGTTAATGAATTCAGATTTCCATCCCAGCAACAAAGTTAGAGTAAATCTGAGATGTGGAGTTCCTGTACCCTGTCATGAGATGGGGACAGTTCTCTGCAAATGATATATTTAGTCTTTTAAAATTGTGGTATGACATCACCAAATTAGCTGGAAAAGATTGTGCTACTTAAAAAATAGTGCACACAGTTGATGGATATACAGGCTGAACTTTAGGTCCAGAGGATCTTAAAATCCCTATGAAATGTCAGCTTAATATTAGTGTCTGACTGCTAATTGCTTATTTAGTATTGAAGTATAACCTTGATTATAGATTTCAGTATTTAAAATGACATAAATGCAAGAGAAATAATAATGAGGCTAGTAATGGTGAATAGACCAGTTAGCTCACTAAGGGTAGACACCTTATCTTAGTGTAGCAGTTAAAATGAGAACAGATTTCCTCACAACACCTCCCAAACCCTTCCTTCCTCTTTGAAACAATTACTAGCTTTGTTTCCAGTTGTCATTACATTTCTAGATGTGTATTGCTCTGTCTTTTATTTGACATAATATAACTCATTTTTATGAAGGAAATACATAATAAAGGTTATTTTTGCATGGTCTTTAACTATACTAATCTATTTGACCTTAGTGTATTCTGGCTAGGTACTCACTTCACTTGTAGCATGTTTGAGCTTGGAGTGACAGAGGGGCCTAGTTTGAACTGAATTTAATTGTAGTGCACTGAAATGACTTGATTCTGTGTGTTGCTGTCCTTAGTGTGCATGGACAGGTGAGAGAGAAAATACTAAGAAATGACTGCATATGTAGTGTTTGCATGGTTCCTTAGCTTCAAACAGAGCTTCGCATCCCATGAAGACTGACTGGCTTCATAGTTGTGCGTCCTTTTCTGCTTGGGATGCTGATAACAGTATTTTTCACTTTGCTGCTTAAGAGCTGGTGAACAGCCAGAATTTGTCCATTTGCCATTGTGTGCTCTTGGAGCTGGCACACAGCTGACATTGCTTCATAAATTGTACTTTGTGTTTAACAGCAACCCAGGGGTCTACTGAGATTCTGGAAGGTTTTGAAATGAAAGATTGAAGGGAAGCTGTTCTAGAGGCTGTTACAAAAGTGATGAATGAGTAGGGCACAGTGCTAGTGGGGCTGAGATTCTTGTACAAGAAAGCAAAGCTAGATGTCTAGCAGTCAAAGCACTGAGGTAATTGGTGACACTCCATCCTATCCCTCATCTGCTTCTGCCAGAGGGCAGCTGCATGCAGCCCTTTACATGAAGCAGATTGCAGGGTACCAGAAGTTGGACCAAGCTTCAAAGCTTTGACTATCACAGTGGAAAGCATTGCCCTGAGCAGACATCCATTTGCTTCCCAAGTGGAACATGCAGTCTGCAAAGTTGCATTTGTTCTTTTTTACAGAGTTCTGGTCTGCAGATGTGTTCTCTAAAGAAGTGCCATGCAGTATGATGATAGCTGCTGGCACAGCAAGAGAAGAGGGAGTTCAGATTGAAGTCATCAAGTAAAAGAAAACAATTTAGTAGGAAATCTTTTATAGTGCTTTTTAATTCATTAGAAGGAAAACACTGTGTCAGCACTTTTAAAATTGTATTTTTGAAAGGATGGCAGGAAACAGTCTAGTATTATTTCTGCAGGTTCTTTCAGAGTAAATCGTGGACTTCTTTGAGCAGATAAAAGAAATGTATCTCCATTGTCTAAATGTTGTAAAAATATGGGGTTTAAATTTTGCAATCAATTTCTCATGCAGTGCTTTGAATGGAGAAGAAAGCATGCTAAAGTAAAAGTAGCATGACTGGTTATGACTTCAAACCTTGAGGACCTGAGAGACTGGCTGAAATACTCCTCATGGAGTTTTGTGCTAAGATACTGTCTGTCCTTTTGGTACCTCCTTCTGTCTTCTCCCTTTAGGCTCTTGAAGGACATCCACTGAATCTAAGATGTCCTGTATTTATGAATTATTTAAAAATACATAATTATGTATGCAATGAAAACAATTCAGTCTGAATGTTCATCTCAAGAAAGTTCTGTCAGGTCTTCTGTTTGACACCTTTTCATACTCGGTTTTGAGACTATATATGGGAAGGGAACCAGCTAAGCTCCTGCTCTGCTGAGATGCTGCTCCAGAAAGGAGAATCTTGGTTTTAGAGACCTTATGACTTCACAAGCTCTGTAGAGTTCAGCTTCTGTTGCTATGTTTGAGGACTGGGTTGTATTTGGAGCCAAGAAAATGCTGTAGAGCCATGAGGATTACTGTTCAGTCCTGGCACAACTGAAAGCCAGAAGTTATTGCCTGCATCAGCCATACCATAACTGTCTCTTCTTGCAACCTTCACCAGCTGTTTCAACCTAATACGATGAGAAAAATCTCACCCTATTGCTCAACCATAGCAAGTTGAGGCTTTCTGAAATTTCAAAGATCATGGTTTTCCATTGCTAGATGGGTAGCTAGTTCTCATTTATGCCTCTGAAAACCTCCTAAAAAGACCTTAGAGCATTTTTAGTTAGACTGTTCCAATACATTACTTCTGTTTAAAGCAGAAGATTCAGGTAATGCGGGCTGTAAACCTGTGCAGAGATGCATGATGGTAATTTCAATATACCCACTGGCAGTTTGAGATTGCTTCTATCTTTACCTGTGTACTAAGTCTCATTTCTTTTTAAAAAATTAGACCTGCAGATTCCCAATTTGTAGTAACGAAAATAACCAGCTTATGTAAAGTAAAATAACAAACAAGAATTTAATTGGTAATCACTTAGCTCAAGATTTTTAATTGTCAGTTGTTTTAGGGCAAAGCTTGTCAGTGCCTGAAAGACTAATGAAATATAGTTTAGACTTTTGAATCACAGGCTCTTTTGAAAAGTTGAACTAAAAATCAGACTATGGATTTGCAAAAAAACTTCACTTATTCAGAAAATCCTGGCATTGCTAACATTAAGAGTGTAAAAGTACTCAGGACCTTATTGATTAAAAGCTCATATCCAATAGAATGGTACCTGTGACAGAGTGATCTGCATTACACAGTTTTCTTTAAGCATATCTCTTCTGTAGACAAGTACACCAATAAAATGGATCATATGAGGATAGCAAACATTAGAAGTTTCTGTACTTGCAGAGCAGTGATTTCTGTTCTAAATGGCTAAGACCATTTCCATTGTGTTGTATATTTCTACTTCTGAATTTCGTTGTCTTACATCAAGAATGCCTGAAATTGCAGAGATAAAGGCATTGAAATAAACGTTATTAAAGCACTTTCTGAGCTCCTGGTAAACTGATTTACATGCAGCAGCTGCGGGGTAAACTGAAACAGTAATTGACCCCATTGCCCTCTTCTGGTTATTCAAGGTGGAATAATCTCCAGAGGACCTGTTCATCTCTGTACCATAGTGCTAGATGACTGCAGAGTAATTACAAGGAACTGAGGTTTAGACTTATAAAGATTTGTCACTAGCCAGTGGATATCATTGGGCTCAATAAAATCAACAAGCTTATAATTAGTCTGAACTATCTAACAGTAACCTAATTTAAAAATGCAAATAATAAAAACACCTACCATAACAGTAAAAAAGTCTTAAAATATTACAGATTCCAGTCATAGAAGAGAGTGCTGATCTTGAAAAGCTTGATGCCAATTATGTGCTTCACTGAATTAAAATGAACTCATGTTATTAATAAAGACTCAAATGATCTAGTCTGCTAGTCCAACCTTTCACCACCTCACACTTTCATTAGAAATGAACTTTTCAATTAAGAACTGTCTTCCAAAACTTAGTACTGAGTTCCAAAATTAAGTTTTCCAGACTGTGATTCAGTCACATCAACTTAAGTAATACAGAACAATCTTGCAAAATTTGACACTGTGACATGTCATTCTCTCATACTGCTTCATGGGTCCTTTCACATTAAGTGATCATCTTGTTCAGGCCATTGACAGTGAAAACTAGATCCAGCTGAGCAGTGAATTTTAGAAGAATAAGGCTCAGAAATAAGCCAGATGTATACAAAGCATAACACCTATCAAAGGCAATATTGAAATCTGAAAATTGAAATGCAGCTGTCAGAACTCTTCTGATGAGTGCCAGATTCAATGGATGGGATGAAAAATATTAAAGAAAGCTTTGTGTTAATTTTTTTTAATAGTTCAAATAACTTTTTCTCATTGGAACCTTTTATTCTAATAATCCTTAAGGAAATCCCATTGATTAACTTGTGAATATTTGATACGTGAGACTTTTGGATTTACAGGGATGCTTGTGTTGTGGTTATCAAGGCCAGGAATCAGAAGATGGGGGTTCTGTGGCTAATTTTGTACTGGAGTTTTTGTTCAATGTTGAACAAAATCTCTGGGGATTTATGTAGATATTCAGGCTACATGCTGCACTCCTCATTACTTCTAATGTCTATTTTTTATCAGAGTGCTTTGATATTATATACCCAAGTTGGTGGGGTTTGGCTTAAATGGGTTGGATACTATTGGTCTGCGAGTTGTTTCAGTTGTAATCAATCTATAAAAAGAATAAAAATTTAAAAAGGTGGTTAACTAGTTATCACATATAGTTATACCCATATCTGCTATGATGCTTAAGGAATTGTAAAAATAGAATGGAAATGCTGTAGTGTTTTGAAAAGAACTTATCTGTATAGAATGGCTCTGCAGAAGCAGTTGCATTTGTTCTCCCAAAGCAAGTCAGACATAGTATTTGGGCTAAGTGGATTTACTACAAAATGGATGGTGAACTATAAAAGAGAAAAACAAAAAGGTTGATTTGGTGTGTTCCTGGAAGTGCCTTTGAGCTGAGTTGGCTTCATGTACAGTCATGGAAGTCAAACTTTTTATTGAAGGCTTATTTTTTTTATTTGAATATCCTCTTTTTATTTAAAAAAAAAATTCAAAAATTTGTCATGTCAGAAAAAGTAAAAGTAAAGACTTCAGAAAATACTCAAATAACTATTTCCTTCAAAGGTAACACAAAAATGAAAATGCTGTGAGTGTTGGCATGTTTCCACGTTTTACAAAATATTCTTTGGACTTAGCCTTTTCTACCTATTAATTAAAATTTTATCTTGGGGAACATTTGGCTTCAGAAATCTTGAGAAAATAGAGCTTTTGGGGACAGGTGGAGACAAGGTGTTCTGGATATTGGAGTGTGGGTACTAGGTTCAGAGGAATCCTGAGGCTGTGGGGGATGAGGTCTAAAGACCACAATCTGGAAGCCACTTCATTTGTCAGAGTTCTCAGTGGGATGTAAAATTCCAAAATAAGTTTTCTTCACAGAAGAGGAGGACCAAGACAAAGCACAAGTCCATAAATGAGGACTGAAGGAGACTTGATTTTTCTCCCTCTTCACTTAACTTGATCAAGGACAAGAATGTAAACAATTATCCTTATGAAAAGTATCCTGAATGGCCAAATCTCTCATTGAGTGGTTAGGACAAGAGTCTTCTAAAATATCTCAGCATAAATAGTGTATCAGATTGCTTTGGACTTGTTATTGTCCAGTAATAGAATGGAGACTGGAGGAGTCCCTACAGTAACTTCAGTTGTGTTGATGAAAATCCCTGATAATATTATGACACCATCTGTAATATGTTTGAGAGTGGAAATTGTCCGTAATTTTTCTTGATGTGCACAGGATATTTAAAACATAATTGGTTTGTTTGAATGTTTTATTCTGCTGTTGCACCTGTGATGAACTTGAAAACTTTTGTGAACCAGATATTCCTTCTCCCACCCCTCTTTTTGCAGGTGTAATTAAGTCCTCATCCTCTAATACATTTGCATGGTCTGCTGAACCATTACCTTCTCTATCCCTTACAACTCAATATTTTGGTCCTGAAAATATCTCCAGCTGCTGTAGCAACAATATTTGGCTTAATCTCTGTACTAGTGATATTAACAGCTTTTGGCAGATAGTAGGGCCTTGTGGAAAGTTGTGTGAGGAGTAACTGGGCTGGTATTCTGTTTTCTTTATGTCTTGTGTTTGATATACAAAACATGGAGAAAAAGGCATGTTCTTAGAGTGAGAAATTATTTTTCTCATTTAAAATTACAAATGCAGCCATAAAGTTGTTTTTGTAATTGACTATCACTACTGCTCTCCGCGTATCAAATTCCAGATAGCACTTTGAGGTTCACTTCACTGCAGATACTGAAGAACTTTAACAGAGGATGACAAAAGAGAAAAAAGGAGAGTGTAAGACCAAATGAATGATAGTTTCTCTGGGAATCATCCTCCAATAGAGTGCTCCAATAAAATTATTCCCTGGACTATTTTCTTTTTCTATACCTGGAGAAGCTAAACAATTCATAACTAAGAGCCAGTCACCACAACCCAGAAGTAGCACTGAAGAATTTACTAGGGCTCAGAGCAGCCATATCGGACAAGGGCTTGGAAATCTCGCAGAGAGACAGATAGAGAAGTTTTGGAATATTTGCCTCAGAGGAAATTAGTAAAATTATATAAATAATGAATGTAATAGGAAATAAGAGAAAGGAAGAAAAAAACTTTCTTATAACAGAAGCTTTAGCATTATAAAATGATATTACATTGCAGGAGTAGCTAAGCCACTTGATGATTTTGTGTTTTCAAAGGCTTGGATCTTCTTCCAATGGCTTTCATAGGCATTTGCCATCAGCAAAGAGAGATGAGACCTGGAAATCTTTGGTTCCATTCTCGCCTTTTGGAACAACTGCATCCCCTCCCATCTGCCCAGTCTTGGCTTTTCCCTCCATTGGCTTATGCTTTTTGCTGATTGTCCTGGTTTCGGCTGCGATAGAGTTGATTTCCTTCCTAGTGGCTGGTGTAGTACTGTGTTTTGGGTTTTAGTATGAGAATAATATTGACAACACGCTGATGTTTTGGCTGTTGCTAAGCGGTATTTACACTGGTCAAGGACTTTTTTCAGCTCCCCATGCTCTGCCAGGTGCCCAAGAAGCTGGGAGGGGACACAGCCAGGATTGTTGATCCAAACTGACCAAAGGGCTATTCCATACCATATGGCGTCATGCTCAGTATATAAAGCTGGGGAAGCAGAAGGAAGGGGGGGACATTTGGACTGATGGCATTTGTCTTCCCAAGCAACTGTTACGCGTGATGGAGCCCTGCTTTCCTGGAGGTGGCTGAACACCTGCCTGCCCATGGGAAGTGGTGAATGAATTCCTTGCTTCGCTTTGCTTGTGCGCGCATCTTTTGCTTTCCCTATTAAACTGTCCTTATCTCAACCCACAAGTGTTCTCATTTTATTCTTCCGATTCTCTTCCCCATCCCACCACGAGGGTGGGGGGGGAGTGAGTGAGCGGCTGCGTGGTGTTTAGTTGCCGTCTGGGGCTAAACCACGACACTGATAAAAAGTCTTAGTCTTCATAAAGCAGATTTTTCACATGCATAGCCTTGTCTATATTTTATTAGACCTAGTTTATTTACCTGTCCACAGTGTCTGGCTTCCATATCTTCACTTTTGTCTCTCTTTCACTCCCCCAGCCTCACTTCCCGATATCTCCTAATTGAGAGTTGTTCTTCGACAGCACTTTGTCTCCCCTTCACCTCTTCTGGATTCTACCCTAGTCTTTCTGCTCAGCAGTCTACTTGCTTCTGAGTAGACCTGGTTCCATTTGCTCTCCATCTTCTTTCTTCTGGCCCATATATTCTGGGCCTCAATCTGTCTTTTCCCCGCAATTCTCCAGTCTCTTTTTCATTCCTCAGGCTCCTCTTCCCAGTCTGTTCCCCTGAAGGATTTGTCCTCTCCCTTTATATTTGAGCTTGAGAGCTGCCTCTTCGGTATTGCTTGGACTTAGGAGAGTATTGAAACAGGAGCAAAGACCTCTGGCCTTAGTTCAGATTGTTAGACTCAGATTTGGCACTAAGCTGCGATTGCAGAGAAAGACCTTCTCAGGCCCCTGGAGCAAGTCCAGCACAGACAGAAAGGTTGGGAAGTACAGCAGCTGAAGTCCAGGAAGTACTGGCTGTGCACAAACCACAAGGCTTGCAAGTTAGACGTTTTTGAGTGGCTTTTCATTGAGAGTGCAAAAGGCACAAGATCTCTGCCAACTTGCAAATCCTTATTCTAAAGCATGGGATGTCTTAAAGAAAGGTCTTCAGAGTCTTTTAACGTTCTAAAAGAATGCTGTTTCCGCTAGCCTTTTTCTCGGGAGCGGCTGCAGTATTTTGACTGAAATTTTCCAGGAAAATTCAGGCCAAGGCAGACATGTGACACAGATGATTGGAGCTTTTTCACTGACGTAAGTGATTGAAAACAGGATCTTTAGTAGAAGCACTACTTCAACCTTAATTGAATAATATTCTGTCAGGGAAAGTTTTTTCTGTCTTTTTCTGTAGGTGTATATTTCTTAATTCTTCTACTTTTAATACCTGTTCCTTAAAGCTTGCTATTCTATTCATCTTCATCATTATTGTTTTAGTACTTCAGTAAGCAAGCAGTGACATGAGAACACTTGACATTTGCAGTGAAGTCTGACCATAGATACATACTCCCCTTTAAGTGCATAACTTGTGTTCTTGCTAATGTTTCATACTATTCTTATGTAAATGAACTAAAAATCCAAGTATAAGTGAATATGTCTTTTGAATAAATTTAATAAATGAGAAGAATAACATTTTGATTTCTTTGCATTGGAAGTGGATCGAACAAAGATGTAAGTAACTTCATCTTTCCTAGCATCGGATAAGGGAAGTGAGAAATAAGGTGTACTGAACCTCTTTTTTTCCCCTCTTGATTTTTCACAGATGTTTTACTTCTAAGATGTAATGGTCAAATTCATGTCCTCCAAATACATTAAATCAACTTCAGAATGTTTGTAAGAATTCCGTAACTGTAGACACCAGATCAGAGACTCCTAACCAAGAACATGTTGTCTATTTTTCATTAAAAGCTGAATGACTGCCTATATTTTTAAGTTATTTCAGACAATGTAAAAGCTTACATTGGAGAAGATTTTCTGATCTGAATTTGAGGGTTTTTTTATAGCACCTTCCTTCAGAATTGCTATTTTCATGCTTAGCAAGCTAGTTTTTCTAAAACTACATTAGAAATATTTCTAATATAATTTTAATCCACTAAATATACAGAAATCCTTATTATGCATGGAACTTTTTTTAGAGAGGTCCTGGATATATGTTAGGCATTTAGAACACATTGTGCAATATTGTCCATTGTTTCTGAAACATTGCAAACACTTGAAATCACTCCTAGATACAGTTGCAATGAAAATATACATGTATACATGTACTAGTATAGATGAATAGATCTTGCCTTTATGAATGGAGTACTATGTTTTAAACCCAGTTGTATCCAATGATGTATTTATCTTAGGCATTCTGTAGGCTGACCAGCGCTCTGCTGAAATCACCTTAACATGGACAATAAAGTTTAGTGCAAGTGACTGAGCATTTCGTCAACCTATTATCTGGCAAGTCGTTGAACTGTAGGAGGGAATGTATGGATTCTGTAATAGTTCAGTATTCTTGTAGCAATAAATAAATTGTTTTCCTAACTTCATTCCCTTAGAACACAGGCATGACTTTTATAAGCCATTAAGTGTTTAATCTACAACTGTACTATTTTTTAATCTTTATATCCATACAGCAATGCAAATCTTTTGAAATGAACCATCTCTGGGAAAAAAATGTATACATATAGCTTATACTTCTTTCTTTCCTTCCCCTGTCCCTTTTATTTGGTGAAAAGAAGAAAATAGTTCTAATATCATGGAAATGGTTTTGTCCTCTAACTTTGCAAAGTGTTCTCTGAGCCCATAGAAAGCTAGCATGTTTGTTTCTACTGTGAAAAACACAACAGAGTATAGCAAGCTGGTGTGGCATGTGTTGTTCCATGTGTGGCTGGGCAAAACATTCAGCGCTCTTCTACCAATGTGAAATATGCGAAACACTTCTAGGAAAAGATATTAAATGCAACAAGTTTCTAATTCCTGGTTATAAAGTTTTGATGTTTTTTTCTATATAACCTTATTTGTCTTTCCCTGGACTTGGAATAACAAGGAAGACTGAGTAAGCACAAAGAACTTGGAGGCACAAGAAGGACTGAAAAAGCAGTCTTTTTAAAAGTACAGATTGAAGATTTCCAATGGGGTATGGGCCCCTGTTCCTAGATACAGCCTTAAGTTTAGGCAGGGCTGATAGTGATTAAGATCGGTAATACTTCTTGTCCTCATTTAGTGTAGAGCCATCTAATGAAGACCAGATCACCTGGCATTCATTCACACTTAAAGTTTAACGGAGAGGTCTAGGACTGAATGGATGTGGAGGCCGACTGACCTCCCCATAGCGCCCATATATTTGAGCCTTTTGATTGGGTTGTATATTGAAGACAAGGCACAAACCTTGTCTATTCTGTACTTCCTAAGTGGCTAAATGAAATACCTTGTCCTCCAGACCTTATGATGGCATTAATTAAAATAAAAGTATTTTCACTGTTTGTCTGGTTATTAGTAAAAGCTTGTTCCTCTGCTTTATTAGTTGTTACGTTATGACGAACATTCCAGAAAAGGGGATCTGTTTTATCCTGTCTGCATACTGGGTTTTCCTGTTATCAAAATGTACCCTAACACCATTTTAAATGGAAGATAAAGACTGAAAAGGAAGCATTGTCTATTGTAATCTTTTGCAAGATTATAGTGTAGTTTTGTAAATGGCTGGAGACATTTGGTGATATTTATTACATGTGGAAGAAGTTGGAACTGGGGAAGGATGTTAACAGAGGATGGAGAGCACATACACATCATAAACTGTTTCATAATTTAATGTTTGTCATTTAGGGGAGTCCATCATATAATTTAATGTCATGCAGACTGCAACAGTGAAAATGCTGAAGTTTTCTTTGTTAAAGTGTTTGAGCTTTAATAGCAAGTGGCTGTGATGACAAGTTCTAGATCTCCTAGGAAACGATAGTATAATTCAGTAAAGTCTGTCACTCAGTGCAGTCTTGCTTATGGTCTGTTTTTTTTCTGTAGGAATAATACTTGTCTGGGATGGCAATGTGAATAAACCCTTTAAGAAAGGACATATAATGTATTCTCTCATTTATTTGCAATTACTTGTAATAAAAACATTTATTGCAGCATTTTCTATATCAAAGGCACTAAACAGAATTATCTGGGAAAAAGTTCATTATTCACAAAAACTATTTTTGGAGAAGTTTATGGTCAACCACTCTTTTTCTGTATCATTTACATTAGAAATGAAGTTTGACTGTAAAAATTCTAGGGTTGTCTGTTTTTTCTACCTATGGCCTTTGATGACTGTTTAACTCTAAAATGACATATTCATTTCTGCTTCTCAGTACATGCCTGAGAGATACAACGTCGTGTAAATTGATGACTTCCCAGAGTTGGCAGTGTAAAAAGGAGCATGTAAGGTTTTAGCATCCCCTCTGCCTCCATAGGGAACTGCTTCTGCATACTTAGTTTTCATTCTTGACTCATAATTCTGAACTGCCAGACTGAGTATTTGAATTGTAACTGCTAGATGATGGGCAGAAGGAAGGAAGTGTATATGTCCATATGAATTGTTAAATAGTATACCAAGATGTCACCTCATAACATTTTGTTAAAATGCCATGATATTCTAACAGTTGCCTCAAAAGCATGTTGAAAATGGATCCATTTGCAAGTTTGTAGGCATCTATTAATAGTTATTGCTGATAAATTATAATGAACAATTTACTTGATTAATTGCACCATTTTCTTATTGAAATATCTTCTAAGACCTGTAACATTCTCAGATTAAGATTTTTTTTTTTTATTTAAGAGGTGTTTGTGTGATTTGAGCTGAGTACAGGTAGTCCCTTACTGCTGTTTCTGTTCTGAGATTGGATATTTAAAAGAGAAGAGTACATATTGCCATACAAGTTTGAACTGCTGTTTTGTGCAGGACAGGAAGGCCTACTTTTTATCATAGTGTATGAACACACAGGCAAGTCACTCAGATAATTTTCAGTGGTTTGCTATATGGGAAACACCCCTGTGCATGTTCATAGCCTGATATACCCAACAGAAAATACAAGATAGATTGCATTTTTTCACTGAGGGATAAGCAATCTCACCCCTTTATGAGCTAAAAACATGCACAGTTACCATGGAATAATTGATGAAACTTAGCTTTCTCTGCAGTGAAGGATGCATGTGTCTATTGTCTCTCTGATAAACTTGCTTCAGAATATAGTACCATCGAGCAATTATGGAACAAATATGGGAAGGAGAAGTTTCTCCTTAATCTCTCTCAGATGTTATTTATAGACCTAAGGGGTATCAGTTCTGGATTTATTTTTGTAATGCCTTGAAGCATGAGAATGCATGCTTTTTATTCAGTTCTCACTAATAAACTTGTATTTCTCCTCATTATCTGTAGATGTCTAACCTGTCTAGTTTCTGGTATGAATGCTTGAAAGAAGCAAATTAAAATTCACTTTCTGTGTTCATTCATGCTGATGAAACTCAATTAAATGAATATTCATGTAAAGCAAATACAAGAAAGAAGTAAATGTAGCCAAGACAAATGTATTTAAAATTTCAGAACTTTTTTTTCTTTTTCCTTTTGCAGTATTTGCTGTCTCTTTTAGAAATCCCAAGAGAACATATGAGTTATCAGAAAATGGATGAGTACCTTCTAGAGGCAGCATTCAGTTGGGGAAAATTCCAAGATATGGAAAACAGGTATCAGTGAACATAAACAATACTGCTGTGTGGAGAAGAGAGTTGGGATTACTCAAGGTTCACATAAATACATACAGTAAGTACAGTTTCAAAGTTAAAAGTGCTCCTTTGGGCAGAAAATCTTTGAATACTGTAGCTTTAAATAAAGTCATTTTCATAAGTATTGAATCTGAATCTCAAAGCAAACTTGATCTGCATAAAATTCAGCCAGAGGATCTCCTAATAAGTACAAAGTAAGGTTTAATGGAATTGTACCTTGATGCAGAAACCTTTGGTATTTTTGTGGCTAACAGTATTTTAGGAGCTATATGGAATTTAAAGAAAATCCTTACGAAGGAAGTGAACAGTGTGAATTGTGGAATTCTTTGTTATTTGGCAATACTGAAAAGTAGGTGTGAAAAACATGGCTGAGTTAAGCTAAGACAGGCATTACACAGTGTTTTGGGGTTTTTTTGGTTTAAATAAAAAGAAATTAAACTTTCTTTGGGGGGCCAACTGAAAATCAACTCCGGTCAGTTCTGTAAAGAAATACAAATATGAGATGTTTTGTTTGGAACAAGTAATACATTTAAAAACAAAAGATTCTCTTTAGAAATGTTAGAAATCAGTGTTTAGCATTGTTTTGAAATTTCCCCCTTTTTAATTTTTGGGCTGACACACACTTTTTCAGTCAAATCACTGTCCAGTGAGTGTTTTTTTCCAAATTGGTTAAAGTCTGAACCAGGCTGAACTTTACAGCTAAACCCATGAATTTTTATGGTATGAGCTCAACCTTCTGTAGCCAAAGACATTGGCGGTTTTTGTTGATTGGCATATGAGGGGGCAGGTATATTGCTAATAAAAGTTGTACAAAAACTACTACTTTTCTAGAGCTGTTATTCATACTCAACAATACAGATCTATGCCTTCCAGTTTGAAGAGCAGTGGCCTATAATCTTGTACTCAGTCAATGATCTAAACCAACTTGGTCTATGATCTTTAAAACTTCTATTTATTTTAAAACTCCAGTGTGACAAAACATCTGTTTTCAGCCTCTTGAACACAGGGAACTCAGTCTCTGTTCTCTTTAACTGTTTTTCATCAGGGCTGTTTTGATATCAAACTAGTGAGAGCTCAATGAGATGTGGTAATATACGGATGATAAAGTTGCTGAGAGTAGAAAGTGCCAGATTATTTGATTTCTTGCAGTATTTTATATCAGAACTGTCATTTGAAGGTCTAAGGGAATATTTGTTTTCCATTAGATGCTCATGTTCTGTTTGTTTCCTATGGGATACCTATTTGTTCTTTATAATCTATTTGCATCTGTTATAGAGTGATTATGTATTTAGGGCCTGATTCATGCCAGAGTAAATCAGTAATTATTCTAAAGGTGTCATTGACACTCTGCCAGTGTTAAACTGGCATGTGGGAAGAGTACCAAAAAACCTGTCCTGATAGGTACCGTGGATGATCTGCTGCTTTTTGTTACTGAAGAACCTCAGGCTTTTGTATTGGCTTTGTAACAGCCATATGTGTTTGGAAAACCTTTTTGCCTCATGGTTAGCTATTATAATTGAAAGATAGAGATAACAATGCAGAATATATCTCCTGTGTATGCTCTCCTGTGCAGCTGCAGCACTTTTACTGGTTTAGATCCCTCTAGTGTACAAACATAGGGAAATGCTCTTATAAGGCAGATTTACCTTAGGATGTCCATTAGCATTTCCCAAAGCAGTTTGTGTCCTTTCTTGTGTGATAGGAGAGATATCGATCAACTGCCTAGTAAGTTAAATGGTCGCAGCTTAATCATGTAAACTTATGCTTTCCCCAGGGATTGTGCGTTCTACTGCTAGGAATCAATGCTGCAATATTTCTCTACTCTTGACAGAGAAATCAGCATCCTGATTTCTGCCAGTCTTCCAGCTGATCTTTCTAAGCTCTGTGCTATAGAGCAGTACACAATTATGGAATTCTTAAGAGATTTTGTTGCTGTATTTTTTTCTTGCTGCTGTAACTTCTGCAGCCTATACAGGCTTGCCCTTCACCTATTTTATGTTAGCTGTTCTGAGAAGGGAGAGAACCTTCCTACCGCTAAGCGTGTTATCTGCACAGATGATCTATCTATAGATTTCTGAGGAAAAGTCAAATGACAACATGTCAGCTTCTCAGTTCCAGAGAAATTATCCCACATTACCTTGGCAGTGCTAATAGTTTACAACGTTTATGGTCTGTAATGGGCTGTTTGCCTTAAAGGGCTTTGACAGTTTTGCTGAACTTAACGTGTACTCAGCTAAGGGGTGATCTTTCTTCACTACATCACTTGCCATTTGAATAGGTCACATTTTGATGAGATGTGTTTGATTTGCTGACTGTGAAACTGCTGTATAAATCTTCCTTTATGCTTACATATTTCTCAAGAGATCCATTGTATTATTCTGAGAGCAAATACCTAATTATTTGCTCCTGAAAGCCATGTAAGAACTCTTCTCTGTATTTCTGAAATCCTTTGGTGACATCTGCCACAGTAAGTTTACATCCAAAATGAATAACGCATTGGGAAGTGATTTCATTCCATGGTCTTGTTGAACTGGAGTCTGGCTTTGTGGTAAGACAAAAAAGTGAAGGCAGAGTGTGTGGGGGAGGTCTTCAGTGGCTTTCTTAAGGTTATGCTATCATGGCTGAGGAAGTGAAGATCTAGTTGATTCATTGGCTTGTTTGACTGCATTATACCCAGGTCTGGAACTGAGCACTTGTTGATGTCATCAATATCAGGTCAAGCTGTACAGGTACTTCTACACCTCTCAAACACAGACCTCCTGAGAGATTGCCTCTGAAACTAATTCTTCTTTTAATGTTATATCTTCCAATTACATATTGGAGGAAATAATATTTAGAAGAAAAAACACTGCTCATGATGGATGGAGCTTGCTTATGCTTTAATGACTAGTATCATCATGATAGTATTTGTAGGGATGCAGGGAAGAAATGTTCTTGGTAGGTCCTGCACTGCAGAATCATCTGGGGTTTTCTGTAGGATTTGGATGTCTCTTACAGCTGTCTGTAGATGGTAGGTGTTGGTTATGACAGTGCAGGCCAGCACAATTAGGTGATGAATCATCAGTATCATAATGTTTGTTATTTTAACACCTGTGCACCTGTACTAGGATCCCTGTATAGAGTTCAAGGCATAGAAAAGTTTGTGCAAAGAGAAAAAAAGCAAAATGAAGAAAATAAGTTTAAGAACAACTACTGTCAAGTAAAATTTCTCTAATGGTGGATATAAGGTTAATATGAGGCTGGGTCTTCACACACAGTAGCGTTTGAAGCCTCCCCTGGAGCTGCAGCAAAGTTGTCTGAAGCTGTCATGACAACACTGAGCTCCAGAGTGGTTCACTTTCTGTTTGCCATTTTGAAGATTATCTTAACTGGATGCCACCATACTGTGAATGTGTATGATCAAAAATAGTGCAGCATGAACATACTGCACAAGAAAAGGTAATGAATATTTTAATGCTCAAGGAAAGGTTAATGAACAAGGTAATGAAAAAGTTCTAGAACAGAGAGGAAGCTGTTTCTCTGAGTTGGTGTCTGAATTCCATGCATAGCTCTTCGGCTGTGTCTTCGGCTATCCTCCAACTGGCAAAGCTACTTGTGAATCATAGTTCTTTGTTTTTGAAATGCATATAAAGTCCATATCCAAACTATTGTATATTCAAGCCATAGAGCAGCCAAGCATATCAGCCCCATTGTCTGAGCATCTGACAATGCCCATAAAGTATCTTATGAATATGATGCCAATTATATTCCACCTCTTGTTTGTATCTATGAAGGGGAATTTTCTTAAATTGGGCCTTCATCCACCAGTGCTCATGTCTGAAAAATGGTAACAGACATTCTGTTTATCACTTGTAATACTTGCCCATATGCCATGTGTTGGGCGTCAGGTGGAAGCATCCTTACTTCTCTGTATCATAGGAAGAAATACTGTGAATTTCAACCTGGCGATATTCAGAACCCACTGAGTACATTCGTTTGGCCAGAGGGCATCCCATTAAACAGCATAAGGAAAGTCCCTTGCAATCACTAAAGACTTTTCTCACTGTAATCCCTGCTGATCCTGGGAATCTGAGGTGGGAACTGAAACCAGATCTTTTTCTGGCTTTGCACAGTTCTGTGACAATGCCTCCAGGGCTGCTAATGTATTAGGGAAAAATTCTGCCAAGTTTTTCACAAAGTAACATTTTCTTTCATAAATATACCAGCTGGTTTTAATGACACTTGTGAGATACTGTTGCAGAAAGTCAGGGTGGCAGAATCTTACTTTTTTCATGAGTGGCAGCTGAATAGCTTTAATTCCAGCTGCTTAGAAAGGAACCAGAAACATCTAAAGCTAGAAAAAAATCAGAAAGTTTTTTCAAATAAATAAAGCACCTGACCTTCCCTTCCACTTTCTTTCATGACATCCGTGGTGATCTGATATTTGCTATACCAGGCAGATCATCACTATGAGCTGATAGATGAATTATTTATCCATATATCCATTCACAGTTCTGTACCTGTGTCAGCTTTGGTACATACCTAGTCTTGATAGTGTCAGGTTATATGCGTGTCCTGGTTTCAGCTGGGATAGAGTTAATTTTCTTCCTAGTAGCTGGTATAGTGCTGTGTTTTGGATTTAGTATGAGAATAATGTGATAACACACTGATGTTTTAGTTGTTGCTAAGTAGTGCTTACACTGGTCAAGGACTTTTCCGCTTCCCATGCTCTGCCAGGTGCACAGGAAGCTGGGAGGGGGCACAGCCAAACTGGCCAAAGGGCTATTCCATACCATAGGACGTCATGCTCAGTATACAAACTGGGGGGAGCTGGCCGGGGGGCAGCGACCGCTGCTTGGGAACTGTCTGGGCATCGGTCAGCAGGCGGTGAGCAGTTGTATCACTTGTTTTTTCTTGGGTTTTGTTCCCCCTCCGCCCCCCTCTTGTTGTTTTCCTTTTCATGACAATTTATTATTATTATATTTTATTTCAATTATTAAACTGTTCTTATCCCAACCCACAAGTTTTCTTACTTTTGCTCTTCAGATTCTCTCCCTCATCCCATCGGGGGGGAGGGTGAGCGAGCGGCTCTGTGGTGCTTGGTTGACGACTGGGGCTAAACCACGACAATGCTCCCTCTTGTTGGGATGTTTTATTCCATATCAGTCTAGCATTTCTATAGTCATCAGGAGTATCTGTAACCTTGGTGAGAGGCCACTTAGCTGTTCCTTGATAAATAATTAATAAACAATACATCAAGTGCTGGCATCTTGCTTTACCCTGTTGAATTATATAGGGAAAACTTCAAATGTAGCAAACATTAATTCATGGATGACTCTGCTGGGTTGATTATCTGTTTCAGTTTCCACAATTGTCCTGCATCTGAGTGAATGCAATATTTCAATTCTGAAAATGACTAGTGACATTCATGTGTTTGCTTTCATTTCTTCTGTGTTTCTGCCACTGTTCACCATTCTTTCGTAACAAAGCTGTCCCCCAGCTTGCTTTTTCATGTTTCAGATCACGTAAAGATGGTGACATTCAACAGAGAGATAAAACATTTGTTTATTTTTCAGTTTACTGAATGTATCTACCAACATCTCAAGGTGCATAAATTTCAGTAAGTGAAGAAAAAGATAACAGAGAATATTGAGCATATCAGGAACAGTGTTACAGCAACAGAGATCACAAAATGACTTGTACCATAGCTAATGGGATGCCCCCGCAAATGTGCTGACAAAAGGGCTGGTTTAAGTTCTGCACTAGTTGCAGTACCACAAGCCATGCTGACTGTGGGGTGACAGCCTCCGTAAACTCTACAGGCAAATGCTCAAAGTGCAAGGGCAAGCTATAGTTACCTACTGCGGTGACTTGCAGCTGCATCCATTGATTTCCTAGTGCACAAATGAGAGATGACATCAGATGAGCTTTGTGCTAGAGACTTGATTAAATTGGATGCTGCACCAGACAGAAAGGATTACAATGATGTTAGAGGTTCTAAGAAAACATGTAGCACAAAAGACTAGGCTGTACCTCTGTCAGCTGAACCTGACAGCATTGCTCTGTGAGAAAAATCTCTGAAGGTAAAGAGTATAGTCTGATGTACTTTGTTTACATCAAGCTTATGGTTGTTTAAAACCTGTTTTTGGTGCTGCATATGTTTGGATAGAGCAATATGACTGACTTCTAATATTTCAGATCTTACACTGATTTAGCTTCTTATTACATATGCACAATACACCAAGTGCACATTCTTTTCTAGGTACTGTAAATTAGCTACAGTATATGAATCTCAGCGTGTAATATGATAGCATTTTATTCATGTTGGAAATAATGATTGTATTATGTATTTCATGCCCAAAGAGAAATAGCATGACTTCAGGCAACAGAAATTAACAGTATGAAACATTATTGTTTGTGATGTTGTTGATGTTTTAATTGCTGATCATTAATCTGTGTTCTTCAACTCTAGTGTTGGTGGAATTATAATTAGTCCAGTGTGCTTTGCTGAAATGTAGAAAACAATCAGTTTGCCACTAATGATAGGGCATGTGGGACTCCAAAACTGAGTATCAAGTCAGTACTTCTGTTCCACAGTGCATATTTTTTTTATACTGATATTTCTGGAGAAAATTGTACTTATCAGAAAAATAACTTAAACTAAAGAAAACTTACAGAACTTGAAAAACAATTTCAAAGAAAACCTTGCATGTTTTATTTATTTCCATTTAAATGCTAATTACATAATGATGTAATTACTGTATCATGCATGGTACAGTGGAAGAAAATTTTGGACATACATGTTTCTGGAAATGTAAATAACGTCATTATAGTTGATCCTAAGTGTGGCCTTCACTCTTGTACATATGTTTGCCTAGTCAATTAGAAGTACCTATACTCCATTTATTATGCTACTTTTTTATTCAGGCAAAGATCAGTTTCATCATAAATTGACACTCATATCATAATGTGTGTACACATGTGCTTTCATGAAATTTAAAAACTGTGTATGTGTTTCAGGATTACTTATGTTGTAGATCCAAATATTGCTCTGCTCTTGGACCAAGCTCACTTTAAGTTTAAGAATCATTTCTGTTCCTTTTTCAGCCTTTGATCTCAGAAAAAAGATGACTGATAATGCCAGTCAAAAAAAATCCCAAACAACACCGTATCACATTCTCTTACATCAATGCAAAAGGAGTTGAAGAATTGCAAATTAGTTGTATGCTTGTACAACTTGTTCAATATGGCAGATGTTCACAAGAGTAAATATCTAAGGGTTATAAAGCAGCTTTTATGATTTTGCATTTTCTGCAGTGGCAGGGCTTTGCGTGTGTGGGAAAGATGCTCCAGCAAACCAAGGTATGACTGTAAACTTCCAAAATTGAGTTGATGTAAATCCAAGTGTGGAAGATCCTTATTTCATTTTCTCTCTTTAGCTGAAATCAACTGGAAACAAGTTTAGTTAAACAAAAAGAAGAGCCCTTCGGAAGTGACTGATGAGTGTCCCACCAAGGGTTTTGCACACTATAACTACATTGGCTTCGAGTGCATTTAGGTCACACTGATACGTCCCACTTTTAAAGCATCTGTAATCTGATCTGGCTCTAGATGAAGTCAGTAGATACTGCCGCCTACTACATAAGAGAGGATTCAATCATTCTTTTAATGAGGCAGGGGCCAGTTCTCATTTGGCATAAATCAGTGTTTAAATAATTTATCCTGACTAAGAATCCATCCCCTTCTGTTTAAATAATAAACTTATTTCCCACTTAGCACCGATTCTGTAAAATTCCATTAACCTACTTTCTCCAGTAAAAAAAAAAAAAAGATAAGTTTGTATTCAGGTTTAGCACAGAAGTGAAGAAGTGTTTATTCAGAAATTATTTAGTATAATTCTAAAACCAGATGTTGTTTCCACACTAATCTCTATAATCAATGATGACATTCCTATTGCCAGCAGACAGCTGAATGTCAAGCTCTTAATGACTGAATTTTCAACAAGGCTCCATTTCAGCTCAGTTTCAGATGCAGTGGTACAGCAAAATTCTGAAAGTTTCATGATTGAATGAAGTGCATATCTCATTATAGCTGTAATGGTGGCCAAAATTTTGCATTGAATGTCACTTCACTTTGACCATCAGTCTAGCTGTGCTAACTTTAATGTATGATTAATAACCTGTATGTGTATGAGATTAAGAAATAGATGGATTAAACTCTGGAATCTACTTTTATAACTTAGTTTAACTGCCAATCTTTAAGGTGTGTTAGTTTATGATTAGCACCTGATTCTAAATCAGTTTGTGGTATGGGGGCACCTGCTTGGCTAGTGGAATATACCCAACTTTTAAACCTAACCTAAAACAAAGACAGGCTTATACATCTATCCACAAAGAGACATAATAAATAATAATAATAATATATCACAGTGATTTAAAACACTCCCAGAATATGGTAAGTTTTAGAAATAACACTTAGCTTGGCTTTTCTCTGTTGCCAAGCAATGAAAGGTTTATAGCTGAAGATGTGATGAATGAATCCAGTGAATACTTTACAAATCCTTCAAAAGAAAGAAAGAGAATTCCTGCCACTTCAGAACCAGCTGTGTGATAAATTTGTGTAATACTGACAACCCAGAGAAACTCCCAGAAGGGATTTTGTTACAGACAAATAATTTTACATGGGAATCTGTTCAGACAAATTCTGATACGTTCTGGTTTGAAGTATCAAGAGTGGGGAATAAATAGCATTGGCTACCATGTGACATAGGAGTTGTTAAAACCTGCCCACTGTTGGTGTTAATCCTCTCCAGCTGCAAAGCAGATTGAAACATGGTAGCTCTTAAAATAAAAATTGATGTTGGAACAAACCTTGACAGCTGTATGACTTTTGCTGGTATTGTTAAGACAACACTCATTTCATTGATTCATTCAGTATTATCATGCTGATTATAGGTCCTGCAGAACATCTACACAACCTAATCAGTCTTTCCTTCATTGTCGAGTACATTTGTTGTGTTTGTGTGAGATTATCCAGCTCCCTGAGCGCTGAGCAGTGGCATTTCTTGGCTGAATGTGCCATTGCTTTTAATAAGATATGCTTCAAAGCATTGTGCCACACTGCACCAAACTGCACTCTAAAACAGTATAAATCCTTTCACTTACATTTCTTTGCTTTTCATTCTTTACACCTTATCTTGGAAGCATTAAAGGCAACCAGCTTTTTGGCTTTCATGCCTGCCTGAAGGTGTAAGTACAACAATGCTGTTGCCAAAATGACTAAAGAATCAGAATGAGAAACTCCCTGAATATAGAGAAAGGGTGGGAGGGAAGCAGGAAAATGAGCAAAGAAGAAGATGAAAGAAGAAAACTGAGAAGAAAAACTATTTCTTAATTACACTACGAACTTTCTCTTGCAAGTCTTGGATCTCACCCTAATTAAAGTAATTGGCATGTAGCAGTGTGATACAGATGGAATTCAGACACATTCTGTACTGGGCAAAGAGGGTTTAAATTTGCATTTGCTAGCTAGCTTGCAAAAAAGTTGGTTTGTTTTTTTTTTTTTCCTCTTTTCTTTCATTGTGTGCAAAAGGAAGAGTGGGATTACATGGCTGCTAAGAAAGAGAAGACTCGTGAATGCAAATATCTGTGTTCCTCTTTAGGCGCAACTGCCTGAACAATTATGCTCACCTTGCATTCAAAATGAGTTTGAGCTCCTGCAGGAATGTCCCTATGATAAAACCTCAGAATATCTTAGAGACTATTTAGTTGTTTGGGGGAGATTTTTTCTAGTCTGGAAGCAGACAGGAGCTATAGCCATCGGGGACTGATCTAAATCCTTTTAAAATGACTGTAGTGACACTGGATGAAAATGTGGCCTCTTACTCTACTCTGCTTCTTTCTACTCAGTGAATTCTCATCAGCTTTGAGATTTAAAAGGTGAAAGCATGGTGAAGGATAATGGGTTTGCAAGAGAGAATTTAGCTTCCATTGGCAGAGAAAAAGGAACATGTGCTAATCAAGCGGATCATGAAGACAAAGTACTTGCTTGCTGCTTCCCTACAGATCACACTTCTCTAAGTCTGATCTTCTGGGTCTGGAGACTCTCTTTGTGCATCCCTTGGTCTCTGAGAAAACCCAAGATTAGTTCAGTTCAGCTAAAAACAGGGTTGGCACAAGATGCTGCCAATGGCACTGGAGAAGCCATAAAAACCTGAATGGTTTGACTGAGGTTGATCCAGCTCCTATATAGAACAGCTGTGTAAGCTCTAGCTGCCTGGAAATATCTGGAGAATGGGCAGCAAAATGAAATCACAAACTACTACTAGGACACCAATTCTCACTGTTGTCTTTGAGACAAAATTTCAAGTTTTCCAACGCAGGTTCCAGCTCAAGAAGAACAAAGCTTGCACTAATCTCACTGATTTCAAAATAGACTGTGGGTTCTCAGCACAGCTGTGCATCAGGACATGCCTGTATAGATGGGTTTGAAAGAAAGGAGATTATCTGCCTTTGTCCTCTGTTTCCAGATCTGTAAATCTAGAATGGTAATAGGTCGTGTCTTTCTGTGAGAAAACACCAGCTTCGAAGGGCCAAGGGACTGTATTATCTCTCAAGAAAACAAGTCTGTCTTCACAACAGAGAAAAGACTGAGGAGTTATAAACATGAATAGAATGCTTATTCAGAACACTAAGCATGCTCTCTCAGGGCTATCGTTCCTTAATTCTCTTGTTCACAGTCTGAAAATCACAGTGAGTGAGCCACCCAGTAACCACTAGGGAGGATGGAAAACTTTGACTTTTCCCCCTCAAAAAATTTCAGTTATCCTAACTGCCTCAAGTGTCAGTGTGTTCCAATCACATGTAAATAAGATGCAACCAGTGGTGTGTTGGTCCTGGAATATGCAAAGATTGCTGCAGTATTAGCTTTAATGTCTTTCTGACATTCATATGGATGTCATTGAAATGCCACTGACTAGCAGGCTGCAGTGGCTTTGAGTCTAAGTTTTGTAACAGGCTCTTGAGTTTTAAGGTTTGAATTTTCTGTATGTACCAATGGAAGAGTTCAGAGCCTCAGAGAACAGCTGATGTATGCCTTGAACACTGTTATTCAGGGGTGTCTGTGTTCTAGTAACAAGTGTCTGTCTTCTGCAAATCAATATGTCTGTCTGTGCTGGCATGGCACTTCAGTCCCATAAGGTTTCTCTCTGTGATTGCTGCAGTCTGCCTAAATAGGTCAAAGAAGGACATTATGCTGTTAATTGATGAAAAAGGTGTTTGAAGGCCTTCCTCTACCCTCAATGTTTTTTTATTTATCTTCAATTCCTATGGGGCAATTAATATTCCAAGGGCAAGCATATACTTAGGTCATCTCTGCCCATGGGTTAAACACAAAAATTGTGATCAAAACCACTGGAGAGTTTCCTGGTAAAATAGGATCATTCTCATAGGTGACGGTATCCTTTTTATTCACCTTTCTTAGAGTTAACAACAGTTGGAACAACACAGTGAATCCTTTGAAATGGTAAGGAGTTTAAATATGGGTATGCTACTTCATTTCATACTGTCACCCAAGCAGAGGGTGAAATGCCGGGAAGTGCACCATTGCCTCCTTCCCTTGTCAGCTCTTCTGTCTCTGCAAGCAAAGAAAACCTTAGCTTTCTCTCTTCCAGTGAGTCAATATCAGTCTTTCTTTCTCTGAACCTGTTGTGAGATCAAAGGTAGGGGTCATTGGATGGGAGAGCTGCCACAGTGCAAGCTCAACAATGGAGGAAAAGCACAATAGCATGGCTTCCCTCTGCTCGTGACCCATCTGCCAGAGGTGAGATCAAGAAACTTGACACATCTGTAGATGTACAAAGCTGAAAAGAGAGCTTGCTTTGGAGTGCCTGAAAGGAGGCTCAGCTCTCACCCCTTCTCATTGGGAGCAGTAGCTCTGCTGGAACCCAGTGCAGCTAACCAAAACTACACTAATTTAACAAGCTACAAACTCCGATTAAGAGGCAGAAAACTATATGTAAATCATTATAAAGCTTATTTTCTCAGACACTATTTCTTATTAAATGTTTTCTAGACTTTTGTGGTGGAACAGAACCAATGGTGATTAGTGGTGGAGGTCATACATGCTCTGCATAAGTTTAGCATATTTCATAAGCCTAACTATTTATTAGAACTTCAGATAGGCCTAAACAATTTGAGTCAGTGAGACACAGACTCAGGTGTACTTTTAAATGTTTTTCTGGGCTGGAGCTGTATATACAACTGAGGTTTTTCTTCTGGACATGCTGCACAGATCTTTGTAATTGCCTTAAAGTCATCCTGGGTTGGCACTGAAAGTTGTTTTATTTTAAAAAGCTTGAACTGAGTTGAATAGTTGTTACTAGAATGCTCCATGATACTTATAGGAAGTAGTTACTGACTCATTCGTGATACATTATTGCTGTGTGCCTTTGCTTGGGCATCTACAGGTGTAACTAAAGCCATGCTATTTAAAAGACACCATCGCTTATTATGTGCAAAGTGAGTGTATAACATTTTGTAGGGTGGGTTTGTTAGGTTTTTGGGGTTTTTTTGTTGTTTTTTAGATATACTGTGTTTATGGCACTTGGAGTTCTGAATATAAGCAGGAAGCTGTGAGATGAATAGATGGTGTTCTCTGCAATTAGAGCTGCATTTCCTGTCATCCTTTTGTGTGTCTGACAGATCTGGTATTTTATGGGGGAAAAAGTTATAATTTTTTTTAAAGTTAGGAAAATAAGTCCAATGAATCCTGCTAAAAGGCAGTCTCATGCTGTTGTCATTAATGGCTTCCCCTGAGAAACTGGTAAATTGATAAATTAAGCTTTCCCTCTGTGACAGCCTTTCACACACTCAAGATGCAGTCCTGCTTTAGTCTTCAGCAGCATTAAATCAATCTACTATGGAAATACTTTGCCTTGCTAGCTAGGTACAAAATAGATCTAGAGACTTGGTGCATCAGTTCACTATGTTTAGTTCTAAGTCAATCTTTTGGCAATCACAAGAGGCTTAAATTTTGTATCTGTGTTGAAATGCATCCCTAATTGAGATGTCTATACTGCTTCAAGCATCTCTTCTTGAAAACCAATTAATACATATCACACTAGAACACAGTCTTTTTGTTAAGACTCAATTAAGGAAGATATAATGAGGCCAAACTAGGTGAAGCTTTTACTGTGTATTATACACAGCAGATCTTGAAAGATAGATGCAAAGTCAAATCTCACTTTGAACCTGCTTTCATCTAGTAGTAGTAATAAAAAATCCTATATGGTTCCTGTACTAACAAGAAGCTCATAAATAAAAAACTAAGCAAACTAAAATATCCTTCCGTAAGTAAGAGAGGGATTTTAGTTATGTCCCCTGTGAACACGGGAAACTGATATTTTTGTTTCAAACTTTTTAATAAAGGCTGATAGCTTATTTCATTAACTATTACCAGACGCTACTAAATCATTACCATTTGCATGCACCTCCTTTTGTTTTTTAAACTCCTCCAACTGAAAATAATTTTTTAACAGTTGTTTAGCCAAATTGTCTTCAAATAAATACCAAGAAGTAGTGTAGTTTCTCAGCATTGCATGTGCTATGTTGCTTTAGTTTCTCAGGATTCCATGTGCTAAGTTGCTCTAAAAATGCAGAGGGTGATACTCTGAAAGACCTATGATACTGTTTATTACTGTATCCTGTGGTACCTACAGAACTGAGATGCTAATGGGAAATCTCTATTGTGTGAGGATAGCACTAACAGCTGGTACTGACTGGTCTTAGTAGTCTGTTGGCCAGACTGATAGAAAACATGGTAAATTTGCCTAAGCATTTGTAAAAAATTTGAACTTAGGCTACAGTATTTAAGAAAGTTGAAAGTAGTGTAGTTGATTATGATGTCATTAATGTTTTTAGGCACAATATGGCTGAATTAAACACAGGTTTATATATTATAATCTGGTTTACAGTATATGTATTATCAATGCAGACTATAATTAAGTAGAATAAGAAAGATGATGAAAAACTTAAAAAGAGAAGATAGAGTGGAAGGAAATTGCATTGGTCATCCTTACAAAAAAGAAGCTTAAATTATATAATTGTTGTGGACTCAATGAATCTGACAGTGTCTTTCCTGTTAAACGAAGGGCTTAATTGTTCAGCTCTTGACTACTCTTGTTCTGTCATGTTTATAAAGGAAACTAACTTTTTTGTGTCAGTTTATAAAGATAAATACAATCCTTCTTAGGAATTGAGTGAGATGACTTTTTGTTCCCCATTACTGTTGCTAAGTACTATTATTCTTAAAACACAAAATCTAAAGCAATTGGCAGAAAGCCTTCATCTTTATTGATAAATACAATGCATAAAACCAGTAACTCATAACCAGAATAATACTGTTTGTGACAAGTGGTAATGCCAGAGAAATTTGAGTATTGAGATGAATCTTTTTATTTGACTATCTATGTGGCTCTCAGATTCTGTCTTGGCACAAGTTTGATCAGTCTGGCCTTCTTTGCTAATACAGTATGTCAATTTAGTCATATATTGAAATATTTGTAGCATCCAGATGCCAACAGGAAAGCATGAGAAACCTAAGTCACATTCTAGCCCCTCAATCTTCATAGATTAATTACTGGCCTGTTTCAATAAGGAAAAGCATATGAGTAACAACTGACAGATCTCCCTTCACCTCCATCTTTGCCATCGTTCATTGCTTCTTGTAGCAAGTTCATTAAATTCTTCCTTTAGTTCATCATCTTCTTCCTTTCCTATGAATCTTTTAGCATTTTAGAAGCCATTAACACACAAAGGGTTGCTCTTCTGTGTTGGTACCATGAGCTCTGTGCCAATCACAGGTGGCAATAATTGGCCATTAGTTTTCTTTGTTTAGTAACCAAATTTCCCATCACGTCCTACTCCTGGGATGCACCCATCTTTTGGGCTGTGTACTTTTGGCTCACCTCATTAGGTTTCTCTGTCTCTTTCTGTGCATCTAGCCATGCTTAGAGGACATACATATTCTATCATACTTCCAGGTTCTCAAAGTGTTAATTGTACATTATATTCAAGTCACCATGCAATTTATGAGGTTCAGCACTTGACTTTTGTTTTAGGAAGTGAAAACCCCAGATTTCATCTGCAGAGTAATAAAATACTCAAGAAAATCCCATTAATAATTCAAGGTCTGACAAGCTGGTGAAGGCTGAGTTAATTCCAAGAGAGGGAACGAAGGAGTTGTGTTGGCATGTGCTGCTGGGATATCAGAATAAGCCTTTTCCACAAATAAATGGGCAGGGAGGGAAATATTTAAGGAAAAAAGGATCAAGGTTGATGACTCCCTTCTCTCTTCAGTTTTACAAATGAATGAGTGAGTTTAATTTGGTGCTGAATGTTGCATTCAGAACAGCCTTCCATGAGGGGGGTAGCTCATATCATGAATGAGTTTAAAAGTCCAGTGATTGTTTCTTTTAGCATCAGCTGAATTCCTAGGTCAGTGTATGAACATACAGATACATGTGCTGATGCTGATACACACATACACACACACATCCATGCAAAGGTGATCTCTGTCCCTGGAAGGCTCTAACTTCAAATCACATGCAGTTAGTTCACTGATCCAACCCTCAACCCTTATGAAGTGTGATGAATTTTGGAAAAATGGGGAGACTGTTTTGATTTTAGAGGAATACACTGTTAAATGTAAAGTTGCTCTCAGAGAGATGTGAAAGTGTCCAGTCATTTTAATGTCATGCTCCCAGTTGAATGCAGCCTACATCAGTAGACATACTCTGAAGCTGGTCAGAAAGGTGTGAACTATTATATTAATTGTGCTAGTTATTTTCATACTGCTCCATACCCATGCAGTGCCAACACTTAAAAGGCCTGTACATCAAACATGTCTGTCCTCAACTCCTTGAGAGCTTGGTGTATGAATCTAGTTGGCCTGTTCTCAGGTTCAAATGCAGAGGAATTCAGAGGCTGTCATATCCCAGAATAAGGGACAGGGAAGCTGAATAGTTAGGTTTTTCTTCACTTCTCTCTGTCACCTAAGATTTTTCCTCCCTCATAAAGGAAGAGGTTTTGTTCTTGGCTATCTAACAAAGAGTGTGAACTTTCCTTGAAGAAACTAGAGGAAAGGTGGACTTACCTTTGAAGTAAGTATTTGAAATCAAACTTGTGATAGGATTTTCAATAAATTTTTCAGTGTAATTACAAATTGAATAGAGTAACACTCAATGGATGTTGGGATATGTTTACACATAGATGTTTATCAGAATAATGAAGCCATTCTGAATTATCAGTTTGCCAAGATGACTTTGTTCACCAGCATCTGGACATAACAGCCTCAGGAACTGTTTGCTCAGCCACTCCTATCTGTGAACAGCCAAATATAAAGTGAGGGCACAGAGTCTGAGAGAAAATGATAATGCAGTTTATTTATGCTGAAAATTACTGAAACCGACGTTAAAATGAAAAATTTATGTTGCTTGCTTTTCCTCTCTGAAGAAGTTCAGATGTTCACAAGTTCACATCCTAGAACATTACTCAGATTATATTACATTTTATGGAACTGAGTGAGGATAATTTGACATCAATAATGGTGAGGGTTTAGTGCCTCCCATGACAAGGACTGAATCTGCTTTAACTCAGTCAGGTAAGGGAGGGTTAATTTCTCCATATTTTACTGCCAACACACAACAGAACTGGTAATGCAAGTATGTGTTCAACACTATGGAAGACAGCAAATGATCACGTAAAAGCCGCCTATTTTATTGCTCTGGGTTTACTCGGAGTTGAAGATCCAGACCTATTAAGTTATTTGCCAGTTCTGAACCTCACAATATAAAACCAGAGTGTTGTGATGCTGGAACTGGGATTTTGGAGATCTTAGAAATATTTACTAAAATTTATAAAAAGAATAATTTTTTTCTGAGGCCTTGGTAGCAAGTCTCATTGTAGTTGGTAACGACATTTCTCACTGCAAGATGGATTCCTTTCCAGAAGTTTTTAACTTGTACATACAGAAGACTTACTATTTTCCATTTAAAATATGTCATAGTTTCTGTGTAGTCTTGGCAGATGCTCATGATTTCTCCTTATGGAGAAATGACAGAGTGATCCCTAACACCAGTCACTTGTCCTAAAGGGATTACTTCCTCCCCAAAATGTGGTCATTTTGAAGACATGAAGTTAAACATTAGCCCAAGCACAGAAGAAAGGGGTGACATTGTTGGAAGTGTAAAGGACCTGAGTCCTCCAGGGCACCTAGGTGTCAAAATATCTCGAAATTAAGTTTCAAAGTGCTTATGAATATGTGTTAGTTTATTGTTCTTAGCATACAGAATTCAGCAATAATTATGTTTGATTCTACTTTGATAATTAATGGGAGATTTTAGGTGCAAAAGTCCTGCTGTAAATCAGTGGGTTGTTGCCTTAAAAGTAGTTGAAGACTTGGTTCTTCGTTGTCTTCTTATTTGAAGAAAAAGTAAAATCACATACACTTGAAAAATTCTTTTGAAAATACTTAAGGCAGATGGACATTGCTAATGAGGATCAGTGGACTGAAACTTGGATGAGTGTAAATCCATTTTCAAGTATATAACTTAACAGAATTTAATTGGAGGATACTATTAAAAGTAATAAATAAATGAAAATATTAAGGCAAGTTCCAAAAAGTTTTAGTCAGTATAGCTGAATGAGTTCTGTTGATAAATACTCGAAAGGCTATAGAAAGAGCAGAAAAATTCATCACAGCTTTCTGACAATATCTGTTTATTTAGCAAGATTTGAAAGAAAGCACTATGGCCAGGTTCCTGAGCTGTAGTTCTTTTGTCCTGTTTTATTATAGATTTTAGAAAATTTAATTAATTTACTCAGGCCCCATTTGATACTGACTTATTGTTAGAACTCTTGATGACATATCTCCCAGTATCACAAGATTTTGTGTCATTTTTAGACAGGTGAACCCAAGCTGTCTGTCTTCTAAAGAGGTTATTCCAAATATCATTATGGAAGAGGGACACTTTCTAAGACCACGTGTGTGGCCGCAAAGGAAAAGCAAATCAGGATTTTGGAGTTTATCATTAAATAAACTTTCAGTTAAGTATAACTCCATTTATTTGTTGGATTTAGCTAGACTATAGTCCAAAAAAGAGGTCATTGGGCCTTCATCCAGCAAGGCACTTAAACACATTTGTAACTTTAAATACATGAGTGACTGGATTCAAATCATGACCTTAAGTGTTTTGTTTGACTGGGGATCCATTGATTGCTTTTTGGCACCAATCTCATTCTTTCTTTAAATGAAGTTAGTCAAGAAATTAGAAGCCTTACTTCACTTCCTTGTTCAGAGAACAATACCACATATAGGGCTCTGCTGATGGAGCTTTGGAAGGCTGAGCAAGACCTTTTTTATATTGAAGAAAACAGTATTGTATATGGCTTCTGTTAATTAGTGCTTGGTCTGAAGAGCCTTATGGTTCTCTCAGCTTGGCCTGGCCCCAAACATCATACCATCAAGAAGAATATAGTCATTTAAGGTTCTTATTTTCAAATTCAGTACAGCAGTTACTCCTTATCCTTTGAGACTTCCTGTAGATTGTGGATGGCAAACAGTTCTTGTAAGTGTTCCTGGCTGCAGGTGTCAATAGTTTGTTTGATAACTGGGGCCAGGAAGTCATTCTGAGGAACCCAGTGGCTCTTCAGAGTTGAAAAATAATAGCAAAATTAGGCTGTTCTGTACAAAAGAGTGCCATCCTGCCTCAGCTATATTCCAGATTGTCTGGGGGGGCTGTGGTGGTGAGTTACCTCAGCTCACGTACAGCAGAGCTTCACAGAGAAGAGGAGCTATCTCCTATGTTACAGGAAAGGTCATGTAGCATTCCCTCTGTTCCAGAGCTCATCATAATGTTGAAATAGCAGGTTTCTTTCAGCCCCTGAGCTCCACCCAGCTTCTACCCTGATCATCATTCTCATAATGTGTCCTTTGGTGATTGTAGGAGGCATGATGTAGCTGCTATATTTGTGAAGATCTGCTTGGCTTCTTTTTCCAATATTCCCTCCTTACCTTCCCTTAAACAGCTTTAGTTAATTACCTAAATAGCCCATGTGAATCAGATTAGAGAATTTGAGAATCTTTCCATATGGCAGAATGTCTGGGTTTGTTTTCCAGTAAGATTAGACAGTTTTTCTCTGAATTCTTAATTTTCTGCAAAAAACACATTTAAAAAAATCCTGGTGCACCTCAGGAGTCTTATTTTCAAGAATCCAACTAAATACTGGACATCAAACTGAGTTTACATTATTATTTTTCTTTACTTTCTTCCCTTTTAAGGTAGACTGTTAGGGTTCCCCAGCTGCTGTGAGTATATACTGTTTTCTATCCCTTTGCTGCTGCCTCAGCAGCCCAGCATTGCCTTCTGCACAGGTGCATAGGTGGGAGCTATTGGTAGTGATGATTACACCACACACCAGACACGGTGCAAGACCCTTGTTATACAGACAGAGTCAAATGGAGGGATTCATTTTTACTTGCAGTATACATTGCTGAAGAAGAAAGAAAAGTTTTTTAGATATCTTTCTATTTTGGAATAGATGTAGAAAAAGCAATACAGGACAAGTAAAGAACATTTTGCATTGGCAGGACGTTAGAATGCTTTGTGTGTGACTTGATAGGTCTTTCCCAGTTTTACCATTTCTGGTTCTGAAGCTGAGAATCAAAAAAAGCAGTGTCCTCGAGTTTCATTACAGGAAACTAATTTGATGACCGTATATATTTCCTGTGGTTATTCCCTTTTTTCTGATAGAAGTGCACCGCTTGACAGGAACTACTCATGGCTGTCTCAAGGATGAGCAGGAAATGGAGTGAAGACACAGTGTTTGGTCTCAGACACCAAGATGTCAATTAAAAGGCAGGAATCCTTGTGGGAAATGTATCCCAGAGGAAACTTGGAAATTCTGTAATAACCAATCTCTGTTGCACATTTCCCGATGAGAATATTTTCTGTTTAGATAGGGAAGATGGTTTCATTAGATTTGCTGAAGAATGATTGTAAAGAAAGTTTCCTGTGAGAAGGTCACATTTACCTCTTTAAAATTAAACACATCATTAAAAGGTCTTGGCTGAATCAAGGCTAAGGAACCCAGATCAGTGATTCTACTTTCACACCTGAATACTTATGAAGCAAAATGTGTGAGGCTTCTGAAGCTTTATTCCTAATTTCTCCATTCAGTGAACAGGTTTGCAGATAACTAAATTATCTTCTCTCTCAAGATTATTTTTTTTAATGTGGTAGGATCCTAACTGGAAAAATACCCCATGCTTATTAATGCATTTATTTTTGTGTTTCAATCTATTTTTTATAGATCCAGAAGTGTTTGCCAAAAGCTTTTTCTAAAACAGACAAATGGGAGGATACAGGACCTAAGGAAGCTGGGCTCACTGAATGTATTTGCCAAATGAGTCAAAACAGCACATTTGGAAGACAAAATGGATAGGGATCATTGTATTATTGGCCTGACTGGGGACTTAGGCAGACAATAATTACTAACTATAAAGAATGGGAGGTAGAGGGCATTGGAACTTTATAATAAAGTTTGATAAATTGTGTAAAGTCATGGCTATAACCCTCTATATTTCGGTCAGCAGGTCAGTCATGCTGGACTATTTGGATACTTACCTGCTTCATCAGGCTGTTTTCAGATGGATTATACACATCTGCCTAAGTTGAAAGTTGAAACAGATTGATTTTGACTGGATGCAAGGAAAAACCTTTTCACTTTGAGGACAGTCAAGCATTGGAACAGGTTGCCTCAAAGATTGTATAGTCCCACATTGTGTGGATTCCTGGGGGGTTTCAAAATCTGACTGGAAAAAGCCCTGAGCAACCTGGTCTGAGCTCATAGCTGACCCTGCTTTCAGCAGAAGACTGGACGACGGCCCTTCTGATGAGGTCCTTTCCAGCTTAAATATACCTGTAATCCTTGTGTTTTGCCTATGCTTATGGTGAAGAAGATTGTCGGTCATGGGTACTTTTCCTGAAAAAAATTAAGGTCAAAGAAGGAGGTCTAAGATCTTGACGAGTAAAATATGATCATCTGACTCTGTACATAGAGAGCTTAACAAGTGCTTTTTCTTGAAATGTTGTGTTCTGCAATGCCATTGAATCTGTTGAAATGTACCCTATAAAATAATTGCTGAACCTACCCCAGCACTAAGCCAGAGGACTCAAGTTAGGTTCTGGTACTTACTCAGAGGTGGAAAACATTTAATCTGAAGAGATTACCAGAGCTAAGATAATTATCTTTGGATAGTGAGATCTTAAGATACTCACAGAGGAAGGACTCCACTACGTAAGCTAAATTTCCCTGCAATTGCTTGCTTCCATTTGAACATAGCCAGAATCCTTGCTCTGTGTGGGAAACTGGCTTGGGGGGAAAGAAAAAAGAAAGAAAAAAGAAAAAAAAATGGTCTAAAAAACCATCTTTGGATAAGTTTGATATTTATGAAAAATTGACTTTCATTTATTTATTTTTTGGTTGGTTGTGGGGGTGGAATGTAATTGCAGATGTTTCAACAATAAGTTGCCATTTAGATTCTGGATACTGGACCAGCTGTTCAGTCCCACTTCTGCACATCAAATTGGGTGTTAGAAGGAGGCAGTCAATGTCATAAGCTACTCTGGGCTTTTATGTAGAAGAAATGGCAATGGAAAATATTTTTCCTTTTACCCCCTACTCCTTTTCCCTTCATGCTGACTGCTGAGAGGCTTTTAAAAGCCTATTGCCATCATGAGCACATGGTTGGGTTTTACCCTTTATCGGGCACAGAGGAGGCAGACCAGCCTTTTGAAATTTCTCAGCAGTCAGCAAGAATAAAGTGGGCATCCTAGTGGTAGGAGTAATTTTCAGCTTCCTGACAACAATTGGCAGAATGCTGGGAAAAGCTATTAAAAATGAGGTTCGATCACCAAAGTCTATTTTGGCCTATATTTAATGAGATGTGTCAGCTAGAATTTACAATAAGTGGCTAATTGTTAATAATAGGCCTGTCTAAGACACTCTGTGACTTCAGCAGATCTGCACAATACAACCCCATGTGCTTGCTAGCTTTTTCTTTATTGGGTATCTCAGGTCAACTTATCACTGTAGTGAAGGAACAGAATGTGACAGGAACAAAGGCATTGTTAACTTCATAAAAATTTATTTATTATATACTGTTGAGCATATTATATGGGTAAATTACAACGAATAAGTTAAAAATTAAAAATGAAGACATGACCTCAATATAGCAGTGGCATTTCATGTCCTTTCCTAATTGTGCTCAGGAGCAAGGCAACAAGTCTGTGAAGAATGTTTGTGTTTAAGGCACTGTGCAGCTTGGTTGCAAAGGTTTTTTTGTTGCTCTGGGCAAGTTACTACGTCTTGTTGTGCTTCAGTTTTATATCTGTAGAAAGGAATGACTTCTTTCCCTGGCAAAAGTGGAGGGTATATGCACGCTGAAGTGACTGAGGGATAGTCATAATATCCTAAAAAAAGAATTTATGACATAATGACTTAATATGACCAAATCTAAACCTCACATAATCTTTTGAATACTAAAGTTTTGAAGTCAGCTATGTCTATTAAATTAAACCATGCTCAAACTTCAGAAAAAAACCATTTAAGAACATTTTGTGCCAACATGTTTGTAGCTTGCTTGAAACTTTATTTTCAAAGTATGACTCTGGCCCTCTGGATGCATTAGGCCAGTGCTCAATGCTCTGGGTGTAGAGGTAGCCAGGACTACTGTACTAAGGCTGTCTCCTGACTGTGCCATGTTCTCAGGGAAGTTGTTGCCTGAGACATTTAATGCTTCAAATTTCCTTCTAGAAAGTCTCCAGAGCTTTGCTTTCCTTTTCTTCTGCCCTTGTCTTGTTCAGTAAAGTTTTCAGGGAGGTATGATATCTTTCATTAAACTAACTGATGTAGTTGAAGAAAGCAGAAAACCTTTAAGACATAAAAATCTTTTTTTGGATTTGAAACAAACCAAGCCTTGCTTAAATCCCTTCACCATCATATAAAAAAAAGCTATTGTTTCTGGCTTTGTTTCTTGACAATCATTTTCCTCTCATGAAAACAGAAACTACATGTAAAGATTATCTACTTCCCAATTTTCTTTATCAGACTTTTGTGGTTTCTGATAATGAACAAAACCTGGGAGACCGCTTTCCTCACATGTTTCCAAAATGCATTCTGAGATTCTAGTGTAGCTTCTATAATCCCGTACATTGTAAGGAATCTTAGATAATATAGTGTAAATGATCAAACACAAGTAACAAGAATTGACAAGAATGATGCACTTCTCATCTTAAAAAAAAAATCAGAACTATTTGTTGAAATGTTTGGAAAACTGATAGAAACTGTAGACACTTTTTAAATGGTACCAGGTGGAAACAAGGTTACTGGTAGGCATTAGTCTAGCACTGCGTATGTTGAATAGGCACCCAGACATTAAACGTGCTAGAAAATCACCAACTGTGTGAGTGGGCTTATGGTGGGTGTGCATGCTAAATAAATTGCTTGAACTGGAAAGTGAGCTTGGGAGATAGATGGCACATCCTAATAGGGAACTTCACACTGGAGTGGATCTTGTTAGTTGAGCACAAGGTCCAATATTACAGCTGTTTTGTTTGTATAGAAGTGGTTTTTCTTAGTAGATTGGGTAATTTCTGAGCAATAAGCTTTTAACCCTTCTTTCCACCTTCTCCAGCTACCAGTTTCCTTTTAAAGATGAAGAGTTTATAAACCTACAAAATGCAGAAGAAAGGAAAAAAATAAGACTTAGAAATTGAAACCGAAGGGAAGGCGTCCAGCCTTGGAGCCAGTCTCCCTGAGTCTCCTTTGTCAGCTGCTCTCACTGAGTCTAAATAATGTCTCCCTTTCTGTTGATTTCTCAGAGCATAATGAGATAGGGCATAGATGCCTTATTGTGGCCTACAGAATAAAGTAAGAGACATAGTAACAGTGCGCCTTCTGTATCTGTTACTCTCCTTGTATGTGATACATTCTGAGGACTTTTTGATACTGTATTTACTTCCTTAATGTTAAGTCTTTATTTTCTTATCACAGACACCACTTTTTCTCTCTTCCCCCCTCCTTTTCTCTACGGAAAAAAAAAAGGAAGATTTTGAAAACATCTGAGTAAAATAATCAACCATCCTCCAGGGTTACAATGATAAAATTAAATTTGCTTTCTTGGACTATCATCTTGTGCTCGTGTATTGAGCATTTTATTTCTTATTGTAGAAACAAACGTTTAGTTATTTATTCACGCACTACCTCTCCTTACAAAGTATTTTGTTAGTTTATTAATGTCATTAGAGGAAATATCCAGGAATACCTTACCGTGTTTCTGAAAGCATCATTCTCAGCTTCACAATTAATATATTTTTGTGAAGCAGTCTAGATCTCATCCAAGATCACCCACTTCCTATGGCATATTATATTTATTTTGCTCTCGGTTATCATGATGTGTTCCTTCAAGAAGTGACTGGACCCTCTGAAAGGTGGGAAGATGTTTCCCCTTCTTTGGGAGCACAGGTTTGAGAGATGACAGTTTGTGGCAGGTAAAGGAGTCACACCAGGGAGCTGTATGCCTGCAACTAAAGTACAGAGGTGGCAGTGAGGAGAAGTCAGTGATCCCAGAGGAGTCTGAGAGAACCTCCTGTGAATTAGAAGGGACTGGGCAGAGTTTTCTGCAACTCAGTCATTGAATTAACTGCAACCATGCCTAGAGGAAAGGATCTAATGGGAAAGAAAGTTTTATGCTACCTGCTCTAGTTGCTTTGATATTTTGCGATTTAAAATATTAAATCAATTAAGTTGTAGTTAACTTTCTAAACTCTTTCTTTTTTTTTTTCTTTTTTTTCTTTTAAGGTTTAAAAGTGTTGTAGGATTCTTTGTATGCTTGCTATGTGAAAAAGATCTACGTGAAGGCTCTGGTTGACTTAATGCCTTCCTATCATAAACATCTTCCTGGGAATCTAATGAACCTCTTAGCTCCAAGAGTAGCCAAATGAAACAATTCTAGCAACGATAATGGTAGTACTAAAGAGTTATGGTTTTGTAACCTAGCAACTTTTAATGCCGATAGTGCAGATAGGCAGATGTTCCACAGGGATCTCAGTAGTTTTAGACCCTACTAACTAGATTTATTTCTCAGAAGATCTTTTGTTGTAATAGACAACAAAACTGGTTATTTGCCAGTTTAGCAGTCAGGACAGCATCACATCACATGGTGGTGAACTAACCAAAAGCATTTGAAATTAATTTAAATGATGTTGCCAGAACAAAGGTTATAATGTCAGTATTTTGGTAAATTGTAATTTCTGTGATGAAATTTTTTTAAAGTTTGTTTCCTGGCAACTAGTGTTGTAGCATGCCCCTGCATTGGTGACTAAGCTCAGATTGTTTTTTAACTAATTGGAAAAATATTCTAATGATGCATGTGGAGGACATATCCATGGTGTCATTATGGCATAGGGATGAGTCATGGATCATTAGTACTAGGTGACAATAGTCTTCTGAGTTTTCCTTGTCAATTTTTGTCTTGAAGAAGGCAATAACATGTACTATTCATATAGAAAAAATATTAAATAGAGAGTTTAGATGAGCTTTCTTTTTAATTAGGACCATTTTCATGTGGAGTATAATGTAAATGTCATCTACTTAAAGGAAAATATAGTGATTCTCCTTGATAGTGATTTGAAAATGTGTAATCCTTGTATTGCTATCCAGTCATGTGAAATTGGGGCACACTTTTATTCTAAACTGCTGTGAAGCTGTGGAGGATATCTGGCTAATTTCCAAGTCAAGCATGATTACAATGCTGTGCCTTCAACAAATTTCACAGAACTAATTTAGCCTTCAAAGGCATGAGAGGTTAAAGCTAGGTCAACTGACATCCTTCTTGTGCAACAGCATGTCTTCAGTTAATTATGTTGCATCTAAATGTGTGTTCTGTGTTGTCATACTGACTAAACTAAGCCTAAAAATACTATAAAAGAAAAAATGTAATTGATGAAGATGAATGTACAGACTGCCAACATGGCTTATTTAATAGCTTCTTCAAACGTATTAGTGAGGAGTTTCAGCTCAGAGCCCATTGTCCAATGCTGCAGCAGATCTGTCCTACAAGCAAAATCTTACCAAGTGTTAATAAAGATAACAATGTTTTTCAGGCTAAGCTCTACCGACACATGTATGAAACCATTAGAATGTATCAATTCAGCTTGAGTTAGACTTCTAACAATAAGAAGTGTCTGCAGAATTACATATTCATTATTTTACCGCATCAAATAGATTATAATGGGAATCATAGAGCTTTTTGTTAGTAATTAGTCCAGTACACAGACAGTTCTAAACTATAACAGCGCCACATCATTTAAATTACTCTGTTGAGCCCTCTAGAAGTAGAAGGTAATGTAATAAATTACATTCGGTGATGTAAGGAAGGATGTAGGGAAATAACAATATAGGTAATACTATACAGATGTGTACATAATATATATAAAGACTTGTACTCTAGACAAATCTTGTGACACTATTGGTTTCTTCTTTGTATGAATCCTGTTCATGCTTATGCTAGTCTGAAGGTGCATAAACACAGCAGTATCTGCACAAGAGCATCAGATTAACTGATCCCTCTACTCCTGTTTGTTCTTTAGGAAATATGCTTAGAGCAATCATTAAGTGCTTGTTCAGGATTGTACATGATATCCTTTCATACCAATAAACTCAGCATGGGCCTGTAAGCCCTGCACAATTTTTGGTTATATAATTGTGTCACTCATCATCTGCTTTTCTGCCTGATCAGTTTGCAACCTCATTGCAGCATAGCTGCACATTGTGGGACATGACTCCAGAACTACTGCACAGCTAATCCTATAATTCCACCTTTCTATGTTTGCCATCCTGCCTGTAGCTGTATCCTACCAACTTCACTGCCAGCAGTGGTCCTGCAAAGGACCGTTATCCATCTTTGCTTTTCAGTTCTGCAGTATCATTCCAATGTCAGCCAGACGAGCACAGCTGCATCCTGGAGAAGTACCTGGAGCAAGCACTGCAAGGCATATGATTCAGCAACTGCAGTTTTCTCACCTGCAGACGCGCTGGACTATATTGCATCGATAAGATGAGATGAATATGATGCAGAATCTGGGAATTTTCTAGCTATATTTTGCTGCTGTGAAGAGCTAGACATTTCTTGTCAGGGTTTCAGATACTCCTGGTTAGAGCCCCAAATGCAGAGCCGCCTGCCTGCCACAACCCTGTTTACAAAGAAGGCAAATTTTTAAATACAAGGAAATGGGAAAAAAAACCAAAGCGAAGAAGTCCTAGAATATGACTGTGGTGATGACCCTTGCAAAAAATGCGGTGTCAGACAACTCTGCATAGGATGCTGTTCCTCTGGGTATTCTGGGAATGAAATTCAAAAGACCCGTTTAGCAATGGGTTCAGGGCGACCCTCACAACAGAAGACTTCAAGTAGCTGAAGCATCAGTTCAGTAAGTATTGCTTAATATTTCTATTGTTTTGTGGGACATTTCTGTGTTAAGAACTCTTTTGGTGAATGACTGTAATGCAAGGAGAAATTCTGGCTTCTCAGGAAAAAATTAGCTCTGATTTAGAGTAGAAGCCATATGAGGGGTTTGTTCAGAGGCTTCTTCTAGCTATGCCCCTGCCATGTGCTTGTTAAGATGGCTACCAGCTGGTGGACTTAGGGCAAAAAGCAGTGTATTTGAAAGTACTGTATTTGTATTTCTGATTATATTGCTTGGCCAGGTGTCCTTCAGTGGCTGATGATTTCTAAAAGTGTATTTCTTATAATCTACTTATAGTATCTATGGGCCAAAGTAGAAGATTCTGACAAAAATGCTAATTAGGCTAATTTTATAAAATTATTAATATTACTAATTAATATTAATTAACCTAACATTATTTGGAACCTTTAGCTGAATAAAAGCTATTAACATGCAGAGTTACTAGGTCTTTGCTAGTGTGATTCAGTGGAAGCTGTGCTAAGTGCAGGGGGGCTGTTCTTGCTGGTGTTCTTGGTAAACACCACATTCATGGGCCCTGGAATATGGATATCCTTGGTCGATCAATCACTGTGGAAAAATACCAAGTGCTCTTAAAGAACCTTATCTTACTAAAATGTTTTCCTTCCTCTGCTTCCCACACCTCTATGAGAAAGTACCTAGGACACCAAAAGGCTAATTGATGTTTCTCGCAAGTAAAAGACCTTTAAAAAAAAAATCCAGGAAGAAAATTAACCCCCCAAATCTACATGAATTCAGATACTGATGCCACAGTAAACGTTCTCCTGTTCTCTGTGGCCTAGTGATTGTGCAAAGGAGCAAGGATGGCATACCTGAGTGACAGAAAGGAGAACTAGTGGCCTTGTAACACGGGCAGTGGGTGTGGAGGGAAAAGTGTTCTTACACTTCAAAAATAGGTGATGAGGAAAGCTAAAGGTAAACTTAAACATAATAATAAAAGTAAATCTACTTAAAAAAACCACCATGGTAGACCTCTTGCAAACTTCATAATTTGTTTTTCAAACTTTGAGAAACATCGTTTGTATGTGTAAAAGCTTTCCATGGCTAATTTTAATGCACAAGAGCAAATTAATGTGCAAATGTTTCAAGGTAAGTTAATGTCAGGTTGTAGTCTCCAAACATCAACATGAGTGCATGTTATTGAATATAGGTGCAGTCACTACAAATGGAGGGGGACTTCATGTTGCTTCCTCTGTGCCCCATTTTGCTGTGTTTTGTCATATTACCCAATGAGGCAATTATGACATCCTGACAGAAACAAATGCCTGTTTTAGGAAGTGCCTAATCTGTAAATAACAGCTTTCTCAAGTTATTCCCAGACAATTTGAATAACTGAGCAGTTTCCTAGCCATGTAACTGCAATATGAGGAATCCTGGAATTAGTTTCATACTAAAACACTTCACTGTGATAGACGTATTTTATTTTAAAGATGATTGACAATAAGTGGCTTTATCTTAGTGATGTAAAATAGGTGATCTTTTATTCTTTTAGATTTGAGGATTTGTCTGATTTAAAGTGTGCATTAATACTTTACTTGCTTTTAAAATTCTGGAGCATCTCTTGTGCAGAACAATGCACAACTACCTCCAGAACAAACTGAAATATAATAATTTCTTCTTTCTTCTCAGAAAAAGGATTTAATTTAAGTTTCTAGAAGGGACACATAGGGAGTGTTGTGGCATAATTATCCTAATTGGTGTAACACATAGAAAACTTTGCCACACTAAGTCAGTTATTTTAAGGTCGTGTTTGGAGCCTACTTTTTTTCTTTGGGTCGTTCAGGTGTGTTAAAGTTATCTGTTAGGGTAGGCAGTTAGAGGATTGACAAAGCCAGACACAAAAAGCAAGAAATGTCAGAGGCTACTGCATAATTGCCCCTCCTTTCACAGAAACTGACCAGATTGGGGAATGAAATATATCAAACAGTTGTTAATTTGTCTTGGCAAGTGTTATGTGGAAATACATCTTGCAAAACAGGTATTTTCTGGGTCTTCCCCAGTTTTCTGGGGAATGAAGAAGAACACACATAGAACTAAAAGTTTAGAAAATGGGATGGTTTTGGACAAACACAATGAACACAATTTAAAATTATATCCCTGCCATAGTTTATACATGTATAAATATATATTATATCTGTATAGAATTCTCTAGGTCTTGAGGACCTCTGATTACAATTTTATTTTACTTTTATTTCATACCTTTGTTTTACACTTATTAACTTCTACTCCCAAAATGTACTGTGCACTTTCCCCCTTTATTTTCATATAAATGTGAAAATACTTATAGATTCATATAAAAATACTTACAAAAATTCATGCACATAAAAAGAAACAGTGTATATAATTAATAATAGGGATTTGGAGCTGTGTTTTTAGAACCTGAGGTATTTAATTTAGAAATTCTGTAGAGTATAGAGGTTTGAATAGGTCACTTCATTCTTCTTCTGCTGGTGATCTTTATCTCATACTTAATTATCACTCTAAATATGTTACTCAGCCTTCTGCAGGCAACTAACATGGCTTCTGACAGGATTTTTGTCTATGAAATATTTTTTGTTTGCCCAACTGGAGCTGTCAGCTTTAAGCAAAGTTCTGAGTAAGGGGCTGCACAGAGGTGTCAACACCACTTTTTGACCCTTGTGGGGCTTTCTGGCTTACAGGGACTATGAGCCAGTCTGTGATGGGAGCATGAGGCTATGTGTCGGGCTTTTGTCTGTTTTATTTGTTGAGACATCTCCAAGGGCACTATTTGGAAATAGTCAATGTGCTGGAGGAAAAAAAAGAAATGGGCAAAGAAAATGTACAACTTCCTGGGAAGGTGTTCAGATATGCTGAGCTGCTTCCACCATGTGGTATCCATACGAATAGCTGAGGTACTGTCCAAGTGATTTTAACGCAGTATTTGGCCTTCCCAACTGAATAAACAATTTGGTGGTAGACATCCCAAAATACATAGCTGGGATGGCCTGAGTGATAAATGTCAGTAGGGGACATAAAAGCAAATAGTGGTTTTTGGCAAGGCCATACAGACTATATGAATGTTTCAGAGATAAGTGTGCATATATTAAAATATGTTTTAAATTCACTTGATTCCTTCCTCCTTTTAAAGACTTATAAGTAGTCAATTTAGTTAGTATTGCTTGGACTCATAGATTTCACTACCAGCAAATGCTGCCACTACTCATCTAAAAGACTGAATAGTGTCTCAGTATATTAGCTGTAATTTTCTTATGCATAGTTTAATTATTTACATGTAAGTAGATGTTGTTTGAAATTCCATAGATACAAAGATTACCATTGTGCATTAGCACATATTGAGCTATATATTATTTAACAAAAGTGTAAAACCATAAAATAATCTATTAAAAATATTTGTGCACACCTCTTTAATTATTTGATTAATGAAAATGTCTAATGCTTTTCTTTAAAATCTCATAGACTAACGAAAGTACAAGAGCTACTTCCTCCTCCAGAGGTGCTTCTAGCACTCATCAGCACTAATATGAATGATATGTAGGCACAGAGCTGAATGAACCCATCTCCCTGACAAGAGCAAATAGAGCAAGAATGCCAGTGCCTCTGTTGACCTTTGCTTCTCCCCAGAAATGTAGCCTGTTTTTGAATTTTGGTTTGAGATTGCATCAACAGAAAGAAGTGCAGGTGGAAAGCAAGTTAATGCACAACAGAATTACTTCAGTATCATAGAAGAAGTGTGAAGTCATTCCACCCTTTTTTTGTTATAAGATACCTGCTCTGTATCATAGAAATGACCACATATGTATTTTTGGCTGATCTTTTTACTAAAAATTCAGATTAATTTGTTTGGTGCTTCAGTCCAAAAATAGTCCTGCAAAAAAGTTCTGATAACATAACTTTTTTGACACTTTTGAAACAAAGCTCTTATTTTGTTCATTAGCTGTTTTTTCTCAAAATTTATTTTAACATTTATTAATGCTTTGATTTTAATATTTAAATTTATTAAAATAACTTTTATAAATATTTATAGTTTGGAGTGAAATTAAATAGTAATTTTAAAAAGAAAAGTTTGTGTAACAGCTTGGTTCACTGAAAATCATCTGTTTGGATAAACACACGCTTTTTTATTAAAAACCCCAACAACTCAAATTTTAGAAGTCATAGAGTTAAACAGGATAATAAGAATAGATCATTGTATCTGGTTTGTATCTTTCAAGACATTCCTGAAACAGTGTAGATCAGCTGCTTTAGTAAGTGACACCATGGGATTTTCTATGTCTGCTGATGTTTCTTGTGCCTGAACCATGGGCTTGAGGCAATGATTGAACAAGTGAGAAAGTTAAAATCTTGGATAGTTTAGAAGAAGAACTTGCTTTGCCATTGTAGCAGGAGCTGTGTTAATAGCATGCTGCTGTTAATGAGTGTGTTTAATAAGCAGATGGGTGGTGGGAGCGGTTCTGCCTCCGTATAGGAAGCAAAGGGAGCCCTGGGAAAGACAGATAGCAACAGGGCTGTGTCTGATTGTATTGCTGGTTTGTGGTACTGCTTGGGATGGAGTAATTTACCAGCATGTAAGCTTTTTTTGAATGTTTTATTAAAATCTTATCCTTGTTTGGTTTTCATTTTGTAATGAGTGTAGTTTGGGGATGTATTTAGGAAACTATGATAAAATAATTTGAAAACTCTAGAATGATTCTCAGTGGAAAGACTATGGACTTAATTGAGCCTAGAGACTGAATGAGCTTTAAAATTGAAACAATGCATCTAATCTTAATTGAACTTTGTTATCCAGGGATCTCTGGTAGAACATATTTTAAGAGGAAATCTTGCTGAAGAGAGTAGGGATTGCGAATTGTCATTTGCTACTGAAAGAGAAGATGTTGAAAAAGTCCTAGGTGCTGTACCTTGTAAAAGGTCTCCTGCTAATCTCCAGAAGGTCTTCAGCCAGGTGATGAGTCTGAAGATGTGACTGGCTGCCTGAAACCAAAATATAGGACTTGGGACCTGTAAAAAACCATCTCTCTTCCTATGACCAATAGCCTTCCTATGACCAATAGCCATAAATTGGTGTGTATGACCATTTCAGGTATCTGCCCATATAACTAAGAAATGAGTGTGATTTTGAAATCTGAGTAGTATTTCTGTTTCACGTTGGACAGTAGAAGCTTTTTATTTTTCTATTTTTGTCAGATCTCTGAAATATGATAGCACAAGTCTAAGAAGTCATTCAATGGAGATGGTCTCCTGTTCAAATACAAACGTCTATCACTATAAAGTATTTTTTCTTGCTAGGCTTGATAATTTTTTTTTTTTCCCCAAAGGGAAAAAAGGTCACTGTGGCAGTTAGTACACTTGGTGTAGGGGTCTGTAATAGTTTGTAGAAACTGTTAAGAGAATTGCCTGAAAAAAAATGGCAGAAAATTTATTAAAAGGTACTTACTGAAGTGTTACTCTTCTTGAGGCACTGCAAGCAGCTCAGTCCAGGATCTTGATGAGGTGGGAGGAAGCTGGCTATCTCTAACCCATGGACATTTGAAAGTGAGTATGTGCCACATAGAAAAGTTTATGGGTTTTATTTTGATTTGTTTTGTTACATAAAGGTTTTTTGGGGGTTTTGGCTTCTTTGTTTTTGTTTGTTGGTTTTTTTTTTTTTTATGGGAGGAAAGAAGGAACAATGCAGAAGCAGAATAGATGGTAGAAGGAAGACACAACCACATCTTTCAGTAGTAGCATTGCTTTATGGTTAGGAGAAAATGCAAACTCTGTAATCATGGTAATTATTTAAACTGAGAAGGAAGAAATAATTTTTGTCTTAAGAGACAGGGAATTTCTACCAAAGTATTCATATTTTCCAAACTCTTTGGATTGATGTCACTTTGTAATTTATTTGGCTACCGTAAGTGATGAGTGAAGCATGGAATATTTAGTCTGTATTTCCTGATAAAAGTCTTTCCAGGCAGGGAAAAAGCTTTCGTCCATCCAAAGAAGGGATGCGATTTTAAAAACAAACAAAAAATGTAACTATCAGAACTCAGAAAGTGTTTGCTTTGATTTGTACATTGTAGTTCCAAATAAAAGACAAAGAAGGCCTTTCTTTTTAATACTGCTGCCTTGTCTCTTTATAGAGCAAATGGATTTGTAGAACAATATTTGTATCAATAGCATGCATTAAATAACCTTAGAGCAGTACTGTATTTCATGCTTCGAATAAGGAAATACAGGTTGGGTTCCTTGACTGTGTTTTTAACTCCACGATTGATGTGGCCAAATGCAGTTAGTCACCTCTTTGCTAGTTTCTTCTTAATTCATAATTGGACAATAGTGTTATTAAATTTATGCTGTTGCAAGGCACCAAATACTTTTGCTTGATACTTACTTATTAGATTCATGAGATTCACCTGACTAAATCAAAGATGGTACAACAGTATATGGCTCTGACAGTCTAAAACTGGCTGAGCCTCCCGTAGAGAGTGATCTACCCTAAGAACATGCCTTTTAATGAAAAATAATTTTCTGTTTATTTCAAGACTATAGGACAGCTTCTCAGAGTATATAAAACAGTACAGCAAAATTCATATTCTGCTGTGGAGGGAGAAGTCATACGAATGGATGCTTAGAAAGAAGCATAGAGATTAAAAGATTCAGGATACCATCTCTGTAAACTATAATTTAGAGAGCTGCAAGCTGTGTTCTGTAATCAGTGAAATTATAGGCACGCAATTACTGTTTTCTTTATTAAAGCTTATATTTCAATGTACTGTCGCAAATCCATCTTGTTCTCCAAATAATATCAACAACTCATCCAACCCATCAGTACTCATCAGGACAGTATTCAAATTCAGAACTGTCGAGGTCCTATGGCAGGTTTGTCTGGAAAGATGAGGGCAGGAGCCTTGCAGTGTAAGTGTATATGCCGTAAGGGAGCAGGGAGGGAGTCCATACTCTTCTAGCACAGCAAGCACACAGGACCAGCTGAGAAGTCGCAGAAGAAGTGGGACAGTGCAGAAATCACATTACAATGTCCAGTGGTTTTAAATTCAAACTGTCATGGCAGGATGTGCAGATACAGTTATTCTTCAATTAGGCTGCAGGCATGCATCTTTGTTCAGGTTTACCTGAAGTGGTTGAATATATTTGTTCTCATGGCACAGGTGGGGAAAGTGCCTTAGTCTGCTGTAATCAGTGCCAGCTTCATTAGCTCAAACCATCTTCGGTGGTGCCCTCAAAGAACTGTGTGGAGAAGAAAGTTACTGCACCTGGCTGATCATCACAGCCCTCTGCTGCCTCTTCAAAATTGCCTGCAAATCTTTGTATGGTTGTGCTCCATAATGTCTTTCCACCAAAGTAAACTTAGCAGACACAGGGACTTTAACTTGTTTGATAAACTGGCTGACCTAGCCCGAAGTAAATTAAAAAGTTGTTCTGCTGCAAACTGGAAGCAAGTTTATTTGCTCCAGATACACCTGAAAGAGCAGTTCTGTTCACAACCTGAGGAATTGTATTCCTAAGAAAACTTCTTGGAGGAAAAATTCGGTGTAGATCAAGCCTTAATATCCAGCACAAAGTCTCCCTCAGACTTCTCACAGAAGAACGTCACTCTGGGTGACACGGAATAGCATACTACCTTTGAGGGAGCTTGGCAAGATCGGAGAGGTTTTGTAATCACTGTCACAGGCATTCCTTTACTATTGGTCAAGTGATAAGGTCTGAGGCACTTCAGGAAATTACTTACAAGACGTCCTGAGTTGAGCAACCGATAAACAAGACACTTAAGGTTAATGAATGCTTCTAAATACTTGGTGGTTTGTATCCTCCGGGAAAGCCTGCAAGGCCTGCCAGAGACTGAGGCTGCTCCAGCGTGGCTGGCATACACAGCACATGTGGTATTTCCTAAGAATGATGCACACCGGCAACTTGGACTAATGTTGCTTTTTCCAAATGCCTATGTGGTTCGATTTTGTTAGCTGCAGTCTTTTAAAAACGCTTTTGAAATCCTGATCTACAGGAGTCAGTTAGTGCTTTCAATTTCTTCCGCATACATTAGTCACTAGATTGTTACTTTAAATTTCCAAGCAGGCGACTTGCATTCATATGCAAACTAAATTAGAGGTTGAGGCATGAGAACATACCACTTCTTTTTGCATTGAACTTTCAGGCCTGAGAAATCCTAATGTGCACAAGAATATCTCGGAAGTGCTCCTAACTGCACCCGCTGGGAGAATGGTTAATCGGAGAGTCAATCAGCAATAAGTTCTTCTGCCATCACCCTTTGCTTTAGAAGTCTCATTTTAACAGGATGGTGGCAGGGTTCCAAGTGTAGTTAAAATCTAAGATAAAGCCATATATATATATATATATATATATAAATTATGCTACAGGTTTAAGGAATCCTAGAAAAGTTCAAATAAGTTTACCAGTTTTAATGTCATTCTGGCCTCCAACTCCAAATAACCATTTTCTCTTTAGAAAAATGTGCTTCTGTTATGATGCAAATGAATGTAGATGTTTGCAGCATTAGATAGTATTTATCAGTTGGTGTACAGTGGGGAGCTTCTAGCTTTTGAATGGCAGCAGTAACAATTCTTGGTGCTGCATCAAACTGCTCACTGAAGGACTGTTATGATATAAATGCAGAGTTTGAAATAAAGGGAAGAAGGAAATGCACATGTGAGTTAAAAAAATGGATAGGTTTGCTGCCCTGTCAAGTTTTGCTCAGTATTGCTGAGTAGGAATGGCTTGTTTTTGCATAATATTAACTTGAAAAGTATGCATGTAGGCAAGTTTTGAAATTTTGGATGTATTGATCAAGTGCTAGGGTCTGTTAACTTGTTCCCAGTTTTGTAAGGATATATTTATTTCTTTGCAAAGTCTGTTTATGTTTTGATGTTGCATTGTCACGTTCCATCTAACATTCTCTGTTACTTTATTCATACTTAAATTAATTTTACTTGTGTCACCGAAATCGGGAATCAAACTCCCTCACACCAATGTAGTATTAAGAAGCAGGCATTCTTTATTACGGCGCTGGATGCATGGGGGATTGTTCCACCTAGCATGCATACCGCAGGTTACATCAACCAAAGCTTATATTGTCCAATTACATACATATGCATCAAATTTCCCAGAATGACATACATATTCATTATTTCCTGGAACTAATTATCATATTTGCGTGGTCATTACGCATGCATCCTTGAACTCCAAGGGGCTTCTGTGGGGGTCTCTGGTGGTGCTTGGTGGTCGTACAGGTGTGTCCTTTAGTTGACTCCTTCTTCTGGACATGTGCAATATCACCTTGCTTATGTAACTTGCTTCCCTTCTTCATGGTGCGTGGTTCCTAACAATGATTTGGCACCCTTAACACAAACCAATTATTCTAACCACCCTCGACGCGTTGTCAGGATGGGCTGGGGCTGTACTGGGAACATAGCAGCATATCCGTACTACTCCTCATCCAATTGTCTTTGGGCATAGCGGCATATCCATAGCCATAGGTGTACAAACACGATATTAAAATATTGTCTACACAGCTCCTATCTCTATGTTGCTTAGTTATAAAAGAACAAACTAATCATTTTAGTTACATCTGGTTACACTTGCCGTTTGTGGGTTGGTGGTGATGTTTCTAAGTAGGCTGGAGGATGGTATAAATGAGGCTCCCAGGAGCAATTAATTCAGCCTGTTTACTTTAGCTGTGGCAACAACCTGATCCCAACTGTCCTGTATCGTAGAATTTAGGTCTGTTTCTCTAAAATGCCACTTCTCAGTGGCTCAGCCTATGTGAATGAAACCTGGTTGATATTTCATCTCATAACAATGCATTTCTCAAGTTCTGATTTTCTGCTTTGAAATAAGTTTCCATTGTTTCTCATCTTCTTTAATGAACATTTTCATATGATAATATTTATAAAAGTACAATCTGGACCTGTTAAATTATATTTTTGATTGGTGTCAGAGGCATTTTAAAAGATTAGTATGTCACTTGTGGTAGTTGCTTTGTGGTCAAGGCAAACATCTGTGCTTTGATTGTGTGCCTGTGGAATCTTGTTTGTTTGATCTTGAGTCTTGAGGACATTCTCAAGAGCAAGCAGAAGTGTTGAATGCTAATGAGACTGTGGCCTTAATTTAATGTCCTTCTCAAACCCTGTCCTTAAAAATTGTTCTCAGGCTTGTTTTGTTCCTTGGTTTGATTGTTTCCTTCTCTCCAGCCTTTCCTTTGCTCCTCTGTGGGTTTTTCCTTAGCTATAGCTTATTTTGTATTTTTCTTGTTCCTAATCGAATACCATCTTTCTTATTTGACTTTATGAAACTGGTTTCAGCTAGTCTGTAGCATCTGAGGAACACATACGTTCCTGTGCACTACATGTAAAATTATGTGCACAGATTGACACAATCAAATGCTCAAATAACTGAATCTCTTGTGTAGTGCATATGTAACAATTCAGAAGCATATGTGTATAATATGATCTTTGGCTGCCTGCTTTTGTCTGAATGGAGATAATTCAAGCTTGTTCCATTGTGACGGTTTTTAGGTAGAGAGGCAAATAGGATGGCTTTTTCTACAAACAGCATTAGAAAATGTGCTCAGTTCTGGTGGTAGTCAAAGGTTATTGTAGCGTATCTTTTTCTCTTCAGTTAAAACAATTTGAGGAACAGAGAAAATGCTATACCATTAGAGATTTAATCTTGAGATAACTTAGTTACACTATATAATTTCTACATGAGTGAAAAATTGTTTTAATCCAGCAGAAAATGGTGAAATAATGAGTGATTGAGAGCTGAAACTAGACAGATTCAGGTTGGATGCTAAATATAAAATATATAAGGGGGAGGGAGCTATTAACCATTGGAACAGGTAGTTGAAGCTCTGGGGTGTGGTGGAGTCTCCACTGGTATTTCCAAAGCAAGACTGAAAATCTTGCTTTGATCACGTACAAGTTATTTGGCTCAGTGCAGAAATAACTGGGTGAGATTTAATGGTCCGTGATATACAGGAGGTCAGCCTGTATGATCTGATGGTTTCTTCTGGCTTTAGATTCTGTGAATGAGAGTTGTAAAAATGTATTGCTTCAAGTTCCTGTATACCAAAATAAGGTAACTTTATTCTGTGTTTGGTTCAAATTTGAAATGGCTTTGCTTTTTTTTCATCCTTCCCCTACAGGGACAGCACTGCTCTCAGAGTCATATATCTGTAAGATGTGTATTAAACACAGAAGTAGCCTGAGGTCAGTAACTTTTGATGTTTCTCTTGGGCCCTGCTGATCCATACAGGAGGCATCTGAGACCTTAATAGACTTAGCAGGCTTGACCCAAGAATGAAATGTAACTTCTGACACCAAAGGCTTTATTAGCCAGTGGATCATATAGTTATAAACCTTTTGATTCACTGGCTATTAACCCATCTATAGGATAAGAAGAGTTTGGTTGTTTTTTTTTACCCTAAATACAGTCCCTGTGTTATCAGAAGGCCTGAAATTAATAAGTATATTTACAAATATGGAAGAAGCCTTGGCAAATTAAATTAGAATCATGCTGCTTGTAAGGGTGGCTGGTCCTTCTCCATTCTTTGCATCTAGGAAGCAATTGGGAAAGTTAAAATGGAAGTATACCCCTTCTTGCCAAACATAGCATGTTGTTTGTCACTGAAAGGAAAAACAGAGTGACTCAAAATATGTCATTGCTCGGGTTAAAACTTCTGTGAATTGTTTTGAAGTTTCTCCTCTTGTGTTAGCTTACTTTGAGGTAAGAAAAGGCAGGATATGAAATAACATTTGAATTGCTACGTTTTAATAGTACTTTCTCACCCATTAGCACAGCTTCCTTGTTAGCTAACTAGATAAGGAAATGTTAGCATTACTCTATCATTATGGCTGTATTGCTATAGTTATGCTAATATAGCTCATGTGAACATGATTATGGCCCATTTCATCATGAAAGTAAGTTTTGCTGTGTGATAAGTTTACTATATCTTTAGTTTTGCTGGACAGCCTCATCATTTCTGCACAGATATTTTGTTCAAGCAAAACATGAGGAACTATTCTAATTTGTCTAGAGTTTCCAGACATTTATTCAGAGTCCAATGTACCATGATTTGTTGAAGCTAATGCAAGGAGGCAGGACAGCACCAGTGCAATAGTCTAATGCATCCTAGGTAGTTTAATTTTGATGTGCGTATGCTACATCATTAAATATTAGGATCAGACATCCCAGCCTGGGAAATCCTGTACAAAACTGAATTGTGACATTAATTCTTCTGCAGAGTGTAGATGGGGGGTTATTGTATATCTGTACTGGGCACAGGAGGGAAATATTAGGAGGTTAATGATGTTTAAAGATGCTCACTGCATTCATTCTGCAGAGCAGCTTTGATTTTCTGCACCACTTTGATCTGAGGATCTTGGAGTAAAAGGTTAGAGTTCTGCATGCAGAGGTAAACTAAGTTAGAGTTACATTCAAGTTGACTTTACAATGAAGACACATTGTAAATCTCTTTTTATGACTTCTAATAAAAAGAAAAAAACTAATTGCATATACAGTCTGATTGGGAGAATGAGCTTCTACCTTATCCCACTGCACAGTTTCCCAAAGGGTTACTTTTTGGCTTGGGAAGTCGATAGTATAATCTGCTGACAAGTAACAATTATAATGATGTTTTTTTGATAGGGACATCAGATCACTAGAGAATCTGGCCTATGAACAAATGTCACACAATCTACCATAAAATACCTGCTGGTATTTATTTCTGTGACTAGTATCAGGTATGGGTTTGAACTAGTAATCTGGAGAGAAAATTCTTCCTACATCCTTACCAAATTCTTGAGCAATCAAGTGACCCCTGGTAAAATGGTCTTTACCTACTTTTAGGTTTCAGGTATGTTTTTTGCTACTAACTTTCTCACTTTGAATGGAATAGACACTCTGACAAAATAATTGGCAGTAATTGTTGTACCGGTGTCAGTTTTAATAAACCATTCAAGTAGAAAATATTTTACAGATCCAGCCATTTCCTATGTGTCACCAGATAAAACTTTCACATCCTTCAGCACCTGGCTCTTAAAGTTAGTACTTGTATTTTTCTTTCATGCTATATTTTTTTCTTGTTAATAATAGAGCTGTCATTTCTAATAAAATATGAAACAACCATCCAGGGAAATAACACTGGTGATAGATAGAGCAGGCTGAAACACTAGACTGAGTGAACACAAATGCTCAATAGCTTGGAATGTAATTCTGTCATTAAACTGAACCTGTAGAGGGACTAGGACTGAATGCACTGGGGTGAAAATGCTTTGCGCTTAGGGGACTGATTCAGCTTCTGCTGGGACTGTTCAGGTCACTGGAGTCAGATCGGGCTTCTGAGATTTGAAGGAGGTCCTACAGTGAAGGAAGAAGTGCTGTCAAAATCAGGCAGCGTTAGACCGACCAGAGGGAGAGCCCATAGAAACATGCACCAAAGATGGAGTTCTTTTGTCAGCCTCTCTGCCAAAAGATTCCCTTTATTTGTCACCCACCTTACTGAAGAAAAGGTTGTCAAGTCCAATCAGAAGATTTGCACACAAAGGGATCACAGGGACCTCTATAGATCTTATTTTTTCTTTGATATTAGTAACTAGGATCCAAGGCAGAAGGAACAGTGCAGGAGACCCCCATCTCCCCATTCTGCTTGATACAGATGTAACTTATGTAGGAAAGATTTCTTTTGCATGTGGATCTGGGGAGTGTGTTTTCTCTCTCTTTCAGCTCTCCTTAGTAAGGTTTGTCCAGTAACTCAAGATATACACTGTCAGCCATCTGGCAAATTGTTTCTCCTCTCTGTGTTTGTTTCCTCCTTTCCAAAAATGGAAATGAATACATTTCTTTTCTATCTTTACAAAACACTGTGACAATTTTGGATGGACAGTGCATTTGGAGACCTCAGCATCACTGTTATTGTGAACAACGTTGCTTCTTTGTCCCCAAATATTGAAGACAAGTATTTTTTGGGGGGATTCCAAGTGGATAAGATAAGTAAAACTGCCTATTTAAATGATAATTATGCTCTTCTCATCCTCCAAATAACAGCTAAAATGTCTGTGTTTTTCTCATTGAGCAGTCTGGTTGGCTAATGGGCGATGTCTATTTGCAGTTAAAGCTATTGCAATGTTGACAATTAAGCATATACGTGGAACAGGGTAATCAGTATGAATGCAGTTTTATCACCAATGTTAATTATCTAATATTTTCCAGCTTACAATAATGTGAAAATTCCTTAGGCATAAATGAGAATGAACCCATCAATTACAATTTTTCTCAAGATAATGGCTGACAGAACATTTGCTGCCCCACAAAAAATGGAAGCAAGAGAAAAATTAACAAAATTAACAACTTAGTTGTTCAGGCTCTATAGTATATAACTGTAGTCATATATTACGAGATGTGCATTCTCATTTCCTCATGGGGGGAAATTTACAAGTTGGTGACTGGAATTACTCATACAAATCTTTCTTTTCAAGAGGTTTGTATGTGCAGCCACTTCTAAAATTTCAAAGAAAACACTTTAAAAAGCAGCAGAACAAACCCTGATCTTAGGTGTTGTGAATGAGAGAAGAAGTGATCTAAAAGCTATTGTTTACTATAATAATTCTCAGGATTCACTACATCAGTGCCTAGGAGAGTATGTGCTGCTTTATGTAGAAACAAGGCAAATACTCTCTGGCACTTCTCCTTTATATTCCTGAACAACTTGCCCTTTTCATTTTATTTCTCGTCAGCTGAGGACTAATCTCAGTTACAATCATTCCAATCAGACATCTCAAATGACCTTTAAATGCTGAGGAGAGCCACTGAAGATTATTTGTTAACCTCCATCCTCCAAACTTGAATAAGCATCCTAAGTTAACAGGGGGTGAAAGAAACCATGAATAAGCAATAAATTTCAGGAAAACTAATCTTGGCAGTCTCACAAGCCCTGTGATCAACTTTCATTTTGAAGTTTATCTTCAAATGAAAACTGGAAGACACTAAATTACTCTCTTTCTTAAAAAAAATAAAGCTGGGAGTAGCAATGACTTTTTAAAAGCATTCCAGAAACTGGGGCACACATAGCTATGGGCTTGCTGAGCTCCAAAGGGAACTGTAGGACTATATACACTATGTTGCATGATATAAATGTTTGGATTTTAATTTTCTGTCCATAGATAATCTTCCTCAAGTATTTAGGTTTCTTGAGCAAACTGCAGGAAATGGGCTTGCTCTCAACAAAAGCCCCAGGCAGTGAGCTGCTTCTGCTCCTGAAACTGTAGGTACCTGGCCACAGGTGTAAGTCTTGCATTCACTGTGTGATGCAAGTTGAAATATCTTATTTATCTGAAAGTTGATCCTTCAGTTTCAGAAGAGAGGGTTAAGATTACACAAAGCTCGTGGCAGAAGAAAAGTAAGGCTGCTTTCTCTCAGTCTTCTGTCTGATAATTCACGTGTCAGGCTTAGCTCCATTAATGACTGATGTAGAAATTCCAGGGCTCTTCTCTGTATTTATAGAACAAAGAGATAGTTATTAAATCTGATACCTGTAACAAAGCAAGTTAAAGCCACTACCAGCTATTGACCAGGAAGGCCAGCTGTTGATGTAGGTCATTATACCACTCTTTTGTGTGTAACCAAACTAAGGAATGATATTTGCTGTGGTCACTTTATGAGGCACTTAATGATTCTGAATGTGATCTTAGCTGGCAGAGCAGGCTGAACATACAGTGTTTCTCCAGTAGGTTTTGTTTTGCTGGCAACTGTGCAAATCTGTTTTTACAAGTAAACTCTGAACAAGAGTATATATGGACAGAAGCAACATACTCCTTCAAAGATGGTTTGTTTTTTTTCCTCTCCACTCTCACAGAAAGCACATTAGCAATTATATGTTCTGTCGCCTCCTTTGGTTTTCCAGATCATGAAACTCGCTGGACTGTGTTCTCTATCTTGTAGGTTAAGCAGTTCAGGTTTATTAAAATGTTTCTTTATAATGACCTTGTACTGTTTAAAATAATATCAGTTTCTGGGTTTTTTTTCTGCTCAACATCAAGAGATCTTTCTCTGTGCCCTATTTTTCTCCAACTGATTTTGGTCTAACACAGTCTGTACTGAACTTAAAGAAATGTGTAACTATTTCTCCTCTGAGCAAGCATTAATTAACTGATCAACTTGTTATGGTTCTTCATTTACATAACTGGAAGCCCATTTAAGCTTTAGTGGGGCTAGCATTTCAAAGTAGTCTATGTTAGTTCAGTTCATAAGTGCAGTAACTTCTCACCCAATTGCCAAAGTAGTAACATAGTAGAGATCTGTATATTTTCAGCATAGTAGCAAAATAAAAATGGAGGTGGGAGGAATTATGCTCTAATTAATTATTACATTCATGTAATAATTCATGTAATTCTGTAAGTTGTGGAAGGTGAGCCCCTGCAAAATAGAAGGAGGGCAAGGGCTTTATGCATCCTTGCTGCCAGTCCTGGCCTCTGGAAGATAATGTATTATCCTCACTAGAGGAACACCAGCATGTGCTAAAGCTCACCAAGGAAATCTCATTTCTTTGCCATGGAAATGGGTGCTGCTGCTTAACACAGTTTGAAGATCCTAATTTTAATGGAGATATGGTCAGTGTGTTAAGGAACTGCATGGCCTTGGCAGAACTCTGGTGCTAAGGCTGCCCGACACATGGAAATAGAGATTTGATGAAGGCATTCCTTTCAATCTCTCTCACCATAAAGCTTGATTGTTTTAATTCCTTTAATCAAAGTTTTAATCAAGTTATCATGTGGCCACACTGTGGCTGTAATTGCATATATGGATTTATGTGTGACACATTAAAAAATCTTGTAACAAAACCAACAATTTAAAATATTTCTTTTCATAGAGGAATAGTCTTCTAGCTTTTTGCTGTTACACAATTGGATGTAATTGCTTGTCAGTAGGTAACTGCTTAGGAAACATTGCTCTGTGATTCTAGGGAAAGAAAGAGGAAAAAATTACAGCATGCATTAAGCATAGAAAACCAGCAAGTCAGGCATAACTCTGACTTAAAAATGTTACAAACTTCCAAGTGAGTATGCTGATTGCTTACATGGGGTATGTTGAAGCTTTAATTACATTGTGTGATAAAAGAACAATATATTGTGTTTGTATTTTGTTTATCATAACAACAAACAGGAGTTCTTTCTCATAACATCTAGATCTTAATAGGCAGGCATTTCTGTAACGTAGCTTTATTATGCCTGCGTGTTTCACAAGATTGTGTTCCATTTTCTCTCATATTGAATACAACTGTACTTATATATACATATATATGTGTTAATTAGGCTTGTTAGGCACTTTTAAGTGTCTACCAAAACTAAATATTGCCTTCCAAGAATGGGATATTCTGGCCCAAAATGTTTTTCCTTTCCCTTACCTCATTCCACATAATATAAAAGAAATTCAGTATAGTCTTTCTAATATTTATTCCACTTTCTGTTTAAAAAAAAAAAAGGAAGAACAAAGCTCCTAAACTTGCTTCTGCTGCAAAACAATATTAACAGTTCAGCAGAAACAGAAAACACTCTAAGATTGAGTAAACTTTTCATTTTAAATTTTTGTGTAAATTAACTCATCTACTGGATGTGAAACAGCCTTAATCTAGTCGGTGTTCCTGTAAATAGAGGCTTACTCCCCACAGAATATTTTCTTGTGTTTTATGCATCCTACCTTTAAATATCCCAAACAGTGGACCACACTCCCCTCGGAGACTAATTTACAGGCTTAAATATTTAGTAAACAAGTAAGTTGTGGTTATTAATTATTCTTAGCATTATTTGCACTGCGATAGGCAATAGGGCTTGTTATGCTAGTCAATGTGAAAAAACACAACAGAGATAGTCCTTTGTTTCCCTGAGATAAGTGACCTCTGTAAATCCTCAGCTTTTTTCAGTGGTATGACTGATGCTCAGAACCAAAAGTGTTACACTGGAAAGACCATAGCAGACTCGGCATAGGTCTGTCTTGCTGGTGTGAGTGAAGAAGCTCTGCCTTCTCTGCTGTATCAGGTGCTGTCTGCAGATATTGCTCCAGTTTGCCATGCCATCTTTGCATACAATAAAATTATGGTTGGGTAGCTCTGTGCAACAGTATGCAAGCCTTTCAGGTTTCTGCCACTCTTTTGAATTGTTTTTCTCCCCAATATATTGAATTGTCTTCTCCCAGTCTCTCTTGTTTCTTTTCTGAAATATCACTAGGTAACACGCCCATGGCTGCTAAGTCAAAAACCTTCAAGCTTTTGACTAAGTCAAAGAGATATTTCCAGCTAATTTCTTGCCTCTATTGCTTTGGAAGCTACATAACTGATATCACAGGTATTAGTAATCAAAAAGATTCCTTGAATCTTTAAAAAAAACCAAAAAACAACAAAACCAACAACAAAAAAACCCATAACTGTCTCTACATTGGAGCAGTGCCAGGTATATTATAGAACCATTTCTGGTTGTGGTCTCTGGGCGATGATATTATATGAATTTACTTTGCTTAGTACTAAACAAAATTATTAAGCTTGGAGAGGTTCTGATTTCCATCAAACAGGGTCACTTGGTTAGTTATAGGACGTGATGGCCAAATGAAGGTAAATAAATATGATTTGTACTGATAAGTTAATATGGTTTTATGAAGAGATATAATAAACCATTGGTGCTATAAAGTGAGTTGAAGTTTTTATCAGAAACCACAAAGTTCAAAGGAGTTTAATCCATGTGGATTTGTTTGTAGGCAGATTGACGTTTCTTCTATACAGAGATCTGTCCCTTAAAGTGCAGAATTTTTCATTAGATCAGGGTAAAAAAGCACTGAACAAAAGTAGTTTGGACTGGATTCTTTTAAAATAGTTCCTTAATCCCTTTTTGAGTTTTCAGCTCATGTTTTAGTCGTCAAAACAAATACACTGCTCAATGTTGTATGCAATGATAACACCAGGGTAAACACAGGAAATGTTTTTATTAATATGATCTAAGCATTTAATTGCCTTCCTTGTAGTTTAATCTTATCTTTGCACATTGAAGCAGTCATATTGTACATTTCTGATCCTCAAAGGACAGCTTTTCATATGCATTGTAGAATAAGACATTATCACCAGAAACCTGTCAGGCCTGTAACATTGGTTGTCAGCTGAGGGGCTAGAAAGTTTGTTATAATTATGAAGGAGATGTACAAAAGATCATGGTTTGCGCAAGGCAATGCTGAATACCATTTTATAATTAAAGAGAAGGGGTAAAGTCAAGATGTGCCATGAGTGCTGGGTTCCTATGAGAAATGAAGTGTCAGAATTCAATAAGCCCCAAAGCAGAGAGTTCAGTCTCCAGATGACACATTTACAATCAGGTTAAAATTAAAGAAACAAAGCTTTAAATTCTGAGTGATAAAAGGACTATAATTAAGAACCTTAATCCCACATTTTAGGAGCCACGTTTATGATAAACCAATTACCTAGAGCAACAGTTCTCACGTTGTTCAATTTAAACTTACTTTTTCAGATTACAACCATGTCTCTGTTTGTACTTGTATATGTAAAGAAATGTAAACTGAACTAAAAAGGGTAGCTTTCTTTTTTACCAGCTATTTCAGTTTCCTCTCTTAAGGCAGGTGATGTAACACCTGGAGCCCCTTCTCTATTCCAGTTCTAGATTAGGTTTTTCTTGCTTAAATGTGAGTAGCTAGGATTGCAGGCATTCTAGGTTTCAGATCTAGTTTCACCCAGGCTTAGTATGTTAATCTTTTTCTGTCTATATTGGGAATGTATGTCCTAATATATTTTAGAACTACGCTTGCATTTTTTGTGGTAGCACCATAGTAATGGCTGAATTTCAAATGTCTTTGTGAAAGCCTGGAGTGAGAGTCTCATATAATTACAGAATCCATTCCCTTAACACAGAATCTATTGGGACTTCCTGTCATCCATAGGATCTATTTCCATAAATATGGCCAGCATTTTATCCCATTTTTCCTTTATTTATTTTTACTACTTCTATTCCTTCTTTTAAAATGTGCTATGAAGCACTGTACGCTGTAGAGAACCCAGAAAAAAGACATGGAAATATGAGTAGGCACAAATTATCACTCTGCCATTAGGCCGTACAGATTTCCTTGGGATGTGCTGCTATTTAGGCTGCCAAAGCCAAGAAGGCAGGCTGCGTTGTTGCACCCCTGTATAAACTCTCTCAAAAGACTCTTCTGTTTCAGTCTGCATGGCAAATGGTAATATAGTAGGTAACATGAGTACAGCTGCATGCCTAAGTCCTGAATTAATATGCCATTATGTAGAAAAATAGTTAGAAGACTAAATAAAATTCCTCTCTCTCCTTCAAACTTTGATGAAACAAAATATAAGTATTCATTTCAAATATCTTGAGCATATTTCTTTCAAAACACAGTGCCTTTCCCAATCCTCTAAGCACCGTTTTGCAGTCTGTCTTAGAAATACTGTACTAGGCAGCTAAAAAAAAATCTTTTAATAGAATGTGAATTATGTATGTCCTGGCCTCTTCATCCATAATTTTCTTGTAAAGGCAGAATTATATAGCACATTTGTTTTAACTAAAATCTGCTACAGGCCAATGTCCTAAATTTAGGCCCCTGACATAGTATATTTTGACCGTTTGTAACTAATTCATTTGACGTAACAATAAGCTTATATTGTTTCCGTACAGGAGCATGTCAGAGAAATTTCTACAAGGCTTCTGATGTGTGACACTAAATTACAGAAAGAATTTTGTTTTATCCTTTTGTTATTTTTAACAAGTAGTTGAGAATTGGGATCTCCTTTTCCATCTTGAATTTTCCAGGGATTATAAAAGGCTTTAAAAGTAAATCTAATCAAGTGTGCAGATAGCCTTTAAATATTACTGTTTCCTTGTAGCTGTTTTAACTAGCAATGAGTTTTCTCATGTCTTTTTTAAGACCAACAATTTATCAGTGTATTTTGGACTATTGTCTAAATGGTGTTCTACTTTAATTTTTGCTAGCAGATCTGCAATTGGACTCTCATTAACTTTTGTTAAAGCAAACTATACGAAATAATGCAATTTTAGTACCATATAGGCATATTCCACTTTAACTTTCCCAAGGCCAGGAGCCCTATTTCTCCTTTCTCAGTTTCACGTGAGCATAGCACTGTTGCTTTTAGTGGAATCACTTCTGATTTACAGTGGTTGAAACCAGGCTTTAGGGTAGAATAATTGACTTGGTAACCATGTAAAACAATAAGCATCTGCTCTGGTCCCTTCTGTGTAGATTTATATACGATAAGGGTGAGCGCTTGGGAAAGGTGAAGACAGTATTAATATTATTGTGTGTGTTTTTCTATATGCCTTCTGCTTGGTTTTTGAACTTGAGGGGTCTATTGGGAAATTTAAGAACTCTTATCAATTACTCTAATAATAAATTCGTCAAGACACAGCTCTTTTAATACTTTGTTCTTGGTTTTGATTCAATTATTTTGACATTACTGAAATGAACCTAGAAATGTCTCTCCACTGGGGAATACAAAGGCAAAAAGAACAACATAATAAAGAAGTCATGAAGAAAGCTTTGTGAAGAGCCAAGTGATTCAAGAAACAGACAGGTGGAATGTTTCTCATTTCCTGCTGTCCCATCTCAATATACTTCAACAAGTGAACCATATTTTACCATCGATGTCTTCCATACAGCTACAGCAGTTTTACTCTGATTAGTGATCCTTTGCCTTTTACCGAGCTGAGCATAGAGGATTTTGAAAAGGGGGTGGGGGAAAGGAAAGCTAAGGATTTCTTCAGAGGCAAATCATCTTAAAAAAAAAACCAAAACAAAACCAAACCAAAAAAAAAACCAAACAAAAAACCAAACCTGTATCTCAGAGGATTACTGGAGAGGTCTCTCTGCTTTTATCTGCTTTTCATGCTGTTTGTTGGAATGTAAAAAAATTATACTGGAATGAAATAGGGGTGATAAAAATGTTAAGAGAAGATGTAGATGTTTGGTCACTTCTGAATGTGGGACTCAAAAGCTTTGTAACCTTTCACGTTATTAGTACAATTAAATTGTATTAATGCAATTGTTGTTAAATATCAGTTCTGTATATTCTGTTTTCCATTTTACATCACAGCCTTAGTTCAAATCCTGAATACCTTAATTTAACAAACAGATGACACTTAAATGGGAATTATTCTGCACAATTAATTATCTGTACTTGTTCTATCTCAGTGGAGAACTCTGAAGCTTTTGCTGATGATCTGAACGACTCTATGGATGTTTAGATCACATTCTAGTTTTATTGTACATGGTCCATTACAACTTGGCCTCTTGGAGGAAGGAAAATCTTTGCTCTAGCTCATCTGCATTTCCCATCTTCAGATTGTTGCATGATAATAGGGTATGGTGGTACTCGATTATGATATGATGGTACTGTAATTGTGTCATGGGCTTTTATTATGTTAGTGGCAGAATTGCATGCAGTAGTTTCATTTTGGATTATTTGTACTATGTTTTCAATTGTCTTATGTTGACTTTATTAGTTAATTCTGACAAATAGGTCTGAACTGCTTTGGGCAAGGCTACTGTACTGCTGGCTTTCCTGGACATGTCTTCTTTCTTGATGTGAGAAATTCTGCTAGCATGGGACTTTCAGTTTGACAATATTTGACCAGGATTTCAGAGAATCTTGCAGCATGGCCCATGCTGTTTTTCTGTGGCTGTAGGTTAGGGGAAGTCTGGAGATCTTGGAGTTGTCTAGTTTCTGCTTGAATCCCTTCTGTTGTTCATGGACAGTAGCTGCTCTGCTCTGAGCACACCCTACAGACCTGCCATCTGCTTTGGTGTGAGCACACACAGCAAAGCCGTTACTGTTGTGGTGATGTGAGCTAACCCTGTGGTTTGCCTGTGCTGCATGTGCATGTTAGCTCTGCCATGTCCTAGATTCACAGGTTTCACTGAACCTATACAGCAGAGTGCATGAACATGAATTTATGTCTAGGGCATCTTGGGTTATTTTATAAACAATAATTTTAGGTTCTAATGTGCTTCAAAGTACAGTCTCACATATTATATGGAGCTAGTGACTTGCCAGATCCTGTAAAGTGTTAATCTGTATGGGAGAAAAGACAACTCTTCTCAGGTTTGCTGTTATACTTAGATTAGGGTATCTAATATAGTTATTTTATGCCTGCAGATAAATGATTTCTTTTTATCAGCATACTTTTGATTTTAGTTTTTCAAATGAAATAAGAATATATTGGCAAAAACTTAAGATTTCCCACTAGCCTGACTGTACCTCTACAGGTAAGTTGGCCAGGGAAGAAATATGTTTGAAAAAACAAGAATCTTAATTGAAAAGATGATACTGTCAGGGGTCTTTACCATAGTGAAAATCGCACAATTAAGGACAAATCTATGTCCCTGGTGAAAAATGCTTCCAATCACAAACCTATTACGTATAGCTCAGTATAGTTTGGCACTGCTGTCAGGCTGTTTTGTGTTGGTTGGTTGGGTGGGTTTTTTGTTTTTGGTTTTTCTTGTTTGTTTGGGTTTTTGTTTTTGTTTTGTTTGTTTCTTTTTGTTTGTTTGTTTGTTTGTTTGTTTTTTGATTTTTTTTAAACAGAGTTCAAGCACTGAGGTCTAAGAGATAAAATTCTTTCTCTTTTCTATGCTTGTCATCTCCATATCAGGTTAAAGTCACTTCAAAGACTGCCTGGGGGACCTTGCATTGTGGCTGTGTGTACATAGACCTGACCCATTGATAAACAGGAGAGTTTGGTGCTTAGATGTGCCAGTCTGTGGTGGTACAAATATTTACTCAGAAGTGGAAATCAAAACAATACAAGAAGACTGAGCTTTCATTTCTTTTGGGACTTGCTTCTTGTCTTCTTTTGGAAAACTCCATTAAAAGCTTTTCTTCCATGGAGTATACTGATGATACAGTGGATAAGTCAGATCTGAGTGTGCATCTAACAAGTGGAAAAAAATTATTCTGGCTGACAGCTGAGAATTGTTAGAGTGATAGTGAGATATGGTTAGTGTTGTAACAAACCTACAGATCATCTGCAGCAGATGTAAATAAATACACTTAGGGAGCCGTTATTTCTTCACGTAGCCATTGTGAGAGGTGCAGTTCGCTATTCAGCAGTGTGTAGTGTATGAAGATAACAGAAATCACTGCCAATGGATACGAGCAATCTGCTTTTCAGATACGCAAAAACCTTTGCACTTCCTACTCTCTATAAAGAGTAGGTACCCAATGGCCCTGTAGTTGAGACCATTAATACTTCATTCTAGTCATGTTCTGCAGTATTACATCAGTGACTTTGTGGGTGAATGTAGTCATATATTTTAGACTTGGCCAATTTCTGGCAAAGTAGCTTAATTCCATATAACTTTCTATTTGTTACTGTCATGATTTAACCCCAGCTGGCAACTAAGCACCACAGAGCCGCTCGCTCACTCCCCCCCCGGTGGTGGGGTGGGGGAGAGAATCGGAAGAGTAAAAGCGAGAAAACTCATGGGTTGAGATAAAGACAGTTTAATAGGGAAAGCAAAAGCCGTGTGCACAAGCAAAGCAAAACAAGGAATTAATTCGCTACTTCCCATTGGCAGGCAGGTGTTCAGCCATCTCCAGGAAAGCAGGGCTCCATCACGCGTAACGGGTACTTGGGAAGACAAACACCATCACTCCAAACGTTCCCCCTTTCCTTCTTCTTCCCCCAGCTTTATATAGGATATAGAGCATGACATCTTATGGTCTGGAATGTCCCTTTGGTCAGTTGGGGTCAGCTGTCCCAGCTGTGTCCCCTCCCAGCTTCTGGTGCACCCCCAGCCTACTCGCTGGTGGGGTGGGGTGAGAAGCAGAAAAGGCCTTGACTCTGTGTAAGCACTGCTCAGCAGTAACTAAAACATCCCCACATTATCAACACTGTTCCCAGCACAAATCCAAAGCATAGCCCCATGCTAGCTGCTATGAAGAAAATTAAGTCTGTCCCAGCCAAACCCAGCCCAGTTACTGTTACTAATTTATTAATGTTTTTTATTATTTTTCTAATTAAATACAAATAAATATTTTCACATAGAGAAGCTGTTGGATTTTTTTTTAATTCCCTTGAGCTATATACTTTCCCCAAATCAAATCCTTAGGTAGCAGTTTGCTAATAAGCGCTAATGGTTCTAGACATATCCATGTAACTGTTCTTCATTTTTCTCAAGATAAGTAGAGCTCCTTTCTTCAAGTAGGACACACTGGAAATAAATGACAGTTGTGCCTCTGTTGTGCCTTGTGTGACATCTATCAAGCTGGTTCTATTCGATCACTCTAATTTCATAGATTATGTCTGACCCACAGATGTGTAAGATCTATATAGCAACATTGGAGGCATTTCTGTTCATATCCCTCTGATTTGCACTCTCCGTCACTTTCTTACTTCCAGTTATACTTGAAAAAATTAGGATGTTATAGAATCAGAAAGATAAAGTCAGTTCCATGACAGATACATAATTATTTTATGCAGGGTTGTCGTGTGTGCATGTGGTGTATCTTTTTTCTCACTGTCTTGCTTCTCACAATGATTTTGACAAAGAAAGTGATTGCAGACAACACTAAAGAGTCCATAAATTGTTCCAAAGCCAAATCTTGTTGTAAAGGAGCCCGTAAGAAGTCGGGAGCTTTGTAGATTATTTCTGTCCTTATACATTTGGTTTAATGACTTGTTTCCAATGAACCATTACTTGTGCCTCTGGAGTTCTCATAGAGGAAATTAAGCATTAAATTTTAAGTGCTAATTTTTTTTCATTTTCCACCTGCAATCCTAATTGCAATTTTCAAAGTTTGCTTCCAGTGAGAATGGAAACATAGGTTAAAATAGAAAAAGAGTTAAAATTAATAAAACTAAGGGTCATAATTCAGCACTAAGAAGGAGTGGTTGGAACTGAAGCAGAGAGAGTTATGTTAGGACTGAAGCCTGCTGCCTAAAAAAAAAAAAAAAAGTCATTGAGAGGGAATTTTCTGCAAAGGCAGGATTTAAAACTCCTTCAGTCCAGTTCAGAGACCACTTTGCAGCATGTTAACCTAAGGATGAATCCTAAAAGTAATCAATGAGGAGGAATTGAGAGAGTCAGGCTGGAAATCAGGTGCTTTGCTGTGCTCCACTTCTTATCTTTGTCTTGGACCTTGGTATTTGCTTTCTATCTGCTCTCAAGGAGATAGAAAGGAACCTCAGGAACAAGAGGGCAGCAGGGCTGTGCTGCATGAATTGATCTAAGAGCAGCAGCCTTCTTGGGGCTGTTCTGTTTCCTGGGAGGCGGCAGGAACTTGCTCTTGAATGTACCAAACCGCTGGGGTTCTAGAAGCGTTAAACCTGCTGCATGGGTGTGGGATTGCTTCAGTGGAAGAAATGTCAGGAGTAATCTAACTGAGTGGCAGAGCAGGGCTATAGTTTATGACTGAGCCTGCTGCTTGAATGTGCATTATGCTTTCATTGGTATATAAATAGATTCACCAGAATAATGACTTTAGGATCTGGTTTATTATCTTTCTCACCTGAGATTTCTTCCATTGTTATCACTCAACCAGTTATTCTTGCAATAACACAGTTCTGTATAAATTATTTTAGGTTTTTTGTTTCTTATAATGCTTTTGAGCCTTAACTGCTGTATTAATAAGATATTTTACTGACCCTGTACCAAAAGAGTTGGGTCTTATTAAGCTTCTTGAAGACCTGTGTACTATAGCAGGTCTGTAATGGTTAATGGTTGAGTTTGTTAGTTCTCATGATCTGTTACAAAGAGAATCCCTGTTTCTTTGTTCCTTGAAATGAAGATAAACCAGTTCTCACTTCACAGTGGTGTGGTGTCAAGATTAAATTATATGCTGGATATTTTAAGCAAGACACTGAGATTTGTTAGGTTACTTTGTTTTGTTTGGGTCTAGAGGATGGACAAGATGAAGCACAGATAAGCAGTTTGAAGTTCAACTGTCTGCTCTTGGATTCTGTCCTGCAAGAATGCATTTTGGTAGGAAGCACTCCCTAATCTGTCATTCCACATGTGCTGAACAGAAGACTGGCAATTTTCCTATGTATCTCACTTCAGGTTCACAGAGTGCTTTGTAGGATGATGGGTGATCCTCATAGCAGCTCTGTAAAACAGGAAATCAAAGGTACATGATTTGTACCTTCCCCCACATGTCAAGTGGGCAAGTAGGGCCCTGGGGAAACTGACGCTGCAACTGTGAGTTCCACCTAAAGCAGCCTGGCTGAGGTTTTACTTGTTGAGTTTTATTTTATAGAAAGTTAGGTGGGTTTTTTTCTCTTCAAGGAAGTAGTAGTTTTCCATTAATTTTGGTTTCATTCTTGGGAGTTGGAGGCATCGGAAGAAAAACAAAAATTAAAGGCTAATTAAAACAAAAGGAAACAAAGCATCCAAGTTTTCTTCTGTGACTCTTCTGAGGATGAAATTCGTTTGAGGCAGCTCAGGGGTGTAGAGAAGAGAAGTGTCCTTTAAAATCCAGTTTTAAAGTAATCTCTCTCTCTTTTTTATTTTTCCTTTCTTTCAATAAATCAGCATTATTCCAGCAAACTGTGTGCTCCAAGCAGTAGGATGCAATCTGCCTTTCCAGAGACATCTAGCAGTTCCCATCGAAGCCTGCACTGGTGGGGCTGCAAGCCCAAGCAATGAACATTGCTGAAGACTAGGCTAAGTGGTTCTGTAAATCGAGATTGCTCACGTGAAAGGAATGGAGATTCACCCTGTGTGCCCAGTACACTGTGAGACCACTAGAGACACTGGTATATCTTAATACTGGCCTAGGGCTCTTTTCTGATTCTTTCTTTCTTTGTTTCTTCCTGTGTTAGGTAGTAGAGAGGTAATTGAACAAGAGCAAATCTGTCTGAATATGTTATGGAATTAGATGGCCTGTTTACAAAAAGATTTTGCCTATTGTCTTTCTTGTTGCCCAAATTTCTGAGAGATTTGGGAAATCTGCACTTAAAGTGAACTCTGTTCACACTTTAGGTGTTAATTTTAATATGCATGTCATGTTTGAAAATGTCAGCAGAAAAGACTGAATAATACTTGTTGCGTATAAATCTGAAGTACATAATTGCTCCAGCTGACATGTATGAATGCACTTTCATTATCGTGTCAAGAGGACACTTTGTGCTTGCAAATGAACAATGTTTGGGGTTGGCAATAAAACGGGAAGCACTTGCTTAAATAAAGTTTATTACAGCTTTTTAGAAAAATGTAATTATGAAGTGTTCATACTGAATGAGAACACTGTTTTTGAAGTGTTAACTTTAATACGAAAATGGAGTTATGGTTTAAAGGGGAAGACTGCATGGTGTTCAGGGTTTACTAAAGTGAGCACAGTACAAATGTGAAATAATGGTATTTGATTTGCATGCCCCCACAATCAGTGGGTATGTGAGCTGGTTCCACAAACTAGCCAAGGACTGGCAACACCCTGTGCTTTCTTAAATCAGCCCACTTAATTTAGTGACCACAGGTGGAAAATACATGTGTAAATGTAGAGATACAATCTGAGAATCCAAGGTAAAGTGTCTAATGCTGCAGTTAAATCTAACCAGTAATACTAACCCTTACCCGCAGAAAAGATTCTCTGTTTAAAAAATAAAAAAAAAACCCAACCAAAGAACCAAACAGAAAAAATCCCAAACCACCAAAAAATGTTTATTGAATAATGATGAAATGTAGTAGTACTAAAAGTTTCATTCAGTATCCATGCACTAGCTTATCTTACAAACAGGGAAACTGAGGAAGGCAAGGACTTTTACACTGGGATGTTCATTAAAAGTTGCTTGGAAACTTCTGGTATTCACTGGTGCTAATGGACCTCTGGTCTGTTGTGTGGCTCTCTGTAGGTATGACACATTACAGAGAACTAAATAGGGGTTTATATGTCTAACATAATTCAACAAATGAAATTATTTGAGTTCTAAACATAGCTTTCCAACTTGCATGGGGCAAACACATCCAAAACTTCCGTAAATTCCAAGGCATCAGAGGTCGTACTCAAATTTATGAGCTGCTGGCTACCAGCCTTGTGCCTGGTCTATTTATTATACAGAACACATGAGTTAGGCTATGATTCTGACTCATGTGTTGCTCTTGGTTTAAATGAAGGACTGTCGAATTATGGGTTGCAATCTCTGGAGAAGCACTGGATGAGTCTCCTGTGTAATCTGTTAATGTCACCTCTGCTGTAGAGTTAGGCAGTGTAGAGAAATGAAGGATATCAAGCACCAGCTGGACAAAGCAAGTAGGAGAGGTGCCAGAGGGTGTAGCCTCAGCTGGTGGTGGACATAGCAGTCAGCAGCAGCTGGCAGGACCTGGAGATACACCCATCTGGGGGCTGGAGACAGAGTTTAGCCTGGGAAGCTGGAAAATGTATTGATTCATCACCTCTGCAAGACACCCTCTGCCAGCAAGACTGTGATGGAGCCTCTGGCATCAAATGAAAGCTGAAGCCCTGAGGGAGCGCAGATGGCAGTATTATTTTTCACTGTGATGAATTCCTTCTTGTAGGTACTTTTTGCACACCCCCATGCTAGCAGGAGTGAATCTGATCCACACTGCATTCAAGAGTTAACAGGAACTTGTTTAACTCCACTATCTTTTGCAATTATTCAGTATTTCTATTGCTAGGTAAAGATAAGCTACTACTCTTAACAGAATGCTCTCCAAATAAGAGTTTCCCAATTCCATTTTTTCCTTTGTTCTTTAAGAGATTTTCAGAAACTCCAGCCATGCTGCTGTGTTTAAAAGAATAGTGACTGTCCCAGCAGTGAGGGAGATTTTGCACAAAGGAAGTAATAATTCAAGTCATATGAAAGTTTCACTGTCCATTTACAGAGAGAGTTTAGATGTATTTCCCTGTAGCTCCTGTATTTTTGTTTGCATTTAAAAAACACTGTAACTTCAGTGTGTCTCCTACTTACCCACAGATGCGTTTCTGCTGGTTTTTTTCTTTCTTTTTTTTTCTTTAGGAAATAAGAAAAATAAAATAAAGCCAGTTTAAAAGTATTTCTTCCTCTTTTGGACAGGAACTTCTCAATGAAAACTTGTCTGCTCCGCAACTTCCCTCAAATGTGCTTTCTCAGGTTTCAATAACCTCTTGGAGGTTTAGAGATGCTCATATAAGTCTTTTCCGGCAATCCTCGTGTCTCCAAAGTGTCATTTGTAGTATGAGTGCTGCCATTCAGTGAAGATTCTCATGAGAAAAGATTTCTTGTGATGTCTGTAGAATCACATGTCTTCCTATAGCCTCAAACCTGTAGGGTATTGAGGAGTTCTGGAAAGGTGAGACACCACGTATAGCTGTGTGGGATCACCCTCTCATTTTCAAGCTGTTAAACTAACAACGAAGAATTCTGGTTCCTATCTGCATTTCTTTGTGTCTGCTGTTTCTTTCTGGCATGCCAAAATGTCACTCTCTAGTGAGAGCTGATCATAGCAAATCAGGAAAATTTGTTTAAAATAACTTGAAAATTATTACAATATTTTTCTTTCATACTTAATTACCTGTGCAACTAAAGAGAGGCAATCCTCTCATAGAGCTAATTTTATTTTCCTTGCTGAATCAAGCAGTAGATGCAGAGATAGAAAATACAGTAATCCCCTTACTGAAAGCTGGGGTTTATAACTAAACATATCTTTTCCAAGATTGTGTATTAAGTATCTAACTTACTTAAACTGGTTGAAGCAAAGCTATGTAGCACTGGAGCTCTATCTCCGTCCTTTATTTGCATTGTATATGTGCAGTACATTGTCCCTGAGATCTCAGATAGCATTTGTACTATGGGTTTTAAGCACAGTAATGAGAAGTAAAGATAGAGCCACACTTAGCTCTCAGTATTATTGGTATTTTTTTATTAGATAGCACTTCCGTAAACTACTGGGTTTTGTGTGCATTGCCAACTATTGCAAGTTAATTTAAATCATAATAAAAAAGGCAGTGGGACGGGCCCCTATTGATGTAGAAATACCAGGTGTGCTATTGTAAGGCCAAGGAACTGGCAAAAAAGATTCTATTGACCTCATAATGTTCCTACAGTGTGGACGGAAAGCTGCCCCCCACCCCCAAAGTCTGGTTTTAAACTGCTGGACCACTTCTGTTGTTTTTTCTTTAATGGATGCTGTGGATAAACCTTCAGAAATAAAAAATTATCTTTCATGTGCATACAGACATACCTTCACATGCTAATCATAGAGTCATAGAATGGTTTGGGTTGGAAGCGAAGTTAATGATCATCTAGTTCCAACTGCCCTGCCATGGGCAGGGACATCTTCCACTAGACCAGGTTGCTCAAAGCCCCATCCAACCTGGCCTTGAACACTTCCAGTGATAGGGCTTCTACAGCTTCTCTGGGCAACCTGTTCCAGTGCTGACTAGGATTTGCTATGGTGTTGGTGTGAATGCTAGAGGAGGCACTTCCATCTCACAAAAAAAGGGGAAAATTATGCTGGCTTTACATAGTGGCTCAATGGATGCACCGTCTTACTGCTCATGATATAATGCCATTGGCAGTCAAATGCTTCCAATGAAACAGGCACTGACATAATGCAAACTAATCATTACAGTTCCAAGTGTATGACAGCGGACTTGTGTTAGCAGTCTGATGCTAAAGGGTGCTTGTATCTGCTTTTAAAATCAGACGATAGAGAACTGACTTTTATTTTTAATTTAAATAAGAAGGAGATGGTTTTTTTGGCATGGGCTGAATGTGCCCCAGATTATATTTTAAACTTTTGTTTTGTTTTTTGTCAGGACCAGGTCAAACACATGTATTCATGGATCTAATGAGATGAGTAGTAATAATCCTGTTGGTTTTACTGAACGACAGATTTATTCATTGTGTGTGGAGAATTCCTACAGTGGCAGAGAAGATGATGTTATTTTTTCAATAGCTATAAAATGCCTTTGTGTTATTACATTTTTGAACACACCACAGCACTGGAAAGAATGTGATGCATCATTTGTTCATGTGAGCTGGTTATGTTGAAACATACTGTTAGGTTTCTTACCATAAAATAGCAGTGTAGAATTGGGGATGAGAAGTTCAGGTTCACTTTACAGAGAAGCTGCATGTTGAATGAAATACCACTATATGTTGTGATTTTATCTGCAACAATAACATGAATACCAAACTTTTAAGGCTACAAGGGACCTTTACGTCTAGGCCAACATTCTCCACAGCCCTAAGGACAGACTTTACCAGTTGGTACTTGTGGCTAGCTCAGTGGTTTGACTAGAGCATACCTATTAGAGCTGAGTTATATCTTGAGGTAAAGGCTCTAAATGATAAAGAACTCTTCTCATTCTTGGGTGAGGTAGACTAATGTCTAATCTTCTTGTGAAAATTTTGCTTTTTTTTTTTTTAAACTTGAACTCTGCTGACTCCATTTTCCCTCCATGTGATTTTATTATGCCGTTGCCTGTGACTTTAGAAAGTACCACTGCAGACCCAGGAATTCAGTGTTTCTAATGTTTTCATTTCTATAATTCTCATTTTTTGAGATCGTGGCAGCAAATTACAGTGTAGCTTTAGCACCAGACAAATGGCAGACTCAGTGCTAAGTGTCTGAACTTAAGCCTTCATAGAAAACCCACAGTACTTTTAGGTGGTGCCATTCTTCGTTTCTTAACAGTCTGATGAAAAAAAACAAAACCAAATCTATTTCTATAAAAAGATTATTACACCATGTGTATTTGTACCAAAAGGCATAAAAGAACATGAACATATAGCCCCACAGAAGATATTGGTCTGCTGTTTACAGGAAAGATTCAAGACTACTCTATTGGAAATAGAGAAAGAATGGCTGCAACACTAGGTATTAGCTTAATGATTGTTTGTGTGTTTAATTATTTCATTATTAGACCCTACTGTGCACTCTGCATTTGTGAGAAGAGTGAGAGATTCATGGATACAATCTTTCACTTCCCACTAATGAAGAAAGATTACACTTCCTCAAAATGTAGTTAGTTTTCTGCACATAGACTCATATGGAAAATGAAAGGTATCACATACAATTCTCCATTGGCAGAAAAGGGAGAAGGGAATGACTATTTTGCTTTGGGACAGAAGAAACTGGAAGCACACAATCTCTATAGACATGTAAATAATCTGTTTATTTCACCTGCAAGAACACATAGGAAAGCGTAACTAAATTATAGCTGGTATACTGTGTGGATTTAATTACAAATTGATTAGGGGTTTGCAAAAGAGTTGTTCAATTCTTTATTTTTTTAAACTGTTATTTTAGATTGTTTTAATAAGTTCTGTCATGACAAAAGCAGATATGAAAATGTCATTCATAGCTCAGCTTTTTGCAAAGTCAAATGTGTTTTCAGGTGTTTTAAATGTGAATTCAGCACATTCTTATGGTTAATCTCACCATTGGGTAATGTTTTAGATAAACCTAAGCAAAGGATTATAAAAAAAAGTTTAAAATTAAAGTAGAACAAGTCATGTCCAAACAAGACTGTCTTGAGAAGGGAGCCAGGTAATTGCTATAGTTTCTTCTTCATTCTGTCTTGCATCCAAATTCCAGAGAGAATGAGAATGCGACCACCATAATTTCATAGTTGTACTGTCAGTCCTGGTCATTTGATCCCCGAGTAGCTTGTGTCCAGTACCAATGCAGAGTTCATGCAACAGGGGATATCTTACTTACTAAGATGGGCTGAAGATGTGGAATAAATATTTTCCTGTGGTTTTTGCTTGGGGTTTTTTGTTTGTTTGTTTGTTTTGTTGTTTGGGGGGGGGGTTGTATTATTCAGGAGTTTTGATTAGTTTTTATTTGTTTGAAAATTGAAGAAATAGAACATGATAGACTTCTGTTCCATCAATAATATGAAACCATGTAGTTATCAGTTCAGCTTTTTACCACCACTGCCCCCAGGAAGCTACTAATTTTAAAAGTGTAGAGTCTTAAGATGATGATAAATTCTGAATTGACCAAGCAAACTGAAGAAATACTTTAATTCCATGTATTGGTTCTAATGTTCTTCTGGTCAGATGTTTCGTAGTTTATCTATAACCCCAGTTAACCTTGAATATCAATTCCAATATTGAAGCACTGGAAGATGTCAGCAGGCATGAAACATGGTGATAGTGCTAACTGAAAATTGAGCTATGGAATTTGAGCAGAGTGGAGGAACAATGTGGGATGCACTATGGTTACTGAGATGATCAGAGATAAAGAAGTTAGGTAAGAGGCATTAGAGTGTGCTTCAGTAATTGAACCATAAAAAGAGAAAGAGCAGAGAAATGTGTTCCAGATTTCAGCACTGCGGGAAAAGGAAAGCCGGGAAGGAAAAGGAAGCAGGTCGGCATGACTGGGAGGGTGGTTGTAAATAGGGAGTTTTCAGTGTCAGGTTTGGTGTGTATAAGAAGGTTGCCAACCACTAGGTTGATGTGGCAAGCAGGTAATGTTTGAGACACACAAGACTGAATAGAAGAGGACTGGTAAAATGTAGAAAGATATATAATTAACGTAGAACACTTGCTGTACTCTAAACGCCCTGTGACTACTGTGCAGATTCCCTTTGTTCTATGCTACCTCTCTAAAGCTGATGTATCTTGTTTCCAGAGTATACTTGCCTCATTTGACTGTTGTCACCAAACTGGCATAGAGTGTGTCATAACGTGACATCAATGACAGCACTGTAAAATTAGAGGGAATTTGCTTTTCCTGTACCTTAAAGTATCATCTGCCTAGAGGTTTGCATGGTGCACTCATGGCTTTCTGTAGATTGTTTTCTGGCTCCCTGACCATAATTATCAGTGGCAATAATTATTGGTGACAATACAATAATTCTTGGTGCTAAAGATTTTGTACAGGAAACTAAAATTACACACTGGAGTTTTGAAGTCAAAGAAAATAAAGTTTTTTTGTTTGGGTGGTTTTTTTTCCCATTATGTTGCCAGTTTCTGTCACTGTCTATGTATGGTACTTGTTAGAGAGGCTACCTGCCACACTAAGAAGAATGTAAAGGAACTTAGAACATGTCTGAACTTGTGAGTGTCCTCTATTCATGAAGATGATTATGATGTCTAGTGCAATTTATTCCCACCATGCCTTAGCTTTTGGAAGATATGTCGACAGTACAAATCTGTGTTGAGGATTTTGAATCAGTAATTTATAGAGTATTTGTGGGTACTGAGTAATAGCAAGCAGAAAGTTGCTTTTCTGGCAAACTAATCAAGAGAAACATCAGAGGGCTAGGACGACAAGAAAGAAAACATAAGGAGAAAACTGAGAGGTGAATCTGAATGCTCCTTTGTGAGCACTAGCATTTTGTTATGGTAAGTTTTATGGAAAATCATATATTATCAAGGTGGAATGTTAGATTCCATGGTAATCGTAGTCAAATTTTGAAGACTTTATTGTAAGGCAATTTTTTGTTTTAAAACATGCAACATTTTATATGTAAAGGGAGTATGGAAAATGCCCAGTCCCTTTCTGACTTGGAATTTTGGGACAAAACATGCTTTTATTAACAAACACTGATTGATCAAAGTAAAATAATTTTGTAAAAATGTATCAGAGGTGTTGAACTTCTGTCTCAATGCAGATTGCTTTCTGTCAGATATCTGCATGGTTTTCTCAGGTTTTCTGTAGGGCCAAATAGTGTGGGAAAGTTCTTTGCTAATGGGATGGAAACCATTAACAGGAGAAAAATAAAAATTCAAATAACTCCAGTCTTTCTGAAATGAAAAGAATTACAGTTTATGGAAAATGTCAGAAAAGTCCATTTTATATTCAACTACCGTACGATCAAATTCCAAGTGTTGAATAATGTTGTAATCAGAAAACCGTAAGTCAGGCTTTTGATCTTTTGTTTATTTATATGCAGAAAAGATACCCTCTGACTTATAAACTCCTTATCATTTTCCTAACATTGTTTCATGTGATAATTTCTGTGGCATTTGGGCTGCTCACCTGTTCTCTGCTGACCTAGTTAGAATGAGGATTTAAATTTGGTATATTGTGTTTGTTATTTCTGATTATTTGGGGTGTAATCACTCTTTGAACAAATCTCATCAAGTGATTCAAGACTGAGTTGCATTTATCTTGAACAAACAGAGAATAAATCTGTATCTTTGATTTCATTAATTCATATTGATCATCCAGTTCACCTGAATTCAGTACTAGTTTGCCATATTGAAGTATTCTTTCATTTTTGAGTCAAAGGCTGCTCAGCTCAGACGTGGTGGAATAAAAATACCAAAGTCTGAAGTAGACATGGGTAGGAATTCTATACTTGCTCACCCATGAAGTTTCTGGGGTTAGAAAAACACTTAAACTTAGTTGAAGTTAGTTTTTTCCCCCTATATCTGTAGAGAGCCAAAACTGTTACTTCAGTCTCCCCTCAAATTAACACTAGGAATGAGGCCTCTGACACTTTATATGTGATTTAGCCTGGTGCTTCACAGTACATAGGGAGATTTATTCAATCCTGTAAAGAAAATACTTCAATTTCTAGTGTCCCATGCCCAGTCAACAATATTTCCTTGTTGCGTAGTCATAGCCAAGCACTTGTTAGTAATAATACTAGTGACTATAACTAAGTACAAAAACCAACTGAACAATGCCAGGTAAACTTGGCTTGCTCAGTACTTTATATTAATGATAGTGCACAATGGCACAAACCTGTTAATGTTTGACTCGTATTGTTAGATCTTTTCAGCACTGTGAAAATACTGTCCCATGTTGCCTGCATTTGTTTTAAAAGCGTTTTGAAGTTCTAACTGTACAATGATGTGTATCTGCAGTAAGGCTTTTGTGTATGAGACTGATTTGTTCTCACCGAATGAATGAACAATTATGTTCTCAAAAGAGGATTTAGAGAGAGATACAGTATTGGACAAGATGATTGGAAATAACACATCGGTAGTGAAGGATATTGAATTACATAAGTTGACTCCCAGAGTGTATTCCTGCATAATGGTTTTGGCCATTACAATGAAGTAGTATATTAAGGGAATAAAAGGTTGTCAATAAGGTATTTAAGCCTCCACTGCTGTACCTAGAATACTTATATTTTACCTTTTAATAGTGAGTAAGATACTTCACCTTATCAAACTGCAATAGGTTAGGAGAAAAACTCTGCTCCTTTAGTGTTGTATATCAGCCTTAGGGTGAAGGTGGGGTTAAATTCCTCTGCCTAATGCACATTTGTTCTCATCGTAAAGCCAATCTTGTAATTTCTCACAAGACTGGCAATCTTGGGAGAAATGAGCTAGTACAGAGGTTAAATTACCTTTCACCCTAAAGGAGGCAAGGGATATTCTTGGATGAATGGCTCAGCATGATACACATTATAGATAACTAAGGTGTTGCATAATACAAGTCTTGGCTTTTGGCTATGGAAAGAGCTTTAGTCCTGCTTCTAGGAGCATAACTGTCTGCAAAAGAATTCAAGCCTTTTTGGAATAGTTCAGTTTTACTGGAAATCTTTAAAATCAGACTGTCCCATTTTATATTGTCTGTTGACTACCAATATCAGAATTTTCAGTAATGGCTGGAGCCATTAATGCAGTGACTTTCCATCTGAAGAATGTACAGTGTTGAGTTTTTTTATGAAATGTGCAGTATACTGGAATTTAAGTACTGTTTTTTGATTTATACAACAATAAGTGATAAAATCCTTTTTTTTTCAACAGAGCAATCGATCTAAACTTTTTAAAGCCCTCACATAGATGCTTACAGATTTAGAGACAAGAAATTGTGTAATGCTTTCAGTGATTACTTAAAATTAAATTATTGAAATGAATGAATCTAAGAAAAGGTAAATAAAACCCACAAATTTGTTTAAAACAGATTTTACAGTCTGTTTCTTGATTATTGTTTCTTGAAAGCACTGATTCTTCTTTTCTGAAACAGACTAAATTGTAATAAAGGACAGAGCCATAGAAGGGGTTGAATAATAATCCTTGAATAACTTAATAATTGCCTATTACACAATTACTTTTATCTCGTAGTAATTATTTTTCATTATTTTCACCCAGTCCATGTGAGAATAACAAGAAAGTGCTAGCTCAGCAGAAAGTATGGGTATTAAAATATATAAGTGGTTATTAAAAGCCTTAAGAAAGGGAAGCATTTAAAGGAAAAGTTTGGATTGAAAGAAATTAGAGTGCCTATTAAAATTATTAAGATAACACAACTGTGGCTCATAGTTCAAAAAGTCGAGTGTTTCTTGAGAGTGCAATATCCCTTCATTTGCCAGGAGTGCAGAATTAAGGGGAGAGCGCCACTTTACTCAGTACTCTTTGATGTATCTGTGGAAAAATTGGATTAATTCAGTAGGTTTTTTGGACATGTTTTGGTTGGAGATGGAAGACATGGTGCTCAATATGGCAGAGAATTTAATAGAGAGGCAAGATGGATGGAATACTTAACCACTGAAATTATAACTTTATAAAATGGGCTGTAGGATGATAAGAAGGTCTTACATAGTAGTTAGAAATCGCAGATATCAACAACTTTTGTATAAATGTATAGAAACATTAATAAAAAATAATGGCTGGAGGGATCAGGTAAATTAAGGAGCTGGAATATATCAATGTTGATTTTAATTTCTTGATTAGTTCTGAATCACTTTTGGAAAATCCTTAACTGCAGATATATATTTAAGTTGACAGTATGATCTACAGTTTTATGTTGATGTGAGACTTTGATATGTATTAAGAAGTTGTAGAAAAGCAAATCCATTGTAGAATGTAGTATTGAGACGAATTTGGGGGACAGTAAGGGCCCATGTGAAAATAAGAGTAATAAGGAACTGAATTTCTGTTAAGAACCAAATAATAATAATTGTACTGAAATGGCAGCAAATTCAGTGAACAAGATAAATTGAAGACATTTATTTGTGAGAGTGAACCTTACAGTTGCCCAGAAAAAAGACAGAATAACTTATTTTAGACAAGAGAAGAGCTCTCAGTATGAATTTTCAGCAGTAGGAAAGAAATGCCTTTAACAGAAAAATAGCCATTCAGTGTATGAGGAAAGAATGTAGTACGAGAAAGACAAACAAACAGAGGAAGGGGAGAAAGCAGAATGCTTTTCTGTTCCTTAACCCTTGGTGATCCCCCATTCCCACTGAGGAGAGACAGGGGGGAAAAAAAGGGGGGGGGGGGGGAGTAAAGCCAGGGAAGGTAAAGATCAACAACAAATGCATGAATTCTTTCTTTTTATGTATTGAATGACTATGACATGATTTATTTTGTAAGAATCTGCTTCATATCGGTAAATACTGCAATAGTAAATGTTAGACTAAGTTCCAGTGGAAGTTACAAAATATTATTTACATTTCTGAAATAGGATCAGTAGCACATAGTTTTCCAATAGTATTCTGAGACTGAAATAGGTTGAGCTTGGGACTTCCAGTCCTTTTTGATTTATATTAAAAAAAAAAAAAATTAATCAGTGCTCTTTCTTCCTGTATAGGGAAAAGTTGGCTTCTGTGACATCTGTTATAGGAGTGAAACTATGAATTTCGTCCATTACTTCCAACATCTGGGCTTTCTGTAGATGGGTGAGTAGACATCTGAGTTAGATAAAGAATAAATTTAACCAAATTTCTTAATTCCTTTATCTAGGTGATCAGAGCTATTAATAGAAATGGCTGAAGGGCAAATTTTTGTTAAGATACGGACAAAGATAAACAGTCATAATAGGATGGTCTTAAAAGGTAATGATCATAAATCTGGGAAGGTCAAGACATTATTACCATCAACAAGAATAGGTCTTACGGAGTCGCTGGAGTCATTGTTCTTGTTCTGACTGTTTGTATCATTATGTACTGTTAATACAAGGAAGTAAAAGCTCCTTCAGAAGAGTCTCTATCTGTTCTGTCTGTTACCTGCAAAAGTAGGTAATGTGAATAAGCTGCCTAAGTTCTACATTATCAAACTAATAATAGATCAATTTCATACTACTCAGTAAGGATCTTTACATACAGGTCACTGGCCTTGTCATGGCTTCCAAACACTTTCTTTCTCCTCCTGTTTTTGATAATTTGAGTGATGTTTCTGATTTCTTTTCTGCCATCTGCGGAAGCAGCACTAGCAGCACAGGGAAATGACAGGGAATCCTCATCACAATGTTAATGTCTTCAGACACAAGAAGGACCTTTAAAGTTAAAACTCCACACCTGCTTTAGATCCATCACCCCTTGAAGTGCCTGATATGCTGATTGTGCAGGCAATCCAAATAGCTGCCTTACCCTGGGAGAGCCCGCAACCCCATTTCCAGAGAAGCCATGTTTTCAGAACAGTTTAGTCTGTGCAAATCTCTCTCTTGCTCTCTCTAATTTTTAAAAGAGATTCTTTGTGTCTGTCACCTCCCTGCTACATGTAGATTGTGTGTCAGGGGGCTGACACACAAAAGGCCTCAATCTCTTAAGAAGCTGCCACCAGAACACCTAATAGACTGTCAGTTTGAATGTTTAAATGAGACACAGCAAGGGAGGGAATAATGCTTTTAACAAAAGGGTGGTGGGTAGACTAGAAAAAAACTCAGTTCCACTGACAAGGTAACTGGAAATGTAGTACTTGCAGTAGAAGGGAGATATTGATGAAGGCATCAGTAACAGGTGAAAAATGGTGCTCAGATTGGGGCTATTAAGAGGAAATAGAGAAAGCATTTATGGCTGTAGAGAGAAGCAGGTAACGAATTAGGTTAGGATTAGAATTACATTAAGCAGATCGTCTCCTTTGTAGGATGCAGTGTTGTCTTGTCTCCCCTTGTGATGGCTGTTGTTTGAGTGGTATTTTAAATCTACATCTATGTGTGTAATACAGATTTGTGCATGCCTGAGCCTTGCAAATTAGTGTTTCTGTGTCTCGCAGATGTTTTATGCCACTACAGGCAGGTGCATCTTCAGAACTATACATGGCATTGTTTGGCTTAGGGATTCAGAACTTAATTCCTGTATGTCAGCAGCATCTCAGATTGCCTTGCTCACGACTGAAATGGGGAAGGTTAGGAATTGCAGGAAAAATTTTGTTCTACTTTGTGCATTTTTGTGATATATTTGAACATTGCCACTATGAAAGCACATTTACTTTGGTACCTGTTTCTTTTTCAGGAAGGCCTATTTCTTTAAAGCTGTGGAAGCATAACTTGTTCCTCATTTTTCACTTGCTACATGTGCCACTTCTTCCTGCCCAGAAATTATAAGCAAATACACTTTGGTTTTTAGGTTTTTTTTTATTTTTAACCATAATTAATTAACTCATACTCTGTGCAAATACAGTTTCACAAAGTGGTGGATTTCTCTTGGACTGTGTGTTTGACTATTGTTCACTGGTACTAAGAGATTGGTCACATAAGTTACATCTTAACATTTCAGCTCTGCTGACTGACAGTCAGCAGTCAACAGGTACAAGCTGTGGGAAAGCACTTCTACCATGAGTTGAAAAGCACTGTTTAATAACAAATGAAAAATCCATGGAGGGAAAAGTTATCCTCCATGAACTATGGGTACAAACTTTTGTTCATATGTTTATTTATAGAAAAGTGTGTGAAAAAGAGCATATACAGGTCAGAACTACTTGACTCTGTCATGATATTGAGAATGTGCCACAATTAGATCATATATTGCTTCCTCTTTATACTTATCTTACCTACCTGACGTGGTGTTAACACTGGGAAGGTATTCAACTGCAATCTCTCCTATGTGATCTCTGCATCTCCTCATATCATAATTTGGTACCCAGTTCATTCATAGTGTGGGGCAGTTAAAAAAAAATTCCAAATTTCATTTTACAGGGATGAGTGCTCTATAGATAATTGTATAGAAATTGCAATATTTAATTGTATAGAAAATGCAATTTTTAATCTGCATTTAAAAAAGAATATGTTAACATAGAAAGTTTTTGGAGGGTGACAGTTCCAGAGCTGCAGCCTTATGACAGTCTTCTGGTATTTGTGGCACATTTCAAAGCCTGGTGGGTTTGAAAAACCTGTGTGGGCTCCCTTTTTAAAAACTGCTTTGTGTAGCATTCCTGAAAACTTCTCTGAAGAATATTTTCTTTCCTTGCTCTTTTTTTCATGTGCATTTGTGAAGGGGAGAGAACTCTAAAATAATCGATTCTTTAGGCATGTAGTTCAGAGTAAGGACTGGTGAACAGTTCATGTCTTGAAAATTCAATTGGGTGGTACCCAGTAGTTCCAAGACATGCCTTCTTGCCCAGCTGGAGACTTGTGTCAATTAGCTTCTTTTTTTTTTCTTTTTTTGGTGAGATTTCTCTTATTTCTTTATGCTATGAATATAGTAATGAGTGCATTTTTACTTTTAAAAACACATGTATGCACTTAATATTGCAATCCAAGATGTTTTATAGTATGTATTAAATAATAATAAGGGAAATATTAGAAGTTCTTTAGGTTTGCATGAGAAAGGGCACATAAAGCAAATATTAGTGTTGCTGTAATGTAGCATGATTTTTTTTTTTTTTAATTTTCTGTGTCTGATTTCTGTCTCATTATTGGGAAGTCTTTAAGATAATAGGGATTTCAACACACTAAAAAGTCCTGTAGGATAACAATTGAAACTTACTACTTACTAATTTCTACACACACTACCTCATTATAGCAGCTTTTTCTGATTCCATCTTGAACCTGTTCTTTCATGGATAGTACTACTACCTTTAACTCAGTTTAAATGTGCTAGGTACTGTCGCAGTTACTATGACAGGCAGTGATCCTGCAAGCAGAAAGTATATATGAATCTCAGGCTTAATGCAGGATTAAAGAAGCATGGCAGCCATTAGTCAGAATTACTGTTAATATGCAAGTGTAAGATGATCTATGGAAAGGAGCAGAGCCTCCAGCATTTTCGTCTGCTCTGAACTTTTAAACATCTTCTAGTATGATGTTAATATTCAAAGTAAATATCTCCAAACTGATCATTTATTTTTTCAACTATCTACCTACTTTCGCATTCTGTGTTCAGAAAAAAAGCCTAATAAATGCCAGCATTTAAGTTTCAGTCTATTAGAGGGAAAATAATATGTAATTAAAATATATATTATATTTTTATATACAACTCTACCAGGAAAATGCAAGTCATCTCCTGAACCTGTGCTGCTTCTGTAAAGCAAACATCAGTAGTGACCCAGCTTACTTTGCAGTATCCCATCATGCCATCATCTGGCCCGACAGGAGCCAGATGCTGTTGTAGTAAAATAACTGCACTAAGTCTATTCTTCCACTACTTGTTACCAGCACCAGAATGGTCTGCATTGGCTCTAAAGAAAGTTTTAGACTTTGAGAGTAGGTGTATTTCCTCAGCTGGAGTACTCCAGTGCAGCTTTGTCCAAGCAGCTACAGGACTGTAGGAAAGGTGCTTTTGTTGTAGTGAGGGGTTTGTTGTTGGGAGACAAGACAGACAAGTCTGGATACAACAATGTTGCCCTGTTTACTGCTGCTTGCTGTTTATACATTTTGTTTTTAGAGCTTAAAGACTGAAGTGGCACAATGGGAATGCAGACAGAAGCTGTTGGTTGGTGTGTTCTCTAATGACTTAAACCCTAACTTACAAATGTAACCTAAAATCCTGGCAGGGTTTCTTTCCTTTAACTTGGTTGCAGACAGAATTTCTGTACAGATCAAATATGTGTTAGATCCTAAATATGTATTTATCAAATGGAAAATCCAGCTCATGCTCTGTTCTGGACTATATGCCTTTTTCTGGCCACCTAGTTCTATAAAAAGATTTCTGTACTTGGAACACTGTTTGGGCTGTGAGCACAGAACATGAATCATGCACTTGAAAGGATTGTTTTCAGACGTGTCTGTTACAAGAAGGCCATTTCAGAAAATGTTTGGCCTCGGGAAAAATTTCTAGGAGGTTAATTAGCATTCACATGCCACCTCATGGAGTTGCTCTAAATTGTCAAGCTTGTTTGAGTGTCTCTTTATACTGCTATAGATTGATATGTCTTGGAGAGAGCGAGCCACCCATGTTCTCAATAAATGGCATCACTGGTAGGTCTGTAGAGTTTGCAGTAAGTCCAAGCTTTAGGCTTTTGTCATGCATTCATTTTGGAGACTCTAACCAAAGACTCTTCTGCTTTCTTCAAGAAAGATGGAAAGAAGAGGTCTGTTTCTCACTGAGTAAAATACCTTTCCAGTGCTTGGATTCATTTAATGATGATTTTCCATAGAAATTGCTCTGTTTTTTCAAAAATGAGTGGCCCCAAAAAGAAGCCATTGTAAGTCAGTAACTGTCTCTTTCTCCCTCCCTAGCCCTGAATGCTGGATTCACTTATGCCTTTGGCTACCTGTTTTGCTGATAACTTGCCAATTAACAGGTGGCAAGTCCCATGTTGCTGGATGTTATTAAATAAACAGTTTTCCAGATGGCTATAATATTACATCTTTAAATAAAAGTACACAAGCTTAGTGTCAGCATCTTATTTATGGAGTGCTTTTGGCTCTTGAACTGCTTGTTGAAATTGTTGTAAGCCATTTGGTCACTGAGAAGTAATTGTGTATTACTGTAGACAACAAGCTGTTTGCATTAATTAGCAATCAAAGCATATTGCCAAATGGGGAATAACATGTCTTTGACATCTCTGCAGATCCTGGTAACTGAAGCAGTGCAAACCCATGGATTCTCCTTTGCTGCATGTTTATAGTATGAACTTCCAGTCCATCTGCCCATATAGCCATCCGCAAAATCACTAGGGCAACAGCTGGTAGAAATAAAATCTAAAGTTAGAGAAACAGCATATGAAGGTACAAGAGAGTTTGTAAAAAGACATTGTCTTTTGCAGGAAAAGTAGTTTTTGTGAACGTTTCATGCAGTTTCCAAAAAGGGAAAACTGTGAATGCTGTCTTGTTCATAAGCATGCTCTTTTCACCAGTTAAGGAAGAGATGTAGTAAGTGTGATCATAAGGAACTTGAACCAGCTTTAGGGAAACGCAATAAAGCATGATAGAAGGGCAAACCTTCTGAAGATAGCACAGTAAGCTACCTTAGATGAGGCAATGTAAAGACAATGGATGGTACTGATCACGTGGAATTAACCTCAGAAAGGATTAAAATCTTGCCATTCTCTGTCTCTCCCACTGTATTTTTGAAGGCACTGGAGTTAGTTAAATCTGTCGCTGGACAGCAATGCCTCCGCAGAAGCACATTTGGATGTAGAAGGTGCCCTTAGCCTGAACAGTTAGATGTGATATCCTTTTTTTTTTTTTTTTGGTTAAAAATAGTTGAAAGAACATTAAAAGACTGGGAAAAACTTTGCAAGAGATCAGGAACTTTGTTCCACGTGGACAAAGAAGAGTGAAGATAAAAAAAAATCATCTAGAATTGACACTACAAATAATGCTATGGGGTTTTTCCCCTTTAGCTGGTTAACTTTCCCCTTCTCTTGTAAAATATTAATATTATGTGATATCAACTGCATTCTAAATGGCAATTGTATATGATATGCACTTAGAAACCCCTGAGATTCTTAGTATTTCTTGTGTAGAGCTGTTTTTCTTCCTCAGCAAAGCTTTTTGAAAATGTTCTTATTAGTAGGAAAGTTTCATGTGAAAAATTAGGAGTAAAGAACCCAGAGTAGTCTGGACCTAGTGGCAAAAACGTTCATAAGGAGGGTGGGAGCTGTGAGTTTAAAAGTTTAGAACTCTGGAGCCTCACACACCTCCTTGCTTGGTAGTCCTAGCTGCAATTTTTGGTCAGGTGTTCCCATTTGTCTTTTTTTGTCTGATGAACAGAGAAATCTTTGTTGACAAAGTTTGTCAGGATTTGCATTTTTCTAGGAAAAATTAAATATTAACTACATACTACATCCATTTGTGTTTTAAAATCAAATTAATCATATAAGCTTAAGGCAGCTTTAAGAATTGTCTTCCTGGACCTATGCAAAATAACTGCATGTCTCACTGGGAGCTGTTGTGCTACTATGCTGGATTGGAATAATTTTCTGTATGTGTTTTGTAGTGCAAGTGGTAAGACCAGTTCTGACTCCAGTGCTTTGAAATATTGTGGCATTTTAAATTATTGAATGAATGGGAACTGAGTGCTAGAATAATTTGGAGGCCTTTTAAATAGTTTGGGAGCCGTGTTTTGTTGCAGTAGCTACCAGAAGCCAGCCAGAACAGCAGTACACATATGGACCTAGGCGTGCATATTTGTACCTAGCTAGTAAAAGTGGTTATTTGAGATCAGCTGTGCCTGTGTGGTTTCTGCCTATTCTTTTGTGTTGTGTAGAGAGCAAAGACACAATGGGAGAGAGAAAGGAAAAATACATTCAAGTGCAGATCAGTGCTTTGCATTTCGACTTTTTTGAAAGAATGCATGTATTCATTTATGCTATGCTTAAGAATTAAAAATATTTGCTACTAAAATTGCCAGGTTTTCTGAGTTATTAAGCACAGTATAATGAACCCTTTGCAGAAAATAACTAGAATGTGATCTATCTCTGCAGAGGAAGCAAAGGAGCAAAACACATTAAAAAATAAATAAATGTAATGCATAAGAACCTTAGTTCCACTGCACAGAAATTTATAATTGCACTGATCTTGTTAAGCTGCTCTTCCAGAAGATGCTGCACATTCTATGCAGAAGTACAGTATGATGACGAGTGTCATTCAAAATTAGGATCTTGCCTATTCAGAGTGTTTTGCACATGCATTTAGCATGTGCAGGTAGGCACATTTCAATGAAGCAAGATATCTTCTAGGCTGGAACTCTTAACAAACAACTCCCACCAGGGTTTTGGGGGTGTGCTTTTGTAGCGTTTATGAGTTTTGGCTTTTTTTATTTTCTTTTTTTTTTTCTCTAAGATGTATTGCTTTCTTTGTTTACTTTCGAAGGACAGTACACTGACATAATCTGTTAGGATCTCGTTCATGCCTCCAGGGTTACATTGGATGCCATGGCTGCATTCTTGGCTCTTAGTGGCTTGTGAGGAAAGGATATGACTGAATTGATTTTGGAATAACTAAACAAATGTCTGTGATAGGATAAGCAAAGCTAAAGCATCTTGACCAAAAGGTACAAACTCAGCATAACTGGCCAATAAATAAATAAAAATTCTCCCTTGCTCTGCTGTCTTTCAGGATAGCATCTCTTCTAGAATGTTTTTCACAGCTTCAGAGAATTTACGGGCCTTAGCTGCATGTGAGTTTAGTTACAGACTCAAGACTTGTTACTCTTTCTTAGACAGCTTCTAGGGGAAACTGGTGTCCTGTGTACTCCCTAGAGAAAATACAACTCTGAACAGTGGAACAGTGTATAATAATGAAAGACATTTAGTAGGGCATCATTTAGAGGGGATTTTCTGCCAATAATGCATACGTCTGAAAGAAGATCATAGATTCGGGCAGCTTCCTTGCCTGCTCAGGGAGATGTACAAAGCCATGTATACGCCTGCGAAGTTTGACCGAAAGATGAGTATGTGCGTGAGAGGTAACAGAGTAGCTCATTGCCACAGTGGCTGCAAAATGATAGCAGTAGCTGACAGAAGTGGAAGGCACAAAGGGAGGAGACTGGAGTGGGAAGGGTGGGCAGCTTTGGTCTCTGTGCTGGCTGGGGCCATTGTGTTTGGAGGAGCTGGTGTATTGGTAGGCTGTCCTTGGATGTGAAGCAGCACTGAGACCTTTGTTTACATGCATGAGTAGTCTAATCGAACTAGCAGTCCTACCATGACACTACAGACATCTATTCATAAAGACAGGTTGAATTAAGAATGCCATGGTGCCTGGAAAAGAGCACCTCAATCTAGGGCTTGAAAAGAAGAGGTGTTTGGGGATTTTTTTGTTGTTGTGTAAAAAATGTTTGCCTTTTGTTATTTTGGAAAATGTGTTGGACATTTTCAGAATTACTTTATTTACTCTACTTTTTTTTGTTTGTTTGAACGATGACCTAAAGTAAAAGGAAAAAAAAAAGTGAAATAAATGTATTTTAAAATGCTCCCAAAATAAGCAAACTGAACTTTTAATTTTGGTCAAAGCAAAAGTTTTAGGCTTTGTCTCACTAAATTTATGACAGTGCTCTTTTTTCTAACGGCATGTTTATTTGCATGAAGGCTGGGTTGTAAAGGGGGAAGGTGTGCCTAAGAGTGAAGTTGAGCAAGATGCTTTCAGCTTGCCTGGCTTTGATTACTTGTCAGGAGCAAGTGTTGCTCTGTTACTGAACCTGTTAATTTCATGGTTATACAGTTCTGCTTTTCCTCAAAAAACTCCATCAGATATATTTAGATGTCCTCTTGGATGAAAAGCCACAGAACTAGACAGGACTGCCCCTGCTAACTCTTGCACTGTGGAGCAGGTGCAATTTTGCTTTTGAACCTGGTATGAAATTTTAATCTTATATCAGTGTAGTGTTTTGACCTTATACTGATCTTCTTGGCATTGTTCCCCAGACATGAAGATTTTAGCCTTCAACAATTCATTTGATAATTCAGATATTTCATAAAACTAATGCCTGCATACTTTTGTTCCCCTTTAGTTTTTTTTCTTGCCACACTTCATTGTGATGAAAACAATTTATTTGCTGCTCTTGCTAGAATACTTTGGTCTGGCAGTGAAAATAAGATGTCATTTTCAGTGTCTCATTTGATCATCAACATAGACAGCCATCAACAAAATATTTACATTTTTCAGTGATGATTATGGATGAGGATGCATAAATCAAGGATGCTTTACAGTTTATAAGCTAAATTGACAAAGAGGAATTGAATTTGAAGTTTCATTAGGACTAGAAAGTGCCAAAATGACTCGGTGAACTCTAAGCATGGCAATAAACATTGGAAAGTAAAAATCAAGGCTTTGTCCCCTTATATTAATTTATTTTCACTACTTTTCAGTTAATTCTTGCCAGTTCCTCCCATTGATTTTAGGTGTAAAAGGAAGTAAAGTGTACGACTTATCTTTATATCTAGACCAACAAAAATTCTCCATGCTCCAGTAATTTTCCAAAAATTGTTAAAATGAATTGTTAAAGTACTGTTGGTCTGCACCACTTGAGTGCTGATAAATGTTTGGGCTTGGTTCTAACTGTTTTTTTTCTTATAATCTAAATTTCTGGATTGGGCATATTATCAAAGACTTGATGATGGGCAATGTTAAATCTGCTTTTAGTTTTCCAACATTGTTAAAAAACAGTTTAGCCAATTTATATATTAGGTACAGTTTGGCATATCTATAATTTCCAGTAAGTTAGGTCATGTTCTTAATTCTTTTATGTGAGGTCTTCTTCCCTCCTAACTACTTTGAAAACTTTGCTTAAAGACCAAATGTCTGTTTAGATGTATACTCTACCATACACTGAGTTACTAGACACTTGTGAGAACTTTCATGATTGCAATGATTATCTACTGCCTTTAAACTCTTATATATGCTTTTATAATTATTTCATATGTTCTCACAGGTGTTCTAATAACATCCTTAAAACCTTGGGCTCCTTTTTTAATGAGCTATAAAGACATAACTGTAGAATGGTCAAAAAGTACATAACAAAAGAAACTGAAATACCATATATATTAGTCTTAAAAATTCTTTAAGGATTATTCAGACACTGTCTCCCATTCAGCAATCCTGTATGCATAGAAACAAACCAGCTGCCTCTCAGAAGCCAGCTCAATTTTTCATTTTGGTGATGGAAGTGCTCTCCCACAATAGAAAAGCGAAGTTTTCAAGCACAGATGTTTGTGTAATTGTGATATAGTACAGTAAACACGGACAGTATGGAGTGGCCATCCATCATTTCTCACACTAATCTGTTGGTCTTGCGGGAGGTACAGAAAAACAAACTAGGCTGGGTAAAAGTAACTAATTCTTTTTACACACTAGAAATGCCATTTTTAAAAATTGTACTTCTATTGTTTTTTTGACCTCTATTTTGATGCCCAAGTTGACAGTGTTGTGCAAAGAGATGGCTAAAACACAACAGCAGCTGCTTGCTTCTGCTGATGGGAAAGCCCAATTAATGTAGTTACACTAGTGGTGAATCCATAAGTAATAAGTGACATCGATGCAAGATAGTTCTTACTCCAGCGCGACTTACTGTAGTAATTCCACTCAAGTGCTCTGTCAGCTTTACTTTATATACTTATACAGTGGGCTGAAACTTGTATGGTTTTGGAACAGCTTCATGGATGCAGTTGTCCATCTGCATAAATGGATCCCAGCTCTATTTCCTTAAATCATTTTAGTGTTTCTCAGGAAAGGACACAGGCTGTATGCTCCCAGATGCTCTAAAACTTATGCTTTAAGTCAGTATTGTCTTAACACCTCTTCTGAACAGAGAACCTTTCCTAGACTGGAAACTTAGAAAACAAGTACATGGGATCTGAATCTGGAATTTCCTGGATCCAACTAAATGGTAACACAGAGTGAGCAGAAAAACACAAGTTTCTGAGGGCAGCAGGCCTGTATACTACATGAGATGAAGTATTGAACTTTTTTCCAGGCTGGTGAGCTTTTTCATTGCCGGAGGAAGGTGGAAAACCTGACATTTTTTTCTCTGATCACCTTTCACAAGAATAAAACCCCCTTTAATCAGATAAGGAGAAATGCTCTTTTTTGGTTTTGAAATGTTCTACATTTGATTGCACACACCAACTTAGAAAAACTGCTACAGAGCCAGAATGCCAGGATTTATCTGAAATTAAGTAGAATTCATTTCAATATGTTTTTAAAAATAAGAGATTATATGAAGGTTTCACTATCTTTAGGTAGGAGCGAGTTACTTCTCACTGCTGGTAATTGTATCTGGTAATTATTGTCAGGGAAACAAAAAATGTCTCCTGTGTCTTTTGGTCACAGCTATGTCTTCCAATATGCCCCCTTAATGCTTCCTTTCTTTCAGTCAGAGCTGTGTTTAGCATGGGAACACTATGCACAGTATCAGTATGCCCAACATGCATCCATTTTATAAAGTGTATCATTCATGAGCCACATTGAAACCCAAATTGTTGAAGGGTATAAACACAGAGGGAGCTAATATTCTTTAAGCAAAAATAAAATTATTTTGATATAAGACAACTTCTGGCAGGCTACCTTCTGTCCTTCCTGCAGTAAAATAATGGCTTTTGTCACTTGTTTTTAATTTCAAACTGGCATGCTGGAAGTATCTATTTCAAAGATGAAGGAAAAGTAAGACAAAAAGAGATTGTTACTTTCCCCAAATCAGTTTGATTTCTGTCATTACAAAACAATACCTTTACAGAAGATGTCTTTCAAAACCAGCCAGCACTATGACAGATAAGTTATAGCTGGTCTGATTATTCATGCAGATATCAGCAGGTTATTCCAAGAGGGCTTTATTTCATATTGTTAAAGCTATTCTCTAAAAGAAACAGTAATCTTTTTGATGAGCATGGGGAACAATTTCTTCAATACCAATCCAATTTATTTGGACCCTCTGATTGGTGCTTTCAGCTAGATCTCTAAGCACAATATTAATTATTCATTAAGGTACTTGAAGGGAGAATATTTGCATAGCCATACTGTCAAAATTGATGAGGCTTTGCATATGCACCATAGGAATAGCTTTCAACCTAGTGCTAAAACTAGAGATGATACTAATAAAAATTTTTAAAAATTATCTAAAAAGCCAACAATAATTTGAACTTTCTCATAACCACAGCACATTTATTTTTATAGCACCCACATGTCCTATTGAGAGATCATGAAAATATTCTTCATACAGCTGGTCATGTGGGTATAGAATAAGAAAAAAAAAACCCTCAAGAACATTTGTATAATAAAAGGTCATAATGGGGATAATAGATAGTAAAAAGGAAGAAAGAGGTTTTGTGTGAGCAGGAGGAAAGTGCAAGCCTGGGATTTAATATACTTATATCCACTTTGAAACACACAGACTGGGTTTATGGGAAATTGTAGCATTCTGTAGTGTCAATATGTGCATAGGTGGGCAGAGGGTCATCTGGCTACTAAAAGATTGGGATACTTATATTTGTGTGTACATGTTAAGGTGCAGTTACTTCTAAAAAGGTAAATTAAAAAAAAATTCAAACATTTTAAAATACGGTAAAAAAAATCTGAAAATATCTTGGCGATTGGGAAAGCTGCAAAGTGGCTACACTATGACTTGGCTGCAGTTCCCACAGCTCTTTTTCAGACAAGGGGACCAGGCTGGAAAATGCTCAAGCTTTTAATCTTCTCTTATTCCTTTCTCCCAGACCTTGAGCTATGTGGGGGAGAAGCTCTTACTTCACAGCACATAGAAACAGAAAGGAGTGACTTCAGGAGCTGTTGTCTGGGTCTCCAAGTGTTTTCATTCACTTTCTCAGTATCCATTCACAGTAGCAATGCTCAGTTACTCTGTGTGAAACACTGACTGGTTCATACTTTCTAATATGGCCTCCTTGCTAGCAAAGAAGGAAAGAATGTTCCAAGTTCTTGAGCTTAGGGGAACGGTGTCATAAATTTTGGTAACCATTAAACTAGAATTGATTGGCTTGCCAAAAAGCAGGCTTAGCAGCCCCTGAAATAGATAAGTAAAACTCTGATAAGAGAGGTGAATTTTTACTCACAAGGACATAATAACATTTGTAGGATCGTCTTTCAGAAGGTGTTGAGGGACATATAGGAAAAAACTGACCCCTTGCTAACTACTACTCAAGTTATTCCTTTTGTGAAAGCAATGCGAGATTTTAATTCTGTTGCTGAAGTTCTGCCTTTGCAGTTACTCTAAAGGGGTTGTACTGCATGTACCTTCCTGGGATCCGACAGGAAATGGTGTTCTGGTCTGTGAACTCAGAAATACCCCGTAGTCAAAGGGAGCGTCATAACGGAGATGTGTCCCTTACATGGCTTACTTCTGCATAAAGCTTTATCTTTCAGAGACCCTCTTTCCATATTGATATGAACAGAAGTGGAGGTGGTGCATGCATGACACGTCTGAGCCCCAAAGGTTATATAGCTTTCCTTGTTCAGAATTAAAACACTGGAAATGTCAACAGTAGATCAAGAACAGCATAGACCCTTTGTGATTTATTACATATCCACAGCAACTGATATCTGCGGTTCTATTGAGAGTCTCAAGACATAGTGCTTTTATTTAAAACTAAAGGTCTGAACTAGAGAGTCATGTGAATGTGTGACTTTTTTTGCTTATTTTTAAACAAGCTGAACTTCAGGCCTTCCTGATAAACTTCAGCTATAATTATTAAAAGCAGAACGTAGGTTGTTTTAAAGCTTATGATTTTTAAGCCAATGCAGATAGATGCAGATGGCTGTATTGCATTGCATACTTAGAAAAAGATTCTTTTACCTGCTTCTGTATGAATTTATATGCACCCCATGAAGTGTAAACTTTTTTTTACTGAAAACACAAAATTATACCAGAAGTCTTTTACTAAATATAAGGGATGAAAAGTAAGGAAATATTTGCACAATAACTTCAGTGTTTATGCATTACAAATATATTTTTATTCTATTTTTAATCTTACTTCAAGACTTTTTGAAAAAGTAGGGAATTTGCAATATTAAAATAATCTGAAAACTAGAATATAGTACCACAACAATTTCAGGTCAGTTTTAGTACAATTCTGTTGAATCTTAAAATGTGAGATTACACCAGAAAACCAATTTTAGTGCAGATTTGTGGAGAAACCATTACAATATAAACTGAAATGTTGCCAAATCAGTTATGCTTTCATTATAAAAATGAACTAAATTAAACAGAAAATAATATGCTTAGGTAATGTTTTGGTTCAGGAGCAAACCCCAAAATTAAAGTAATTCCTAGTTGAGTGCCACAGGGTTTTTAAACTCGGCTTTGTCATGTCTTGGGAATTGCAGAGCAAATATATTTGATGATGCAGGGTTTGGAAATCTCTTAATATTCCAAGATATAAAACATCAGAGGCCAGATACTGCAGCAGGTCAACTTTAATTTCAAGTGTTCTTGCTTTTGTACATTAGTCTAAAGTTTTCAGTCTCATGGAAGGAATTTGGATGTTTGATTTGCATTGTAACTAAGGGCAATGAAGCATCCCAATCCCTTGTGAGTCTTTGAAAATATGATAATCTTACCTAAAATCTCATTTACTTTGTTTTTACCTTTAACAGTTCTATACACAACCTGAGTATTATTAAAATGCCCTTTAAAGTGAGCCCGACAATATTGGGATTCCATTTTGAAACAAGGGCTGAATATAATTGTAGACATTAGGAGAGAGAGAGACTGACTGTAATGAATGTTAGAAAAGGCATATATGCAAGTCCTGTGCTAGAATTGGAAGGCACCTAACAATGGAATTGGAAAAATGCAGTGCTACATTATAAGAGAATATGAATTTCATCAGTATTCATAAGATATGGTGATATTCTATCAGTGAAACGCTGCTGTAAGCATCAGCCCATTTGCATGCAGAGCAATGCTCTCTTAAATAGGAGAATAAATGAGGAGTTAGTCCTGATAGGGGAAATGTTTCAGACTATTTCCTTACATTCAAAATTCAGCAGCCTTGGTATGATTGCTGATTTCCAAATTTTTAAAGAAATAACCATGAGATGAAGTAAGTAACCACAAATGAAATAAAAATAAATATTTCAAGGAAGTTTTGATCATAATTTGGGATTTCATCTGAATGCGATATTAGACCTCAAAGTTGTTACACTGCATGCCCTCTCCTTTTCTTTTCCCCTCTCCCTTTTCCCTTCTCCTTTCTCTCAACATAAAGTCTTTAGAAAATATGCCCCACAAGATTTCCATCTTGCAAGCAACCCGAAATATCCAAAACATCTTGGATTGCCTCTACTTCGGTTGGACAATTTAAGCGGAATTTACCTCTCTGATCCACATTGATTAAAGCGTACAAACCAGCTGTATTTCTGTTGCTTGTACAGATCCTACTGGCTACACACCTATGCTTCTTTGAAAGGAAACAATTTTCTTAGGTATTTCTTCATCCTTAATTTGTTTTTCTGTGGATTTTTTGGTGGCTAGAATTTAGATATCTTTGACTGTGTGCAAACATATTAGGGTAGAGTCATCCTAGCTTTTACTGAGTCAACACTTTAAGATTAACTACCTATAGTTCAAGGCCATGTTGATTAGGCTACGGTTGCTAACACCTTCTAATAGCGTACCTCAAAATTCAAGCTAAGCTTAGCCTGCATGGTTGATTTCACCTCTTGAAAGAGCTGCAACCGGTACAATTGAAATTGAATCTGACATCAAAAGTCATCCAGATGCCCACTAGGTGATAGAAAAGTGTGAACCAAGTTTACGAGTGAGTGAAAGGCATATGCTTACATACAGATGCTACAGACCTGTTCTCTAGCTTTGATAAAATGATGTCTTAGGACAAAATCCACCACAAGTATCTAAAGACATGTGTCTGTAACAGTAGAGAGCAGCAATTTCAATGTTCCATTTTGACTGTGTGATAGAAACATTTATAAAACTGGTGTGATTTAACAGAGAAAAGGAATCAGTACACTTTTGCATATTGTTCATTCCACTTAATAGAGTGCACCTAAAGGGTAGTAGATGAACTGAGGACATGAATACTATCCTTTAGCAAAATATTTTATTGGAAATAATTCAGATTCTATTGAGATTGTGTCTATTTGCTTTAGTATGCTTTTTCCTTAGGAAGGTTAAGTTAACTTTTTTTAACTGATGAAGTTAATGATTATGTATATGGAATTGAAGTGTTTTAAATTCTGTTATCAATCTAGGCAAAATGAGTATGATTTTACATGAGATCATTTGGCTATTTCTGTACAATTCTATACTGTATCTCCAAAGCCTACACTCAAAACTGGAACCTCAGAAGTGGAAATCTTCACATTTATAGAAATAATGTGAATGTTGGAACATCCCCATGGTTTGTAGTTCTGTTTTGGTGAAATGTCAGTCAGTGTCCAGAAGGGTAAACATCCTGGATGAAGAGCTTGATCAGGATATTACCACTGCTTTAATTTATAATTAATTTTACTGCTGCCAAATGTCAATATGAACCCTAGCTCCAGGTATGCTTCAAATCTAAATTCTCATTTAAATCTAACTTTCTCTGTATCTGTACTGCCTCCTTGACTGATCTGACATAACTACCAAATGTGGCTCAAATGTTTAATGTTTAAAAGTACTTTGATTTGAGAAAAAAACATATGAAACTTTAGGAGGAAATACCTGCACTGAGCAGATTTCCTCTTTAAAACAATAAGATTTTCATTTCAACAAACTTGGAAGAAAATATGTCTGGGCAGCCTGTACTTTGCAATTTCCACTAAGGATATAGTAGTCATTACAATTAACAAATATTTAATAACCGAAGATGGAGGAGTTAACCTCTGCAAATAGCATGGCATATTTTTAGATAAGTGCTTGGGACTTGCTGGAAAAAAATGAAAGGTTATAATAGTCTAGTCTGCAGCTAGAAGAGTCAGTATTTCCTTACAGATGACCTATACTTTAAAAACTACCCTATTTTTCCTTTCTTTTGGCAGAAGCTGAAGAAAACCACCCATTATTTAACCAAATGTTCAGAGAGCTTGGTTGTGATCTTTTAAATTAGTTTCTTCATCAGAAGAATCTGAGTTACATCCTGAAGCATGTTCCCCTAATAACTTTGCATAATGGTGCTGGTATGACAGTCTCTGTCGCTGCCTGAATCTATCTTGATGTTGTTTCTAAAGCCAGCGCTGCTTTGGAACTTTCAGATAACATTTCCATGGCCAATTGACTTTATGCCATGATGCAGTATCAAGTTAAATAGGTTAATTATTTTCTGCATTTATTGTTATTGCTTTACAACAAGTACTTATCAGTATTTGAACAGAAGGATCTTAAAAGACACAAATGCAGCTAGGAGTCAAAATATGGGTGGGAAGGAGAGTATCTTCAGGAAGGGTTCTCTTGTTTGTAGTTCTGACTAGTACTCCCAAATAGAATTTGTCTAAAACTTACCTCTTAATTAGTGCTGCTGACTTGAAGATTGTCTATTCAGTTTGGCAGACATGCAGCATGATGGTGTTTCAAGGAACCATTTCACTGGTTCTCTGCAGTGGTTAAGACAGTGTCAGTACTTCTATTATATATTCTTCTCTCCAGGCTCCCTTTACAAGTATGCTACCAGGTAATATTGCAGCCTTTCTCTGTGAGGATCATTGTAACCTCCACAAGATTAGCGCTGTGTACTTTCCTAGGTTACAGGACTCTCAGGTTGTATAGATCTCTCAAGCCACTAGTGCTGACATAGGTTAATTTTTTAGCTGCCATGAGAGATTATTGCCTGCTCCTTAAATCCATTTTATTCAAACCAAATGGCCATGATTTTGATCTTGCTGAGCTGCTGTAAATTAGAAGGCATTATGGAGAAACAGATAGGAATTAGGAACAGTTTAATGAGTTTAACAATATCAGTTTACTGTTAAAATAGTAAAACCCAAATGGGAATCATGCATGCTGTGCAATTTGCAATACATATATATTCTCTCTTAAAATTATATGTGAGTTGAAATCAATTAATAATTTGAAAAATAGGTTGGTATTTTATATGCAAGGAGCTCATTGGTGGTTAGTTTATTGTCATTTATCATTAAAAGTCTCCCTATAAAATATTTTGAGGTTTATCTTTTCCAGTCTTTTCTGTTGAAGCTGTTTGATGTTCTATGAATAATAATCTCTGGAGTCAAGTCTCCACTCACCTGCAGCACAGCTGAACTACCTAAAAGTCTGCACTTCTTTCTGTGGTCCAATAAATATCTTATTAACCTCATCGTCTGAAAGATGGGAGATCAGGGTTTGGTTTCTGTCTCCAGCATCAAAAGAAAGGAACATTTATTCTGTGGGTTTTGGGTTGCAGAAGGCCTGCCTGCCTAATGGATTTGGCCCTACAGGGAAGTTGGATGGTGGACAATCTAACCTATGAATGCTGTTCTCATCCTTGGCATGGGAGAAACAATAAGCAGCTTAGTACTGAGCAGCCTCAGGCACTCTGTGCTTGTTCAGTGGCTGGAATTTAAAGGACTTTATTGGCAGAAACTGAAGTGAGGTAAGTGTGCCTCCAGGGTCTAACAAGGGTGTCAAGGGACTAAGTTCTGCTTTTGCACCTAAGCACTATAGGTGATGGTACAGAATGTTTCTCCTGTAATGTAACGTGATTAGCGGGCAGTGGAAAATTTTTCTAGGTTTATAGAGCTTTGTCAGGATTTGGTGGGCATGGTACTTTCTGGGTTTTTTTCCTGCATCTTGTCCTAATGCTTCACATCTGAGAGTGGTATCTGCAAATGCTGTTGTGGTGCCAGGAGACATTTTATTTCCAGATTCTGTGTTAACATTTCTGGAAATATATTCTGCCAAAGGCAATAATTAACATACTCGGGCAATCTAATGCATGCATCAGCAAGCTGCATTAGTTTGCTGTATTCATTTGCCCTATCTAATGGGTCTGCCCAAAATCCCTGGAGGATGGTTAGAATAGCTGCCTTTTGATTCTGGCTCTCAGTACTACTACTTAGTAGACTGACTTTGTGTATCAGTACTGCCTCCTCCTGGATGAATTTAATCTGAGGTAGAGGAAAGGCACAATCACAAACAAGTAACCTTGGGAGAAGCCAAGGCGTGTCTGTATGTGATAACACATCAGCTGATTTGCAATGAATTAACTCCTCCCTTTCCAAACATGAAGAAGCTGTGTGGGGAGTAAGCTCGCCCTCTCTTTTTTTTTTGTAGTGTGAGACCCTGTTTATAGGTATTTAGTAGATGTGTTTTACATCCAGTCTTAGCTTAATCTGCATGTTTTTGTCCATATGTCCACATCAACAAGTGCATATTGATTACTGATGGTCTAAAAATTACCCAGACAAAAGAAGTCATATTGTATTTATAAATAGAACCATTTATAGAAAGTATTTTCTCTCTCCTCATGCAGAATACCTCTGCATTGGGAATTCTGAGAAAAGTATATGGGACCTGAACCAGATACAGGAAACTTAGACACAAACCTAACCAAGAAGCAAAATAGTTAAAGCATAACAATGCTCCCAGCCTGTTCCTGTTCCAATGAAAAGTGTTTATCTTCATTTCTGAGTACTTGACGTTGTAGCTTTACTAATGTTCTTTCTTTTGTATAATTTAGTGTATTTTCCTTGCCTAGAAAACTGTTATGAAAAATGTCTGATTGTCCATGTATTACAGTGAAAAATGTGGGGGCACAATGTCATATTTTTATATTAACCACTTTCCTTAATGCTCCCCTCTCTGATCCTGGATTAGTCAATTTAAGACTGTGTTGCCAGTGAGATGGGAAATCCTGTCCTATCTTCTCCACCATCTATCTATGCCTGCAGATTCCTGTCTACTTCCCTTGTGCTAGCATTAGTATTTGTATGGCTGCCCAGTATGTCAAATCAGCACTCTCACAGATGGGTTTGTTTTGTATTTGATTTTTGGGCTGACCGCAGTCAGCTGTGATGCTACATTCTGCAATGCTACATAGCGATGTGATGGTTGGAGGCCATCTTGGGCAGAGTGCTCATGAAATGATAGAGTTTTTGATACTTGGAGAAGCGAGGAGGGGGGTCAGCAAAACTGCCACCTTAGACTTCCAGAGGGCAGACTTTGGCCTGTTTAGGAGACTGGTCGACAGAGTCCCCTGGGAGGCAGCCCTAAAGGGCAAAGGAGTCCAGGAAGGCTGGACATTCTTTAAAGAGGAAGTCCTAAAGGCATAAGAGCAGGCTGTCCCCAGGTGCCGAAAGATGAGCTGGCGGGGAAGAAGACCGGCCTGGCTGAATAGAGAGCTCTGGCTAGAACTCAGGAAAAAGAGGAGAGTCTACGACCTCTGGAAGAAGGGGAAGGCAACGCAGGAGGACTACAAAGGTGTAGCGAGGTTGTGCAGGGAGAAGATTAGCAGGGCCAAAGCCGAGCTAGAGCTCAATCTGGCTACTGCCGTAAAAGACAATAAAAAATACTTCTTCAAATACATTAGCAGCAAAAGGAGAGCTAAGGAGAATCTCCAGCCCCTAGTAGACGGGGGAGGGAACACAGTGACCAAGGATGAGGAAAAGGCTGAGGTACTTAATGCCTTCTTTGCCTCAGTCTTTAATAGTAGGGCCAATTGTTCTCTGGGTACCCAGCCCCTGGAGTTGGAAGATAGGGACAGGGACCAGAATGGAGCCCCCATAATCCAGGGGGAAATGGTTAGTGACCTGCTGCACCACTTAGACACTCACAAGTCTATGGGGCCTGATGAGATCCACCCAAGAGTACTGAAGGAACTGGCAGATGTGCTCACCAAGCCCCTTTCCATCATTTACCAGCAGTCCTGGCTAACTGGGGAGGTCCCAGTTGACTGGAGACTAGCAAATGTGACACCCATCTACAAGAAGGGCCGGAAGAAGGATCTGGGGAACTACAGGCCTGTCAGCCTCACCTCGGTACCAGGGAAGCTGATGGAGCAGATCATCCTGAGTGCCATCACACGGCATGTAGAGGATAACCAAGGGATCAAACCCAGCCAGCATGGGTTCAGGAAAGGCAGATCCTGCCTGACCAACCTGATCTCTTTCTATGACAAGGTGACCCACCTAATGGATGAGGGGAAGGCTGTGGATGTTGTCTATCTAGACTTCAGTAAAGCTTTTGACACGGTTTCCCACAGCATTCTCCTGGAGAAACTGGCTGCTCATGGCTTGGACGGGTGTACTCTTCACTGGGTAAAGAACTGGCTGGATGGCCGGGCCCAGAGAGTGGTGGTGAATGGAGTTTACTCCAGTTGGCGGCCGGTCACAAGCAGTGTTCCCCAGGGCTCTGTGTTGGGGCCAGTTCTGTTTAATATCTTTATCGATGATCTGGACGAAGGGATTGAGCATGCCCTCAGTCAGTTTGCAGATGACACCAAGTTGTGCGGGAGTGTTGATCTGCTTGAGGGGAGGAAGGCTCTGCAGAGGGATCTGGACAGGCTGGATCGATGGGCTGGGGCCAGTTGTATGAGGTTCAACAAGGCTGAGTGCAAGGTCCTGCACTTGGGCCACAACAACCCCATGCAACGCTACAGGCTTGGGGAAGAGTGGCTGGAAAGCTGCCCAGCAGAGAAGGACCTGGGCGGGCTGGTTGACAGCCAGCTGAACATGAGGCAGCAGTGTGCCCAGGTGGCCAAGAAAGCCAATGGCATCCTGGCTTGTATCAAAAATAGCGTGGCCAGCAGGACTAGGGAAGTGATCGTGCCCCTGTACTCAGCACTGGTGAGGCCGCACCTTGAATACTGTGTTCAGTTTTGGGCCCCTCACTACAAGAGAGACATTGAGGGGCTGGAGCGTGTCCAGAGAAGGGCAACGAAGCTGGTGAAGGGTCTGGAGCACAAGTCTTGTGAGGAGCGGCTGAGGGAACTGGGGTTGTTTAGCCTGGAGAAAAGGAGGCTCAGGGGAGACCCTATCGCTCTCTACAGCTACCTGAAAGGAGGTTGTAGAGAGGTGGGGGTTGGTCTCTTCTCCCAGGTAACGAGTGATAGGATGAGAGGAAATGGCCTCAAGTTGCACCAGGGGAGGTTTAGACTGGATATTAGGAAATTTTACTTCCATGAAAGGGTTATCAAGCGTTGGAACAGGCTGCCCAGGGAAGTGGTTGAGTCGCCATCCCTGCAAGTATTTAGAAGATGTTTGGATGAGGTGCTTAGGGACATGGTATAGTGGTGGTCTTGGTAGTGTTAGGTTTACAGTTGGACTCGATGATCTTAAAGGTCTTTTCCAACCTATACGATTCTGTGATTCTATGATCCTGGATGATCTGTATTTAAGTAAGAGTTAAAATTTGTCTTCAACCCATCTACAGGAAATTTGCAGTTGCTCACACCTCATTCTTAATCTAAAAGGCAAAGAGAAACCTCCAGGTACTAGATATCAGCCTTAGTCAGTAATCTTCCTCTCCCTCCTTGGTGGGCAGGCTTTAAAGGAAGTGACTCAAGGAAAGCAACCAGAAGGAGATGTAGAACTCTAACCTGGGTAAGACAGGCAGAGAGTTTTTAAAATGGAGGATGCTGGCAGAAAGGACAGCCTGGTTCCTGACTTACAGATGAGGAATCCATCTCTGAGACTTTACAACTGAGATCGGTGACAAAATTGTGCTGTTGGTTCCTCAGGATTGTTTGTACAGTTAAAGTGCTGTGGTATCTGGGCCCAGTCTCCTAGTTGGAAAGTGCGTGAAGCAACTCTACTCCAGAAACATGTCTGTGCCTGGCTAGCTGAGGGGATGATTCATCAAGGTTTGGGAAGCAGCCAGACTTCATGAGCAGAAAGAACCCTGCGGTGCACTGACCTGTGGCAGCCTCAAAGAGTCACTCATTCTAAAAGAAGCAAGAAGGGATACCTTCCTGGCACTTTGCCTTGAAATCCTTCTCCTTTAAATGCAAACCAACAGTATCATAACCTCAGGTCCAATTTGAGCTTGAAGAAACTTGGTGTGACTGTGCTGAAACAGCATTCTGAACACATGAACAGCAATAAATATATTTAGCAGTATACAAGCCTTGAACTGCAACTGACAGTTGAATTTGTATCTTAAATATACATTGCTGAGCTCTTTAATGACACATGCTTATTCGTCAACAGGTTCCACTGTCTTGTGAGCCTGTGATGCATCAACTAAGGTCATGGCCACATCTGTCTGTAAATCAGTTATGCTGAGCTTGCCAAAATTATGTTGGTATAAATTAAGGGGGTGGCTTTCACTTGAGGGCAGTCACTTAGTATTCTCACTTCCGGTTTGGTCAGTATAAGAAATTTTTCACTCTCACAGGAAAACTATGCTTAATAAATTCTCACAATAAATGAAAAATGAAATTTTGTCCTCTATTTCTTACTAAAACAGGTGCGCTGAAGGATGATCTGGGTAATTAACTAACAGTGTGTGATACCAGGAGTAACACAAATTAAATCAAGTTTGCATCACTTTTAATTCTGCACAGAAGGAAGTCCTGGTACAGGAGTACAGGACTGTTAAAGTTTGGAGAAACAGTTCCTTTGCTGTTAAATTGCAACTTTTCATAAATCTGTTCTTTCAAAATAAATGACAAAGTAAGAATTGAAAGCAGAAAGAACTTTGTGACTAAAAAGATAATCTTGCAGACCGGTTGATCAAGCAGTCTCTGATGAGATGCTGCATTGTGTTAAGAGTTGGAGACTAACTATATGAAAGAAGCCAGAATTACCTTTTCGTTAGAGGAATTAAAAGACAGCAGGGAAAGACAGACTTCTGTGTCGGAGATTATTCACCAAGAGAATCTAAAATACTAAAGAAGAGAGTGGGATAAGCAGAGTTCATGTTCAAACTCTCCTAACTTCTTGCTCCTCAGGAAAAAACCTCTCAAAATATCCCAACTGATGATGCTGTTCATACTCTGGAAACAACCTATAATGAGGCAATGTTTGGCAATGAGAAAAAGTTTGAAGAGCTACAATAGATCACGTTACTTTGCAGAAGCTTGCAAATGTTGGTGGAGTGTGCACAGGTTAGTTAAAGGGCTTCTTTAGCTCAGAGGAATTCCTTTATTAAATCAAGGGACACCATTGTAGCGGGTGATGAATAGACTATCAGTCTGAACGTAAATGGGACAGTTATTAACTTTAAATTGGACGTAAGTGCTGAAGTCAAATATTGTGCCAGAAATTGTTTTTGGAATTCTAAAGAACAAAATACTTTAGAAGTTGAACGAATGAAACCCAGGATTGAGGCCTTGACTAAGACTATAGTGAAAGAACTGTGTGAGGTAATATGAAAAATAGGAAATAAAATATAATAGCATCCTATTGACTAAAAATATACACGGAAACCATTGGTGTGATTATAATGGCACAGTCTTTGGGTGTCGTGGTTTAACCCCAGTCGGCAACTAAGCACCACGCAGCCGCTCGCTCACCCTCCCTGCCCCCCGTGGGATGGGGGAAAAAATCTGAAAAGCACAAGTAAGAAAACTTGTGGCCTGAGATAAGAACAATTTAATAATTGAAATAAAATAATAATAAATTTTAATGAAAAGGAAAATAACAAGACAGGGAGAGAGAGAGGAAAAAAACCCAGGGGAAAACAAAAAACCCCAAGTGATGCAACTGCTCACCACCCGTCAAACCGATGCCCAGCCAGTCCCCGAGCAGCAGTCGCTGCCCCTCGGCCAACTCCCTCCAGTTTATATACTGAGCATGATTTCATATGGTATGGAATAGCCCTTTGGCCAGTTTGGGTCAGCTGTCCTGGCTGTTTCCCCTCTCAGCTTCTTGTGCACCTGGCAGAGCATGGGGAACTGAAAAGTCCTTGACTAGTGTAAGCACTGCTTAGCAACAACTAAAATATCAGTGTGTTATCACATTATTCTCATCCTAAATCCAAAACACAGCACTATACCAGCTACTAGGAAGAAAATTAACTCTATTCCAGCTGAAACCAGGACATTGAGACAGAAAGGGACAGGACAATTGAGAGAGAGTTTGAGGACACTTTCAGGAGATAGGGAAGCTTCCACAAGAATACAGGAGTGATCTAGATGAGTCCATTCCACACTTCATTCTTTCAGCAAGGGTGAAAAGATTCTGAAAAGCTCATATGCTGAGAATTGAAGGAGGAATAAAAGAAAAGTCTAACTTCCTGGGAAGACTGCTGTGGAAAGTACACCCCATCAATTATCTGAGTGCTGATTAATTAACGAACATCACAATTGTCACTCTTGTCTCTGAACCATGTTCTCTTGGATAAATTAAAGAGTAAAGGACAGCCTTCAGCCTTTTAAGCTGAGATGTCATAGGCTTTTTGAGCAGAAAAAATTGATATATGCCTTGGCATCCAGTCTTTTTGGAAACCAACCATCTGTGCTGTAAAATTCTTATTACCAGCAAAGCATTGTAGAAAGTCCTCTTAATTACCTCCATCTCCACAAGATATTATCATGGTACTAGTTCCTTTTCAGCTGAGCTGCAGGACAGAAGATATGAACCTGGAAGATAAAGTATTTATATCTCCTTGTTCTTAGAAAAAGACTGATTACCTATAGGTATTTCGCTAGCTATCTCTGCAGCATTTGATACATACAGCCATGGATTCCTTCTCTTCTATCTCAGATGTGTGACAAGAAAATGTCTTTCTCATTGTATTGAATATGACTCCTTATAATAGACACATTCATTGCCAGGATATCTTAATGCTTAGCCTCTGATCTTTTTTTTTTCAACCAATAGGGTTCTATTCTTGCTTGGCTACAGAGAAAAGATTGAACACTGCTTATGAAGTTTAACCTTCCTCCGTAGGATGCTCTGACTTCCATAATAATACATTCTTCTAGTGTGTGCTTCGATTGAGCAACAGATGTGAGTAGAATGACTTAAGAGAAGACGGAGAAGTATTCCTTCGTCCTGCAGCTGGAACTATGACTTTTCATTACCTTAGAATTCTCCCTGCAGTAGGAAAAAATGGTATTCCTGATGGATTGCTAATATCTTTGGCCACATGGGTGTGGGCAACACACAGAAACATAAACATTTTCTTAACAACATGATCATAACTTTGAAGAAAACTCTTTGCTGTTAAGTCATACAAACCTGGTATTTCCCTATAAATAAGTGAAGAAACCATTTTATAAATATTTCTGTATAATCTTTTTGGGCAGTTTTTGCATACAGACAATGTTTTATGACTTACATGTAGTTAGGAGATATGGTATCTGCATGAAATCTATATTTACAATAAATTTAAGATGTGAGTCTCCAAACATTTTTTTCTGTGCATCAGTTGGTATATTTTCTTCATTCATATTAGGGAGGTATTTCAGTTGTGTGATCAAAATTTGCTGAACTGTGGTTTATAGCAGACAATTAACAGCTGTTAAATAGGATTATTGGAGGCTGTTATCTTCATGAAGCATCGATTCAAATGCTAATTTCACTCAATTTACTGCTCATAAGGCCACACTACTGCCAGGTACACTGTGCTCATGATGAATGACAAAATACATCTGAAAAGGATAAAACCTATTTAAAATACATATCAGTAGATTTTATGGCCTGGTTTGCAGCTCCTTGACACAGGTCAGAATTCCAGAGTGGAGTGTTATGTGTATGAGGGAGACACAGAGTCAGGCCTAGCCCAACAGAATTGTGAGAAATAAATATTTCCTACTTTCTTTGGCTGTGATTATAAATACAATTTTGGTGATGAAAACAAAACATGCTTTTCACCTTTTGATTGTTTCACCTCTTGAAGAATGCCACTCATGCTGGGAGATATGGTAGAATAAGAGTCACCTTTGAGTGATGTGCTGTGTCTACATGATGCACATCTGAAGAACTGCAGTTTAAAATTCAAAGTACACCTTTTTCATGCAAAGTTAACTATCATTTCCTTCTCTCTATCAACCTTTTCCTCCTCTCATATTTCAGATATGGCCAACAGTAGATGCTTCACTCTTTCCAGGTGAACTTTTCTAAGCTTTGCTGTTGGGACAATGTTGTCATGGGAAGGTAATATTCCCCTTCCTGCCCGTTACTGTGTATTTCCACTGTCAGCTGTCAGTAGCACTCATATATATTGATCCAACCTGACAGGAAAATAATGCCTCAGAAAGGCATTTCTGGTGAAATAGGTTCCTGCCTCAGGTCTCTATGCAGCCACAAGGCAGTCAACAATAATGTGTAGTGGCTGGACACTGGGACTGCTGTTTTGGAACTGTACAGGCTTAGACTGGCCCCTCAGAACGAGCTGGAAAGCTATACCCTTAAGCTGTGCTTTCTCATTAAATTTTGTTTCATCTTTACAGACGGTATACGTGGTCCCTTGGTACCCACACTAAGATCTTGGCAATTGTTCTTTGAATGCTTCTACGCAAAGGAGCACTGGGTATTTTAAAGGAAAGTTTGCTGAGTTTATGCAGAAATATTATATATAAATAATAATTCTTATTCTTACCTCTAATGTTTATGAAGGCAGCAAAATACTTTTAAAAGGTATTTCTCTTAAGTTCGACTTCTGTGCTGCTGTCCCTGTTGTTTGGTAAATTTCTACATTTACAGGTTAGTTAATACTGTCAAATGTTGCATGAGGAGAATTTTAACTACTCTCTGATTAGGAGTGAAAGGAAGAAAGAAAAAAGATTGCCTTGCACTTTCAGTTTTATTGTTGTCTCATAATGTCTATGGGGAAAATTATCTTTCATATTTAAACAAGCAAACAAAAAAGTATGTAAAAGTAATAAGCTTACTGCTACCGCAGTGAAAGGCCATGTAATAAAATAGGATGTATTATATATTCTATTCAGTCTAATTCTTCTTCTGATTAGCAACTTGTAAGGTATGTATTAGATGTTCTATAGTTAAAGTTCAGACTTGGCTTTCTAACTAAATCCTTGACAATAGTTATAGTAAGTGAAAGTATTAAACCTAATTTTATTTTCAGTAGTCTTGTATAGCCCAGAGACCCACTAAACTACAGCAATACTCTTTCATGTAATGCTTCTCAGATTCTTCCTAAGTTTTATTTAAGTGGGTCACAACAGGGGAAATTAAAAGCTTATCTCTATGCATAAAATAGTAATAAAAATTGAATGAAGTATTACTGGAAAGTGTCAGACATCTCCAGTTTAAATAAACGTAATCAATCACGTCAGCATGACATTTTCTTCACCACATAGGCAGCAATACGTTGTTCTTAATTACATCCAGATTTGTAACATAGGAAAATTAATGACTAAGGGATTAGAGTTGCTATTTAATGCTCAGAAAGTCTTATTAGGATAAAGAGTTTAAGATCTTTTTGTTTTCATATGGGTTGAGATTTATTGTGGTCTTGTGCCAGTGTGTCTTATACTTGCATTACAATGTTCATCCATTTTCAGTGCAATGCTAAAATAAAACATACATTGTTTTGTGGGCTTTTAACAGTTAAGAACTGAAACATAACAAGGGTTGATAAATGTATAGCTGTCTGATTATAACTACTATAAAAGGAATATATTCAATATACAATTTTGCAGAAATAAATTTTATTTCTCACTTGCTCTGTGGAGTAACAAACAGTTATGTTAAATAAAAATTATTTTTAAGTAGTCTGTGGTTTAGAGGACGTAAATAATCATAAGTTTTAGGATTGTGCCACTTGTTAGGCACAAGAGGTAGGTAAATTGTTATTAAACCAACAATTTTCTGATAAATTAAGCCTGTTTTCTATTCATGAAATATCCAGAAGCAGACTTTGATTTTGATTGTTTGTAATCATTTGAAAAACATTTTCTTCTCTCTGTGGATTGATTGTTAGGTATTTGCTTTATTTAGAAGCTACTTCTTATTTATAACAAGTGACCAGTTATGGTAAGGCTCACTTTCCTCTGCTTGTGGAAGACAGAAATTTTTTACACTAAAGAGGAGCAAAATTATTACTAATGACAGATAACCCTATTCCTCTCCAAGTCTCCCCTTCATGTCTGAAATATGAAATGAAGAATAGCTATTCTCCAATATGTTTTGAACAAAAACTCACTCACATCTGCACTCCTGATGAAACAAACAAATCAAAGTTCAGGTACAGCTGAATAAAAAATGTTTGGGAACTGACCAGAAGACTTGCAGATAATTATTCCCTATATTTATCTCAGTCTTGCTCTTAACTCCACAGGGCTTATTAATGTTCCCATTGAAGTAATCTGAACTTTCATTTAAGAGAAATCCTTGAAAACAGAGCCTCCATGGGAGTGGCTCATAGCCTGATCAAGTGTCTCCTGGAGATGATGAAAGCTCTGCAGAGACCTTTGGCAAAGGCTGTGTATAGGGGGGTAGCACGTGGCACTTAACTGATCTTGACACAGGCAAAAATAGCTGTTTTGGAATACAGTGCAAAATTCTAATGAAAACTTTGCGGGCCTAGAGCCTGCCTTCAGGTATTTGTTCATGGGTCCTATTGAGTTAGTAGTCTTTGAAATTCTGGCGTTTCTTAATGTGCAAGTCAGACTTTATTAATGGGATAGGCAGATAAGCTCTAGCAGCAAAGACTTGTACAGAAAGTACTGTATGCTTTAGCAACATGAAAAGCTCTAAAACATTTTTAAACCAATGGAGAAAGTAATAAATACAGCTCCACAAAACTTTAGCTGCCTATTCAGTCTGCAAGCAGACGCCTTTCACTCAAACAAGTAATATAGATACAGTGCAAATAAGCTTATACTCAGTACTAGATTCCATGATTGCTAAGAGCTATGCCATAGGCAAAACAGGTAGGATGTGAGGAGGTCATCTTTTGATCTTAGCACTAATCAGAACTGCAGCAATATGATTCTGTCAGCATTAACTATAAGTGTAATTGGAAATGTTACATTGTATTTGTTTGCATTAGGTTGTGTATGGCACAGTACATTGTGAGAATAACAATTGAAAATACCATAAGAGTATAGAGGCACAGCGGATGAACAACTCTGGGAGTTGAAGGCATGAGGCAAAGCTACCAGAAGTCTGGATTAATGCTTATTCTTTGACCAGTGTAATTAAAAAAAAAAAAACCAACCTAATTTATTACTATGTAATTAATGGGAATGATTAGTGTTTTACCTTTACTTGGAAACATCTATTTGAAACCTGTCAGAACAGTGATTATTTCCATTACATGTTTGTACAGATATCTGAAAAAAGACAGGGTCATGCTACTGTAATTTCAAAATTAGAAGACATCCTTTGTTAGAAACACTAAACAGAATCCTTGAAAGGATGCATATTGCACATTATAGTCATAGCTGGCAGAGTAGATTGAGGATGAAATTCCAACTCGGTTGAATTTATTGTCAAAATTCCTGATGATTTCAAGGTGGTCAAGATTTCAGTCTGCATATTTCAGAAGTGTCCTGAAGAACAGCTCAGACTGTTATCACAAAACTAATAGTGGTGTTTATATGTCCTTTCAATGAAGGAAGGCCACAGACACCATCACTTTTATTTGTATTTATGTGATAAAAGTCCATATTGTATAGATGAGTAATTACTATGATTAATCAATTTATCTTTGTTTCTTATACAAATGGTTCTTTTTCTGTGCATGGGAGGGAGTGCAGAAAAATAGAAGTGAAATTAAATAAAATAGAAGTTAAATTAAATAAAAAAGGACATGGTATGACTACAATCATAGAAAAAGCACACTGTAATTTATGAGCAAAGCATCTCTGTGCCAACTTCTGAGCCATTTGTATTGATATTCATGAATAAAGTGGAATTGATATGTCAGTATAACAATCATGTAATATACATGTTCAGGCTCATGCTTATTTTAGAAACAGCCAATAAAAAATAATGGAGTAGTAAAAAAGTATTTCTTCTTGGTTAAAGAATTTTAGAATAAAAATATTTGTAAGTGGATTTGTCTGGTTTTATGGTGTCTAGGGATGTTGGATAAGGTGGAGAGATTTTGTTTAGGAAGAGTTTCCTCTTTGCCAGAAATTATTCTAAAGAGCCAAGCAACAGGCATCTGCCACCAACACATCCAGGAAATCTTATCAATGTTCTTTATTTATTGTATCTATGGCTCTTGTTACACCATGCATAGGTACATAGGCAGAAGTCTGTATTCATGTTCAATAACCACACATTGAATATCCAGACTGTGGCCCTAATTGCATTGTGCATCAGTATACAGTCAAAAATGCAGTGTTCCGTCCCACTTTGGACGCTTTGTGTTGAGGATTGTTGCATGCTGAAACCATGTAGTGTCTACTGGTACTGCAATCACTCAAGTGATTTTGCTTGTAAGCAAAGGAAGATATAACCATAGAACATGAAGCTCCAAACTTCTCTTTCCCCAATTGTTTTTCAGAAGGTACTTAATGTAAAGCAACAAGGCTTTAAATCACTATAATTTTTTAAAATTGCTCACAGAGGTGTCTGAATGACCTCTGAGCAACCCTTTAACTGGTTTTTGAAAATTAAGCAGAAACCAGGTTGGAATTTGAACTACTAGCTATCATCTCATCAGTGTTTAGTATCACTATGATAGCACAGAAAAAGAGAAATAATAGAAAACCAAGAACTGAAAAGAAAAAGAATGCACTGAAACAAGGGAAACATAATTTGTAAGTAGCTTTGTGGATTTTTCTCTCTTCTTTCTGGATCTGTTCACACTCAATAAAGCAAATGGCCTATGAAAGGATCAGCAGTGATTCATACGGCATTGTACATAGCTGGTTTGAGAGTGCTGGATGATGTATTTGCTATTTATGTAGTCAACAGACAGAGTTCTAGGAAGCTTCTAAAGTGGTTAAGAGACAAAGAATGATTTGCCTTTTCACTAATGACAATCAGTGTCTTATGTGGCAGCTTCAGAGCTCAGGCAAATGGACTAATTTCATTTGTTCCTTTCAGAGTCTTAATATTAGGTTGTCTGGAAAGTATAAATTATTCTTATGAAGTAAGACCCTGGAAAAGATAAACTGAAATAAGTATTAAAGTAACTTTTTAAATGTTTCAAATAGGCAAAAAATGAAAGTCTGGAGAGGCTGGCAGTTCAGATGTCAGCACCAAGGGACTGAACAAAAATCCCAGCTCCAAATTCTTTCGAACTTTACAAAAATATGGATCCATATATTAGGATTTGAACCAATCTTCAACCAGCTGCATAATTGCTCAAATAACCAAGACCAGTCTAGAAATGAATGTCTGTTAAAAAAGAAAAAACAACCAAACAAAAAAAGCCAAACAAACACCCCCCCCCCAACTGAAACGACAACAACAAAAACTGAAACCCAAAACATTTATTTATATTGCTTCAGTGAAGTAGAAGTATTTATTTGGTTATGATAGCTGTAAATTTTTAAAATTTGAACTTTCAGTGTTTTTATATGAATTTAAAACTTTCTGGTTTTCAGTGTATCAAATGATACTACAGGTGGTAATTTTTTCCTATGTTGTCTAATTTGCTTTTTTGTAACATGTGAAAGCTAATTCACTGCTTTTAGAGAAAGAGTGACAGGCAGGCAAATTATAGGCTTATTTTTCAAAGATGAAGAAGTTTTGAAAAATTGCACAGTAAGGAAAAAGGAGGAAAAAAGAGATAAGTTTTAATTTTTGGTACTTTCAATGAAACCTTTTGGTCAGACCTAGTCAGATAATTAATCTTTGTTCATAGTGGCTTTTAAGCACTAGAAATAAAGAAATAAAGAAATAAATCACCCTCAAGGTTTTTTATATGTCACTCTTGTTCTGGTATGTGAAATAACCTTCTTTTTGTGTTTCCACATGCTTGTGTTTCTGTCTTCTCAGAGGGGTTTATGAGATGCAGAATGTGTGATAGGTAGTTGGCTGGTAAAAAATAAGAAAGAAAAGGCCTAAACCTTGCTTTACATCTTGAAAACTTAGAAATTTCTCTGTCTCAAAATAGTCCATGCCAAAGCATCAATACTTTACTTTGCAAGTAATATTGTGCTACGGACCTCTTCTGAAATTAAAAAAGTTATCTGAGGAGGATCAGTGTACTTACTGAAGAAAAAAGTTTAGTAACTGAAACATCAAATTGCTTAAGATTCAGGCTCAAATAGATAGTTTCTAAAAAAATAAATAAATTTAGTAAATGATGGAATGTCCTCTTTTCTAAATGAAATGTTTTATTTTGGAAAAGTTGAAAGCATTACGACTTCTGTGAAAGACTTTACAAATCTTTTTGTAGTGGAACTGACTTAAATTTCCCTAAAAGTGACAACTGTGGTAGAGAAAAAAGGGAACAGGGGCTTTTATTATCTTAAACCTCATCAGAAGTTCTTCCCAAGAATAAAAACCCACAACTGTGTAGTCAACCTGAAATTGTTTTTCTTCTAAAAGCCTGCAAGTTTCCTTGCTATTTTAGGGTAGCTGATTTTTCTGTTTGCATGTGTGAAAGATGGCAATTCACCCCTGAAACTGAAAACTCATCATTGTAAAGTTCTCTCCTTTGTGTGCCCTTGCCCTTCATTAGACCACTTGTTTGTTTGTCTGTGGGTCACAGGTGAGTTCCTCAAGAGCATGTGAAACCTTTCAGTGATGTTTTTTCCTTTGAGAAATTAATTATCCCCAAAGCTTCTTGGGATGTTGCCTTGTTCTGTCCAAATGGGAAAACACAGAACATAATCTGACAACTAATTTCCACAGCAAATTATGTGTCTGTTGATCTGCGTTACGTATTGGAAGGACACTGCATGAGATTCTGCCCTTTAGGTGGATTGAACATGTCTTTAATTTATTGGGTTTTTTTCTTTTGCTGCAATTGCTGCAATTCCCTTGCCTAAAATGATGAAATGCTGGTTCCTGGCCAAAAATTTAAAGCGACATATTTATATTTTCCGCTAGGAAAGTTGATATTAGCTCATTAGCATCTTTCACAGCTGAAATAACACAGTGAGCCAATGTGAATCAAATGTTCCCAGGGGGCTAATTTCCTCCCACTGATTGGAGAGTGATGAAAACAAAGAATAAGAGGTCAGCCTGCATCTAATTTCAGAAAGTGCCCTATTGATGGGGAAAACATCTGAGATCAAAAGACCATCATCCAAGCATGATCCATACTGACCTGGTTTGTGATAAACAGTGAAATCAACCGTTATAATAATATTACCGTTCATTATTATAATGCATCTGATGATTTTCCCATATGGCCTTTTTTTTGCACTCTACACAAAATCCATATTTGTATTGTTACACTTCTATTGATAATTGAGTTGATGAACATCTTATTTGTCTGTTCAGTTGCAAAGCAACTGCCAATATCCACCGTCACCAGAGTCACAACTGGTGGGTTACCTGGCTGATAAACACAGAGTGTCTTCACGTTTCAGGTTCCCGAATAGATTTCTTCCTCCTAAAGCCCAGACGCTCTTTACCATACTGCATTTTTGGTACAGTTCCTCAGCTGCTTAAATGCCTCTGAAATCAGAAGAAAAATAAATTGAAATTAAAGACTAAAATTCAGCACAACAGATGCACAAATGAATGTTGAGATGAATATAGCGTGGGCTCAGAAGTTAACTGTCATCACTCCCCATTGCATTTTTGTCTGTTCCATGTGGTGCGCACCTGTGGCTTGCAGACAATGGGTTTGATTGCACTATAGAAAACTGGCAGTCGTTAAAGCGGCTGCTGCCTGTTGTTGTGTCTTTGTTCTCTCCTGTGAGCTCTTTGCATGCTTTTCTCCTGTTTTTGTTTTATTTTATTTTATTTTATTTTATTTTTACGTTACCTCTGTGTGGTCTTTTAATTATTATATTAGTACCCTTTGCTGCTGCTTTTGAGATACTATAAATGTAGTGAAGAAAAAAAAATGTGGTTAAGTTAAGGCCTTGTAGATTGTAGACAAAAGAAAAGAGATATTCAGCAATCTTTGAAGTATACAGAAACAGGACCAGTGTTGTAGTGACTTGAGACCACTAGGTAGTAGAAATGAATTAACTGCAGACTATCCCCTCCTCCCAGATCCTATCATCAAAATTAAGTGAACACCTGCACTAAATAAAACTGAGCTGAACCAGCATGAATATTAAATTCTGAGCTTGATTTACTGCTATGTTACTCCAGTTTTATGCTGGCATAAATTCCCTTTAAAGCAATAGAGTTACATGGTTATGAATTGCGAGTAATGTGGTTGTGAATCAAGTTGTTCAGGTTCTTTCCTGTGATGTCAGGGCTTGTTTTGCTTTGGAGAATCAATACAGGTGGCACTTTATGTCCTTTCTGATAGAACATAGTGCTAGAGATGCACTGAGGACTGTATGATTTGTGAAAAACATGTTTTTTGTGAAATTTTCCATTGCTTTGTTTCACAAGATTTTTCAGTTTTGTAGTGGCTTGTCAGGTCTAGGAGAAGCACAATTTCTCTAACAGCTTATTACCAATGGACTTGCTCAATCCACTTATATCAGAAGACACCATATATGGGACATTTCCCATGGAAAGGCTGGCCTGGTCCTTGTTGGGCACTGTGTCCTTATGCAACCGTTTGTGTACAGTTCTTTTGTAGACCATGCTACAGGAATGCAAAGGAACTTGCATAGAATTCAGTACAAAATTAAAACCATAGAGCATGGAGAGTATATGGAGAAGTATACAGGTAGCTCCCATGTTTTTATTACATTGTCTTTGCAGATCCACCTGGTGCGGTGTGCTCAGTGTGAAGTCCATGTGCAAAATGGACAGCACGATCAGTGATCTGACTTCAGTGATGCTGACTGGTGGAAGCACTGAAGTGTAAACAGGTGCCAGATAGTTCTACTTTGTAAGACTAGAGCAAAATAATTGCCTCTTGCTTGGCTCTTACTCAGCTTGACTAGGCTCCGTGTGCCTGAGAACCCAGGATATTCAGTGGGAGAGAAAAGCCCATCTTGGACTCATCTGGTTTGAGTTTCTAGAGGAGGTTTGGGCTAATTATTTTATAAGAACTATTTTGCCCATCCTAATGATGAATTGTATAATTTCCCAAGTTGTCATATCCAGCCTAGCCACTTGATCTGTGGTACACATCCTATTTTCCTATATTTTCTTCTCTATGATAGAGCTGGTGTTTTTAAGGAAGCAAGTGGTAAAAAATAGGGCTGTGTGAAAGATGCAAGCAGATATAGAAAGAGGCATGCAGCTGCAAGTAAAAATGCTACAAGATAAATAAGCTGAGACCCTAACCTCAGTTCCCTGTCTCTTAGGGCTCAATCTAAGACCTTTTAAAGACTTCCATGGATTTTAGTAGGCATTGGATTAAGCCCTTAATCCTTTATTTTAAACTTGCATTGACTCAGATGCTTGTTTAGTTTTTCAGGAAATCCGTGGTTTTTGTTTTGTTTTTTTGTTTCCCTTCCAGGTGCTGGGTAAATAATTTCATCTTTTCAGGACTATCAAGACTACCTTATCCTCTCATTGAGCCATGCATTGGTGGTTTCTCTATTTATTATGAGTTTCTTGCTGTCCTGGGTAATTTATAACAAGATAATACTTTCTTAGTTCTGGGAAAGTATTTGCAATACCTAGTCAACCAGAAAGAAACCGTCATTTCCTTTTATAGTTCACTTTTCTGCTACAGTTTGCATTCAAAATTTATTTTTTCTGGAAAATTTTCATATATTATACTTTTTAATCATTGAGATAACTGCTCTATTATTAATTCAAAAGTTCTCCAGCGAATTCTTGCTGTACTAGTCTAGGGAAAATTTTACTAAATCATACTGTCAGTAGCATTGAGCTTTCTATTGATATTTCAGATGATAGCAGGCAGAATGTTGTAATAATCAGTCTGCCATGGCTCAGTAATCTTCTATTCAGTATTCCTCTTTTTCACACATACTACTGACTCTATGTTAAGGTCTTCTGTCAGTGTCTGTTGTTGTATGAGACACAATAAATTTGTGGAGTAAAAGATACCTTTCCTATAGATGTTATCCTTCTCCCTACATACCCAAATGTGTCACTTGTTTCAAAGGCCTTGGAGTTCTTACTTTGAAATACAGAGGGTGTCTTTTAGTAAGATATAGGAATAAGGGATTGCAGTTTTCCGTGTGGAAAATGCAGCGTGAGATTGGCAAAAGTAAATTGAAAATTCAGACTGAAAGTGGAAATAGCATCAGCTGAATAGAAAGTGTCAGAAAGTAAAAAAAAATTGATTTGATGACAATTTGTTTTGAATATTTTGAAACAATTAAGATTTTGCTTGAAACAGATTTTGTTTCAAAACTGGGCTTCAAAAAAATCTAAGTGTGTGAAAATAAAATGTTGCTTTCATATTTATTTTATTTCAGTGTGCGTGCATACACACACACACACACAAATTTAAGGTATTCCAAAACTTTTAAGCATTCTTCAGTCTCGCTCTTGAGCTTTTCAGACACTTTCTCTAATAGGAGTGTTCAGTAGGTGGCCCAGGTAGAGCACCCTTAGCTATTCCTGCTATTAATTATTTAAGCTGTAAAAAAAGGGATTAAAGAGGACAAGTATTGCATCCAGACCTGTGCAAAGCAGCAGGCAGAAGTGTGGCAGAGTGACTGACCATGTTGTTCAGCCACAAGATTGTTTATTTTCTAAATACCAACATGTTACCAAAGTGATAAATGTGAGCAGCAAACAATATGAAGACAATCTGTCCTCTAATGAACTAGTTTAATGGGGTACATAAACAACTGACTAAAAATCTAAGCAATGATATGTAGTCCCTGTCCACAAGCTCTTACTAGTCAGTTAGCCAGATATCTTGGGAGCTGTAGAGACTGCACAGTTTCAAAGAGAGCTTTTATTTGTTCTGGGTGTCCACCAGTTCTTTGTTCTGGTTGCCTTCTATATGTTTTCTTTATTTGAGGCTGGTAGCTCTTCCATTTACTTCAGCACTTGCTTCTCATCCTCTGGCTGTTACAGTCCTTGCTTTAGTCCTCTTAAAGGAGCCTTAAGTTAGGCAGTGGCAGCTACTCAGCTCATTGTTGGGATTGTTTTGGGATCAGTGATAGGTTGCTTATATTCCCTGTTGTCTATACAGCTATGGGTTTCTTGTCAGGCAGTTCAGCCTCCATCTTCCAGTCTCTTAGACTCTTATGGCTATACTAGGGAGGCACAAAGGGAAGAGGATCTCCATATCCAAGCTGGGAACTGTAGCAGGAAAGCGTGTACATGTGTGCCCAGATCACTCATTAAATTTCCACATTCATGCCAGTACAGGATGATTCTGAGTTTGTGTCCAGATATTTTGTTCGTCTGTGAGAACTGGGCTTGGAAGTAGTATTGGATTGTATGGTTTTATAATTTTAATAGCCAAGCAAAGGGTACAGAGTATAACACTCACATAACCAAACTTCTGTTCTTGCCAAAATCAGTGTTTGTCCGAGTGCGGAATAGTAGGAAATAGTTATAGAGTTCCTTTATGCATTAACAGAAGTATAATTGAGGTCATCTGTGTATCAGCAGTATTCTTTCATCTTGTGAATAATTACCTAAAAGTGAATTTGAAATGACCTAATTCTTTAACAAATACTTACTTTTCACATAGGCAGTTCTGTGCACTGGTCTGGAGTGGAAGTTTATCCTGGTTTGGTACTCATGGGCTAGCTGCTGATAGGGACTGCAGCAATCTGCCACAAAGATGGGCATTTGTGCTTGAAATGTTACCCAAAATCAAGGTATGATCAAGCTTAGAGCAGTGGCTGAAAGTTGGAAAGGTGCCAACAGGTGGAATTTTAATTGAGAAGTTGTAGCAGAGCAGCTTTTGTTGCTACTCTTCATATGCTATCTTTCTTGTCTGTAAATAAAGGGCCTTACTCCTTGGAGCTGTCAATTCTGAACATTTTCTAAGCACCAGTTTACACATAAACATTTTTTTTCTCCTAAAGAAAGAGAAGTAGTGAACATAATGGGAATGTCATCGTTGTATAGGAAGTATTTAGCATTTTAATTTCAACAATGCTGATTTAATGAAAATTAGCTCATGCTGCTGGGAACTTTTTAAGAGTCCCTCCTTCTTGACTGCAGGTGGGTTTTAACTTGCTAGTCTCAAAGCAGACACTAATATAGACTGTCAATTTCTAGTTAAAAGGAAATTGTTATCATCCCCCTTGATACTTGCTGCCTGACAACTGAACTTCTTCCTCAAAGAGGTTAGATATACATTACTAAGCATTAAATACCCCAATGACACATCACAATGGTTTACAAAAAATAGTAAAGAGAGGGAAAGGCATAACCTACAATACATTGAAAATTACTTCTCTCTATTAATTTAGTGTTCTGAATTTCAACCAATTTTCTGAAGCTTAAATTCACCCTACAGACTAAAAACCATCCTACCTACAGTTAAGTGAATGGGAGCTGCCCCTCACTTCCATTTTGGAAGGACTGGGTTGTAGTTTAGTGGCAGTGCACTCTACAGGTGATTTTTGCCTTGGAGAGCAGTACAAGACTTCCTTCTGCCATTTAATTTCACCAGATGTGCTATGCCAGGCATTAGAGGCTGAGCAGATGAGCTGGAATGCTCTTTGCCTGCTGGCTGCTGCACATCTGACATACAAGGCTTCTCTCTCTTGGGCTGGCAATGCAGGTTGCAGGGGAGCAAACCAGCCAGTGGAAGGAATAGCTGATGATGCAGCTGGTGTGATGCCGACCCAGCAATCATTAAGAATACTCTGGGAGAGTTGCAGGCAGAGTGCTAGCAGGAAGACTTTTACTTGCTGCTACTCTCGTACTGCCCAGCTATCTTGGATGAATTGATGTTGCTCTTAGGTCAAATTTAAGAATCCTGGCTTCTCAAGCTGTAAGTGGGCAAAAAAGGCTTCACCTTACCAGAGGATGTACTGGAGGTGAATTACTTCTTTGTGGCTTCTTTTTCAAAACTAAAGATGAGAGGGTAAATTCATTTGCAGTTTAACCTTGGTGACAGTATACTACAATTGAACTTGGTTGTGTGGCTTACAGTAGATTCTCAGAAGCATGCAACTGTAAGACATAGTCACTGTGAAAGAGGTACGTGCATATGGACAAATCTTACACATGGACTTGCATGAGCAAATTAGATTTGCAGGCTTTACATGATTTTTAAAAAGTCAGTGGCAAGTATATTTTATAAGGTATATATAGACATGAGGCTTTCCTATGGTGTATATCAAATACCAAAACTAAAGTCTCCATGAGTCATCTGTAGCTACTCTAGAAAAGACGCATCACTTTTGATAATAAGACAGTCTTTTTCAAGCAGTGTTTATGTATTCTATATTTGTTTAAATAGGCTAACAGCTTCCAGAAACCCATAGCAAATTGGAGGCAATGGCAAAGATTTCTGGATCTGTAGTAGGTTCCTTCGTTCACCCATGGCAGTGAAGGCTTACAGCTGTGATTATCCTCTGCTCAAAGAATGAAGAGCTAGTTCAGAGATTCTATGAACATCAGAAACGTCATGATTGGACCTTAAGCTGTTCCCTGTCCCCTTCCCATTGCTGTAGTTGATAAGAAAAAAGAGGAAAGCCCCATTGCTATAGTGTTTCTACCTAAGCACTAGAAAGATTGACATTTGTCCCCAGAATGCCAGACACAGTTGCTTTTCCAAACACAAGTGATGGTTTCATTGAGTCTCATCCATTCAGATTATAACTGATAACCCACAATCAAATTCAGGCTGGCAGTGCAAAACAGACCAAATACCAGGCTACTTCTGACAGGGAAAGGGAAAAAAACTGGAGGAAACATGTCTGTTAAATGTGTTCTTCAGTGAGACTGCTGCATGTTTTTGATACATTGTTTAAATGTCTCCTTGACAGTGAAAGAAAGTAGAAGTTAGAAAGCAGTGATTTCTTGACACTTGAAGGGCTTTTAAAGATATATTAAGAATTTTACCAGAATTAAATCTCATAGCTGATCAATGACATGCAGCTGTAAGAAGGTATATTGGAAGACACTAAAGGGGCTGTTTAGTCCAAACAGAAACATTGGTTTATTTGTAAAATCTGTAACATGAACATGCACTTTTATGGATAAAATATTTTTAAATAGTTGAAGTCTGGAACAAATCTTTCTCTAAATTGTCAGATTACAATTTTCTAGTGATGGAGAGCTGTCAGTAGTGTATAGGAGCACTATGTGTTCCAGGGAGTGATTAGATTTACATCATTAAACATTTGGTGTAATTGACATAGAACGTAGACACAGGATAAATGTCTTCTGCTCTAAAAATAAGTATCTTAGTTTCTCACAAATGTTTATTGAAACTGATACTTCTAATGAAAAAATGACTGAATGGATTTTTTAAAAACATTTTAAACATTTTTCCATAGATGAGAAAAAGAAACTTTTCCATGAAGGCAGGATCTACTATGCCAAAGTCAGTTTGAGTATAAATATTAATCAGCCCTTGAATAAATGGGTGCATGATGGAAACACCTGTTTGGCTGTAACTAATTACAGTGGTACAGTTGGGTGCTTACATTTTAATCACAAAATGCCCTCACAGGAGTAAAACCATGAACAGTAAGGAGTTTGCAGAAGTGAGCAAAGGAGTGGTGTTCAGTTAGAGAATTTAGAAATCCAGTGATTCACTGACAGTCGACGGCTACCTTCTGTGACAAAAGAGCCAGAGAAACAATTCTGAAGCCTTAACCATGCTAATATGAACACAGAAAGAATCATCCCTGGTAGACTGTCTGTCACATTCACTAGGCAACTGTGCAGGGAGTCTGGGCTGAGTTCTTCATATGTCAAACAAAGGACAAAACTCTTGTGATATTTTTGATCAAGTTCTCCTTACATTTTCCATCCCACACTATGTCTGAGGAGTCTTTGATGTCAACATGAATTGCTGAGAAGAATGAAAACACACAGGAAAGCTCATCTCATGGGGTAATCTTCTTAGTGAAGTTGAGGTAAAGTCTCAAACCCTGAGTCACAAACCAAGCCCGGACCCCCATTTAGTCCTTTCAGTCCCAACTTGTTCTTTTCTTTGCTGGCAGGAAACTCTCCGCTTTGAGAAGTATACAGTCTCACTGAGATGGTGTACGCAACTAACGTTTCAGTTCTGTTCTATTCTAAATGCATTCCAGGCTGTCCAAAGTATTTTATTTACCTGGAATGCAGTAGGGTGCTTTTTTGCACCCAACCCTTAACATTTTAAAATCAAATGTTGCTTTGTAGTAAAAAAAACCCCAAACCTCAAAAGCTTTCTAGATATTTCAATTCAGGTGTTTTGACATCTTCTGAAACTGTTTCAATTTCTTTGCTCAAAAATTGACTAGAATGGATTTGAGATCCTCATAGTCAAACTAGTTAGGATTGGAGACATGGCTAAAGTTAGGCATGTGTGCTGCATGGGATAAAACTGAAGCGTACACCTCCTGCTTTCCTGAGCTGTCTATTCCTGTTCCCCCAGGCAGAACATCCACTGAAGTGAACTGGAGAAATGTCACATACGTTAAGGCAGTAGGTTGCAATCTGCAGACGGCAGTGCCTTGGTTTGACATAGCTGGAAAAAATGTTGCTCTCAGCCTTGGAAATGTTGGTTTTACCTGACTAACACAGCAGCAAGATTGCAAGATGGGCCTCTGTCGTGGTTTAACCCCAGCCAGCAACTAAGCCCCGCACAGCCGCTCGCTCACTCCCCCCTGGTGGTGGGATGGGGGAGAGAATCAGAAGGGTAAAAGTGAGAAAACTCATGAGTTGAGATGATAGAGACAGTTTAATAAGTAAAGCAAAAGCCATGCATGCAAGCAAAGCAAAACAAGGAATTCTTTCACTACTTCCCATTGGCAGGCAGGTGTTCAGCCATCTCCAGGAAAGCAGGGCTCCATCATGCGTAATGGGTACTTGGGAAGACAAACGCCATCATTCCAAACATCGCCCTCTTCCTTCTTCTTCCCCCAGCTTTATATGCTGAGCGTGATGCCATATTGTCTGGAATGTCCCTTTGGTCAGTTGGGGTCAGCTGTCCCAGCTGTGTCGCCTCCCAGCTTCTTGTGCACCCCCAGCCTGCTCACTGGTGGGTGGGGTGAGAAGCAGAAAAGGCCTTGACTCTGTGTAAGCACTGCTCAGCAGTAACTAGAACATCCCTATGATGTTACCAATGCTGTTTCCATCACAAATCCAGAACATAGCCCTGTACTCACTACTGTGAAGAAAATTAACTATCCCAGCCAAAACCAGCACAGCCTCCATTAGCAAAACTGCTTTCTTTATTTTTATTAAAAAAATTTAAACAAGTGTATGTCAACAATAGGAGACTATTAGAAGGTAAATCAAATAGGGAGAGGAAGCTAGGTTCATTTATAGGGAGCTACAGGTTCATTTCCTACCACTTTGAAAATCTAAGGGGGTGACTTGAGGCAGCTTGCTAATCCAGTCACAGTGGAGATGAGAGAGACATCCTCTGTTGCCTTAGACCTCTAAGTTGTCTGACTTAGACTCCCTATATTGTGAGTGGAAAGAGATAGGCTTCTGATATAGTTCTGTTCTTCTATTAGCAGAATAGTATTGATAGGGATTTTTTTCTCCCATCCTTTGCTAATTATAATGGTAAGCTTTATGATAAATGTTGCTTCCTTGCCCTATGGATTCTTAATGTTTGCTATGAATTTTAGATGATACCATAATACCAGCAATGAAAATGGGTATTGGCTGGTAGAGTTTTTACTGTATTTATACAGTTCTGCAGTGTCAGCTATGATCAGACCAGAAATGTCTCTCAAGATTCTTAGCGTGTCTTCAGCTGGGGATGTTGGTCATACTCAGTTCTGTACTTGGCTGCTGTACATACCATAATCTGCAGAGAGCACAGCAAGAAGAAAACAGCAGTTTTTCTTGCTTAAGACACTAACAAGAGCTGAATCTTGGTATTCATGTGTTATATTCACGTGTTAACTTTTCTCTTTTTTCCCCTCTTACTCAGTTTCAAGGTACAGGTTATTAGGTAATTTAAGATCATATGGAGCCTTTGAATAATTACTTTTAACCTGCCTATTAAGTTAGAATCTAATTTTGTCTAAAATGGCATTTCACAATGTCATAGTACTCCTGGGGGATTCACATTTCGCTGTAATATTTTACATTAATACCTATGTTTTTCATAATTGTTTGCACACTATTATATGCACTTCTGGTGAAAGATCATAATTATATGGACAAATTCTCAATTAACATAATTTTAGTTCAAAGCAGTGTGAACTATACTCACTGTCATCTATGTAAGACCGTTACCCATGAGGTGCTCATACCCCTTACGCATGTAACTGCTATTTAGTGTCACCTGTAGTTTTCTAATATCCTGTAATATTAGAAAGGTCTTGTGGTAGAATAGAATTTAAGGAATATATCCCTCTACTCATGCAAGAAAAAACAGAATGTAATATTATTGGAAGAAGGGACATTAGGAGGTTATATGCTTGTATCAAAGGCATAAATATCTTTAAAACATTCCTCTCAGACTCTTGCTTGGCATTCTCATAAAAACTTCTGCTTTCAGACATTCTGTGGACTCCACAGACAGAGTACTGCACTTCATTGTTATTCAGCATTAGAAAGCTTTCTAAAGTCTAAATATGACGTGCAACATAAATTGATTACTTTTTGTCCTAGTCCCAGCGGATGTGGGAACAGTATTAGCTTCCTGCATGTAATGGGCTCTAATTATATTTGAAGATTACTATCACCTCTCGCTTTAATCTTCTTTTCTCTGGACTAAGTTATACTGTTCTTTCAGTCTTTCTCTGTGACTCATTTTCTAGATCTCCAGTCATCTTTTTAAAGTCTTTCTTTTGTTCCATGTCTTCCTGCAGAAATATGGCAAAACCAACTGTAATATTTACAGGTGAGGTCTTAAAAGAAATCAGCATAATCAGTAGTATTGCGCAAGAGATCAGCAAGATTTTAAAGTGTATAACTAGGAATTTCTAGCAATGCATGCTTAACATTCATGAGAGACTCTGAAGAATGAATCATGCACCTGATGTTAAGGGTTTGTCTAAGAATTTGCACAAGTAGGGTAAAATGCTTCATCTGCTCTGTAATACAAAGTAACCTCTGAAAATGTACTTTGTGTTCAAAAGAAATTATTTTCACTGAAAAAGTAGCCCATTTTTAAGCACAAGGCTATCTTTTCTGAGTTAATCTTTTATATCAAATGAAAGGTATTTAACTTTTGCATCTGTTTCAAATGTGAAAGTAGCATTGTATTCATATTTCAAGAGAGGTGCAATTTGAAGGTGCAAAGTTTCATGAGTCCAAATATGTAAAACTGTTTCTGAGACATTCTGTGCTCTGTGCAGTGTGAATTTTACATTACTTGGTTGCTGTCACTCACTGTTTGTTTGCCCTGTGGAAAATGAGTTTGTGGTGCCAGTTCAATTCCCGGTAGGCAGATCTGTATTTCTGAAACTGTTACTCCAGTTGCTGAGATCTCTGTGAGTAGATGGGCCATGCAAACTGAACGAGTCTGTGGCTCCCAGGAGCAGTACTTCTTGGTAAGTGTAGATATGGATCAGCAGGGGACAGGGAAAAAAAGTAGTTTGTTGGATAAACACATTCTCTCTTCACGAGGACCTGTAATTTGGGAGTGTTCAAATAGAGGAGATTGGTACCAGTACAGCGACACCGTCAGAGTCATATGAATGACTTGAGTGTTACAAAGTGCTTAAGTTCTTTGTGAGGTTGAATTTGTATTGGCAGAAGGATCCATTAATACACATATATTTGTGAAGACTGCTTTTAAGAAGTTATTGTGTGAACCTCTCTGAACAGAAATGGTACATACCATGGTAGCAGCTGATCCTGACCATGGGACCTCATGAAGCAAGACACCATACACAGTGTTGCAAGAAACAGTATCATCTCAAAATGCAAACAGTCTAAACGCCTTGAAGGCTGAAAGGGGAAATTATTTAAATCATAATGAAAGGCTTAATCCGCACAGGGACTTGTATGCTTCTTTGAATGAAACCCTCACCTCAAGTAATGATTAGTAGTAGGATTCATACATGCAAGAAGAGACTGAACATGAAGCTTTAGGGAATGTTAAAAGAGGACCAGTGCTGTACTGCTTGACAACAGAACAAAGCTTGGGTCTAGGCAAGTCAGAAATGGCTACCTCTTCTTAGGTCTCAAACATGATCTTTTTCTAGAGTTAGGTGGATAAAGTCAGCTCTCTCTCATTAAAAAACAAACACCACGCATACCAAGAAGGAAATTTCTTACTCCATTTCAGAAAACTGTCCATTGGTGTGAGTATTCACCTGGAAAGGAATATTAGGCCAGGAACTTGAATCCCAGTCTCCTCCAGTATGGGGGAGTGCCTTAGTTCTGGAGTATTTTGGGGTGGTGTCCTTCAGTATCTTCCTTTGAAACCAAGACTGTGTTATTAATTCAATATCGCCTGGCTTGGGGGGGAGAGGAGTGGGAAGAGAGAGAGGCTGAATCTATTAATTAGAACTGTCAGCTGGATGGCAGGAAACTCATATGTATGTTCCTACTCCTATTTATGTATTTATCTATCTAATGTATTATACATTTATAATGTATGAAATTATGTATAATGGATATATAATTAATGTATACATGCAGCAACATGGGATTCAAAGAAACCCATGCAAAAGCTAATTGCCTGGTGGTTTTGGCATTTTTGTTAGCCTGCAAAAAATACCGGTGTTGCAGTTGCCTGCTTTTCTCTTGGGGCTATAGTGTCTGTGATCTGTAAAAGGCAGCCTGCATGGCATCAGTTGAGAAGCAGCTGATTAATCACAGTGTGACCAGACTCCTTTATGCCAGCTTGCTTTTTAAATCTGTTTGGCTATAGAAGACATTCTAGGGCAGAATGACTTGACAATGTCCTGTCTTGCAATGTGGACACTCCTTGGGCAGTGCTTGGCCTGCTGGGAGATATGTAGCCAGCTGGGCATTATTCCTAAGGGCATCTGAAATGGTCTATGTCAGTTTCCATTATTAGGAGGTGGGATAAAATTGTCTAAATGAGTTCTGAGGTACTTCAGATGTAGCCCTTGAAAACTCTATGAGTTCACTGTTTAGTGAATATGACACTGCTGTTGGGGAAGAGGTTATATTTTTGGAGAGATATGAAATTGTCCACCTCCCAAGAAGTTTTAGTAAGGTATGTGGGCTATTTTTCACAGATGATCCAACAGTTTTTATTAATGTTCCCAATAACCAAAAGGAGACATTGATGCTTCTACACTAAATCACTTCTGAACCCATGACAGTCCTTTTCTAGTTTTGAAACAATATGGCTAAGAACCGGTCATTGCTCACATACCGTCTAATCTTTTCCCATTGGGCAAGAAGAAGAACTATTCTTTATTCCTTTTGAACCTTTTCTAATTCTGCAGGCTTTCACTTGATTTCAGAATGTGTAGATGGCTTTAAAATATTGCAAACTCATGTTCATCTAATCCCAGGACAAACAAGTTTGAAAAATTCATCTGCCTGCACTAATAGAATAGAATCCCAAGAATATAAATGTTGCTGCGCTTCAAAAATAGAATGGGCATGTAACATCTCTAAACTAGGTTAGCTATTCAGTAAAAAACAACCTGTGCAATCTTATAAGCTGTATGAAAATGAGAAATGCTGAATCAAGAAGCAATCTGTGTTCACACATCATGTTGTACTTAATCACATTAGTCTCAAATATGCATTTATGGTTTTTGTATTTAAAGCTGCTGCTGCTGTTTATTTTTCAATTTCTTCATTAATGCCAGATTCATATGGCATTAGGCAATAATTTGCTGAGGTACTGGCATATATTTTATTGCAAAAATGTAATCATGCTTGTCAATTATAAAACTGATTACATTATATGTCCAAGTTACTTTTGCTTCATATCATTTAAAAGAAAAAGAGGGTTTTAAATCTTCCTGCAGCAGAATAGCTTAAAAAAATGTTTAAATTATTCATTAGTCACACTAACATTAATAGCACCCAATGATTGACAAAACTGTGTCCTGTAACAATGTGCAATTGTTCGTTACTAAAAAGGATGCAATTCTGAGACATCTGTCATTTGATAAACAAAACTTGGTGTGTCTTGAATCCACGTTTGCAAGTTTCTGCTCTGTTCCCTGAAACTCTTGCAATGTGATAGAAAGATTTTACTGTGTATGCTGGGAGTGATGCAGTCACTCCAAAGTGAGGATCATTGTCCAGGTGATTCAAATGACTGATGTGCCTGGTACATCATTGTGCATTATGCTGTGTTAGACAGAAAATCCAATTCATAAAATGTTTTAGGATATTTTCAGTTAATTTATTTGAGAAGAAGATTTATCCATTGTTCTTGTGCTTTATGAATCTTACTGTACAAGGCTCACAGAGGTGAACATTGAAACTTTGAGCTTTGTAATGTGAATTATCTGGAGCAGCAAGAGCATTGCTAGTGAAAAACTGGGAATCTTTACTTTGTGAGACTGAATCTCCTGGAAGGCGTTTTCAAGGTTACCCACAAGACACCAGAGTTCTGAGCTCGGGTTTGAATGTTTTTATAGCAGGCATCAGACTATGGCCTTTTTGGTTAGGCAGTGAGTGGGAATAAGGAAAGGGGGAGGTACAGCTAATGGGGGCAGTAAAATTGGAAGGGGAGAAGAAAATACTCCTGGGGGAAGCCAGCAGTAGAGAGTCCCTATTTAAATTGGCTGTCCTTATGCAGTAGATTAGTGGGTAAGCTGCAAGAGAACCTACATATATGTGTATTTCATGTTTTGAATACATTGTTGTGTTTTTTTCACAAAAAGGAAAAGCGGGTTGGGGAGGAGTGAGAGAGAGACTGACTGACCAAGTCAAAGAGCAGGGCAGAGTAACTCAGCTAGAAGGGGCCAGGATCAGCGAGAAATCCAGTGCTCTGAAACTGGAAAGAAAGCTTGCATTGCAGGTGAGACGCATGCCTGGACTCGCAGAGTGCAACACAGACGAAAGATTCACAATGCAGACCAGACAGGTAATATACGTTGAATGTGTCCCAAGCCTTGTATGGCTCTAAATAGTTCTGTAAACAATTGCAGCTTAATTTACAAGGAAAACCCTTTGTTATGAGAGGTCTTGGTCCATGCTGATATGTTACAGACCTAGAAAAGCAGCTAGAAGTGAAGTATGTGTGACCTTTTTAGGGCACAGCTATAGGTAACTTAGAACTTACGAGCTGTATTTTAAATTGCAATTCTATCTCTCGGAAGACAGGCAGGGAAGAATGGAGGAATAACTAACTTAAACTTTCTTGTTGACTTACTGAAGAGAATAGAGTACTTGAAGAAATGAATGTTAATATGTTGATCACAAAACCTGGGTCATTAATTGACTCTGTAGTGCTTCACATGTTATACAGTGCTGTACAAAGTGAAAATTCAGGCACTCTGGTAGGGATTTTGAACTGGAGCTGGGGTAGATCCTGCCGGTTTGAGGAAGTGTCATTGTTTATGGCTGTGGTTTTTGTATTGTAACAAGATGTTCCTTCCCAACATCACATGGGTTTTCTTAGAAATGATGGGCTATACCAGAGGGAAAACACATGAGGTGGCTTATACTGAATGTGTCCCTTTTCTCAGGAGATCAATCCACAAGATAGAGAATAAAAAAGAAAACAAAAAACTTGCAGCTGTACATTTCTTGGTGTGAAAGTTTTGCAGAGAAGCATGTGGCGAGGACTTTTGCTCTGTGACTTGGGTCAGCTGCAGACAAGTAGTTTGGCTACCTCTTCCTGAAGACTGAAAAAGGAAGAGACAGTTATGAGTGAGTGGTTATTATACACATGTTTACACAAGGTGTGGAAATTATATGCTACTTGCAGTCTCATCTTTCGTACTGATAGCTTGCTGCTGGCAAAGCAGATGTTTCTCACAGGGTATTGCTTGGCTGTTTGGAAACAGCTTCTTTCAGAGACATTCCCAAGAGCATATACTTTTCTTGTACACTGGTATCTCTCTCCAGTAGTCCTTGTCACCTTTTTTTAGCTCTGCAGCATAAGTTTCTCTATTTAAAACTATTTTAAATTATTTCTTGACATATCTATAGTAGTAATGTTTAGTAACTGGCAGTATCAGTTTCACTATGACACCAACAAACACTTTATTCTGGAAAAATATTCAGTATATATTAGGAGGTAACTGCTTTTGTGGACCTAAAGCAATAGAAAAATAAGGACATGTCATATCATTATACCAAGACAGTGCTATTAAAATGGGGAAAGTTAAAATTTAAATACAATTTCATGAAACCTATTAAAATCCTTAGGCATTTGGGAAGTAGAGTAGGACAGGATTTATTATTATTATTTAAATGAATAAAAATGTGAAGTTTCTCTGTGTAGTGGGAATTCTAGGTTTTAGCTAGCTTTAACAGGGAGATCTGGATTCTCTTCAAGTTTCATCACTTCTACAACATCCTGTTTAATGTCCTGCTTTCCCTCTGTCTAAGATCAGGATAATATCTCACTGTCTTACTAGCACAGTGAGACATTTACTAGGACAGTGAGATATTTTACTAGGATAGTGAGCAATTAAGTGTGACAAATTAAGTACTCTGCAAGTACTTTGAACTTCTTATGTGGAAGCTCCTATTGAAACATGGGCATTGTTTTTCTGAGCAGGTGGGACAATAGAAAACTAGTTGAATTTTGAAGCTCTTTAGCAAGGGAAACCAGTTCTTAACAACACCTTTACTATCAGCTACCAGTTATAAAACTTGGAACAATAGCCATATTATGGATTTGCTGTAGGACCCTTGACTTTAAGGTGTATCAAGCAATTCCAGCCTTCTGTTCTTGCTGTGTTTATAGTCTCACAAATAATGGCCTCTGTATTGTTTCCCAAAAGTCTATATTAGAACAAAGTGTAATAACATCGGTGCTCAATTCAGAAGGTGGTAAGGCATCAGTGCCTGCAGCATTATTCACAGTATGAACACTATATCTAGTGCTGACTAGATGCTACTATATCACCAAGTGACAGCAAACTTGCTTGACTACAGTTGATCTAAACCAGCTCTGTTCAGCAGAGTCCTACAGGAAAGCACAGAAAATTGTGATTAATGTTAATCCAGTTTTGGTTAATGATGATCTATATAACTAGATGCTGTATCAGTTACTTTTAGGAGATCGAATATTTGTTGTTAAAATTATCTCACCTTTATATAGCTTCAAGTGTTTTGAAGAATTATCAGAAGATGTGGTTACAGAATCTTTTAAAGACATCTTAGCTCATGGGGGAACAGTCAGCTTACTAACTGTTCTTTTTGCATAGGTAACTGACATAATGCAAAGGAGAGACATGCAGTCAAGGATGCAATAAGATCCTTAGCCAAATGTGAAGACTGAGGCCTACTACAGTTAACATAAACACTGTTTTATGATAAGCTGATTCTTGATCTTTCACAGTTTGTCTTTTTGAAGTATCTTAAGGCATGCCCAATTTGCTCCCAATGAAATCAGTAGAGTCTGCTATTGATTTGCATGGGATCAGAGCAGGCACACATTGTAATGGGTGTTTCATTCTGCTTCTGAAAGTAGTTCTTCTAAAGCAAACAGTATATTCTTCTTCCCTATGTGTATGTCCCTGCAGCCCCAAAGCTTCAACAATTATTAGATTTGTGTGTGGAGGAGGAATTGGAGAGTGGGTTAAGCAGAAGTACCTCAGGAAAGTTACTGGTAACTATTGTAAGTTTTTGGCTTTTTTCAGGATACTTCATTCTCGCCGTTAACTGTGAGAACTGTCTGTCCCTTTAGAGCAATGCAATCTGCTTAAAATCACGTCTGATTCCTCCACATCATTCCAGCATCCACCAAAACTTCTTCTGAATCTATATATTTACTTTTTTTTGGCCCATGAACAAGGCTGTACTATTTTCTAAAACATATTTTAGGGTTTAGTTTCCAAGGTGGCAAGAAGATATTTGCTCCTGATTCCTAATTTAGTTCCTCAGTTGAAGGGTGCCTTCAGCTGAGCTGATAAGAAACAAGTATCAGACCGGGTAGAACCCAATCCCTTTCAGCTTTGTTTATTCATTGGGGATAAGGTAGAATCAAATCTAAATGAGACAGACCAAACCAATTCATGACTGAAGTCCATCAAAATGAGTTGAAACCTTGGACCCACAGGACAAGACATGGGATACGCTTTGGCATGGCTGGGGAATGAGGAAGCCGTTAAGGAGAGTTATGAGAAACCATTGGAGGAGCTATAGGAATATTTTCTTTCTTACATAAGTAAGTTAATTGAATGAGGTTGTATAAACCTTTTTTTTCTGTAGAAAAACCAAATACTCTAAAAAATGACGTTTCTAATTTTCTTCAGTAAGAAGCAATTGCTTCTGTGTGTGTGTGTGTCCAAGTAGTCCCAAAGTCTCTATAGACAGCCAAAAGATTTATATTTGAGTGAAAACCACTGCATCACACATAGGAGCTTGCGAAAGTACAGTAAACATCCTTCAAACAAATTCTCATGTGCCCTGACTACAAAGTAAATGAAAAGCAATACACAGGGTTGGAAAGAAACCACATTTCTAGGTTGGTTTCAATAGACTCTTAGTTTTCCCAGTGTATTAGTACTCACTCCGAGTCTGCTGCATCCTGCTTTCTCCCCCACAACACAGCTGAACTGCACTTTGTCTACCACTGTGACATTTTATGGAAAACCAACATATCAAGAAGGTTTATCTTTAAAACATTAAAAATAATAACTCTTGGTACTTGTGTGGGGTCTTGTTAATTTAATCTCTTAAAATGTGGTCAATAGAGACATAAAAATAACAATTTTCTCCCCATGCTAAAGAAGTAGGAAAGAAAGTAGATTAAAGCAGAGTCCAGGGTTAGTTTAAATACCCTGAGCCATACTGTGCCATTGATTTTTGAACAGAAATCCCCATCAAGCTCAATGGGGATTTCTGCTTAAAAATCAATGGTGCAAAATGATACCCTCAGATTAAGATACAAAGATGGAGGATGAGCCTTAATTGGTGCATTCTTGTTGGGATAGGTTTCCCCTATAGAGGGAGTTGCTGCTCTTTTAATTAAACAATAAATAGTAAAACCTGTAGGAATTTTCATGCAAGAGGACTGTTATTCTAACGTTATTGCAAATCTTACCATATATTAGATTTCACTAGTTTCATTAAAACAAACACAGAGACATATTAAATATTCATATTCTTTTTAGATTTTAGGTAATGTGAAGAATCTCTATCAGAAATTAGAGTGTACTGCTCAGGCAGAGGGAGGCATAAGAGTGTAGTACATGCTGTAGTACTCTACACACCTAATAGACTGAGAAACAAACTAGGACTTTTTCTGGGGTGTTTTCTGCAATATGAGTAATTTCATACCCATTAGTTAATATATACCAGATTCTGTAAGAAGAAGCAATTACTAGGCCTCATGTCACAGATGGGCAAATAAAGCAAGGCATCGCTGCATGACTTGCCTGTGTTCTTTCAGGAAGACGGTGGCAGTGGTGGTGGCTGAAAACTGTGTCCCTCTTCTCCGGAGGCAGAGTTACAAAATCTGCTGTCTTCTCCTTGGAGGAATGCATGGCTGTTTTTTAAGAGGGGCATGTTTCATGTAAGGAATAAAGATGGCCACAGAACAAATTTTAGGAAAAGTTGATTGCAACTATTATTGTTAAAAAGTGGATTATATGATGAAAGGCCTTTCTGAAAATTCTACAGTCAAAGGAAAAAGAGGACATGTTTGAAGAAAAAACTTCCTGCAAATGGTTGTCAAGCAATGAGATAAAAGCCAACAGTAGAATTCCAGATAGAATTCTTATGACTTTTGCCTAGTCTTATCTGATTGTGATTAAGGTAGCAGGAAGCAATGGCGCTTTGAATTATTGCTGTAATTCATCTTATTGGTCCATAGGGCAAACAAAAAGTTTGATGACTTTTATTGCCATTACAAAAAGCAGGTTTGGGCATTACTCAAAAAAAGGAGTCTATTATGATATTGTAAAGAAATAAAAGCTCACAGATGTTGAGACAAATTTCAACTCGAGGCTTGTCCTGCTGAAACAGACAGTGTAATCTAAATACTCTTGACTTTAAAAAAAAACCCAAACCATTATTTTCCTGAAAATAAATTAAGACAAATTTGATGGGAATCATGCAGTTGTTATAATCTAGTGACAGACACTTCGAGACATAGCTTCACTGATTCTTGCATAGCCTAGTCAGTTCTGTTCAGGATTTATTTCCATTAGAAATGCCAATCTTTTTCTGTTAAAAGAAAACATTTCACAGAAAAAGGTGGCTTTTTGTCTCTGGCTTCCGCAACTTGAAAGTAAAAATGCAAAACTTTTGTTTCCTGAAAAAAATAGAGGAAAGAAAACAATCTTTGCTTAAAACAAAACAAAAAAGTAGATATAGGCAAAATGAAGGGTTTTTTTCTTTCAGTCTTATCCATACTCTAATAATTCAAAGCATCTGTAGGGTGCACATATTGTTTAATTTATTAATACTAATAAATACATGTCTAAGATACTTTTTTGCTCTGAGGGTATACTGGTGTTTCAAATTAGTAGTTTTGTCTAAGGTATGACTGCACTGCAGGGAGAAGTTTTACTAGTCTTTGGCTGTATGGTTTTGTTTACGCTGTGTCCTATGTTTTGTATAAATTGTTTTTAAGTGGTGATTGAAGAGGAACTCATTCAGTGGGAAAAAATGGCTTCTTAACTATGCTTTTGACATTGGCTCTGATGCATCCCAGTTCAGCCTAAGTGAGGCGGCGATTATTTGGCAGGTCTGCATAGAGCTCAGCAGTGGCTGATGCAGCTGTGCCCGTTTGGCACACAGGTTTTTAATTTTGCAATTGGTAGCTGGCCAATAGCAACCAGTTCTGTATGTTTTCTTGCAAATGGGTGGGGAAGGAGTGACCCATGGTTGCTGTACATGCAAAGAACAAGCAACAATACTAGGGCTGTAGCCATATTCATCCTACTGATGGCCTTCAGAATTATAGTGGGGGAGAAGATATGTAGTCTGGGAATAGGCAGGTGTAAGGGTTGGAATACATGCCTGATTTCTCTTAATTCCTCATGTAAAGGGTTGCAGCGTTTCTTAGGCTTTTAGCATCTAACTGAAGAAACTGCGGGATATGATAGTATGTATGTGGCTTCTTAAAGTGTGTCAGATTTTTCTACGGTCCTTTGAAAAACCAGTTGTTTTCCAGTTTCCTTATGAAATTGCACAAAATTTCAAGAACAGAGGACTTGTGTACTTTAGAAAGTATAGGAGAAGAATCTGAAGAGTGCCAAGGCTATATTGTGATATTATCTAAGCAATGCATTCTAGATTTGGTGTTTAGGACTATGTAAGTCTGTGTTGGAGACTGCTTCTGTCCAGAACAGGCTTCTAGCCATGTGTTATAGCTATTATTGTATTTTTTCTGTTCTTCTGTAGGCAACATATTCTCCGTTTCCTTTTCATCCTCTGAATACAGACATCTTTTCATCTTACTGAATATCTCAGCAGAGCATCATTACTAACAGGAGCATGCACAATGAAAAAGTAAAAAAGTAAAAGATTACTTATGTAAGGGATACTGGGTAGTTGCTTCCTCTCAGATGAGATGTGATGATTTGAAGCATGTGTCTGAGACTGCCTCGCTCCAAATGTGAGGGTAGACAGTCAGCGTGTACCAGAAGAAGGGGCACAACTGTGTTGTGGCACAAAATCTTCATCAAGAAACTTGATGAGTTGTCCATAAGAGGCAAAGAGTCAAAATCTAGGGATCTGGATACTCCATCTGTCAGCTGCAGTTTGTGTGTTAGAGAAAGACATATATCTTTTATGTTTCAAGCATTGAGCACTGATTACTTTTTATTGTTATTTATTGCCATCCTCGAGCATGGATTAATGTTTGAAGGTGCTGCGTCTTTTCTAAACCTTTGTTTCATTGGAAAGAAAAGTTCCTGTAGTGACTTCACTCTGCTTATGTTCCTTTTCTTAGCCTTGCTGATGCTCATAAAAAGACCTGAAGCTGTGAAAATGCTCTTTTTAAAGTTAATTCCATTCTGAGCCATCATGTCTTTTCAGGCTTCTTGGCACTTGAGCCCCAGGTCACAGTGCAGAGATAAAAAATATGTATGTTCATAATTAGCTTATAAATAATGCAGTGTTCTCATTCAGACTTCATCCTTTCAACATGCCCGTGGATTATTGTTCTCTGCGCAGTTTAAATTTCTGAGCACTCTGTGGCCCAATTTTTCTACTATTCAATAGGTTAATTCTCTATTACAACACACTCAAAGCTCAAAGAATGCAGTGGTGGGGAGTCTGGGTAGTCATTATGTTTGGTTTTCATTTGTTTTTCTGTCCAGAATGTAACAGATAAATGATGCGGCGCTTGTCTTCAGCTGTGAGTTTGTATAGGTGGCGTCTGAACTGTTGATGCAGTTAGATTCATGTTTCACTCCTCTCTAATCTCAAAGGTTTTATACTATAGATAGAACTAGATTGAGGCTGTCTGAGGCTGAGATGCACTAATAGGTAGTTTAATAGAATAAAGAGCATGAAAGGGGTGCAGAGTTCACATGAAATATTTGGACATAAAAATCAAAGCACCCTTCTTCCCTGCAGTTTCTTGGTAAACAACCTCCAGTGCCCCTTAAAAAACCTGAAAGGTTAGCCCATTTGAGGGGCAAAGAAAAAAAAAACCAACCCCACAACATTTATTAAAGAGATACCTTTTCTTCGACAGATGTTTGCTACTCAGATTTAACAAACCAGAATATTTTTAACGGCTACTGGCAATTTGCACAGAGAAAGAGAGGGTACATGAGAAAATTTGCCCTAATTACCATTCTGCTTATATTTTTGTTGAATAGGTGCTGCTATTGCTCACTGAACATGGATCATGCTGTCATTTTCAATGGAGATTTCTGTGGCAAAAGGGCAGAGGGTCAGAAAAACTCCTTGATGAAACACCTAGAGTTTTTTATTATGCAGCCTCCCAGAGGCAAAGTGATTAGAGGGAGGGAGGAAAAAAGAAGAATTGTCCTATCAAAAGCAAGAACTTGTAATCTCTCCCTCTGCCTCCACTCCTTAACACCTCCCACATAACGCTGCAGTGGCCTGTTCCCCCTGGAACTCAGTATCACACATACCCAGAAGCCTTTCTATAAATACAGGAGCCTTCCTTGTGCTCTAGTGTATTTACAGAACAGACGACTACCATTGATAGGAGACTGAAAACTAGCAACACTTAAATGCCTTTTCTCTTCCTTTTGTGTAGATAGAAAGGTGTGAGATCTAGTCTAGAATAGGAATACCACTGCAGCCTCAGACCATTACTTAACTTTGAAGAGTTACAGAAAATGAGTGAGGTACTAGAAGACTGGAAAAGAGGAACTGTAAAACATCTCATTAAAATGAAAGGGGGATGACAGGGAAAGGAGCCCATGAGCAATATTCTAGTCCTGTTTTATAAGTGTCTGAAATAGAACAAACGGTGAAAAATTGTTTGGATAAGATAACCATAGAATAGTTACCAAAGAATAGTTCATGGTCAAAATTAAGGAAGTATTGGTTGAAATCCAGTCTCACACTGCCTTAGTTTGGTTTTACTCAGTAAAACATAATGAATAATGATGTAATGAAAGACCTGAGTGATGGAATAGGGAGTGAGTTTATAAGATTTACTGGAAAGAAACAACGGTGTGGAAGGAATAGCTGACATTTTGCAGGGCAAGGCTAAAATTCAGGATTATCTCATTCAGTCGAAGAAAGAATGGTCTGAAAAGACAGGATTAAATTCAACAGGGATAAATGGTGCTGTGTTATCCCATTTACACAGAAGTAATCAGCAATACAAATATAAGAGGAGGAGCCACTGATTTAGAAGGATTTTTTTTTTTACCCCCGGAAAACAGCGATGGGATTTTGACAGTTTATAAACTGCTCAAGAATCAGGGGTCTTGTACTGTTGCAAAAAGATCAAATGCAATTCTGGAATGAAAATAGCATATCTAAACCATGCATTTTACGAGCCTTGAATGAAGAGACTATAGCTATACTATACACATTACAAAACTTCTACTGTTCTCCAGTTTGGGGACAAGAAATTTCAAGAAAGATTTGAACCATCATTTATAGAGGGCCTAAAGGGAAGCAAGATTTGTCTAAAAACATGAAATGTGAAGAAAGATTTAAAAATGTCAGGATTTTTAGGTTGAAGAGGAGTCTGAGGAGGGCATGATTATAATTACGTACATAAAGATTATTGCAAAATGAAAAAGTTTACGTACGACTCTGTGGTGACTCTAATAAGTAAGACTTAAATAACAGCAAGAAAGATTCTTTAGGGAATGCTTTCTAATGCAAAGATAATAATGTATTGTTTGGGGAGTTTTGAAGTTTCAATTGTTGGAGTTCTCTAAGAATGGAATGAGAAAGTGTTTTAGGAATGATAGAAGTATAATTGATCCTGCCTTGGGCAGTGCACCGATCAGTACTGTGCAGTGACCTCTCAAAGCCCCCCGGAGCTCTGTGTTTCTATGGTTTTATGCATAGTACAATGGAAAGAAGTGTTTTAGCCAGAGCAGCTCATCCATTTCTAAAAGATGATTTGCGTTGTTCAGAAAGCATGTACGTGTCCCATATTCCTGCTATCAGAATTACTAGTGAATGGTTCGAGAATTACTAGTGAATGGTTTGTTGCACTGTTCAGCATAATCATCATTGTTTATGATAAAACATTTCATCTCGGAGTTCCTTCGAATTTATTATTATGATGAAAGACTAGTTTGTGGCATAATTCCCAGATTAGACAGCACTCCATAATGGAATTCCTTGAATATGTGAGTGACACTAACGTATTTGCTGTGTTGATGTAAATATTCATAGGGAGATTTTTTTGTATTATCTAGTCTGTGCACTGAGTATATTGTGGTTTTGCAGAGATTTCATAGGGGTAAACAAAGACTGTATGCTCATGCAGTAGTAAGTGACGGTGAATAAGAAATAGCAACCTTCTACATTCTTTGGTTTAATAGAAAATACTTTAAAAAAAAGTTCTCCATTGTTTTAGATGATTCGAGGGCCTTGTTTAAAGTTTATTTAATCTTTTAATTAAGTGACCAACTGCAAACATAAGACAAAAGGTTTCTGTTGTTTCACAGGGATAATTCATTCATTAATAAAATTGACAACATAGATTAAAGTAAATACAAATACTAAGTTGTTCAGTTGTACAGGGAGGCTTTCAAAGCAGAGTGAAATGGAATTCCTAGTTGAGATACGGCCATTATATACTATATGAAACTGCTTCAGATTGCGTCATGGACAGGTTCAGACCTTTCAGTCGTTTGCTTTTTCTGACCAGGAGTTCATTGTGCTTGTATTTGAGTTGAAGTTAAGGCTGTGTGTGCATTCCCAGGAAGTCCACATTTTGGTTTGAAATATCTTATGCAGTGAAAATTAAAGCTTTCCATTGCAGCAGACTCTGATTTAAACCTCTCATCTTTAGACACATCAGATGATCAGGGAGGTTTTAGTGGCATAATGTAGTTAGATTTCTTTTTTTTTTTCTTGCTAATTATGTGATGTGTGTCTTGCTGATTATATGGGGAAATACCACTATTGGTAGACTTGTAGCCTATTTCACATCAGTATAGAGATGGCAATGTGCTCCTTACATGCTCCATAGACCAAAGGTCAAATGTTGAACTCCTCCCAGTTGCATGACTACTTCCCCTGGCTGAGATGGACTGATCATTTCACAGGATGCTTAGTTTAGATAAAGAACAGTGGTATTAGGGAAAAAAACAATAACAAAACACTACTGGTCAGCCTTTGTGAATAGCAAAAGTGCAATAACATTCTGATTCTCTAAGATGATATTTTGCTGTTGAGTTCCTTGTTTTCTTAATTGCACTTTTATATTTCTGAAAGGACTTTCACAGACAGAAACCCCCACAGGAAGTTCATTTTCTTTGGCTATCCTCGAAGGCTCTTTTGTCAATTTATTATCACAATAGCAAGATATGCACATACAGTAAATCAATGTAGGTTACCTTTTTAATAGGAAAGGCATTCTACATTTCTGGCATCAGTCTGTATCTTCTTTCAATTATAATGTCTCTCACTGGGCTAAGCATTTGTCTGGTAGGTGTGTGTATTGGCGACAACTTAATATTCAAAGGTCAAGCTGCACAGATGTGGCTGGTGTGATGGCATCTTTGCTCTTTAATAATCAGATGGGATGTCTGTGATGTCTTGAAGTGCTTCTTCTAGGTGGCAGTGTACCACTGCAGTAGTTAATTGCCTGTTAGCTTCTTGGATCAATGTAAAAGAGAGATGTGAAGATTTTTCCAAAGTCTGGTTTCTTTTTTCCTCCCAACACAGCTCTATTTGAGCACTTTCCTCTGATTTATCCAAGAATAACCTGAGTATGTGAGAGGAAACTTCAATACTCAATTTAGGTAGCTGCCTAGGAGTTTTTTCCCTAGAGGTGGGTGGAGGAAAGGGGGAAATTTTGCCTTCTCTACACCCGAGGCTGATGATTATTCACTACATAGGGTCACTGAGAAGAGGTTCTGTATTTTCTCAGCTGCCCCGAGGTGCCTTGATGCCTTGCCTCCAATGGGGCCAGTGATTCTATATAATTCTTAAGCTTTCTCCCATAGGCAGCTGAATTAGTTACTGAGGTATTCTGCAAATGTTTTGGAGCTAATAGAACCTATATAGGCCTGCTTCCCTGCCCACTCATTACTGCTTTTTTCTTGATTCCTCTCTCCTTTCCCTCAGATATCAAATGGTTCCATGTGCAGCTACAGAGTCTCCATTTGTTTGCAGCTGAGATGAGCATGCTTACCTGCTGGACTTTTAGGACAGGCTTCACTAAACCACCCCGACCTTAATGGCCATTAAGGAGGTTATGTTTTAATGCTCAGCCACATGCTATAGGAATAATTTGTATGGATGCAGATTTCCACCACTATGGGTACAGCATGCAGCTATGCACGTTGTGTAGAGACTATGTCCACTGCTTCTACCTGAGGACATGAATACACCCATTTTAGGTAGATATCCCCTGACATGGTGTCAGAAATCTGGACTAGTGTATATAGGCCATGAAGCTGGCTTGTTTTCTAATGTGCCTCCCTGAGAATCTAAGAACTATGGGATCCTAACACTTTAAGAATTCTCATATCTCTAAGTTCTTTTCTTCTTGATGTGAACTTGAATCTTGAAAAAAAAAAAAAAAAAAAAGGAAAGCAGTAAAAAATGTATCCTGGCCTTCCTCTCTTTAAAGATTTTCTTCTCTCACAGTCACAATTCCCAGAAGGCTGAGAACAACACCACTTCTCACATCAACTTTCACCCTGTTGGGTTTTTTGGCCACAGTCATGTCATAACATCCAGTGTAAATGTTAGCATCGGTTGCTAATTTGGGCATTTATTTCACCAGTTCAACATTACGGGGAAAAAGGTAATCATTGCCTCACAACACATTTTTCATTTTCCCCTCTTCACTAACTGTCAGGATGCTGTGACATACCAAACTACTGGTCAATATTGTAATAACAGTTCTTACTGGGATGCCTTTGAATGTCTTTCCATCCTAAATGACTGTATCTTTCCAAATACCTATGACTCGGGGGAGAAGGAAGAATTTAAAGTGAATGCAGTGTATTTACAAGGATGTGCTCTACTTACAAAAATAAAGTAACTTTTGGTTATCTTATTACAGTGAAACTGATCAAGTACTTTCAGCAAAAGGCTCCAGACACATCAATGTACCTATGTGAAAGCTTTTGAAAAATTAAGGCTGATGTGTTGACAGCTGTAATACCACTAGCTTTTAATCCTTGGTTTCTTTTTTTCATTATTAGGGATTCCAGGACATGGGTAGCAGAAGATTAGGTTTATCCACTAACAATATAAAATCCTGTAATCCCTTGAAAGTTTAAAATCTTCCTTGGACTGGAGAAGGAAACACTTTATCAATATGTACAGCTAGTGGCCTCTTTAAAGGATAAAAAGCACATCTCCTAGCTTGGGGGAAGAAGTATCATGTTATATTGGCCTAAGGAATTTCAGTTTTGATCCTGTGCCTCAATTCATGGAAAAGGCTTGGGTGAAGCTACTATTTTTTTGTTCATTTTTTCTCTCTCCGTCAGGTATTATTTCGATTCAGGGAAATATATGGGTTTTTCCTCACATACTGCTTCCCATCCGTAGCTTTCTAAGAACTTTACAAGGGTCAATAAATACTATGTAACCTTTCTGCCCAGAATTGGCTGGCTGCAATGGAAGCCTCTGGAGGTCCTTACTAAATAACAGCCCACAAAGATATAAGCACCATCCAGAAACCTGGGAAATTTAATTTAATTGTCTCAGTGTTGTCTAAGTGATACTTTCTCACTCACAAGTGATGAGTTAATCAAATGAGCTTAAGCAAAAGAACTTCTTTTAGAGTGCTGGAAACATGAGAACATGTCAGGAAGAGTTGCCACAAGACAAACACCCCACACCCAACAGCTAGTAAGCTGGCAGTCTCTCTTCTCCAGTTACAGCACTCGTGCAGGCTGTGTCTGAGAGGGGTGTTGAGTTTCTGTGACCCTTAAAAGGCTGGTGAGGGAGGTGGGACCAGACCCTGAATCAGCTGAAGCATGGAGGTAGAGCTAACCTGTGTTCCCTCTTAGAGTGGAGCTCAAACCAGCAGGACTGGTGGGTCTCTAGCATGGTGTTTCATGAGAGATATGCTGTAATGAGGTAAAAGAACCTCAGACTGGCTGAGCCAGAGGAAAATAGAAGCTTCTTAAACAGCTTTCCTCCTACCTTTTCTCAGTGAGAGTCCTGTCCTCTGACATTTTGGGGTGATGTCCCACTTTCTATCCTAAGCTGGAAGCCCTTTGATGTCTGCTGTGCTGCAGCAAACTCTCCAAGGACCCCTGCGGGTTGCTAGGGAAAGTATCTTTCTGTTGGTCCCCTCAGTTTTGGCCATGGCTGCTCTTTAAGGTACATTCTTAGCACAGCCTTATTAACTGTATTCTCCCCCCTTCTCCACCTGACCTGCTCTGTGCTCTAAAAGATCTCACAGCAGTCCAACATGCTGAATTTCTCTCTGGGAAGACATACCACATCCTTCCTCGCCCTCTCCTTTCCAAACCAACAGCAATCAGTTGAAGGTGACCAAGCAGCCTTCCTCTCAGTGACCAGCCTAACCTGTTTTTAATAGAGCATGCAATACTGATACACTAAATGGCAAACAACCAAGTAAAAGGCATAGCACACATCGCAGGAGGCCTCTCCAGACTTTTTCTAATCCTGGTATTTCTCATTAGGCACTGCCTCTTCTTGCCTCTCATCAGGTTTCCCATCAGTCCCCACCAGATGAGTTTGCTGTTAGCTGCTCCCCTTCCTGCTGGCTGTGGCCCCTCTTGGCTGCTCCCACCGACTGCAGTCACTGTTGGCTTCCCCCGGCCGCCTGCCCTGCGAGCTGCTTCGGCCGTGCTTCTGCATGGCTCTGTCCATCACTGCTTTTCCACAGCGCTCGTCTGCTGATCCGCCGATCGGGTAGCCCCTGAAGGTAGTTCAGTTCTTGCAGAAAGGTGTAGAGTTATGCAGGAAATGTCCCACTTTCTTGTCACAAAGCAGAGGCTTTCTGGATGGAGTCTTTCTGATAAATCCTGGGGTCTTTGCCGCAGTTTATTTGTCACGAAGTTGCAAGTTGAAGTATTAAATTCAACTGACTCCTTCCCCTGAAGCACATCTGGCACCATTGGGGTTTTATGCTTTGCACAATGTGATTACAAAAGAAATAATTCCTTCAAATTCACGGTTTAGATGTTTCTAACACAAAAGTCTCAAAATATGGTATATAAATAGGTAAGGAAAATGCTTCTGTTAGTACTGTTCTCTTTTGTTTCTGCTAAAGGCCCCAAAATTTCTCCTGTCCACATCCTCCACCCTTTGGATTTGCTTTTCCCGCTAACATCTTTATCCTGCTTTAAGAGAGACAGAAGTAATTTGTCCAATGAACATAGTTAACAGCCAAATACACAAGAGATACCAAATCTTATGACTTTTCAGCATGTCTTTTTAGCTGAAATACTTGGAGGTAGATCTCAGAAGCATTCATCAGTTTAATCCGGATAGTCGAAAAATGTAACTAGCAGCTAGTGCTGCTGGGACCCGACAGCCACACTGTATAAAACAAGAACAGTCAGCCATCAATTGTTTGAGAGCAAAATACATCCCTTTCTGCAGCACAGCACCATACCCCATGTGCCCAACGGTAACAGCCTGCTTATCTGCCTGCTGCTGTTGAAGCGACCTTTATTCTTTATAGAAACCTATTTGTCAGATGAAAGTAGTGAAAGTACTCTGATATCCTAATTTAGATATATTTTGCTATCTGTTTGCTTTATTGAAGTTGTCCCATATGCTTTATAACTAAGAGCTGACCCTATTTATGCAAATGCAGAATGCTAACTGAATTAACTGAAAACTAATGGGGACTTTATTTTTTATGCATTTTTCCAGTGACTGAGAAAACATATATACAGCTTGATTAGTGAAAAACTAGACTTAACAATTATTTTTGTTTTTAAAAAGTGATTTCTTTTTTAAAATATAACTTTATATAACCGTTTATGAGATGGGTTTCCATGTTAAAATGATCAAGCCCAAAAAATAGTTGTACATTTTCTTAGCTTTGCCAATTACTTAGTAGTAAGACAGCCACTGGGGTCAGGAGAGGCCAAGGATGTGTAATCCCCTCCATGGAACAATTCCCCTCTTGATTTCTTATAAAGTTTAAACTGAAATTTTTCAGGAAAGCAAGTCAGTCTTAATGCCTTACTATTACAAACGTGGCTTCTAGAATAGAGGGATTAAAGTATTTACTTCAAACCTAGACTCACAGCAGCAATAAATTTATGTGCACATGAAAACCTAATTCTCCTTATTCTTGCGGATAAGCATATGGTTACTGTGCTAAAACAATGCCTCAGGCCCTGAACTTGCTACTGTGTTGTGCGAGTTCAAAGGCTTTTTCACTGTAACTTTCTGAGGAACTAGGGCTTTGGAGAGAAAAAAAAACCTTAAAAATCCTTTACAACTGGACTCCTACAAATATAGGTGACATATATACTTTTCTGCCTAAGGAGATTCTAAAAGCCTTATAGATTCAGTTGTACTTTTTTGTGTATGTATTTATCATTAAAGGACCAATAGCTACAGACTGAGAGGTCAGAGGAAATTCAATGTCAGCTTACAAAGAAGTGACAGAATTTGTTTCTGGAATCTGGAAGTTTTAATTTGCATCAGTATTCATTATTTGTGTGTGTGTGTGTATAGGTGCATTTATATGTTTTGTTTTTATGTTAGTCAGAGAAAACAATTCTTTTACTGAATTATAACTTAAATGTAAAAGTTTGCTGGTGTCCTAACACAAATTGCTGAATCTGTCCTTAGAATTCAGTCTTTTTTTTTTTTTTCGAAGTCTGAGTAAGTTTTGAGACACTTGGAAATAGGATCTCGATTAATACCTATCGGAGTCAATGGGACTCTCCAATAACTGCAGTGGGCACTGAAACAATTTCATTTGAATGGCTCTCCTTTTCAGCCCATTACTTCTTTTTTCAATTTAGTGAACTAATCTTTCTCAGCTTAGGAAGTGTTACAGTAATAATGAGCCAAGCCTGCAAATGCTTATTTACATATATACTTTCAGACATGTGAACAGTTCTGCTGAGTTCTGAGGGTTGTCTGTATGCATTAACATCAGTACATGAACTTTTATTTTTGAGGGATTGGGACCCTAAATACACAAGTGAATCAGGAGAAAGTTTTTTAGCAACTCCGTTGCTTAGTTTTCTTCTCCGAGATATGGTCCTAATGGTCAGTTCAGAAGAAAATTTCTCAGATAATAACTAGGGAGAAAGGGAAATGACACTGCACATCTAAATCAAGTCGCCCAGTAGAACCATTCCACGAATCCTCTGAATGTATTTGGAGCAAAACTGAAATTTCAGTATGAAGCTCCTGAATCTTTTTCCCTGTAAGGGAAAATCTTTTTCCCTTTAAGTGGCTCTGCCACTTGTATTTTTAAAGCTTTATAATTTTTTGTGGTTCTACCCTATGTGTTTGAAAAGAATAAACCACTAGGTACACTCCATAATTGCCTCAAAATAACACTCTGTAATTTAAAAAATAGAATATCTATAGTTATCACTTCAGTTTTTCTGAATCCTCAAAAATTAGGAGTCATGGTGGGACTGCAACGTATACTTTGTCTTTACTTTTCTGGGTGTGGATACAATACGATTTATTTTTATGTACTGCCCTTCACAGAGAAAATCGTCACCAAAAGAATGGCTTCAGGCTTAGCAGGACTGTGCTACTGAAGACATCTCTAAATATATTGTCCTCTCAAAATCAATCTTTTCTCCAGTTCTGCCTCTGCCAGTCTGGAAATCATTGGGTTGTGCCACTGATTATGACTCTAGAATAAAAACCTTAATAAAAGATGTTGACATTTCTATGGAATAATGATGTCTTTCTCCATCTTTGCCATTGTAAGTGATACTATAAACTATACTGCCAAAAATGTAACCTTGTGTACTGCTTAAAGTTCTGGAAAACTGATATTTCCTTGTTTTCAGCTACAGAGGAAACCCTTGCTTGTTTTCATTACTTAATTTCTTGTTTCTTAACTTGGCATGCATGATATTATTTTGATATAGATAGTGTGTGATATATATGTATATATTACATGCTTACATGCGTATAATTCTTATATATCCAATTTTCTCTGAAAGCTTCATTTCTCCTCTCTAATTTCCTGCAGTTTAAAACTCACATATTTTTCCTGTGCCTGTTTTGGGCAGGGAAAGACTCTTGTTATTTCTTTGCACACTGGTATACTGATGTGCTGGGTGGGCAATAACAACAGCAATCCATCAGGTCTGTAGCGCACAGAATTCTGTGCCAACTGCCAACTTTGCCATGTTCAGAAATCACGAGTCAAGTCCCAGAAAAAAAATTGAATGGTTTTAAATATTATGACACTTCAGAAAAATCATGCATTTGTGGATGTCTTGCATTGCCTGTTTCTTAAATGATGCATTTGTGGATCTCTTGCATTGCCTCTGTTTCTTGTGGTATTCTGTGTCATGTTTTTGTAGCTTCTTCTTGCAACCAAAAGACTTAGCAACATTGTTCCCTCAGTCATTATTAATGATGGTTGAGGTTATGTTATACTGATTCCCAATAGTGGAACTATGATGCAAGCATTGCCTACCTTGAACTGAAAATACTGCGTGCCTTCCCCTCCTGGGGCCTGCCTTGTAATGTCCTATAACTGCTAGCCCCTGTTCAGCCAAGCACACAAGCACATGCTTCATTTCATTGTAGCTCTGCTTAAGTGTTCTCTCATTCCAGTGATTACTGCTACCATTTAAAGACTTGACGGTGTTTTGGTAGCATACACATTTTCTAGGCATTTTCCAAATATAGGTGAAAAGGATATATACGGCCTTCAAGCATTTAAGTCATAAGGCCAAGATTCACAGTTTTCATGTCAAGAAATATTCTTGTCTTAGCTCAGTAGAAAAAAGTCAGATATATTTTTTAAATTATCTTGCCTTTTTGTAGTTTATCCTAAGCAAATGTTTGAGCATCTAAGACATTTCTATTTTTGGTGAGTAACAGTGTCAGTCTTTTTTGCTTCATTTGCTTCTCATGTGAGATTCTTGCCGGGCAAGAGCAAAATATTCAGGTCTCATTTACATTGAAAATTACTCTCTCATGGTTTAGGGGAAAAGATAGAGTTGGTTTTTTGTGACAGGTGTTCTTTTGTTGATGATAGTACATGCAGCTATAAAGTGATGTTCTATAAGGCTTTAATGCTTTCTGTAAGTGCATAGCTAGTCTTTAAAGACTGTAAATGTTAAAGACCTCTTCTCCAAGAGAAAAAAAAATGAGGCTCTGTCTTTGGGGAAGAAAATGACCTGTGATAGCAGAGTACTTTGATTGTGCGAGTTCAAGTCCTTGACAGATTCAATCATATGAGAAATGTAAGAAGCAACTATAGGTGAATTTCATAATTTTTTCAGGCTGAGCATCTAAAAATTCAGATGATTATGTGCTACTTCTTGGCCTGTAAGTCACATAAGAGAAAACTGGTTTCACCTCAGCTACTAATGCAAGAGAATTAGCTTTTCATGTACTTTTTGAAGATATTTCAATGACTGACTTTGGCCAAAATAATTGAATGTTTTCTAAAAGTATTTTTAATCTTGAGCTGTTTCAGATCTCAAGTGATGTTTGGTTTGATGGGCTTAAATTTTGAGTTTGGCACATTTATCTGTTCTTTCAGAATGACAGACATTTACATCATTTTCTTTATTCTTAAAACACCATCCTGCCACTGTAGAATTTTTTTTCTTCAACAGAATTTCCAAAACTGAAAACTCTAGACAACAAACATATGAAAATTTTCAGTGGTAGGAATGCATTCAAGTATCTTTCAGGTGATTTTCCAGACAATCATTACAGCATGCTTCACAGCTTCTGGAGCCCTCGGGGGTGTAGTTTCCTGATTGTCAGACCTAGATACCAAGAACCAGAAAGTGGGAGAGAAGAAGTGCTAAGAAAAGTTGAAGAAGAAGAATCCCAGTGCACAGAGCTCTTCAGGAAGTTCAGAAGCTCTGGAGAACATTGATTGGCGTGTGGATTGATTTTATGAGTGGGAAAGGTTTGATACTGAGTAACAGAGAAAATGTCAGGGACATCTTTGCCAAATGCAAATCCTTTGGGACTGGGAAAACAGGAGAGGAGATAGATCATGAAGCACTATCTTTATTTGTACTTTAAAACTGTGAACTTTTGTCACTACCTATTGATTGTAGTGCTTTAAGTTCCCCTGTTGTGCTGCCATCAGCTGCTCGCATCTTCCTGTATTAAGCTGCTTGTCACATAAATTGTTTGATCTCTTCTTGTACTTTTTTCATAAAAGCTACTATGAACTGGACTGAACATGTGCAGTGATCTTGCCAAGCTGTGTGCAGACGACAAGGCGAACTAGTGACAAGCTCACTTGATTTGGTCCCTGTGCAACACTACAGAAGTTCAGTCTGGAGAAATTTATTGGACCTTAAAATGCTTGAACAGAGGTGATAAGCCGACAGTTGCATCTGGATCCATAAGCTGTAAACAAACAAGTTTTATTGAGTTCATAAAACTATCACCTTTATGTCAGTTGAAGAAATGAAGCTGATATGTATTGCTGAAATTAAGAATGGCTAATGATGATGATGAAAAAATTACAGTCACCCAATGACTAAGGCTTTGTTATGATGTGAACTGCTTTGTCCTAGCACATGAAGGAAAACCTTATACCCCAAACTACAGCCTTTTTTATGACCTTATCTACAACATACTGTTTTTGAAAGAGAAATCATGTTGAAATGGGTCTTATCAGCTACCACCAGGCTCTACCAACTTCCTTCATCTGTGTTTGTTTAAAAAACCAAAACAAAACAGCAAAAACTGAATTGACTCAGAAGCAAAGGGGGCTCCTCTCCTGTAAATCTACTAAAGGGTGGGAGAATGTGCACTTCCGGTGACTTGTAACACTACTCTCTATTTCAACCATAAACATCATGTCCTTACCTGCTGAGCAGCAGGTGTTTTGGACTGTCGGTGCTCTTCTGTGCAGAAGCAAAGGACACGGATGGGGTATGAAATCAGATCGGTCACATGTGCTATGGAACCATGGCATTTGTCTTACTCAACCTAGTACTTAAGGTTTCACTCGATCTGTAATGCCTCTTAAGTTACTGACTAGGTCTGCATCCTTATTCATAGACAACGTGTTAAGGTCACTGCATACTTGGTATTTTCAGGTTTTCTCTGTGTATTATTTGAAACATTTCCGTGCTCTGTTGCTACCTAATGTTTACTAAGAAATTATTAATGATCAACTAGTTATGGCAAACTGTTGGATTTTATGCATTATGTTCTACCCTATCAATATATTTTATGATGTTTGTGTTCTATTACTTCTCTCCAGCTGCTACTATTGAGGAAAGTGATACAGCCACTGCATAAAGCCCTTGGAGGAGCACTGCAAAGTACTTAAGCAGCTGCAAAATGGAGTGGCGCCCACAATGCTCAGGCAGTCTTTCTATACATGGGTAACAAGCATTTAATAGAGAAAGAGTCTTCAGATAAAATTCTAGAATGAACACTGATAGCTAACACATGGTGGTACTAAGGCAATAAAAAGTACCTGGGTGAATCTCAGTGTTGGTTTCCAGTATTTTTATAACAGACTACAAATTGAACATTGTGTGTGAGAGGATTTTACCTGTGGTAAGCGCCTTTTTCCACAACTTGTTCCCATTTTAGTGTCCTGTTTAGAAGGATGAAGTGACATCTTTGTAGGGTCTGATTTCAGGATGGGCCAGGCTAGGCCACTGATACTTACTCTTGTGTCTTGCTGTCTGAGCCTGACTGTTATTCTGAGACCTAACTGTTGACCCTTGAGACACTGATACATGTGTGTCCTGGTTTCGGCTGGGATAGAGTTGATTTCCTTCCTAGTGGCTGGTGTAGTACTGTGTTTTGGGTTTTAGTATGAGAATAATATTGACAACACGCTGATGTTTTGGCTGTTGCTAAGCGGTATTTACACTGGTCAAGGACTTTTTTCAGCTCCCCATGCTCTGCCAGGTGCCCAAGAAGCTGGGAGGGGACACAGCCAGGATTGTTGATCCAAACTGACCAAAGAGCTATTCCATACCATATGGCGTCATGCTCAGTATATAAAGCTGGGGAAGAAGAAGGAAGGGGGGGTACATTCGGAGTGATGGCATTTGTCTTCCCAAGTAACCACTACGCGTGAGGGAGCCCTGCTTTCCTGGAGGTGGCTGAACACCTGCCTGCCCTTGGGAAGTAGTGAATGAATTCCTTGCTTCGCTTTGCTTGCGCACGCAGCTTTTGCTTTCCCTATTAAACTGTCCTTATCTCAACCCATGAGTGTTCTCACTTTTACTCTTCCGATTCTCTTCCCCATCCCACCGCGAGGGTGGGGGGGGAGTGAGTGAGCGGCTGCGTGGTGCTTAGTTGCCGTCTGGGGCTAAACCACGACAATGTGAAACATGTGAAACATGACAGAAGCGGAACATGTCAGAAAGTGAAACATGTCAAACATGTGAAACATGACAGAAGTTCCGTTTTCAGGCTTTAATCTTGGGGAGTTTCCAATGTGTATGCAGACAGAGTTGTAATTCTCAGTTGTTCCAGAGGCCTAACAGATTCTAAGATCATTAACATTATGTTCTTTATAGCACAGGGTTTGACCATAAAATATGTTGGTGTGAGCTTGAAGAGAAATTATGAAGTGAATTCTTCTGAGGGCCTCAAACCTGGTGCTGTTACAGTTGTAAGCAAGGATGCAGGAACTAATTAAAAGGAGAAATTCCAACATCAGTGCAATTTTTCAATAGGATCTGGTAGTTCAGTGGAATTAAAGCTCCATCAAAGTACTTTTTGCTATCATTCTGTTCTAAGGCAGTTTAAATTTTTTTATATATTATATTTTTATTTCTGCTTAATTTTGTTTGCTTGTGAAATGCTTTTAAGTCACATGGCTTTCCGGTGATACTATGCATTGGTAGAAAAATTTGGGTTCCTTGTTGCTCTTTGAAAAATAGGTCATTCCTAGTCATGTTTAGTATTATTATTATTATTTCTCTCCTAAGGATGGAGTCTGATTTTAGATTGTTTTTCATAGAGGGTGAGGATTAGTGCCTCTTTATCAGTGTTGTACATATCCTTGCTCTGTATACTTTATTATAACTGCTAGAAGGTGCTTCTCAAAGACTGAGCTCTGGAGCTGTAAAATCAAGCTTCCAAAAGCTAAGGAAAATTGAAATGTCACTCTCCACACAGAGTTTTAGGAGTTAGGCTAAGCATTTACCTCAACGCAGAGCATCCATTCTGATGCCTAGTTCAGAAACTTTCAAAATCAATTTAAATTCTTTTCTTTATAGGTTTCATATCCTTTCAATCTCATATTTTTTTTTATTATTACTGAATTGCCATGGCCAGAGGAACATTTGTGAAAGACATTGATTTGTTAGCTGCAGTGACTACTGTTCTTCCTTCCTCTGCTGTACCAGGCACCAAATGGGCTGCAGAACTTCACGTTTTGCCAGATGCATTAGGCTGTTGTGCTGTTTTTCAGACAGTTCCTCGTACCCATAGAACTAGCAACACTCTTCAAGGCCAAATTAGATTTATGTGGAATGGTAGCTGAGCTAGCAGCATTATATACCTCTAAATGACTGTGTTAATTAGCAACCAAAACATAAATAGTAGCATCTCTGCAAGGAGAATACTGGCATGCTAACTACATCTGTGGCAAATCAAATTAAGAGAAATCCCATTATCTTGCTTGGGATTCTGTTTTCTACTGACCACATGTTTCAATGTTACTGCAGGCCAGTTACTGCAGAGATATTTCATTACTCTAATATGTTCCCTTAGAACAAAGGATAGAGCCATAAAAACCAAAACCAACCCCTAAGAATGCTACTAAGATAATTATTTATGGTTGAACTAAATAAATGGATTGCCCTTTTTCCTCTCTGTATTGCTCGGGTGAGCTGACAGAGTCACCAAAGCACATGATATGTTCATAATTTTAATGCTGTATCTAAATACCTTTGTTTACATGCTGCTATCATAATAATACCAGTGAGCTCTTTCAAAGACAAATATTTTTATGGTACTTATAACTTTGTCTTGCTCTGGGGCTTGTTTTTAGCAGTTTATGAACATTCTCATAGGAACTAAGTATATTCAGCCATCTACGCATCTCTTATTTTATAATCTTTCATTATATTCTGCAAAGAATATAGAAACTGCTAAATTTTCAGTCCTTTAAGTGAGATAAGAGCCTGAGAGTGAAGGACATGCACACAAATAGAAGCACATGTACAAATTTCTTATGTAAAATAATCCTGGGGTTAGGGGAAACTAAAAGCAAACAGAAACATATATTTATCCTTTTGTACCTTTGCTGAACCAGAATAATTATATTCGGTTTGACAGGCAAGATCTGACAATTAAGTTGCATATTTAGCTAGACTTTAGCACTGACATTTTCCAACAAGGAATAAGAGAATGGTTAGATTTTCAGTATGTAGTATTGCTATTTTAAACATTAAAGATAAGGGTTTCTTTTTTTTAACATTCTAAATGCATTAGAAGCAAAATATCCTCAGAGGGACATAAGCTCAGATATCAAGTACTTCGCCTCACTAAATTTTAATTAGGAAAACCTGAAAATAAATCCTACTGCTTTTTTGCAGCCCCTTCCCCCTTTCGTTAAAGCTTTACCAATGAAAATGAGTCTGATATTTTTATGCAAAACAGCAAGTGGTATAATTAAGAACTCTAGTAAACTAACCATATTATTTCAAATATTCTGTTTGCAAACTGCTGGGGATACCTTATTGCACAGAACTTCCACTGAGTTAATGACATATACTTTAACAATTCCCCTCTGTTCTGATCCAGATTTTAAACTATATTAACATGTCCTATCTTGGCTTTTTACTTCTTTCTCTTTTAATTTGAAGGAGAAAAATTATAATCATTTTAGAAAAGGAATATATTTATACATGAGAAAGCAGACCCTTTCCACCTTCCTGGTATGGGCAGTGTACTGAAGCAGTGTACTAGGTACTCTGTTTTGATTCTGTCATATCAACCCCAGTGTGGAGTCAAAGAGCAATGTCAAAAAAAGCTATCATCATGTTTCTCCTGCCATCATGAGTATTATTATATTTATTTACCTTTATTTAAAGGGAATATTTTGTTTTCACAAAAATACCAGATTGAGAGCACTAAAACCCACAATACCTGAACAAAAACCCCAGACTTTTGGTGCCAGCTTTCAAGTCTCATTCTGAGGGATTCTCTATTAAGAACAAGGTGGTATAATAGCCAGGAGTGTTTGCCAGCTGCTGCTACGCAGCAATCTCTTAGATACTTTTCTCTGCTATGCTGAGTACTGCACAGTACGTGTCATTCAATAGTGTGGTACGTGACACCATTGGAAATGAGCTCTTTTCTTATATTGATTGTCTTTCTTCAGTTCCTATGTCCATTTGATATTTGGCTTTTGCTTAGACTGCTAATGGTAAATAAAAATTGCTGTTACCAACTGTAGTGATTATAGCAATTTGCCATCATCCATTCTAAAAATGAAAAAGTGATCAATACATGCTGCACCTCTCCAACAACAGCTTTTGTCAGTGCAGTAGAATAAGTGTGTTCTGCCCCACCCCATTCATTCTGAAGTGGTGTGTAAAAGTCCCACTCACAGGGCAGTTGTGCATTGTAACCAAGGGGACTACTCTGATGAGAAATATCCAAGCAATGTGCTTTTGTGTCATAGAATTTGGAACCCTTCCTTTGCACGAACAGCAAGGTAAGTTTTGGTTGTGGGCAGTAACCTTATGCTACAGAGAGTAGTTCCCGTAGTTACTTTTCAGCTTTTAGGTGAGTATCCTCTGGTCCTGAAAATTTATCATCATTCAGGTTTGGGCTTTTTGGGTTTTTTTTTTTGTTTTTGTCTTTTTTTTCTTTTTTTTCTCTGTAAAACCTTTATTATTGACACGTTCTCTCAGACTCACCTCATACTGGTGTGGGAATATTCAGAAGTTGTCATCAATGAACACAGGTGCAAAAAGTAGACTTTCTCTGTGAATGGCAGGATGCCCTTTTTCTGCCTTGATTATCTGTTGATCACAGCAACTCTCTGGCAGGCTTCCTCCTTCCATTGTATTTAGAAAAGCTTTTATTACAGGTAGCTTTTGTGCATGCAATAAGTTATTCCCCAAAATCTCTCACCTACTTTAACAATGTTACATTTAACTTGCCAGAATTTAGGCTTTTTTCATATGCATTTACATATGATTTTTACTTTTTTGATGAATGTTCTTTTACTGCTAATAATTCCCCTTACTCAGCTATTAAAATCTGCTAGCTTAATTTGGTAGTCCTTTCAGTCTTTAACGCCTGATATACTTTTACTCTGAGACTCTAATATGATATCTTTAAACAATGTCTGTGCTGTTTGCAAGAATTTTACTTTCAGATGTTCTCATTAATGAGCCTTCTCTCTGTTATATAACTTTTAAAGGGCTGAAGTGTCACTGATACAGATTTTTTTTTTTCTTTTTTCTTTTGGCTTTTCCATCTGCAAGGATGCTAAATACAATGGCATTTAGTTGTCATTACAGAGCTAATTTCCGTAGTTAGCTTGTGACCCATGTTCTTTTCTTGACTGTGGCTAAATCAAAAGCTATTTCTTCAAGACTTGCCCCTAATGGATCAGGTTCTTCCTGTCATTAGTACCCCAGGGCCTCTAGACAGATGACGTCTTCTCTGAACCTTGTTTGCTCTTTATGGAATGTTTGAAAAAATTGGCAAAATCCATGTCTATCCTTTCAAATTTTTGGATGGGATGTTTCAAGAGAACATCTAAGCACAACACGCTTGTACCAGTTGCTTGACTATTATTAATGTCCCAACTGATCTTGCACACTAACCAAGATGTAAGCAACCAGCACCCTGCCCATGACATAGCCACTGCTAGGCCTGAATCACTCACACTTGCAGCAGCCTGTTCCAAGCTGCCCTGAAGCTGGGAAGCACATCTCCTTGCAGAGCCTGTAGAAAACCCTTGCAGAAGGTATAATCTCTGCTTCTGCATAGTCAGGGTTCTGCCTTTGCCATGAGTTCTTGGTGAATGAACGTTCATTGACCATGCGCTCTCCTGGACTGGAGCAGAGGAGGTGTCCTCCTCAAAGTACCAAAGGACTAAGGAGAAGGCAACCAGAAAGGTGAATGTATTTAAAACAGATCTGTAATGCTTGCTGTCGTGGTTTAGCCCCAGCTGGCAACTAAGCACCACGCAGCCGCTCGCTCACTCCCCCCCGGTGGGATGGGGGACAGAATCGGAAGAGCAAAAGTAAGAAAACTCGAGGGTTGAGATAAAGATAGTTTAATAGGGAAAGCAAAATCCGCGCACGCAAGCAAAGCAAAGCAAGGAATTCATTCACTACTTCCCATGGGCAGGCAGGTGTTTGGCCATCTCCAGGAAAGCAGGGCTCCATCACGCGTAATGGCTACTTGGGAAGACAAACGCCATCACTCCTAATGTCCCCCCCTTCCTTCTTCTTCCCCAGCTTTATATACTGAGCATGACGTCATGTGGTATGGAATAGCCCTTTGGCCAGTTTGGATCAACTATCCTGGCTGTGTCCCCTCCCAGCTTCTTGTGCACCTGGCAGAGCATGGGAAGCTGAAAAGTCCTTGACTAGTGCAGCAACAACTAAAACATCTCTGTATTATCAACACTGTTTTCAGCACAAATCCAAAACATAGCCCCATACCAGCCACCAGAAGGAAAATTAACTCTATCTATCTCAGCTGAAACCAGGACACTTGCTTACATCAGATAATGTGCAGTCTTACAAAGCATCTCTGTAAGTACTAAAAATTATATTCAACATGATGTATGTGTATATATGCAGATTCAGAATAATCAGCCAGGTATCTACAGGAAACCCAATTTCCTGAGACCAGCCACGAGTACTTTGTAAGTGGCAGGTGTCATAACCTTTGCGCATCTGAACTATGTAAAGGGTAATTATATTCCACTCCACTGCAACTATGGTTACATTCATGGGACTTTGTGCTTAATGCTGCTCTTTAACTAATGTGTCACTGTAGAGATGAATCATATCAATGCAGAACTGAGATTATTCATGTCAATTACAGTAAGTTATTATACTTGAAAAGTAGAGATAGGAGAGATATTTATTATAAATTATTATGAATATAGTACTTTTTGGTTTGCAAATATTTCAATAAATTTTCTTTACTTTCTGATAGTGCATTTGTAGTTTTTTAATATTTCCTTGCTTGTCTGGACAAGATAATTTTCAGCCTATGGGTTGTGATCAGTAAACATTGACTATTTCTTACTTGCTATTTATCTTTTTTAATGTTATTTTTACAGACCAGTTAGAAGAGTGGAGGTTTCCAACAGTTATTGAATGAAATGTTTTTAACAGGAATTTTTGTGGGTATGGGCAAATTATTATGTGTACCCAGAGTTACTTAATTGTTGTTTAGTATTAATGTTATCAAATCAATTAGACCAAAATCAATGCCTTTAAAATTAACTTTCAAACAGGTTGGTTTGTTGTTTTTTTTTTGCTACACCCTTTAGAAATTTTTGCTGTACATCTTTATGCTGGCTCAGTCTAAAGGAAATGATAGATGACGTAGTCTGATTTCTTAAAGGGCTAAACATTTCCTGCTGGTTTTCTGTGTTTAATATGAGATCTTGTTTCAAAAAGGAAGTTGGATGTGCTTTTACAGATCTGGCTTTATCAATTTGAAGTTGTGCATTATCACCTCTACACTGAGCTGACAACATCATGCAGAACACACTGTGAATTCCCTTGTTAAATTCCTGTAGTAAGGTGCTGGTATTTCCCACTGCCCTTGGAAACTAGATAGATGTGGTCACAAAATGAGGAAGAGGTAGAAAAAATTAGTTCTCCCTTCAAAAAAGCTCTGACTTGGCAGAATTAAGAGGATTAGGCTCCTTGTAGACTTAAGTGCTGCACTTTGGTGCTAAAAGCTTGAGGGGGGATTTCCAAGTTAGAAGCTGCTACTTTTATGTGATTGTGTATTAGCACAGGGCAAGAAAACACATAGACCCCTCCCATCACAGGGAACTATGTGATATTGCTACCTTTATAAATGTGTAAGCTTTGTCTTACCAAAAGCCTAGCAGTAGCATCAGAAAGCTATTTCAGAATCTGACTGCTCAGAAACAATCTTACTATTTCCAGCCTAAAGTTATTGTGGTTGATTTATTCTTACTTCTTGTTGTGCTAATCTTGCCTATACTTAAAAACGTCCTTTTCCCTCCCAGTGTCCAGGCTGTTTTGTTATTTCTAATAAAACAGGTTCTCCACTGCTCAGGTCGTCCTAAAAGCACTTCCCTGCATGCGATCCAGTTTATCTTTCTACTTTAAGGGTGCGCAGAATTGTGTACATTGTTTCCAGCTCAGATCTTGGTGGTGTCATTAACATTAGCTTTAATGCATCTCTACTTAAAATTCTTCTGTTCATACATCTGGTATTATAGTTGCCTTTCCCACGGCCAAGTCAGAATGTAGATAGCGCTTTACTTCATTTTTCTGTTCCTGTGTCCACTGTCATCACCTTCAAAGGATGGAGCACATAGTTTGTCGATTGCTTTGAGATCTTCAGATGAAAGGGATAATGTGAGGAGAGTTTGTATTACAGCAAGACTTAAGAGCAAAGTACTGGTGTTGCTAGAATCTTTTTTCCAAACAATGCAAATCACTTTTCATCTTACTTTCTTTTATTGTAGCAAATGTCTTAAAAAACAAAAACCTACCTGTTTGAGAGTGTATTTTAGTGGCACAATATGGAAAATCAGGAAGGCAAAAGAGCAGCTACCTGCGGCGATAATAACCATGATCAAAAGGAACTATACTTGTAGCTAGGCAGGTGCTATTATTGTGTATCTGTGGCTCTGCTTTCCAGAATCTCTATATATGTTTTTCCTTTAGGAAAGGTTCTCTATTGGTCTTAGCCACCTCATTGATAATTACTAGACATTCTGTTGTGTGATGTGAAATATCAGAGCTCACTCCTGTGATCATGCTGCTACTACATGTTCACTTGGACACTTAAATTACCACAGACTGGATCATGACTACTGTAAGTTTTTCTGTATTAGGGAAACATATATACACAGACATTGAACAAGCAGCACTGTTAGGAGAGATGCAGGGCCTTTGAGCATCTTTACAAGGAGCAGCTAGTTCATGACTCTGTCCATTTATGATAGGGTCTTCTGCCAAAATTCCCCTCTCTGTTTCTATAGCTGATTTGAAAGAGTTATTGTTGGTAAGGTCTTTAAGTGTGCATTGTGAATGAGAACGGGGACCAGGTCCAAGCCATCTAATTTTGTGTTAGTGCTAAAGAGATTAGCCCTCAGGCATGGTGAATCTGTACTTAGTTATCAAACAGCTGCTAGTACTCCAAGTAGCTTGATATCAAACCCTGCATGAGCCATGGCACTTAGGAGAGCAGTAGCTCTCAGGACTTGGAGGTAAACCCTGGTACTTCCGTTGCAGCATTTCTATTAATGCAGCTGCTGAGGGGTCTAAACTGGAACCAAAACCAGACAAGAAACCTCTAATTGGAAGAGACTGCAGTAGCTTTCAGGGTACAAGATTTAGGCTACACTGGAGAACTGGTAAGGTAGAATAATGCTGGTGTACTCTTGACCACACTGCAGCAGTCAAATAATGCTATTTATTTTGTGTGCTGCTTTATGAGGCAGTTGTTCACTAGTTAGTAAGCCTAAAGCCCCACTGTTCTCCCTGGGATTCTAGAGTATGCTAAGGAGCAGTGGATGTTTTTGCTCTTTAAGCATCATCGACAAAACATAGTAGCAGAAGTTACTTCAGGTGGGAGCCCCAAAAGCTTATTTTTCTGGACATGAAGCTATTTCTGTGTATATCCCTTATGGTGTTTCTGAATCACAGAACCTTGTGAGTGCTACAGTTAAGGGATATTTCGTTATTATACATGGCAGTAGTAGTATGCTGTGTTTTGGACAGGAAGATTCCTGTATTTCTTTAGTTTAAAACATCTGCCTTTTTTGTCTGAACACTTTTGTTTGCTAATATATAAGAAATACTTCCTCCCAGTTTTTCCATAGTAGATATTTTTCCTATTCAGATGTATATAACTGCTAAAAATTCAACCAGTTTAACTGTTAGAAAGAACTCTTTCCCAAATGTTAATGAAACTGTTTCTTCTTTGACAAGAAGGTAGTTTTTGCATGGCTGCACCTTGAAGATCATTAGGAAGCTGATGCAGTAAATCAGATTTATTCATTCTGAAGCAGAGACTTTTTGTGTAGGAACATTTATGGACCAACTTAAACGCAGAACTTTCCCTGAGTCTGTGGTTGGTTTTGTTACATTTCTTGCAGGATGGCGGTGACTGTTGCACTGCATGTTATGCTTCCAAACTTAATGGAGTTTGCCCCTCAAATTACTTCATAGGCTAGTGCACTCCACATAAACAAAGAATTGGTTAGAAAGAGCGATGTTTCCCTGTCAGAAAGCTACAATGTCAAACAATATCAAACCTTTCAAGTGTTGCTTTGCAAAGACACACCAGAGAGAATAAGGAGCGTGTAACAAAACTGAACAAGTTGTCAAACTGATACGAATCTTAAGAACTAAAGTTCTTGCCTTAAAAGGGTACATAAAATCCGCAAGATGTTCTTTGCCCTGGTTTTGATTGTTACCTACACAGTCTAATTATGAAGGAACCTGAATTCAGTGGTAACACCACAGCGTGAGGAGAATCAGAATCGTCATTCATCCTATTGCACTGAGGTAACAACTTTGACTTCAGCGTAGTTAGTCCTGCCTCCTGTGGTGCAGGAACATGTTTTTGCAGGATACCTTATGGCCGTAGAGTGTGGAGTTTCTTCTTCCATTGTGCTAGAAACAGACATTCCTGGTGATCTTTCTGAATGATTATAAACTATGCAGTCACTATAATGCAATATCACCATCTGAAATGTCCTGTAAGAGATGCAGGTTGGATGCTATGAAACATTGCAGGTCTATGTATGGAGTAAGCATATGTATAGCCATAACATATTTAATTAGGTGATTTAAATCCCCAATTCTCCCATCTAAGTTTTCATAAATGAATCCACACCTTTTCTATAGTAGATCAAAACTCATTCACTTTGTTTTGATTACACACTTCTCAGTTTAGGAGCAATGAAACAGATTTTTGCAAAGATGAGAAAAGGTTGAATTCAGGGAGTTCCTTCTGATTTCACAGCAGTATTAAACTGGCATATCCCCAAAGGACCAAATTCTGATCTTTGCTGTTGTGGATTTCAACTAGCACACCACCATCAGTTCGCCTGGATTTACTCCTGCCTTTTACTGGTGTGCATGAGAACAGCTGGACCTTTTCTATATTAGATGTAACTCTGTCGCGGTTGTTTGTGCAATTTAAAATGGCTGATGGCTCACCATTCATTTTCTGTATCAGGCAATCCGGGATTCTGTGGCATTCTAGTCACGATATGTAACAGAACCCCAAAGACAGATTATGCAGTCACAACGATGAAAATTGATTACTAAGCACTCAATGAGTCATCTGCCTCAGGAAGTAACTACTTCAATCTATTATTGTCGATGTCCTGATGGGTCAACCAGGACGTGAAAAGGAATTTGCATTAAATTGATTTGAGTGTTTTTTCTAGAAATAACATCACTCAATCAAAGGAAACATTCAGACAGAGCTAGGGAGAACTGGCTGAATTTGATTTGGGAAGGCAGAGCAGCAAGGGATGAGCAGGCTGATTCAGATAAAAATATAAATGGGATTTAGAGCACCATAAATCTCACATTACAGAATGAAGAGTTGGAACAATTCTTAACAATTTCTGCAATGCAGATTGGGCTGCACATTTTGGAAATCCTTTATTTGCTTATTGATCTGTGTGTGCATGTATCTATATACACACATCACAGTTATGTGAATAGTGTGTTTATGCAAATAGTGTGCTTATATATGCATTCACCATAACAAGTTGCCATCAAGTAACATAACAATATGGCCAGTTTCCAGTTATCTTGGATTATTTTGCTGTATTGAGCTCATATGAAAACTGGAGAGTGGAATGTTTCTCTTCAAATATTTTTTTCTTCTCAGAGTTGAAGACTTTCAGAATAAGCAGCCCGCCACTCAATAAAATTCAATAAGCGATGAATCATACTGAAATGTCACTTCCTTCTCATCAGTCTTAGTCTCAAAGCAATTCATCCTCTCTCTCATGCTTGTAGTATGGTGTGGGTGTGCTGGCATCTTAAACTGTAGTGGGTTTCTGCTATCATGTTATTCCCAATAGTTTTGTATGTTCTTCCAAGATTACATCATTTACATTACTTACATCATTTGAGAGTCCAATTAAAATCACATACTTTAAAGAACTCACTCCTTACTGTGTACATGGTTTGTGAATTTTTCCCTTATTGATTTTTATAGTCAGTCTTTATGTCCATTCCAATAAGTTTTACCTGAGTAATGATTTTGTGATTTGGCCTAAGAAATTACAGCAATATCTTTAAAAAAAATGATTAGTAACTGGATTTGTTTCAGTTTTTGGCTTTCTACCATGAGGCATTTAGGAAGCTGTCATAGCTGAGAGTAGATATTATAACTGTTTCAGAGTCAGGCCTCTCAGATATCTCAAGCTGAAACCCCCAAAATTGTGGTGTTCACAATCATTGTCACAGTTGAAACACACTGGCTTTAATAAATGAGGCTTAACTCTGACACAGTGCAAGAGGGAAAAGGACAGAGAAGAATGATTGGAAAGGCACATGCTCATCCACTAGTGAAACTGTACAAGTATCAGGATGTGCAAGCACCAACTCAGTGTGCTGGATACAGGATGAGCAAAATCTCTTAAAGAATCAAGGAAGGACCACAATCACAATTCCCTCTGGCTAATCTATAAATGTTATCTCCTTCTTTAGCAGACTTGGCTTTACCCTGCCTGTTTCAGACAGGCAAAAAGAAAGCAGAAAAACTGCCCTGTAAGGGAGGGAATTAGGGAGCTGCCCTTTATTTCAGGCCAACAGCTCAAAAGACCAAATTATATCACAGTTCTCTTTAGAAACCTGGAGAGCACATAGAGGGTTTTGTTGTGTAAAGGGTTGTACTGTCTGTATATCTTACATAATTAAATATCGAGGTTTTCCTGTCTGACTCATGATGTACATATACTGAATATATAGAAATGCACATTTTATTGAACAAAACCTAAATTACTTTAGCAGTCAGGAGCCTAGGAGGTAGCAAAAAGTGATTGTGCTATTGCCAGATAAACCCTCCAGCCATCATATTCATGATTTCTCTGACCAAAACCAAAACATAACAATTGAAAAATTTGATGCCTTGATGGCATATATTGCTATTGAGTAAGGAAGAAAAAAGAAAGTGTGAACTTAAATATCTTCTCTTGTGTTCTTGCTTTATTTCACTCATCATTTTTTCTGGTGATAGAATAAATATCCTACTTCTCCTCTCCCCCTTTCCAAATACAGATGCTTGTGTTTCTCCTTCAGGCAATTAATTGGTTGATATTGATGAAGATGAAACATTAATAGATTCTTTATATTTTCTCCTGATTTACACGTCTGTGAAATTAAGATTGAATTCCAGGCATGGGCAAATGATGGGGAATCGGAGTTACGTGGTTTTGACAACACTGCGAACATATCCAACAAGTAATTAAATATCTGGGGATAAATGGAAAGTCATTGTCAAGCTGCTTAAAATGAACGATGGGCCACTGATTACTGGGTAGTTCTGAAAAGATCAACATTGCCACTATTAACTGCCATAGGTGCATTACTTCATTTCCCATAAACTACAACATGCTACACGAGGTGAAGTTCCTCTCTCTAATGGTGTATCCAAATAGCCAATTCCGCAATGTCTATTAAATCTAAATAGTAGCCATTGAATGAAGACCCTAGAGAAGGCCTTATAATTTCATTTTGTGATAAGTGTTTTACCAATTTGTAACTGGAGACAGTGTCTGTCTGGCATTGCATTACATATGTTAAAGACAGCCTGTGAGCTTAAGAGCCTAATCACTGTGTTAAGTTAACAGTATAGTAATCACTTTCGAAATCTTCACCTGCATGGAGTAAATTTGGAAAAACATAGGAAGAAGAAATAGTAATTATTTTTTCCTACACTGAGGAGTCCAAAAGTGCATCTGCATTAGTGTTTCAGTTTGGCTCAGAAGAGGAGTCTCCTGATTGTCCCCATTTAGCATGCTTTGGTTTGCAGTGGAGGATGGCCTTGGAGTGAACTCAGATTTCACTCCAATGAAACTGGACTGAAAAAGTGTTCCAGAAACGTACCTAATTCACTCCAACTGCTAGTGAGCATTAAATCCATGGGACCAGACTAAACCTAGTCCAAAGTAAATCTCTGAAACGTGTAGTGCAATGCTGAATCCTGGGAACAGCTGTTTCACTCTACAGAAGCACTTATGTTGGCCTACAGTACCTGCTAATTTAGATATATCATGAGGTTGCACAGAAACTTATGTCCCAGTTCAGCAAAACAATTAAGCACATGTCTAATGTTAACATTTTTGATGTACAGTGGTTGCTGGTTTAGGTTCCTGGCAAGAATCAGAACTTACAGGAACCAAAATGAAAAATGCTTGAATTTTAACAGACAATGACAAGGAGTCAAGACAGACAGTAATCTAAGGCTGAGCACAAGCTCTAAGACGGAACATAGGCATCGATCAGTTCCTATAAATAACATGGGTGAGAGGCCTGAAGTATATTGAATGTAATAAGTACAACTTTTAAATTATATCCCTGCTCTCAAAAAAAATTAAATAAATAAAAAAAGAGAAGGTCAATAAAGCTTCTTAATCCAAGAGGTAACATGATCAAAATGAGTTTCAGGACAGCTAAGTCAGGGCACGACATTACAAGTAGCTTGAGTCTGACAGACTGAAAGGCAAGTAGGTCAAGCAGGAGGGCTGCAATACACGGAAAGGAGAACCCTCGCAGAGGTTTGGACCTGGAATTTCGATTTTCCTGCAAGTATTTCCTGAGTTTAAAAACGCTGTTAATGAAGGTTTAGTTTGGTTTGTGGGAGAATTTGCAGCTACTCAAATACCCTTGTAAAAGCATTGTTTTGCTGCCTTTACCCAAGAGTTCTAATAGACAGCAGGATCCTGTAAGAATTACGTGAGAGAGTAAGGGGACAGTGAAGGGCAGGCAGGCTCTGATAGCCTCCTCAGCTACAGTGATGGAAAATGAGATAACTTCTCAAAGTCAAGGAAGTGCACCTCTACCAGTGTGGTCTATGTGACAAGCAGTTCCAAACTGCCTTACAGTCTTTAAGTGCATGCTGTAAAGATCAGTTACCATCTGAAAACTGCAGTCTGCTCTTGAGTAAGGCCAAAGTTCTGGAACAAGACAAAGGCAGTTAATAGCCTGTCTTTCCCCAAAACCACTGTACTGCACAAACAGATGTAGCAGAATAGAGCCCTTACAGTATTTTGATTTAAATCAGACTCTTGTAACTCATTTACTCCAGAACTCCTTTAAAATTCTGTCCAGCCTGTACTTGTGGGAGCATAACTTAAATCATGCACCCCTGCCTGCACACTGTTATTGTGTCAGGCATGCCAGTTAATGCAACAGACTTTCTTAATGAAGAGCATGAAATTTGCAGAGTAACAAAACTATCATGCAAGAATTGGTACTTCAAAATTATGCTCACTTGTATTTACAAGAATAGAGTTGCCCATGTATAAGTGAAGACTGCTAGCTGAAAATTGGACTGATAAATCATAAGAATTAATATTTTTATTACTATTTTTTTTAAAATAAGTGGTTGGGATAGCAGCTGGCTTCAAAGAAGGCAATTCTTCATTAAAAACGAGCACTAGGGGTTTTTATAGCATATTCTTTCTGGAAAACGTTCTTTCCCAGTTATCTGGACTGAGCCACAACTGAAACCATCCAGAAGAGTCTCATGCAGCATCTCTGCAGTGATCCTGTCCCATTGAAGGATCATAATTCTATTAGCAGATCTATTAGCATCAGAGTTAAAGAAATAGAAAAAAAAGAGAAAATTTGTCACTGCCAAAAGTGTTAGTACTGAACGTCTACAAATTGTGGCACTCAGTATTGATATGAAGAGCTTGGTAAGGTTTGAACACGAAATTATTCAAAGCAAATGAATTTATTGTGCCCTGAGATAAGCAATGTAATTAGAAGAGCATAACCATAACTTTGTAGTGGCTAGAGTATGAGCTGGGATAGGAACACTGATGAATTTTAAATTATGTCATTTGAAGCCAGCAAACAGGGGTATTACTTTACATGGTTTCTGAAATAAAACATGATTTAAATTCTGTCATTGAGTGCACACAGTTGCTGTTTGGTCAAGTTAATAAAATCATCAGCTATCTGATGCCTATAAGTGCATTGCATTTGTAAGCAGAAAAAAAATGGGCTAGAGATATAAATTAGGATGAGACAAACCTTCCTAAATTTGCTTGTCTTCTTGCTTATATAACTATGGCCAACCTTTGTGTAGCCCCGTATACTGTCTGTGATTTACTAGTAGCAGATGCCGAATAAGGACAAGACAAGCATACACAGATGCTTTCCCAGAATATTCTCTTAGTCTCCAGCAACTTGTGTCTCTTGGCCTTCCTGAACCTGAAATGTGTCTTTGACGGACGCTTCTGCTAGTTTTAGTTATCTACAATGAGACTAAAATGAGTTATACTTGGAAAACAGAAATGGTTCCATAGTTGTCACAGCATATAAAGGAGGAAGAAGATCACCATCCAGAAACAAGGCAATCGAGTTAGGGAATTTTTTGGCAATTTTAGCTACAACCTCATTGTCTCTTTCAGAAAATCCATAAGCGACTCTGAAAAAGTGAGCCTGGAATGACTCATAAATAGTCATGTCATAACATCTCTTAAGTTAAGCAGCGGCTTCAGGATTCTTGATTTCCAGATTGCCACTTCCATCAGCAAACTGCACTCACTCCAGAATTGGCTGGAACAAGGAATTGGGGTGAGGTTGCATGGTCATAGAAAAAACCAAAGCAATATGAACTTAAATAACCAAAACAATGAAGCTCAGTTTTCCGTATTTAGTCTGTAGAGACCACTGTTAAGAGAAATAAATACTGTTTCCATAAGGTGAGGAATGCTAAATGAGGCTGACCATATTTGAAAATCTGAATAAAAAGCATTTGAGACACTGTGAGGTAAAAATCAATGACGACAGAGAGGCCACCGTTAAGAGAGCCCTATCAGTTATTCTGTGGCTGTCTACTATCATCCAAAGTGCACACATTGTCCTAAGCACTAGCTAAGTAAAGCTTCTTGGTACCTGTATAAGCATCAGTACCACTGACTCATCAGTCATCTGGAAGCATTGTACCAGGACCTACAGTACAATAGAGATGTCTGTAGAGTAAAATACAGGAGTGAACTAATGTTTTTTAATTTTCCTATTAAGAAAAGCTCAGGAAACCATATCTAATGTACGTTTACAGCTAGCCTGAAATGTAAATGCTTAAAGTCAGCTTAAAGAGAAAGTAAAATTCCTCTTCAGTTTACACTCTTTAATTGTCAGGATTTCTATCCTCGTAGACAAATGTGAATCAATTCCCTTTTTCCAGATCGTATCTCATCTTATAGCATCTAGATTTCCCAAAGGCAAGCGGCAGCTTCCCATAGAGGAAAGCTAGTTCAAGTGGCACTATTTCAGCATTTCCTGATGAAGCAAAGCTGTACAATTTTTTTGAATCATCACAAGCAAAAAAAGACCAGATTATTTCCATGTACTTATTTATGTTGTCTGACTTGCTCTGAGAGCATCCCTGATGGGTTCCCCACAATTAGCCAAGATTCAATTTTTACTGATTCTCTTGAATTATTATTTTAATGGATTTTAAAATTTGTTTTGGTTTGGAAGGAGTCTTTTAAGTATTAATCAATATAAATCATCAAATTTAATGCAACTATATTTATTTACAGTGGTGAAGGGCTTCTCCCACCGTACCTCTGGCAAAGAGGTTATCTTTCAGGACCTGAATGAGCGAAGTATCACTGACAGTTGCAGAAATTACAGGGCTGTGAAGTGTTTTACTGTTTTACATTACTTTTCTGTCAAAGGAAAGAAAAGTGTCTGAAAGAATTCAGGTCCAAAACCAGTAGGCAAAATAAGGAAAGAACATCTGGATAACAGAAGACTCGAGAGAACAAAGCTAATACCCCAACTGCTAATAACTGGCTTGTCAGTGCAACTAAAAACTGTTTTCAGAAAGGACAAATGCTGATGGGAAGACATGATAGGCAATGAAACACACTGTCCAGAAGATTTTAACCGCAAAACCCCCAATGTCTTTCAACTGTACAGGCTAAACTTTACTGAGAAGTCTTTGACTGTACATATTATACTCTTCAGGATAGTGATGTCTATTAAAGTAGGTTGGAAAGTGTCTGAAAATGAGCTGTAACAAGTCTAAATTTTAATTCCTTTACTAACAACAAATAAAGTTTCCCTTGCATAGCTAACGTGTAAATCTGGTGTCTGTAGGAGCCACTGTGGACATTGCTGCACTAAATTTGGATGCAAAGTAAACAAATATGAATCACCTGCCATACCCTCTATTAGGAAATCAGTGTGAATGTTACACATATTTCAGCTTGGTTTTCAGGTGCAATGAGTGAACCTAGTATGTGCAGCTGACACAAGAGCTGACATGAATTGAAAATCTGACACCTGCAGGGATCTGCTTTTTCTTGGCAGGAGGATTTAGGAGCCTAAGAACACAAATGATGCCTCAGACGAAATGCTGGTTTATATTGACCTTTCATTAGGCCACTATCAGATCAAAAAACTGAGGCAAGTTATTATGAAATAGTTTACTCATTACCTCAGTCCCAAATAGCTGAAGTTTTTCTTATCAATTACTATAAGGCTCTTTTACAGACTTACTAAAGTTGTCTGGGCTTTTTGCTATTGTGTACCCAGTGACTCTCATATAGTGTTTTTGAGTTTGGTTTTTTCCTTCCTACCTTAATGCTGAATTATAGGGTTCAATATTATCTTATATGTTCCAGAGGCTAAACGTGCATTGTATCAAGTACTTTATTTTATCCTTTTTATAGATACTGTCTTTCAATTTTCTGTTTCAGTAGCTTACAGTTTTAGAAATTTTTCAGTTCTCTTTCTCCAGGAGGAGGAAGTCTGAAGTTCTAGGCAAGCTGATTTTGAAGTTATGTTCCCTAAAGTATGGGGAGGATTATTGAAAACCTCATTGTTATCTTACAGAATTGTATTTTTTTTAATGAATGACCTGAGGCTGAAAACAAGTAGCAATTGCCAAGTTACATGTAAGCAGACAGTTTAATCTATTGGGGAGGCCATTCCAAATTCAACAGGTCACAGTAATTTGCTATTTATTGTTTCACAGAAAAACTATGAAAAACTTCTTGGAACTACAGAATAGGTCTTCAAGGTCACTTTGTACTTGAGCAAGGAGGATAAAAAATGATAGATATATTATATGTCTTATAAGAGGTAATACAGTAGCGCTTGGTACTGGCTCGATTTAACAGATGTTTTTCCTATTAAAAGCTAGAATATCTGGCTCCAGTAAACATATGGAAATATTTAATCTACTCTTTTCATACAGAATGAAGTCTGTGAGTAGGTCTCTAATGCATTAATTGTATTGTTTCAGAACAATCCAGCACCTTTTTGGGAATACAGAAATTCTAGTAAATAAACAAATAACACAGGAATAATAGTATTAAGTGCCATGATAGTAATGGAAGAAAAGGGAATATTCATTTGACCTTTCAGAGAATTTGCTTAAATTGTATTCAGACCTTTCTTACATTAAGTTTTCCCTAACAATTTAATCTTTTTTGCATTAAGTGTCCTCAGAAATGTCTGCATTTTCCAGGTCCCTTGTCATGGTTTAACCCCAGCTGGCAACTAAGCCCCACACAGCCACTTGCTTACTCCCTCGCAGTGGGATGGGGAAGAGAATCAGAAGAGTGAAAGTGAGAAAACTCATGGGTTGAGATAAAGACAGTTTAATAAGTAAAGCAAAAGCTGTGCACACAAGCAAAGCATAGCAAGGAATTAATTCACTACTTTCCATCAGCAGGCAGGTGTTCAGCCATCTCCAGGAAAGCAGGGCTCCACCAAGCATAAGTGTTACTTGGGAAGACAAACACCATCACTCTGAATGTCCATCCTTTCCTTCTTCTTCCCCAGCTTTACATACTGAGAATGACGTTATATGGCATGGAAGATCCCTTTGGTCAGTTGGGGTCAGCTGTCCCAGCTGTATGCCCCCAACTTCTTGTGCACCTGGCAGAGCATGGGGAACTGAAAAGTCCTTGATTTAGTATAAGCACTACTTAGCAACAACCAAAACATCTCTGCGTTATCAACACTACCTTCAGCACAAATCCAAAGCACAGCCCCATACTAGCTACTATAAAGAAAATTAACTCTATCCCACCCAAAATCAGCACATTCTCCACCCCTTAAATGTAATATTCTGTTCTGGTAACCATATTTTGAAAGTAATGCTTTGCAAACACAGGTACCGAGTCAGGGAACAGAAAGTATACCAAAGGGCTTGACTAAGCAAAACTGTCCACATGGTAAATACACTCAATCATTTTTTAAGTAAAAGATTAAAATCTTCCACTGATATTCTATAAAAAGAAAAAGAGACAAAGTTTCTTGTATGTTACATTTCTGTGAAATATTCATTCCACTTCAATTATAAATACATTTAACCTGTGACTTTCAGGGCATACAGAGGTCATTGTCTATATAGAAGAGAGCTGTAAGAGTTTTGTAACATAGGAAGAAAAGAGATGTTAATATAACTGTTGAGACTCATGGATACACAAAAGAAGATGCTCCCACCTAGTGAAAAAAAAAAGGAGAATAAAACATAAAGGTTTTTTAACAATATAGGCATCTGCTTGAAAACCATCCTAAAATTGCCTTAATGTGGACTTACTGGCATTCTACTGTGGTCTTATAATTATAATTTAAGGCTTTCTTATATATTGCCTGTCTGCCTTGCAGTTTCTTCGTGAGCAAGGTCCAAAGGAGGCAAGGCTAGTTAAGCAAAATACAATATTGCCAAAGGAAGGGCTGGTATAGTGTAGCTAAACTCAAGGAGTGTTGATGTTCAGTCACCACCCTTAGAATATTGGAGGAGGTGAAAGGGAGGCTTAAGTCATTGTCCTATGCTACTTATCTTAACCACATCAGTAAAAATGGTTTATCTGCTATTTATGAGCTTGCAGGGCTACTTCTTGCAATGATTAATGATGAGCAGCTGATTCCCTTTCCCTTCCAACCACTCATAAAGCATCTGAAGCAGATGAGTGTAAGTTTCTGCAAAGGCATGGCTCAGTAAATGACTTCACAACTTTTGGCCCTTCAGGCTTAGAAATATTGCCTACAAGATTATGATGTAATTGTAATAATTAAATGCTGATATTTAAGAGTTTTTGTTTTTATGGGGCCTATGGCTGTACAGCCAGCCTACTTTCTCTGATTATGCAGGTTCAGAATTTTCAAAATTATATTCTGGCTCTATGGTGTTACCTGTGTTTTACTTTTGAACAGGAGTTTTTGTAGCATTCTCTAGGTGGTTAATGAAAAGTCACTATTACATATGAATATCAAGAGTTCAGAAGCTTGCTGTCAACATCTGTACAGAGGTAACTGATACTGAGAAAATAATATGGATATTATTTTCTCCTGTGATGTTGCTCTTAACATGAATTATTTGGGTATGTTTAATGTACAGGTTTGGATTTGCATAAATTTTGAAGTGATTGGTTTGCACTGGCAAGATGTCAGAGCAAAGTTAGTCTAGGTGTATAAAATAAATGAAAATCCTGTTACGGCTGTACTTCTGCTTAATGATCTTAGTATTAATAGAATAATATAGCAGGTAATGCAACTTAAGTAATTAAATTAGAAAGCAAACTGGTCTTTCCTGGCTGATTTCTTAAATATGCTTTCATCTCCTAGTTCCTTCATCTCAGGTAGTTTACATCTATATAGAGCTTGGAGGGATGCTTTCTGTTTTGGTGAAAAGGGTGCTTTGTTGCAATCAGAAGAGATAGTAGGAAATGGAAACGTACCAATGTAGCTAATCTGTCTCTCAGTAGATTCCTTCATGTAACATATGAGGTTGTCAAATCCCCTGTCATGCTTTGGGCTAAAGCAGTTAATAGTTGAGTCTAGACCTATTAAGGTGATGGGGGGTACACTGGATTTCACAGTGCAGTGGTATGAATGCTGAGGGGAGGGCTGATATTTCCAGAGATGCCTAGAGGATATGTGAAACAAAGAAGATGAATAAAGATATCAATACGTTGTTGTCAAGTCAAAGCCCCTTAGCTTTTGTGTTCATTGAAACTTCACAGAAAAATCTCTTTCTAAAGAAGCTCATGTTAACGTTGTCTAACTTGATAAAGGCAGAGCATCTCCATAATCTGCAGGCTAGAGATTCTATGATAAATAAGTATAGTACCAATGCTGTAGTTCCCATTGATGATACAGCAACCAAAAAGAGGGTATTTATGCAGGTTTGTAAGAGTGCATTGATCACCTCTAGTAACAAGGTAATTTTGCTTTAGCAAAAGTACGAGACAATCACTGCAAGTCAGTTGGCTTTACTATTCACAGTATGGCTCTGATGAAACAAAAATAATTTAAACTTCATCTGCACTCTTACATTTTATTGCATTTTATTGTAGATGTTATTGACTGAGTTTCCAGTAGCCAGTTAAAATTGAAAGAAAATATTTTTAGCTCTAGCATGAGTCAAGGGAGGGAAAAAATAGATGACTGCAAAAACTTGCAAGTGGGTGAGCTATCAGATGTTCCTGAGGTTTTCTCTTCTCTCTTAGCAGTAACAAATATTTTATCAAGCATTAGAATACCTCTTTAGCATGTCCTGGCAAAAAGCTCTCACTTAAATTTCTTTGTTGGAATAGAGGCAGACTAAAGATAATACACAGTGGCAATATTAATATTGTTTGTATGCCACAGATAAAAACAGTCTTCAGTTTATGTTGGTGTATTTATGCATAGAGTAGATAGGGAAAATAGTTTGTCGTCCTCTCCATTTATTTATTCAACAGTTATTGTAAGTACAGAAAATATATATACTTTGATTGAAAATCAATGAATAAATTGCTGAATATTGTTGACAAACCTTTAAAAATATCTATGGCTCCAAGGTTGTTGTCACATTACTTTAAAAATAAAGATTTTTTTTTAATAGATGAGAAATTATCTTATTAAGGTTTTGATGTCTCGTAGGGCTTCGAACCACATTTCAAAATGGAATAAACACTGTGTTATTAAAGGCCTCTGCTGTGGTATTCCTGCTGCAAGAAAAGATTGGTATATACAAATGAAATGTTGGAAAAGCATTGTTGAAAAAGGGATGCCGGAACTGCTTCTGTAATCTGGAATTCACAGAATGTGGCATGTTTCTCCTGAATTATTAGAAAATCTTCACTGTGAGAGAGGGTAATGGCATCTTTCAGGTCTCTCTATATTTTTGTTTCTGCTTTTAATCTAACTCTGTTCTTCCAGAGCCTTTTAATGCCTTTATTTTCTTGTAGGTTATGAAATAACCCTGGGCTACAGTGGTATCGAGGGTGGGATTCATCTGGCCAAAAGTAGCTGTCCAAAATGAGCTAGTTGTCTAGGTTCCCTTTATAGTCAAATGGTGCATTAGGGGCATGGTTTACCTCATTCAGAAGTGGACATCTAAAGTAGATCAGATGAATTGATCCTTTAAAATGTTCAGATATTTCCAAGTTGAGCTGTAAAGAGATCCTGGTCTGATTAGCTTAACTGTAGATGCCTGCATAGGAGATGTCTAATGCTAAGTGAAATGAATCTTACCCCTGCTGGCAAGTGATAACTCTGTTATCTTACTCTATGAAACTCTTAAAATGAAATTCAGCCTAATGTGGATGGTTAGAACAAGCTTTCTAGGGTGTATTGAAGTGCAGGGTTTTATTTCTGGCCTTTTGCTAGAATATGAATTTCACTGCCTCTATCTTTTGGCTGGTGGTTGCTACACCTGGAAAAGGTTAATCCATATAGCTTAAGGTTATATTACCTTTAAGGGCTTATTTTTAAATTTCACAAAGAAATGAGAAATATGGTGCTATATTTATTTAGCAATGCATTCTTGTTATCCAGAAAGGATGAGGTACTCTTCTGTTTCATTTTGTATTCTGTCCTGCACAGATCCACAATTCTAATCTTCTCCATGAAAAATGAGATCTCATATGAAGAAAGTGATTATTTAATTTGTGCTTTTCCTTCATTGTGCTGCCATCCCCTTTAAAATGCTAAAGATTTTTAATGGCATAAATTACTTGATGCGTATTGTATAAGAAGAATAGTAAAAATATCAAGTTGCAGTGGGATTTGGAGTTTTTCAAGAACTGATTATATACAATCCAAAAGTATAGTTGAACAGTCTTCATTAGAATCACTCAGCAGCCTGAACTTAGGCAACAGACTGTGATTCTTAAATGTTTTTCATCAGTTTAGGACTGTTAGTTGTTTTTAGCTCTTTTCTTTTGGCATCCATCTGTTAGTAACGTTCTCCTTCTGGCTAGCCGCAGCAAAGCACCATTATCATTTCATTATATGCTAGGACAGAGGGGAAAATTGAGTCTTTAGTACTTATTTTTAAGGTATCCTTCAAATCCTTGGTGATTCTGGTAGCCCTTGCATCATATGCCAAGGGCATGTGTCTTGAGTACTATAATGCAAGCATTACGGAGGAGGGAGGGGAGGAATTGGAAGTTTTTACATATATAATAATAATAATATAGATAGACACAAATTGTTCAGGAGAAAAGACAAAGGAAGTTTTGCTATGTATATGAAAGTGGAGTTATTAAAAAAAAAAAGGAAATCGAGCCAAGGAAATGAAGCTATCGGGGAGAAATGGATATAATGATTAATTATATAAGGATATTTGGTACACACTGCTCTGATGAGCAGAATGTAGCAAGAGATAGATCCAGAGATTTCCATCAGGTCTCTTAGTATCTTATATTTCTGATGATCAAAAGAAGAGCAAGCCAAGGGTGCTGACAATGCTGTTGTGCAGTAATGTGGGTCATGAGCTACTCGCCTATCTGCTGGAAAGGAATCCAGATGGCCCAATACCTGCTTTAAATGTTTTGCAGACAGTTTTCAGGTTTTCAGGAGTGAAGAAAGAGTTAAAGGGAGGCTCATGGACTGTGCTGTGACAATTATAGGTGAACAGGTGAAAATGCAAAAGTGAAAGGTGGGGTGCGTGACAAAGTTTATGAAATATTGACGTTTCTGATACAGAAGAAGACAGAGAGATAAGAACAAATTAAAAATACTGGACTTAAAGAAGGGATACTTCATATCCTTAGGTTACTCATATGGATACTGTGTCAGAGCAAGAGAAAAGGCATTCAAGAGAATTGGCAGTTTCTGAGAGACTTTCTAGCAAGGCCACAGACACTAGCTATCCTTATGTGAAGGTCAGCTAAATCATGAACTCTTCAAGAACTTAAACCTCAAGAAGGAACTGTATAGAAAGTTGAAAGTAGGTCAAATTGCTAAGAATGACTGTCAAAGAGTAGCAAAAGTATGTGAGGAAAATATGAGAAAGGCTAAGAAGAACCAATCAGCCAGGAGCATAAGATATTAGAAGAAACACTCTGCATGCCAATAACCAAGAAATTGGTTATTTTGCTGCTTAAGAGGGAAGGAGAGATAGTAGCAGACACTGCCCAGAAGGCTGAAATCTACTTTTTGCCTTGGTTTTCACCAAAATGTGTTTTAATCATATGATCAAAGCTAATATGAAAGAAGTCATGATAGATCCTAACATGATCTGTAGGCCTTCTATCTAGTGGACATTTTAAAAATATTTAGGCCTGCAGACGTTTTCTCTAGGGCACTTAGAGGATCAGTTAGAAAATCTTGGAACCATTTATAATTGTGTATGGGAACTTAGAGAGTGTGAATGAGGTTCCAGAAGCCACATGTAAAGCTCTAGAGCAACTGTAATTGAAGAGTAGTTATTAATGGTGTTGTTGAATAGGAATCAGCAGGCCTTCCAGGCAGTCTGCACAGGGTTTGGGGCTACTAGTACGTTTATTAAGTTTGCAGATGACAGCAAGTGAGGATGAGTTTTAAATTTATCACAGGATTGGTTGGCTCCTTAGAATGATGTTAACAAGCTAGAGAAACACTTCAAAACAAACAAACAAAAGGTGTAATGAAATACAGTAAAGTGAAAAGTTCTCCTCTCTGGTAGGGATACTATTTAAGTGCAAGAGTGACAGATCTGTAGAAGAAGATCAGGCCTGTACTGACTGAGCACGAGTCAACAGTGTCGTCAACAGTGTCATATGGTTGTGATAAATGTAAAGCTCATACTGGTATGTATGAACAGGTACCTGTATAAAAGGAAGATTAATGATCTCTTTCACACTATTGATGATGATCGGCTTGGCTGCAGATACGGATGTTTATTCAACCTGCAGAAATTAGTGGTTTCATTTCCCCCCTCGCCATCCTTTCTGTGCTAGACAAGATGATACATAGTAATGATCTTTGGAGAACCTTTTTGCAGCGCTCCCAGTCTTTAAAACTGTGTAAGTACAGATTAGCATCAGTCAGAAAGGAGCATGTTTAGAGTGTGTTTGGGATGCTTGGTATTGGTAACTTAATGTCTCAAAGTTGTTCTTCCTGTCACCTCCTGATACAGCCTTTTCATTAGGTAACAAAAATAATTTTATTTTCAGATTCACTTGTGCTTTTGAGGAGAGACTGTGGAGACAAGAAGAATAAACTTAACTTGCAGGGAAAATTAGGAATTTTAGCCTAATCTTGAAAATAGAGAGCTCTGGAGCTCTTCAGATCTTTCAGCATTTTGGGACTCGCCTATCTCTGGCTGCTGTTTGCTGGATTTCTACAAGGAGGCTTTCAGCAGGTGAATGCTGCCAATTTACACAAGCAGGCAGGGCATCCTTTTGTTTTTGTCAATACGGGTATTGCTGTGCAAAAGCTTCTATTCCTTTCAAAAACAAAACCCAGACTCAGCCCCAAAACTGTCACGTTTCATGTCTGTTTGGTTCTTTAGTCTATTTTCATTACAAAATTCCCCCCAAGATATTCTGTTATCAAAATTAAATTGCATTTGATTGCCAATGGGTTAAATCCTAAGGGAGAAACACCAATTGAAAAGAACCTTGTTAAAACACTGTAATAGCTCTATACCGTATTTTCTGCTGATTTTACCTACAATAAGTCAAATTACTTCTTTTATTGTTGTATCTAGCAAATGTTTTATGTAAAAAATGCTGCCTTTATATTGCTTTTTTAATTTAATTTGTTATTATCTCTTAACCCTTTTAGAGCTCTTGCCTCAGGAAGCATATCTCGCTCACAATTATTTGACTGGCAGAGTGGTAAATGCAAGTGCTTTTCCATTGGAGCAAGACCAAATTACACTTGTACATATTTATTACCCATCTTTTTTTCGGTGGCATAGCTGAAATACAGACAAATAGTGAATAAAAGATGTTTTCTGTAAGAATGTTAGTGAAGACTTCAGAATTAAAATAGCATTCTTGGCAACTGTCTTTTCCAGAAAACTATTTTGAGAATGAGTTCCTGAGTGATAATTAGATATTGAAATGCACCCAGTTTCACATTTCAGTGCTCCTTTCCAATTAGAATGGCATTAGAGTGAAAGTGTAGCTATATAATTGTATGAAGAATAGATCCAATTTTCTCAATGTCACTGCAATATCACCTTTCAGTAGTAACGGCACTGAATGATTACGCATATCATTTAGTAATAGTATTTTATACGTTTCACAGAGATTTTTTTCTTTTTTTTTTTTTACATGGCCATGTGATCAGATTGTAAATGAGCATATAGAGCGGAGGCCATGCTACACACAAATATGTCAGTGTTAATGTTACTACATGCTGAACTGCTGGGAGTAACATGATACTGTGTTTGCTAACATGCAGCATTTGCAGGCAGAGTACATCTTAACTGGCTTTTTAATGATCAAAAAAGCAATTGCAAAAACCTCTTAACCCACAAGTTAAGGAAAAGATCTTCACAATTTCTTTTGGTCTGCTACTGTGTGTAACTACAAAATGAACTCTGATACAGGTTTAGGATTAAATACTCCCATTAGCCTTGCTGGTTAGCAGGCGTTTTGTATGCATCCTTCCTTCTTGGTCTCTATCATTCCATCTCGCTGCAGTGCAAAGCAGGCTGCAAAATGGATAATCCCTGTGAGGAGGTAGTGCTATAGAACACAAATCAATCATGCCAAATGCTGCTAGAAATATTTCTTATAGGTCATGATTGGAAATTTAACCAGGAATTTGCACTTAAATGGCAGCTGCTAGAAGTAGAATGTATAGAAATAAGTATATCATGTTTAGGCTTTAAGGTACATCCCTTAGGACTCTGGGAAAACATGGGGCTTTTTAGTTTAACACCATAAATGTTAGTACAGCAGTGCCTTGCACAGTTGGAACTACATTATCAGATTAATTGGAGGCACCTGGGTGGGTTAAATTTGACACAGTATGTTTGTTTGGGGGTATTTCCAAGATGTGGATGGCCAGGGATCTTTTGCTTTAACAGCTGATGCAAAAGCATATTGAGATCTAACTTTGTGCCTAAGCTTTTAGGTAGGAGTTTTCCACATTTCTGTGATATTTATTTCTCTCTCTGGTCTCATCTGCTTCTCATGCCTTCCTTTTAAATGCATAGATTTACTTGAGGCAGAAACAGTTTCTAATTACATGTGTGCTAGTTCCTGGAATTGCCATGACCCATCTGACTATGTTCTATCTCAGTGTTAATTCTTATATAGGATCTCAGATGCCACTAAAATAAGTCAGGTGTGAAGGTTGCCCTGGCTGTACCCCAAATTTCTAAAATAATACTTTAGCTAGTCCTGCTTATGCTTTATTCATTTAAAACTTCCCTAAAGTCATATCCTGTGTTATCAGTGTAGAACAAGTGGACCATTTCTGGTGGCATTTTGATATCCTAAACCAAATTTTAAATTAAAAAAAGAGGCCATCTTACAGTTTTAAGCAAGTACTTCAAAAAGCAGCTATTGTACGTGTCTAGTAGATTGTTCTGAAGGGCCTAAGCATGCCTAACGGGTCTTCGGTTGGTTGTCTTCTAAAGAGTAAAATATGCCTGTAAATGATATCTCATTATTTACTGTAATTATGAATGCAATAAACTAAGAGGATTCTGAAGGATGTTTTTGGAAAGTAATAGCCCTTACTTTTTGAGAAGCTGAAATAATTAAAAAAGGATAATTCTTAGCTCTAGGGTGTAATGATATTTCACAAAAAACAAACTTGGGGGAGGGGGGAAAGAATGCTAAATATATGTTTATAAAATACCTTTTAAAAATCCAAGGAATTAAAATAAAAATTGACACTCCATTTTAACTACAGCTGCTGTTGGTTCTTTACACAATATCAGGTTGAGAGCAAAAGATATATTGTCTAACCTGCATGAATTTTCCACCCTTTCTGTTGACAAGTGATTTGCCTTTTCTATCTGTTCTTTTGGGTTTTTTTTAATTGCAGTCATTACGAAGAAAAATGTAATGTAAGCAATTGGAAATAGCAGCAGGGTTCTGACATCATTAATGTTTTGTTTGCTTATCATATTGAGAAATAAAACATTTTCAAAGCACAGTGTACTCAGAGTGCTATAAATTACTGAAGAAAATATTTTGATGCATGGAAATCTTCCACCTTGGTGTCAGACAGAAACCTGGCATGTGATTGTGCCAAATTCGTCTTAAATACCACAGAGTTACATACTTCAATTTTTATTCTTGTAGTCACTTAAAAATACTAACGGGGCCCTCTTAGAGGTTCCTTTTTTTGGTGGAAATAAATCTGCTGTTTGTTCCAATCAGAGCAAGTCTGGTGCTTCCAGCAGCATTTACCTCTTTGGAGATGCTGTGTCAGAAGCAAGGACTTCAAAGTGTGTCATTGTATCGCTGCCAGAAGTAATTCTTGTACTTATCATTCTAGACATCCTTGAACTTAGCAACGAAAAGGACAGATGGCCAGTGAAGGGGACTGACTGACTTAAACAAATTGAAACCTCTTAAGACTATCTGTGTTGATTTGATTTTTATTTTTATGGTCATATTTGTTGTCATTTGTGATGGAAATGAGGAATGCAAACCAACCAGAATATACTGATGTATCATGGGCCACCAGAGTAATGGAGTTTATAGTACATAAATTGTCCTTCATGTAACAAGGGATTTTCCCAGATAAAACATAGGTATGGGTGTGTTATTGTGCTTTGCACACTGCTTTTATTGTTTGCCAGAGTTAATATGGGCTTGAAAATTCTATTCATCAGTATTTCCCCTCAGTGGAGCCTGTCCAATGTACTTTACCTTAATGTATTCTAAACATCTGCACAAATAATTTATTCATAGGCTGAAATCTCTAATCCCAGTTTGAGGTGCAGAAATGTTTACTTGGTCACTTATACTCTGTTAATCTGGGACAGTGACAGGCAGGTCACACAACGTTGTCCTTTTTCTTACAACTTTTTGAACAATGGATTGTTAGTCATTTTATCAAAGAGCTAGAGGTAGCAGTCTGTGTAGACGTATTGAGAATCAGCTAATGGACAGAAAGTACCTGCTCCGACACATTAATTCCCTTCCCTGTCAGCCTGCATCATTGTAGAGCGTGCATGATGGGAAGCAAGGTCCCATCGCTCTATGGCACCTGCTGCTTTTCCATCTGCCGAGCGCAATAGCTTCTTTGATTGCCCATTTTTCAGCCTAATGACTTTATTCCTTTTCTCTTTGTAAAGTTTTTACATTTTTATTGTTATTTCAATAGTCATGGTTTGTAGGTTTTTTTTAATTTCCTCCTCTCCTGTGGGCACTTAGAGTGTTGATAAAAGAATAACTAACAAAATAATATTCCAAACCTGTGCCCAAATTCTGCGTGCCCCAAGTGTTGTGTTTCATAATTTATTCTGATAAAGTTGTCATGGTGATAATGTCTCTTGAGAATAAAAGTGCCATGTGCCTGGCTGATTACAGGAAACGGCTCAGATGGTACATAAACTGGTAAATATTGAACCCATGGGCAATAACATTAGCTGTATTTTGTCCATTTATTTATTTATTTACTGTAGCTCTGGTCAGCTTGATTGTGGAAAGAGTGTGACAATTCATATTTTACTTTCTGTAAACTTAGATTTATGAGGATGGGAGACAGGCTTTTGTTGGGCTTTTTTAAATCCAGTGAAATAAATACTGGCGGAGTTCCCTGAAATAGCCTTTGAATTCTGTCTAAAGCTGTTGATTTGGCTGGATTAGTCAAAGCAGCAGATCATTATTACATATCGAACATCTGTCAAAAATAGAAATTGCAATTAACAGATGTATCATCTGTAAGTTGTGGCTTTAGATTTCCTGTGAGAGAAGTACCTTTATGATTCCTGAGAAATGCTGATTTTATTTCAAATATGGAGATAAAAGCACACTTTTAAATATAATTCTCTTCCATCAAGGAGAAAACAGAATAATGTGTTTTTCATTCCAAACACTGATCATGCTAAAATCAAAGCATACTAGTGTACTCCTTGGAGTTCCTCTAGAAAAAATCTTTCAGTGGTGAAGTTCAAAATTACACACTCCAACAGGGAAATTTTAGATTCTGATATGCTTTTTTGTAATTTGTTTTGTAGTGTAGTCTTTAGTCTGTATTTAAGAAATGCCAGGTAATAGCGTGCAATTTTTATACAAATAAGCACTATTAGTTACTAGCAATATTTCAGTTCTTCCTGTATGTCTTTTTGCATAATACTTTTGCTTATTTCTGTTAAGAGATTTAGAAGCATCAACTAGATTTAAGTGTACAGGTTTTGGGGGTGGAGGTCTTCTGCACCTGACTGCCACTGGAGTTTTTGAAAATATTTCTCACTTCTAACCCTACGTATAGAATTTTTCAAATAGTCCTAAAGAACTTAGTGAATGGGCTTTCCACAGAGCGCTTTAAACACCTTGGGAAAAACCTTTCCTTACAGATAGAAATTTAAGGCCTGGCACATATATGCGAATTATGTAAATGTACTGACAGCACAGTTTTGAACAAGATCCATAATTTATCCAAACCAAATCAGACTATACAGGGACATGGAACTGGTTGGAGATTCCCCTGAGCAGATGGGAAGTGGTATTAATGTAGCATTTTAACCAGTGTAGCGTGCATGAGCTGAGAAGAGAACTGTGGCCAAATCCAGAGGAGCTGGTGGACTTGCAGGTGGTAAGAAGCAGCTTCTGAGAAGGCTTTTCAATAGTGATACACCGTTTGCATTGGCAGGAACACAGTCCTAGTCCAGGTCACTAGTTGTGCAGGGAAGATGGGTCACTCAAGGACACAGCTGATGCTAGACCCAGACCCAGGCCTACATGTGCTCTTTGTCTGTGTTGAGCAAAACAGAGCAGACCAAAAATTTTTCCAGGTAAGTTCTGTCTAGCAAGGCAGCAGCAGGGATGCCAAAGGCATGGCACTGAAGTCGTTCAAGGTCATGTCGATACGAGCACAGACTGCAGTATTGTCTGATGGACATCTGTGAGAGGCAGCAGCTCCCACTTGCTAGTACCTGCTGAATTCCTAGGAAGGGTCTAGGTCAAGATCTTTCTGCAACTTCTGTTAATAAGGATCCCTCTCCTGGTAAGCAATAACTTATTTATTAATGGAGGATTAGTAGCAGAGGCCCTAACCCAGTCAGCAGCTTGTTTAGCATGGCTTCTTGCACAAGGTGCATGCTGACAAAAGAGAGGGCTCTGGAATGCACAAAGCCAGCTGATCACCATATTGTCTGGGGGCCTGTGCATCTCTGTGCAGAGTTTTGGTTATGTAGGCTGAATGTCCTGGGCTCTATCCACCTGCCACGCTGCTTCTCTGTGGCTGACTGACTAAGACGTCACAGCAACCACAGTACTAAGGTGCTCAGAAGTGCCTGCAGGATCACAAAACTGAGGCAGAGCAGGAGGTGTCTACCCTTGCACTGAACACCCCTACTGTGCTCAGGGCTTGGAGCAGCACAGGGCTTTAGGAGATCTATTTGCTTCCACATGACAGGTGGTATCAAGCGTACACATGCTCGTCATTCAGCATGTGTCCTCGTGTACTCCTTCGCTCATCTGTTGCATGCTTTGCTATAAATTCAGAGGCGAGCCAGGTCCTTACTACTGTTATCACAGGCAATTCTGAAACTCTGTTCTAGGGATGGCTGTTGTTATACAGCACAGATGTATCATACAGAGAGTGCCTTATGTATGACTATTTAGTTCAATTGCAAATTCTTTGGAACACTGTGGCAGGATTATATTGCAGAATTATGTGGGAAGATAATGACGCAGAGAGGAGGAGCAAGGAACTGAACTTGGGAAATAGAAGGCTTCTATAATAAATGTGAGACGTGACTTCATAAAAGGAATGTGAGTGTCGACTTTAAAAACTTTAAAGAATTGCTTTTTTCCCTTCTACTACCCATCTTTTCCTTTGTTTTGAACACGGGTCTGAATAGGTTCACTTGTTGACCACTGGCTCTGGCACTGGAATAGGTACTTGGAACAGGCAATTTTTATCCACCCTGCACTGTGCAGAGCAGGATTTTACAGACCTCTCATATCCTCCAATGTTGTCGCTTTCCCACGCTGAAGAGGCACAGCCTGCTCTCAGTCATTCCTTGCTGATTCAGGACACACATCTGACTGTATGTTTCAATTGCAAATTTGTAATCCCTAATTTGAAGAAGAGAAATGCAGTTTGGCGTATCATTCATGGAAGGACCTGGGTATCATTGTTGCAAGCTATATCTCTGTGGAATGCAGAGCTTCCCAGCTCTGCTGCAGGGAGCCTGAAGGGCTGACACTCAGGCCTCTTGGTGTTTCCCAGACTTCCTACCACAGACATGGGAGGCTGGGTGGCTCATCTTGCAAGTCTCTTAACTCCTCTTGCTAAAAATCACCATCATTCTGCCAGGACTAAAGGTGAAAGACATGCAGTTGTTTAGGGTCTTGGTTGCAACTTTGTTTCTGTTTTGTTTAAATGAATAACTTCCCCTTTTTTAACCCAAATATTGCTTTCTAACGGATATTCCACTTTTCGCTCCATGACAGAACTATTAATTTCTCCTTAGAAATCGGAATTTTTATCTTGAAGATACTCCACTTTTCAGTAGTCCTTTCCCAACATTGGTCAAGTCAGTAATCCTTTCATGACCTGTAAGGTTTTTCACACATTTGGAATTTAAGCAAATCCCCTCATCTTTTAACATTCAAGGAAAGTCATAGCTTCTGCCCTCCCAAGATGTCAGTCACAAACTCCCTTTGGACTAGGATTCTTCAGTAGGGCCAGGATTTCACCTATGTCTGTGCAAGAACAAATTGATTCACAACCCTGAGCTACTGCACCAGAGGGGAAAATTAACTGCTTCTGCAAGCCATCAAATTGTCATTAAAAAAAAAACTTGGAAACTTATTATAAAGTCAGTGTGAAAGTATTCAGTCCCTGACACTTCTCTGTTTCTTGTGAGAACTTGCAGTATATTTAGCTCTTTGACAAGGTTATACATTACACCTAAAAAGAAAGGGGAAGGAAACACTCCACACTGCAGACAAAGCCTAGAATTATCTTTAATAGGTGAAAGACAGCTGTGACCCCAGCTCAGTGCTGTGATGGAGAGCTGCTGGTGTGACAGCTCCTTTCTGCACTCTCAGACACAATGAGACAGATGGAAGCAGAGTGGCATTCTCCTACTCCCATTCTGCAGGAATCAGAGGGAGAGTCAAACTTGGTAAAAGCAGAATGAGACACTTTCAAGGTACTTTCAAGTAACGTGAAGCATTTGAAAGACTTGAGTTTCTATGTTATCTGAACACCATTGACAGGAACACGAGAAAAAGGGGAAAAGCTGTTACCTTTCTTCCTACAAATGATTCAAAATGCTGGAGTTCACATTTTTTTATTTTTTTGTGCTCAGCTGAAAGTTTGAGAGTAGCTCTGTAGACATTTATTCCAGGGAAAAATGGGGTGGGGGGGGTGGTGGGGTGGTGGGGAGTCACTGAAGATCCAGAAGCTGAATGCAGTAAAAATATACCAAACCCATCGTCTTTCAGCCCTTAATTCAGTGTCCCCAGATGAGACCCCTTCCCAGCTCTCCCAGCCTTTAAATGCATTCTGTTAAAAGTCCTAACAAACAACTGAGCTGCCAAACAGGCTAGTCAAGCACACACCCCACCTGCCAAAACAAACCATTTGGATTTCTAAAGACCTGTGGCAATGTTAACAACATTTATGAGAGCTCAGGTAACGTGCTAATTACAAAGCCATGAAATCAGTTTAGAACAGTTTATTATTTAAAGATCTGTAGATGTTAAAAGCAGTGGAGAGAAAGTTTGGGGGGTTTAAAATTATTTTTAAGCAAAAATTAAAGTAAACAGCCCTGAACTTATATAAAACTGTGCATGAATCCAATGCGTGTGTTATAATATACATATAAGACATAGTTTGAGTGGCACCTCTCCTGTGGGTTGGTTTATGAGCTGGGGTTCTAGGCCTCTGAAGTTTAAACTCTTTGGTCTCGAAGCTTTTATTTGGTATTTGAATCAATTCGGTTGCTGTTGCAGACCAGCACACGTTGTTCCCAGCAAGTTTCTAGCAGGTTTTGAATCCCAGAGCAGATGTCCCTTTCCTCTAATAGGACATTTTGATTTTCAGTGGTCATAGCAACAAAATGCCCTCCTTGGCCTTCTTGAAGAAAACCTCGATAGGAAAAGCATTTTAATTAAGAAAATATACTAATTAGCTACCACCTGAAGTGACGATAAGAGTTTCACTTCATTAGCGAGGCTGGGTGTGTTTGGAGAAACTCACCTGGCAACAAGGGGACTCATTTTTCAGGCTATTTTCAATATTTCTCTTCCTGCAGGGAGAAAGCAATCTTAATTAAAACCTGTGAAAAGCAGGGCATTTTTAGCTGGTAATTTACAGAAGTTTGAATAAGTCAAAAGAGGAAAAGACACCTTTTGGCAAATGGTGCATATAGATGTCTGCCAGCAAGCCTGCACTTAGCAACAGGAGCTTTTTATAAACCTGAGAGAGGCTGCTGTACTGTTGGAACTGTAGGGCTCTTCTGAGATGAAGGCTGGGGTCAGTGGTGTTCATGAGCATGTGTCCCCTGACCCAGACAGTGCCTTTAAACCCTTCCATCCCACACAATTTATAATGCACACTATTTGTGTGCCTGTCAGGAATAATCTGTGCTGCTACAAACCAGAATTTCATGATCTCATAACAGTCTGTGCACCCATCTCAGGGCTATTCTGCCTAATTCCAATATCTTTCTGCCTTTGCCCCCAGCTTTTTTTTTCCAGCCACTTTCAGAAATTCTTAAAAGATGGAGAAAAAAAAGAAATGTTTGTTTTCAGTATTTAATGCTTGATTCGTGGCCTTTGCTCTTTCAGTCTCTTGCACTGACACATACAAACCCAGCCTCAGGCATAGCTCAAACACGCTATTCAACCATCATGCCTACAATGAGATCGCAATGCAGTATAATCTCATTCTGGGCAATTCTTTCATGTCAATAGCTCCATTTGGTGCTTGCTCCTAGATCAGCTTGAATTTTTTCACATGTGTGGGTTTCAATGATTTGTGTTTGTGGGATTTCTCTTCCTCCCCCTTTTTGTCAATTAGAAAGACTTGGTTGTCCTTCCCAGCCAAATAAGCCCATTCAGGTGCGTGATGGGGGACTTATGGTTCAAAGTTACCATGTTTTGACAAGCCTAACTACTGGATTAGAAGGCCTGGCAGCCCTTTCAGGAGGCTTGTTAAGAAGCCTGATTGAAAATTTGCTCTATATTGTTAATGCTGGATTAAGGGAGGGTCTTTAAATACTGACTCCCATTTGCATGTAATGAGGGAGGTACAGGCAAGTGCTGCTGGTCAGGTGGATGCTAAAGATGGGCATTTAATGGAAGATTTCTGAACTGACAAGGCTGGAGCTTTCCAGACAAGCTCAGGAGTGGCCAAGTCAGGTGGTTTTGATCTGAGTCCACTGAAGGTTTGGTGAGCCTCAAGATTTGACTGCAGGAGAACTAGAATTCCCCTGTGTTCTACCCTAGTTAAACTACCTGCAAATCCTCTGATTTAATTGTTTTCTAACAGGACATAGTGATGTTGTCATTGATGTTCATCTAACACAACCCTTTTCTTTTCCTCTTTTCATCAGTATCACTTTAAAAATGAATAAAAAAGAGTTGGCAGCAGTTTAGATGTCTGGAAAAAAACATAAATAGGAACATCCTTATTATGTGGGTGACAACTGAGTCAGATTATTTTGGCAATGCTATTTATAGTAAAACTCTTCTTAAAATTGTTTAATTAATGCAAACACTGCAAACTGCTGGCCTGATACATTCTCTCCATTTAAAGAAAGGAAAATGGGATTTATTTATTTATTTTTAAACATCAGTCAAATGAAGCCAGATGCACAGATACTGAAGAAAAAATAGTGCTGACATTTCTATATGCATTCTGGATTCTGTCTTCAACAAATATGAGCTAGAGCCAAGCAGTGTGGCCTTTTGGCCCCTAGCCAGACAACCCTCAATACTTTAAAATCAAGCCGTGTATACATTGTCTGACAGTAGTAGTACAGAGCAACATACACCAAGCCCTAATCTTTCCTTCTTCATGGTTCCTATTGAGGGCACTTACATGATATTTATTGTAAATGCAAAATCTGACCAGATTGTACAGTTCTTCTTGCTTCCAGAAATGTGTTGGTGCTTAAACTTCACTACTGATCTGTATTTGAGGGTGATTTTAAAATATTATGCTATACATTCACCTCCATTTGTAGCACAGAAATTGTAAAGGGTACTCTGAAGGATCCAATATTTAATATTATTAACATCCAAGTTGATGTCTTTCTCTCTCTTTTCTCTTTCTCTTTAAGGTCTCTCAAAGTAGACAGTAAGCAAGTAGGCTTTTCCCATTCTCCATTTCTGAGAGATGATTCCATGTGCACATACTTTTCCTTGTTTAGAGAAACAGGGCTACCTGCTGCAGCCCGTCTCCCTCTCAACTGGGTGTCAGGTCTGTAGTTTAGACATGAGCCTAAAGACTTGATTGTTTCTTGGTATGATGTGACAAACATCATAGAATGAAAGTGCACACATTTTACAGGACACATAGTTGCAAGGCAGCCATGCCTATTAAGTGTCCAACCAGTCTTATTCTAAGATACTCCATCAGCACGAGCACTTTAGATGTCCTTGCAAGGTCAGGATAATATTCACTATGATGCCCTGGGAACGTAACTTACCAAAGCATTCACAATAACTAAAATACCTTGAAATTATACATGTCAGTGATTCTTGGAAGTGCAGAGTCTGTACTTGGCTAAGTAAGCAAGTACTGTGCTGCTTGCTTTCCTTCCAAGGAAGCTGTTATGTACATCCCCATCCCTTAACGAGAATAAATAATAACTTTGCATAATTGCCTAAGTATTATTGACAGGACTGGTTAGATGATACACTGTGCCCTTAAATCAGCTGTCTTCACTTAATGGGTAATTGAAATCTTTTACAGGCATAAAATACAAAGCCAGTTTGAAAAAAGCAAGTCACTGAATTTTCTTAGTCTCCACATGAGTAATTTTGTTTCACTGAAAATAATACAGCTTTGCTGGAAGCTCATGTTGGAAGTTAGGAGGATATTAGCATACATTGTTTGAAAAATCTCCCTGCTCTTAACCTGATTTCTTCCCTCTGTTCTTGCCATTTCCATATCTAAGCATAAACCCATGTGAGCACAATTTTTCACTAGTTTAAGTGAAGCAAGGTTTATGAGGAAGGTTAATGTCTTTTATTTGCCTAACTGATATAGTTAGGGGAAAAACAGACAGACTTTTTGGCGTACAATTCCTCAGATCATTGGAGATGGTCTTGTGTTCCTGAAATCTTGTCTGTTTTCTTCTAAATAGGTCAGTGTAATAAAAAGATATTAAGTCTCCCTACATACCTTCTTTGTTTAGATCCTTAGACCATAACAACATTAATATTTTAATACATCATAACTGCATATGAATAATACATTCTAGATAAATTATCCTCAGTTTTCTTGTAGAACATATTGTATGGAAGCCAGAGCGAGTGCAAACTAACCTAATTTATTCTGTTTCAGTGGAAAAACAATGGTATGTGTTACCTAGATTCTTACCCAACTCTTATCTCTAACTAATGACCAGCCTGTTTTCCCTATCTGTGGGAGTCTTCAGAATTTAAATAAAATTTAAGTATTCATTCAGAAAAATCCTAGCTGGGGTGCCTATGATTCTCCAGTTGGCCAAAACTGTAAGATTTTATCTCATATCTCATAAGATTTTATGTCATATTGTATTCTGTCACAAACCAAAACCCTGTCCACAATCAGCACAGATAGGTTAAAGCTGCAGGTGGCATTGTTTCCAAATGTATTTTTGTTCAGACTATTCTTAAAATTTCAACTAATGATGGTAAACAACAGTCAAAGATAACATGCAGCAAGAGTCCAAAAATGTCCAGTGCTTCTCAGCTAAAGGGTGGCCAGAGGCAAACCTTGCTCGTCTTCATTGACGCAGAGTTGTGGTGTAGGGTTTTTACCTCTCTCTGAGAACCGTGACTTGGTGTAAATGAGAAGCTACTCCATGTTTCCATCTCTGAGAGGAAGTTCAAAGATAGGAATTAGTAAGTAGCCCAGGTAAAAACACTGGTATTACTAAGCTCGTAACTGGACCATCATTATAAAGTAGTTATATAAAAAATGAAGCGCTTGTACATCTTTAAAGTAAGTTTTTCTTCTTGTTGTACATAGGCGCTGGAAGTATGTCCATGGTATAAGCAAAGTGGAATCAATTTTGCAGGAAGCCAAGAACTACTTCATCTGAAAGGGGTAGCACCTTATGACCTGAAACTGATTACTGCAGGGGTCATCATTTTGAGTTGAAGCCGGTGATGGTGTCTGTATGGGAACAAGAGAGGAGAGGGCCACTGCTGCTGAGAGGAAAGGAGCTCCATGTCTCAGATCCAAACTGCCAGAGACAGGAGTAGCCATTCAACTGGGTGTCAGGATTATCATAAGATAGCTAAAGTCTCCCTTTGTCTTAACTGAATGTGCCAGCCACGCACATCGTCTCCAGCAGTAGTGCTGTGGTGGTTTACTCGGGTAAGAGAAGGTTTGTAGGGAGAAGGTGTATAATTTACTGAACCAGATTGCCTTGACATCTGCTCCCTTGTACTTTACATCGCCTCCCTTCATGTATAGCATCCTAGCTTGGAAACTCCTAATGTGAAAAATAAAAAATGGCATGGAGTGTGATGGCACAGTAGAAAATAGGAAAGAAAGTAATTTTTGCCATAATAAATTACAGTTACTGGAAGATTTTGACAAAGTCACCACCCATCACTCTCCTTCCCTTCTTTCAGAGGAGTTATCATTATTCCTCCCCCTCCCCCCCAAAAAAAAAAAGTAGTTGGAAAGTAGAATTCCTCTTCTGAACAGGAAAGTGAAAGAAAAACAGTGTAGTGCAAAACCTGAAATTTTGTTTTGGGATAAATTGAAATGATATTTTCATTCAGTCGTATCAAAATGTTTCAGCAAAGTCAAAACAATACTGTCTGATTCAACTTTTAAAATTGCATTCAGTTATAAGACACTGTAATAATAATGCTTCAATATTGTAGCAGTAATCACAATACACACAATATTTTAACTGTTATTTAAATATCAGAAGACTGATCTTCTCTTAATGAAAAGTTTCAGTGATTTGCTAATATGATTCATGAAAAAGCCTTGCACAATTCCAAACTTTTTAAATTTACTCTCTTGTGGAAAATTTTTCTGTCTAGAATTTTGACTACCTCTATCTGCAATGTAATGGACTTCTGGCTCCAAGTGTTTTTTGCAGCATGTGCTAGTAAAGTGATTTGAGAGATATTTGGGGTTTTTTTACATCTCGGGGGTTTGGGTAGATCCAGTTCAAAGCCTGGAGAATATTGAAAGTATATGGGCTGATTTTGAAATCCTTTTGCATACAGTGGATTATGTTGGTTAGATATTAGTTTTGTTTAGTTTGGTTTTGATTTTGACTCAGTCTGGTTTTAGATTAAATCTCTATATTTAAGATGTCTGCTGCGTGCTCAGTGGTTAGGATGCATGTGAGCTTCCAGGAACATTAAACCCTAATCCAGCAAAAAGTGTAAGGATTTTTATAATTTCAAGCATATGAGTTCAGTTAAAGTCTAAGTGTTGTTCATACGGTCCAAGACATGAGGGCATTTAGAATTAAAACCAAGACCTTTAAGGAATACAGAAAATGCACCGATAATGTTGGACTTTGAAACAAGGCAGATTTTTGACCCTAATTTTACTCGTTTCAGTCTACTGTTTTCTCTCCTTGCAAGAGGTTTGCTAAGTTTTACTGAAGGTATTTACCACAGGCTGTTAGTTTTATCATCAGTGTTGTTCATATAAAAGCAATGATTTGTATCCTGATGTCAGCACGCTGACCTTTGCTTTTGTCACAGAAATGCTCTAATCATGAAGTCTGACTAAGTGTGCTTTTAATAAAGAGACTTACTAGTTCTTTGTCTAAACAACACTTAGATTATTGGCTCTTGTAAAATGGTTGTGGTGGGACCTAAACCTCAGTGAAGAATGCCAAGTGGTTTTCTTTGTCTGGCTTTTTATCTAATCTGACATATGTTAACTACCCTTACATGACAATAAGAAGAGTGGCTACCGAAGTGCTATACAACTATGATTTAAAAGATTCTACTTTTTATGGCAACTGCTGAAATAAAACTCTCACAGGCAGATGTGTAAATATGCTTTGCTGTATTTGCCGAAGTCTTTTTGTGATGTCAAGGTTAAGGAAGTGTGAGCACCTTTTTGGTGCTCAGTGAGAAGAGTCTTGGTGTGGTATGGGTGAGCCCAGTGTGCATTACCTTCCTCCCCTTGCCTCAAGCTTGCCATGGTAACTTTTCTTTTTCCTTATACCTAAATCTAAAAGAAATAATGTGGTCATCTCGATGGCAGAGGAAGTGTCATTAGAATAAACATGATTATGACAGATATTGTATCAAAATTCAGTATGTCAGGGAATTACAAAACAGCTAGTTGCTAAATGTGTGTGAACTTCAGGACTTTATGCATCCTTTGAGGGCTCAGATATGAAACAGGATGCTTTTTATTCAAAAAGATTCAACTGGTTGGACTGATTACCTTGCTGTAAGTAGGATGCTGTAATTGGGACTTAGGTTTAAATGGACAATGCCTCCTTAAATTCTATAGGAGACTATTTGCTCATTTGTAAGAACTGACTGTGCTATATAACCATATTATTTGGTGACTGGCTGTATTTGGTGAATCAGCTAGATGGTGATTCAGTTCAGGATCACTGTTAATTCACTGATTTTTATTGACTCAATTTCAATTTTGACCTTTGCTTGTATCATATAATTTCAGTTTAGTAAAAGTTTATAGTACAGAACTGTAGCAATATATTAGATCTTAAGTTTTTTCCTTTTTCATCTCTTAAAGAAGCCTGTGAAAGACTGGACAGAACCAATTATTCTTCCAGCATAGCAGCTTGAATGAAAACTTCAAGTATCTAAACAAATGAAGCGAGGAATCTGAGAGCCACTTGGATTTTTGTCAAAGGATATATCATTTGGTATAACTGGGTTATCAGATCAGAGACTTACTGTCCAAATCAAATGTGTTAGAAAATGCTTTCTGTGGCCCCAGAGCTAAATCAGAATTGTTCAGGCTGTTATGAATTTATGAGGGTTTTGGAGGGACGTAAATCAGGTTTACAAAACTTATTTCCAACTGTAATTACTTCATAAAAACAAATGATACAGTACTGCACCTAGGCAACAATGCCAAACTAACAGGGCAGAATAAAGCATGCAAAAGAGAATGACACATAAGAGATAAGTAGTCATAATTTGTTTGCAGGCTTTGTTTCATGATTCTGTAACATATTTATCGGGAAAAAGCAGGGGGATTTCAAAGCAACTATTCTGGGCACTCTTCCAGAATTAAGTGCAGCTGTTTATGCCTTGAAGTCAATTATTTTTTGTGTTTGTTCTCTAATCATTCATTATTTGTAGATGCCACAAAACAATCCATGAAGAGCTGACAGAACAAACATTATTTCCTGTAGACTTTTTTAAAATATTCATCATATGCTTAAAGTTTGTATAAGGCAGTTCCGTGAACTCAGCAGTACTGAAGGTGGAGAGGGCAGCAATGTGTGAATTTAAAGCCTTTTGGCAGTATTAAAAATCAAACTCTTGTTTAGTTTTTAAATCGCTTGGTTTATGTTTTGCCTTTCCTTCTGGCACATGTTACTGTTGGGATAAATCTATTAAAATATGGGCTGAGTCAGTGTGAATCTATTGCACTGTGATCCTTTTCAAATTAATATTTCAGACAAGGATTTCTCTCTGTCACTGTAATGGTACAAATACCTTTGTCCATCCGATGCTGGCTTGCCTGCTGCTGGATCCTCACCTTGAGAATTTCAGTAGTGGCTTAATTATTAATAGAGGGCAGATATGATCCTTAGCTACAATGAAGAGAGTTTCAATGAAGAATGCTCACAGCAATCATTATGGTTTTCAATTTAGTATTGTGAGCTTTGGGTAGCCTGAGTAAAAGCCAAAGTCATCCACATTTTTACACACATTAATCTCAGAAAGTTATGTTAGATTTATTGCCTGAAATATGTATAAAAATAGCTCAGATGGGTCCCCGTGGGTCCATACCAGTTAAATAGAATGTACCAGCCAAAAAACCTTTCAGGTGCCACTAGATGACAAGTCTACATTGCAGCAGTACCTCTCCCTTCAATAGTTAGAGCAGGATTTCCAGGACTGGTACATGAAACCCTCCATATAGGATCTTGTAGGACTGGCTGACTGAATGATGCACATGATGAAAGCCCTCTGTTTTGTTTCCTGCTGCTTCCAGCTCTGTAAAAGCAGAGAGAAACAGGGGGAATAAACAGTCTAGTTGTGACTGTTAAAACTTATCACTCTTTGTACTAGAAGAGAGCAGAAGTAGACAAACACAAGGGCCAGAGCCACTAGTGGGACAAGAACAGCTGTGGCATTGTACAAGAAAAGAAAAGAGGAGGGGGTAGTACAAGAATAAATCCCAAAAAATTCATGGGGAGAGAGAGAAAAGATGTCCCGTAATAGAGAAACATGTGTAAGAGAACAAGGGGGACAGCAGGGAAAGACCTACAAAAGGCCTGTTTTCTACTTGACTGCCCTTGTTTTGGATGCAGGCTGCTTTCATACAATAAGACGCTGGCATTTAGAAATAGAGTTCAATAGGACTTAAAGGCAGCTTGTATTTGAAAAGCTTTACCATGAGCCCAGTCTTTCTTTCCTATTCCAATTTTGATTATCCCAACAGAGAGCCTGATCTTGCTTTTCATTTGGGTATGGTGCAAGCAGAAAAATTTTACTGAAGTAATCAGTTCATCAGTAGCACTGAAGGAGCCTAATTCAACTTGCATTTTCCAATGTAAATCAGGGAAGCTGCAGATGAAATAAAATGAGTGTGAGAGGGGAGTAAGAGCCTGGATCCGTTGCCCTTGTAGTGGCAAAGAATGGGAGTCAGTGTGCTCTTGCCTGTGCATCTTTGCTAGTGCATAAACCCAAGTGACTTGCCTGTGATGTGTAATAGATGGACAGCTACTGGTCATATCTGGTTTTGGGTTTTTTTTTGGGGGGGGTGTTTCATATTCAAACTCCTTTCTTATCCTTCAAAACTATTTGTGATGATATCTTCAACCATAATTGGCCCCATTCTCTTTCCATTTAAATCAAGGACATAACTTCAGGTCCATTTACAGTCTACCCTCTTTATGTCTAATAGCTGCAGATGGAAATAACAAGCAATAAAATTACAATAAATCTTTTCTTATTCCATAAAATCACAAGCTTCCAGTTTGCTCTCTCAATTGCATGGTGTATTAGTCTTCTGATTCTGTTTTTAAGGGAAGGCTGGCGATTGCTTTTGAAAGGGTTAGCAAAAGGTTAAATTCCTTGCAAGGCACAATGTGCTGAGCCACACCATGGCCCATTGCAATGCCTGACACTGACCCAGAATATGTAGCTCTGGTTCTCAATGCAAACTTTGCCATACCTTGCCACTTCAGGCTCTGCTAGATAATATGATATCTAGGACACATACGCGCAAGATGCTTTATGTTGTATCTCTTATTATTAAACTAGATAAAAGCAGGAAATGTAGCAAAATGCTAAACAAATGCAGATTGCATGTCTTCTAGAGTATTATTCTATTAGCCACCAGCATATTCAGTTTTGAAAATAAGCTGTTGCACAGGGATAGTAGCAACTGTCCATGGGAATTTTCTTGCAAATGAAACTGGCTTACTTATGTATTGATTACAATATTGTTTAAGACATTTTGGGAAGATAAGTATTTAGAGGACAGTCTAATAATTTAACCACCCAGCTTGGTCCTTTCTATCCCTCACAAATTCCAAAACAGAAATCCCCATAAAATACAAGTCTAAGAAATGTCATTACAGCATTGGCTAATATAAATTGCTTGATGCAGCAATGTCAGTCTAAGAATGAGTGATTGCTCTGTAGACAAGTGTTTTCATGACTGAAATAAAGAGACACTGGGGGCTGAAGCACCTTCAAATTGATGGGTGGATTGAGGACTTAGATGCCAGCCTGAGTCTGGTATATACCCAGGAATCAGAAATGATGTTGCTAGGTAAAGTGAAGTATTACAATAGCACTCGACCTTTGCAGACCCATGGTTAAATCCACTGGAAAGGATACCATTTATTATAATAATTCTCATTAGAAGCATGTTTCTACTTTTCACCCACTATGAACATTAATGTGGGTGTAAAAATACAGCAAATTAACACACAATGAAATGTAATTCAGAGCAGAGTCTGCAGGGATGGCAGTGCTGCTACCTTCTCTCTATGTAGAGGATGGAGTTAAATTCGAGTCCTGTTTTGATCCCATAACTATGAACCTATCACCTTTCATAAATGCTAGTTTCATTTAAAAGTACAGCTTTTCAGAAAAAAAAGAAAAAAAAAATACTCACAAAACCCCCACTATCAATCCATCCAACTGTTTGGTTGAAATAGTACCTGTGGTCATGCAGCAGAAACACTGATTTTGTTTTCTGACAAGTTGGAAGCACAGACACTACGGATGTAATTCTGCTTATGCTCTTGTTTCAAGTAAGGTATAATCCAAATAACTTCTATGAATCAAATTCTGGCCTCAGCCCACTGAAACTGGAGATATTCAGCAATGTTAGGAGAGCAATTGCAGGTGTACGCTAGTGTAAGTGGAGAATTCAGCCAAGTAGATCTGTAGAACTATAAAAGAAAGTGTAAAACTGATTAAAATCAGGTTCAGCGTGTAATGCAGTGTTCAGCTAAGCTCATCCCATAGTTTTTATACATATTCCTGAGGTCCCAAGCACAACAGATAATGCGCAGAATGCCAATCTTATCTCTGAATTTCTTTGATTTGGCTGTTTGATGGCGTCATCAGGTGTCATGATGACCTGAACATCATTTAAGCTGAAAAGAGGTTTTTTGTGTATGGTAGTCTCTTGTGGCATTATTGTACTTTATATACAACATTCTAGATGTGGAGCGATTTATCTATTTTTATAGAGGTGGTAACATTAATTTTAATGTTATTCTTTGGTATGACACAGACTTTGTCTTCATTATTCTGAAATATTGTTTGAAAAAAACCCCCACAAATCCATTTATGTTTTCAATTTGCTTTGAACTATTTTTCAACAACTCAGGTCAAGACCTAATTTCTACAGCAATCTTCACTGTATTTTATTGTTCACCAGTGACTTGTACATGATTAAGGAATCCATCAGGAAAATTCTCTTTTTACTCTTTCTATAACATCTCTTTTCCCAACGTCCCACTTGCAGTATTTTTTTTTTTTTTAGTATGGGACCTGGAATAAAATTTGAGGATGAAAAATGGATGCTATACTTCAGAAATTGGCAAGTTCATTTCAACTACCTCCTTTGTAATTTTGCATTTTGTAACACAACATGATATTTCAATCTTATACATGTGCAAAAACTCATTCAAATGTTTGCAATACAGTGTCTGCTGGAGTTCTAATAAGGCACTATTGTTTGCTTTCAAACCTAAGACTCCTGCCAAAAATATTCATGCTGGCAAACATCTGAGTGACCTGATTCACCAATTCATCTGTTCATAAATAAATACTTATTTGAAGAAATACATTTTATATATATATATGTATGTATGTCTGCATATGCACACGTGCATGTCTTTCAAACACAGAAGCCAATCAACTTTTTGAAGCTTAAAATTGGATATCTCTGATATGAGGTTTTTGTGAGTAAGGAAGCAGCCAAGTTGTCCAGAACATCAGCCCTAGCTGGTGTCTGATGGAAAAGGGTGTGTACACATGTTCAAAATGGAGAGCTTTAACTGATGTCTTGCTTAATGAGTAAGTTCACAAAAATTCTTGTGTTGATAATGCGTTTGCTGTTGATTGTATAATGTATAGGGTCAAAATTGCCATCCCAGATTTACCTCTGCAAACATTATTATGCTGTGATTTCTGCAGTTGAAATAAACTGTAAGGATACAAACTTTAATTAGCAGTAAGTTTAGTAAAAGTTTTATAACATCATAAAAGGCATTAAAATTTAGATTTTTTTCAGCTGCAAAAGTATGACAATCTATTAAACTCCATTAACAATACTTGTAGTATCTGACTTACTCATAGTGAAAGGTCTTAAATGTGCCACTATAGTAAAGTGCTCAATTTACATATAGACTGTGTAGACATGTACATATATGCATATACCCCACCACCACAAAGCCTAAATAGACCAGGTTATAGGTGATCCATGGAAAATGGACTGTGTGCTAATTTCAGTACTCTGATACAATCATACCTGTTCTGTCCAAAGAAGTATCACTGCATGGTTATTACACAGGAATCAGCCTTTACAGACCACTTGCAGACTTGTTTGATGATGTGAGCAAGCAGGAGTTGTCATCTTTATGGGTTCCCACCCAATTGAAGAGAAAAGAGCAGACAGCAGGTTGGACTCAGACTGATGCCCCAGTCAGGGTAATTAGGATCATAAAAGAAGTTTTCATGGGCTAGGACCCAGCACAAAAAGCTCGGGATTCATAGAAATTTATTTGGGGGTAGGTTATCAGAGGCTAGGACATGCCATCAAAAGAACACCTTTTGAACAAATTAATATATTTTGGACCCTGTTTAGGAGGTTGTTAAATCCTTGTGGGAAAAGGCATGCCAATTTTGGCAAAGGTGGTAGGCAAAGCAAGGAGGAAGCTGTGCCGCACACAACCGGGAACAAGGCACAATGATGCCTTAGGAATGGTGGTGCTGGCTGAGACAGCAGGGAGATTCTTCACCACCCTCTCTTTTCCAAGCTCCAGGAGATTTCATATGTTTATGACTTCATGGAGTTAGAATCGGTTTTATCAGTCTGTGGAACTGAGGCCTCTTTCTCTTCTCTCTCTTTTTGAGCTCTTGTTACCCAGCGGTCTTCAGCTAACTTCCATCACTTGCATATCTCAGAGGGCTTATGTTTCAAACAGTGCTCCCAGGCTGATACCTTCTTGAAATTGTGTATAATGCAAGGGAGTTGGTACCAGCACAGCATTTATCAAGGTTAAGATGAAAAATCCCTTCTTGGGATTTCTCTGAGAATACACCAGGTGGTGCCACGGATGTTTGCTGAGACAATGTGTAATTACTTTTCTTGTTCTGCCAGAAAAGCTTTAAAAGGCCACATGAGTTCTACTTTATCACTTGCCCCCCTCTTTTCAGTCATGCTGCCTGCGACTCACTTGGACTGTGTTCTGGAAATGTCTCTGTGCTCAGTGGATGTGACCCCAATTACTCCTTCTTGCTTTTTCTCCTTCTCTTCCCCTCCCTAAATGCTACTGAATTTTCTTCTTTACGTTTACATTATGACTAAGAGAAATAACCCCCTGCCCTTCCCAATAACTCGATACATGAATCTACAATCTGCCATCTGATATGAAACATTTTAAGCCATATAGAACTGCTCTGTATCTTGTTGTTTAGCTAATCTGTTAATAGAACTGAGTGGACAAGGTTAAAAATAGATCCTCCTCTTAAAGCAACAACAGTTTCATTTTAAATGAAAAAGTAGTTTCCATTGGTTCTGCCCTTACCATGCTGGAGCCTTCTGATTCTGTACATGTCTAAATTAATGCAGGTAAAAGGCTCTTTTGAATAGTAATGTGTTTTCCACAGTTGCTCCTTGCCTAGCTCATCTTTGGTTGTCATGATGATCTTGTAGGGTCCCTGTCCAGTCTGCCGCTCTTCCTGCTCCTATGCAGTGAAATGTGAAATTGCAGTCTTCTGCACCAGGAGTGTGACTGGCTTGTACTAAAGCAAGCATTGGTGCGTGTAATGGCAATGGCCATGAAAAGGAAGTTTGCAGCAAATCGCCCTACGCACAAGGCATGGGAGAAGGTCATTATAGGGCTGATACTTGGAGTGAAGTTACAATTTATGTGTAAAAAATATTTTATCAGACTCAAGGCTGAAGCTGACAGTCATTCCCTTTTAGAAGTTCTTCACCAGACGGGGTGAAGGTCATGCTCATATCACTGATCACTTCTTGACTGATGATCTAAATGACCAATTACATATTTTTAATAGTATACTTGCATGCATCCAGCCAACTAGCTATGACTTTCTCGAATCCAAATGTCCTCTATAACAGACTCACCATATGCAGAATTTTTTTTAGGGCAGAATTACCATCAAATTGCAAAGGTATTTAGTAAGCACTGGTTTGGATTATCTTACCTAAATGTTATAAGTGTCCAAATTGTTCATCTTGAGAAGGGTTTTTAGGTTTCAAGATCATTTAAAGCTTCTGATAAATAACACTCTGTAATAGCAGGAAAGACCTGAAAAGAGGACTGTCAAAGGGCCATTCTCTCAGCAGGCACAAACCAATTAAGGAATTTCCCCTATTTCTTTCTCTTTCTGGAATTTTACATCTTTTCAAAAAGTATTTCAGTTTGGAGAGAAAAAAAAAACAACCCCAAACCCTGCTTTTGACTCTGAATTGCATATTTTTAAGACCACAATTGTGCTTAGCTAGTTGAGTTCTTTATAAAACTTACCTGGTAGTCTTTGTGTATGGCATGAGAATAGCTGTATAGTGTTTTTTCCTCCAGTCTTTTCTCTCTAACTCAGTTTTACAACCCATTTTCCTTGTGTTATTTACCTTTTTTCTGATCCTTTCCCAGCAATCTCTTCCAAATGGAGCTCAAACCAAGGGCAGTTTACTTAGAAATCAAACCTTCAAACTCACAGACTACCAGTGGTTTTTAACATTAGTTTAAATGAGCTCAAACATTCCTAACAAGAAATATTTTGAAGTGGCATGTAAGCCTCATGCACTGTTTGGCCTGGTGATGAGGACTAAAATAAAGTTTTGAGCCACCTTTTAAAAAAACAGCCCTGTAACCAGGACTGGATTCAGCTACACTCAGGATAAGGGCAGCTGGAGTAACTGTCTGCTGCAGTAAACAGTGCAAATGGATGGGTCTTAGTCCCTTAGTGAATCCATGCGTACTTGTAAAAGTATAAGCTTATAAGCCCATGCTGGCAGAAGAGAAAGAAAGAAGTTATTTATGTGCTTAAAATTACATGTGTACATAGCCACTATTTGTAGCAGAGAGGAGATGTCTGTACTGTATCGGTGGCACAGTATATTTTCTTTGGTATATCTGCTCATTGGGCTGACAGCACAAAGTTAAATACAGGAGTGGTGTTAGGAAATGGGAGCTGACAACAGATGAAACGATGAAAGAGAAGGAAGTAGCTCTGGGGATGATACCAGTGTCCTTGAGATAAACTGTAGGTGAGATGATAGTGTTTGAATGTGATGCTTAATGAAAAGATATATAATATACACGACATACTTTAACATGGAATATGGAAGTTTGTTTAGAGAGGCAAAGAGAATAAGAGCTGAATTTCTTGTCTCCTATGCTGCTAGTATCTTTCTCAGATCACACAACCCAAACTAGTTCTTTGAGGAGCATTCCTTTTTCAGCACAAGTCTTAGAGCTCACCTGTCTCCAGGCAATTTCAGTCAGTATTCACCAAGAAATGCCAATCACCAATCTCTGGGACAGATACGTTAATGTAGCACAAAAGACAAGGTTCAAAAGAGCACCAAGGCATGAAACTCCCTTGCCAAGGTGAACTGTGCAGCAGGTTTTGGATTGTTAGCACTTAGAGAAGTGAAGCATTCAGCAGGGCTGTGGAGGTGAGGCAACGGCTTCTGCAGCATGTGTGTGACAGAGATGCTCTTTTCTAAACTTGGGCAGAAGTGGCTAGGTATAGGCCTTTCAGAAGGATGTTGTAGGTCCTTGCTCCCTGATTTTGTGTATATTTGCACAGATAGTGTGCCTAGGATTATTCTAAGTTTCTCTATGAGCTTCTAGTCACAGGCAGTTGATTTCACTCCGTTAACACCGTAGAACAAAGTGAGATGCGACAGTTTCATCCAGAGAGAGATCAAATTAATGGAACATGCCACCTGGGATCCCACAGGAGACAATGGGAAGCTAGTGACCCTGTAACTACCGGAGGCTGCTGAAACAGCCTAAGTAGAGGCCTCGAATGTGAAAGGAGCACAATGTGAAGGACCTCAGGTGCAGCATCTCCTCAGTCCTTGCGTAAGGACATCGTGTGCACTCACAGTAGCAGCAGCCACGTTACCACTGCATGTACATAGAGGCGACTCTCTGGAAATGTGACCTTTTATGTCTCGTCATATGGAATTTAACTCAGAGGTACTGCTGCAGTTATACAGACTCACAGTTTCTTCTTTTGTGAGTTTTTTTTATCAGCTTATATGATCTCATTTCAGTATCTTCAGTGGATTCTCTGTTTGCTCACAAGGCCAAGAGAGGAAAGAAGAAAACCTTCCTGTTCCACACACACACTGGTATGTAGATAAAGCCCCACATTCTTCAATCAGATTTTTAAAATTGGAATTTTGCTGCTGTTATAGTTTAGCCTCAGGCTGGTAATTTGGCTCTTGCTCCAGTCACTAGGGTCCCTAATTGGAAAAAGTACAGAACAGAGAAGAGTCAGGAGCGGAGGGGTGGAGGTGGATCATATTTATACCAAATAACCAAGTCCCACAGCACACAAATTCAACCAAACTTTAAATATCCATCTTTTTCCCCTGAAGAAAGTAGAAGAGAAACAGAGAGATTAGGCCCTGATGACAGAGTCTCTAGAAAAGTATAAAATCTAATAACACCGACTTTCCATCCAACCTCTCAAACATGTATCAGAGGAAAATGTCCCTTGCTAAATACAATGAAAGTTCAGTTGGGCAAGGTTATTTATTTTCTTTTTAACACTGCCATTCCCACACGTATGAGTATACTTGTTCTATTTGTGCACGTATCTACATAGCTGATCTGTCACTAGTATACATAATTCACAGGGGCTCAGTGCAAAACTAAGAGTTTTCTCAATTTTGGGCCAGTTTTCAAAACTGAAAATGAGCCACACCAGTGCCACCTACAAACTTTTACTCCTCATGTGGCTAGGAATGTGGGTGGATGTCACTAGGCTTTAAACTTCTTTGGACATTATTAGAAGGCTCCAAGGTTTCCTTTCAGACTACGAAAGCTGTCTTGTGGAATAATACGCCCTTAGGAGCCCAGCATTATGTGAACAGGACTTCTGGGATGCAAGGACTGAGGGGATTCCTGTGTCAGTGGTCTCTCACATTGTGCTCTTCAGATGAGAAACTTCTCTGTGGGCTACTTAAGAAGCTGCGAGCAGGCCGAATCTCCGGAGACCTGCTTTGTTGTCCACGTTATTTTGGCCCTGAATTCCTCATCTTCCCAATTTTATGAAGCTGTTGCCATGGTGCAGGAACTGCATCTCTGTGGGTACATATGTATAGAAAGTACCCCTGCCTCTGCTTTAGTGAGGGGGGATATTTGTCCCACATCATTCACCAGTGTAGGTTTAAGAGAATATTTAGTGTTTAGTAGGTGTAGTAAATGGGATTTTTGTAATATCCTGTTGTAGGCAGGTGGCTTTAGTATCCAAATCTGTTGTATTTTTTGTTGTATGTGTAAGTTTACTTAGAAACTTTTATTAATTGAAAGGAATGCTTTTACTCAGCCAGGAGTTATTGACCACTTTGACAAAAAATGTGCACTTTACAAAGCTTAAATTACATAATTGTTCAAGAAGGACTAGTACCTCCTGTGACATCTTTAGTTAGAGGAAAGAGATAGTTACATTAATCAGGACTTCTGAGGATGCTGATGCTGATAATTCTTTTCTAATGTACTGATATAACTCTCAATTGTTTCATATTAAGCTGAGAAAACGGGAAGAGTTAGAAGATGGTACACACTTTAATAGAAGCAATAATTCTGCTTGAAGGGTTGTCTGAATGCTGTGCTGGGAAAATGAAACCAATAGATCCCATTTTACTGAATATAGCTGTGTAGGAAGAAAAGGTCATAGTCCCGGGCCTAATTCAGTTACTGTTTTAAAGCTGATGTTAGTATTTTTCAATTTATTTTACAGTTTTAAAATGGGGACAAACATATAGATGTAATAATTGCTGCAAACTACAAAAGATTTTCTTTGTTTGCATCATATGCTATAAGCTTATTAGCCAGTGTGACTCAGCTGCCTTCTGCTGTCCTCAGTTACGTCGGTTTACACCAGGTAAAGATCCAGCTCACAATATTTCTTTCTTGCTGATGATTATTTTGTGCTGATGGGCTATTAGCTATTATGGGCTACTCAGCTATCTACCATGCACTGCATTCATACCCAGAAGCCTTCCTAAGTGAGTAGTAACAAGTAACTGCCTTTGAATTTTCATGAGCTAAGCATCGTGGGTCAGATTCTCGTTTAGTCTAAGGCACCTCTAGATGCTGTGGCATTATAAAGTGGCCTCATTGTGGATATAAAATAACCCTAGCCTTTTGAAGAATGACGCCGTGTGATTTCTTGTAGCTCTTTCATTTACCATAAGCACTTTGCAGTCTGATCCCATTTTCCTTTATATTGTTTCCTTTTGGGAAGTCTAAGTGATGAAATCCCTAATGCAGGCCTGTGGCTGGTAGCCTCTGAACCTCAGAGGAAAGTGATCCCTGCAAAATCTCATTAACACTGTCTGTTAGTAAGTACTATGTCATCAGGTTGTCATTGTTACAAAATCTGGACCTATTTTAGTTCTCTACCAACTAGTGATCATGTTTAATAAATAATACATTATTGGTCAAACTACTAGTTGAGGAGATGTGTACAGCTTTTAATTAGCGTCTTCCAGTATTCTCCCCCTAATTAAAAAGGAGTCCAGAGCTCAATTACCATTCATAGAAGATAAGAATTGAAAATACTGTAAAAACCTCAAGCTATCATTATTTTCATGCAACTAAAAATCTGTCCAGCTTAGAGAATTTGAAGTCATAGGTATGTAAAATCATCACAGCCAATAGCTGGAATGTTTTTGGCTGACAACACCCTACTCTCTGGCATTTAAATATTTGCCTATTGTCATTGTTAGTGACACACTACCTGGAACAATCTGAAAGGTTTACGAGTTAATAGGGTTAGTATACCTGGCCTGGTGTACATAATTCCTTAAGGAAATTCTTCCTCTCCACTAATTCTGAAGTAGTGCTGTTGCATACCTTTCACCATTTATAAGGCAGTGTTGTCTAATTGTTTTCCATGAGAACAGAACTCAAGAACTGTTGATTTCAAATCCCTTGTCTATTCCTAGCCCATTGTGAGTCTTGAGGAAAACTTAGTACCTCAGTTTTACCTCAGAAAAAGTAACAATAACTATTTAGCCCAATTCACAAGGCTTTGCAAAAATTAGTGTACTCTTTTTAAAAAAGATTATTTTACTGTATAATAGAAGTGCTAAGTGGTCTATAGTAGCACCTATAACAATGCTATAAGCTTGAGTAGAAAAAAAAAGTAGATGTCATCAGAACTTGTGTTTTCTAAAAACTGAGATAGAGATTATTTTTTTTAAATATTCCTATATTTTTCTTTTGGGCCACTTTCTACCCGCATGGGGTTTATGCTTTACAGGCATTTCCATTACTCTATAGTTATACCACCTACCTTCCCAAGGTTTCTAGGAAACTCTGGTTGAAAAAAGAATTGTGCTGCCACCACCTTTTCTGTATCTATTTCTGTGACTAAACAGAGGACTTGATTCTTCTGGAATATTAATCTACTTCATTTCATAAGCATCAAAATGAAATGAATATTTGCAAAGGTCAAGTTACAGTATACGGCAGGAAAAACATGCCAAAAACAATTAAAATTACTAGGGCTGTATAGGAAAGTCACACACACCACATATTGCTCACAGGTGCTCTGTGTGAAGCCCAATCCAATAAATGTCACTCCAGTCATTTACACTAGGAGAGTGCCAGTCATGTAAAAAGAAACAGAAGAACAGATGCTTTATGAGAAACAAACCCAATACAAATAAACTCAAAACTGATTATAAAAACTTCACACTAAACAAGTATTAAAACGCATGTGAACTGCATTTGGGATTCTGCGAATGTTTTGTCTACATTTGGGATTCAGTGAATGATTTGTAAAGCAAGAGGCAAAGAATTTTTAGTGCTTTGTAAGTCTTTTGAAACCTTGCCTCTGCTTCTCTCCGAGTTTTTATTTTATTTTATTTTAATTCCTCTGTCTTTCTCTCCAAGTTCTTTGAACCTTGGTTTTCAAGAGGCCAAAATGTCCACAAAAGTATGGAGAAATTTAAGAATTTAATCTATGGGGTTTTTTGTTTGTTTTTATTTAAGTGCTGAGGACTAAAGGTTTGACTTTAGCATGTGTTTTGAAAAGCTTACAGACCCCTGACTTATTGGGAACTAGGACTGCCTTTAAAATCTGCTTAAAAAAAGCAAGTTATGTGGGTTTAGTGTTTATTGTAAACATTTCACGGTTAAAGCTGTATCACTGACAAGAGAGAGCCAGGTTCATCAGCTACCCCCGCTTTCCTTCCCGGTTGGCAAGTGTTGTCTGTATGTGCCACAGTCATAGCTGGAGAATCTAGCACAGGTTGAGAACTACTTGAGTATAAGAGTATTACATACTATGTGAGTGTAAGAGTTTGTAACTGTTAGATAACTGTTTATAGAGTCACATCTTTTTTTTTCTTTTGATTTTTTAAAATTCATGTTCTGCTTCCTGTAAGCCAAACATCTTGTAAGAGGCTATGGATTCTGCTTTGGTGACATTTTTAGTACTCCATTTTCATGCAAGGCACAACCACCTCCAGATATAGGCATTCTAACCGGATCCAGTCTACAGTGCTGCTGGCCACTTCTGGCCTGCTGAGATTTCTGAAAAACTGGAATCAAACACAGCTGAGCTGAACAAATTTTTAAAGGAATGTCGGATATGGATTTCATTCTTTTTTTTTGTTATCCAAAATAAATGTAGGAGCCCTAAAGGTTCTGGAATATGTAGACCTCAAGCTTGAAATTTTATACTCATAAAGACTAGTGCAGAGCAAGCAGCAGTAAAACTCACCAGATAAATTGTCTCAGCTCTGACAAGAGAGACCACCCTTTTGGGTAAAAAGCTAACTTGTGTTCCTTACTCATTTAATCCCCTGCTTTTCTGCTGAAAGGGTTGACAAGGGACTCATTCCCACTAGCAACTGGGCTGAAGCCACACATTCATTTCATGTATGCCACCGAACAGATCTGCGATACTAGTGATTTTCAGACTCTATGAACTGGAGTTGGATCTGACTCTGTGACCAGGAGGTTAAAGGCTCCAAATCCAATTACCGAACCCCAGACACACCAAGTCACTTTTGCTTAAACATGACGTCAGCACTGATGAAAACTGTAGTGAGCTATTGTGTTCAGCCAGGTAGACCAGCAACACAAAGGCGAGTTGCTAGGATATCCCCCTTTCAGACAGCATATTTCATCTCTTCTCCTTTTCCAGACAAGGTATTAATCTTTCTTCAGAAAGGAAGTGTCAAGTAGTTGAGAAAGATCCTGTGAACATAAAATATACAATCCCATCCTCGCACCGTGCATATGTTAAGTATTTGAAAATACTGGGTGATTTCCAAGTGAAAAATTGACTACTGCACATCATTTATTCATAGCTTATCTACGACTGACATTTGATATTCAAGATTCATGCTTAGCAGCTGGTTGATGCCACCTCTTGCCAGTCTTCTTCTTGCTGGTGCTGCTGTTCTGTCATGGCTGAGAGTGACACACACATGCACACAGGCGAACAGTGGCTGACAAAATGCAAATGCACAGGGCAAGAATGTGAACGGTTCTGCTTCTGAGTCATCCCTGGTGCCCTTCTTCCTCGTTCATGTGGCTGTGTGATGACAAAGGCCCAGTTTATGTGCAAGGAAGATCTCAGCTGTAGGCAAGTTTTGCGACACTGGTGGGCAAGGAGGTGTTTTACTGGAACTAGACTTTGGCTGAAAATTTGGGGAGAGCAGAGGGGTTAAATAGGGAAAAATAAAAAATGCAAAGCAAGACAGGAAAAGGTAGAAGCTTAACAGTAGCAGAACCACTGAACTGATGTTACTTTGATCAGTCTCATGGAGATGTCAGAGAAGAATTAGGGTTCAGCCATATTTTGTACACAGTTAGGGCTTTTCTTAAGGATCTGCTATAGACCTATTATGTTGTTATGATTGTTTGAGGTTTTTGGAGGGAAATTAAAGTCCCTTAAAATCAACTAATAAATGTGACCTTATGACTGTTATGACTGAAAGGAAATATTGTGCAAAACTGAACTGGAGAGCCCAGAACTGGATGCAGTACTCCAGATGAGGCTTCACCAGTGCCAAGTAGAGAGAAAGGATGACCTCCCTTGACCTGCTGGCAGTGCTCTTCCGAATGCAGCCAGGGTACTGTTGCTGAGGGTGCACTCTGCCCCATCGTTCAGGTCATTAATGAAGATGTTAGACAGTACTGACCCTTGGGGGTCTTGTTTCCAGCTGGACTTTAATCAACTGATCACAAGCTTCTGGGCCTCATCATTCAGCCAGTTTTCAGTTGACCTCACAGTAAACTTTGGAATTGGAGAGGAATTGGACAAGGGACTATTGGCTCATGTCACCTCAGAGTTGAAGGTATTCAGAATGCAAAAGCATATTCCTTTTTTTCAGGGAGGGTTATTTCTTTAACAAGATGACCTCTCCAGAAGACTATAAAAACAACAAATAGTAAATTTCTGAACTCCTCTGAGAAATGTCTAATAAATGACATTGCATTGCTGTTAAGCACATTCTTTTTGCTGAGAGATATAACATAAATATCAATAATTATAATTTAACTACTGCTATAAATAGTAATGTATTCAGTTTTGTTTTGTAAAATAATTTTAGTCTCTGTGGACACAGGAACAATTTGTGTGTGTTTACAATATTGCTGACCATTATTCTGAATGAATTAAGATAAAGGCCTTTTCCTCCTTGGGTGAAAATCATCTGGCCAGTTTCTTATTTGGAAAAGTCTCACAACAACCGCTACAGGTATATATGTTGTATGACAAGAAAGAAGGACAAAGGAACGTTATGTAGGAAGATACGGCTCAAAGAGAAGAAGGGTAGAGACCAGAAAGGAGATGTGATAAAAAGGCAATATTTAAAAAACTTTTTAGCTAAGGAGGGTGATCCCACCCACCCCCTTCCCGAACAAAGGCAGAAGCAGTAGGCTCAGGATGTCTCATGTACAATCCTTCTCAGAAGCAAGCTCATTCACTGAATGAGCTCTGCTCCACTGGAAGTGTTTACTTCCACTGCCAATGGGCAGCTTCATTTGGCAGATGAACACTACCAGTGGCTAAATACTGTTTTATTTCCTCCATTCCTTCACAACTGAGAACTGCATGGACTGCAGGTAACTAGAATGTCAAAGAATGGCAGCTGCAGATGTAATGTTAAACAAACTTCTTTCAAACTTACATCTTATTTATCTAAGTGCAAGTCTCAAATATTTTACTGTGTTCAAGTCTTCGGAGTCAATGCTATTCTTCATATGCATTTCTTCACTTCATATGCTCTATGATTGTGTAGACCAAGACAAACACAGAATCATAGAATCATACAATAATTTAGGTTGGAAAAGACCTTTAAGATCATCAAGTCCAACCGTAAACCTAACATTGCCAAGTCCACCACTAAACCATGTCCCTAAGTGCCACATCTACACATCTTTTAAATAGCTCCTGTTTCTAGGAGTTAAGCATGGGCTCACATAGCAGCAAAATTGCAAGAATTCTATGCACTGCTTGTCGGAATGGAGTGCTGTGTGATAGGAAAAACTATTGTAAGCTAATTAAAGTAAATACATCTGAAATAAACTATCCCATCTTAGGAACTTCAGTGATGGCTGTTTGGAGTGAATATTACACATAGAATAACCTATTCTTACTTAATTTATTCTGTTTAAAAAATAGAATGCTGTCTTTTGAAAAGGCTCTTTTTTAGACAACTTAGAAGACAAAGCTTGATCCTCTATTAATTATTTCCCAGGCAAAACTGGGACTAGATATCCATTTGCAGAAGAGGAAGGGATAAATGTCATATATTGTGTGCATGTATATATTTCCCACTGGGATAGATTTCAAACAAAACAATGAAGAAAAAAAAAGAAATATATTTTTTTTAAAGACCTAAATGATGGTGGAGGCTAGAATGGGAGGTGAACATGTCTGGGCTTGGTTTCTTGTTTTGGGAGTTTAATGTTAGATACAGCCTAGAGACTCCTGGGGATTAGAAAAAATTGAATTTTTGTGATGAAGGATTTTATGGCATTTCTGAAGTATGAAATGTCCTCAACCATTGCTGCAAGCTCAGGCAAGCTTAACATCACCTCCTCAGCATGATTGGCTATTTCATTATGCAGTAGAGAAGCAGTGGAATTTGCTTAAGATTTAAAAATAAAGCTTCATATGCAAGGGGCAATTTACTAGGATTTAAATGTCTCTAAAGGAAAGATTTAAATCTGTATAGGAAAATATAGGCACATTTTCTCTATTACCATTTCTAACTCTTCATGTATACATTGTAAATCTCAAGAGGAGTATGTGCAGGACTTCATTCTAGAGAAGTGTACACAGTAGGTTAGTATTTTACTTTTTTCCTATGAGGAAAAGTGAAAAGGACACTATTGCCTTCCAAAGGAATTGTGCTGAATTAATGACTTCAGTGTTCTTCCAAATACTGGTGCAAACAGTGAAAATAGAAAATAGTATTTATTTGTTAGATGCCTTCTCTCTAAAGTGTAATTTAAAAAAACCAAACAATGGTGCAGACGTTCAAATTTTCATAACCAAGTGCTAGCTCTTGTGCCCATCTTCATTTTAATTTGCATGTTGCAGGGCAGTCTCAGTAGGCAAGGCAAGTTTTAATGGGCAAACAAACTGTTCCTGAGATCCATTAGATCTTACGGGTTGCACTGTGTCTGTTCAGGCCACTTCCAATGTATCCTGTTTGACTAAGCAGTACCGAGTATGGTTATCTACAGGTATAGAGAGCAGAAGTGTCGCCTCATGGCGATAATAATAGTCAGTAATAGAGCCTCATGGTTACTCTAATTTACACCAGATGGACAGGCAAATACACAACTAGCCATGGATCAGGGAAGTACAAGTTTAGCCTAAAGACACCCTTGTGCTGTTTATCCTTTGCTATCACACTCATTTCTCTACTGGAAGAGACTGGTCTGTGTTATCAGCAACCTATGTACTTTGTCTTTACAACATACAAAGAAACAGACATTTGAATACCAAATTTCACACTATTTCTTGGACTGCAGAGCCAAAACATTCTCCTTTGGCATGTAGACTGCATGTATGTCTTCTGATGGGAGGTATCCTCTACACTGAAAAACACAACCCAGTCTCTCTCTCTTCCCCCCCCTCCAGTGCTGGGATACTGAGACCAGAGTGTCTGAGCCCTGTTGTCAATTAAGCTGTAAACTGCTGAGCATGAGTTAGGAGGTCACTGCTGCACTTTGTGATAAAGTAATACTGATGAACAATTAACAAACCTTCTTTTATGCCCAGAACTTTAAACATGTAACAGGCTTACATAACGAGATCACAGTAAAGTCCTCTCCCCCTTGGGTGTGAAATATCAGCACTGGTTACATTAGCAATCCCAAAAACTGGTATCTGAGAGTTTAAGACAGGACAGACTGTTCTGTTTGATTAGATGCACACAGGGAAAGGGATGCCCTGAGCTGGAAACCAGGATGACTTAAATTGTCTGCAGATGTTGTGGGATCTTTCTGCAGATGGTTTGTGATGCCAGATCCCTGGGTAGGGCAGGTGTCACCTGCAGGCATAACTTTTAGAGACATTGAATCCCTGTGAAATAAAGGTAGGGGAGGTGCGAGATTAAGATTTGGAACCAATATTGAGAATGTCTTTTTTGTTAATATAAGCAAATTATTTTAGGGAAAAAAAAGGGGTTTTTTAGTATGAAATAAAAACCTTGCATGCGATGGTGGAAAAGGCTACAGAATTAACATAGAAGGCTCACTGAGGAATGTATCTGTGCCTTTTTTTCCTCCTTCCTCTCCCTCTTTTGTACACATGGCTGATGAAAAAAGTTTCTTTTACTCTGTATGAACTGTGGGTTTTAAGGATGTTAATTAAAACTAGTGTTTTGATGCTATTGCACAGGCTACTTAATCAATTAGCTGTATTTGCAAAGCACTTTTAAGGACTAATTACTGCCAAATAATAAGTGGGTTTCTTTTATTAACTTTCAGAAATGGAGGATGCCAAGAGGAGAGGAGCCTGTGTCAGAGCTCAGCAGGCAGCTTCTGATCCTCTCTCATTCTGATTCAACAAGAGCAACCAGGTCAGAGTCCTGACATAGCAGCAGGTTTTGTGTAAAGCAGGGCAGTTACACACATAATCGCTGTTAGGCTTTGCATTTGGAGGTATGCTTTTTTTTGCCTGTGTGGACTTGGGTTTTGGGTAGGTTAGGTGAGACAGCCTGTTCATATTCCTGTGAGCATGTGGTTCAGATCCTTAAGCCTGTGCTCAGTCATGTGTTTGATCTACTGCAGGATCAGCACTCTGCACTAGCGAGGTGGCAGAGCAATGCTCACATGCTGGTACTGTTGCCCAAGTGGGCAAACAGGAGGATTCCTAAGAGGCTCAGAGTAAGCACACCATTCCCTGTTCCTCCCACTTGACACTGCTGTTCACCACCTGTAGTAGTGACAGACCACAAGACGCAAATTTGACAGGCTCCAGTTATGGTCCATTTTCCTTTCTGGGAAAGGACAATGGAGTTTCATGGTGCATTAAATGCAAACAGATGGACATTGGAGAAGGAGATATTCTTCGTTTAGGTACTAATATCAACACTGCATGATGTCTGACATGCATGATTTCTGGACCGTCAGGCTATTGAACCATCAACAGAAGTGTTAGAAGCAGAGGTGTAATAACAGTACTGGTGAAAAAAAAGGAGAAATTGCATAGTAGTTTGTGGCTAAGTGAGGAAAGAAAACCAGGAGACATATATTCTAGTCTTGGTCAAATAATATTTATTTGACTTATCCATACTAAGCTCATAGAGTGTCTTTCTTGAAAGGAATGAAGTAGAAAGCTCCTAGGGATGTACATGATGGGTGTCTTTGCAGTATAAAGCAAGCAGCTACAGAAAGAAACATTTCGAATCTCAAGAGAGGATTCGAGAAGGATGCTGTTATTGTCAGCAGTTCCATACTGTGAAGAGCAAACAATAATTCACCAAAGGAGATATGTTCTTAAACACTTCCCTGAATAGAAATTAAATCATTGAATTGAGGCCTAAAGATCCAATCCTATCTTTGGTAGATACAACAGCAGAAAGCTGAGTAATACTTACAGTCCTAAATAGTTGTATTGACTTCAGTGGGACTCTTTGGGAGATTTATCTCTGACTTTGGTATAAAAAAATTGCAGGACTGGACTCCAAGCATGCTTGACAGGCAGAATGAAGAGATACTACTTGTTGTTGGTCCCCTGTTATTCTGGTGTCATCCACAATGGCATGTAGGAAAAGGGGAAGTTTCAGAGAAATCTTAAAAATATAAAAAATAATTTAAAAGAATGTATTACAGATCTCCCTTTGTCTTCAGTACTATCTATGTCATAAAAAAAGGAATATAAAATTGAGGATTATGCATTCACTTCTCTGCTAAAATATAAGTTACTTACATGCATAAGTAAGTCTGTGTTTATAGCTCAGGTTTTTAACTTTAACATGCAATTTCTTTGCTTTTGTGAGAGTTAGGAGGAAGATTAACATCTCTTAGATGCATCTACTGTGCTTGTTAGCCTGTGACCTCTTTTAAGGCATAGAGGAATAAAAGCATAAAAGAAGATGAAAAGAACAATATACCTTGTGGTAGAAATTAAGGTCATGTGTTTACACGTCAATACAGTCAGGTTACTGAAGAACTATTCTAATTAATAATGTAAAAACTCTTACAGACAGGTAGTGGACTAGTTGCTGTGATCTATTACATCCCTTTGCACTATTCCAGCAGCACCAAAGAGCAAGTAACGTTACAGAAACACCTAGGGATATCTTTTGAGTGCTTGTTTTTTCCTATCCCCTAGACCTTTGTAGTGTTCACCACAGTTAGTACATACGGTTATCCCCAGATGTCTGGCTGACATACTAGGGTTTTAGGCAGCAGTAATTTTGAGCAAGTGTGCCCCTTCTCTAAGCTTACCTTATGGTCTCATTTTAGCAAAGCATATCCAGATATGAAAACTGGGTAGTTTACTTCTGGAAACTTCTCATTTCAGTAATTCTACTGTTTCATGTGTGGAAGTGCTACTTAGTCCAAGTCTAGAACCCCCTGTTCTTCTATTCATTAATAGTATGCCTGGGGGTGCTGCCGTCTACCGGAATATGAACTGAGTTTCTATTAATGGATATTGTGCATGCTAGACAGTAATCACTTAGCAAAAAAATGGTAACTTGAAAAGCTGGTGTTTCGGAGATTGCAGTTTGCCTGTCTAAGTGTAAACCCACTACTTGTTTCAGCTAATTGTCTTCTTAAAGAACCATAGATTTCCATTTTCATGAAATCCATGCATGCCAGATTTCAGCCTAAAACACACTTTTACACACAGGTTACAAAGCCTTAGAGACATACTCCCATTGACTACAGCAGTGTGAATTGTGTTCATCTTTGATTTAAGTGCTGCTATTTATAAGTCTTGGCACTAGATGCATCCTTCCATTAAGACAGATGTGAAGCAAAAGTAGATGAATGGTTCAGAGAGGGTGTAAAGAGAGAATCAGTCCTGCAGGCTTATGAAAGGCTGGATATGAGGAAATGCACAAGGAACCCTTGCATTGAAACTCAGTTGGTTGTTCCCATCTTATATGAACTTTGAGAGTCTGTAAAAACAAGGTTGATACTTGATCTCCTTTTGAATCAGTTTGCTTTGTGATGGTATCAGGCAATAGCCTTGCTGAGTAGAATTTCAAAATCCTCATTCAGTGTCTTGGATTTGACCCACGTATTAATGAAGAATTTATACTGCCCTTGGAAAATGAGTACTTAGAACTCTCTTTGTTTCTTTGGAGGGAAAAGGGGTTTTATACATTTTCAAGTGCTGGTCATCTTTTTTTATCTCACTTTTCTTTTTTGTCTTATGATGATAATAACCATGGTGACTTCTGACAGATATGTTCACAGTAGTTTTTATTTTCACTTTCTAACTAGAAAAATGAAGCTACTACCTTAGAGTAGAAAAGGGATCTTCCCCTGAATCCTGTTGAATAGAGTTCAAACAGTAACAACATTTTAAAGCCCTGAAAGCTTCTAATAAAAAAAAAAAAGACATGACTTCAACAGTATGTTTGTAACAGACACCATTGTGGAAGATGTCTCAACTGAGCATCATCTAGTGGAAAAATATTTGTCAGGTTTTGCAACTTATTTCATGCTTTTGACCCTCCTCAGGGATGTTCTGTAATGTCTAACATTTGAATTCTCTCCCATTTGTTTGAACAAGTGTCCCTCCTTGGAATTTATTCAGTTAGTTTTTTAATACGGCAATAGTGAAGAGAAAAATATTTTTAAAATGTCAGGAGATAATGTGATAAGAACAGTACCTGAAGCTGGTCTTTAACATATTGACTTTAAAAGCAGTGTCAACTTGACTAACAAGTAAATATAGAGTGGATGAGGTAAAAAAATTAAATACTTTGACTATTCGGTATAGCGTTCTCTGCAGTCCGTATGGTTAGCATTTGCCTGTCACTGTTTGAATTCAAATGCAATAAAAACATAAGGAAGCCCAATGGCAAAAGTCTCATCCTGAGATCAGATGAATAAAGAGAGGATAGTTGGTAACTACTAGCTTATATCTAATCATAAGGCATTTTATTCAGGAAAGACAGGGAAAAAAATCCAGACACTTGTTTCACATAAACTTCGAATGATGTATGTTTCCAAAAGAGACAGAACTTAGTACTTCACTTTCATAGTATAGCAATCAAACTTTGATTTGTGCTCAGAGAAAATTGTAATTCATTGTTAACAGCCAGTGCTTACTATTAGATACCACAGAATAACCAGGGCTATTTCCTATTGCAAAGATCTGTAGGTAAACCCATCATTCTTAGGAAAAAAAAAAGTTTATTCTCCTGCTCTAATGCAGTACTTTTGAGGATAGTACATAGTTGATTGTTTCTGTCTCCAAATATAAAGATTTTTATTATTATTTAGAATTGCTATTCCCTATTTTCTTTGGTTTCTTTCTTTACAAAGTAGCTTGGTAAGAAACATGAAACTTTGGATTCTGATTTCCTCTTCATAGACAGCCAAATACCTACCTTGGGAAGAGATGAATTAATTGTTTACATCATCGACTCACTGGAAGAGAATATGGTTTCTGATAACCTTATCTTTAATAAAAACAGATTCTCAGTTACTATAGGTAGGAAAACTGGCACTGTCCTGCCATTTAAAGCCCAGATGATTTAACTTTACCTGCTTCTAATTGTTTCTACTAAGGTTGTATTAAAAATGTAAACTTACAAACTCTTGTTACTTTTATTCCAACCTAACTAGCAGCATTAATAGCAGAGCCTTATTTGCATGATCACATGGTTACTGGCAATCTGCATCTTGGAAAACTTGGACTCTGAACAGCCCTAATTAACAGCAGAATGGAACTGGAAATTAATTGGCATTGAACTAGGTGGAGAATAGAACTCAGAGAACAGAACTGTTTTGCAGTCTGGTTCCTGACTCACAAATCTGTATGCACAGCAAATATTTCTTTCTTACCTAGATTAGAATAAGATTTCCACCTGCAGTGTGGATTTTTCCTATCTTTATTTTTTAGAACTTTTTACTAACTTTTTGATATTTAGTAACCTTTAAGCATAGCCAATAATGTTTTATATATTTGATTAAACAGTATATTATAGTCATAACAGGAAAACTGGCTGGGAACTATTTGCTCTTTTTTATTTCTTTAAGTTCTGTTTGGTGTTTATTTCTTTCCTGAATGTATGATAACATTAAGTTCAAAGCAAAAAAAGAAGCTGGAAATACTGTGGTACAATACTGTTTTGGATGGAAGTCATATCTATGAGATGAAGTTCAGACCAAAAAACTGTGATGATTTTAGCTGTTGATTATTTATCTAAAGGTAGTGAACATTAATCTTCATTGTTTACTGAGGCCAAAGATTTGTCGTGGAAGTGACGTTAATTGGCTCAAACTATTTTCTTGGGACATCTAGGATCTTCTTTTCTAACAAACTCACACTTCAGAGCCCTAGAAATTTGTGGTTTGGCATCTATCTATTTGAAATATAATTTCCACAGACTTGGTTTGTAGCATTTAGATTGTGACGTGGTCTAACATCAGGCACTAGATGAACGCTTGCAGTTGAAAGAGCAGGGGTTTAGGTGTTACTTTGAGCCAGTGATCATCAAATCTAAATTGTTTTGTTTGCTGGCTTTTGACATTTTTCAGACCCATTCATTCTCTAGTCATTTTGGTTGCTTACTGTCACTTCTAATGTAACCCATTAACCCTGTTCTCTCCACTGCAAACATTTATGGCTAGGAGACTGGCATAATTTCATTCAGAAGCAGTTTTAATAAAACTCCTAAAGTGCAACATTTATTTTCTGCTTCATATAAAAACCTGATACTTTTGGGTTTCTTTATGTAAGCACAATTTGCATTTTAGTAGGAAATTGAACTATTGGGAAATTAGTTATAAAGATGGCAGTCTAATACAATCTTGTTTTAAAATTTATGTTATTTCCAGTGATTAAGCAAAGTTTTAGCATTGCCTGGAGTGCTTCATTCATGGGGAATGATTGAGGAAGTAATTACAGTCAGCTACCTCTTTGACAGCATCTGCAAACACTAGGATTGTGCTACCAGATTAAAATTACGTTTACATCCCAGAAATTATTACCATTTTAGAAGAAAAAAGCTATCAATTGTAGGGAGGAAATACTACAAGCCAATCCACATGTTTAGTATAATTTTATCCATGTTTCAAAAAAAAAAATTGTAGCCGTTTATATATAGTTATAAGAAATATCTCAACATATTAACTCAATATATCAGTATCTTGGTATATTTCAACAGAGCTATTAGCTATAGCACAATCCCGCCTGTTGTAAGAAAGGAGCTACTAGTCTGAAGATTATTTTTAAGGTGTTTCTCAGGTTTTTTTTAGTCTATCTCATCATCATTAGAAAGCACAAATCTCTTGAAGAAGAGTCTGCTTTTGGGCAGCAGAAAGGAGAAAGGGAGACAAGGTTAATGGAAACTAAAAGAAGTGATCCACAAAAATTCTGTAACTTTATCTTCCTCTGCTCACCCAAGGACTGTGAGATATTCACTTTTCTTTTTTATCAGGGGCAGAGCTAGTACTGATGCCAGTAAGACTCAGCAGTAATCACCCTTTATTTGAATACAGGAATTATTCAGGGCCTGAGAGCAGAAGGGCTTAGCGGGGGAATTGGTGTTCCTCTGCCAGGTTGGTTTGGTGCAGCCACACACTTGCTGAAGAAACGAATATTACTTCATTCATTTAAACATGAGCAAGCAGTTTTGGATGTAATTCTTGCTTTTACATCAGAAATGTCCACCCTTATCTGTATGTGGGCAAAATGGATATTTAAAAGAAAGAAAAAACCTTCTGGGATGTTGAATCATCCAGATTTGCTGTGACTGATGAAATCATCCCTTCCCTCAGCACAAGAACTCTGCTCTCTTACTGTGTAGATGTTGGATGCAGCCAGGCACCATAAAGCAACAATGGGCCATTAAATAAGGCACTTCTAAAAAGGTCATTTTTTTCCAAATCACTATGCTTTCACTGTGGAGAAAATTAATTATATAAATACAGTGGCTATAAATTTGTTTTTATAACCCCTTGTCTTCAATCTAGAATAAATTAGTCATCATCATAACAGGCTATGATATTAAGATTTATGGTCTAACTTTATCCCCAGTGTTATTTCAGTGTTACACCAGGAGTGACTTTGATCTAAGTGTCTATCCTGTGAGTTATAGAAAGTGGGGAGCCACCTTCTTCCTTTCCATTATTAATCGCACTGTATTGCCTCCACCTAGAGAAAATCTGTCTTTTTACTCTGGTTGCTCTTATTCTTTCAGCATTCTTTCCACTGTGCTTGTGAACTTTTGCACTATGCCATGTCATTTTGCCTTTAAGGTGAAGGCCCTGTGATAAAAAATTCACAGCCCTGAGCTTTCTCTACAAAGTAGTTCAGAAGTAGAAGTTTGAGGTGCCCTGCCAGACCATACATAGTTGAATTCTTCCTGCCTGTCACCTGAAAGAACATCAGTAGACTCAGTACTTCAGTGCTTGTTTGACAGAAGTCTTTGTCCCCTTTTGTTGTATCAAAAAAGCTTTTTACTGATCTTAAAGAGCAGAAAGCAGAAGAAAGATGACCTTCTAACCTGCCTGAAAGCAAACTGCTTTGGACCAGTCAGGATTACAGGTGTTTAGTTCTCTATGTTTAGCCCTTTTGTGACTCAGCACCTTGCAGGCGTGACTCTTTCTACACACACACCCAGGAAAGTAATGAGTGGTTCAGATAGTGGCAAGTAAGACTCAACTTTTTTTTAAAAATGGATTGTCCTGGTTGTAGAATCTGCTATCCTTAGTGTGGAAGAGGATTTACTTTATATTTCTGCTGCTTCCTGTTAAGTGCATCTGGTTAGAAAGCAGTATTTCCTATGAAGATTTTCAAGAAGGATTGTTTTCTTTCATTGTTTTATATTTTTAAAAAATCTAGTTTCTCAAAGCAAGTATTTTTTTTTTTAATTGGGAAATTTCTTACAAAACAGAGTTACCATGAAGGTTTTCTTGTCCATAAAGAGGTTTGAATGGAAACATTCTATTATTTCTGCTTCTAAAGTATCTGCTTTAATCTGGGTTGGTATAGGTCTGAAGAGCAAAAACAAATGATAGGACAAAATTGCATTTGTATTATTATTATCAATTAATAATGCTAGCTGTCAATTTGAACAACGTGAAAACTTATGGCAGTCTATCTCTAACAGCCCTAAGAAAGAGAAATTTGGTAGTTAAGAATACTGGGGGAAACTCTGCTCCATAACTGCTTTGAAGTCATTACAGTGAACTGCAGGAAAATTACTCCCCTTTAGATTTCATAATCTAGGTATTACAGTAAGTGTGGATATTACAGAACCATCTTAAATACTTCTTTTTTTGCTAATATCCAGATTTTCTGTATAAATCTGTCTTCTCAGCAAAGAATCAATAGTGCTAAACATACTTTTAATAATTAATGCATGATTAGACCAAAGCAAAAACGATATAGATTTATAGGATTGTTTATTCTAACTTTCTGGAAATACTAAGATGATTTATTTTTTCCTTCCTTTGAAAACATGTGAAGGAGTAGGAAGAGTATTTTTGTTTCATAACCTATTTAGCCCAGCCTACACTACATGCCCAAATCAGCTTTAGCTGAGCATTTTGCTTAACACTTTTACTCTTCTTTCATGATTTTCCTGGGACCTTTGCTGCTATGTTGATTAATATGTCAAACCAAATGTTGTGAGTGAGACTTTTGCTACCTGGAGTGTGAGACATACTGGCGCAAGTTGCAGAAATGAACTTTAAAGTTCAGATTATTTATTAGCTTTTTTTGTGGAATCAAAATAGCAAGATGTGGTGGTGAGAAAGAGACTCATTTGGTCAAATTATCCTTCGACCAATGCTAGGCAAAAAGCAGACCCACAGATGAGAGCTACTGCTAATATGAATGTTAAGCCTATCACTGTAATTCACACAGAAGAAAATCCAATGGGAAGAAGACCCTAACGTACAGGACTGGAGTTAAGGTCTTTTAATTAAATTTAAAGATTTTCTTCCTCATGGGAAAGGTTATAATTAGCTATTTTCTGACAACTATTTGACCTGCAGATGCTTGCATCAGCAGACAGAAGAGTGCATTGAGAAGTACTAGTAGATTATAATTATGAGATTTGGGGAACCATTAATTATTTATGTGACATCTTGTTTTCTAACTGCTGGGATAATAAGGTAGTAAACAAGTATCAGCAGCTTGTATAATAATAAAGACGTGTTTTAAATTGGTGGTAAGAATCTAGGGCTGGCTTGAGGAAAGCAGCTCCCACGTGTTCAGTCCACTGTTACTGTCCTTGCAACTGGTATGAACTGTACGCCAAATTAGAAAGCAGCCAAAATGAATATTATGAAGTAATGTAGTGAAGATATGTCTTCATTAACCTTAAGGAGACCCTATTTAAAGGAATATGGCCAATGCATAACTCTTTATGCCCCTTCTAACTTCAGTGAAGTTAAATCAGATGCGATTTTAGTCCCTGAGCTTTGGGCACCCAAGTCATATTCTAATTCTGTCTAGTTCAGCCAGTAAGCCTGTTATGTCATTTCAAATTGGCATTCAATACACTAAATGCTAATCTCTTCAGTCTCTTTGTGCTGTAAAGGCAACAGCTAGTGATGTAGGCAGGTGCCAAGAGCTAGATCCCCAATTGGTGCATACACCATAAAACCAGCAGGGAATAGAATGTAGCTAAATAGGTGGAGAAACTAGGTACATGTCCCTTAGCACAACAGGACAGGGTGTTCTCCTTTATATGAATGACAGATTTGCTACCAAACCCACTAATTTGTACATATCTTCATTTGTATCCTGTCCTAGTAGGTATCAATAGCCATTTGGCCCCAACATAACTACTGGGCTCATATATTCGTCCAGTGTGGAGGGGAAAATCCCAAAGCTATTCTGAATTATTCTTGCAGGAACTGCTGTACAGTAGTGGAAAGCATTATAAAGATTTTGCTCTATAGAAATGAAAACTGTGTTTCATAATCTCTGAACTACTCTGAACTACTCTCATCATCTCTGAGACGTAAGAAAGTATGGTACACTCAGAGAATGCCAAAAGGAGATGTATTCCAAAGGAGGGTATCTTCCAAGAAATCAGATGATTAATGTAACAGAGGTTGCTGTTAATTCCTGTGTATGTTGGAAATGCTTTGAAATGAGCTAGATGTAAGCAGGTTCACTAATGGTTTTATTCTAAGTGCTTGAAATAGGAGGTGGTTTGTTTACTGAATAAATTTGCAGCTACTGTCATTTTAATCCTGAAAAATTGGTTTGGAAAAGGCACCTGGCCTTTCCAATGTGCAGATGTAAATGTGAAGAAGCAATTACAGACACCTTCTTCTTTCAGCAGGGATAATCTAAAAGTAAAGTCTCTTTTTGGAAGGCTTCTGAAGACAGAAGGTTTACAAGTCAAATTTGTTACCTTGTTTTCTTCTCAAATGCCTGGGTAAGGGTATTAGAAGTCTCCTCATCTGGATTCCAAGTCTGGTGAGAGGTTTCAAGCTTTCATAATTAATGTTTCTCTCTATCAAAAAAGGAAAAAAAAAAAAAAAGAAAAAAAAGTAGCTACCATTCAATCTCGAGTATAAAACTGAAGCAAAACTACAGCTCTGAAGCTGCACTGATAGACAACTGCTTAGCTGTTAGAGACACACTACTCCAAGACAGAGCTGAGAAGTCTACTGCCATATTGGTCAGTTTTTACCCAACTGCTGTCTGCTATATCTGTGTCTTGATGGGATTAGTAACTAGCTGCCAGTGGAAAAAAATCAGAGTTTTTCAAGGCTTTTACCTTCCCCTCACCATTGCCTGTCCACAACTTTGGATTCGTATGGAGAAGCCATCTTATGGCTGCACTGTTCTCTAGCAGTGAGAATGTTTCAGGCAACCAAAATAATAGTATTTAAATCAAATAGTGTATTTAAATCAAGTAGTGAGAACATATCTATGGATTTTTATGAGCAAACAAATTACTCAAGATATGCTTTTTGCCCAAATACAGAGAATAGTGTAAAACATACATGTATGCAGTTAAAGGATTGTTTTCAATCTCTGCCTAAGGGCCCAGATTGGCTCCTATTATTTGTGTATGGACATAACCTCCATTTAATTTGAGCAAGAGCTGTGAAACAGATAACTTTTCAGTTAGTTGACTTAGTTTTCATGCATTTGTACTACAGCAATTTTACAGTGTCTGTAAACTTAGGCTAGAGGAATAGGAAGACTAGTAGAAACATTTAAGTTGGTACTATTGGCTTCCCTATGGCCAGATAGAGAACAAAACCAAAAATTCACAAGTCTTTTCTGGGGGTTGAGAATAATATATTTTCCTGGCAAAAGTGCTAAAGGATGTAGTACAAATAAGATCCTAATCTAAATTTGACAATTACATGAGAATTGCAAAACATTTAAAATATTGCCTATATGTAACGTTCAAATGGTTTGTGACTCTTTCAAGTTAGCTTTTAATAGATATTCAAATGTGTAGTTTTCACTTGCACAAATGCAACCACAAGCAAATTCTGAACTGAAGGTCATGAACATTTGGCAAAAAGGCATTTTAAATGAAGATTTTTTTTTCAAATATTCAGAGCATGCATTTTGTCCTGGTTTCCATGAGTCATTTCCGTAACCAATAAAGGACAAATTCTGAAATGTGGCATCCAAATGTAGAACTTGAAATCACTACAGTTTGTTGGTTGCATATTCTCTGTTAGGTAATCTTGCAACCCTGGAAATCTCTTATGCCCCATGTTTTCAACAATATGTAGTGAAAACTGGCACACCTTCATGACCCACCATTTCAATGAATGCTGATCTCTTGGGACCCTATGACCCCTATAGTAGCCAACGTGTTTCTAAATCTGCTGAGTCTAGATAGTTATTGATCACTGTAACTACCTCCTGATTTCTCAGGCATACATTCATGCTTGCATCACATGCACATCCAATATCTTTTTTAGCCTGCAAGCAGTACAGGCTTGCTTCCTAGAACCAGTCTTACACCTCTCTGAATTTGCTACTTGCTTAAACGTATTTGTCAAGCTTGTTTAATAAGAACTGCTAAAGTTCTGTCTTCTAATTTATCTCCTTAAGAGATGTGGCAGAAGGACATTGAACAGAAACAAAGGAATCTTTTAGTGGTTTGTTTTTGAAATGTAAAATCAGTTCCAGGACTGTGGAAAACAAAAAGCTACTGATCTCAGATCACTGCCATCTGAATTCTGAGTTTGAACCAAATTGTTAGGAGACAGCCTTGCCAAACTGCTTTGCTGATCTTTCTTTTAAATTTGGTATAACTGTGGCTTGAAGATGTGCTCTTTTTGCAAGATAACAGCTGTCCTTCAGCCAGTTGCTTGTTTCCCCCATGTAAATGCCAAACTTTAGCGCTGGCAGTGAGTAAAATAAGCATGATGTGAGCACTAAGGGTCTAATTCGCTAGCCTCATTCTTGCCTAGGATGCCTCACTAGCAATATAACCAAGCGCAAGAATGGGAATTCCTCAACCTTGCTCTGTGAAGATTCCTTGAGAGGGAAGATTTTTTTATCCAGCAGACCATGCACATCCACAGAGGAGCCCTGTGAATGGTGTGCTGAAAGGATAAAAGAAACAGAAGACCTTCTTTAGGCTGCAGTAATGGTCACAGAAACAAGAGAAGGTAATAATATCCCTTCCAGGTACCAGCCCTCCCCCACAGTTATATGGTTGTGTGAAAGGTTGGACTCATCAATACAGAGATTTAATTTTCTAACCTTGTTGCTGCATCAGGGAGCCAGCCAGCTTAGTGTTTGTTTTGTGATCAGAGAATGTACTGGAACAGGTTCCACTTTACAACCAGTATCTTTTTTTTTGACCGTCAGGTCTTTGGTAAAAATATTTGCAAAGCAACAATAAAAATTAAAGTGCACTTTAATACTCTGTACTCACCGTTAACTTCTGAAATATTGTTGTGCATTAATTTTAACAGTTACTTTACAAAACCATTTACCAAAATCTTGGATGCCAGAAAATGACAAAATGCTGTTGATGTTATACCAGAGCTTCCCACAGACTGGTTCTTGGTGTGGAACAGCCTACTTCACTCCCTTCCTGATACAGCATCCACCCACAGTGCTTTTCTTCTAAAGGGAACAAACAGCTGGAAAACACACTAGTGTTATTCTGTTTAAAATTCAAGTTAAATTTAACCAGTTGCTTGTGCTCTCAGACAGCTTCAGATTGAGAAAAATAAGGTTACAGTAAAGGACTGATGCTGAGTTTGAGGAGAAATTTCAAAAGAAAAGTGTTTATTTTTTAAGTATTTGTAGTAGCTTTCTAATTTTCCCACTCAAATAATGCCTAGCAGCTGCTGGTACAATGGTAATAAACGTATGCATCAGCCATTTTGTTGATATACTTTAAAATGCTTTACAAATAGTAACACATTGTTATTCAGGTAACAGAGCCACAATGAAGCTAAATGATTTATCTAAAACCTCATTTCATATCTTAAATATCATTGGCCTTTTCATTGCTATGCCCTTATTGACCACAACCACTTCTGGTCAAACTGCACAATTTTGGTTTAAGCAAAATTCCACGCTGTATAGGGTCTGCCAGCATATACACACTGCAGCACTTGTGACTTTGAGGTATCATCATCAAGAAAGGCCCTCTGTTTCATGTAACTCTTTATCAGGACAGTAAAATGATGGGGGATGCAAAAAAAGCCAAGTGGACTGTATATTTTACACCTGATGCCTGCTCTAGAAAAGGTCTGTGTATCAGCCTCATTTTAGGGCAACGTCTCCTCTTTTTTCAGGTGCAATTTGTGTACTAAACAGCGTGGGCAGTTTGTCCGTAGGTGGTTTTTTTCACCCCATGCTCTATTTATCAATCAGGACATTTGCCAGAGAATTTGCCTTGATTGCAGAAGGCCTAAGAAAACAGAATAAATCTGAGCAATTCTTCAGTTGCCCTGAAGAGGATATGACTCCTGGTGATTCTTAGAAGCCCTGTAAGTTAGTAGCTGTATGTGTTAGAAGATTTGCTCAGGCCAGAAAACTCCCAAATAGCCAAAGTACCTACTCATAGTACTAGAGAATCAGAATGAAGACAGAATACTGGGATATATCTAATGTCATTAATTGGAAAAAAAAAAAAAAAGAAAAAAGAAACAAATTGATGCAATATTTAAGCTGGGAAATCCCTATAATGACAAATGACAACCCTGTAGCCTGCAAAATATGCTAATAAAGTGTCTGCTGCAGTTATTAAAACTAAACTTATAATCCATTATTATCTGACCATAAACATAAGTGGGGGCTAGACTGGATATCTGTGTCAGATAATATTTCAGTGCTGTCTGGACTGAGAAAATTACTCATCAAATTTGATTTCTGATGCCTCCCTTCTCTGAAGATTAGCCCCCTACGGAGTTTACAGGCATTTAGAAAGATTCCTTCCTCCCTCCCTTTGTGTCCTCTTTCTCTTCAGTAATTGCACTGTAAGCTTTCTGTAAGTTTAATTTGTAGACCTTTAAAAATGGCTTATGTGGAATAGCTGTGCCGTGGTGAGGTGGCTGACCACAGAGCAATTCTGCATTGCCAGAGAACCATCCCTCCTACTTATGTGTAATTATTCCTGTTCAGGTGGAATTTCTTGGACCTATAGAAGTAATAGTGTAGGTCCCTCCATCAGTCAGGTTGTTTGAATATACAGGTATTTTTGCTAGAGTTACATCAGCTAAAATAAGGTTAAGAAAAAGGCACATTCAGCTGAGATAGTAGTCAGCACATCAGAGTTTCTTTTTGATTGATGTATGACAAATTTTTTGTTGTCAAGAAAATTGCTTACAGCATTTGACTAATGGGATGGATGGTCTGTTTAGGAGAGAAAATAGACACATATGGCAATGGAAAAAAACTCTTGTTTTGTTGGATTACTGCCCACGTACCAACAAAATGGCATATGTCTTCAGCTCCAGCCTCAACTGGCTTCCACTGTAGCCAATAAGAGTTGAAAATGGTGAAAGTGGTTATGGCAAGAATGGAGCATTACTTAATATAGACCAACAAACTACTTGAGTACTGTGCATTTTACCTTTATTCCTGCTCTGAGAATGGGGTGAAGTAAGGTCAATATATGTTCTGTTAATTCATGCATGGCTCCACATCAGTTGATTTCTTTTTAGAGGCTACTGCTTTTTCTGCTGTTAGCAAATATCCCATTAGCAAAAAAGTCCAGAGCTGACCTTCAGATGATGAGGTTGCAAACGTAAAACCAAATCCCTCTTCCACCAATGTATGAAAAAGTGTCATATTAAGTACTAATTGCATAATAGGAAAGCACTTGCAACTAATAGGATGGGTAGATTATCTAGATAGCTCAGTGGTTAATATAACAAAAATATTGGATAATGATTTTTTTTTTCCCCCTCCCTGAATCAGGAAAAACATCAGAAATTAGTAACTTGTATTGCCTGACTCAGTGGCAGTGCCAGCTCTTTGCTGATCTCAGCCTTCTTTTAGTAGAGCAAACAGGACACTGGAGAAGGTTCTCACCAATATAGTTATGTTCTGCTGCAGGCTTTTATCTGCTGAGACCTGAGATGGATTGAGAATGACTCCCTCCACAGGTCACTTAACAACAGGGTAACAATTTTCAGCTGGAGCTAACCTGAGTAGCTCTGAGCAGGTAACTTGGAGGAGAAAGTATCTGCCTGCATTATAGTACACCCTTAAACTATTCAGATTTGTTCTCCAATTTCTGTATAGCAATCATCCAAATTACAGAGCAAAAGGTTTTGTGAATAATGTGCAAAGTACAGCCAGGATTCTTTTAAAAATCTAAGAGTCAATAAAGTATTCATGCTTTCTGGAATGAAGTTGGGCTTCTATATATCATTGATCCTTTATTAATGATTTCATTTTAAACACTGCTATCCTGATTCACAAAGGAAGCATTTTCCATTTTCCATTGCTCTTCTGTTAAATATCCAAAGGGAGAATTTTCTGCTTACAGAAAAAGTAATTTCACAGATGACCACAATTGCTGAGGGCCAGATTCAGAAAATGATAATCTTCTCCCCTCTTTCTCTGAAAGTTCCTGTCCTTGTTCATTAGCCATACACAGTAAGAGATGAAGCAAGCTGTATGAAACATTGTAATTGGGTGTCTCCCACTGATGCCACATTAATATGTCATTAGACTAATATCTTTTACTGACACACAGATATGGTTTTCAGAACAGATCTGGAAACCTGACAAGCTGGATATTGCATTTTAAAAGACTAAAATGATTTATACATTTCTTATTTAAACTTTTCTTAATTTACAGGGTGCCTTAAAATCTGGCTGAGACCCTACCATGTTATCACATCACTATAGAGAGCAGGTTGCCAAAAATACATATGGAGCCATGGGGCACAATGGTGGTAGTGCTAATGAGAAGTCCAAGCAAAAATAGTACAAAGACCTCATTCTCTAAGCCCTGAAAGTGAGTACCCTATATTCCCTGCAAGTGGGTTGTCTACAATGTAACTGCAGCATGTACTGCATCTGTATGGGCTTTGCTTTCTTTACGTGAGGACATACTATCAGAGAAATTTAACTTTCTCTTTAAAGTCATCGGGCAGCATGCACTCCTACATGAAGACATAAACCAAAATTCAAGCATGTTTTGTTAGTCCATTTGAAGCCTTTCTACCAGTCTGATGAAAAAGGGGACCAGAACTACAGTGTATGAACTGTGACTATGTTAGGTTTCTTTCTAGCATGGGAATACTTGCTTTAAGTCTTATGTTAGTCAGAAATGGTCTCAGAGCAGGCAGTTCAAGGTTTATGCAAGTTGCTCCTTTCTCACAAAGAAATCTCAATGGGAAAAGCATTTGAGGTAGACTTGTGTCTTTTTTTTTTTTTTTTTAGATGAATGGCAGATGGAGAATGTCTTTTCAAGTGAACTTGGAACATGGACACTTTCTTGGAAAGAAGAAAGAAAAAAAAAAAAAACTGCAAAGAAAGTTTGAAGAGCCCTGTGCTCCTGAAGGGCTGCCTGCCTTTCCTTTTAGCAGCATACAAGGTGAGTTCTGTTTGAATGATTTTGGCATATCTTTATGCTGAAGAGCTATGTGTCGCTAAGCAACATTTAGCAGTGTGTAAGCACATGGAAGTTGCTTTCGGTACTTTACATCGCTGTGTCTGCTCTCATCCCAGACTCTGTTAGTAAGATGAAATGTCCTTCTATGAGTTGATACAGGATCAAAGTGTACACTCAGAATGGTATAGAGATCAGAAGCTGAGCTCTTTCAAAGCTAAATGGGCCATAGTAAAGACTATGAACTAAACAAAACATAGGACTTGACCAAAAAAACATGTAAGTGTTCTCTCTCCTTTAAACAATGAACTGTCTTCCCTGCTGCAACTGTGGTGCTGTTTACTTTCATTTCCAATTACAATAAGAATAAAAATCTATTTAAAGTGTTTAAGGGAGTGAATCGCACATTCAAAATAAATATTTTTTTTGTGAATAGTAGCATAGATTTGTTATAAAAAGTAAATTGGGTGAACAGAAAACAGATTAAGAAAAAAGGTACAAGCTATGCCACTCATGAAATTTATCCAGACACCTGCAGCCTGAAAACATTCATGTAACTTTAAATTTCTGTTCCAGGTTGTCATGAAGTATAAAGAGAATAAAGAGACTATTAGGAGAGGACTTGTTGTCTAATGTAGTTGATCTCACTGTATTTTGTGCTTTGATGCAGTGCCTGTATGATCAGGTAGGATAGCCTGAGGCTTGATATGTAGTAGCAGGTCTGATTTGACATTACAGGAATGTAAACCAGGAAGAAGCCCATTCTAGACCAAGGTCTTAAAAAATCCAAACCATAGGGTGCCAAGTTTACCTTCCCACTTCTGAGTGTTAGGAGATGCTCTGTGAAGGCAAGATCCCGGCACCATTTGAGAACAAGCAGAGTCTGCATTCGCTTCCCTTATGCTGTGACATCCTTCAAGTTAAGGACCATTTCAGCTGTGACACTTTTGTATTTCCTTATACCTTTTCCTTTCTCTGGTGGCAGAAAGGCGAGAAGAGGCCCTGAGTGCTCTCAAGCCAACTATATAGTAATAATTTGAGGTTGTTCCCAAATCGAAGTCACTAAATCTAGCTTTAGGCTTGATAGCAGCACAAGGAAGGTTCTGTGAAATACTTTAGGCAGCTGTAATTCAAAGAAACCCTAAGATACTCTGTATTATATATAGCACTGTAGTGGCCCTTTTTAGTCTTAGGGAGCAGGGGAATAAAGGATTATAGAATGGCTGCCTCCTAATTATGGTGTAGTGTCCCACAGTAATCATAGTTTATGTGAACCTGAGGACTGATGCCATAGCATAAGCTTTTATACATCTTCATTCATCCTATATAGATTTCAGAAAACAAATGAGCTTATAATTCAAATGATGAAGAGAGCCAAAGATATTATAACCAATGAGGCCAACTGCAACCAATATTGCATCGGGTGTTTAACTGTTCAATATATGAGTAAATACACTCAAACCTTGCAAAATAGGTTTAACAAGTCTTTAACTTCAGGTAAGTATTAAAACTCTGTGAACTCAGCATTTAAGCTTTTTAAGCTTAGCACTTAAGTGTGCTCTTATTGTGAAGTCTGTGTATTGTTAGTTTTTTGTGACCGGGCTTGATATGCAAATCAAAGGCCTCTGAAATATTACTGAAAAAATGGTGTCCAACATAACTGAAACATAGCTGCAGATACTGTAGTATGTTTTGCTTAGATTATAAACTCTCTGAGGCAGAGGGCCACTGTTTTATTCTTTATAAAACATCTGGCATGTGTTGTGTCCAGTTATAGTTCCTGTGTCCATTGACATTTAAGAATAAAAAATCATCTAAATAATATAGCTGTTTAGAATTTGTCAATAGAAAAAGCAGCTAGTAAAACATTTTTCCTGCTTTATATGAATATATGTGTTCCCTTTGCTATTTGGATATGAGAATTTTATAGGTGGTATCATTACATACTTAACTGTGTGGATTCACTTCTGTGGTCAAGATGAAAAGCCAAAAAAAATTCTGATTTTTGTTTAATTTCAAACTCTTACTATGGCAGAAGATAACTATGTTCTTACAGTGTTGAAATGGGAAATATTTTTATGTAATATTATTCAAGTTGAGAAATTAGCCATTCCAGAAAATTAGCCATTCCAGAAAATTAGCCATAAAGAAAATTAGCCATTCCAGAGATAAAAATTTACAGTATGTATTGTCTTTCAGACAATTATCAAATACGTAAATTCCAGAGAGATGTTTGACCTGAACTTAGATCTGCTGCATGCATCAAGATTCATTCATTATAAACTAATTGAGAAATAATTAATTGGTGTTCAAGGCATTAATTTCTTTTTGTTGTTTTTTAAATTCAGCTATTTCTGTCTATAGCATAATACATAAGAGGCAATGATCATTGCTTCTTAACTTTCTGTGCAAATAATTTACAAAATTAATTGCTGGTTGCACTGAAATTAAGATGTCAGTGTTTCAATTACAAACCTTTATTTTTGGAGGTTTATAAATCAGTTCTAAAAATTATCTCCAAACACAAGAAATAAATTAATTAGCAGACATTGTCTTAGCTGACAAGCATGTTTGTTTACATCTTTAATGATCTCAGGAGTCTTAAACATTTAACATTTTCTAAGTGCTTTGAGATCCTTGAAGGATGGACTCTACAAAGTGCAAAGTATTACTAATATTCTCTTTAATTCGTTCATGTTAACAATATATATGCCCTGAGGGCTATTTCAGCCAATTGTGTGTGCTAGATCTAACAATGTATCTATTAGAAAATGTCTCATGGAAATGATTAAAGATTCAGTTGAGATCTGGTGATCTCTTACTTTAACAAGCAGAAGAATTGGCAACCATCCTTTTAGGGAGAAAGATGAACCACTGCCTCCTTGGAGGAGGTAAGAATGGGAAGAAAGGATTTCTGTTATATGTACCATAAATTTGGAAAGCCTGGTTAAAAAACATATTCATATAAAGATACCTATCTATCTTTATAGATAGGTATCTTTATAGATACCTAGGAGATGAATATATACATACATACACAGATGGAGACAACACACACCCATATATAGTGTCCATCATTTAAACTGTATTCAAACCACTTAAGGAGGTGCCAGTTTCATACCATAATTAGAGCTGCTGAACAGGGCTGTTTACTCCCTTTTTCCTCTCCTGCGCCTCCAGCTGTGTTCTCAGGCATACTGATAGCCTTGGTCTGAGTTTGACATGATCATTCTTGCTGTGGTATGAGCTGGTTCAGGGAGCTAAAGATGACAGGAAGCAGTTCATTTGTTGGAGGGCAGGATTCATTTTCTACAGGTTTAGCTACCTGAACCAGCTCACGGTGGGGCCAGACAAGTACTGGAGCAGTCAGATGAACAGGAGAGGTGTGAAAGTAGATTAGCTTAGTTCCAATGTCAGATTTTACTGTGGGTTGGGAGTAGTCCCTCTATATTTGGTGGTGGGAGCCGGACCCTTCCAAAAAGTAGGCAGATCTCAGGCTGGTTGTAAGGCCCCTTCTCCATTGACTACGGAGGAAGAATAAAGTGAAAACACTTTTTTAACATAGCCTTCTCCATTTGGTGCCTAAAGTTAGATCATTTTAATCTAGGATAAACCAAATCTTGCTTAAATGAAAAGTATGTATTTTCCTTGTTTTTTTAGGATTTAAGTTAAAGAGGAATATGGCCATTTCTCTTGGGCTTTAAACCCAAAAATAACATTTAAAATGTTCATCAAGTTTTCTTTGAAAGCTATTTAAACATCTGAATAAAAGGAAGAAGATGTATTATTATTTAGAGCTCCTTGGAGAAACTCCAAGCTTTAATTGCATTTCACTTTCATTTCAGTAAGAATGAATTTGAATGAAAGTGTCTCTGTCCTGTGGTGCTCTTTCATTCCTCATCTTAGTTCCTGTGAAAACAGTGCACTGGTGCAGCCAAACTCAGCCAGGCGCCCTCCTGTTGTTGATTTAGACATCTCTTTTGGCTCCTAGCTGATTTTCTCTTGTTTGAGAATAAATTAAAAGTACATTTGAAAGTAGCAATGTCAATTTTCCTAATTATCTGAGATGTGGTGACTATAAATACCACACTACCTATTAAACAAATATATTCAAGAAAGTTCAGTGGATTATATCCAGACAAATGGACTTTTTACAGGGAATGCAATGGTTTTCTCTGAGATTTTCAGGCCAGATAATGTGTGCACACTGGATGGAACATGGTTCTTCTGGGTATGTTGGACCTACTGTTTGTGTACAAGCATGGAAAAATGACCTTGTTTCCTAAGAATGTGTTGAACGTATTATCTAGAGTCCCTCTGTGCATTGGCTAGCTCTCTGATATCTCCAGATGCCACAACAGGAAAAAAAAAAAACAACCCCACAACTTTTTTTTTTTCCTTTCAGAAATCATGAGTTGAAAGATAAGACAGTTCTGGGGAAACCCAGGCCTGTTTATCTTTTATATGGCTAATGAGAGGAGAAGTCTTTCTCTGTTTCACGTCTAACCACACTTGCTGAGATCTATGGCAGCGCACTTAAAACAGCTTCCATGGGAAAGCTGATGGCTGAGTTTATCTTAATTGATGCAGCACTTGTTTGCTGAGGTCTACATGTGTTTTGATATAGTGTCAGGAGTTCTTCATCAGCTGAGTAAGGAGTGCTTGATGTTCCTTGATGCTGTTCTTTTATTCCCAGGTCTGTTGCTACCAGATTTCCTCTTCCATCCTACAAAGCATAGCAGATTTTCTACTATTTTCAGTGTCTTCTGACATACAAGTTTCCTTGAAATACAGATTATATTTGTATGTGTAGATATTCCTCATAATATCTGCTATTTTTCTAGTTCTAAACTAAACACACATTAGAACTTCCTCTGGTGAGACAGTCTTGTTTGGGGAATGTTCATGGGATGCTGCATATTTAAGACTTACTTTTACTTCGCTTACTTTTGGGGGGGGATTGTTTTGTTTTGTTTTGTTTTTTGCTTACTTTTTTTTTTCTTGCTATTTAAGGCTTTTGGGAACAGATTGTTCAACTGTTACGTAATCTTACCAAAGTTAATGACTATGTTCTTAGTAAGAAAGTAAGAATGGAAGGACGGCTGTAAGTTGGATTGCTATAATGATGAGCCTGGCTGTTTAGTTCATATCGGCCACTAAAACTTTGGCCTAAATTTAAACAGACATTAGGAACTGTGGGAATACACTCTGGAGTCAGAGTCTGTGTACTTTCATAGAATCATAGAATCATTAAGGTTGGAAAAGACCTCTAAGATCACCTAGTCCAGCCATCAACCCAACACCTCCATGCCTACTAAACCATGTCCCGAAGTGCCACATCTACATGTTTTTTAAACTCCTCCAGGGATGGTGACTCCACCACCTCTCTGGGCAGCCTGTTCCAATGCTTGATAACCCTTTCAGTAAAGAAATTTTTCCTAATATCCAGTCTAAACCTCTCCTGATGCAACTTGAGTCCATTTCCTCTCATCCTATCACTAGTTACTTGGGAGAAGAGACCGACCCCCACCTCTCTATAACCTCCTTTCAGGTAGTTGTAGAGAGCAATAAGGTCTCCCCTCAGCCTCCTTTTCTCCAGGCTAAACAACCCCAGTTCCCTCAGCCTCTCCTCACAAGACTTGTGCTCCAGACCCTTCACCAGCTTCACTGCCCTTCTCTGGACACACTCCAGCACCTCAATGTCCTTCTTGTACCGAGGGGCCCAAAACTGCACACAGTATTCGAGGTGTGGCCTCACCAGTGCCAAGTACAGGGGCACGATCACTTCCCTAGTCCTGCTGGCCACACTATTCCTGATACAAGCCAGCATGCTGTTGGCTTTCTTGGCCACCTGGGCACACTGCTGGCTCATATGCAGCTGGCTGTCAACCAGCACCCCCATGTCCTTTTCTGCCAGACAGCTTTCCAGCCACTCTTCCCCAAGCCTGTAGCGTTGCATGGGGTCGTTGTGGCCCAAGTGCAGGACCCAGCACTTGGCCTTGTTAAACCTCATACAATTGACCTTGGCCCATTGATCCAGCCTGTCCAGATCCCTCTGCAGAGCCTTCCTACCCTCAAGCAGATCAACACTCCCGCACAACTTGGTGTCATCTACAAACTTACTGAGGGCACACTCAATGCTCTCATCCAAAGCATTGATAAAGATATTAAACAAGACTGGCCCCAAAAGTGAGCCCTGGGGAACACTGCTTGTGACCGGCCACCAACTGGATTTAACTCTGTTCGTCACAACTCTCTGGGCTTGGCCATCCAGCCAGTTCTTTACCCAGCAAAGAGTACACCCGCCTAAGCCATGAGTCGCCAGCTTCTCTAGGAGAATGCTGTGGGAGACAGTGTCAAAGGCTTTACTGAAGTCTAGGTAGATAACATCTACAGCCTTTCCCTCATCTACTAGGCGGGTCACCTGGTCGTAGAAGGAGATCAGGTTGGTCAAGCAGGCCTGCCCTTCACGAACCCATGCTGGCTGGGCCTGATCCCCTGGTTGGCCTGCACATGCCTGTTGAGTGCACTCAAGATGAACTGCTCCATAATTTTCCCCAGTACCAAGGTCAGGCTGACAGCTCTGTAGTTCCCCGGGTCCTGCTTCTGGCCCTTCTTGTAGATGGCGTCACATTGGCAAGCCTCCAGTCGTCTGGGACCTCCCCTGTTAACCAGGACTGCTGATAACTGATGGAGAGTGGCTTGGCAAGCCTCCAGTCGTCTGGGACCTCCCCTGTTAACCAGGACTGCTGATAACTGATGGAGAGTGGCTTGGCAAGCTCCTCCGCCAGCTCCCTCAGAACTCTCAGGTGGATCCCAGCTGGCCCCATAGACTTGTGAGTGTCCAGGTGGTGTAGCAGGTCGTTAACTGCTTCCTCCTGGATTATGGGGGTTTATTCTGCTCTCCGTCCCTGTCTTCCAGCTCAGGGGGCTGAATACCCTGGGGATAACTGGTCTGACTAGTAAAGACTGAGGCAAAGAAGGCATTAAGTACCTCAGCCTTTTCCTCATCCTTGGTGGCAATGTTTTCTCCCACATCCAATAAAGGAGGGAGATTCTCCTTGGCTCTCTTTTTGTTGTACTTTGTACTTTTCGTTTGTACTTTGTTATACTGGATCTTAAATGTATGTAAAAACTGCAAAGCAGGGGAAAATTGGACATATCTGTATCTGTCATTTTAACTTATATAAAGAAAAGTAAGAAGGGTTTATATCTTATAAAGAGCGAGGTTCTCTTTTCTGAAATTGGTTCATAGCCCCAACTATAGGCATTTGAATTTCACACACTTAAAGTACTATAAAAGTTTTAAAATCAAATTAAGAACCTGATGAAAAAAATCCATACTGGAAACTTTTGGCTTTTTCAGAAGCATAATCTTTTCTGTATCACTGAATTCTACTTGCCTAAATTTAAAAGAGAGTGGTATGGTAAGTTATTGTTAAAGCTATAGGTAGTACACATTCTTACTGACAGTGACCTTTACAGTCAACAAAACAGAAACGGTTCAATTCTTGTATTTATTTTCCTATGTTCTGTAAAAGTCCAGTGAGAAATCTTGCATCTTTCTGCCTGTCAGTATGAGGTTGTAGACCTACATGTTTCATATGAGTAGTAAAGGAATCCAGGGAATATTTCCCATTTCTTTTTAGGACAGTGTAAATGAGCATTGGGAGTTACCAAGAAATGGGGGAATTTCCTTGGTACTTATTTTTGGAAATGAAGGATCAATCTATATTCATTGACCTCTAATGAGCTGGTTTTGTCCAATGAGGGCTGGTTGGTCTGGTTGCTGTTTGTATTTTTGAGCATCTAATCTGGATACAGTCTGTTCAGAGAAGAAGTTTTTGGCATGTTTTCATTGTGAGGAAGATAGAGCCTGCAGTATTGACAGGCTGCTGGACTTAAGATTATCATATTGGCAATTTTTAGGTTTTATTTTAAGCAGTATTGCTCAAGGTATTCTCACACACGTGAGGAAGTATGATGCTATTGGACCTTAAATACTGTGTGTACAGTTTTCTGCTAACCCTGCCCAGGAAAACAAAATCTGGTATAAAGAATGGCTACAGGGGTTTGGAAACCTGCCTTATGAAAGCAAGCTGAAAACTTCTTTGGACTAGCAAAACAAAAGCTGAAAGGGCTTAGATTGCTCTCCCTGACACTCATGAAAGTTGAATGTGAAGCTTCTCATGAAATTCAATATACATGTCTTTACATTGAGATGCTGTGAGCCAGAGACTAGCTTAGGTTTATGCAACTCTTAATTTTGCAGTTTGCTCATTACAGACTGAAAAAAAGCCCTCTAAGATGCACTCACGCTGTCAGATACTTTACAGAGATATTAGCATGTTGTCAAATTACAGAATGTCTTCTGTATGCCTCACAAAATTTGAACCCAGATATATAAAGTGTCAATGTATATAGATTAAACAAATATATTTGATTTTCATTATGCAGTTGTTTTTCTATGATTTTTTTCTAGTTGCTCTACTTGCTTCAAAACTAGTTATCTCATTCTTGTTCTAGCTTTCCTAAAGCTTTCTCACTGTTAAAACTTATTTCTAAATGAGATGGGTATGCTTAATTTTATGTAAAAAAGATTTTTTTAACTCATGTAACATCTAATATTTTCATCACCTGTAAATGAAGGAAATTCATCTTTTTGAAAAATCTTAATGCAAGACTACAAAGCTGTAGACAACAGTTCTTTTATAATCTATCAATGTGTTGTTCAGTTCATCTACATGCAGAGCTGGGGTAGTGGTATTCAAGAAGCATATGCGTGGGCTAATTGGATTTTCCCTTTTGCATTACTTCATTGTTGAATATGTGCAGGCTTAAAAGATTCTGGGTAATAAAACTAGCATAATGCTACAAGTATATGATTACCTCTGTCTTGTCGATGACTTAATCCGAGAGTTAATGTCATTTATTTTTTGGATGTGAGAATGACCCATCATCTATCAAAATATTAAACTGACTCACACTACAGTATCGATTGGCAGAACTGGAAGTGTCCTTAAAGATTTTTTTTCCAGTTTGAAAATTAATGCAACAAGATCTAGTTGATTCTGGGTAGTATATGGCTTTTCTCCTGTGACATGTTGTCAGAACAACAGGATGGGTGATGGTATAGAGAATGTTTTTAAAGTTGTCTTTTTTGTTAAACCACTTAGTAGCTGAACATTAACTGTTGTTAGGACTTGGGATTCTGTCATCAGAGCACTGATTTGCCTTATTTCTCTCTCTTAAAGACTACAAGTTGTTAACATGCACAGCACGTGCAGAAAAAACACTAAATACAAAAAAGAGAAATAGACTAGGAGAATTAAGGTAGACTTAGAGATCCAGGCACTTATTTCCACTGAAATTTAGTATCTAGGGCTTGGACACCAGAATTCAGTAGACACCTTTGAAACTGCTTTCCACCTTTTCAGTACTCCTCATTTTGAAGGTCATGGAAGGATTCGTACTGGATATCAGCATAACAAAGAATCTTATCCACCAGTGAAAAATGGATGGAAAGTGTCAATATGAGAACAGAGCCACTTATTCTGGGTAGCAATTACAGTAGGGCAAAGAAATTAGTTTTACCTCCAGCATTGTCTAACCAAACATTAGACCTGGGGTCTAGAAACAGACTTGCAGTATTTTCTGCAGCTTTCTGTGTCTTGTCTCCCTATTTTCTTTTTCCTCTTTGAAGGGGAGTTGTTTACTAGTAGTATAATCATAGCTTTGTTTTACTGTGGTAGGACTGTCAAGTAACACACCAGCAAGAGTCCAGAAAAATCCCCAAAAGGCCACCCAGAGCATTCATGCAAGTAATAAACAGTGATAAATTTAGCATGAAACATTTGGCTATGTAAGCTGCAGACTGAGAACAATGGATTTCTCCAGCTATGATAGTAGGAACGAGCTGCCCCCCTATCCACTAATTATCTGTAAAAATGAGGGTTGGGGGTTGCTAGCAGGATTAATTACTTTCCAACTGCTGAAAATTATGGTGATTTTGAGAAAGCAGCAGTCAAAGAAAATGTCTGTACATGCATGTTTGCCAAAAATAGCACAGCTAATACTTGGCCATGTTTTAAAGTTTCAAGCAAAATGTATCCTACCATTTCAGTATTGCTTGAATGCTGAACAAGCTGAACTAGCAACATGAACACTATGGCAGCCTGAGGTAGTAAAAGCCCTCAGGAGACACTTGAAGATGTCAAAGAATCTATCGTTTTCTCCACTAATTTTGTGCACTTGTGGTAGACAGAGGCCATGACATGGAGCTGGTCTTTTGCCTATGCAGATGTGGTAATCTTCCACCATTTCCTGGAGATGTGCTAATATGGGGAACAGAGCCAATGGGAGATGAACAGTGAAAATATTGCAGAGATTTGCTTCTCAGGGCAGGTTTTCTATGAGAGATGATAATGTGGGCCCACATTCTGTTCTTATATGTGCTGGAAATTTTTTGAGATCATGGAAAGAATAGAGATGGTATTAATGGTCTCATTGATTATAAATTTTACTCTATCAGTTTAAGCAAAAGCATAGTCATCCCATTTCCTGTCTAGAATATGCAACTTCTCCAGAAGATATCTAGCTTTACTAATTCAGGAAAAGGGAAATATTGGAAATAGACTGAGAATTTCTCAGGTCTAGATGGGTCTGCTCTTTTGTGGAGGCTGCTAACCTATAGGTCCCTCCTGTCAGTTGGCAATTTCCAGGTTTTTCTCCTGGATGTGTATCATTGCACAATTATTCTAACTGCTTTTGGGAAAGATTTGTGCAAAGTATACTCAGTTCTTTGTTTTATAGATAGTTGTTATTACAAAATGAACATAGCCTCAGATACTTAGTAAAAGTATATTTTAAAAAACAATGAAACTTGAAGAAGACAAGAAGACTGCAAATATTCATAGCTCCCTTAGCGATGGTCTTGAAAAAATTCAACAGTATATCTTTATATTACACTGTACAACCTTTGAGGCAGACATCTCCATCACACGCAGACCACAGTATATTAGACAGCACACTGAATTCTGCATTAATGAGTTTCAAATGGTCCTCACAACTCATGATATTGCTTGAGCTCTGGGAACAGTTTTCTGTAAGGCTTACTGCCAAATCTTTCGCTTTTGTTATTCTCTTATGAAACTGTGGCAATTTAGCACAAGCCTGTACTAAAAGCTCACATTTTATATACTCAAGAAGTGAAAAAATCAATGCATGAGCAGGCAGAGAAATACTAAAATGCTTGTAGTTTGAAAGGGGGCTACCTGCAAACCCATTTCATCAGTCTCACTAAGTACCCCAAAGTCAGGAAGCTTATCTGATCCATCTAGACTTCTTGATGATGAAAATCTCACAAAAACAAAGGATTTCGAAGACTTCACGGTTTCAGTCATTCAGAAAATACCATGAGAAGCACTTATGCTTCTTTCATATTGCATTTTTTGCTGTCTGCAGACAAATCAGAAAATGAGAACACTGAACAACTCTCAAAAAAGTAACCTTTTTTAAAATCCCTAACATTTTGGGCTTGTGTCTAATGACAAAAATGAAGTAATTCTGTTCCTGCTTTTGACACAGCCCTGCTGAGAATGAGTGCTCACGCTTGCTTGCTTCAATAAGTAAGACATGAAAAGGATGTCAGGGACCAAATTCCAGCCAGGTGTAAATAGGTGTAATTCTACTGAGATCGAGGGAATTTTACCCCAGAGATTTTTTAGCGCCTTTCACAGATGCAAATTAAGTGACCTTTCTGGTTCCACTTTACAAATGTTTTGTAATGAAAACAGAATTGGTATGAAACTTCATTATTATGGCAAAGCATTTCATACTGTGACAATCCAGTTCCCTTCAGACAGAATAAATGCAAGACGTTGTGCATTTGCAAGAATCAAGAATTGAATGGCAAAAACGCCTATTCCTGAGGGGGTTTCAACCCTGAGTTTCTTGACTGTGGGATGTTTCCTGATCTGCCTACCTCCCAATAGGTCCTTAGCTTGTCAAGACAAGTGTTTTGGCATCCTGTCATTTTCCCAAGAGACATTTAGTCTTTTGTATTCCAACTTTCCATATATACTGCGGTGTTTAAAGAAAGATTTTTCAAAAGACGTGCTCCAGTGAATAAATAAATATAACAATGACCACAGTCAAAGTGTTCCAGAGGAATTACTGGTTCTGACTGTGCAGTCCATGGTGTAGGGAAATCTTTGAAACCTCTGCTGTCTCAGAAAACAGAATCAGTCATTTAACTGTGCCCAGGCTTCTAATGCAGATCCTGGATCGCAGCAGGATAGAGAACCATAAGAAATGTATTCATTCACACATGGTATGCTCCTCTCCTCCCATCAGCCACCACAAGAACAAATCCTGAAAACTAACTTCTTGTCCTTTTTCATAGGCTTCTCAGTTAGAATATGAAACATTTAAAATAATCCACAATTCAGCTCAACAGATTATTAGCTAAAAGAGTCTCCTGAAACTGAAATTAAGCTTTAAACAGAAAAAAGTTCCCAAATTGCATTTCCTTGAAATTGTGTGCCTTTTATGTGTCTGCATGCATTTAATGGTAGTAACTTAAAAGTATTAATAGTTTAATGATGTTAAAATGGAAGAATAGCTTGGAGAGCAATGCTAAAGCATCCAGAGTCATTGTGACATTTTTACTTTTCAGAGAGGTTCAAGCCAGATCCCAAAGATAAAGAGCCAGAACACTTATGAAAAATGACTCATCACACTGTGTCCCAAAATAAAGCAGTACGTACTTCATGCCTCCTGATAGAAGGGCATCCTGTAAATTTCCCAGACTAGATTTTTACATGCACCTTTAAGTCAAAGAAGCACTTGAGCTACTATTTGCTGATGAAAACCAGAGCAAAGCTTTGTTTGCAGTTCAGCCACCTCTAACCAGTGGAAGTTTAAAGGGCTTTTGAAAGACTGAACAAAGCGCATGTGGCTAAGATGGAGTGCTTGTCAGCTCCGGGGAATAATCCAACAGTTGCAAGCCAGAGTCAATCTGTTCCTTGCATGATGGCACAGATACAGCCACAAGCAAAGGCCATTCAATTTACTGAGAAATGTGGAGTCAGCTATGACCAGATTCAGGGAAATGTGATCCTTTGTGTTTGAGGTACCTGCTAGAAAGAACTTGTGCCATGGCCATATTAATGTTCCAGATGGCATAGTTTCTCATGATATGGTGGTGTTGCAAGCCTTTCACATTCATCCTGCAACACATTGCTAGGTTCTACATCTCCTGCAGTAATGTTTTCTTCAGCCAGAAAAAGGGAGTTTTTAAATGGTGCTGAAACTATTAACAAAGAAAGCATAGATGACTATTTCCTATGCTTAATTACATACAAAAATAACATTACCAAGAACAGATTGCAGAGACAGAAACTCCAGCGTTCAGGCTTTCCAGAGGCTGTGTTGCTGTCCAGCTTTAATTCTGTATACTTCCTCCTCAGGCATATGCATTTCGATTTACAGTAATATTTTTACCACTGGACTCCAGCCACTCTTAGTGCAGTGAATGTGAATAGCTGTTTAGTGCTTTGTTCCATGCTCATGGCTGACAATGTGTCCAGACTCCGCTCTGGAGATAAAATTAATAATTCTCCTACAGGCTTTTCTATGATGCAGATCACCTGGCAAATAAAATTTCAGACTAAATGATTAAAGTTTGGCAGAGTTAAACCGTATTTGAAAATGGAGGGTTAAAATGAGAAACCTCAGCACACTTAATAATAGGGGGCACGACCATTCCCACCTGTGTTAAAATTCTGCCTTTGAAATGTATTTAAAGTGACTTCAACTATAGCCGGCTGTTTTGCCCATTCCAGGATAGGTCAGCAGGGGTAACTGAACAGCAGCAGTGTTTAGGGATTGCAAAGAACTAAAAGTCTAGGGGTTGCTCTGAATCAAACTTAAAACTCACATACACATAAAAACATCTACCAGCTAATTCCTAGAGTACTTGATGAATAAAAATGCATGTTTTTCAAATGAGTTATGGCTAGGAAAGTGGCTGTAGAACAGAAGCAGTTGTCACACCTTTAAGAAGGTATAGGCAGACATGTCCTTTGCTGTGAAAGCTCATTCAGTGTCATCAAAATGCAAAGATAGCTGCTGTGACTGTGGCATAATGAAGATGGTCTAAACATTATTGGTAGTATGTACAGATGTGTAAAATGCCAACTATTAAGAGGAAATGCATGTTTCATACAAAGTCACATAAATAAATGGGGAGCTTTAATGCTATGAAGTGAGCCTGCCTGTGCCTAGTCAGAGGGGGAAGTTAATCCCCCAAATCCAGGGAGCCTAGTTTAAAAATCAGCCTTGCCAAGTCTTGCTGTTAATGGTTCAGCCTAGACAGAGCACTTAGTTCTCCTGGCTCTTTGTCTGTGATAATTCACCTCCAGAGCAATATTATAGATCAGTCACTCTGAATCAATAATATTTGCATGCACTTATGTGTAGTTCATGCTAAGGAGGGTAAGCCAGAGCTAATCAAGCTAAAACATCATTTGTACACTTGGCAGCTCCCTGCTAACTTTGAACAGTCCAGTACATTAAAGCATAAGGATCAAAAGATCTAGAACTGAAATAGTGAGGACAGCTGATTTTTAAATGGAGTGACTATAAAAGTCAAGTGCCTCATGAAAGCATATGGGTTTCTACAAAACTAAATGACAGATCGCGCTAATACCCAAATGCAGGCAATAAATTACCCACAACCAGCAGATAGTTCTCAGATCTCTCTGACTAACAGTATCTGAACACCTCCCATGTATTTAAAAACCAAAAAAAATCTTTTTCAGAACCTGTAGGGAGAACAGCTTGATGGATATCTATTATTTGTTTGATCACAAGTGAGAGCAAAGATCAGCTTCTATGCTAATCAGGATTTTGTAGTCTGTGAAGAGATTATTTTTCAGATCAGCTTGATTTATTTTATTTAACATCCTCACATCAGGATACCAGATACCTACACCAAGCTGAAGCTATATTTTGTTCCCCTTTATAAAAAGTGGCAGCATCTACAGTGCTATGAATAAGGCCATCTCATTAATGAAGTAAAATGCATATGCAATTATATAGGTCCTAGATTTGGGGGGAGGGGAGCTACATTTGTTGTGTCTGCATTTATACATGGTACACTTACATGTAAAGAGCCTCTCCTTCTTATCACTTGCAGATATTTAGAACCTATTTGTGCATAAACTATTTAACCCTTCTCAACCTAATCTAAATTTGCCATCTCTCTGTAGAGAACTCACAGCTTTATCTCTGTATTCCAGACCTGTCTCATTCTGCTCAAAATAAAATTGGGCTGTCTTCCTAGCATTGCCTTGTAGTTGTCTGGCCATCAGCTTGAACTGAGCAGGACTAAAACAGAGCTTTTAATGTTTCTCTCCAAGCTACCTCCCTGTCATGTCTTTCTTTAATCACTGTGGACAACACTGCAATCCCACGTGTTACTTAGGTCAGTAACTGGAGTACCATACTTGTCTTGTAATGCTTTCTGGGTCCTCACAGTCGCATTATGTCTAAATCCTGCAAGGTTTTTATTTTATTTTATTTTTCTTTTAAATCTTAGATATAGCCTCTCCAATCCTGCCCACACAGCTAAAATGCTCATCCAGAGACTCTTCATCTCACATCTTGATTACTGCAACATCCTTTTTACTGGCATTGCCAATGCATTTTGCTCTGTCCATATCCATCTAGAACACTGCTGCCAAGACTCTTTTCCTAGCTTGTTGCTTGAACTGTATCCTTGCAGGACAAATGCAGGCAGTGGAGTGTAATTTGGGCCGTGTAGAGTTCCCTTATATCTCATTTACACGAAGTAATGAAGGTACTCTTTTTTTATTTAGCACTACTTGACTAGTTTCCTTCTCCTAACACACCCAGGACAGTTTGCATTCACTTCCTGCACCTCCTGCTTCCTTCTACAGGCTGGCTTGTGGTGGTTCACCCTTGTGCTTTTCAAATGAGCATCCAATGTGCTTTTCTCTGCTCTTTTTATACACAGGCAACATGGTCAAAGGGATTTCACAGAGCTGCTTCATTGTTCCGCTCAAATATCTAAATTGCCATCATCTGTACAAATATAATACCATGTTGTTAGTGTATGATGCTGCCACTGATCGTACTGACAAATATTGCTTCCTGAGCATCTCCCTTCACTGTGCCTGAGAGCACCTCAACTCTTTCCTTAAACATAGATTGTGTGCTCCTTGGGGTAAGAACTATGTTTGAGACACGGTTAAGAGTAGAGTACCCACCTGTGACTACTAACTATAACCAAAAAAATACAATGTACTGGTATATATGTTCCTATGTTGGTGTTCTATGACTCTGGATATGCAAAATACACAATCTATCATTACATGTATGCCAAGTGTTAGGTTTAAGCCCCATTTAAACCCACCTGCTTCAGTAGTGTTTATAGAATAATGCTTCAACATTTACACACATGAAAAATCAAACATTTTCAACATGTAAGCTTAGAGGATTGTGCTTACAACTCATGGATACAATAGCCATGAATAATAAAGTGTATGTATGGACAGGTGGAGAGAAATTTGGAGGGAGAAGAAAACCTGTCTCTATTAGTATGTATAATACTTCTCTGACTATTTTATGATTTTCAGTGTCAGATACAGTAATAGCAATGATTACGAATCTCAAGAAAACATTTTTTCATTAAGGAGAGGAGAAAAGGCAGACAGAAAACTTAGATCTTTTGCCAATGTTCACTGCAATCTTCAACTAATCTGATCTGGGGAAAAATCCAAAATTAATACTGTCAAACTGAGCAGCAGATGTTGAAAAAGAATCACGCACTGCAAGAAAATTGATGTGCCAATGAAAATTAGACAGAGAGGAAATTCTCACTAAATAAAACCCAGCAGGTTACAGGGGCACAAAAAAATTAGCTTAGATCATCTAGCCAGTTCATTTTTGTGTAACCATATTAATAAGGGTTTTCTTTTTTTACTTGTTATATGTATATTTGTGTAGTAAAAAGAAATCTTCTGTATCCTATTTTAACCTTCTGCAAAACATCTTTTCTCTGTTCACTGGAGTCTCAGCCAGATTGGCTTCACCTTACTTGCAAGACTTTCTACGCTGTCTTCTAACTTGTCAGCACTCACTTCTTCAGTGCCCATTGTTTGCCTTTGTATCTGGGTGTAGACAAAGAGGCTTCAGTTGATTGTTTGCAAGAATATGAAATAAATTTACATTCATCAGAGTAATGGGTTTCCATTTCCAGAGGCTAAGCCAGGGAACAGCTGAATTTAGAAGCAGGCTTGTTTGCAGGGTGGCTGCAGCATCAGTCTGTAAGTGGTTATTCACAGCATAGGCACTTTTAGGGTATAGAGTTTATGTTATCCCTAGATTGTTCAGACAAGAGCCCAAATATTGGAACGGTGGCTGCAGATTTGGAGATTCTTTTGCCAGCTACAGCTGCCGGGCCTCTCATTTAAGTTGTTAAAACAGATGTGATTAGGTCAAACATTTTTGAGCCAAAAGCTTCACAAACGTAATAATTTGAAAACCAAAAAAAGACTAATCTTTTGTGTCTTCTATCTCATCTCATGTTTTCTCTCAGATAGCAGCTGCTGCTTTAAGTTGCACACAGCATCATTATTTTTGTTTCCCTGGTTTGACTCATTTCTTTTGGAAATAGATCTCTTAGCTTGTTTTTGGCAAGCAGAATTTTGGCCTGACTGTGGATTTTTCTCTCGCTTTCACTCACTCACACATAATTTGCTTTCTTTGCTGTTTTTCCAGCTTTTTAGCTGTTCCTCCCTCTGCCATACTTGCTACAGGCACTGGGGGCTCATGCTTTAGCATCAGGCATTATCTGTGGACTAACTGTGTCCTGGTACCTATTTAGTGATTGTGTTAACACCTTAACAAATAAAGGCAAGTTAGGGGATTATTTTGTTTTCAGGGATGTGAAAAATAACAAAAAAAAAAAATTCACCTTGTTTGTATGTGTGTGTGCATGTGTGTGTTAGAACTGTGACAGGAAGACTGGAACTGTGGTTAATGTTACTGGCTTTGGACTGAAGAGATACATTTGCTGTATGTGAGCCAAGACCCTTACCGGTTGGCAAACCTTTCAGCTGAGATGGATTAGGATAGGTAAGGAGCGGTGTCCAGACTATTGCACTGGCAAGTTTCTGAGCTTTCCTGTTCTGGTTTAACTGATCTCTTGTTTTCTTAGGGTACGTATGAGTATGGATTATAGTGGTGCAGATTTTGGTATGCCTTGCCAGAGATGGAGACAGGAATCCACACAGAATTGTGTACAGTTTTCCCTCGGAGGCAGTGCAACGGAAGTTTTTCATCAGTGAGCTGTGAGTAGGGACTGTGCCACTGCACCAGTAATTGCTTATCAGTGCGAGGGCATAGGGAGCTTTTCCTGGATACTCTGTCTTAAGTCCTTTACATATGTATTGTGCCAATAGCATCCTACTGTCTCTACTATCCGATAATTATCCAGAACTTTCTCTTCAATGCCAGAAATTATTCCTCCACAGATTTAGCTACATGCCATTCTCTTCTTCCCAGGCCCATCACTCCATTCCATGCAATTTAGGACAACTCTTAGACAAAACTTAACATGAAAAGAAAGTAGAAATCACTAAAGAGAAGCTAATCCCTGTGTTTAGAGTCAAAGGACTCCATAGGAGTAAGGAACAAGTAAGAACCACATCCAGATCTCATTGGGGTCAGAGAAAGGTTCACCAGAATTCTTCCCAATTCTTGTCCCTCCCTCTGGCTCTGGGTAGCAGCAGAGGCAAATGTAGCAGGTTTTATTACAAAGCTGATACAACTCAATGGGAACGAGTAGAACACACTCGAACCACCGTTTCAGCGAAGCCTCCAAGGCGAGGGCCTCTGGAACAGAGGACCGCGTTGGGGGACCGTTCCTGAATCGGCTAAACTGTGGCAAAACCATGCAGGGAAGGGAAAAAAAAGGGCATGGAGAGAGGGTGACCGCAGCCATGCCCTGGCCCGAGCAGGGAGGCGGGAGCTCCTGACGAGGGCCCGGCTCTGACTCAGCGCGGGAGGGACAAGGGTGACGGCAGCAGTTCCTCACGTGCAAGAGCGGCCCCCAGGCAGCGTGAGCAACCAGGTCGGGCGACCAGGGTGTGGCGCCTCAGAAGGGCGTGGCATGGCAGTTGGCGCGGCAGTTGGCGCAGGCAGGGCGTGTGGGGAAGGCGAAGTCGCCCTACCAGCTCAAGAGGTGCGTTCATTCGGTAGTCCCCATTCTTTCAGAAGAACCTTCGCTATGGTATTAATTCGTCAGAAAGCGATGCCCTCTGTGCTCACCAGAGAGGATGTGGCTTCCCAGATGGAGCTCCCACAAAAGCATGCAGCCGTCCAGGTCTCAGGCTGCAGGGAGTGCCTGGGCCTCTCGCTGTTCATGCGTGGCAGCTGTGAGGACAGCTGTGTGAGGTGCGACCAGGTGGATGATTTGCCACCATGATTTGCCACCATGGTGGCAGAGCTACAGGAGGAGGTAGAAAGGTTAAGGAGCATCAGGAAGGCTGAGAAAGAGACTGGTGGTGCCATGCTCTGCCTCCCCTGAGACAGGAACAGGAGCAGCCACCAGTAAGAACCCACGATCAAGGGGATCCTGTATCCCCCCCACCGGGCTGAAGGCAGCAGCTCAAAGGAGGAGAGTGAATGGAGGCAAGTCCACGCTCGTGGCAGCAGGCGAATGCCCTCCTTGCCCACCTCGCCTTCCCAGGTGCCTCTGTACAACAGGTATGAGGCCCTGGAGGTGGGAGGCCAGTCAATGGAGGATGGGGATGACAGTCCCTCTACACCAGAGGTGTTGCCTAGGCCAGAAAAGCGTACCTCTCGTATAAACACCACCTCCACAAGGAAGAGAAGATGGGTTACAGTTGTGGGCGACTCCCTTCCGAGGGGAACCGAGGGTCCGATATGCTGGACAGACCCTCCTCTTAGGGAAGTCTGCTGCCTCCCTGGGGCCCGGGTGAAGGATATCACGAGGATACTCCCTAGCCTGGTACGGCCCTCAGACTATTACCCCCTACTGCTCTTCCATGTGGGGGGGCGATGAAGCTGCAACACGAAGTCCTAGGGCAATCAAAAGAGACTTCAGGGCCTTGGGATGGCTAGTAAGGGACTCTGGAGCACAGGTTATTTTCTCCTCTCTCCTTCCAGTTGTGGGCAGTGCCACTAGAAGGAACAGAGGTACCCAATCTATTAACTCATGGCTCCGTGGATGGTGTCATCACCACGGATTTGGGTTTTTTGATAACAGGATGGCCTACACAGCACCAGGTTTGCTGGCATCTGATGGGATTCATCTTTCTCAAAGGAGAAAGAGAATTTTTGCTCAGGAACTTGCAGGGCTCATCGACAGAGCTTTAAACAAGACTCAGAGGGGGAGGGGAGTAATATCAGGCTTGCCCGAGAGAAGCTGAGGGATGATGTGCCACGGTTAGAGGGAGCGGGTGCCAGTGAGGGCACTCAGCCTGTGTCTCTGAGATGTGCTGGGTACTCTGGGGCACAGTTGAAGTCGAAGAGTTGAGCTAGGGGATACTGAGGCAATAGGAGCCAAGAGGGAAATGCCAGTGAAACACCTCAAAGCACATAAGGGGTGTTCCTCTATGAAGGAGACACGGACGACAGCCCAGCTGAAGTGCCTCTACACCAATGCACGCAGCATGGGCAACAAGCAGGAGGAGTTGGAAGCCGTTGTACACCAAGAAGACTATGATATGGTTGCCATCACAGAAACATGGTGGGATGACTCGCACAACTGGAGTGTGGCGATGGATGGCTATAAACTCTTCAGGAGAGATACGCAAGGCAGGAGAGGCGGTTGGGGTAGCCCTGTATGTTAGGGAGTGTCTGGATAGTTTAGAGCTTGATGATGGTGACGATAGGGTGGAGTGTCTATGGGTAAGAATCAGGGGGAAGGCCAACAAGGCAGATATTGTGGAGGGAGTCTGTTACAGACCACCCAACCAGGATGAGGAGACAGACAAACTATTCTATAAGCAGCTGGGAGAAGCCTCACGATCACTAGCCCTTGTTCTTGTGGGGGACTTCAACCTACCAGAGGTCTGCTGGAAATACAATTCGGCAGAGAGGAAACAGTCTAGGAGGTTCCTGGAGTGTGTGGCAGATAACTTCCTGACACAGCTGGTGAGTGAGCCAACTAGGGAAGGTGCCCCGCTGGACCTCTTGTTCACGAACAGAGAAAGACTTGTGAGTGATGTGATGGTTGGAGGCCGTCTTGGACAGAGTGATCACGAAATGATAGAGTTTTTGACACTTGGAGGAGAGAGGAGGGGAGGTCAGCAGAACTGCCACCTTAGACTTCCGGAGGGCAGACTTTGGCCTGTTTAGGAGACTGGTCGACAGAGTCCCCTTGGAGGCAGCCCTAAAGCGCAAAGGAGTCCAGGAAGGCTGGACGTTCTTTATGGAGGAAGTCCTAAAGGCATAAGAGCAGGCTGTCCCCAGGTGCCGAAAGATGAGCTGGCAGGGAAGAAGACCAGCCTGGCTGAATAGAGAGCTTTGGCTAGAACTCAGGAAAAAGAGAAGAGTCTATGACCTCTGGAAGAAGGGGCAGGCAAGTCAAGAGGACTACAAAGGTGTAGCGAGGTTGTGCAGGGAGAAAATTAGAAAGGCCAAAGCTGAGCTAGAGCTCAATCTGGCTGCTGCTGTAAAAGACAATAAAAAATACTTCTTCAAATACATTAGCAGCAAAAGGAGAGCTAAGGAGAATCTCCAGCCCCTAGTAGACGGGGGAGGGAACACAGTGATCAAGGATGAGGAAAAGGCTGAGGTACTTAATGCCTTCTTTGCCTCAGTCTTTAATAGTAGGGCCAATTGTTCTCTGGGTACCCAGCCCCCAGAGTCGGAAGATAGGGACGGGGACCAGAATGGAGCCCCCATAATCCAGGGGGAAATGGTTAGTGACCTGCTGCACCACTTAGACACTCACAAGTCTATGGGGCCTGATGAGATCCACTCAAGTACTGAGGGAACTGGCAGATGTGCTCACCAAGCCCCTTTCCATCATTTACCAGCAGTCCTGGCTAACTGGGGAGGTCCCAGTTGACTGGAGACTAGCAAATGTGACACCCATCTACAAGAAGGAGGAAGGAGGACCCAGGGAACTACGGGCCTGTCAGCCTGACCTCGGTACCGGGGAAGCTGATGGAGCAGATCATCCTGAGTGCCATCACATGGCATGTAGAGGATAACCAAGGGATCAAACCCAGACAGCATGGGTTTAGGAAAGGCAGGTCCTGCTTGACCAACCTGATCTCTTTCTACGACAAGGTGACCCACCTAATGAATGAGGGGAAGGCTGTGGATGTTGTCTACTCAGACTTCAGTAAAGCCTTTGACATGGTTTCCCACAGCATTCTCCTGGAGAAACTGGCTGCTCATAGCTTGGATGGGTGTACTCTTCACTGGATAAAGAACTGGCTGGATGGCCGGGCCCAGAGAGTGGTGGTGAATGGAGTTTACTCCAGTTGGTGGCCGGTCACAAGTGGTGTTCCCCAGGGCTCTGTGTTGGGGGCCAGTCCTGTTTAATATCTTTATCGATGATCTGGATGAAGGGATGGGATCGAGTGCACCCTCAGTCAGTTTGCAGACGACACCAAGTTGTGCAGGAGTGTTGATCTGCTTGAGGGGAGGAAGGCTCTGCAGAGGGATCTGGACAGGCTGGATTGATGGGCTGGGGCCAATTGTATGAGGTTCAACAAGGCTGAGTGCAAGGTCCTGCACTTGGGCCACAACAACCCCATGCAACGCTACAGGCTTGGGGAAGAGTGGCTGGAAAGCTGCCCAGCAGAGAAGGACCTGGGGGTGTTGGTTGACAGCCAGCTGAACATGAGGCAGCAGTGTGCCCAGGTGGCCAAGAAAGCCAATGGCATCCTGGCTTGTATCAGGAATAGTGTGGCCAGCAGGACTAGGGAAGTGATCGTGCCCCTGTACTTGGCACTGATGAGGCCGCACCTCGAATACCGTGTTCAGTTTGGGCCCCTCACTACAAGAGAGACATTGAGGTGCTGGAGCGTGTCCAGAGAAGGGCAACGAAGCTGGTGAAGGGTCTGGAGCACAAGTCTCATGAGGAGTGAGTGAGGGAAGTGGGGTTGTTTAGCCTGGAGAAAAGGAGGCTGAGGGGAGACCTTATCGCTCTCTACAACTGCCTGAAAGGAGGTTGTAGCGAGGTGGGGGTCAGTCTCTTCTCCCAGGTAACTACTGATAGGATGAGAGGAAATGGCCTCGAGCTGCATCAGGGGAGGATTAGATTGGATATTAGGAAATTTTACTTCCCTGAAAGGGTTATCAAGCATTGGAACAGGGTGCCCAGGGAAGTGGTTGAGTCGCCATCCCTGGAGGTATTTAAAAGATGTTTGGAAGAGATGCTTATGGACATGGTATAGTGGTGGTCTTGGTAGTGTTAGGTTTACAGTTGGACTCGATGATCTTAAAGGTCTTTTCCAACCTATACAATTCAGTGATTCTGTGATTCTGCCTCATTAAAAAAAAAATCAAACCAAAAAAACAACAAAAAGCAGGAACTGTATTTTTATTTTTATAGAGTGGAGTCCCATCTTGGTTCTACTGATGTTTAAATGTTGCAAAATTTTAGGCTCCGATCCGAGTTTTTCATTTGGATGAGCCTGGAACAGCAAGTGAAAGAGATGGGTGTAAAAACAAGGAACCCTGGAGCAGCTGTAGATAACCACAGAGTAATGCAGAACAAAGTGGGTCATTCTGAAAACTCTTTGCAGACAATCAGGCTCTGAAGTTGCTGTCAAGCTTGGAGAGTGGCAGGATGTGTGGATGGTATCAGTACATTCTCTGTTCTTCATTACAGGATGTTTTCCTGAATTGATTACAACCTGGTGGAGCTGCTGGGTAAGTTAATGAATTTAGTGGGGTAGGGAGAATACCGGTGGGGGAGCATCACAGTTTTTATGTATCCAACTTGAAATATCATAACGGATCTGATTTTCCCAGTCTGAGATTCAGGCCACTGAATCTGCAACAGAGCTGACTGGAAAAGCATATATTTTGCTTAAAGTGTTGCTCTGTGTTAAGCATGTACTTAACTATTTTCCCAAACTGGTACTTCTCTCAGGTTTTATTAGCACTCTTAGCACCCTAAATAAGATTGGAGTAAAGAAAGGAAGCAAAATTTTTCTGACTAATACGTCAGCTAAATGTCTGTCTTTTTCCCTGAAGAAGGTTATAATGGGTTTTTTTTTTTTCAGATCTGCAGAGGAACTGAAGTGATACATGAGCACTTAGCAATAAACATTTTTAATGGAGACCCCTATCCCCAGCTTAATTTCTGCCCTCAGTCATATTGCATTAATCAATACTAGTGATGTTCCTAGCAGTTTCATTGCACCCTGTGAACAATTTTGCTGCTTGGAATTACAGAAACGTGTCTTGAGTGTATTTTGATACTCAGATTTAATAACAGGGGATCCAACATTGATTTTAATGGGAAATTGTTTGCATATGCATGCACACATCTGTCTTTTTCTGTGCACTAGTTTCCTGTGCACTGAATAGTCATGCTCCAGTCCAGCACTTGTGGCTGTTACAATACTGAAAGATTATCACAAAGGGTACAAACCACTACAATAGTGATTAGAGGAAAGTGATTAACTGACTAATATGACCTTGCTTCACTGCAAATTATATACAAGTTCCCCAGATGTTGCATTCAGTGTTACTCACACACATGCAATTTCTACCAAGCATTCTTGGCAGTGTGAGTATTCACATAATTTGGTCTGTAACTATCTGTCAAATCATAGTACTACACTTTCTTTGGATGGGTTCAAGTCTTAAATCTGGACTTCTGAAGCCAATATTAGTAGTTACTCGCAATTCCTTTTCTGAGTGAAATGCACCCATGGGCAAACAGACAAGTGGAACCTCAAACAGGCAAATGAGATCTGTGGGCTTAGAATGGGCTTTCTGCTAGTAATATTTACAATTATTCAAAATGGCATAGTTGAATTTGATTTTCAGTGAAATGTACTACTTCACCAACAGCCAGAAAGAGACATATGTGCTATTCAAACCCACTTCAAGCTATTTTCAGAGGGCTTACGTGGGCCACTAGGGCTGCTGGGGAGTTCAGCCCCTGGGAACAGCCTTTGCATGTTGTTTTGCTTTCACCTACACAGAGCAAAGGCATTGGGCTGTGCAAGGGTCCTAACTTTCAGCTGAGCTTCATCAAAACACAAGTGAAAAGTCATTTCAAAAAACCTCTACAAGCTACTTCAGTACTGTATTAAGTGAGTATTTTAAGAGTTTTTCTCAAACCATGCTTCTAACTGCTAAAATAAGCCACAGCACAAAAATGTTTACGTGTACTTATTCACTACTCGTGGTTCAAGAAAAAATATGCCACTGACATTCACAGAAAATTCAGCCTAATTATTTCACAGGCTGATGAGTTTCAGTATTTAAGGAAAGGTTAGGGGTTCTTGAGTTTAGATGTAGCCAAATTAAGGAAGAAAATTAAAGTGGCTGGTCAACTTTAATTTTTAACGCTTCATAAATTTCCAGGCAATAAACACACCCTTTTTTTTCAAATTGAGAGCAGGTTATTCCTTGGCATATGGGATCTGAAGGTTCCTACGTGTGTTCTTAAAGTAACTTTCCTTTAAGCAATGTACTTTTATTGGGACACTTTCATACAGTCTTCCAAAGTCCTGCTCACCAAGACATATCAAGTCAACACACCCTTTGAGTGGATCAGGAAAATATAACTGCCTTTCTTCTCCCACTACATGATGACATGAGAGCAGACAAGGAGCACTGTACTGATTCACAGGAGTATGGCCTTAGACCTTATCCTTTCTATGTAGGTTGAGACCTCTTCTTGCAGGTAACTGACTTTTTATGTAAGAGGATTTTTTGTTATTATTTAATAACAAAAACAGGCATTTGAAAACTATATCTATATAAATTACTACAGGCTGCTCCTATAAAAAGTACTTAAATTAAAATATAGCATGGATAACTATTTTCTTTAATACCGATACCTTACATTTATTAAACATGTTTCCAGTTACCAAACCTTTCTGTGACTTTTCTCAGCCATAAGCCTTCAGCAAAAAGGACCATAGCCATAATATATGTACCTCCATCATATGGATAAAGTGTTTGTATTCAATTTAAAAACTATTTAAAAATGATTGCACAATGAAGGTGCATAAATCGCTGGAGTTTGCAGTATCACACTACACATATACCAGATTGGTAAAGGGGTTATATTCAATATTCATAAAATTAAAGAAAACCTTATTAAATTACAGCAGCTCTACTACTATGAAGATAAAGGATGCTGTCTTAAGCAATATTTACAGATGTAACTTTGTACATAGACAGACAGGATGAGATTAATCCATAGACTTTCAGATAATATGTAGCACAGACTGTCTTCCATGGAAGCAAATTCTGCCTTTTTGCATGACATATAGAGCGAGACACATGCATCTTTGGAGTCCCAGGTAACACCTGCTCTGTATTTGTTGCTGTTGTGTTGTGGCAGCAGCAGGAGCTGCCACTGAGAAAGGTTTGAGTATGTTTGTCTGTGCTGGAGAAACCAGAGGCATGGAAGGGATAGTTGTCACCCAGTCAGGACACAGCCAGCCTGTACATGCAGCCCTGGGTCTGGGTACCTAAGGCACTCTGATGGCTGATCACATGGACACAACCAGCATTTTACTGTAAGCTGTGAAAATAAAGGAATTAAACTCTTCTCCGCAACTCCTGTGAATGGCAAAAGGACTAATGTGTCATTCTTGCAAGTGAATTTAGACATAAGGAAGCATCTTCCAACAATAAAGATAAGTAAGCACTAAAACTGGTTATCTGGGGATGTTGCAGGGAATGGAACATCAGAGGCTTTTACGATCATGTTGGACAAATGACTCTCAAGCACGGCAGGAGAAGAGATGATCCTGTGATTTGGCCTAGGGACAGGATTAGATCACTCTCAGAGTCTTTTGTAGTTTCTGTTCTGTGAGTTCTGGCTCAAGAAAGACAAGTTAGGGTACACCAGCTTGCACTGAGGGCCCACCTCCTCTCCCTTTCCTCTTCTTCACTCCTAGCTCTGCTAAATCAGCATCTGTCTAGTTGGACAGACGGGTATGTACACGTACACAAAAGGGGGCAGAAAAGGATTTGGGCCTTCATGTTGTAAAACACAGCCCAAGGAAGTTAGGAGGAGAGCAGCATGCATAATGAGACTGATCATCAGGACATGAAGCAAATTAGTACTGCTTTGCTTGAAACTCGAGTCAGCAGAGCAGATCCAGAGAGCAGTTGCTGGTCCGCTGCCAGCAGTAAAACAGGCCCCAGTCGGGGTCACCTTTTCTCCCCAGACCCAGAAGCATGTAGAAGACATGACCCTCTCTGGGAGCAAAAGGAATCACAGAGCATCTGCTCTCCCCCATGCCATCTGGGCCAGGGAAGCGCTAATCGGAGTCTGGAGCTGGCGCATCAGCTGCTCCCAGCAGTGTCAGGTTGGTGAGGATGTCACCATGGCCCTTCCTTCACCTCGCCAAAGTGTCCCTGCTCTGTGCTGCTCTGTCCCCCCTCCCTCCTCTGCCCACTGTCGCAGCAAGGTTGTGGACACTGGAGCACATAAGGCACGGTCAGAGGAGTGCTTCTGTTCCTATCGCATCTGCGTAAATCCTGGCTGCGCTGCTAGGCAGAGATGTGGTAAATGATAACCCACGCGATCCCGCTGGATTATCAGGCAGCCCCGTGCTACTCCAAGGCAGGGCCCAGCCTGTCTCGACTGGCCTTGTCAGGCATAACCGCCCCAGGAAAGATTTCCAGGCCCTCAGGTGATGTTGTATAAGAGCACAAAAATAAGCTGCGAGATGACTTCTCAGGAGGTGAAACATCCCTGGCAGGTGATACAGGCTCTGTGAGAGACTCAAAACTAATCGCAAAGTGCCCCTCTGCCCCACCCGTGATGTGGAGTTCAGCCAGCACCTCTCGGCGCTTTCCTCGGGCTGAGGCGGACGCTGCATTTGAAGGACAGACTTCCCCCCCCCGAGCTGTACCCTGGAGGCGGGAACGTCACTGTCCCAGCACCTCCGCTGGGCCCTGATGGTGGCCGCTCTCTCTCTTTTGGAAGGCTCTTAGGGGCCCATGGGCTCCACCAGGACGACCTGGTGACCTGCGCCCCCATGATGTCGGGAAGGTGTGAGGTGCCCCGGGGGTCCTGAAGCCCGTGAAGTGCCGTTGCACCCAGAGAACATGTCTCCTCCTGGCCCCTTCTCCCCAGAAGGTTCCCTGGTGCAGCGCAGGCCTGAGGTGGCACACAGGCCTCCCATCACCACCAGTGGGCTGGCAGTGTCCCTCCTGGTCTGGTGGGGAAGGAATGAATTAAACCTGCCCTTTCACCTGCCATAGCAGCAGGTCACAGAGAAACTCTCCTGGTGCTGCGGCCGTACTGCATGGTGGCCTGTCCCGGTGCCCCCCAGCCCTGCAGCTCAGCTACGCGGCATGGGCAGCCTCCTCCAGCAGGAACTCCGCCAGTTGGGTTTACCTGCAAGAGCTGGCCATCTGAGGACACCTAACACAAATAAATGAGGTGTTTTAACAGAAGGAAGGGAAATTTGGGCCAAGGATGCAGTGTTAAAGCCCAGGAGTTTGTGGGGGTTTCAGTGAATGAAGAACAAGCCAAATCTTCAGCAAAACAAACTATGTGCCTCCCCACGCTGCTTCACCGCCGTTTCAGCAGCATCTGGTATGATAAAAGACTATGGAATAAGAAGTCCTTGCAGCCTTGCCACCTGCGCACTGAACATCCTTGGCATTTCACAAGCTCCAAATACCTCTAAATATTTAGGTGCTTACACAAAGTACTTGACTTCTAGAAATGAGCTTCTGCTATCATTGGCACTATCTACCGAAGCAGAAAGGGAAAACTCAAAGTCTACACAGGTAAAATTCAAGTTATTAACCTACTGGTTATGTTTCTCAGAACGAAGAGGAAGCGTGAATTACAACTAATTCCTTCTTTTGCAGCTGTACCCTTGGTGATATAAGTATCTGCTGACCATCAGTATGAAAATCTATCCCAGGGAGGCCAGGCTGGGATGTTTCAGGATTTCATGTAAATTAAATGAATGTAATTCTCAGAGTAATGCTATTATCTCCAATCCATTCTTTGTGTTATGTACTTTTTAATTTTCCTATCAAGTCCTTCTATTATTTAGTGTGAACTATTTTTCTTGTTATAATCTGAAATGATGGCTACCTTGTACCTAATTTGTACATGGCTTTTGTCTCCCCCTTCTTATTTCTTGATGCCAGGGGACTAGCATGTGTCATGTTTGTTAACAATTTTTTTATAAATCTCTCTTTCTTTTCACTCCCACAGCATGCAATTCCTATGACTGCTGTGTCTTTTCTCTCCTTTAGGTTTCTTGGTAACAAAATCCAAGTGATCTTTTTTCTTGATGAATAGTAAATTCCCAGACAGTTGAATATTGAGGAGATAGAACTCCTACCAGTTTCAGGTTGAATTCAGAGAATAGTTTAGGCCAGAAACTGATTAGCATATGGAAAAGCTGAAATGTTTTAAAAGAAGTATTCTGGGATTTTTGGTTCAGGTTTTTGTTGAAAAATTGACACAACTCAAAGTCTAAACAAAGCCTTAAATCACTGCAAAATATTTCATATTAGGACTAATGGAATGTTTCATAAGGACCATAAACAATTCTTTCACCGACTCTTATACCCAAAATGAGTTATCAATTTGACTGGACCCTGTTTTGGGGGGAAGGTGCCATACATCAAAGCAAAACAGAAGAGTCAGCTGTGTAATTCCTGTTTGCCAGGCGTTGTGGCAGGGGAGAGGAGGAGGGTCTGTTTTATGCCTTAAAGTACCTCCTTGGTCTGCCATTGGCCAGTGGGGTATTACCCAGAAACACCCAGCCTTGCGTCACCTCTCTTGCACAGTGATTTCCCTCTGCCTTCCCTGCTATTTTTCCAACCCAGCACACAGCTCTTGTTCTTTCACATATAATACTGGTGCCACTTTAATTTTGGTCAACGTATTTATCAGTATAACACACCTGTCTTAATGTCTGATAGATTGTATAAGCCTATTAATACTGTGTTGCAAAATATACTGTACTGGTTGTCAGCAGTTTTGTATGTTTGAAGACATTTACACTGGAGCAAAATCAGGATAAAATGAAACTAAGACTGTTAAATTTGTCAGTGTTTTAGTCTTTCTCTCCAGGTAAAGATCATTAGTGATGTAATGTGGCTGCAATCCATTAGAGTCCAGCTACACGACTACTATGTTAAAGTATATTGAAGTCAGTGGGGTGATGCTGCTACGTGCTGGCGGAGGATCTGGTCCGCTTTTTGCCATCATTTGCTCTGCTGAGCTGAGTAAATATGGCAATTTCTTTGATTGTCAGTAAGAAGGTCACTTTTACTCCTCAATTCCTCCCCGTCCACTCTAATTCAATCATCCAGTTCCAACTTTCAAACTTTTTCTCTTTAGATTTGACTCTATGTCATGGTTTAACCCCAGCCAGCAACTAAGCACCACACAGCCCCTCGCTCACTCCCGCCCAGTGGGATGGGGGAGAGAATCAGAAGAGTAAAAGTGAAAAAACTCGTGGGTTGAGATAAAGACAGTTTAATAGGTAAAGCAAAAGCTGCGCACGCAAGCAAAGCAAAACAAGGAATTCCTTCGCTATTTCCAGTGAGGCAGGTGTTCAGCCATCTCCAGGAAAGCAGGGCTCCATCATGCATAATGGTTACCTGGGAAGACAAAGACATCACTCCAAATGTCCCCCCTTCCTTCTTCTTCCCCCAGCTTTATATGCTGAGCATGACATCATATGGTCTGGAATAGCCCTTTGGTCAGTCGGGGTCAGCTGTCCCAGCTGTGTCCCCTCCCAGCTTCTGGTGCACCCCCAGCCTACTCACTGGTGGGGTGGGGTGAGAAGCAGAAAAGGCCTTGACCCTGTGTAAGCACTGCTCAGCAGTAACTAAAACATCCCTGTATTATATCTACACTGTTTCCAGCACAAATCCAAAACATAGCCCCATACTAGCTACTATGAAGAAAATTAACTCTATCCCAGCCAAAACCAGCACACTCTATGGCCAATGAAGGGGAAAAAAAAGATGACTGGTACATGTAAAACGTGTACATGTGCGCATGGAAAACAAAGGCACTGCAGTTTCTGCTGCCAGTAGCAAACAAGGGATGCTGCTGCTGCCTTTGACTTCCTAGTCCAGATGCCTGTGGCCTATGTATAGTCCAATAAAGAGCTGCCTTCAGATCAAGACATAACTTGCAGACAAGACCAAACCTCATGTCTCTACATGGAGAGCCACATTGTCCCTCCAAGGCTTCTTGTATGAGATTCACTTGCCTAAATGTAGGTTTCCCGTGATGTTTTATGAGCCCTAGATGGAGTTGTTTGGCCTCCAACTCTCATCGCAGAAATGTGTGGATTTCCCCTGGATCTTGTGCCATATCTGCTAGCTACATCCAGATGTTTCGAATACTCTAGGACATTTAAATGACACTTTTGTTTTGGTTTTTTTGTCCTTGAATATTAAGTCTTATGTTTTTGCAGGTTTTGGTACAACATCCCCTCACCTGTCTGTAATTTTCCTATCATCTTCACAGGTGCCAACAATCATTCTTGCCCCTGACTTCAAAGCCCATGTGCTCTGCAGCCGTCCCACTGCATTTTCCCTCACTCCCTTTGCATTCTCTACAGAGGCATATTCTGTACAGAGTTGCAGGATGCTTTGCAATCTACATCTGGCTAGCACAGAGGAAGAGTGTGGCAGGGTTAATCCTTTTCCTTCACTCCTTATTGAGCAATTAGGCCACTACAGAAGATCTTGTTTACAGATACTCGAAGAGGCTGTAATTTACTCTGTCTTGTAATAAATTTACATCCATCAGGAGGTAGCCAGAGGCAAGTCTGGTGTTTTAGCAGTGCCTAATTTGTAGTTTCACTCTTGGGATAGGAACAGAACTTAAAAAGTTCCCAATACTAAAGCAATTTGTTTAAATCCCTAGTCCCAAAAAATGAACACTTGCTTTTAAAAGCTGTCTGAAAGTGAATCCCTCACTATAGGAGCCATCCTTGATATAATTGGAATAATTAACAGAATTGATACAATTTACCCAGCATGCCTCTGTGTGGGCTGTGCCTTTAAGTTTGGCAGAGACAAGCAGCTGTAGTTCTCAAGGGGTTGTTACAAAGCTGGTTTCAACACTGCTTTTTGGTCAAGACTTTTTAGCTCTTGCTGTGAAATTTTCTATGTTTTGGGCAAAAGTTGATCCCTTCTCACATGGTATTCCTATAAAGACTTGGCATACCAGCTAGCAACTAATGAGTGAGTTATAACTATCTGTGTACTTTTTACAGGATGTAAATAGCAATATTTTTTAAATTGTGTTTTTAAGGTTTCATCTTGTAAAGCAGTCTTCTCTAGACTTATTATTTTGAATATCTTCTAGCAAATGCTGCCTATGTATAGTGTGTTTTAATCCTTTGCACTTTCAGTAGAGGACCTCAAATTGATCTGTTGACTAGAAAGTGGATTTAGTGTCTGATTTGAAGCAGCTGCTTATTCAACTCTGGGACAAGAACAGTAATTACTAAAGGTTAGCAGTTGATTGTTACTGAGTGGTTTAAGTGAAATGAGGTTTTGGAGTATCAGTCAATTTTTCTGTGGATTCCTTTCCATGTAAGACTTGGCACCCTTGCTGGCCTTTGCTAGTGAAGTGTTCAATGTACCATAGAAAATCAACCTTTTAGGTCAGGTGTGAGGTATATTGGCAAGATAGGGGAGTGAAAGGGAGAGCTGTATTCTTGTTGTTTGTACTTTATTTGTTGTTTCTATGCCTAAAGTCCTTTAGCAACCTCAAAGCATCACTCACAAAGACTACATTAACATAAGGTGTTTACAAACTGAAGAAACTCTGCTTCCAGAGTTGTTTTAGAAGTGTTATCAATGGTGATACACACATAAGGAAGCAACCAGAAGAACAAGAAGCCCATCTGATTTCAGCTTAATTGAAAGTACCACTAAAAAAGGGGAGGGGGCATAGTTATTGACAGGAAAAGGACAAAATGGGTAAAAAAACAATGGTAGTTGTAAGCTGCTGTGAAACAACACAGACTAAAGAAAATTGGTTTTATATTTTTTGGTTTGTTTGGATAGTTTATTGGTTTTATAATGAATCACATAGAAATACAAGAGAGAAAACAACAGCAAAGACTGCAGTGAAATACCGTGGAGATTTATAATGCTGTGGAAATGCACAAGTGCTCAAATACATTGCCCCATTTTGATTGGAGGTTCATGGCTACAACCCGGTTTATCTCCTTACATGTCACATCAATGGATTTAAGTCTACAGAGTATAAAAATGACTGTGCATTTTGCTTGAGCGTGCTTGCAAACCATCTTGTAAAATAAATAAAAAAACCAACAACCCAACCCTCTCAGCTATGGGAATACTCAACAGCCTCATTAATTTTCAGAAGTCTCCAGTGGGACATCATTTTCTTTTATCTTCTCACAAATAGCCTATAGAATCATATGCATCTTGTGCTGGTCTCGTATTGAGTGTACTATAGTTATATATTATTTAACATTTTGGCCAAGTTTTGGTTTAACGAACAATTTGTCTTCTACTGTGCATTTCTGCCCTTGTGATTAATGAAGGTTACCAGCCTATGATTGCAAAGTGCCCTGGGTTCTCTCCCTTACCTAATCATGTTTAAGTGCATTTTGGTCTAATTTTTTCCAGTCTTTCCTTTGAGCTAATAATTCTTCTCACAGGTGCTGAATAATGTCTTCATGTTACATATTGCTATGCCAGTGTCCATAGGGAAGCTACAAAGCTCACTGATGCTGTCATGCCCTGTATTTATTGTCAGGAATTCTGGTAATGCAAAATGCCTGGGGTCAAAGGGGCTACAGCTCTTAGTTTATGTTTACAGGGATTCTACTAGCTTTTCTGATTTATTGACTTTTGTGATCAGTTTGACAAATGAAAATATACTGGAATCATACAAGAAATAATAATATTTTAATCATGAACATTTGCTAGTGTTAGGATGTTGTATAATAGTCTGTTGTTCAGCTGTTCCCCAGTTTCCACAAGAGAAAATAATTAAGTGTTTTAAGGCAAACTCCTTAGGCTCTTTTTTTAATGGACTATGAGAAGTACTTTGCCTAACTTTCACAGCTCAGAATTTTCAAAGGATTAGTCAGAATAAAATAGACTATGCCTGTATAAAATAATGTCTACAGTGAGTACTTCCTGACCTGTAAAGAATGGTGATGACATGGGGCTTTTTTTTTTTTTAGCGTAGATGTGGGTTTTAGGGCTTTTTTTTGTTGTGGGTGGTTGGTTTTTTTTAGCTCCCTTTGATAGAGTTCCCCAGTTACTTCAGTCCCAATATGTTTGCTGCTGTGTAGCAGATTTCCATGAGATTGTTGTGTAGGTTTCTCCCCTTCCAGAATGAAATATCAAGCTGGGGCTAAACTGTAAAAATAGCATGTAAACCAAATTAGGATAGATTTCAGCTAGGGCTTATTGGTTAAATGGTAGGAGAGACATGTCCAGCTTGTACTTCTCTGGAGTGAGCTTGTGCATCTCACTTAAAATGGGTGAAACTACATTGATCTGTGCATATTGAGAACTGGGCCTGTGCTTTAGCTTGACAGCTTCACAGGTCTTGATGAGTTGGACTGTCTTCTCTGTGTGAATCAGCTGCAGAGAGCAGGGAGGAGTTCATCTTGATATCACTAGTTGTCTAGGTCACTTTGCAGAGGACTAAAATGATAGGGAGTGATCCAGTGACCATTGCATACAATATGATGACCATGTGAAGTGTAGCGCTTCGACACTGCATGTTTTTGCTTTCCATTCCTTGTTTTTATATCAACACGACACATTGTATTGGGTCTGCATGGCAAGGTTTTAGTAGTGGGGGGACTACAGGGGTGGCTTCTGTGAGAAGCTGCTAGAAGCTTCCCCTGTGTCCGATAGAGCCAATGCCAGCCAGCTCCAAGACGCACCTGCCGCTGGCCAAGGCCAAGCCAATAACCGATGGTGGTAGCACCTCTGGGATAACATATTTAAGAAGGGGGGGAAAAAACCTGTGCAACTGCAGCCAGAGAGAGAAATGATAATATGTGAGAAAAACAACCCTGCAGACACCAACGTCAGTGAAGAAGGAGGGGGAGGAGGTGCTCCAGGCACTGGAGCAGAGATTCCCCTTGCATCCCGTGGTGAAGACCATGGTGAGGCAGGCTGTCCCCCAGCAACCCATGGAGGTCCACGGTGGAGCAGATATCCACCTGCAGCCTGTGGAGGACCCCATGCCAGAGCAGGTGGATGCCTGAAGGGAGGCTGTGACCCCATGGGAAGCCTGTGCTGGAGCAGTCTGTTCCTGAAGGACTGCAACCTGTGGAAGGGACAGACACTGGAGCAGTTTATGAAGAACTGCAGCCCATGGGAAGGACTTATGTTGGGGAAGTTTGTAGACGACTGTCTCCTGTGGGAGGGACCCCACGCTGGAGCAGGGGAAGAGTGTGAGGAGTCCTCCCTCTGAGGAGGAAGGAGCGGCAGAGACAATGTGTGATGAACTGACCACAACCTCCATTCCCTGTCCCCCTGTGCCGCTGGGGGTGGGGAGGTAGAGAAATCAGGAGTAAAGTTGAGCCCAGGAAGAAGGGAGAGGTGGGGGGAAGGTGTTTTAAGATTTAGTTTTTATTTTCTCATTATCCTGCTCTGATTTGATTAGTAATAAATTTTCCCCAAGTTGAGTCTGTTTTGCCTGTGACAGTAATTGGTGAATGATCTTTCCCTGCCCTTATCATGACCCGTGAGCCTGTTATATTTTCTCTCCCCTATCCAGCTGAGGAGGGGGAGTGATAGAGTGGCTTTGGTGGGCACCTGGTGTCCAGCCAGGGTCAACCCACCACACACATGCAAACACGCACACACACTCATGCACGCACATGCAATGTATGCCTGTTTTATGAAGCTGTAAGAAAATGACTCGGTTGTGGTTTAAAAGTAGGTGAAAATGCATGCATCCATACAAGTATTTGTTAGGAAGATAGGAGTTGCAGCCTTTTCGTTTTATAAGTAAATTTTTACTCTCTCACTTTTTTGAACAGTTTAAAAAAAAAAAAATCTCATGCCACTGTGTGAGATGATGTTCAGAGCAGCATAGGCTGTTCTAATGGCTGATTTCAATAATAAAAGACAACAGGGGACTAAAAGGTGCAGTGCAGGAAGCTGGGAAACACATTCCTTTCCCCAGAGGGTGTACTTAGCTTTGTGCCTTTGATCACTTGAGAAGTATCATTAGAGTGCAAAATGGCAGGCACTAGGGAACACTACAGCAATTATAATGTGATAGTTTAAAAAAAAAAATCAAAAGAAGTTTGAACTTATTTGGGAGTTTTCTCCCATGAAGGACTGATCGCATCTGAAGGATAAGATGCTCTAATAGATAAAATATAGAAGCTCCAGTGGGACTGTTCTTCAGATATTGACTCCCAGGTTAGCTCTGGTACAGAACAATCTGTACAGAACAGACTATATTTACAAGTTCAATAAATCTAATCTGTGTACGCACTTTATCATTGCTTACTATTTGTACTGCAGTAGCACCTGCAAGCCCTTGTTACTCAACTAGATCCCACTGTGCTAAGAACTGTACAAACATGGAACAAAAAAACCAGGCCATGGAACTAGAAAAGGCCCAGAAAGCCTTTAGTCAATGAGGCTGCAACATAGTTGTTGGCACTTGGAAAATCAAAGTATTTGTCTAATACCTTGCAAATCATTATACAAATATTGTTGTAGCTTATTATTACATACTGTTATGGAGTGGGTTTGTATTTTTATTTCTTAGTTCTTAAAGAACAGAGGAATTTAAATGGCATTGTTTTCTACAGTTTTTTAGTAGCGCCTTGGCAATACAGTGCCAGACTTTGCTTTGCTGTGACCTCAAAGAAACCACCTTTTCAGTCAGAGGAACTGCTGTTGGTTGGGGCAGCAGGCCAGATGTGTTAATGTTTGTATACATTTCTGCTGTGTCCAAAGCCTTGGACGTAAAGCTGACAGGAAAGACAATTTCCACTTTCTCGGTCTCTAGAGGGCCAATAACTCTGCGGTGAATCATGCCAATTCTAGCAACTAGGGGTATGTGTGTTTGTAGGTGTGAATAAGAACATGAGCTAGAGATTTTCACACAACTTGAAGCTTTAACTTCAGTGTTCCAAAAACATATCGTATCGTGTTAAATAAAAACGCTAGGTTGCTAATAGAGCAAAATGCAAGACTTTAATGTAAAACAAGATGACTGCAGACTCAGAGGTGCCTTGTGCTTTGTATATAAACTATCTAGATAAAACCAGCACAAGTACCTAACTAATGCAGCAGTCTCATGTCACCTGTATTGTCTTTGTCTGTACTGCACAAAATCCAATAATAAGCACAGCTTTTAAAAATGCCTTTTACTACCTCGTCACAAGCTGTATTGATTGTGCTCACATGCAACATCCTTAACATAAAATACAGCAGGTAAAAAGAGAGAAACAACCTAATTTGTGTGTGCAACAGGGTTGGTGTTAAAGTTCCAGTTGGACACATACGGAACAAACCTTGTAATGTAGCAAAAGAAAGTATTTCAAACAAACCATCTTCTTATCATCAACAACCAAAACAGGCTGCCCACACAGCCTTGGCATTTCAATTTTCTGCTCATTTTCTTTTGTTCGTATCGGATGTGTTGCCTATTTTCCTTAGTTCATAGAAGTCTCACTGTGATAGGAGCCTGGAGAACAGCAAGCACAGCCCATTTTTAGAAATGGTGACTATAATGAAAAAGGAAAATGTAATAAAATGATCCAATTGCTCCAGATTCTGAAAATTATTCCAGCAAACCTGAGTTAGAATTGTTTCTCCTTTTGTTGGTCCTCCACCCTGCCCCTTTCTTTTTGCAGCCACTTAAACATTATGGGGTTGGTGGTGTATGTAGCTACATAATGCTTATCTCCTGGCTTACTTTACCTAACTGAGAAGACTTCCTGGGGTAGAAACAGTTAGCATTTCATAGGGAAGAACTGGAATGTCTTTGAGGAGTGGTACTCCGTTTGTCTGGGTGAAAGGCCCGAGGGGCACGTAGTCCTTTTGTACTGACACCAAGGACTATTTCCACTTTTGTTTTTTTTTTTTCTTGACACTTCTAAATGGCAAATGCATGCAGTTGGTTGGTATATAATAAATTTTAAAAGAGCATGTTTTACTGAACAGAAGCGAAGTAGAGAAGAGATCATTAGTTATGGAGGTATCACACACATCTTATAAGCACCTTATAAAGAAGCGGGAGACTACTGGGTTTTTCAAAGCAACGGGCTTTCCAAACCTCTATTGTAATGGCAAGTCACTTGATTCTCTTGGCTTTGTTTCTGCCTTCTGTGGATGGGATATGATTCCTTTCTTTGCTTTTGGTAGTGGGAACCTATGTGTGCCCTAGGTTGTGAGTGTCTCTTATTCACTTGTTCCTGTATTTGTTCCCATTTCCCACAGCTTTTGGATTTTTGCCTTTTACACATGAACTGTCTGAGATCTGCAGAAGTCTTTAAACACTAAGCTGCTATTTTGGTGTCTAACTTACCATAGGTTTCAATGGGGAATTAATTGCCTCCATATCTTTATGGGCCTGGTACTAAATTATTTACCCAAAGAGACACAGGAAAATATAGTGAGCTATTTCTCCAAGTTACTATCTCCTAACTGAAGGACTGGATTACACTTCACCACCCACAGTATTATAATAAGTCTTAATTCATGAATGTTTTTGAAAGATCTTGTAAACCTCTTAGGAGCAGAGCTTTGCGAGTACAAAATGCTATTTCATTTATGAACTTCTGAAACCTTTCATACTTTGATTTTATATTTTAAAGAAAGAGACATAGAGAATGTAATAGAAGGCAAAGTTGGACATTTACAATCAGGATTTCAGTGTAGTTAGGGAAGGAAAGACTAGTAAAACACAGAATCTTTCATGTGACAGAGGGTAAAGGTGAAACTAGACTGAGTAAAAAAGGTAAAGAAAAGCCATGCTGCAGTGTTGATCATACAAAAACCCAGGTTATTTCAATCTGAAGTATTTTCATGTGAATTCACTTTCTCCTACCAGCTTTTTATGGCCATGAGACCCAAGGCTATAGCAGTCTGATAGTTTCCCTCAATCCAGAAAACATAACCTTTGCCATTTGCAGCTTCTACATTGGAATAATTGAAAGAAAAATGGATAGAAGCTCGGGACTGCTGTCTTTGGAGTACCAGAAGAGGGCAAAATAAAGGAGACGATGGGAAAAGCCTGCAAAACCAGAGAATATAGGAAAACAGGAACCAATAACAAACATATCCACAATCTTTGGAAAGTAGAGAGGGCATAATCCTAAATCTTGGGAAAGATGTTTTTCCTCAGCATTTCCTACTCGTATATAGTTTGCCATATCCTGTGCTTTGAAAACAGTTTCAGTCTTTCAAAAAACAAACTCCAGGATGCCTTCTGTAACACAAAAGGAGATTATAACAGCAGTACCAGCCCAGAGTATAGTGCGCTGGTGCCCTTCCTGAGCCATGGCAGGCTACAATATGAAGAATTCATAGGAAAAAATCATAAGTACAATTGATGCTACCTTGATTGTTTAAAGATATTACTTCTTTAAACCTAATGGGCTATTCTTCAGTATATGGAACTGTGTGATGCAGACTGCTGCAGATTCTCATTTGGAGTACATCAACACTGTCTGATTTCATGCGGGAATGCTCATTTGCAGTAACTGCAGATAGGGACTTCACTGTGCAGAGATGAAATTGTGGGATGAAATTCAACCCTGGAGTAATATTTTTCAACACTTTACATTTTGGAAGCCATCAAAAGAGAGTGAACAGTCATAAAGAGAAAAGCCAATTAGAAAAATGGGATTCAGGTATGAATGCCCCCACCTCACACCCTAGCATTGGCTCATTCCTATCTATTACGCTAAGGAAAACTGAGTGACTTCAAGGTCACTTCAGCACACGTAATATACAAACTCCAGATTAAATGCCGGATGGCAGTTTCAGACAGATTGGAGAATGTACAAATCTGCCAATTGTGCCGTGTCCTTTTCCAAGTTTGGTGTCATTGAGAACAGTTTAGCTTCATTTATTAAAGGCTTTGAAATAGATCACATTGCAGTTCCCTTCCAAAGTTCCAGCACCTGCCTGGAGCGAGCTTCATGCCCATGCTTGCCTCTTGGATTCACTTATGCCAGCAAAGTCGAAGTTAATGTTGTCAGCATCATCATAAAATAAAAAGTAGTGGCAACACTCCTTCACTATACTTTGTAATTTAAACTTGGATGTCTATAACTCCCTGAATCACTAATCATAGAACAAAAATATGTTCCTAGTATTGCATGTGAGTTATGGCTGCTTTGACTAATAGCCATAAGGGCAGAAAGAATTTTGACTGTGAAACGAGGTGCTTGTGGTGGGACCTCTGCCAACATACCAAATCGAGCGGGAGGTCTGAGTGCAGTGTAAACTGGTGTTCCATATGCTCGAGAGACTTTTGGAATCAGCTCAGCCTACATATGCTTCTGTTGGCAAGCTCTCGAATAGAAAGGAAGATATTGTCCTCACCCTACCTAACATACCTCCCACTCATTTGAAATGCTCATTTGCAAATGGAAAGCATGCAAATCTGAGAATTATAATGGCACAAACCCAATCTTGCACAGCTGGATAGGAGAAAAAAAAAATTGAATAGATTTTAAACCAGAAAAGGTATTGATGTAAGGCATTCATAAAAAAACATCTGAGATGTTCTCCTATCCATGATCTGTGGAGTAGTAGAATAACTTTTGCTATTGTACTAAGGTGCACAGACTTCACTAGCCAGTCCATGGAACTGTAGTTTGCTGGAAGATGCTCTGGTGAACAAAACACTCAAAACAATATCATCTTCCCCTGCTTATCTGTGATTGCAGTGAAAAAGCTATAGTACAAAATGGTCCAAGTTAAGGTGAGAAAGAGGATTTAAAAAATAGAGAGAGAGGATTTTAAGCATGTAGCAGAGAGGAAATGGGAGAGAAAGAATCCCTGGATAGAGGGATTTAGAGAGATTAAGAAGCAGAGTGGTGGATAGGAGAAGAAATGATGGAGCAATCTTATTAAGTAAACAGGTTCCCCACTGGGCTGCAATAATTTGCCATCTATGTTGTGAACCAGGTGTAACTGTTCTGACCTCCTCCCTTTTGAAATAAATTCTCATGCCTCCCAACATCATTCTTCCTTTTTTCTTCAGTACGACCCTCAGCTTTTTCAGTTATGTGAATGACAGGCATGCATAGATGTGTACTCTGATCTTGCTCTGAAATTCCCCACTTTCCCCTTCACTCCACAGAGATAGAGTCTGCATGTAAAAGAGCTGTGGGGACAATGGTGGGTAGAGCTTTAATGAGTAATGCTATCTTGACACAAGTTGCACAGATCAGCCACAGAAACATCCTAGATTAAATATTTTGCAAAGCAAGAGCTGAGCCTGAATGGCATTTTCTCCATATGAATTCCTAGACAGTCTCCACTGGATGCTTTTGCCCTTCCAAATATTTCTGAAATATTAAGTTGTGGCAAGTGATAGACGGTTCTTCTATGGGCCTGGCCCATCACATGCCTCTCTGACACTCATGGTGCAGGTGGCTAGGAATGAAATAATGGCTATCAACTCACTCCACAGATATTCTTATCACTGATATATACCAAGAGCTTGATTGCTTCTCCTCCTCTTCTGCTGCCCTACTGCCTTGCTGATGATTTGCAGGAGGATGGTAGGAAGCTTTTCCAGTACGTCTGATTTGCAACACAAACCTTTCTGCTTTTACAAATATGTTCTCTGAGGCTTTTCAATGCTGACCTCAAGACGCTAAATGCAGTTGTATTTCCACTTTCAGCAATGGTGTTCCCTGCCACAGAAAACGTCCATTATATGCTCTTGCTCCCTGCTTATTCTTGTGCCTTGTACCCATTGCAAAGCCCCTTTCCTCGCCTTCCTTTCATAAGTGTAATTGCCATTTACTAGAAGTTTGACAGAGTAAAGTTTGAAGAGTTTGGCTCTGCGTTCTCCTTAGTAATCCTTCTCAAACCTTTAATTTACCCACGTCTTCTTTTCTACATGTCTTTGCAACTGATAGGTGGTTAAATAGCAAGAGTGGGAAGAGTTTTGCCACATAGCCAATGCTTCAGTTTCAGAAGCTTCAGTATTTTGCTGGTAATTTGGGGTGAATTTAAGTTAATGGCCTCTATTTCTGTTGAAAATAACATCAAAATATGTAATTTACAAAAAAAACCCCTCTGTTGTCTTAAAGACAATGGATATTTTGAGAAAATCTTTTAGTACAAAATTTGATTAACATATGAAGACAACCCCAATGGAGGGCAATTACCATTATGAAAGGACTTAAAACACAGTTGTTATTGCAGGTCTAGCGAAACTTGAATGTTTGATATATCTTCAAAACTCATGTGACCCACCACATCAGTTTCTTGGGCATCGCAGTAACTCAACTATTTATCATCACAGCTCTCCTATGAAATGCAGTTATCATCATGGCATGTGGCAAGGTAAGGCACAAAAAGACCAAGGGAGAGGTCTGTAAATCTGATGAGTTTCCTTTAGATTTGGTTGGCGTGTGGAATAGAGTGATCCTCCAGTCACCCTGTAAACACTTACACTGTCTAGCCTTACTGATATGAATAGGTGTGCTGAAAGAGTGATTCAGAGTAATAGCATTAAATGTGTATGCATGTGTTTATGTCACTGGGCCCCGTGCCAGAAGTGCTCAGGGAGGGTGGTGCATGGTGTAAACCACCTTCAATAACACTTAAATTTTCTTTTAACAACTGGAATGAAAAGACCAAAGCTGCATTTACTTGAAACAACTCAAAAATAATTGTTTAACTGTTTTCGTGGAAAAAATAGGCTGTTCATTTTTCTGTGAAGAATCTTTTTTTTTCTGTTTATTCCCCCTGCCATTGGATTGAAATTTAAAAAAAGTTGGTGTAATTAAAATGTCTCTGAGAAAGCAGAGAGCTACTTTTGTGAGTTTACTGCAATCAGCAGTGAATCTGGCTTTGAACCATCTCTAGTGCAATTGCTGTAGCTTTGTTTGGATTTCTTTTTTTTCCTCTTCATACCTCTGTAACATTTAGGAGTTGGAGAAATCTTGGGTTCTTGAGACTGGCCTCTTTTCGTAAGATGGGAGTGTGTGTGTATATATATATGCATATGTATGCATACACACATGCACACACAGACATATATACATAAAGTCCTCCTACTCACCGCTGCCTCTTCCCTCTTTATACTTTGCCCTTGTTTATCCTTTTCTTCAGAAAAACAAAAGTGAAACCATGTAGAGCTTCATAACTCTTCTTTTCTACTCAAAAGCAGAAGGGTTTGGCCTGCTGTTCCTCCTCCTACCCACTGCCTGAAACTTCCCATTCTGGGAGTGAGACATGCAAACATATGTCACACAAAAGTGGCATAAATACCATATGCAAACAGATTCTTCTGTGCGGGTGGCAAGTACAAAACCCAGCTTCTGGCACCAAAAAACACCACTCCAGCCCTCTGGAAAATTCTAAGGAAGAAAAATTGCACCAGGTGAGGGTAGCATCCAATAAAATGCAGCTCTGTCAGTTTTGCATCCTGAGTAGGACTGAGGGATTCCTGTGGAGTTTGGGGGTTTTCAAACCTCCTGAACCATTGCTGAATTTCACAAGGTCTGCAAAACCAGTAAAATCCATGCTATATTTTTCTTCCTCTTTCCCTGAACTTATAAACCCTTGTGGTTTCCAAGGACAATTCAATGAAAAGGAAAAAACACTAGATAATGGGAGACCTTCATTGAACTGGGATGGAAGTGCAAACCAAAAAAAAAAAAAAAAAAGGGCTGGCATGAGTTTATGGCCTATGTATACATGGGATTTATACTGACAAGCAGACTTATCCCTGCTGGCATGAATCCCAGAAACCACAGTGGCTGGCAAGTCCGCCCAGAAATGGATTGCACCAATAGTGTGAAATGCCTGTTCCCCCATCTCCTGGGGAGAGCTCAAAACATGATAACTGCTGAGTAATGGGATTTGGCTGAAGAAATTAAGAATGACGCCCTCCCAAGGGAGAGGGATGGGGGATATTTGCAGTTGCAGGTTTAAGCTGTCGAATCTTTTTCTTAATTTGAAAGTTTTCTTCACTCTTCCTTGCTATCTTTCTACACTCTCTATCAGCAATTTTCATCCTATCTGCTCATTGCTAATCTGTTTTCACACTTTACTTCCCCCCCCGGTCTCTTCCGGGCACCTTAAGCCATAGTCTCTCCTAACCCTGACAACAGCCCTGCTGGGCATTAGCTTTGTACCCCACGACTTCAGCAGGTTTAAAATGGATCAGCCTTGTTGGGAATGGAAAACTTTATCATGAGAGATTTCAGGGTATTTTTTTTCTCCTTTCTTTCCATGTCCAAATGTATCATCTGGGTTTATAGCTTCAAATTCCCTGTTGATTTCTCAGGGTTTTAATTTAAAAAAAAAAAAAAACAACAAAAAACAAAAACAAACAAAAAAACCCACACCAAAAAAACCCTGTACTAAACACTGCAATGGTTGCTAATTTTTTAATTATTATTATTATCCTCTTTTCAGTAAGATTAGGAAAAAAAGAAACCACCTTAGGTAAAAGTGTGAAAATCATCATTTTGGTAAGAATATTAAAGTTAGATGTGAAATTGTGCCTTCAATGAATATAGTGTCAGCACTCATACTAAAAGAGAGTATCGGGCAACCCCCTCCAGTACACAAAGTGCTAGACTTACTCAGTTGCTCTCACCTCAGTTGAAATGCCTGCATCTTGCCCTGCATATCTGTAACTTTGGATTCACCTGATATATGGGTTCAGGAGTAAGAGAAGTGGTGTCATACCACACTGTAGCTGAGGGTCTCCCTTCAAGCAGACCCCTAAACTCAGCAAAACCTGTTTGAAAGTTGTGTTTCACTGGCAAGAAGGCAGCACTGGCATCCCTCTCCTAGCACCTGGGTATGATTTTTCTCAATCTCTAATTTTGTCATTGTCTTTCTGTAAAAGTGCAGTAACTAGCTTAGCTAATTAGAGGTGAATTTTACAGTGCCACTGACCCTTTTCTACATGAACTGAGGATCAAGCTTGCTTAGGTGTGTAGCTAGGGACTTTGAAGATTTTAGCAAAAGAGAAAGTTCAACTGCAGGCTCTTGCAACTACATTTTTCTTTCTCCTTCCCTCACACTCTTCCCACCGCCACAGATATAACATTTAAAGTATTTTTTCATTAAATAACCTGTTGTTCTTTCTTCTGTTTAGACTGAAGAAAAATAGTGGGAGGTCTCTTGTCTTTGCTAGATTTTTGGTACTCAGTGATATTTCCAAAGTTCAGCAGATAACAAGAAGGTACAATTAATTCTTCCAGAATTTGGACAGCTTGGAAATCTCCCGCTGCCCTCTGTCAAGCATGGCATCTATGTATTCTATCTTTCTTGCTGCCTTCTGTTTCAGACCTATCACAGCTCTCTGCCTGCTCCTCTGCAAGCATGTGAAGCAACTAAGAGTTAAATGTTGCACAGGTGACAATCACCTTTATTTACAAACAAGTCAGGGCACAGATGACATTTATTTGTAGGATATTAAGAAAATATCTCAGAATTGGGGTAGAGCATGAAGAGTAAGTCAGTCTCATATCAAATACATAAAGAAACCTTACTAATCAAGGGCTGGTCCATAGAATGAAAAATACTACATGAAAAAAACCAAAGCTATTAACACTATCTAGGCTGTGCTCCAGATTCTGTTCCTTTCACAGGCCGCATACATACAGGCCTTTCAGCAGCATTGTGACTGTGAATCTTAAATCTGTGGTCCAGTCCTATGTACTTGGAATATGCTGGGTTTTTGTTTATTCTCACCTGTCTGCTCTGTTGGTACTCTTTGAACTTACCCATCGCTAAGAGAAAATAAATGATTTATTTGTGAGCTTTGTGTATGCTGAAGTGAAAGGAATCTACATGCAGAAAGTGTCTGAGATATTTTCAGAAGAGGTAAAACAATTCTATCAGTCAGTTGAAGCCATTCTTGATCCCATTTTAGGTGATAAAGGAGACTTTAAACCATGGTGAGAGATGCCTGCTTCCTAGAAATACGGATTTTGCTCACGAGCTTTTACAGTAAGGCTTGAGTAAAGAAATTACAAAGAGCTCTATTATTACTCTGTTATTTCTACCTTGCTTTCTTTTATCCATGTATAGTTACAGGTTTTGATTTTTTAATTTTTTTTCCAAACTGATCTGCATCTTGAATTTATTTTCTCCTTTTTGCTTATTTTCTTAAATTATGTGCTGTATTTGATAACTGCTTTAGTCACCTATGCATTCTTTTGCCTGAATTGGATGACTTTGGCTCTTCAAATTTCTAATGTGATTGCAAGTTAAATTTGCTTCCAGGGACCACTGTTCATAAAGTTCCTGCTCTGGTGAATTTTGAAGGAAGCGAAGTAATTCAAATCTACTGAACAAACAAACAAAAGGTCAGTTTATGTGTTTAATAATTTCTCCTGTGAGAGATTATTCCTGGCTGTGTGGAGATGAATGGCAACATCCATGAAACTGTATTCCTCTGAAATTAGGGTAACTTATCCAAAAGTAATTATTAGATGATAGCTTTGTTGGGATTGACCTTTTTCTCTTTAGTAATGTGGTCAGGGGATACCTGGAAGACCTTGGTGTGCTAGCTGAATGTTCCAAAGCTGTTGAGTTTCACTTAGAGCTGTGAAAATACTAGAGGGAAGAGCTTCCTTCTCCCATTAGATTTTCATCAAGTTTTCAGATGCTCATGGCTTTTTTGCTTGACTTACATCTTTCAAAAAATAGTATTTTTCTTGATTTTGCTCTCACTAGTTCCAGATTTGTTCCATCATAGACCTTGATGGTTGGAATGAGGTACAAGGCAGGTTTGCTGATGAACTCAAAATTGGAAATTGTGAGACTGGAGATGGAAAACTGCTGTATAGAGATGAGGTGGGCATTCCTGAATGGTAGGCTGTTGGTCTCTAACCACTGTGCAGGTATCCAGGAATGCAACTGACAAACCACTGAGAAAATGGGAGACTTGTTTTTGTTTGGGGAATTCTTTTTCTTCCTCCTTATGACCTTTTCTGATCACCAGTTTGGTGGGAACAGTAACATTTCCCCACCAGAACTGTTTTGGTTTATATAACTACAGGTTATTGCACGTCCCAGTCCTTATTGTGAAGCTGATACTGTAAAATTATTAGACAAGTTTAGCTATGCATGCCCCGTTCTATTTGGCTTTAGTTTTGAGGCAGTTTGTACTATAAATGCTTGCCCTTATAGCAAATAACAGAAAAAAAGTCCTCGCTGTTTCAGCTGTTGAATCTTTAGTCTTCTGTTTCTGGACCTAAACCATTTTGCTCCCCAGGTTAGAATATAGACTGCTTAATGTTCAAGCTACTTATCTTAATAGCAGTCTTCCTAGGAGATGTATTTATTTCACTTTAAACATATGCATCAGTTTACCTTTGTCAATATAGGATTACATAATGTCTACTTTCCCAAGAATGTTAGTCCCAATTTTGCATCACATTATTTATTACACTTACTGTGACTAAGAGATGACAAGAATAAAATTGTATTGTTAAGCACTACACAAATACAGAGTAGTGGCTGGTCCTTACCCCAGTGACATTACTGTCTGTGTGTGCTATATGGCTTATTCATTGCTCAGTATCAGCACCGAAAGGCATTCATGCCTCAGGATATCTTGGAAGGGGAAAGATTGCCACCTATATTGACTCTACTAGGCTACATTTTCTTAGGAAAATTTCTTCCTTTTATCAGGCTTGAAAGGCTTAGCTGACAATATTAATTGGCTTTCCGGGCTTTCTTCCTATATTCCACAGACTATGGATGGGATAATATTAAGGAATATTTGTTTCTCTGTTGCATCAAAGGATTCTGTATCTAAACTCAACGTAATTCTTTTGCTGTAGGATGTCTACATGTGACTGCCTCATCAGCGTCAATTCTTTTAGTGCCCTGTGCATGGTTCAGCATATGTTAGGGAGTTGTGGGTTTGTTTGTTTGTTGGTTTTTATCAATAGATACCCTGAATTGCTCCAGGAATTCTTTCACTTTGATGGGTAACATTTTGCCATACAAAATTACCAAAGGAAACTAGACAGTGGAGGATGGGTCAGGGGCAGTCTATTTATTACCTTTTCAGTGTTGAGTCAGAGATCCAACAAATCTTATCTACATTCAAATTTATTTGCTTTAGAATACTGTTTAACTTCATTTGTTCTTCTCTCTTGTTCTTATGTACTTATGTCTCTACATCCATGTTGTTTTAATTGGCACTGTCTCTTTTGCTTTTGAAAAAGTTTTGTTTTTTTTTTCTCCTGGAATTAGTATTTAGCCCTTTGTGTGCCTGAAAGAAAACAGATTGTGAATCTATTCCTATTCATATAAATTGCATTTGGATCCCAGTATATACAATGTTTGAAAACTTCTGAAATTTAGAAACCAATAGATTTAGTTTAAATACATTGCACACAGAAAACAAAAGGCATATTTAATGCCTCCTCTTGTTTTCTTGAAGTCACTGCTAGATTTACTACTGATCTCAAGAGGAGCAGGAGCAAGAATTTTTAAATGCAATAATTTTGGGTAGTAGATTATGATAGAATACAGAACAGATGACAGGACAGCCATGGAATCATTGCTCAGCTTAACTTTCCAATGGGAAAATACCTCAGAAAAGCTGTTGCAAGTCTGAAATAATTGTGATTTTTGTTGTTTTTTTGTTTTGTTTTTTTTTAAAATCCTTGTGATTAAACTTGGTCTATCGGTGCATTATTGCATCTCCCGGCACCACTGAGCAAATAGGCTGACACAGCACAGCTCCCTGGTGACCTCCCAGCAATGGCTGATTGACTTTGCAAGGATTTTTCATTTTGGAAACATTTGCAATTTCCTGAAATGATTCCAAAGAATCACATCATTTTATTTCGTATTCACATTTGCTGGCATCAGTTATTTTGGGGGTAGGAGAGGAGGGGATGAAATTGTTTCATGTAAATAAGTTGGATGTATTTCATAACAATGTTCTGACCCTAGCACTATTGTCTCTCTACCCACCTATATTGAAATAAGATTTCATTGTCCTAGGATATCACAGGTTACCCAGAATCCCACCCATTTTATTTCTTTTGCTATGAAGAAGTATCATCATAACTCACTTTATGCCTATTATTAAGAAATAGCACAGCTGAGAATCAAGAATTATGATGATGTGAATGTTCAGAAGACAAACGATTGCAGGTATTACAGTGAGTTGTCCACTCACAGGTTCAGCAGGTTCTGGAGCAATCAGCTAGGAAATGGAGTATTTCTGATACACAATCTGCAGATACTTTGGTTGGCTATTTTCATTAGAAACTTGTTCAGAAAAGAAATACTGTAAAAGGACTTTGCTGAGCCCCAGCCTGTTATAATCTATGAAAGACCTTAGAATTTCCCAAATCATGACTAATTTGATATACTTTCTTCCCCTTTTTCCAGGCAACAAATTCTACAAGATCATGAAAAACACTTTATAATCTGCAGTGGGCTTGGGTACAGAGGTGTTCAGTTCATGTCACAGCTGTCTCTTTCTAAGTGAGAGTTTCCAGAGGGAAATCTGAAGCACAGGTAAATGCATGTGTGATTTTTCTTTATAGGACAAGCTCTGCTCTGTTCATCTTCTGCTCTCTCCATTGATTCTAATAATTTTTCAAGTTGTGGTTTCGTCCCATACCATGGCTATCATCTCAAAGACTGGTCAGTTTGATTAAGGTACATTGAAAGAAAACCCAACATCACTGTTTCAGGGGGTATGAGACTCAAATAGAAGTTGATTGCTCCTTCTACCTCAGACAGTGATTTCTGTTCTTCCTTCCCTCAGTAGTGCCACAAATGTAATCCTGGGAGAATTTATCTAGCTTGCATGCATTGGATGGAAAATAACATGAGAGACAATGATTGGGAAAGGACTTTTTTCTTCTTGTCCCTGATAACTCTTAAAAGTGAGGCATCCTTGGCGATGTTTTCTCCAGTTGACCACTACAGGTAGTGCATCTTTTTTCTGATCTACTTATCTTTCTTTGGGTGACAAGTGACCCGTCAATTTGAAGGTACATTTTCTAGTTAGATGGACCTGTCATCTGACTAGAATTTCTCGTGTTGGATTTGGCCTTTCAACCTGAATTTCTGAGCTGAAATAATAGATATGTCATAGTTATGAAATATGATTGGAAATCCTCAGTTTCTGTAGATGTGAGTGATGCTGATAGCCTGGACTTAAATGTTTCTTGCTGCAGAAATTCTAGAGGGCTGAGAAGTTCCGTCCTTCATTTGTGGAACTCACAATTTCTTGATGCCATATCCCATATAATTCCATGCAAAGCATTTGCCATTTGCAAACCTGACAGAAAGTTGGTCCCACACGATTGTGGCAGTAAGGAGATCACAATGTCCATGTAGATGGGTTAGGCACAGATTGACAAAGGTCACACAGCAGACCAGAAGCAGAAATGGAAGCTGAAATGTCTTTGGATAAAGAAACCTGACTGTTTATTAGTTTAGACCCTAGCACAATAAAGTCCTACTATCCTTAGACCTGGACTGTGACATATTATATTCTAGGCACTATGAAAACACAGGTGATGTGGAACTTTGTCTTCCAGTATTCAAATCAAGAAAGTTATCTATGGCCATTATAATTGTTCTGTATATTATACATATTGCCAGAAGTTATATAAGATATTTTAATAAGTTGGAGTCAGCTAGAGCGTAAGAAAAAGAGGCACTTTTCATTTATGATATTAAATCTTTGTTTATTCAGAGTCTAGTAAAATGCATGGAACATGTGAAGAGGAATCCTGGTGCTCTTTGTATCCATGACAAAGCTCGTGTCATTTGGTAGCACCAGGATTTCAGAAGAGTTAGTGGACAGAATATGCTCCAAGACTTCCACTGGTCGCTAGCAGTAGGGCTGAAGCCACTTTATCCAGGTCAGTAATCCATCCACAACTCTTGAAGTGCTACAGGTCTGTTCTTACTCTCCCTGCCCCAGTGTGCCAGACTTAGGGAGCTGGAAAGGTTCTCTCCAAAGTGAGCAGGTAGGGGAGCAAATTCTCTGCCCAGATGGTACCCAGATCTTCCTATCTCATCATGAGGGTGCAGAAATGAGAATGGACCTCAGTCTTCCCATTTACATCCAAGCAGCATCCTTTCTCTCATGTTAGCATAACAGCTGCCTTGTTCAGAGGCACACTATTTGATAACATGAGACTTGGCAGCAGCACCAGCAGGAGGAGTTCTTCACACCCCTACCAATGGTGCTCCATCCCTTCACCACACTGGCACTATTTGCTGGACTGCATTGTTAACTGGAGGAGAGGGCAAGGATTTCATGGAGACCCAGATGGTCAAACCAATGCTTTTGGTAGATGAATCAGAGTTAATATGTGACTATAATTGTATTAATTAAATCTCAGCTACTCCAGCTTAATGTCAGTTAAACTGGCCTTAATTTCACTGTGGTAATGAGTTACGCAAATACTGAATTGATGCTGTTGCACATCTGAATGAGTCCATACCAGAGCTGTAAGAAAAAAAACCTAACAAAACAACAACCAAAACCAACCCACCCCCAAACAAACAAAAAAACCCAACAAAACAAAAACAACAACAAAAAAACCCTCAGTTGTTAAACGAGTTGTATGGGTAAATTGGATTAACTCTCCTGAGCGTCCCCGTGTGGACAAACTCAGTCACTGACATTGTATCAGCTCATTAGACCATTTCTGTGCTAGTAAGTTATACCCAACCTTACATGCTACCATAATTGTTTGCCCTGTTGGGGATAATAGTCTGTCTCTCCCTTATTAGCAGTCTCAGTGTCATTAAGGTCAGAGAGACAATGATGGCACTGTCACAATCAGCTTTACTTGGGGACGCATGATGTGAATCTCACCTGACACACCTCCCCTAATAGCTTTGTTCTTGACAGTGATTTCAAGTTCAAACTGAGCTGGCACTGCAACTGTTCTCACAGAATCACAGATTGTATAGGTTGGAAAAGACCTTTAAGATCAACAAGTCCAACCATAACCCTAACACGACCAAGACCACCACTACGCCATGTCCATAAGCACCTCATCCAAACGTCTTTTAAATACCTCTAGGGTTGGTGACTCAACCACTTCCCTGGGCAGCCTGTTCCAATGCTTGATAACCCTTTCAGGGAAGTAAAATTTCCTAATATCCAGTCTAAACCTCCCCTGGTGCAACTTGAGGCCATTTCCTCTTGTCCTATCGCTTGTTACCTGGGAGAAGAGACCGACCCCCACCTCTCTATAACCTCCTTTCAGGTAGTTGTAGAGAACGATAAGGTCTCCCCTGAGCCTCCTTTTCTCCAGGCTAAACAACCCCAGTTTCCTCAGCCGCTCCTCATAAGACTTGTGCTCCAGACCCTTCACCAGCTTCGTTGCCCTTCTCTGGACACGCTCCAGCACCTCAATGTCTCTCTTGTACCGAGGGGCCCAAAACTGAACACAGTATTCAAGGTGCGTCCTCACCAGTGCCAAGTACAGAGGCACGATCACTTCCCTAGTCCTGCTGGCCACGCTATTCCTGATACAAGTCAGGATGCTGTTGGCTTTCTTGGCCACCTGGGCACACTGCTGGCTCATGTTCTGGCTGTCAACCAGCTGGCTGTCAACCAGCACCCCCAGGTCCTTCTCTGCTGGGCAGCTTTCCAGCCACTCTTCCCCAAGCCTGTAGCGTTGCATGGGGTTGTTGTGGCCTAAGTGCAGGACCTTGCACTTAGCCTTGTTGAACCAAGAGATGCTATTGCACCCAGGCTGAGTTGGAGGGGTGTCCTTGCACCATCCCCCCAGTACCTTAGTTTTAAAACCGGAGAGACTATTTTGCAATTTTAAGCTGCTTCCTAGAAATGGCATGGCTATTTCAGTTGCATTGCCTAAAACTTTCTGCTCAATCTGTTTTCCTTGTTCTGCTTCTATATTGTGGTTTTACTGATGCTACAAGAACCCTATGAAATAATAATAGAGATGCAGACCTGTGATCTGACTAGCAAAATTGTAACCTTTCATTTGTAAAGCCCTCAGACTACTGGATGCAGATTTTCCTGGTCAGATCCTCACCTGTGGCTCTCTGGAAGCCAGTGGAATTATGCTGGTTTATACCAGGTGAAGGTCCAGCCTTCTCTACATGAGCCCTTCTTGATATGAGACTTCACCTCAGTTGCCTGTTCACCTTTTTGGGTTTGATTTGGTTTGGTTTGGTGTGTATGTGTGTGGGGTTGTTGGTTTTGTTTGTTTGTTTTTTTAACACATAACCTCTTTATAAAAGGTGCTCAGCTCATCCTTGTTAGGGCAAATGCAAAAAGCATCAGTAAGCACAGCAAATAATTTACACTAACAAGGGAGTGCTTATGTCTTAACTCTAAACAGCCATTCAGAAGAGCTTTGCTGGGTAACCCTACTTGAAAGCCAAAGTACACGTTATAGCGCAACTAATCAATGCAGCGCATTTTATGGATTTTTTTTCATAATCTTGTGTCCAAAATCAATGTTTCATAGTGCAAACAAGTGTGTTTTGGTTTGGTTTTTTTAATGTGCTATATTGCAGTTTGGTCAAAAACAATGGAATAATTTAAAACCAGACAGTTGACTCAATTTTACTGAAATGGAGGAACTGGATAAAATCTTGAAAACTTAATGGTAATGGCAAAAGTACTGAATTAATAACTAGGACATGAGAGCTGCCTCCCAGGATACATAGGAAATCTGGGGTTAGAGGATGAGTAAGAATTGAATAAGGGAGAAAAATACTGAAATGTTAGCAATAAAAAAGCTTTTGTGGGCAGGAATAGAAATGCGGAGTGTGTTGGAAACAGCTCGATCCTTTCTCCAGTCACCCAAGTTCCAAAAGTGCAATAATTTCTGTGGCTAATTCTGAATACATTATCCACCCTGCATGCATATGTACAGTGAAGCTGCAATCAAGCAGAAGCACTGTTTCCACTGAGCAGCAGGCCAGAGAGGCTTGGCACCTTCTGAAGCTTTGGAAAGGGGTTTTGGGATATCTCCTGTACATGACTGGCAAAAGGACTGGTGCATGGGGGCAAGTAATTTTACAGATGAGGAGAATACAATCCACTGATTATTCAGATTTTATGATATCTGGCCAGGATGGAGTGTGAAGAGCTGAGACAGATCCTGAGAGAGTGGACTGCTGAGAAGCAAAAGCTGGAGCATGGCCTATCCACTTTGATGGACATGGTCTTGAGTCCCTTCAGGTTGAAGCCAGGTCTCCTGTACCCAGGCAAGTGCTCTAACCACAGTGCCACTAAATGGAAAAGGAATAGGACCATCTCCTTCCCTGAATCCTACTCAATCTTTTTAAACAGGCTGTTTTATGTGCTGGTGTGGCAAGAGGATTCTGGGCTTAGAATGCCAATTCGACACCAGCACCTCTCCAAGTCTGGTATCTCTCTGTAGAAAGGGCAAGATTTAAAACAAACTCCTCCCGTCAAAGCTTATTGTCTGCTCTCAAACTGTGTTCTCCAACGGTCTGGGCCTTATGAATTCTGCTCTTGTGTAAGCAGCCTCTGGATTCATTGCACAGAGAGGCTACACACATCATCTTGCTCAGAACTTTGTGTTACACCAGGGTCTATGCCCATAAAAGTATTAGGTATTGCCGTAGCTGAAGTCTAACCCAACCTTGTAATGCAAGTGTTCCTGCACTTGTGATATAGTATCCCAGAACCACAAATAATGGCCACAGCAAAAGAAAGTCTGATCTGAAAGAAATAAATTGGCCGGTAATTATTTATAGAGTAAGGCCAGCTGAATATTAATTGGAATCAATGGCAATTACTGTGCTAGGAAGAAACAAATTAAGATTAAATCAATTAAAGGTAATGCCTTGAAGGAAGGGCAATGATATTTAATTTAAATTGTTTTAAAGGGTATCTCACACTCTTAAGTTGTTATTTCCATTAAGACATATTAAACATTTTACATTAAAAATTGAATTGAATTTTCTTCTCAAAGGCAGAGAGCAAAAAGGAATATTGGCAGCTTTTTATTCCACAAGATAGGTCAGGAATTACATGGAAACCATTTTATCTTACAGTTCTTTGCAAGTTTAAAAAAACCTAAGTGGCTGGGGGGAGGGGGGGGAGTCTGTCTAAATGGTAAATAACGTACACTGTTTTTAAATGGCCATATTTTATATTCTGGACACCCTTTATTTTGTTTTTTCTTTCCTTAAATTGGCAACCCAAGAAAAAACATTTCATCAAAGGCCTCTTTGGGGTTTTTTGTTGGTTTTGGTTTTTTTATTTTTTTTCCCTCATGAATGTTGTCTTTACATACAGTATGTACCAAGGTCTATATAGTCCCTGTATTTTTAATTTGTTATACTTAGAGCTGGAGTTTCTAAAGTTACATAAATTTCTTTTTTTTGTTGTTGTTTAGCTTCTAAACATGGAAACATGGAATACTAATAGACAAAAATATTTCTCTACTTTTCTTTCATATATTTTTAACAAAGGAGTGGTGGGGGCAGGAGGGGAAGCAAGCTATGAACTAAGTTTTCTGTAAGGTTTGTAGTATGTCCTGAAGGAGAACCATGTCCTATAATTGATCTTGGGTATGACTAGCTCCAGTCTGGTTTTCAGCACATGAAAAAAAAGAAGGGGAAAAAAAAAGAAAAAAAAAAGAGATTTTCAAAATGTGTTAACTACTGCCATCCCATGGTTCCTTTGCAGAGATTTTAACACTACCTGCGTAAGCAATATAGCATACTCCATATAGTGTGTCTACATCCATAATATGATCTCTTCTCCTGAGCTTTCCGCTTCTACAGATTGAAGGATTGGTCTTCTAGCAATGATTTCAAAGGAAATGTTTCCTGAATGGTATGGGGTGCATGTTGCTTAATATTTTGGGTTCTTTCTCTCTTAATGATAACCCCCCACCCTCATTCTGTGAGGGACTATAAAACCAACCTCCCATTCTCTTACACATGGTTTAAAACTTTTTTTACACACATGTGCATACAGCAGTACTTTCTCCAGCCCCTGTGCTGAGGATGAACACATTGTTTGGAACAATTTATAGCAGATGCCTTAGTGTAAACTGTACTGGTTGCAGTGGTTTGACATTGCCTGAAATTCTGATGAGGGAGGGAAGGGAGGAAACTCCCAGCAGAACTTGGTCTCGTTTTGAGACCAGGATTTGCAGCACCTCAACCTTCACTATGGGTTAAGGTGAATACAGCTGATTGGAGGGCATCTTATGCTATTCAGGGCTTTGCCAGATATGGCATTACATGGAGAAGGTTGGGAACCATTGTCCTAAGGCATATCAAGTGCATCTTTATCAGACTTGGTCTGCACAGTGCATCAATCTTCAGTAAAGTAGTCAGAGCAATCATTTCACAGAAAAACTATAATTGCAGATACCCTTTTCCTGAAGCTTTGCATATTCTCTGAAGGATGCACATTTTGAATGTGTCAGGCCATCTGCTTGGGGGATCCCAGCAGCTCAAGCTGCTTCATGGCTTGCATTACTTGAAGTTATTATTTATAATTTTGCAACTATCTTGATGTCAGTGCCACGCTATAGAGGTTTAAAGTTGCCTTTCCAGCGAGTGCTGTATTTCTGACATTTCCTTCCTTTGCTAGCACCTTCCCTATGGAACCTCTCCTCTCCCTGACTCTCTCTCTCTCTCTCCTTAAACCCAGACAGCCTTCAGCCAAGTATCACTGCAGGGCCAAAGCAACACTGTGCACCCTTAACTGACAGTTGCTTTGCCTAATGCAGACAAACTGGTATTTGGGCTATTTGGTCAGCTTCAAGACACAGACTGTGCAGATTAGTAGTTTGTAATTAGTTGTTTATAGCAGTGCAGCAACACTGTATTGGTTTTGGCTGCATTCAGGAAAATGGTTTTCTTTTTTATTTGAGAAGGGGGAAAAAAATGCTCATCAGATGTTTTTTACCTTCCTCCTTTTAGATGAGCTTTAAAAAGATGCTACTTTTTATTTACTTTCCATACAAAGTTTCCATCTAGCTCTGTTAACATATGAAGAAATTAGTTTTGAAAGTCTGAAGGCAAACTTTCCTTCTTAATTTTTCTTTCCCTTCTTAATTCATGAAATAGAAATGCCATGAATACAGTTGGGAAAGTTACTCCTAATTCTGTTGTGCTTTGGGGCAAAATCTGTAGAATATCCAAATAAACAATTTAGACTTAAAGAAAGAATGCAGGCTACTGCTGGAGCTCAGAGCAGATTTTGTTCTGGTGCAATCTGTAAGAACTTCACTGAGTTCTTCTGTAGTAGTAAAAAATCTGGTCTTTTTGTAATATCACATAGTTGGAGGTTTTCCATTTCACTTAAGCCAGATTTTCAGGGATGTAGGTGCCTAAACTTCATTGTTATTGCTGATTTAAGCAGTGGTTAAATGCAAGCATAGTGTGGTATGAAGTCTGCATGAAAATTGCAATGACCTTTCTTTTAATAGGTTCAGCAAGGTGTTTATCAAACTTTCTCAGTAAGCAGCAATTAGATAACAAACCATTTCACAGAGTAATCTGTCATAAAACTCTTATTGCTATAGGTATTGAAGGTTTCCCCACACCTTTGCTACAGGACTTGCAATAGATTTGAATGGGGTTTGCATTTACTGTGTGTAAGAAACGTGATGTTTATTGCCTGCACAAGTCTCCAGAGAAACATTCTGTGTAGCTCTAATTCAAACTAGACCAGCTGGGCAGATAAATCATAATGTAAAAATACATCATTTCTATTAGAATATTTTATAGAAATAAACAAAACTAGGTATGCTTCCCTTCATGAGTTTCCCCTAAAAATGCCGAATTTACTATAATTAGTTTTGTTCTCTACAGAAACCGTCATTTAGTGGTAACATTATTAAACAAGTGAAATACAAATTACAAGTGACATTTATATGATCATAATCACTCCTTCCTGGCTGCCAGGAATATTTTTTCAGAGAGGAACCTGCATTTTTGCAGATGGCACGAAAAAAACGAAGCTTGCAGAGCACACCATTATTCCTGCGAGGCCGTCAGTTCATTAGTTGAAGCAGCCAAGTCTTGACGAGCTGCAACTGATCAGCAAATGGGAAATGAGCAGGAGTATAAATTCCCAGCAAACTGAATCATTAACATTTGCTGCCTGCATCCTGGAAACACAGTAAATCAAAAGTGTCATGATATATCAAGACAAAATATCATTACTAATTGGGATTAATTTGCTGCTGTGGGATTGCCGACCTTTGCTGAAAGAAAAAAGAAAAAAACCCTGCTTGTTAACTCTTGTTATTTAATTTCTTTTTTTCTTTTTCTTTGAGGATGTAGTAAGATTATAGGATACAGGCTCTTCTAAAAAGTACCATTCTTGTTGCATTTTTCTGTTTGGATGGACAAATATGGCATTTTCATATAAGAAATAACCTTCTTGTGGGTGTGTGTGTGCAGAGGGAGTATTCGATAACAAAGATGAAATTTTGTATAACCTTAAGCAATGTTAGGTTGACTTTATTTTTTTCAGTTGTGGAATGGAGGAAGATCCACTGTCAGCTTCACTGAGCACTTGTTAGTGTTTCCCAAAATGCTCATTGATATTTCTGAAAGTTTCTGAAGTGCTCTCTTCTCAAAGCATGCTGCAGCTGCAAGCCAGCCTCCTGCCTTGCTTCCGAGCGACTGGAGCAGGGAGTGCCACGGAGGTGCTGGAGGGGCAGCTGAAGCCCATTGCAGGCTTCAGCCAGCTGCCGCAGAGAGGCCTGGGGAAACGCTCACGGGCAGATGCAGCCTTTGGCCTGCGCATGCCTGGTGGGGAAGCATGAGTGCAGAACAGGCTCACCAAAAGGCCAGTCATCTACCCCATGATTTACTGATACACTGGTATAAGATATCATGATCTGGTGTTATCTTTAACTCCTTTGTGCTTATACAAGACAGAGGGCATCAGAGACAAGCTGGGCCTTGAAGGGAAAAGATGGGATTAGACCAGGCCGATAGAAGTTGTGGAAGCATGTTACTTTTCTGAAAAGACAGCTCATGTGGCTGAGCAAGGGGGAGTGATAGTCATGTGTGGACAAGGTGTTAGGCTGCCCAGTATGTGCTAATTGCATAGGAGTATAGTTTGGGTCAAAAATTGGCCCAACCCAATTGACCTTCCTCCTTTTGCATGCTCTATCCCTATTTATGGTAAGGAACCAGGAGTAGGAGAAGAGGAGAAGCGTGGCAAGGAACAGAACAGCACACCTGAGAATGGAGATTTCCTAACCCATCTACTACCACCACTCCATTTCAGATGTGTTTTCCTCCAGTTATCGTCTCTGTCAGCCCACCTGCAGAAGAGAATTAAGGGATTGCTGCAGGCTCGAATATTCAGATCTCCCACATCCCATTTTCCATCCTTGTGCTTGTATATCCAGCTCTGGTGCCATCCCTAAAAATGTTCTTATGCTGGTTCTTTCTGAGAAGATAATGCATAGTCAGTTAAACTGACAAAATAATCCTCTTGCTCTTAACACCATTAGGCATTTTGGTGCCTGTTTCAATGCGAAGTCACCATATGCTTGAATCCTTCCCTGCTGATGAGTTGCTCCCCAGATCTTCCTTAATATGTCCCCAAGCTCTCACCAAATTGTAGTTAAGCATCTATTTAGTCTGCCAGGTTTATGCATGATCTTCATTAATTTCTGATGCTGGCCCCTTCGTAATGATTTCTTGACTCTCCTACACAGACCTAAATCATTATGTCTCCCTAAATACAGGACAGCATGAAGTTATTACAGAGCTCCATGACTGTAATGGAAGTAGAAAATGGTACAGTTGTAACGTATTTCTCATGTGATTTAGGTTTCTCATCTTGCATCCCTCCTCTTTTACTGTCTCATAAACTATAGTAACACAAAAGGCTTTTACCACTTTCTTCCATTTCTTTTGGTCTGGTGTCATTACCCCATGTTTATGTCCAAGAAAGAGGAAGCAACTCTGTCCCCCCCCTTTTTTTTTCTTTTTTTTTTAATAAGTATGGGGAGAAGGTGCATTGTATGCAGAGATCAAACAGGTGTACAATAAACTGATATCCCCAGGTTCTTGTATTGCTGTGAGACAATATAACAGTTCTAGTAACATTGACTGTGATAATCCAAACATCCACATTGACACTAAAAAGGGAAACGGACAATGGTCTATAAATAATTAAGAGAAAATATCAATTTGTTCTCTGTTTAATGCTCAGAGATAAGGTTCCATTTCAGCTTGAGACATGTTATAGCCAAAACTGATAGGCCAAGGTCAGCCTGAGTTTTGCAGAGCTCTCCTTGTAATAATATTCCTTTGTTCAGAGAAAGGGACTAAGCACGGCTTTGCTGTAAAGCTAATGCCATAATCAGTGGGGCTTGCGTTAGCTAATGCCTGTGTAGACTCTGACTTGCAGGTCTGTGGATCTGTCTTGTATCCTCACTTACGTACATCCACAGTGGTGTATGCGGGAAATAAAAGAAATGCCAGGCTGGAGAAGAGTTCTCCCATGGCAGAAGTTGGGTGGGGCCAGTACACATGCTCTGTGATTTCTTGCAGGCACTCCAGGGGGGGAATGTTGGCTAGAAATGGAAAGGCATATATGAGAAATACGAGAAGGTACTATGAGCATTTGAGGGCACTTATAACATTGACTTCTTATTAGGCTGTGCCTTCAAAGGATGCAAAAGATTTTGGACTGATGTGGGGTCTTTTTCAAGAATTCTCAAGATGAGGAAGGCTGTACTTATGCAAGTGATACATTCAGCCAGGAAAAAAGTTTATTAGGAAAATAAAAGTCCACAAATTAAGTAGTGTGGCGGGAAAAAAAGCAACCTTCTCTGACATTTGTTGCATATTTGACTGTGATGTGAATGATATGTTTGATATGGTGTGTGTTTGGATGACATTGCTGTTTACAGAGGGCAGTGAGCTTATCAAAATAGAGGACAAATATTAGGAAATCCTGTGCTTCTATCAATGACTAAATTAAAACAAAACAAAACAAAATCATTTCATTATGAAGTACTGCGTTACACTTATGGCCCAGATCTTGTGGCTCATTTGTTTAATATGTGTATAGGATGGCTTCAGATGCATGATAAACTACCAGCTTGCCTACTGAGCTCAAGCTGACTTTATTAACATCATCATTATAAAGCACATAGATAGTATTCCATGAATTTAAACGAAAGAAGCTGCTTTAACTAGTGTAACTCAGCTTAAAGTTCCCAGTACCTAACTTCAGATTCAGTCACCTGAAGTGTAACAGTGTATCAAGAACTGTAAAATGGCTTACTTAGTCAAACCCTCCACCATGCCTTACGGTGCTTTGGGGTTTGGATTCACGTAAATAGACAGCTATGGATTAGAAAGACTTTCTTAAATCACCTCAATTACAGTTTAACTGAGCTGATAGTGCTTCATTATATGTAACACAGATTGTTAAGGTGAATGATTTATACCATGGCTGTGACTTCCAGTTTTTCCCCTGGATCACTTAAAATGTATATACATATATGCATATGTATACATTCACATTATTATGATGAAGTAGGCTATTTAAAATCCTTGTCTGTCATGGACATTCTTCTTCCTTTCACCCAAGCATAGCTGTTGACACAAATAATTACTTTTTCAACCGATTTCTGCAGTATCAAACAATGGCAGATGACAGCAGCTGAAAACTGCTCTGGGCTGGGAAGGGTTCTGGCATAGCAAAGCCTTGTCTGTCTGCTCTCACTTTGCCATACTTCAACTTTCAGAAGCTTATGCTGAAAAAGAAATCTATCCATTTCTAATGTAGTCACCTTGCCTGTTTGAGCAGCTTGTCACATTGAGCACCTAACATGTTAAGATGACTCTTGTTTGCAGAGTAGTTCTACTTGGACCCCTTCTGTCTATGTACTACCTGGGTATTCTGGTCTTCAGACTTGTATTTGCATCATCTTTCCTGTTGACCTCACTGGCCTTTTGCAACTACCATGTTATTCTCAGGCCTGGGTTTTTTAAGTCAGTCAGAAATTAAGAATTTATGAGCAAACAATCCTTCATGTGTTGGTTTAATGCATCTTCCTTTTCTAACTCGAAACAGTGCAGTTTTACACTGACACCATTCGTGAAAGCTTCATCTCTCAAGATGAGCTGTCTGGTTCATTGTTTTTCATAAATTGCTAAAAATGGATCAGGAAGTACTGACCACTCTTAGTGTTCCATGCAGATGTCTAGCCAGTTTTAATCAGTAATAGCAACCACTGAGATATGCCATGTGAAAGTGAAGGAGAGTCACAGGGATGAACTCAGACTTTTAGCCACCTAGGAAACGTGTCTGTTTGTATTTTTCATAGATGAAGAGAAACTCTACTTTGTCATTATGACTTCTGTTATTAAGGAAAAGACCCCTATAAAAAAACCCCATGGGAATCCAGCTGAATAAATTGAAAATTGAAAAGTAACAATGAAAATCCAAGTATGATGATTGCATAAGATAAACTGAAAGACAGAAACCGTGGATTTTTTTCCCAATCCTTTGTTGTTAATAAACTTTCATGTTTCTACCTATAAGAAGCTTTGGTAAATAGTTTTATCAACAAGATATAAAGATTTTTAAATCATTGCTATTTTAACAGAATGACCAATATAAGAAAATACAAAAGGGAAATTTTTCAGAGATTACTAAGTGTGTGCATGCATTACAGTATGCACACAGCAGCCTCCTAGAAATTGAATGAATTCACATTTAGGACTCAGCATACAACTGTGAATGATTATGTGGTTCTCTATGGTAAAAATTAATTGGTGCCGTACGCAGCATACATCTTGTCTCCTAGCAGAAGGGGAAAAGTCTGTCTTTTTTTTCTCCATGACATGATGCAGAGGAAGCCGTGCAAAATTTCAGGAGTTTTCCTGAGCACTACAGAAAGTGCAGCACTGAGTTACCCAGCTTGCTTAAAGATGATAGAATAATTAGCTGAGTACAGAGAAAGACTCCACCAATAATTACATTCACTGAGCAGTCAGCATAAAATGCTTTTGTTTTTCTTGGAAAGTTTTCTGGATAATCTCTCTGAAAAGCAAGAAAAGAATTAAATCTCCTGCCTAAGATTTTTTTTTTCCTTTGGTTTTTGTGCAGATGAAGAAATGTTGGCTTCCTTAGGAAGCTAAGGGTTTGCCCTGCCCTCTGTTGCTGGGTTGCATATGGCTCTCTTTGTAAATTGTATTCAAAGGAAGGATTCTCCTGGCAAGCATTTTGCACCTCCAGCTGTCACCACAAATACTGTGGTGTCAGTCATAAAACAGTTTATGAATGAATATAGGAGGATATCTTCTATCCCCACATTCACAGCAGGTGAGCACCAGGAAATGAAAGCAGGTTCATCTACTGAAACTTCCCAAAGGTTCCCCATGGTGGCATATTCCCTCTATTAGAAAGGAACCAATTTTTTTTCCCCCTTTATTTACATAAAATGAAGTTAATCCGTAGAGGATATGAAGTTAGGGGCAAAATGAGTGTCTAAGTCTCAGAGTTGATCATGTTTGTAAATTAATAATTTTTAATATATTTCAACAACTTTTAAGACTACTGCTGAATACAAGATTGCATTGTTGCACTCAGAAGCCCCATCTGAAAAGTACTGACTGCAAATGCCTACTAAAACCACACATACTGAGTACCTGTCAGACTAGGCTCCTAGATGCAGAGAGTTGCACTGGTAGATTGATTTTTGCACATTCTCAGCCAAACAAGCGGCTTGACCTTTCTAAGAGCATCTTCCTTTGTCTTCTCCATTTGGCATACTGTATAAATAGATATATATTAGTACATTTATGCTTATGTACACACATATATATGTGTACATATAGGTGTATGTATATATGCATTTATACACAGTACCTATTAGTATCTAAATCAGTTGTTATATCATCTTATTTGTAATGTATCCTTACAGTCTTAAAGGATACTTCATTGAACTAGCTGAAACTCACTTGAAACCTTGATTTCCTTTACAAAGTTGCCATTCATTTTTCAATTGCTTTAGGTCAAAGCTACAACAAAGGAAAAGGGCAGGTGTTAACAAGAGGGAACGTGCTACAGAAGAAGTAATTTTTTTACAGTATCTTGTCACAATGCTTTCCACAGAGCTATTGTTTCAAGCACAAAGCATTGCCAGTAAGATGCAAGAGATCTGATAATATGCTTTTGGTAGCACTTTTGTTTCTGCAGCTGTATCCCAATTGGATATAAACATTGGATGTTTAAACATTACAATCAGAAGTAAAAGTATTCATTTTCTATAAAGTAATGAGAGGTAATTTTTTTATTGTTAACTACTTAAGGAGTGAGCTAACTTGAAGACATATTAGTAATTGCTGGCCTTTAAAGCAAACTTCTAAAGTTTTGGCACTAGGTTGAAATTGCAAAGATTTTTAGAAGTAGGTAACCAATTTTATCAAAGTGCTTTATCCACACACACACAGAGACAGTGCTTTCCTATTCAGTGAACCAATTATGTATGATGAATGAAATGCATGCTGAAGTGACCATAAGTATATTCTTCTTTGTTGGTTTTAGGAAAACATGGTGGGGAGAAATGGTGAGGAGGTAGTAGGAAGGGGATTTTGGTGGTTATTTTGTTTGGGGTTTTTTTGTTTGTTTTGGGGGGCATCTGCATTTGTTTAGCTTGATAGCCAAGGTAGTTCCAAGCCTACAGGCAGTCAGCTTTATTAGATGAAAATCTTTGAAAAAATCAAATTATGGTGCAGCCTAAACAGCAAAAGCATTTCAGGTCCGCACCTTTCTGATTTTGAGTAGGAGTTCATTGAGGGGCTGAATTACTTTGCTCATGTTTAGTTCGTAACATATTAGACTTTTCTGCATTTTGAAAGCTTTGCCTGGAATTTATTTGCATTCACAAATCCTATTGCACAAGGACTTCACCAGCAAGTTTCCATTACATTCAGTGGTAACCATATGGCTAAGCCTTACACAATTAGGTGCAAGTTTATATGTTTTTCAACACTGTTATCTGAATACCTGACATTTCTAATGACTTGTTCAGTACAATAAGGTCAGGTAATTCTGGTGTTTAGGTAATACATACCACTCTGCTTCTAAAGGGAAAAGGTCGGGTATGACATGTTAATGGAGCTTCAGCATCTCTAATTGCTGTGGCTAATCCTAGTAAAGCTGTTGCTGTTTTAGGACCTGCTGCTACTTTTGCTGTGGGCCCTCCATTTGCTCTTTAAGTTTCTCTTTCACACTACGTACTATGGTGAATAGCAGGCTGCTCATCCCCTAGAAGCTGAAGAGTCACTCCTGGCTTAGTAAAGTCATGGACGTTTTACCATTATTTTAACTGAATTTCATTCTCACTGGAGACACCAAAGGGTGTCTCCTTTGGTTTTACAAATGAAAACAAACCAAAAAACAAGAAAGGAAGATTAGACTAGCTAATCTGTCTGCGGTTGCTGGAGAACATGAAAATCTTTATGGTCAATGTACATTTTGAATTATGTCAGCTACTTGAAATACTTTATGTATGATTTAAACCTTTTACTTGTATAATTCAATCACTGTACAATTTCCTCATGATATTAATTTGCATTCATGTCTAATGCCTTGCCATTTAGTCCACTGTTGTCACTGGTATGTCTACCAGTAACAGTTAAAGTAAAAATCAGGGGCTCTGAGTGTAGATGGAAATACTCATTGTGCAGTAGCAGTATATTAATATTATCACAAAAAAAAAAAAAAAAAAATAGCATTGCAGAAGATTCTCCTTCTCTTCAGGAAGTGCAGTGTAGTGCCATTCTTTTGTGTCTTTTGTTCTATATTGTCCTTACATCAGGTAATAAGAGCTCACGTTATTGTTATGGCCTTCAAATGGGGCATAATTTCATACACTATAGAAAATAGTGAATGACAATTTTCTCCACATTTTGAGATATTCATATTACATTTCTGCCAACCATAGATCATTTGAGGGACAAATTGCTTTTGCAAATGTATTTAACACTGGATAATATAAACAAGAATGTACCTGTTACTCTCCTGGATATGTTTAATCATTCTATCAAATATAAAAGCATGCATTTTAAAGAGGGCAGAGTCCATAGAATAATTACCTGCTTTTGCCACAATATTTAGTGAACTTTCATCAAAGTTTGGCTCATCGTAGCTACCCAGAATCAAATTAAGATTATTATCCAAGTTTTTAAATTAAAGTTCCTAGCTCAACTGCTTGAGTAGCTTCACAGAAGTAGAATATTTTAAGTTATTGCTACTAGATGAGTAACTCTTTGGAGAAGAGCTTGTAGGTAAGGCAAGAACTATACCAAGAAGGGAGCAAATATGCCCACACCCACCACTAGTTGCTGTCTGTGAAGAAAGTGGCTCCAGTTCTTCCATAGTGAATGCAAGGTGCCCAGAGAAAAGGGAAGGGCATCCAAGAGGGGAGAACTAGAGAATTATCATTGATTTCTGCAGAAACAAGACATAAAAGGAAAAAACTTAACAAAGTTATTTCACATTTCCCAGAGTGTCAGTGTTGTTAATGCAGAGAGGGCAGTTCTTCAGGCTTTAGAGCAGATAAATCATAAATTATTGATAGAAGGGATTTATTTTTAATTTGTTAGAAGGAGTTTTTTGTGCCCTGGTGTGCTTTTCATTGAGCGTGTTAATTTTTCATTATTGCTATATACATAGCTCTGCTGTACCAAGAGGGAGTATTTTCTACTTTGATTTCTGAGCAAATGAGAATGGAGAATGATGCTGCTATTAGTAAATGTGATGTTGAGGATCTGGGTTCCCCAAAGGCGATGTCATTAATGGTGACTCCTAAATGGATACAAAGGTGACTTGGAAAACCCCCTTCAAGAGGTGGCTGGTTCTGGTCAATGGTGCTGCGCTGGTTGTGCTGTGATTCCAGACAGTCCTATCTGAATAAATCTCCTTCTATTCCCACAGTCCTAGCAGTGTAGGCTGTTAGATATTTATAAGTCTTTTATATTTCCCTGCTTAAATACTCATGATGCAGTATCTTAAAGTAGTGTTCCTTCCTAATACTGTTTCATTTTCAACATCTTCCTCATCACAGGGAAGCCGATATTCCTTTTGTATCACATTTATTACATTGGGAAGGTGGTTCCTTTATCTCCCCTGTTCTCTGAGATAAGTATTTTAAAATGTTGACTTCTTCTTACGATTTTGGTCATTGGCTTGACTCAAGACATGAAAAAGTTTTGATTTCCTGGGAGTCACACTAAAACCTCAGAGCTTTATATGAACTCACAGTTGAGCTTAATATGCTTGAGTGTGTTTTTAAGGCTTTTGGGGAAATATATTTGGAAGAAGACCATTTCCTAAAGCTTACCAAGGAATGCAGCTAATGCTAAGCCACATGTCTGTGTTATGGTCAACTCCGTAGAAACAATGTCTGTTCTCACTCATTCTTCACCATATTCTTTGTTGTCTTTTATGTGAAAAGTGTACCAGGGATCCAAATGCACCCTAGTTGGAACAGTTATCATCAGTGGCCTCGCAGTTAAACTGATAATTGCAGTGGAGAACTCTGTACATTTTAGATAGATCTATGTTGCTATGAATTTAAAACTTGTATTTAGCTCCTGTAATTCCCTGAGCTCAGATTTTCTAATGAACTAACACTTAATGTAAGGATAAATTCTCATCACAAAGCACAGCTTATAACTGTTTAAGTTCAGTTTATGGTCTGTTGATTGGTTAAGGCTGAGTTAATTGAAAGTAATTATAAATAGACAATTTGCAAACCATGAAAAAGAAAATCACATTGAAAAATTAAGCCTCCATGGTACAATTCAGTGAGTCTTATGATTAGAGAAAAGAAACTATAATGCAAACATAATTCCTCAGCTACAATGTTCTTCCCGCTATTATTATTTGAAAAATAAAAGTAAACAGAGACAGCAGTTTCTACTGAACAGCAGGTCCTGTTGCCACTAAATCTCTCTTTCTTCCTTCCTAGACTTGCCCTAAATCGGAGTCCATGCTCTGCACCCAAAACTACCACTGGAAAAACACAGATCTTAAAAAAAAAATATTTATTTCAATGTGATTGTGTTAATATCACCTAGGGCTCATGTCCTTGTTTATTTAAGGTAGCTTTTTGGAATTGCTTATTCAAATGGCAGACTGTGTTTGGATTAGGAAAGGTGATGAGCACTTATCTCATAGTGCAAATGGGGCCTGGGTTGTTCTTGGAGGGGTATTTATCCATTATAGGTTGGGAAATTCAGAGAGAACAAAGCAGAATGAGAGACCTGGCTTGGCACTGTTTATATGCATAGCTTGAGAGACAGTAGGATCTGGTGGTTATAGTGCTACACTGGAAACCAGTGAATGTGTGGTCTGCCATGAACTCAGGATGAGACCTCTTGCAGACTGCATAATTTCTCATTCTTTCCCCTTATCTTGACCTGAAAGCTTTAATTTTTAAACTCTTCATTAATGGGATTGCCTCTGACTGTTGCTATGATATTCAGATACCCACGACTTGGATTTGGCTGGAGTGTCTGGGGATTGTGTAAAGTACATAACGCTACTGGAGAAGATGAAGAGAAGATGGCTCATGTCATCTTCGAGTTGTTCATAAAGCTCCAGATGTAGCCTCAGTGTAATAGAAAATAAAAATAAATGTAATGGTATGGGGCAAGTAATCCAATGGCATAAAGGCCTATCTAGAATCCCATACTTACTACAGAAAACAATTCATTATGTATATACTTACTTTACAAAGTGATTTTAAAAGAGCTTTCTACCCACTCAGCTTTTCTGTTTATGCTGACTATCAAAACATTAATATGAATTTTAATTACATAAGACTTGCATGACTTCTCGTGGGCACTTGTCTTACTACTTTCATCAAAAGTCATCATAAATAGAGAGAAATTTTATTAACAGTGACCAGCTACCTGGATGTCTACAACACTGCATAGTGTCATCCTTTTCCTACGACAAGGACACCTTCCAAATTCATCTATTAGCTTTGATATCGCACAGATCCCAAAGCATTGGCTTACTTCCATGGCTGTTCCCAGAAACATTGCTTCTTCTAAAAGAAGTAATATTATTCTACAACAATAATACAAAAATCTAGAAGCATCTTTTTATCTGCTAGTCTAATGGTCTGACCTTAAAGAAAACAACCTTACATTCAGAAGAGCTCCCTTAGTGGACTCTGCATATCTGGAATTGATAGAGATACAAAGAAAAACAATGTATTTTGCAGGCTATAAGACAGGGTTTTTTGCAGTTGCATTTGGCTTATATCAGCAGTGAGCCCAGGGCCACAGATATTGTGTAGGTGAGATCAGACCTCTAATTGTAACTGTAGAGTACTAATGGAGAACTTCAGGAAGATTTGCAACAGATCCTGAGTTCATCTGAAAGTATTATTTATAGGTTTCCACAACTGAGAGCTTTGCATCACCCTTCCCTTTGTGAGATGTATCCCTGTGTTGCTGCCTTGCTGTCTTTCCCCTGCTGTCCTCACATGCAAACAAATACAAACTCCCCAGAAAAAGAATTTTGAACTTTATAGACCCTAATCAAAACCACACTGTGTAAATCAGGAAGTTGTAGGTATAGCTTTAGAATTTATTTTCTTTTCATCTTTCTTCCTTCTTGCAGCCCGTGGTGGATATGTATAGCCCCTGTGTCAACTAGTCATTTAAAGGCAAAAATACAAACACTGCACTTCTGAATATTTCAAAAGCTTTGTATTATGGACTTTTGAAAAAATTAATCTTACAAGTAAATTGCACGATATGAGGAAGTCATGTAATTGCTGGAGTGTACCAAGACTGATTTGCAGAAATGCAAATAAAAATAGAGAACAGGATCTGCCTAGCTGTGCTTTGTCTTATTAACATGGGAGCTATCGCTAACAAACAAAGTGTGTCCAAGAATACACAGCTCACTCCTAATTTAAACTCAGATGCTCATCAAAGTCTGTGAAGATATTTGTATATGTAAAAATAGCTGAAAGAATCTCTTATAGGCGATCATTTCATCAATATATTTACCATCTTTTCCTTTTTATGGAATAACTATTGTAAGTTGTTTCATTCACACTGGTAGAATTTAGCCTTCTGTTTCATCAAAGCTAGGCTGCTTTTTTATCTTCTGGTAAATATTGTTGCAATTTTCTGTTTAACAAAGTTTCCTTGGGCAGATGAAGTTCATGATGAATGGAGGGCTTAAACCTACCAATGTTTGTAATGCACAGCATAGACAATCATTATATGTAGAGCTGGTGAAAATTATTTTTGGACAGAAGAAAGACTTCCTGCAAATCATAATATTAGTGACTTTTTGGGGGGAGGGAGGCAGGAGGGGGTTACTATTAATAATCATTTTGGCTGAAAATGGAGAGTATTTCACTAAGAGCACATTTCTGTTTCCTATCTTACTTTAGGACACACTAACATTACAATCAATCTGCACGTGACATCTAACAGCAGCTGTGGTTTGTGTAACTCATTCTGGGATCCTTGTGTTGCTTGCTAGTTTACCTCTTCCATGGTCTACCAAGGTCTGCACTTCAGCTAATTCATAGTGCATCCTGGGCAACTAAGGAGGCATGTCTATGCAGCCATGTTAGCATGCTACTGAGCACTTGATTGAGGTTTACCATGCTAAACATTCACATAACAAATACTCCAGAGCACACTGTCACAGTACCCAAACACGGAAGAAATAAATTGAAGGGAAAAAAAACTATCTGACAGAGGTGGCTCAGCCATTTAGGCATTATGGGGCTAAGGACTGTCTGAACCACAGTCATTACTGCAGCACACTAGAAAATGCAATTTAACTGTAGTCTAATTTGAAAGGAAATGCCATACAGTTCCAATCCACACAAGAGCAATCAGCATTTTGGTATAGTGCTTTTTTGTTTGTTTGTTTGTTCCCTGAGCCTTCTACTCAAGAAAAATGTAGATATTTGAACATTCTACCCAATTCAAGAGAAAAACTGTACTAGAATGCTGAAATATACCATAATGCAGAAATTCTTAGTTTCATCCAACTCTGTAACAAACATGTCTAAAATACATATTGTTGAGCAAGATATCTGGCCGCCTTTGGCATTAGTTTGCATCACCAAAACATACACGTTTCAAGATAGAACCATTATTGTTATGAGAACTAAATGAGGACTTGACAATAGCTCACTTTTGGGAAAGTATGTAGTGATGTACGTTAAGGGATGATAAGAGGCATTTTATACCATCTAGAGATTAAAAATGTGGGTTTAAAGCATCAATCTGCAAATAAAGCCATCTAATAGCAAGTAAAATGAGAAAGGTGATAAGAGTGTCATGATTCATGGCATGAGCCAACTGCATTATGAATGATCAATGAACATTATCATCAGAACAATGTCATATTCTTACAATTATGGTGCATCGTAAATGCAAGTATAATTGCTTTGTATGTAATGAAATACAAAAGCCACATTTAAATAATAATGTTAAGGTTGTGATCCAAACTGGCAAAACCTTGAATAGTCAGCTAAGCTGACACGATCTCATTCTTAACCTTTTCACTGCTGTCAGAACAGAAATGGGTTTGTAGAAAGTGTGTTTATGAAACATCAGGATCTGCTGATGATATTGGAAATGTGTGTTTGTTCTTAGTAGATGGGAGGCCAAAGCAAATAGGTATAATTTCTTCTCCTCTGTGTTGAGGTCGTCTTATTGATTTTGCAGTTGCTTCCGAGTAGCTAAGAGAAGAGGTGAGCCAAGTTATAACACAGTTGATTATGTGGGGGGAAAAAGAGACTGCAAGAATTACAGTACAGTAACAGCACTAACAGTAAGAGAAATGGTAGCAGACCCCAAAAATTGCTGTGCACATACAATGAGTTTCTTTGTTTAATTCTTCATACCAGTGCAGACATCATACTCCTAGAAACAGATAAAGTGGTATTTCAATCGTTAGTCTATCACTTACTCAGAGTGTGCAATGGTATACAGGACTATATACACTCCGTAATTCATTTGGTTCTGCCACGTTACTCCAGTGGGGAGGCAGTAAGGCCTGCAGTTTTCATGCCACTTCTTTAAAAAGCCATTGTACATGTTTCTAATATTAGCCAGTGTAAATAAACCACAACATGGAGAGGGAGATGCAATCAGCTATGCAGAGGCCAAGTGTATTCCATTCCTTTTGTTTAAGGAGCATAAAAGAGTAAGGAAAACAGCATGGATGAAATCTTGATATCAGTGTAATCAACAGCAAAGCTGATTTTAATGGGATCAGGAATTCATCTCAACAGTCATTCCTGAATGGTACTCTCTCGTGATGAAGTCACAATGCAACTTTGCAAATGTTGATACTGTGGTTCTTTGCATTCCTCAAGTCATTGTGCATTCCTCTTTCCTGGTTTACCCTGGTATTTTGATATAAGCATAAAGTAATATCCCATTTGAAGGTAGAAGTACCTATTTTTTAGGAACTCTGGATGCTATAATGACTTACCAGTTCCCTGGTTTCTTGACATAGTGTTATTAAAAAAAGGTCAGATTACCTCAGCTGGTTGAGGACTAGTAGCTGCTATACTCATACCATTCAGCAGGAGAATAATGATGTCATACTTCAAAACACATATTTTTGACAGATTGTCCAGGAACTGTGGCATTACAAAGTTCCCATCTGCCATAAATGACTCCAAACACACATATTGTAGGTTAGTCTCTACTCATTGGTATGGATTTTAATAAGAATATTGTATCGAAATATTATTTTACATGTAAACATTTACAAGCCTAGTGAAGGGCCAAAACACTAAATTTATCAAGGATTCTCTCTAATCTTCTGAGCATAAGGGTCTTTAAAAATGAACAAAGTCTATTATCACCTGAGGCCATAAGAGGAGACATCAGTGTAATCTTCATGTGCAGTCAGAAACCAGTAGAATGCTGCCTGTTAGAAATATGGTTAATAAAAAAGCAGAGCTGTGATGGCTGGCCTGCCTTTCATGGCATCATTGCAGTATGTTAAATTGTCTAAAAGCCTCCATTAAACTCTGCGTGAAAACACTTGACCCTTTATTATTATTAAAACCTATTGGATTTTCAGCGTGTCAATGGCCAAGCTGGAAAAAGCAGTTAAGCTGGAACAAGACCTTGCATGAAGATAATACCTCTATCTATAAAGTACAAGGAACATTAAGACTGCATACGGTAATGAAGTGCTTGACCCTTTTAGTCCTACAGTTTCCCTAGGTTTATAATTCTAACATTAATAAGACCGTTGTCATTACCAAGAATATTTTATTTCTAGGCAACTTTAGTTTGGTTTAGAATGTAGCCATAAAATATTAGGAAGTTTTCATTTCTATAACTGTACTCTAATTGTGTGATTTACACATCCTTAATATGCAGTTTCTGTTAATAATACTTCCTTCAATTTGCAAGGTGTGATTCAAAGTTAGTTCTCTGTGATGGGGATCTTGTGATGATAAGAGGTATAAAAATTCTGTAAATGCCTCAGTTATATATCCCAAAAAGACTGTGGGCTGAAATTGGTAGGTATTTAAAAACCTGACATGGGTTAGGATTGTTTTATGGGACAGAGGCACCAGTTTCTATGTCAGAGTATTCTAGGAGGATCAGATTCTTCTAGGATGAAACTGTTGAGAGACATAGATATGAGTGTCAAGGCTAGAGTTATACTTGAAGACTTAATAACCTACAGAGGATATAGTCAATGTGTCCATAAAAAGCAATTACTGCTGATAAATGAAAAATAACAAGTCTCAGCATATTGACTCATCGGATCTACAAGATACAAAGCATGGGACTAGAAAGATCTGCATTTTCAGGTCCTGCCCACTAGTCAGTTATGTCATGAAATCCACATGTGTATCAAGCTCTACCTTAAAACTAATGAGGTTTTGCATAGTCCTGTTATTAGGTTGCTCGAGTATGGGGGTGTCAGCTCTGATACTGTCTTCTAATTTCTAAGTTAAATGTTTGTAAGCAATTTAAATCTACCTGCTGTTCTACCAGCATTTCCTTCTCAGATCAAATATTTCTACTTCTTCAACAGTGTTAATCCCCAGTGTATTTAGAGAATATTATTATTTCCTTATGTTTCTGATTTGCTAGATTTTGATTAAGCCCGTGTAGACTTATCAGAGCTAGCTCTAGAACCAGAAGCAGAATAACTCCAGGAGTGTGAAGCCCCAGGTTATTACAGTTCTGCTGCTTTCAGTGCCCAAGTTAGCACAGTGTTGTGCCATTATAGGTAATGTGTTTAACGTGGATGATTACACCTCATCAGCGTACAGCTTTGTGAAACTTCGTGTGGTATAGATATTATTTATGTCACATTCTCATTATAATGCCCATCATATGCAGGGGTGTTTCAGGCATTCAGGAACAGGCTGTCATCCAGGAAGCTCGGCGTCAACTGTCCTGGTCCCGAGTGAAACTAACCAGTTTCTGTCGTAGTGCTGGCTGACTCTTGCAGGAACCCAGGAGGACACAGATTTTTACCCTGGCAATACACACTGAAGGACAGATGCATAGACAGGCTGGAACATTAGGAATAGAAGCAAAAATAGCTAAGGAAATTACGCACAAATGAACTCTATTTTATTTAGATTTTTGAAAGAGACTTTTCAGAGGGCAACTGTATAAAAATAATAATTTCAGATAAGAGGAAGAGGAAATGTAGCAGAAAGAATAATTGTGGTAGAATTATGTGCAGCTTTTCAGAAGTTATATGACTAAATGAAAATAAAAGTTCTTCATTCATACATAATATACATCATATGCAATCATATGTGATGTCTTTCTCTCCTAATTGGTAGCAGATGGGGGGGTATGTGTCTGTGTACATATTGGTTTTGATTACTTCCGTTGTGCAATGGCTGAGCTGTAGGCCCCAGTCAGGTGATCTCTGTTCATTTTTTTTCTGTCAACACCTGTTTCTTTGTACTATCTCTTGCCTTCAAAGATGAAAACTTATACATAAAAAATAGAAATTAGGGAAGATAGAATTCAACCAACTCAGTAATTCCCAGTAGCAATAAAATATCTTGTGATTGTTCTCTCTCTGATGTGTACTTCTCACTTAACAAAGATTTTTGCTGGGGAACTTGCTTATCTTTAGTAAAGAAGAGGAGGAGACAGACTGTTCCCCTTCACACCCGCTAATTTTCAGTGGCCCTTGGATGAGCTTTGTGCCACTCCCTGGACTCATAAGGAAAGGTCAACTTCCCATGAAATTACAAGACTCACAAAGACTGGGGTTACAGTTGCACTATCTAAGTGCAAGCTGTAAGAGGTGGACTTTTGTTACTCTTGTGATTTTGTAGCTTGTGACGAAAAGCCCCATATTTCTGTATGCTTTAAAAACTTATCTGAAACTTTCTTGGAAGAGCTGTAGGCATCTCACTGTACCAAGTTCCTCTAGACAGTGGCAGGTCACCTACATTTTGCCTCAAATTTCATGCCATGTTACTTGTATGATGTGGAATTGATCCTTGCTACATTTACCCAGAAAGAGTTTATATGATAGCACTCTTTTTTTCCTTTGACTTAAAGAACAAACAGCACAAAGGAAGTATGAGTCTATTTTTTTTTCTAGCAAATCCATGGCCAGCGAGGAAACATGTTGGCTGAATTTAGCATGTGTATCTTGGGAACACAAAGCAATTTGCAAAAACTGTAGAAATGAGCTTGTATTTAGGATGTAGCTTCTGGGGATGCGTCCAAGTGCAAGCTTACACCAACCATTCGATATCCCTTTTCACTGCCTCAAACAGAGCAGTGCATCAAACATGTCTGCCACCTTCTCACCTACCCCAGAGAAACAGATGTTGCTGATAGGTTTGGGGGGGTTTTTCTTCTTCTTCTACTCACATATTTTATGTGTGTCGTGCTTTACAGTATATCCTGATGCTTGATTATAGAAGAATCACTGCAGCAAGCTCTTAAATTATGTATAAACGGCAAAATTGGTCTATACAGAAAAAAAGTATGTGTAAGTGCACAAAGGCAGATATTTGCCATTGACTTCAGCAAGGTGAGCCCAAAATGCCCCTGAAACAGAAAACCCATTTCAAACTGTGTACCTTGAAGGAAGAGCATATTGACGCTTCTTCAGGAAAATGCACATTTTTCTCCTATCACACGCCATCCCCATTCTTCCTTGCTGCTTTTTCTGCTTCATCAGGATGATTTGGATAGACTCAAAATAAGTTAGCTATCTGTGGGGCTGGAGAATCCCAGACAGCAAAGTGCTGTAGAGGAACTATTTGTGAGGCACCATAGGGTCTACCTTACCTTTCTCTGAACCTATCACCTCCCACTCAAAGGCAGATACTGCAAATTGCCTATTAGTTTTCCCTTCATAATTTCATGCAATGATTCTCTCTCTCTCTCTCTCTCTCTCTCGGACATAGTCCTTGCTGCTCAAATGCTGTTTTATACCTTTCGAGAAGTGTTGGGACATTCTTATTCATCAGATGTTCCAGAACTGGAAATGTCCTTTCTCCCCAGGCCTGGAGGGAGAAAGGTTTTGATGTCCATAGGGCTGATATGTGGAGGTACCTGAGAGGCAGAAGGGCTGTTCCTCAGTGTCAAATACTAAGGAGAAAAAAAAGTTTTCAACCATTTTAAGTTCCCTATAACAGAAGTAGTGCTGCACTTCCACAAGAACCTGTGATTCAGATCATAAATCTGCAGTACCACTTTATAAATCATTCACAAAATATGCACTATGATTCATTCCTTTCCTTATGGAGAGTATTATGAGAGAATATGAAATAAATGCATTTTTAATAGGGTCTGAGAGCAGAAGCATTTTCTCTTCAGGAGAGACCAGAGTACCAAAATAAACCTCTGCTTGCCCGTGTGTTAATTAAACTGGCCTACCTCCTTTGTCTGTACTTCCCTTCTACCTGTTACACTGATAATTGGCTGCTGGGAGTTGAAAATAAAATTGGAAGGTAGTGAATGTTGTGAGGGACAGAAGAAACCATGTGTTCACACATATTGAAGTGAGAGAGGGGGAGATAGAGAGAAAGACATGTCATCTTCATATATTTTTGTATAGTCTCTTATTATTTTTTTTTCTTCCTTTATTTTCTTCTTTTCTTTGTTACTATTCCATAGTACTATGAGACAGGCTATTCTCCTGGTTTTCTGGGTTCTGCTATAGTCAAGAATTTTCACAAAGCTGGATTTTCAGCCTAGAGAGATTATTTGTGTGACTTAAAGTAAATCTGACCTAAAAGTATTTAAAAGATGTTTATCTAACCTCAGCCTATAAATCTCTCCAGCTTTTACCTATTGCTACCTAAGCTCTGTATTGTGAGCTACTACACAGACTGTATCTCCTGCTTCATTTGTCTTTGGGAGCCTGTATCCTAAGGGTCATAGTTTTGTGCATGTGCTTGGGTGATCTAAATGTAATAAATTGCACCGACAGCTATTTATGCCCAAAGTTTCCATGGTTTCAGAAATTGAGGCCTCAAAACCTGAGTCAGAGTCTGAAGTACTCTGTTCATGATCCCCTTGTGTGTGATAGTTGTTTAAACTGAGATAAATTTCAGGTCATGAATCTATACAGTCAGTCCATGACGGAGTGAGTGACTCTTGTTCCTTGGCATTGCTATTCATCAGATACAAGGGTTGCATCTAAACAGCCATAATTTTGTATAATAGAACTAAAGTCAGTAAAGTAGTGAATTATCAGAACCTATACGTCTGAAAACCAGCTGTCTTTGGCATGTATCTAGAAACATGGAAGTATTATCTACTGACAGTATTCTATCTATTATTGCTATCTCTTCATTATTTCAACTAGCATCTGTGTTACTCCATCAGATTGCTATATGCCTGACTCTGATATTGCATGCTTTTATTATTAACTTCTTTCAGAGTATTGAACTTCCAGGAAAAGAAATATTAAATTCTCCCATCATGATATGTTATTTGTGACTTAACTTCCATCCAACATTAAACAGCATTTTACGTCCTAACACCATTCCAAATCTGTACATTTAGTGCCTGATCTAAAGCCTGTTCAAACCCATGAAAGTCTCCGTGGAATTGGGATTCACGTAAGGCCTTTAATGCTGCTAAAATATACTACCCAATTGAAGATGTCTCTGAGCAGTAATTACTGAGGAGGAATTACAGTGACTGAAGGCTGGGCAGAAACACCTGGGGTTCATTTGGAGCTACTGGAACATTCATTACTTATTGTGGGGAAGGTCTATACTCCCCAAGATACGGGCATACTTAGATTTCATTGTTTGATGCAGTCGTTGAAATTGTATAGCAGATTTCTGTAAATGGATGAAGTTCTTAATTAAATGAGAAAAAGTATACTGCAGTTGGCAGAATGACTGCTGTGCTGTTTTGTGAGCTGCTAAATAGAATTGGTTTTATCCTTCCCCATTTTTTATGCCGATGAGTCTCAGGCATCTGCAAATAATTTTTCTGTCACAAAAGTTGCTGAGAAGGAGAGAGAGGATTAGTGAGGTGGGGAGGTTGGTATCTGAGGGGATGCTGAATTGTCATGGAATAGTAAGTAAGCACACAGACCAAACGTTTCCTCAAAATAATCAGCACTGAAACAGTTAACAGTGTGTGTGGGGGGAGAACTCAGGATTTCAGTTAACAAATGTTTGAGACAAATAGACTATTTTCTGCTTCCCAGGGATATCATTTCAAGCAGCGTGCAGGCTATGGAGGAGAAAGCTGAATGAGTTTACATGCAATTCATGTTTTTGAGGTTGCTCTTAGAGCTACAGGATCTAGAATATGCCTAAAATAAATAAGCAGTTTTATAGAATGATTTTGTGGCAAGGGATGAGTTTTGCCCACAAGTTCCAGATGGATAGAGTGAAGAACTACAACACGGTTAATCCTGGTTTCATTCGCAGTGTTGTTTCCATAGGCCCTGGGAGGATGCCACAGTGAGTACAAAAGACTTTCTTCCATGGCACCAATTTTTCTTCATAGCTGGAAGATACTGGCTTTTATTGTCCTATACCCTGTGGCTTACAAATTAACTCAAGGGAACAGCTATGTAAACATTACAATTGGAGACTGGGAATGAAGGGATAACCTTCTCAGTCCTCTGTGAAGGATTTACAGGGTGAGGCAAACTTTAGGAACTTAGGCTGGAAGGGAGTTCAGCTAGCCCAGTCACATCACGCTGCGACAAGGGCGAGTGCTCCTAGACCTTCCCTTACGAAGGTTTTGGGAGCAAACATTCATTCCTGTCTGTGAGATAGACTGCAAAACTGAATCAGGCATTGCAGTAGCAAAAACCTGCCTTCAGGAAAGATGTCATCCAAATCCCTCGCTCCTTAGGATAAAGTCAATATTTTGCATGGTTATCCTGAATTTGTCTCATCAACTTTGCAGAATCTGAATCATCTAAGATTTTCCTAAATCTGAATAGATTGATTGGTAAAGCAAAGTAAATTCAAGTAGTAAGTAACGTAAAGAAAATAAATAAGTAAATAATAGTAAGTAAATAAGTAAATGTAAGGAAAATCCAGCACGAATTCTCTGACTGCTACAGCCATTGCCCCCTGTCTTCCTAGTGCAACAATTTCTTTGCCTGACTGAAAAACCTGCCTTCGGTTTGACCCTAATGAATTCTAAAACAAGTTGTATGAAACCTGTAAAAGACCTCTAAAACTAGTTTGAATTCCAAAATAGGTGAAGAGCTATTCATTAAACTCTATTAGCAAACTGATGAAGCAGCTACTTCGCACAGTAGCAGGAATGAATAAGTTGAGAAGATGGATGGTATAGGAGAAAACAAACAGTTATCTTATTTTAATCCTGAAGTCCATTTACCCAAAGTAATTTAAGAACACTAGTTTTAAAAGACTAAAAAATCACTGGGAAGTAGCAGTGAGTCCATTTTACAGAAGTTATGTCGAGAAGGAGCTAAGGAATTGTTGTGCTGTTCTGTCAGTAAATGGAATTAACTTGCAATTGAATTTAAGAGGAACTGTTTTGCAGATACTGATTTAATTCCTCAAAGTTAATCCCTACTGATATATATATATATATATATAGGTGTGGAGGGTTTTGGTTGGGGTTTTTTTGTTTGTTCGTTTTATTAAAGCTGATTATTTTTGGAGAGAAAATTTATTTTCATGCGTTTTTTTGGTTTGGATTTTTTGAGGGTTTTTTGTTTGTTTTGGCTTAGGTTTTTTTTTAACATCTCCAAAACTTTTGGAATCCCCCACTAAACTTTCCATAAGTGGTCTTTTTTTAAAAAAATGAGGTTTTGTATATGCTTGTATCTGACACTTCCATTTCACTGAGATGTAAAGGAAAAAAAAATAGAGTCTTTTCCTTTTTAAGCACTTCTCTGTTTCACATCTTTGCATAAAATCAAAACCAAAGATAATAAAATTAGAATAGAAGCATGTTCTAGCCAGCCTACCCTGATGCAATTAATAATTAAGATCAAATGGCTTGTAAAATACCTACCAGTATGATTAAAATGCTATGAAAAGGTTGCTGTAAGAATAATTGCTTTTTGTTTAATGTAACCAAAAAACAAATCCATGCTTCAATATCTTTTGTGTTGTATGTTTTCTGTTTTTAAAATTAATGTGACATAAGGCATTCTTTATGCTAATGTTATAGCTCCTTGGATGAGTTTAACACCATTATCTTCTTTAATGAATAATTCATTCCCTGTTGAAAACTTTAACTATATCATTTTTACAGTGTGTAAATGAAACTTTGAAGTGCAATTTAACTTTAAAGAACTTCAGATTGTAGAGAATTCTCGTAAACCACCAAAAAGTGCTGTGCTAGTAATACTGTCTTGTACTGAAGTGTAAGCACGTTATGGTGAGCATGTTTGCAATTTTTAATTTTGCTGCTTCTTTTAAAAAATCTTGGACAGGATTCCTCGTTGGTTTTACTTTATTGGCATTTTTATACACTTTTAGTTATGTCTTCTTTTTGAAAATAAAAATATTATTTGTAAGCACAGCAAAGCTCATCTCCTCATTGTCCTTAACTATTGAGGAAGAACCTCTGAAGGAAGGTGGTAAAATGGGAGCAATACTCCTTTTCCCACACCAGATCCTAGCCTTCTTGTAAGAAAACCTCTGACAGTCAAATAAAGTCCTTGGTGCAAGTGAGAGGAAAGATGGATGGATCGTAGGAACTTTTCAGATTTTTGTTTGTGTCCAATGTTCTTTCTTACCTAAGCAGGTGAGGGCTGCACTTTCATGTGGGGTTATTTGTCTTTCTGTAGTGATGCCCGCATGTTAACTGGAACATTGGGCTTTGTGATTTTGTGTGACTTCCCCATCTTCAGGAAAGCTGGGCTCTGAAACTAAACTTCTTTTCCTCCCTAAAAATGAGATCATTGGGTTTTAGTTAATGTGGGTATGGGAGAAACAAAATGGGGCATGATATTGCTGAAGAATGATCAGCCGATTAATCACGGTATCATGTTGGCTTGGTCACAATACCTGATAATTGATTTCAAGTTTTAGGAGGAACGTTCAGTTAATAGCTCAATCCCATACTGTCTCCTTAACGTTGGAATATGCATGTTTATGTTTGTGCATCACACTTGAATTTAATTACAGTTTTTGTGGATTTTATTGCATATAAGTAAGTTCATATAAATTTTACAATTCTGGTATCTAATGAAGAATTTTACTGGGCCATTGGGCTCATTTTTTTGAGATTGTTAGATGACTGTATCTAAGGAAAGACAGTTAACTGGAACATGTACTTATATCTGTGTAACTATGACTTGTTTCCTGATGCTTATTGAGCGTCACCTGTAGTGAGACATGATTGATTGCTGTGCTTTGATAATAATGTGACTGAGTGGGGCACTGCAGGGCTGGGGGATCAGACATAAGTCCCACTGGGTGAGGAGGTAAGTGATAAAACAAGGGACTGTTTCAATAGAGGCATTTTCCATGCACTAATTTCATGCTAAGCCATGCCTATTTTGAAAGTTTCCTGATATCTCTAAATCAACTCTGGAAGCTGGGGATGCATCTTACTGTGAAAGTTGTTTTAATTCTCAGTGGAAATAATGGCTTCTGGGTACTGGGGAGCAGCATGTGCTCCTTCTTCCTAGGGGAGCACATTATCAGCTTTATTTTTATTATGTCCTTGCAACAGATTTTCATTTTAGACATTTTAAGACTGAGAGCTGCAATATTTTATAAAAACCCACTTAGCAAGTGTGTTTGTGCTTACTCTTTTTCTCTCTCCCCTCCCCTTCCTTCCTTCCAAGGACTTAGAGCTTGCAAGTCAGAGGACTCTAAGGAGTATTTATCCTAAGTCAGGAAAGAAACTGGTCAAAAAGCAAACAGCTGTACTTAATGATTTCATTTATTTATTTGCTATATTTCTTTTCCCTGTGTTAAAGATACAGAAGTCCTTAACTGATGATGTCCTCAGAGAAAACAGGTGCATGTCCAGGTCTGTATTGTTTTACTGCCCTACATGCACATTCCCTGGGCAGGGAGTTCCTCAGACACTTCTTTCCAGGACTCTGAATGGTACAAATATGCGACACTGTTGTTCTCTGCTAAAGATAAACCATTTGTCAGGTACAAATGAGTGTACCACAGAAAAAAGTGAGATTGGGGCAGGAGGTATGAATCATAGCACTTTGCATAATATGCTATCCCTCTGAACATATCTGGCTGTGGACAGAAAACAGTATTTCTTCAAATGAAAAATAAATCCTGTAGTATTTATTATAGGCTCATAACAATGGCAATTCAGCAGTCTTTACTTGGTGTCTGGATTTGTGATTTTTTTTTTTTTTTAGTTCCATGAACTATCATTACTGAAAGCTTTGCACTTGTCCATCTGCACATTGTGAAACGTGAGCATTTTCATTTTCCTCTTAAGCCTCAGAAATGTTTAATATAAGAAATGCTTTATGTTTTTCTAACAACTTTGGATTGTACAAAACATTGACATAATCAGAGTTTATCCTCCTTTTCAATCCAGAGTTCATGCTCTTGTCTCTTCCTTTATGTTCCTTTCTCTTTCTTTTAGTCAAATGAAATCCTTTGAAGTTGAGCACACAGAAAAATTCATTTTTACCTTGAATAACATAAGCAGTGATCACCATCAACTATTACATAGGAGATTAGTTTTGTCATTAAGAGGCATAATCCCTATAATACTCCTATTCATCAGGTAACATTTAAATGAAGAAAATGTGTGCAATTTAGTCTATGGTCCTGGCAATTGTTATTAGAATTTTATATAGAACTCAGGTAGGCTGAGTGAAAAAATAATTAGCACACTATTTTTCTCTTTGGTATTATTTAGCTTAAGATGCTCAAATGCAATTTACAATCACTCTTCAATAGCTGTGTTTTCCATACCATTATTGTGCATTTGCTGGTCTCTAAGTTGTATTTGGCTCTCCCTATTCAGTGGATTGATTGATCTGTGATGCATCTCAATATTTTCCTCAAATGTAAGCTAAGGCGGTACAAATTTGTGATTATATAAGACAATTCCTTTTCTTCAGTCATTGTTTTGATACCAAAAATATGCATTCACTTGAAAATAAAGGTGACATATTTGCTTTCTGCCAAAGAACTCTTCTTTAATGATATGGACTATATAATCGCCTCCTGAAAACTATAGCAGAATGGTGGTATTCAGTGAGTCAAGGTAAATGCATGTTGATGAAACACATGCACAGAAGACAGGTTAACATGAGCTACAGCAGCCAAACAGCAAGACTGTATATAAATTGTTCAGAACAAGATCTGAATTGAGGCACTGTGTAGCCTGGATAGAAATGAGACTTTTGCGTGCATGCTGCCCATCTGTCCCTCATAACTTTTGAATTTGCTGGTCAATTTTAACCAACTCTGAAGGACAAGTCAAAGTCTCAAAGGTCATTAAGTTCTTATATAGGTCCTGAAAATCAGCAGCAAAATAGGAGAGGGAGATCCAAATGGATGTTTCCTCCAAAAGTGGCTGGCAGATTTCAGACATTGTAGGTTCTGCTTGGCAGCAGTCAGGCAGCGACCGCCTAGCACTTGCACAGCCAAGACAAGCCAGAGTACTCTGCCCTTTGGCTAGGGGAAATGCTACAGAAAACAGTGGGAAACTACAGGGGAAGAGGGATGTGAGAGAGCAGGAGCATGTAGGGTACAAATCCACAGGGAAACTGGAAATTCTATTCCTACTGCTTGTTTATTTTATTGTACGCTCTGCACTCTGTGTATTGGCAAAAGTCTTGAGCATGATTGAACCCAGACCTGAATAACAGCAAAACAAACAGTGTAGGGCTGTACATTGCACATAAGCAACATGATTGTTTACAAGGAATTTCATCCAGCTTAAACCACCCTGGAGTTCCAACTAAGTGTGAAAGAATTACATGTAAGGAAGAGTAGTGCAACAATAGCAACCCTTGTGACTGAAAATCAAGCTGGTTGAATCAAAACTCAGCCCTATTGATTGAGGCATAAGAGGGTTCTATATAAGATATGAATTTGAGACCGATCTGAAGAACAGGGGGGAGAGATCATGGAATTTCATGAACGCAGGTAAACAAAAATTGAAGAGACACATTTCCACCATCCCCTACAGAGAAGTGATCATTCTGAAGTAGGAAGGGCAGGGAGGAAGAGCATCTATTAAAATGGAAATATAATAAGAAACTTAGTCTCAGGACTTAGGGAGAGAGTAGAAGTTTCATATCTGGTGAGCAGGAAACAAACAAAAAAAAGTGTCAGTGTTGCCGTTTTCCTCATATTTTTGTCTCATGGCTGCTGATGGTATATTGCTGTTTGACTGAATACCTTCTAACTGCAAAGTGATCTTTCACTGTTGATTTATAAGGAGGAAACTAATTGAAAAAAAGTTGGCAAGGTGACTCAGTGGATGGGGAGGGATTCATCTGTTATGGTCTGATGCAAGTCCTGGCAGAACTAGTTACATTATCATTATGTTTCTAGTGTCAAACAGCCAGTTTTCAAATCTTCTGACCCTACTGGTATTTTTTATTTGTAGAGAGTTATGTATGGCTTGTTGATTGAGTTCAGCAGCAGGAAAGGCAGCAGTGATCAGTTTTGCCCTAACTGAGAATCATTGCAGTCAATGGGAATTTCTGTAAGAGGTTTCCAGGGACAATCTGCCAGCCAAAAGGCAAAGGCAGAACTAAATTATCATAGAAAATTGCAGCAAACCTAATTAAGCTAGGTTTGTGGAGAGAGATATTGGTTTTAACCACATGAATATCTATTATCTGCAGTCACTAAAGATGCTTACAACACAGCCCTCTCTAGGTACTGCATGATTTGCTAGCTAAAATCTATAAGGACTCTCTCTCATGTGCCTCCATATGGTACAAGGTGTTTAATATTAATCCTTAAGATGGCAAGTTTTTGTGACATTTGAAAAATGCTCACATATGCTCATGGTGAGGACCAATATGGCTACAAATGATTTGTGCAGTGTGGATGACACAGCAATCTGCTCTCTCAAACAGTGGTTTTGCAACATAGAAAGATCAGAGAAGCATTTCCTGAGCAAATGCAGAATGCAAAATATTGTTCCTTCAGGAACTGGCATATAGCACACACTGAGAATCCCATATAGCATTCATCACAGGTTCTCTCTGCTAGAAAACAAAGCCAGTAAAGTCCCATTGTAATATTTTCATTAAGGCAGATGACAAAAGAGGCGATGTGACTTCATGCTAATCAGAGAAGACTCTGTCAGTATTGCACGGTCCCAACCAGACTCTTCACTGAGTGAAGAATTGATTCTCTTCTGCCCCTTTTCCTTTTCCCTTTGGCTAGAATTATTATCATTATTGATTAATGATCATTATGCAAACACTGTCCAGAGACCCCAGTGAACATCAGAGCCCCATTGCTATGGGCTTTTCAGTCCTGAGGGTTTTACAGATGTTGTAAAACTGGCTCCGTTATTATGATCTGCTCTGTATTCTATTGTACACAGCCATGAGTTCTTCAAAGAGTGGTTGTCAGCCATTCTTGTGGTGTTTTTCCCAATATTTATACTAATCTAGAGAATTACAATCCTATAGCATCTGCCAGTTGAGAGGATTCTGACATACTGATAGTGTAATATGGATAAGATGGTCCACTTGGCAAACTCTGCTACAGTCTAAATAACACCAAAGATGGAGACTGAAGGCAATAAAACCGCAATCTAAAGACCTGCTAATTATTCATTTCTGACTTCTGCTTTGCTTAGGACATTTGGAAAGAGGGGGAGAGAGGAGAGCTGGAAAAGATAAATCAACATCACTTCGATCTCCTGATTTATTGTTTTTCACGTGCATCTGTATTAATGGCTCTGAAAGCCATTGTCCTGTCTGGGAGTCACTAGAGGGCAACAGAGTCTGGTCCAGTCCTAGCAGGTTGGCTATGCTGAGAGGTAGGAAGGAGGCTACTAAAGCTAGCTAGTACTAAAGTACTAATATGACTTTCACAGGTTTTATAGGAGGATGTCTTAGGCTTTTCACAGTAAGAAAATTTTCTAGGGTGATTGTTTTCTCCTTTTGATGTTACACACAACTCTTGGAGATGAGACTCTTAAGTCATTCCCAGAGCTATTACTCTTGGCCAAAAAACCCAACAGAATTTTGTGGGCCTATACTCAAAGAAAATGTTTACAAAGTGGTAATTACTGCCATGTGGTGAAGGAGCTGAAGCTAGCCATCGTGTCACACAATGAAAATCTTTCTGTGCCTTGTAACTATGCAAATTAGAGTTAACAATTTACTCATTTTACAGGGCTATAAAACTGTAAAAACTGTAAAAACTTCTAGTATCTTGAAGAGAAGCAGCTTGGGTCAAAATGCTTCTGTAAGAAAACATACACAATATGCTGACCAAATAAAAGATCTACATTGTTTACCCTCTCCCACATGCATCATTGATTCATTATAAAGATTGCTACTATATCTTCTTTCTTCCTTGACTTCAGACATAAATACCTATTAAAGACTCACTGAATTTTAATGAGCATATATTTTGCAGTATAGCATTAGAGTTTACAGTGCAGTTTGCCGTATGATAAAATTGTGACAATGTAGAGTTATTTCTTTGTAAAATGAACAGTCACATTAAAAAATCATAGCACCTTAACATAAAATCAGTGTATAAACATGTGGATGTAGACATCTAAAGCCTAGATATTGTGTCTGCAGAGAAATACATCTGTATGAGAGAGGAAGAACTAGAGGCCCTTTTATGGTCTAGCTCCTAAACAAGTGTTAGTACAGGATCATACTTAGAATAGTTCAGCTGGAAGGGACCTACAGTGATCATTTAGACCAACTGCCTGACCACTTCAAGGCTGACCAAAAGTTAAAGAATATTATTAAAAGCATTGTCCAAATGCCTCTTCAACAGTGACAGGCATGTGGCATCGACCACCTCTCTAGGAAGCCTGTTCCAGTGCTTGGCCACCCTCTCAGTAAAGAAATATTTTCTAAAATCTAGTCTGGTCTTCCCCTGATGCAGCTGTGAACCATTCCCATGCATCCTGTCACTGGATACCAGGGAGAAGAGCTCAGCGCCTCCCTCTCCCTTTCCCCTCCTCAGGAAGCTGCAGAGCAGTGAGGTTGCCCCTCAGCCTCCTTTTCTCCAAACTAGACAAAACAAAAGACAAGACAAAACTTACAGGGGGTTCCAGTAAAAAGCTGCTGTATGGCAGCAGATGTTTAATAAATACACTTGGTTATTTAAATATAGGAGGGGGAAAAAAGACAGCTTACGAGATACAGCAGTGAGAGGCCCATTACAAGAGTAACCAAAGGTCTGCTGTACGTGCTGCTGAGAGCGAATCTGTCCTGTAGCGCTCAAGCTGAATGATGAGATAAGGTGATTTTAGCTTCCTGAAGGATTTTATCTCAACTAAACTACACCATCTCTATTAGGACTTTGCCTTAAATACAAGGCCAGTATAAACAGTCACTGTCACATTGAAGACAATAGCTGTTAAAAAGGAATCAAAGGCCAACCTTTTTTTTTTTTTTTTTAAAGGAACTCATGTCATTATACCTGTATTTGCCAAGTAGGACACTGATATCACAATACAGTAATTATAGGTCAGCTTGCTGAAGACTGACTGGAAAATACATAAAGTGTATGGCAGCCATTATGTTACTAAACATTAGGGACTTTTTTAAAGACAAGTTTTTCTACAAAAAAAAAAAAAAAAAAAAAGACCCACAACGAACCTCTCAAACTTTAAGGCTAAAATATGTGGAGTACAGAGAGAAAGTGGTGACCTTTTTGAGGTATATAAAACTCCAAAGAGATTTGAGAAGATAGATGCTACAAGATGATTTGAACTTGTGTCAAATACAAGAACAAGAAGCATGAACTAAAGCCAAGAAAGGGTCAAATCCTAAAGGAACGTGAGTAGAGTGTGTCTGTGCACAGAGAATAGCTATGTTGTATTGAAAATAAGGCAATGATACAGTCAGTCATCGCAAGAAATAGGGTTAGGCAAATGTCTAGGGAAAAAACATAATTGTGGAATGTAGCAATTAGATCCAGACAATGCAGTGATGTTAAGAGGATCTGATGGCTGCTTCTGATTTCATAATTCCCTTGCAGTTTGTGTATTTAGATGAACCATATTTCTGTTAAGCAAGAACTGCTCTTCTTGCTAGGAGAAGTTGCCATATGTGCAACACTGGAAGCAGCAATAGTATGTGTTTGTGCGGCTTAATAAAACATTAACCTTCATATGCGTGCTACTGTTTGATAGAACCTATGTATGAGTAAACTCTCTATGCAGAACGTGTTCACAATTGCCACTCCTCGGATGCATTAATTGCTGCATTAGATTTCTTTATTGCAGCTTATTTAACTGAGGTTAAAAAAAACCCTGCAAATTCCCTACCCCGCCCATGTTATGCTGAATGTAGGAAAGAAAACGAGGTAACTCCCCAGGTAACTAGGGAGCTCTTTATGAAAAACTCAATTCCACTAGACTTCCAGTGGCCTTAGATTTCCTTTAACTTAAAATATGATGGCTATCTCCGGTGTCACTCCCACTTCCTTCCTCAGTATCATAGGACACACCAGAGTTCAACTGAACTTTGCCTTGTTTGCTATCCCCATGTATGAAGTTAGAGATTCCTTCTCCATATATTCCTCCTGAGATGTGCAAGGGCAGGTTGACAGACTACAGTCGAGTGCTTTGTGGATTACTACCTTTGTAACAAATTATTTATAACATTTATAACAAGTTAAATTAAAGTAATTATGAAGATCTTTCAAGAAACACTATAATTTCCAAAGACTGACTGTGCTAATAAAAACACTCTGCAAAACAAATTTCTTTTCAGGGCATAGACTGTCCAGTCTAATGATTAATTTGCACTAAACATCTCATTAATAGCACAGATTGTTTTGCCAATGCTTCTGAACAAATATAATTGGAAAATTTATCAAAAATTCCTTAATGTATTTAGTGCTGCAAAAGACTAAATAAAGAAATTAATAGGAATATCTAATGATTTATTTGCATGTTATGGTGTACTCTTTTGTGGTTGGGATCAGAGCTGTAGATCTGTATAGCTTGCCAGTCCCAGCAGTAAGTTTTCTCCTAGCAATGTTTTACTATACCCCACACTCCTATGTGAAACAAGTCTTGAACTCAGTCTTAGAACTGAAAGAAGTTGGTAAAACTCCGTTATCTCAAGGAATGCATAAGTAAGCTGAGCAAAGTGAACTGGTTAGTGGCCAAAGCAGAGCCCTGCTCCTCTAGTAATCTAGCTCAGGAACCCAGCCCTGACTCGGACAGCTGTCCAAGCCATGCTTCTTTTCTTAAAGTATAAAATGAGGAGCATCACGCACACTGGAGTGCACATCACGCACACAGAGGCAGGGCCAGGATGTGATTGCTGTGCTCACCTGAAATCAGAAGTGCTCCTGCATCTGTCCATTTAGATGTAACCAAGAAGGATGAAAATGCTGACACCTTCTCTTTTCTTGTTTGTCATTATTTCCAGGGTGCAACTTTCTCAGAGTAGGACTGACATTTCCTGTGTGAACCAGAGCAGGGAATTTAGAAAAATACGTTCTTTTTCTGCTTTGTAGACTATATATGAGCAGGTAGCAATGTGTTTGGATTGATTATATTCATTACTCTAATGTTTCAAGAAATAATTTGTTGAGGTTTTTAGATCTCTGGTACCTTGCCAGGGTTTTGGGGAGGTGGTATGGAGGGTGAGGAGGAGGTTGGGTTTTGTTTGTTTGTCTTTTTTTAATTTGGAGTAGTTTTGTGAGTATTCAGTAGTGCCTCTTCAGCCTGTAGTATTCATATCTCATGAGCCAGCAATTAATATTCTTCCCGGATTGCAGAAATTGGAAAATGATTCCATCACAACCTCTGGCTTGCTTTAGTTGAGCGTGTGGTTTCCATGACCACTTTTACATGGAACTTTCAACCATTTTTCAGTGACTTTCCATGAAAATAAAATTTCGTTGCTGTTGTAATGGGACAAAGCAAACACAGAAGTATCATGAACACAGCTGAGGAGAACTGTTAGCTGTCGTTGTAGAAAACCTATGCCAGCTTCTTTGGTAGATTACTCTGTAGCTGGATGTGCTTTTTTTTTCTATTTTTAAAGAGCCAAACTTTTTAAGGAAATAAGCTTTGTAATAATAGTGTCCTTTTAAGTCTTAAAGATGGACAACTCCAAACCTTCTATGCCTGGTGTGAAACACATATGAATAAGCTAATCCAATGTATGAATGTATATGTACTAACACAAACAAATATATAAATCCATATATTTATATACATATATAGAGAGAAATGAACTGTGATTACCAAGAAAATAAAAAAATGCATCTAAGAAACAGAGGAATCCCTTTTAATTCTTAAAAAGACTTTTAAACAATGTTTACAACTCTTTCAGATGCTCTGGTAACTAAGATGGATATTTTCATGTATGTGTTTCAAATGCATATGTTCCACACTTCAGTAACCAATGTTACTTGTTGACTGTTAAAATTTCATTGTTTGGTGCCAGCCTAGAACATCCATGCCAATTTTAACAGCAACTTAATATTACTGTTTGATTTTTTTACTTTTAATTTTTTTTTTTTTTCCAGAAACTGGAATAAGGTTTAGGTCATAACTCTTACACCCTATTTCATACATCTGAATAGCACACTGAAGTTTTATGTGGAAAGAACTATTCATGTGCCCTAATTTGTGTAACCATCTTAGAGTCTGAATATCTTTTCCCCTAGCTGCGCTTATTAGCTTAGGTGCAGTGTCACACTGATAAGGCTCTTCCTCTGTCAAAGTCAGCTCAGTAAAAAGTAATGTAGGTACCTGTGCTCTGTGTTGAGTTACACACTACAGATGTGCCCCAGAAGTTATTGATTTAGTTCTTGCCTCTCCTGCAAAAAACCCTGTGACCTTCGGAAGTGTCTGATTTCTGTTTGCCTTGGTTTCACATCTGCAAATAGGACTAAATATCTTTCTTTGCTGGCTTTTCTGTTTTATATGTTTTAATTTCTGTGGGATAGGGATGGTCTCTTGGTACATAGGGTACAGAACTCCACAAGACAGATATCCAACTTGAGGTCATTGGCTACTATAGTAGGATGCATAATTTTACTCAATAATATACTTAATAGAAAAAAGTAATACTAAGACTTTTGCAGATTGTCACTTTTGGGAAATGTTCTAAAAATAATACAACAGTGACTGCACCAGTTAATCAAGTTAACCTGAGATTTTGCAGAGCTGAAGATACACTTCATTATGCCAGAGGACTAATATAAACAGCCTATCAGCTAGTGCAGCCAGCTGAAAGTTCACGGAGATTCCAATTCTGAAGTGACAGCAATGGGATTCCAGCACATCCAGAAGTGCAGCGTAAATAGAGGTGAACACTTTGGGCTTACTTTTTTTAACTGTGGTTTTTAACTCAGAGGTAGGTAACATGACGAGTATGCATTCAAGCACCTTTCTTCTGGAGATCTTTAGGATCAGATATTAATCTTCAGATTATATAAATCTTGTCCAGTAAGTTAGTCAAAATGTCATTTTCTCTTTGCGATCAGTATTAGAAATTTAGGAGATACCTGAGCTGTTAATAAGTTTTCCACATCTGTAACTGGACACAGGAATAGGATCTCAGCTGCTGTATTAGGTTAACTACTGCAGAGAACTTTACCAGTTACAAACATATTATTCTATACTGCCATTTGGCAACTAGTCCATCTATGCAATTTTCAGATCTTATTCTTCTTGCTGAAGAGCATTCCACATTGTACTTTACCTGCTAGCCAGAGGCCAGCATAGTAGCCTCTTACGTGTTCAGCACTGTGGCTTAGATGTAGAAAACGAAGATTCTAAGTTGATAGCAGTCTCTGCAGCTCCTTTAAAATCAATGGACTATCTCAGCTGACGCATGTCAGCTGAAGATCTAGCCCTAATGCATTTTCTGACATGGTTTTGGCATGTTGTCATTGGACAAATTTTCCAAGTAATTATATTTTGCAGCAGTTGTGCCATGAAGGTGCTGATGACTTTACAAAATAGCTTTTGAAGTTCAGGCATCATCAAAGCAGTACTTGAATGACTTTGGCAAATTTATGGTGGTTTATGAACAAGCCAGACTGTAGTTTTCCTCTTCAGCTAGAGTTTATGAGACCTTACATTGTGCGCTATAGAAAGATAGTTTATAATTAAATCTGCTTCTCACAAGAGCAGACGATTCCATATTTATGGATGGGTATATAACTAACTAGCATCCCTGTGTCAGGTTAGGAGTCAGAGACTGTCTTAGTAGAATGCCATAGTAGCAACACATAATTTAAGTAGAACCCTCTATCTTGTATGGCAACAGTGAACTTAAAAACAGATGTCACATGGCTGCCTACAGATAGAATACCTTTTGAGAACAGCAACCAATAAAACACCAGTCCAGGTTGAAGCATGGTATGAGGACAGTAAGGCACCCCTTTTTCCTCAAGAAAGTCAGGCAGAAACACAAAGAGGTCTCTATTTGCATTAACAATTCATTAAATACCGAACATCATCTAAGAAAGACTTGTCCACAAAGTATGTTCGTCACTCAGTGCGCTGAACAAATAATAGTTAATAACAATAAGCTCCTTTCCTTGCTATTTCTAAGTAGCACTATCAGATTGAAAAAACAAACCCTGTCTCTTGAAAATCATAAATATACAAAAGAAAACCATTATCTCTAAACTGGAGAGAGATTTTTCAGCCTTATCTTTGCTGGCCTTTCTCCAAGTCCTTCAGATGATTGGCCCCTCTCTGCAAAAACAATAACCAAGAGGTGGAGAGAGTTCATTCTTGTGAGTGAAACCTAAAAAGGTACTTTTACTTAATTGGAAAAGAGGGAGTAATTTTTCCCCAAAAAGGAGCAGGTGTCTGGGTTTTCTTTAATTTCATTGTGCCGCCTTCCATGCCTCGATTCTGCTCATTATAGAGATAAGGCTGAAATAGGAATTCAGTGCTGACATTTTGGAGATGGACTTTGGTTCTGCTTTTGCAGTCAAGCTGTGTTTGCAAGGATGAAATTCAATTTGCCTTGCATTTCCTAACACTATAGGAAAAGTAGTGTGAACTCTACATTTTAAAAAATAGGGGATCCTGAACTTAATTGAAATGGTGTGCTAAGGGGATTGGCTAGAGCTTCCTCCAGCTTTTGGTGCTGTGACTGCAGGTTGTGCACATAGTTAAATGATCACATATGAATTGCAAGGGTGGGTGGTCCTTCCAGGAGGAATAGATGGAGTTCTAGACCCTATTAATACTCTCCAGTGAAATGCATGTTTTGTCATGTGTCTCTGGAGAACTGTACTGATGCCCTCCTTCATTATAGCAGCTACACTAACCCCAGTTGTGCCTGTGTTTGTTTCCAGATGTTGATCTGGGAACATAGAAAGTAAGACAAATAAATACAAACGTACTTAATGTTATACTGTTGCTTAAACATGGTGGTGCAACTGAAATGTATTGTTAATGGCAATTTTGGGGGAAAAAAAAGAAAAATGCTGTACATCATTTAGACCTACAATTTAGGCCTTCCAGAGAGACTGCATAATTATTCCCTTAGTTATATTTATCTATCTGGAAGTGTCTTTTTCCAGTTGACCAATATACACCTTTCATGTCCATCCTTACCATCCTTCTTATCCCTTCTTCTTTTAATGAAATGCACTCATTAAATCTTTACTCCAGGTGATTCTTTAAACTTATAGCATGAGGGGAAAGAGAGAGTATTTCACAGTGGTATTTTATCGCACTTGTTCCTTAAAATGTTCAAGCCTGTAATATTGTTCAGCCCCTAGGTGTAGAACATGAACTCCTGAGGTTGAACAGAATGATTCACTTGTTTCACTATGAATTCAAAGTGGATATGAAGCATAAATCCCCTTTTTCCCTCTGTAATGTAGTAGCCATGAATCACAATGTCATGCTGAGTCGATCATAATCTAACACTTCACGCCTCAGCCAACAACTTGATTTGTCAAGAGAACAGGCCTGCAAGCTGCCAATAGCATTGATTCCCATTGGAGAAGAAAGGATAATTAAGCCCTCAGTGAGCTAATTTCTTCTTTCTTTTATAAAAATAACATTTACTTTTATCTTTTAAGTAAACAGAAATGAAGAAATATTGCATATGTATAGAATCAGTTAAGTGTTTACTTTCCCTAAATCACTAGTATGAGTTTTTATTCCATTTCCACCTGATAAAATGTGTCCGGGATCATTTTATTTCACCATACAGTAACACACTGTGCTACATCTCAATTAGGGAAACTAAAGCTAAAATTAATTACATGCAATCTGCATGCTAACTGGCCTGCAACAGGGTACCGCCATTCCTGGGTACAAGTGTGAAGCTGTCTATCTGTGAGCTTGATAATAAGCATGAATAATCCTTGTGTTTTGTTGGAATTCTAGTTCATTGCACTGAGATAATGAACTAAATGTGCTTAGAGTCCTAAATATAGGTTGTGAGGCTTAAACATGTATGAAGGCGAGCGCCCATATTTCTAATATACTGTGATATGTTTCCCATATGGAGATGTAGTACATGAAGAGATTGGTCTGTTATGAGCAAAAATTCCTGTTGTTTCCTGAGGAGGAAGGATGCCTTCATGCTTTCTTTTCACTGCTTGTGAATTTAGCCAACAAGTGGAGGCCTCTTTTCCATGCAGGTAAATACTGATACAAATAAATATCATACTGATATGCAGACATTATTTGACTATGCTTATGAATATTTACATTAAAATTAGATCTGATTCTTGCATTTGTATCCTCAGGGTGCTTGGGAATTTATGAAACACCTAATAGTCCATGCACAGCCTGGATAAACCCATTGATCAGACTGTAATAGATCCTTCAACTATTTTTCCTTTTCATTGTAGAAGAGAACAGCCAGCATTGATACATCAGGGCCAAATCACTCCATCTTTCTTACTTGCTAAGTTTCATGTTTGGCAGCACAACAGAAAAAGAGAAGCACAGACTTTCCAGGCATAAGGTTGGAAGGTTCAATCTTGTCATCAAGTCCAATTTCCTATAATCATAAGTAATAGTATGGAAGACTCCTAGACTACCAGAATGCCTGCTTGCTGTAGCCACAAAGCACTCCCCAGCATCCTGGAACAAATTCTGCCCTTACAATAAATGATCAGACTAGCTGTCAAGGTGGAAAACAGTCTCTTAACTTCAGTAATACAGAGCAATCTGCATCTCTTTCTTCCATGGCTCATATGTAATGTAGCTGAAATACTCTCTGCTACGCTATTGTATGATTTTTCAGGGACGGGCATTTCCATAAGGCTGCTGTGTCAGAGGGAAGGAACTGTTTGTATCTTGGTCATCTCTGGGCATCACATATTCCTAAGAGAAGAGAGGTAAAGCATTCTTTGTATTTCTCCCAGCTCCTCTCTTAGCAGCAGAAAATACAGACTGAGAAAGCACCCTCATTTACAACCTTACAGCAAAACCTGACTTACTTGGTTCAGCACGATTATTAAAAAATTTCTGGTGATTTGGGGCCTAATCCTTTACTTCCTACTACAATGAAATTTAATATAGTTACAATATCATGTAAATGAATAAGCTTTTGTCCTCCTAGTCATTTCTTGATTCTTCCTACAACTGTATCTCTTAATAACCACTACCTGGTTTTCCTGTTATATATTCTATAGTTGCTGGGATACATGCCATTCATAAATCTCCTGAAACAAACTCTCTTTTTTGGTATTGATGAAGCTTAATGTGGTCCAATTGTACTTGCCTTTTTCCAAGTATTTGCTTGCATTGAATTGCTGTGATACCACGGCTCTGTGCCCTCTTCTCTGCTCTTGCACTGGAACAGAATGCAAACAGCCTCTTTAAACATGGCTGCTTTTCCACTAATATGTTATCTATATTTAGGGTTTTTTTCCTTAAAAATAAAAGTTTTGCTCAGCAACCCAGCTGCTATTAGAATTAAGCTACATGCAAATCGTGCTTGGGAAGGGAATTTAAGTGGAAATTTATTTTGACATCTGTTTAAATTTTCTCAGATTTTGTTTGTGGCTAAAAGCATTTTAAAAGTCTGTCAACCCCCCCCTCAAAACCAAACCAAGCAAACAAACAAAAAACCCCCCCACAAATCCTCCTCCTTTAAGTGTCTGTGTTACTGAGGGAAAGCAACATAAGTTAAAGAGGATTTATGAACTGTGACCACCATGTGTTTGATTGGTGTTTGGAAGCTATCAAGTATATTTGTAAATGCTATCTACTTGTTGTCAAGTTAGGATCACTTTATCCCTACAAAGCAAATTGTTTCTAGCACTGTGTCCTTATTCTTTCTACCCATCTGTGTGATGAGTGTGCTGTTTTGGGGAGGGTACCCTCTTTAATACATACTTATAAAGTACTTAAGACAGTCTGGCACTGATTTCTGAGTGGTCCTCAAAATGCTAGTGCATATATTGTGTATGCATTGTCCAGCAAAAGAGCTTAGTTCCCTGCTGGAAGTGGCTAGATAATTTTACATTACTAATAGACGATAATAATATGGGATTGAAGGACTTCTCTTAGTCATCTACATAGAACATGCAATACCTAGATCACCCATAAATGTTTGTCATTTTTAGAGGTATGTATAACATTATCTAGAGATTACATACATCGGAGAATGGGAGGAGAAAGAGAAGTCAAAATCCAAACGTCTTAATTATTCCCAGTTTGATTAAAATCTCGCTGGCAAACTCAGATTTACCCCTGTCTTCCAATAGTCCTTGTAAGATCTTTGCAGTTCCTTCAGCAACTACAGAAATTAATTTTACTATAACATTTGTAATATTCTACAAATTGTTTACTTACTACTGTAACTGAATAAACGCAAATGTAAAAGTGCAAATATTTAATGGTAACCCATGACTGCAAATATACTGGTAGTTTTGTTTTAGAAATAGATTTTGTTCTAACTTTCCTGCAACTTTCATAGTATGTTTCCCTCTTTAGTCTCACATGACACATTCCAGCATAAAAGTCTTTCAGAACTGAAGAGTCTTTCACTTTTCTTGTTTGTCAGGTTTGATTCTATTGTGTCAATAAAAACAATGTTGTCTGATGTTGTTCCATGACAACAAACTTGCAAAAAATATGATTTCAAGCTGTGTGGTAGTTAATGTATACCATGCAATATCTGTGAAATTGCTTACAACACATTTTAACCTCTTTATAGTTCTGCATATAGGAGACTTTGTGGAAGATAGAAAGAGGAAACTTTGCAGCTGTTCATGGGAAGTGAGCAGCAGCTTTAAGGGGGACATGGTTCTATTTGCTTCAGTAATGCCACCTTGGGTGAGGTAGGGGAGGAGTAGCCCAAAACATGTTAGAAAAATTGCATCCGAGAACTGAGATTTCCATTTTGAGTCATTTTACAAAGGATCTGAACATGATGGTGGAAAATCTGATCCTTAGCAACTTTTAGAAGATATTTTCAAGCAATATGTACAAAGTATTTTGCACTGAAAACATCTTTTATGTACTAGTTGACAACTGCAAATGTTGTTTTTGCTTTTCGTTTAGCTATCTCTGAATTTTAACTAAGACAGAGATCAGAACACAAGTGAGTACTCCATAACTCTAGCAAAACAGCACTTAATAATAATCAAATTCACATCTTGTATAAAGACATTTTGGTTCCCATAATTCATGCATCTCCTCATAGAAAATAACAGGAACTTGGAGAGATGTGTTAAAAATCCTCTGTCCCCATTCTATTGAATGTGTTTTGTGGCTTGACTTACTGTTTGTATAATATCACAGACATTTTTAGGTTTTGTCTTCTGGGAAAAAGATATATAAGTTTCTTCAGTGCCAAAGTTCAATCAACATTAGTATGCAAGAACAAATTTGAATTACATGGAAGTTACCCTTCAGTATCTTTGCTTGTTGAATGTGGCTTTAGATTATGAAAATATCTGCATTTGCTCAAAGTATCATTTTGGCTAAAATTATATTTCTTCTTTTTCCCCCCAACAAGACCACCAGCATTTTGTCACTTAGGCAAAGGACATCATGGCATTCTATAACACAACATAATAGTATAGTACACATCAATTGCAACATATTGACTCCCTTGACATACATTTATAGTATTATTTATACTTATTTTCACCTGGGAAAACCACTCAACTCGCATAAAGGACTCCCAATAGACAAAGTAATAGTAAACCTGTAAAAACTAAATATACTAGAAACCTGAACATGATATTTTAAATTATAAGCTAGCTTGTTTGTAGCTTACATCAGTTAGAAGTGGTTTTAATCACCACGGAATGTAAGAGGGCATAGACTACTGTGAACCCCTCCACTTTACCTCTTCCCAGGAAGGGAAGGGAACATACTTTTGCAAATGGCTAAGTGGATTTGTCTGAAAGGTCTTGAAAGATCATGGAAGTGCTGTAACTACAACTATAACACTAACTTGGGTAAGAGATTCTTTGGCTATGAATATCATGTCTTTAAGTGAGCTTCAGAGAGGAAAGAATAACAGGCCAGAGAAGATACTGCATACCTGAAAAAACAGGAAGAAGAGTTAAAGCTGGGCATCCATGATGGGACAAACGGTTTCCAGGTTTTTCACCATTTTGTTTAGATGGCACTTGACTCTTGATTTATGGAGCCTTGGGCAGATATTGGAATATCAGCTAAAAGTACTTCACAGAAAGCCCAAAAGCTGAGGAAATTAAATGGATTGCAAGACTTGAACACAAAATGTGAATAGCAAATAACACTGCAATGACCAAAGGGGCTAAAGGCTTGATTCTGGCTGAACAGTCTGGCCTTAATACAGCAAGGCACGTAAACTCATGCTTATCTTTAAGCATGTGAGTAGTCCCATCAAGTTTAAGCAGTCACATGCTTGAATGCTTTGCTGGTTTGAGGCCAGAGTGCTCTGAACCTTGCAGGATTAATCCCTAAACCAACGGCTTCTCTGTCAAAACTTTAATTCATTTCTAAAGGCTCTCATCAGTTCTTGCAATTCTTTATGCAATTGGATTCAGGGGGAATCTGCTTGAAGTAAGAATGAGTAAGAATTTGTAGGACTGAGTTGTCCAAGAAGAAGCATCACAATGTTTATATATCAAAACAATGCTGCATAACCAGTAATGGTTACAATTTTTCTTCAAAAGGTTCCTGCTGTCACCAAGCAATGTATTGCTTTGTTATTCATAACCATGATGAAAACATTAAGGAGAGTTCATATTAAAAAAAAAAAAAAAGACGAGGGCGTTTCTTCTGGTTTGTTGGTTTTTTTTTTCAAGACTGAATATATATACTATAATTTTTCTTATTCTTTGGGCTCTTATGACCTTGATTTTAATCCTGTTCATTTATTTTGCCATTGAATCAAAGGGAAGGTGGATCATATTCCATGTTGGAATATGATAGTCAGCAGTGCTATGTATTTATGATGAATCTTTGATCAGCATTGATCACACTGGCCAAGTTTCACTGCTGATTTCAATAGGGTTAGGATTTCCATACAAGGTTCATTCTATAGCTTTCTAAAATCAGAGCACAGCATATGTGTGGAATACCTAGCTAAATCCTTTAGGAGATTCGATTTGCAGTCTCTTCATTGTGTCTACAATTTTATTTACCTAGAGTAAGCTGCTTTTGCCTCTTAACATGCCTCTGTTCTTTCTCTAAGGGGTCAATGAGACTTAACAGGGGAGCTTCAGCCCAATGAAATCAGTGAATGCCATTTTTTAAATCCCTGCAGTACTTCCTGATCATCTCATGCAGAATAAATGAAGTCGCTTTGTCTTAACAACATTATGTCAATATTAATAAACATGTAGCAAAGGAGGAAAAGATGCCAAGGCAAGCCACTCCTAGACATGAGAAGCAGAATTCTAGCTTTGAGAGCTAGGACTGATCTTTAAGGAGATGTCCTCACAAAGCTTATTCATGCCAGGATTATGGCCTGCACAAAGTAATGCATGGTTTTTAAAAATTCACCAGCCATCTACACTCCTGAGCACTACTGAGACCCTGTAGAATACAATTTCCTGGCATATTTTCATGATGTTAATACCATGGAGTCAGTATCTCTGAAAATAAGTATTATGGGCCTCTTTTCCCATAAAAACAGTCAAGATAATTTGACTATATTCAAAGTTCCACAGAGGACAAGGAAGACACAGAAGTCATACATGGCCCATTTCCTAAACTTTGAGCAGAAGAGGAGAGTCTTTAAATTCAGACAGATAAAAATGTTCCCAGTTCCTCTTTTAAATCTCAGTTTATTCCATAGATTCTGCTAGATGAGTTTGGATTTGCATTGGCATAATTGAAAACAGACTATAGAATATAGGTGAAAGGAAGCAAAAAGGGATATGAAAGATGATTCTTAAACATCTTTTAATAGGCTTCTAATGGAAGGGACTTTGGCTGAACCTTAGAAATATTATAAGCACTTTCTGTCACAGGACTACAGCTCTAATATGGCAAAGACTTTGAGTCTGGAAGTTATAAATCACTTTAGTCCTTCAGCTCCTGTTTATGTGACTAGTCTTTATTTACACAGCGTGTGGAGATTTTCATGTTTGGATTGCTCAAACAGGGGGGTGCATCAGGCACTAGATCTACATTCATATATTTGTGAGAGAATTCTTACAGCTGTAAGAGTCAACTGTCATTTGTTTCTCTGTAATAACATAGACAATAATTGGTAATAAGCCGGAGTTTAGTTCAGTATCAAAATGTGAAGAGACTCTTCATTTTCAGCAAGGTGAATTACAGTATTAGTTCAATTAAAAGAACATTGTGAACAGCTATTGACAATTTTCCTTCTCTCTCTGTTAAATATGCTTGAATGGTAAGACAGATTCTGCTCTCAAACCAGATTTATACCTGAATAACTCCATTGACATCCATGAAATTACTTCTAATTTGAATCAGAGCCAACAAGATCAAATAAAGATTAAAAGCTCTCTTACTAGCAGTTTTATCCTGTATTTGGTGAGCTTATTATTTTATTATAGCCCTATTAGAGTAAGCTCATTGTCTATTTTATTTTTTGTTTGTGTATTACAGAGCTAGGGCTGCCTTCATAGAATCATAGAATGCTTTGGATTGGAAGGGACCTTCACAGGTCATCTAGTCCAACCCCCCTGCAAGAGCAGGGACATCTTTAACTAGATCAGGTTGCTCAGAGCTCCATCCAACCTGACCTTGAACGTTTCCAGGGATGGGTCCTCCACTACCTCTCTGGGAAACTTGTTCCAGTGCTTCGCCACCCTCATTGTAAAAAATTTCTTTCTTAAATCCAGTCTAAATCTGCCTTCCCTTAGTTTAAAACTATTGCTCCTTGTCCTGTCACAACAAGCCTTGCTAAAAAGTCTGTCCCCATCTTTCCTATAGGCCCCCTTTAAGTACTGGAAGGCTGCTATAAGGTCTCCCCGCAGCCTTCCCTTCTCCAGGCTGAACAACCCCAACTCTCTCAGCCTGTCCTTGTAGGAGAGGTGAGAGGTGCTCCAGCCCTCGGATCATTTTTGTGGCCCTCCTCTGGACCCGCTCCAACAGCTCCATGTCCTTCTTGTGCTGAGGGCTCCAGAGCTGGATGCAGTACTCCAGGTGAGGTCTCACCAGAGCAGAGTGGCAGAATCATCTCCCTCGATCTCCTGGTCACGCTTCTTTTGATGCAGCCCAGGTTATGATTGGCCTTCTGGGCTGCGAGTGCACATTGTTGGCTCATGTCCAGCTTTTCGTCCATCAGTACCCCAAGTCCTTTTCCACAGGGCTTCTCTCAATCACATCATCCCGCAGCCTGTATTGAAACCGAGGATTGTCCTGACCCAGGTGTAGGACCCTGCACTTGGCCTTGTTGAACCTCATGAGGTTCACATGGGCCCACTTCTCCAGCTTGTCCAGGTCCCTCTGGATGACATCCTGTCCTTTTGGCGTGTCAACTGCACCACTCAGCTTGGTGTCATCTGCAAACTTGCTGAGGGTGCACTCAATCTAGCTGTCAATGTCATTGATGAAAATATTGAACAGTACTGGTCCCTGTACGGACCCCTGAGGGACACCACTCGTCACTGATCTCCATCTGGACATTGAGCCGTTGACTGCTACCCTTTGAATGTGACCATCCAACCAATTCCTTATCCACCGAGCAGTCCACCCATCAAGTCCATATCTCTCCAATTTAGAGAAGAGGATGTTGTGGGGGACCGCGTCAAAGGCTTTACAGAAGTCCAGATAGATGACATCTGTTGCTTTTTCCCTTGTCCACCGATGTGGTAACTCCCTCGTAGAAAGCCACTAGGTTGGTCAGGCAGGATTTGCCCTTGGTGAAGCCATGTTGGCTGTCTTGAATCACCTCCCTGTCCTCCGTGTGCTTTAGCATAGCTTCTAGGAGGACTTTTTCCATGATCTTCCCAGGCACAGAGGTGAGGCTGACAGGTCAGTAGTTCCCAGGGTCCTCCTTTCTACCCTTTTTAAAGATGGGCACAATGTTTCCCTTCTTCCAGTCACCAGGGACTTCAGCTGACTGCCATGACTTTCCAAATATCATGGAGAGTGGCTTGGCAGCTACATCAGCCAATTCCCTCAGGACTCTGGGATGCATCTCATGAGGTCCCATAGACTTATATCTGTTCAGGTTCCTCAGGTGGTCACGAACCTGATCTTCCCTTACAGTGGGAGGGGCTTTACCCCCCCGGTCCCCAACATGTTGTCCATTGACTTGGGAGGGGTGAGGAGAGCAGTTGTCAGGGAAGACTGAAGCAAAACAATTGTTGAGTACATAAGCCTTCTCCTCGTCTGTTGATACTAGGTCACCATTCTTGTTCATCAGTGGAGGTACACTTTCTTTAACTTTCCATTTCTGGTTGATATACCTGTAAAAGCCCTTCTTGTCATTCTTTGCATCCCTTGCCAAGTTCAGCTCCAGCTGTGCCTTGGCCTTCCTGACCCCATCCCTACACCAGCAGGCAGCGTCCCTGTACTCTTCCCAGGTTGCCTGTCCCTGCTTCCACTGCCTGTGTAGTTCCCTCTTGCTCTTTAGTTTGACCAGCATGTCTCAACTCAGCCATGCTGGTCTCTTCCCTTCCTTGCCTGATTTCCTGCATCTGGGGACTGAGAGCTTTTGCGCTTTATGGAAAGCATCCTTAAAGATCTGCCAGCTCTGTTCGCTCCTCTGTCCCTGAGGACCATTTCCCAGGGGGTCCTACTAACTCCTTGAAGAGCTGGAAGTTTGCTTTCCTAAAATTTAGGGTCCTGACTATACTCCTCGCCTGTCCCATATCCCTCAGGACTGTGAACTCCACCAATGCGTGTTCACTGCAGCCTAGGTGCCTCCAGTCTTGATGTCACTGATGAGCTCACTTGCATTGGTGACCATCAGGTCCAGTATTGCATCCCCTTGGGTAGGGGTGTCTATTACCTGGGTTAAGAAGTTATCCTCAATGCACTCCAGGAGTCTCCTGGATTGCCTACAGCTTGCTGTGCTACTTTTCCAGCAAGTGTCAGGGTGGTTGAAGTCCCCCAGTAGGATAAGAGCTTGCAAGCGTGAAGCCTCCTGTAGCTGGAGGAAGAAGGCTTCATCAGTAGGCTCTCCTTCATCAGGCAGCCTGTAGTAGACACCAACCACAAGGTTCCCTTTGTTGCCTTGGTCTCTAATTCTTACTCATAAGCTTTCGACCTGCTCGTGGCTATTCTTCAGGGACAGCTCTTCACACTCTATGCATTTCTTGATATAGAGGGCAACACCTCTGCCCCTCCTTCCCCGCTTGTCCCTTCTGAATAGCCCGCAGCCATCGATAGCCACACTCCAGTCATGGGATTCGTCCCACCAGGTTTCAGTAATGGCAATCAGGTCATAGCTTTCTAGCAGCACGGTAGCTTCCAGCTCTTCCTGTTTGTTGCCCATGCTGTGTGCATTTGTGTAGAGACACTTCATCTGGGCTGTTGGCCATGTCATCTTCCTAGTGGAACACCCCTTGTTTCCCTTAAGGTGTTCCACGGAAGTTTCCTTGTTGTCTCCTACTACCTCAGGAGCTCCCAGCTCATCTCCACAAGACTTTGACTGTGGTGCAGTGTCCCCAGCACGGCCCTGGGCAACAAGTTGAGGGCCCATACTAGCACCCTGTCCCTCTAACCATTGTGCGTCCTCCCACGGCTTGCCGCAGGCAAGCCTGATATGTTCCCCCTCCCCCTTCACATCTAGTTTAAAGCCCTGTCAATGAGCCCCGCAAGCTCCTGGGCAAAGACCCTCTTTCCCCTTTGAGAAAGGTAGCTCCCATTTGACGCCATCAAGCCTGGTGCCATGTAGGCCACCCCATTGTCAAGAAACCCAAAACTGTTATATTGACACCAGCCATGGAGCCATGTATTAATAGACTGGGTCCTCCTGTTCCTTCCAATGTCACTGCCCACAACTGGAAGGAGGGAGGAAAAAATCACCTGTCCCCCAGATTCCCTCAATAACTGTCCCAAGGCCCTGAAGTCTCTTTTAATCACCCTTGGGCCACGAACTGCAACTTCGTCACCTCCCATGTGGAAGAGCAGTAATGGGTAGTAGTTGGTAGTACAGTACACTGACTACTAAACAGTAGTGCCTTCTGTTTATCTCTCTCAGAATAACACCACCACTGCCCAAGTCCACATACAGACTTGCTCCTGAAAGCAAATTTGCCAGATGAAGTATTGCTATCAGAGGTCAGAACAAATGCTGCAGATTCATTATTCTGCAAAGTATACATGGTAAGATATTACCTCATGGCCTGTGTTTGTATACTAGCTCTGTATGCACAAATGGGGGCCCTAAAATTTATCATAGTCTCCATAATGACTGCTAATTGTCTAAGGAAAAAAAATACTTGAATAAAAAAAGGACATATTTGCTAGATTGCAGTAGGGTTCTTGAAATCTCCAAGCATGCTCAATTTTGAATCAGGGCAAAAGCCAGGTTTCCCATGAAAATAATTTTGAAAGAAATCTATTTCATGTCAATGTTAGGCAAAATGTTTCTCCCTTTTTCTACACAAATAGTCACAAGCCTTTATTTTGCCCTCAGAAATTTTTATCAAAATGTATACGAACATTGCTGGAGGACAGCAAGTTTGGCAGGGGTAGGTTTGCCCAATAAAAACTTTTCTGGTGGTTCAAAACTCAGGCAGTTTGAATGCTGTATGTACAGAACAATCTGAAGGGGGATGTTTAGATATTCCCAGTGATGGTCAAGTGGCTGAAATGGGATAATATTGTTTATTTCATAATGAATGACTGCAGGTTTGCATGAGTTTAACTAAAAGGGCAGCTTATATTCTGGTAGTTCTGTCCCAAAGACCCATGAGTTCTTGTAATGCCATTATTTTTGTCAGACTATTTTCTGCTTTAATGAAATGAATGATTACTTTCTAAAGTTCATTGAGGAAAATACATATTTTTCTTTCACAGATAAATGTATTATACCATTTTCCTCAGACCAGGCACCTCCTTTAATCACATTTTAGAGACAACTGTATTTAAACCAGATCATCCATATTGATGTTACACCAACAGATATGTAAAGAAGCTCATCTGATTATCCTACTCTGATTATCACAATAAGGTATTACAGGCTACATAGTGTCTTTCTGTTTTTCTAGGGCAACATAAAGAATAGAGCAAAAATATCCGTGAGTAAACAGAACTCCCCAATTACAAATTTTCTTGGGAGACAAAAAACCAGAAAGTTGTAATTTGATGCCTTTTGAGAACTACATACACTCAGGTCTGGAAACTGAGAAGGAAACAGCTGGAAGAGAAAAGAAAATGCAACCAAACTTCTCTGAGGGGATATAGTTCTTCAGCTGCCTGAGTAACCCAGATAGTGATAGTTGGTAGATTGCGCAAAATCTTGGACAGAATGAGTCAGGGGTCTTAGTTATGCAAATGAGAGGGGGAGAATGAAATTGTGAAAATAACTACACTTTTTTTCCTAGATGACAAAATAGAAAAGTTACTGTTTCCATTGAAACACAGATCCCTACTGTGTTGGGTATAATGTGCTTGTATTAGCTTACCTGAATCTTTCAAAAATGCAATGCAGTTTTCTTCAGCATTTGTGTAGCAGCCAAAAATTATTTTGAATTTTCTATTCCTAGCATGCATAGCACTTCACTGAATAGAATAATCCTAAGAGGTATCACTGAAATAAATCAAGTACTTTGATTTAATGCTAAAGTTCAAAATCAACTAGTTCCAGTCTCTACTTCTAGACATCATTGCCATCCATTCAAGTGAAGCAATATGATTTAGAGATGATACTGCCACCTTCTCAGTACATCATCTGATTTAGAACAGGTCCTTGAGGTTACAGTGCTGTTGAGGTTCCATTTTCACTGATGTCTAATTTAATAGAAAGATCCATCCTACCATGTTTTTTTTATTGGAGCTGCAGCTGGTGCATGCACCCGGTGTCATATCCTTGATAGAGACTCATGGATCTACAAGACTATTCTAAATTAAAATTCACTTGTACATCTCTCCAAGACCATGAGAAAAGAAACAAAAATCCATGTGAAATGGGATTATTTAAAAAAAAAAAAAAAAAAAAGAAGAAGCTGATCCACCAGGGTCTGCACTTGGCAGCAAAAGTGCAAAAGTGTATGTTGACCTTAAGTCCATGACACATGGCATCAATTTTACATTGGTATAAAAGAGGTCAGAATCAGGTCCCAGTATATAACAGTGACATAGATTCATTTATGTAAGTTAAAGCTGGGTCTCAAAAATTTCCCAGGGCCAAACTAAATAAGGAAGAGCCTGGGGAGATATTTATTTGATAGGATGTCAAAGTATAAATTCATCACCACTGACTCTGATATCAGAATTGAAGAGGAACAAGCAGCTCCTTTTTCTTCTCTACCACCCACCCCCGAGGCAGGAGCATTCTAATCCATTGTCTGCAATAAGGAGAGATCAGGATTTGCACATAGTTAACTTGATGATGTTTTGGTTGTCTAAAGGAAATAGCTTGTTTTGGAAACAGCCTCCAAGAGGCTATTAGCATTTTTAATTACATAGATTCTGTTTAATACCACCCTATTTCCACTTCCCATTCTTCTCATCCTCTTTATTCCCTTGTGTGGAAATAGCATGTCCTTCTGCTCAGATGCCTTGTTTGTGCATTGTTAACTCTCCTACTACTGCCCAGAATTAGTCTCTGTCCTTGCTCTAAATGTCTTCTAGTTTTTGCCAGGTTTTGTTATACAAATACATGTCGGTGCAGTGCTTTCATCAAAATGATCTCAAAACTCAGCCACGTAAATATAGATGCGCTTATTTTCACTTTCTTCACCATTGTCATCTGCTGTCCAACTAACATGTTCTCTCAGGAATGAAAATCAAACTCCTGGTTCACTTGTTTTATTCTAAACTTTTGGGTGTGCTGCTTGTCATGGTTCTCCACTTTCTAACTCTGTGTAGGCTGCCATTAATGTCCTGTCATTGTGATACCTCATTAGAATTCATTTTTTCAAGTATTGCGATGATATTGGAAACCAGAAAGCAAAGAAGAGTTATTCAGCCGGTATGGTTGATAAAGCTGCATTATTGATGTCACTGACAACTTACTGAATCAATCTAAGAAAAAGGGCAAAAGATTAGGAAAAAAATGGTATGGACTTTCTTCTGTCTTCTCAGGTCTCTTCATGCCAGTGGGTATCTCTGAGACATTTGCTGTTGTGTAGGCATGTTATAAAAGAGGCATATACCAAATGCTTCTGTAACTGGTAGGGGAGAGTTAGAATATCACAGGGCACATGTAGCCGTGATGAGAATGGGGTGGGTAGCTGTGCAGTTGTGAACATGTCACACGAGAGCAGAGTTTCTCTTCCTCTCCATTTCCTCTCCAGGCACATTCCCTTCCAACAGGTCAGTGGTGGATTACTTGCAGTGCATCTGAAAGCAGCACATGCTTCCTGGGTGCTGTGTGGAGCCTTATCTTCTCCTCTGCTTTGAGAGACCATATTCAATTGGGCTTGGATCACGAGAGAAGCCATGTTCCCAAAATACCACTGATAGAGGGTGTTAGTTCTGAATTATAGGGAGAGGTTTAAAAACAAAGAAACAAAAAAAAACAACTAAAAAAATTCCCAACCAAACAAAAAAAAGCACTGTTGTTATCCTGTCTCCGTTGTGATAAATCTTTAGTTGCATTAGCTGGTTATTGGAAACCAAAATAGTTGTTTGTTTCCCCAGTGTTTAAGATGCCAGCTACTGATGAAGGGCATTTTAGGGAAGGCGACTAATAAAAGAACTGAAAACAGACCAAAGTGGTTAGATATCAAGAGACAGACCATGTGTGACTAGTGATGTTGAGATTGTACTGGGACACAGGTTCTCAGAAGTCTCGAAGCATTTAGAAACTGTTGACATCCTTGGGAATTAGCAGTCTAAATACCCAAACTCTTAATTCCATGATGGAGTTCTATGAACATTTTGGGGGGTTATTTTTCTCAGGATAATTTTTTTCTTTTTGTGGGATGATCCTGTTCTCAAAGTTTTCTACAAACGTGCTTGTGCTTCTCATGCTTTCAGTTCACCAGCCTCATCAACAGAAGCTGTCAGAGGTATCAAACTGGGTAAATAGGCAAATGCAACTTTAACTACCTTTTCTGTGAGCAACCCTGTCAGACTTCCCTTGCCAGCCGTTCCATAGAAGTGCACCCCAATGGCACTGTGAGCTTGTGTGTTAATAATAGTCAAAGGAGAAACCTTTGTTAGTGCCATAACTGGAAACAGATGTTAGCTGCAGACAGACACCAAAGAAAATGAGCAAGAAGAACTGCTCTGCAAGCTGACAATTTGAAGGCTTAGTTTGCTATAGGCATTCATCTGTGCATTGGTGGTGATCATTGATTCTGGTCCCATGTTTTACTTGATTCCTGATAATGCAAGGAGAATACATCAGCGTCTGAAAGTGCTTCTAAGCAGTCTTCCAGATGTGGAAATAAATTACAATTAAAATGGCCTGTTTTGATGCTGCACAAAGCACCTCAAGCCATACTACATTTCATAAAGACTTTATTCATCCTGAGTTTGACAATGGAGGCAACATGATTAAGAAAAAGAAAGGGAGGTAACTCCATGAAATATTGAGGGTAATGGATTTAGATACCTGTAGTCACATCTAAAAGAAAACATGTAAATGAGTGGCAGCCTTCAGTATATTGTTTACAGTGCCTGCCTTGTATTTAAAAGGTTCATTTAGTTGCAGCAATGGGCCTGTTTTCTGGGTCTGTCTCAAGATGGCAGAGTAAGAGTAATTACTCACTTCAAGAAAACAAATGCTATGCAAGAAGATTTCTAGAAGCAAAGGACAAGAATAATAGAAACAGCAGTTTGCCAGGATAAAAACAAACTTGTTCGTCTGTATCTAATAAGATTGGTTTAAAATGATACTGTTTCAAATTATAAAGAACTCAAGTGAATATGTGCATACATCTGTTTTCTTTAAGGGGAAATTTGTGATTTAAAATATTCAAAATGCATTCCAAATCTGGATCCCAGGAGTCACTGGCACAACTCTCAAAGCATTAGGAAATAGTAATGGGCAAAACTTGGAAGGCTTTCAGCTCAGTTGCAGTTCAGATAAGCCTGCAAAAGTCTGGAGGCTTGCAGTTGGTGGTGTTAAAAAGTTTGCATTTGTGAAAGCTCTGATTCAGCAAAACACTGTATTCAGCAAAGTACTTCAAGTTAAGCACAATTTTAATTATTTTGCTGAAAAGGAATAGGCTTAATCAGGTGTTTAAGAGTTTTTCTCCACCGCTGCCAAGGTTACTATGCAATGCAGTCTGAAATATCTCAGTTTCCCCCTCATCTATATCAGGAAAGAAATGTAGTTGAATAAAATATATGGATTTTGTTCTTTTTATTTTGAGGAAAAAAATTGCATTCAGGGTTGAATTTTGAAGGCAACTTGTACAATGATGATGCTCTGCAATATTGTAAGGGACCCACCAAACATCATTAGATTAAAAGATCTGGGCCAGTGTTTTCTCTTTTGTTTGGTATGGCTTTTATTTTTGTTTAAGTATTTCATCCATCTCTGCTCAAATCTGCCTTCTGCATGATGCAGTTTTAGTGTAATGGATCAGGGTGCTACTGAGATATGCTCTGTTCTTTTTTGTTGTTGTTGTCAGTCTTTTTAAAGAAATCTGGTGGTAACAGTGGTTCAATATTGAAAAGGTGATAAAATTGTGCCCCTAGGTATCCTGCATTTCTAAACTCAGGAATCGAATTGTCAGTCAAATCACTGGGATATTTTTTTGGCTGTAACTAAGAGCTGACTTTTCCTTCTTTCCTATGTTTTTAATGTTGGGTAGCCTTCATAGAATCATAGAACGATTAAGGTTGGAAAAGACCTCTAAGATCACCTACTCCAACCATCAACCCAACACCTCCATGCCTACTAAACCATGTCCCGAAGTGCCACATCTACACGTTTTTTAAACTCCTCCAGGGATGGTGACTCCACCACCTCTCTGGGCAGCCTGTTCCAATGCTTGACCACCCTTTCAGTAAAGAAATTTTTCCTAATATCCAATCTAAACCTCCCCTGGCACAACTTGAGTCCATTTCCTCTCATCCTGTCACTAGTTACTTGGGAGAAGAGACCGACCCCCACCTCACTACAACCTCCTTTCAGGCAGTTGTAGAGAGCAATAAGGTCTCCCCTCAGCCTCCTTTTCTCCAGGCTAAACAACCCCAGTTCCCTCAGCCGCTCCTCATCAGACTTGTGCTCCAGACCCTTCACCAGCTTCACTGCCCTTCTCTGGACACGCTCCAGCACCTCAATGTCCCTCTTCAATGTACTGAGGGGCCCAAAACTGAACACAGTATTCGAGGTGTGGCCTCACCAGTGCCAAGTACAGGGGCACGATCACTTCCCTAGTCCTGCTGGCCACACTATTCCTGATACAAGCCAGCATGCTGTTGGCTTTCTTGGCCACCTGGGCACACTGCTGGCTCATGTTCAGCTGGCTGTCAGCCAGCACCCCCAGGTCCTTTTCCTCCAGGCAGCTTTCCAGCCACTCTTCCTCAAGCCTGTAGCGTTGCATGGGGTTGTTGTGGCCCAAGTGCAGGACCCAGCACTTGGCCTCGTTAAACCTCATACAACTGGGCTCAGCCCATTGACCCAGCCTGTCCAGATCCCTCTGTAGAGCCTTCCTACCCTCAAGCAGATCAACACTCCCACCCAATTTGGTGTCGTCTGCAAAGTTACTGAGGGCACACTCAATGCCCTCATCCAGAACATTGATAAAGATATTAAACAAGGCTGGGCCCCAACACAGAGCCCTGGGGAACACCGCTTGTGACCGGCCACCAACTGGATTTAACTGCGTTCACAACTCTCTGGGCTTGGCCATCCAGCCAATTTTTTACCCAGGGAAGAGTACACCCGCCTAAGCCAGCTTCTCTAGGAGAATGCTGTGGGAGACAGTGTCAAAGGCTTTACTGAAGTCTAGGTAGATAACATCTACAGCCTTTCCCTCATCTACTAGGCGGGTCACCTGGTCGTAGAAGGAGATCAGGTTGGTCAAGCAGGCCTGCCCTTCACGAACCCATGCTGGCTGGGCCTGATCCCCTGGTTGGCCTGCACATGCCTGTTGAGTGCACTCAAGATGAACTGCTCCATAATTTTCCCCAGTACCAAGGTCAGGCTGACAGCCCTGTAGTTCCCCAGGTCCTGCTTCTGGCCCTTCTTGTAGATGGGTGTCACATTGGCAAGCCTCCAGTCGTCTGGGACCTCCCCTGTTAACCAGGACTGCTGATAACTGATGGAGAGTGACTTGGCAAGCTCCTCCACCAGCTCCCTCAGAACTCTCAGGTGGATCCCAGCTGGCCCCATAGACTTGTGAGTGTCCAGGTGGTGTAGCAGGTCGTTAACTGCTTCCTCCTGGATTATGGGGGTTTATTCTGCTCTCCGTCCCTGTCTTCCAGCTCAGGGGGCTGAATACCCTGGGGATAACTGGTCTGACTAGTAAAGACTGAGGCAAAGAAGGCATTAAGTACCTCAGCCTTTTCCTCATCCTTGGTGGCAATGTTTTCTCCCACATCCAATAAAGGAGGGAGATTCTTCTTGGCTCTCTTTTTGTTGTTAATGTATTTGTAAAAACATTTTTTATTATCTCTTACAACAGTGGCCGGATTGAGTTCTAGCTGGGTTTTTGCCTTCCTAATTTTCTCTCTGCATGACTTGACGAGATCCCTATACTCTTGAGTTGCAGAGCATTGAGACCATTGAGCTCTTCACCTTTTCCAAAAGTGGTAAACTCTCCTTTTTTTCCTGAGTCCCAGCAAAAGCTCCCTGTTCAGCCAGGCTGGTTGTCTTCCCCGCTGGTTCGTCTTACAGCACATGGGGACAGCCTGCTCCTGTGCCTTTAAGACTTCCTTCTTGAAGAATGCCCAGCCTTCCTGGACCCCTTTGCCCTTCAGGACTGTCTCCCAAGGGACTCTCTCAACCAGTGTCCTGAGCAGGCCAAAGTCTGCCCTCCAGAAGTCCATGGTAGTGGTTTTGCTCGCTCCCCTCCTTACTTCACCACGAATTGAGAACTCTATCATATCATGGTTGCTAAGCCCAAGACAGCCTCCAACCACCACATCTGCCACCAGTCCTTCTCTGTACACAGCAGGTCAAGCAAGGCACCTCCCCTGGTAGGCTCACTTACCAGCTGTGCCAGGAAGTTATCTTCCACACATTCCAGGAACCTCCTAGACTGTTTCCTCTCTGCTGTGTTGTATTTCCAGCAGATGTCTGACGTTTCCAACAGACGTCAAGCTTTATTTAACCTTGAGACTTCAACTTGCTCTTTCAGATCTTGCTCTCTTTTTTTTTCCTTCTGATTAATGTTTCGAAAAATAAGTCATGCAACATTTGTGTCGTAACAATTATGTCTTCTCTCTTGTCACCTCAGTATAAAAATGTTGCTGCATCTGGGTGAAATTTAGCTCAATAAGCAAGTAATTTCTAAAGCCTTCAAAGTGACTTAGTTCCTGACTTAGAGAGCAAAAAATATTTTCAGCATTTGTGCCAGCATAGTTTTTAAAAATATTTATTAGCAGTCAGGAGGTATCTCTCTCTTGAGGAGTCCGTGTATTTTTGTCGTAATATAAATATGTATTTATCATCCCTCCTTTAATAGTAAATCTTTTAATTGGATTGTTTATTGGGTATCATTTCCTATGGTTTTCTTTCTGAGACTAAAGAATGGCTATTAATGTAATGCATTTATTAAAATGTTTAAATATTTAAGATATTCTTCATCAGCATAAATACTACCATTTTAATTCAGGTGCATCATTAGAAGAAAAATACCTCATGATATTGGAAAATACCGTACACCCACAGGAACAATGTATGCTTAATTACTAAAGAATAATCTCCATTGGGTAGATCTGTCTTCCCAGTTCATTCTAAAATAAGTCTCCAGATAATCTCTGAAACAGGCCTCCTTAAACACACTAAGGTTTCTGTGGTTATTAGTAGTAATTGTGTTGCACAACCAGGGGAATTTTATTTAGCGTGGAGGAGGAAGCAATGTCATTATTAGTTGATTAGTGTGAACAGTCTTTGACAATATGTAGTACCAGCTATGGTTTCAACAACTGACACCTCATTATTCTGACTGCAGTTTGATTTGCAATGTTAAGAGGCAACAGGAAAAAAGCAATCATCCAAATCTACCTCTATCAGCTGAGAACAATGGGAGGGAGTGTGTGCACTTCATGGTATTCTAGAAATTTCCTTCCTACAAGAAAATAAAACCCACTAATTGACAAATGACTGACACAGTTTAGTAATTAGCACGCATGCTGCGCTGTTTCTCACACACCTTATTGTACGTGTGCTTTGCTGTGTTGGGAATTGATAACAAGATTAGAAGTGTATATTATTGTATACGTGGTATTCTCCTGAAGTGTATATTATTTAAAGCAAAGGTGACGGATCTCAAGATGTTACAAATCACTCACTCTTTGATTTTGATTTAGCATTAAATTAAAGCTAAAATCCTTTGGGCCAAGCTCAGCACTCTGCATGGGAATGTGGGTGGCATAAACCCCGTTATCACCAACGTTTGTCTTGTGGTCACGGGGAGCAGACTTCCTCCCTGTGTCTTAGGGCAGAGCAGTGACAGTAACGACAGGAATCTGCAGGGCACTCTGCACATGGAAGGTGCTTTGGTTTGCTGGTATTCCTACTAGTACATTCTCAGGAGTGATTCACAGGTTATAATCTCTATTAGTAGGACATGATAAAAAAGCTACTCGTATCTCCTCTGTGGGGGGAAACTGTCTCGCAGAAAGAATGGGCCCAGGCTTTTGGCGACTCCAGTGTGTGGTTCCTGCAGAAGCGTCAGCAGCTGCTGGCGGTGCTCCTGCGAGTGACCTCACCTGCCCACGTGGGTGACGTTATGCAAATGCACATGTACGTTGTCCGACTGTGGTTTCTTGGCTGTTTGGGACAAGGCTTTAATCCTGTGACATCAATATGTTTGATGTAGTCACACTGTGTGACACCAGTATATTTCACCATGGTGTCTGAAAAAAGAACTGTAATGGTTTACGTTGGATACTTATCCATGTACTTATGTGTAAGCCCACGGGCCAGGGAGATCTACGTTTTTCTTGGTTCATTATAGGCAATGCTTCTCACACTAGCTTTCCCCTTAGAAATCCCCTGGACTGTAGGGGATGTAAACTGACCTGTTTAGAGCTCAATGCTCTAAAAGCTGTTCTGAGGTTTTATTTTAATCCAGGATGACATTTTTGCAAAATGATAATTCTCAAAAGTCATGCTAATTTTAGGACTAATTTAGTGATTGATAAATGCCTCCAATACTTGTCTTTCCCTCTTCAAAGAGCACTGATTTAAATGCTGTTTAATACTTGTTTAATGTGTTTGCCATCATTTAAACAAGTAATTAGAGCACATGGTACAATCCGTAGCCAAGCAATTGACTCTTTATTAGTAATCTTGGGGAAAAAGGGGAATGAGGACAAGGTGCTTGTATTACTGTCTGTACTAATTTGGACTTAGGAAAATTAGCATCTGTTCAACCTATACATATTGGCAGGAGCTACAACTGAGCTGGGAAACAGAGTGGTAGCTTAGCATGAGAACAGATTCAGGATCTTTGTCTTCTACTAAGGACAAGGAGACTGTTAAAAGACATAATGTTAAAATGATAAAGCATGCCTCTTAACTTTGAAAATTGTTTACTGGGGTAAATTCCTCTCTCTGTTGTGTAGCAGGAATGTCAAGGGACTCCATTAAATTAAACAGACTCACTCTGCCCTGAGCTGCCAAAATAAGGAACAGCATCATTTGGACACATCTCTAAATCAGGTAGGCCAAAGGCCCTGTTCTCACAAGCATCTCCTGGATTCACAGGACACCTGTAGGCTGGGGCTACGCTTTCCACACAACTAGAGAAGGTTCTCACACTGGAATCAGACTGTCAGTAGTAATAGCTACAAATACAAGGATTTAGACAGTCAAATGAGTTAAGTTACTTATTCTTTCTCTGAATTCTATTGATTAGAAGGTACCTGGGATAATGAAAGATATTCAAGTGTACACAGTGTGCTTAAGACAATGGCAACCTGGTTCAGCGAGTCTTAGCCAACACTGCAAAATAAATGTTTATTAATTTGACTGCTATCCCATTAATAAAATAAGTTGCACAAGGGGGCATCTTTAGAATTTAAAGACAAAATAGGAAGAACTGTTTTGTTTAATTTGCTTCATACGGTGCAGAAGACCATCAAAGCTGTTGCAAGCAGCTGCCTGCCAATAGGCCTGAGTTGCACGCTGAGAGGCCAGGGTTTCTCTGAAGGCAGCATGCACTCTGTCACCTCTGATGTCAAGCCAAACTGGATCCTGGCTGAAAACTGACGGTGTTTTTGCATATCTATTGTTGTTATAGGACTGTGATGAGTAAGAGGAGAAGGAAAGGAGCCTAAATATCTATTCCTGGCTGTCAGTGACTTATTCCAGAAGCATGGAGAGTCTTTTTTTTTTTTTTTTTCCTCCCCTCTCTCCTCTGGACTGTGTTCTCCAGCTTCAGGATGGTTAAATGATCTTTCTGTCAATGGAATACTGTGTGACTGCTTTAGTTTATATTAATAAGGTGGTTTGAGTTCCACTGACAAACTTCATACAATAACTCAGGTCTCATAATCATCTGGAGTCATTTTTATACTGTGGAAAGTTTTTAAGAGTAGCATTTCTGACTGGCTGACAGTGACATTATACCCATATCAAGTGTTCCCTGATTCTTGTATTTATGATTATAAATTCTGTTTTAGAAGAAGATATCCCACTCTGTGCATTTCTACAGGATTACTGCACTTCTCAGGTGGTAGAGTACTCTGGCCTCCAGCTTCATACTGCATAACGACACCTGAGGAGTGCAGTAATCACTCATTCACCACTGCCTGGCATAGCTTATTGCTTAAATACAGTGTATGGATTTAGAAGAATGGAGAAAACAAAACCCAAGTGTGTCTCGGTCCAAACACATAATGCAGTTTACTGGTCGAAATTGATGCAACGCACTCAGATGATGGCACTTGAAGGGCAGCAGAAAGAGGCTCACATCAATTTGACAGGCAGGAAAGCAAGAAAATGTGGCAGTCTGAACTCATGCTCTCCTGCAGGTGAGCACAGACATGCAATGAGGTCTGGGTGACTATCCTGGGACACTTGTGGGCCTCTGGAGTGCTGCAGAGCCCTGTGTTCTGAACCCTGGAGGTTAAGTGCAAGTCTTGTAACAATCCTGGTTCTTTTTATTACATTTGAAGAATAGAAGTGTAGATTTATTTTCTTTTCTTTCTTTAAATGACATTGAATCCATTTGGGGTCATGCATCCCTTTTTGAAAACTGTTTTTTCTTTGTCAGTGCAGCTTTGCTAACATTTTTAGATTTTTACAATATTGTGGGCTTTAGGGATTCTGGGATTTTGCAAATGCATACTGCTAGCTGCTGCAAGACAAGAAGGTTGTTCAGAAAGGGTTTGCTTTGGCAGCTCAGGCCCGTAGAGTGACTTGAAGTGATTAGGCCAATTGCAGTTAGGGACTCTGACACCTGGAGTGGTATAGTGACTATGTTTAAAAAGGAAGAAAGAAAAAACAAACAGCCCCCAGCCAAAAAAAAAAAAAAAATCCCCCAAAACAAAGCTCAGCCAAATTTCAAGTGAACCTGAGTTCATTTATTGGTTTGGGTGGACCTGGAAATTATGCCAAGGTCTTCGGTTTGGGTTGAAACTAAGCCAAGCTTAAGGTTTTATTGCGCGGTAACTCTGGCAGTCGGAAAAAATACACATAGAGACAAACCTCCCATTGTGAGGCCACACAACCCCCCCACAAAAAGCTGTGTTTGGCTAAAGGCAAGAGCATGACTTGCCATAATTCCTTCTTTCTCCTGGCCCATTCCTGTGGCTGTAGCATTTGGACCTGTTAGGAGCTTTGTTCTCTGCGTCTCTCCCCATGTTAGCAGCCAGCCTTCCACATTAGCCCTGGCCCAAGCTATAGCCACCTGTGAAGTACTTCCAGCACTTCTGCTACTCTCAGCATTGGTGGAGGAACTGTAAGGTTCAAGGAAATGTCACAGACCACCATCCTGTTCATCCTCATGTAGCTCCAGCCAGAGTCCAGGAAGCACCCACTGATTTATGCCCCTGGGAGGCTGAGCAGGACTCAGGACGGGCATAGGTTTGTGCTGTCTTTGAGTCAAATTTCACTGCCTGTGAGGTCAGCTTTTGCAGTTTTGATACAGTTTTTTTCAGACTTTTTATTCTGTGCACATTTTATTACTACAACAGAAGTCTGGGCACGTAGTTGTACTTTTTGCTGGATCTGGGCATGTGTTCCCAGAAATCTGGTAATCCAAGCAACATGGATTTGGGAATGCAAAACATCAGAACTACTAAACATGCCCTGGAACAGAGAATTGCTACTGTATTGTTACATGTATTATTGCTTTTTTTTTTACAAACAACTCTTTTTTGTTCAGCTATATAGTACTTAATCAAATTAAGGGCAAAAGGTGAAGCATTGATCACACATTACTGATCATGTCATCTGCTGATGTTTCCTGAGAATTCAATTCTGCGTACTAATAAAGCCCACTTGCTATTAGCATGCTTGAGAGGATGTGAAAAAAGGTTGAGCGCATTCACGTTTAGAAAGAATAACAAAATGTCTTATTGTCAGGAAAGCCGACGCTGTAGAGCAGGAGTCAGAGAATGCTACATTTGCTAGTCTGTATGTATAATAAATAACTGGTTAGGTATGTTACAGCTGAAATGTGAAATGTCAGTTTTTATTAATGAAACAGATAGTGTAGAAGGAGTGATGAAGACTGACAGGCTGGGTGTCCTGAGCGACTGACTGTGGGTACTGCTTTTCAGAACAAGTATGATCCAATCGAGGGATGTGCACTGGCTGCAGAATTTGTGATTTGGGGGAAAATGCAGATTTATCTTGTGATAAAGAAAGGGAAGAACATAAAAAGAGCTCTTAAGTCGGAAATAAAGGATATAATTCACAGCCTATTGAAATCAGTGGGCATTATCTCATCTCAGTGGGCACTGGATTAGGCCTCAAAAGGGTTGAAGCAACATAGTGTTATTCAAGCAAATTTCCATTAGTACCAGAGCATGAGAGCTGCGGTGTTCAAAATGAGAGTGTTTTGGAGTGAGCCAAAGCACAGACACAGCCACGTGATCTTGGTCAGTCTCCTTCAGTTCATCTCATCTCATCTCATCTCATCTCATCTCATCTCATCTCATCTCATCTCAGAGTTCAGAATAAACCATGCTAGTTCTGACAGGACCCAGCATGGCCAGAGCACAGAGGTGGTCCTGCCCAACTGTTTCTTGGAAGTGAGAATGTCCAAAAGGATTCTCAGTCTTTAAAACTGCATTTTATTAGAAAACCAAAGGGATACATGGCAACAGGGGAATTCTTTAAACAGAAAAAACTCAGATGTGCTTAGCAAGACAGATTCAATAAAAGGCTTGCAGGCAAACTTACCCTTAGCCTGCTCTGTCCTTGCTGAGGACAAAAGAGTGAGCCCTTTCCTCCATCTTTGTTTTTTAGTCTATCGACTTTCATTTTGTTTCTGGATTGCAAAAATTCTGCCATCTCTTTGGAGATACCTTTGCAGACCTTTTGATCCCTCAGGAAGTTTTGTTCTATCAATGGCTTTTCCAGGTGCTTCTGGGGCTGTTCCCCGCTGCATTTCCCAGGAGTAGTCTTAGTCTGTACTGATGTTCGAGGTTTCTTGCGTATTGGTTCTTTCCCTTTCACAGCCTAGTGTGGCCTCTACTCCAGAAGGATCTCCAAAGGCACGTATTCTTAATTGCTCTTCAGTAAGGTTTACTCTCATCCCTTCCTCCAGACAGCTCCTCTTGACCCAGACTGCAACAGGGAGCAAAATGTAAATAATTTGGTCTTTTTCTCCCCAACCAGTCTTTTTAGCAGAACATACTTCGTACAGTGACTAACTGTAGCTTGTGAACAAACAAATCATAAGCCTCAGACTAGGCTTTCCAGTAGATACATGTGTGAAGCATATGTTAGATGACACGTAATATATGTGACAGGCAGTGGAGAAGTAGAATACTGTATTTCTGTATGTTCCTTGACATGACATACCCTATCAGCATAGGCATGTGTGTGCAGAGCTGTTTGTCAGTAGAACCTCGTAATGAGGTTTTCCTATATTACAAATTACCTTGGTATTATGATGGGAAGCATAGAGCCATTCCCAGCTTAGTGATAATCCCCCTTGATGGTTTTGTTTCTGTATTGCAAGTGCTAATAGATTCCACACCCAGCTGTGTCATTACCAGGGTGTCATTCATATGGAAGTGTCTTGCCACAGGTGATAGATGCTGTTGATCCTAAAGTCTTTCAAATGTTGAAGCTAAGGAAATGGAATATCTATGAGAAATGAATGGCTGTGAAATTTCATTTGTTACAAGACAGATTGTTTCCTTTTCTGCTCTGGGTAAGTTTATGATGGTTGCCATATGTCTTTTATGGATACTGTATGTAGAAGCATATATACAGCATTGATACTGACCGACAGATTATTGCTAAGAGCAATAAAAAAATAGTTCCTCTAAGGTCTGTTAAGTAGCGTCTATGCCAGATCTGCCTGCAAGAAGTCTCCTTCTTGCAGGAGACTTCTTGCAGGAGGTAGCCAAATGCTACCTCCAAGTAATGTGGGCACCACTGTGCCGTTGCCCTTGGAGTTAGAAGAGCAGTCTTAGATTTACTTCTCACTGTTCTCATTTCAGAAGTGGTATTTCTGCGATTGGTGCTGAGATAACAGAAACACTATTGCTTGCTGATCTTGAGACAGCATTCTTAGAAGAACCACTGTGATGAGACAGCAATCTGAGGAAAGATAATGCCAATGTGTTCATTGGATGAGAGACCAGGCCAGGTCATGGAGTAATATACTAATCCTAATCACAATCTATGCCACTTTTTGATGAGTTACAAAGTTGTCTGCTCTTGAATATGTCATCATATAGGGCATGTATGGCACACAGCTAAGGTATTAAGCATGGTACGCTTATATAGCTGGCACTCAAAGCTGTGGGTACACTTTGTTTATGTGAGCTTGTAGATTTTCTTCCAGATCAGATAAAAACAAAGAGCAACAATCTTTTGAGGATGTGGAGAGGTAGAAATGAGTCTCACTAGGCTGCATCACTTTCTAAGAGAAAGGAAATAATGAGCTTAAAGTGAAATAAATTATTTTTACAACTATCCTGGAGAAAATTTTCAGGCATGCAGAGGGGAGTACACAGTCGGAGCTGCCAGCACTGTCAGTGCTCTGACAGCTAATATGACTAAATGAGATCAGCTCCCACCTATCAGGAAGGGTTCAGAGATTGCTTAAGATAAAACGAGTGGCAAAGAAACGAAGTACAGGAGCTTTCTTCTTTCGAGGTACAGTAGGCACACAAATCCCATTATTTTTCTAATAGCATTTTACACACACCTCTCCCTCACCACTTTGAAACTCATTTGAGCTGCTCATACAGTTCAAAAAATGCCCTCTTCGGTTGTCATGGGTTGGACATCCATCTGATTTACATTGCTTCATGCAAGTTAGTCAAAAGAATCAGAACAAATGGCTTTTGGTATCTTCAGCAGATACATGGTTTCTTCTCTGTACCTGATGCTATGTTTCTTTTAAAGGAGAGAGTTTTAAAAAAAAAAGAGGTTTCAGGTGTAAAAGTGTGCGAGGAGAATCCACAGGTTCTCCTGTCTTTAATCATTCAGTGTGCTCATAGATTTTTCACTGAAAAATAGGGAGAAATTAATATTGTTTTACAGATGGGTTCAAGCATGTGTTAAGTATTTAAGAGGTTTCAAATGAGACCTAATACATTTAAAACAAATTTTATCCATGTCTTTCTGGTTCACACTGTACAGCACATTGCCCTGTTCTTCATATGGCCTTGTAGGTGAATTAGCACCCATAGGATAAATCCATATGAAAAGGTGAAATTATTAGATGCTATGCAAATAGCATGATTTGCATTTCAGTAAGTTTCACAGGTTGCCTCATACATAGAAACTTTCAGTTGTGAGTCTCAATATATTTTTAGTCCTTGAAAATCCTTTGGTTATAGCTCAGATTTCTCTTTAAGTGGCAAAATGAGTGCGGTACATTCCGGTTGCCTGTGTAGTCTCCTTTCTTGGAGGACATATCCTTGTCCTATAACTCTTCTCTGCTTGCCAGGCGTAGACAAGATGGCTCTGCTGAAAAGCTGTCACCACAAATTATCATTGACTTCAGTGGAGGGATGATTTTTTTCCCCCCTTGTCATTTCCACAATGGGATTACAAAGATTTACAGAGTTGCACTGTTCTAGGAGACCCGATAGCTGGACTAGTGTCAGGTCCCTCCACAGGTATGCTGTGAGCTTTGTCCCCGTTTTAATAATGGCCATAGTACTTTAAATTAGGATAGAGCACCATATTCCTGTGAAACCATAGAAAACATCTTGAGGATGTAATGAGTTTCAGCTGATGCCTACTGGTTATTCTTATTCAAATCCTTCCAGACTGGGAAGGAAAATTTGCAGAGGATTGTGATATCAGTCAGTTTTACATAGCTAGAAGATCTCTGTGCAAGAAATTAATGATTTGTGTTAACAAGACTTACTTAACATCAATTTCTTTTAATTTTTATTTTGGCAAGGAAAAGTGTAAGCGGTCCACAGAGCCAACTGCAGGCGCTCCTGATGTTGCTGGACTATTTTGACCTCACTTAATTGGGTGTGGGTGAGAACAGAAATGTGTGGAGACAGCACATCCAGTGTTTGGTTTGTTCTGCTGCTTCTTTTAGGGCTCTTTACTGTTTTGCAGTGAAAAGGTCCCTTACTGACTAAAAATCTTTAGTTGCCAAAAAATCTTGGCATAGGAACTGATGAGCTGGATGCCATACCTGCTCCTCTGAGATGGCTGGGTCCCCCAGGAGCGATGGTGTAAGTCAGCCTTCTTCCCCTGGAGTCACATCAGCACATCAGCTGAGAACAGGACATGACTTGTGACTTCAGTGCCCTGCGTGGAGCAAGCCTTTTCCCCTTTCCTCCCTCGCTACAGCACAGCACAAGGCCCACGTGTCCCCAGGGAAAGTGCACTTTTTCTTTCGGTAATGCTGCTTTGAAGTGTGGAGCTTCTTTTCAAGTCTGGACTAATCTCTGAGTGCTTTAGCACTGCCTGGTTTTGGGACACAGTGCAGAAATCATGTGTTTTCAGTAATAACTTACATAAGTACCATCACAGAGCTGAGGGGTGTGGTGGACTTAGCGATGTGAGGGTGATATAATTGTTCAACTGAGCTTTTAAGGGAAAAGCAGCAAATATAGTGCACGTCTGACATACTTGGACTGTGTAGGCCTACTCTGTACCAGAGAAGTCTGCACTAACTATATGATAAAATGGTGTGCTTAGGACAGAAAACCTACACCTACAGGACGCCTGTCCACCTACAGGACAGAAAAACAGGGACCAGTGGCTGACCTTATTACAACTATTATCCTCGTTTAGCAGAAAAGGACACTGTTTCCTGTCTATCTGAAAGCAATGAAAAGGCACCCCTTGTCCCACAACACACACAAACATCCTCCATTTCAAATCAGGGGACGAGTTACCTCAGTAAAAACGAGGCACACATAAGCATTGCCAGTTCCATGCCAGAAGCCTTTCAGAAATGCCTCATTGTTATCTGTAGCCATTGCCACTTGGTCTGAACGTGGACAGAGCTGTCAAAAACCTCGGAGGAACTCTGTCAGCATCCTGCCAGCGTTGTCTCAGGATTTCAGTGCTATGGGTTTTGGTTAAAGCAGTGTCTTCTGCATTTGTTTCCCTTAATACTTTACTACTCAAAGTAATAAACACAGATAGATGTTCTGGACTCTCTTGTCAAGAACAAAAAAATCTGTACAATAAAAGTCCACCTTTTAAATAGAGAAACTGTAAAATAGCTCTACTTCCCAAGTATTATTTAATGGTAATGAAGAGAGCGTAAGACGAGCTATATTGGAAAAGCAATAAAGGCCAAGTTGCTGTACATGACATCTAATTTCTGTATCAATTGATTTACCTGCTATTGATATACTACAGTATTTATATACCTTGCCCCCCCAAATGAAACATTAGATGTGGCAAACTGCTCCTCCTTGCTGAACGCCAGTGTAGTTAGAGTCTGTGCTCTTTTTTGATTACCTTGCTAACAGGATAGTCTAAGCAGCATTTTTTCCCCTTAATCCAGGAATACCTATAAACAATTAGGGTCGTCTGCATAGCAAGCTAAAGAGCCTGGAAGCACATGACAGTAGCTTTGTGGAGAAGCTATGATAAACCTTGTATTCTGTGAGGGGACTGCGTTTCCATTTGTGTGTGCATTTCAAGTAGGGTCCTCAAAAGCACTTGCTCTTCGCCTTGCCCTCACTGAGATTGCTGGAAGTTGTTAGGTCACCACTAAAAACAACTGCAAAACATCTTTCATCCTTCCCCTGTAAATGGCAGATAGGGAACTGAACGGCTGAGGAAAGTTTTGGTCCTTGGTCACTGGTGAAAATATGATTCAGGTCCTTTGGAACTGACAAGTCATTGCTGTGCGACAGCTCTCAGGCAGGTTTCGGTCTCATTCTGGTATCTAATAGATAGTAACAGTTGACAAGAAATCCAGCTAAGCGCTACCAGACAGGTTCTCCTCTTGGCAATCACAGCAAAGAAGCAGAGGTTGAAAAGGAGTGAGCAAGCATGAAGCTTAAATCTCTCTCTGCTAGGTTATCATGAAGGTGAAGCTAAGGCATATTACTAGGCAGCATGAGGGCAGCCTGGCTTACTGGTGAATCTGCTTTGCAAATAAACAGTGACATCTACTTATCACACTGTCCCACTGATATCCCTCACACATACCAGGGTCACTTGCTTTCTAAATGTAAGAAAATTTCTGGGTTTTTTTCTCTCACATATTCTCACCTCTGTTACAAATGTACTCAAAGTAATTTTTTCTACAAGTTGAAGTTGTATGCCCATGGCAGAGGCAGATGCAGTTCTGGTTTAATGAGCAGCGTGTCCAGTCAGGGAACTTTGAGCATATCACATGGCAGAGAAGTACACAAAGTACTATCTGCTGCGGCAGGAGGGGTAACTAAACCCCCTCAGCCTGCCACAGCATGTCCAGCCTATTCCCAAAATCTGAAGGAGGGTATATAGTGATGTTGTTCTACTCAAAGCATACAGTTATAGCAAATATAGTGGTTGGTTCTATATGGACCAAAAAGTAAGTATTTCAAAATACCAACATTTAATTTGTCATCATTAATTTCAAAATCCATATTCTAAAAAGGTGAAAGCAGGAGGCTCATGTCTCCGGAAGTCAGGAGGCCACTGAACCAAGTTCATTTTAAAAAATTCTACCGTGGCTTTCTAAATCGGCCTGTGAAATAGCTGATTAGACACTATTACACCAGATCACATTCCCTTCACATGACTGTAAATTTCAGAAACTTACTTTTGGCTAATCAAAAACTTAAGGCTGCAGTAATGAGGGCTTCATTACAAAAGCACAGGTAGATTTTAGCACTGCCTACTCTGTTCAGCATCTGGCACTCAATGAGAAATTATAGACTGTTGTGTTTAGATGTGTAGATGCTATGCAATGTTTCATAGCTTACTGAGGATTTGTGGGTTGGGGGTTTTTTTTGGTTCAGGAGAGCAAATAGCTTACATTAGCTTGTTCTATCAATTCAAGCTGACACAGTCATTCCATAAGGAACATCCATATTTCCAATATATTTATGACCAAATGTTTCAGGCACCACAATCAGTAAATGTAAAATAATTCACTTAAAAGACAACACAACTGGGAGGTGTTCCAGCTCTGTGCTGGCAAAGGTTACTGGAGATTATGTATGGACATGCACAGCTAGCAGTGCTGCTGTTCTAACGAAAGGATAAGAAAGGGCCTTTAAATAGCCTGGAATACTCGGATAACCTAAAAAGCTGTAAAAAACAAAGAACCAAAACCCAAAACAGTTTTAGAAAAACAATGGATTGAAAATATCAAAGTGAAACACGTCACTGGTCCTGTGCAGAGGCCAAGACTTGGTGCAAGGAACACAAAGCAGCTTTCAGGGTGGCATTCAGCTTTTCTCATGCAGATTTTTTTCCTTATCTGGCATAAAAATTGCAGACCTTGCCTGTTGTCCTCATACATCCTTCATTTCCTCGTCAGGTAACAGGCAGATCTCACCATGCCTTTACACACATTCTTCCCATTCAGTGCTGCACTGAATTCCTGCCCCTGTGCCTTCATTAGGTATGTTGACAAATATCACTAACTTATAAATGTTTTAAAAAAATAATAATAATAAAAGGATATACTCAAAGCCAATCTGGACAATTTTAAATCGTTCAAATTGTCTTTAACTAGGGTTGTGTTTTCTAACAGAATAGCTATTTTAATATACTACTTACTGTAGGTTCAGCTGTATTAGCATACCTTTAATCTTTAACCCTACAGAAATAAGCAACACTTCTATATTATTTTTAAATATACCAATAGAGGGAGATATACAGCTCTGACTGTACGGATGTATTGAGGCAGCCCAGTATGTGTGTATATATAAGGCTGAGATCCACAAAGGCAACTAAATATGCCTGATTTCAATAAAAGCCCAGTGCCTAAATGCTGTGGTAGCATCCAAACCATCTATAAATGCTTCTAATCTTGTACAGCACCTGAAAAGTTGTGAAAATCACCACAAGTGAGAAACAATGGGGTTTTGTGACGGTTTCAGAAAATTGTTACAAACAGTTTATGTATCCTTTTGCTATCAACAGCACGCATGCTTTGTGCTCTGCAGCATGTCATCAAATGCTTCAGTTAATTACTCACTAATTATACCACTGCTGAATGGCTACACTGTGGCAACCATGTAATTATGGAGCATAAAGTACTGAGCAGTTGCAGGGCTGAGCATATTGACTGATTACAATAAATCCCCTGCTTATTGTTGATATTTTTCACCTGCTTAACAATTGTAATGTTTGCCTATCGTACCCTCAAACTCAGAGCAATATATGAAGTGTTGGTAGCAGAAGTTAATTAAAGTTAAAAGCAGGTAAGCTGTATTGAAATGGTAGTGTACAATGACAAACGTATGTTGAAACACAAAACCTGGAAATGGCCCTTCCATTTCAGCTGCCAGAGCACAGCATTCCTCTCACGGGGAAAAGGAGAAGGGGGCCACTGATGTTTTACAAATACAGTGTGGCGAGTCAAAATCTCAGGGCAGTTCACAGAGATGGGGAGGGAGTTTAGTTTGCATGTGCTCCCACACTTCCACCATCACCAGGGGGAGAAGCCATTGAAAGAGCTGCTGGAAACGTTGCCAGCTAATGAGCCCTACGGGGACTCTCCTGGCACGTTGGGGCTGGCTGGAACACCGCGTGCCCCCGCTTTACCGCCTGCAGCGTCTCTGGCTGGCAGGAAGCAGATGAGGCACAGCTGGCTCAGGTTAGACTTCCCAAACAGTCCCTTACATCACAGGAAATGTCAAGTAACCATCTTAGGGCAGCTGCCGAGGCTGCTTTATGCTTGCTGCTACGAAGTCCAACTAAAGGTCTCCATCTACCCTTTTTTATGTTTAAAGAAAGAAAAAAAAATCCAGCCCTGGAACAAGGTATTTTTCTCCTTGTTCTTTCCACAAATCATTTTTTCAGGCCCCTCAAAATACACTGATGTTCAGGATCTGGGAAAGTGTATACTAAGCTGTCATTGCCATTCATATCTTACACTGTAGCCAAGAACAAAATACAAAGCTGTTCAGCCAAACACACTAATTCATTAAAACTCAATGAAAGCCTTGCTTGCTCATGCTGCTACAAGTAGTTCTTACATTGTTCTCAGAACGGAATGGCGAAGCAGGAAATGTCTGATCAAAGAGTTTTCAACTTCATATTTAGGAAAGTGAGTCACTCAACACTTGCGTGGTTCTTCACTAACAATGCCACCTGCTGTATAAATACGCACTCAGAGGAAGGCTCAATGATTGTCATGTGCAGAATATCAAGTGGTACATAGTCAACTTGTCACTTCCAAGTAAACATGAAGTTCTTTCCATAAAGAAAAACCTTTCTTATAATGTACTGCTAGTTCCTTCCCTGTGAATAGAGATTGACTCTTGGAGTGGCCTTGCCTTTTCTCTATATTTAAGAGCTCTGAAAGTTGACAGGAAGCCTACAGCGTCTATGTGAGCTATTAGTGTAAAAGGACTGACAGTACACTTTGAAGCTTCTGTCTTTATTGTTGGTGTTCATTATCAAAAAGAATAAAATGTTTTAGCAAGATGTGATAAATTAATGCCATATGGAAGACTGCAACAATTGGTGGGTCTGGATTTGGACTACACTAGGAAGAAGATAATTGCTGGTGTAATTACACACAGCTCCAGACAGTGGTATATCTGACCTATGGTCATTTTTATGCCCATACTAAAATGACAATAATAATCCAGCAATACAATGTCACCCCATTCTCCTCTCTGAATCCTCTTAGCATCGTCACAGCTGATAATGCATCTGCAGTCTGTACGTTTTTCTCAGAATGTTCAGTTTCTTTTGGAAATGTTCCATCCCTCAACCATCATATAAACTTCGGCATAAGTGATAGCCTGGACCTGGAAGAGTTTCAGGACACAACAAGGGAGGGCATTTTCTGCTTTTCAATGCCTTTTGAGGATGATAGAATAGTAGACTCTTCTGTGGATGATATATGTAAAGTGCATGGATGTTTGCTAGTGTATTCAGTATATTTTAAAAAGCAGGTTACTAAAAAGGGGACTCCAGAGAGACAGCAAGACTCTTCACTCTTTATACTTAATCCTACCATAGTTCTAGCCCCTCCTTTTTTCTTTTTTTTTTTTTTTTGGTGTCTGAATTAGATTATGTCTTTTGTATTGTTGTAACTGGGCCTGATCTGCCAATCTGCTATGAATTCTCTGAGATATTGGTGCATCTTTGAGCTTTTTTCTCATTCAAGGCAGCATTTCCTTTGGAATTTCAAAACAATTCGTCCTTAGGATAATTTTCTTACATTCATTCCTTGACATCCACAGAGTGGCATGAGGGAAAAGTTTGACCCTTTTCTCTTCAGTGTGTCTCTTAGACAAATATGACTCATGGCTTTTAAAACTCCTTTTGTTTTGTGAAGATTTGACCTTCAGAACATTGTCAAGATGAGGCCAGGTTATCAGCTGGGAACAAGAGAGGATGAACAGGTTTCCCTTTACCATTCTTGTGCCTTCAGATTTCGAGCGTTTTTGAAAGGCTAATAGGAATCTTGCTTCTCCTTCTTCCAAACTATTTTTGGTCCTTAGAAGCTCTTGCAAACACAAGTTTTGGACAGTTTCCCTCATTTTGGGAGCAGGGATTTGTAGGCAAAAAACATTCAGACTTTGATTTTGCAGAATGAAGTGCAGGGAAATGTGTTTCAGATCATGGGACATGGGGAAACTGCTGCATTGCCACCCTGCACAGAGCCATGTGGAGTGCTGGGGATAGTGGCTTCATTTAGCATGAGGTCAAGTCACACTCAGAAAGTGCCGCATAATAGTACGGGGTCAATCCACTACGGCTGCAATAAATAGGAGCTTTGTAATTTATTCCCATGTGTTAGCCTCACAACATGCAGAAGCAATAAGAACACTAGACTAAAACACTGCTTCTGAGTCCTGTTCCATGAAATGTGGATATCAGTCAAGTGTTGTTATGAGCTCTGAAAAGTTCAGTAGTCTGAACTTTTACTAATTGCACAATTCAGAGAACGCGGCTGTTCTTGTCAAGAAAGGAGCTAGAGGCACACATGATGTAAATCCGCAGTTCCATTGATTTCAGCAGAACCAAACAGGTTTGTACTACATCAAGAAATACGATGGGAAATGATCAACAAATGATGGGAAATGAATAATTTTAACCCTTAAAAAGCCATATCAGCATGCAAAAATCTCAGTGAAACGTACGTGAACCGTAAGTGCATAGATTTGAGCACGTGGCTGAGGGTACCTGTGACATAGTTTAGACTCTAAATTGTCTAGAAAATGAAGGCACAAGGGTAAGAAAGGTGATGGGTAGTTCTGCTGTGGTTGCTGGAAGTTCACTAGGGCCCCGCCCTTCACTCAGGTCCTTTCCACGCTGAAGGTGCAGTTGTAGGGAACTCGTACAGAGGAATGTGGCTCTTTTCAGGTCATGGAGACCACTGATTTTCTTTGTAAAGACTTTTTCCCTTAACTGTGCCAAGGATCATTTGCTGATTTAAAAGAACATTTCCCTCTTTGAAAGGGAACAAACAGCAGCTCTGTTTCATCTCTATCAAGAGGTATAGCAGTGTGCAAGGGTAGCCAGGTGACAAATAGGCAGCCTGTGCCTGAGCACTCCCGTTGTTAAATGCGCACGCAGAGCTGAACCCATGTCAGGAGCTGCAGAAGGCAAATGTTTGTTGCACATGCTCTGTTAGTCCCATTATCGGCTTTGTAATGAACAAGCAGAAAGGAGCTGGTTTGTGACATAGCTACTAACACTAACACACAGTGTCATTCATGAAGGAAATTTAATCTTGTGCTTGCAATTTAATTCAGAATTACCCATTAATCTTTTTTTCCTCCCCAGATATTGCCTTTGTACTGACCGCAACTGTACGCACTAGGCGCAGCTGGGCACAGGGGCCCAGGTAGTGAATGTGGGCAGCAGCCGAGCAGAAGCGGATGGTGCCGACCCTCTGGCGTGCAGGACTCGGTGCCACACAGAGCTCTGCCGGCACTTTCAGCAGCCAGCTTCTATTATTCTTAACACACTCATCTATCAAACAAGCTGATAATGTTGCAGGAAACCATAGCTCTCCCAAGTCCATAGCTATAGCTCACCAAAGGTGAATTAACTCACAGCCTTTCCCCTGGCCACCCCTCCCCGGGGGAGGGTGTCTGGCTCCTGACTGCTGGTGCTGTACAGCACCGGGCAGGGGACTGTCACGTCCAGGCAAGGGCGCGGTGTTAGTGAGCACAGAGACATGAGCAGAGGTGGTTCTTCCGGGATAGCACAGGTAAAGGTGGTACTCAGAAAAAGCAGTTTTATGATCTTCCCTATCCCAGGCAGCAATAATATGGGTTGATTTATCCCTGACCTAACATACACACTAGCACTGGCACAGGGACAGACTTGCCTCCAAACTCGCAGAAGCTGGCTGGGGCTACTGGGGAGCCTCACCAGGGGTGAACTAGGTCCACTGCGGAAATTCAAAGCCCAGCTTCGCCTGCTGGGAGCTGTGTGCAGCATGGACTCCAGCCTAGAGGGTTTTACCAGCTTTTGCCCACTTGTAAATGGCTGACTGAGCAGGTATAATGTTACATCAGGGTGGATTTCTTTTTATTTCAGCAACGAACAGAGTTTCTGAAGAATAAAAATAAAACTGGGGACAAGATAAGGAATTTTTTTAAAGGCCAAAACTTTTTTTTTTTTTTCTTTTCAAAAAAACCTTTTCAACTTTCTTTTTTGGTGAAATACTTTTTATGAGAACACAAACCTCTGTTAACAAAGGAATAGGTAAAAACTGGCTGGGTTAGTGAAATAAATTATTTTTTTGCCTCAAACCATATGTTTTTTGATTTACCTGGAATCTTACATTTTTTCATAGAAGAAATGGCATAAAAGGAAATCTCAAATTGTTTCGGTTTGACCTGATCACCTTTTTTTCAGCTTTTCCTTTCTTTTATTTTATTTTTTTTTGTTCACATGCTTTCCTCTCAAGTGACTCTTCTCTTTCCTCAAAATCACTCCGTGTTTGTATTAGGCTTGTGTCTGGAGTTGGCACAGAGCAAGCAGAGCTGGTTCTTTGACCTGCATAGGGACTTTTGATGCCAAGGGTATTCTTTAATGAGACTTACGTCTGCCCGGTGACCCATCTGTGCTCTGACTGAGCTGGTAAAACAGGGCCTTAGGGCAATGATGAAATAGGCATAGTATGCTAATCCACATCCTTGGCTACTTTTCACCATGTGCATGTCAGATAAAATCCAAAACCAGCTCCCCTCTACCCTGAAATTTAGACAACAGAGCTACGCTGCAATCGTATAATTCTGGTTTTGCATTTTCCTTCCTAACAAAGCAGGAATGGGAGACATACTTCCCTTTAAACCTATCTTCAATTTAACAGTCTAAAAATACTATTTGCTAACTTATGATAAAAGCTTTGGATTTGCTTCTGTGAGGAGGATCTAGGCTACCTAACGACCAAAAGAGGCACGAGAAAAATTGCTCTCATTCTGTGCAGTTTTCCTTTTGTTCTTTGAATTTGCAAAATTATTTTTCATATTTCTACTAATAAAAACAATCTCAAACTGGTTGAGACACAACTGTGTAAAGAACAGAGACTCTTACAATAGGAAAGGGTGGGAAACATAATAGATGACTGGGCTGCCTTCTTTCATTTTTTGACCTTTAATTGAAAGATTGAAGATAAGTAGTTCCTGGGAGAAAGCAAAAGGCTGATTCACTTACCCTGTAGCTTTGAGTGAAAAAGCTTCCCGGAAGCCTTACTATATATTATGAATCATCCTCTTGTCATTCCAAGAAGTTCATAGCCAAGTAAAATGTTAGAAATGGATTGATAGTGGAGTGATGGGCAGTAAGGCCTAAGTGAGAGGTTAAAGGTCTCAAGATAATACATTCAGGCATCCCTCAGGACATTTTTGTAAAGCTGATGTTTCTGACCTCAGGAATCCTTGTCTCACTGTATTAGGATTCACTGCTCTCTTAGAATAATGTCATTTTGAAAAGTTCACTTGTTTTATATGAAGTTTTAAAAATGAAGACTGTTTCAGTTCTTTTTCAAAGAAATCAGATGGAGTCGTCATTGCTTTATGCTTATGGGATTGTAGAGCATGTGGTCTTGACTGATCATCAGCGTGCCATTTCAAACCCTGTAGCATAAACGAGAGTAGCTATAAAACAGGTTTGAACACAGTAAGTACAAAGGAATCAATTATTAAATCCTTGAGGGTAGTACAGTGTACTACGGGTGGAAGAGAACAAGCTTTTGCATCTTTTGAGGAGACAGAACAGGGGTAAGAAGAGTAGCAATTCCTCTGCTTGGGATGGGGATCAAGTGTTTCACAGTATGGCAGGAATTCAATTGACCTTGAAAGTATGTGAGCCCCTTATTCTTTTTCAGTACCACATCCTCTCAAGATACTCATTAGCTCAAGATGCTCTAATTCTCACTGTTGACATAAGAGTTTGCTGTATATTCTTTCTAAAATGGAACTGCTTCCCTTTTTTAAGATACATTTTTAATCAAGATGATAACTCAGTGACCATTTCTTAAGCTGACTACCAAAAAATTGAGTGCCAGAGAACCAATGTTCCTATATACAATACTTTTATGGCCTCATGTAAGTGCAAATTGAGGAATGATACATTTTCTATAGTTGTTCACTCTTAACCAAAGGAGAGGACAGGGAATGAACACACTTTCTGCTCTGCTGTGATCTCTTCCATCCTACAAATCTGACCAATGTATAATGCTTCTAAATCTCCACATGGACAGTCCCACTAGCCCTAGTACTCTGCAATGAGAGATGAGGAAGAACTACTGCATTGTTACCAGTTTATTCAAAGGGCAAAAATACCCAGACGTTTTCATGCCTTTCTTAAAGGCTTGATACTTAGGACTGGCATAATGGTACAACTTCATTGACGTGTGCCCAATTTACATGAGAGCTGAAACAGACTGTGAGACATTTCTTAGGCTGACTGAGCAGTAGCATTTAAAATGATTGCAGCTTGGATTTGAAATGAGCACTTCACTGGGGTGAATATGGTATGGGAGAGTGAAGGCTTCTATGCCTTTTTCTGCTGATATTGTTTAGCTGGAGACAGCTTTCTGCAAGACTGGATTACCAGGGCAAGAGTGCATTGATTTACATTCTGAAGGTTATCTTTCCAGTGGAAAAAGGCACAACAGTGTGTGTGTGGGGGGGGTTTAAAGTGAAGATTTTGAGGAAAAATATATGCTAAAATAAAACTAGAGTTGAGGAGGAAAAGTACTGTGTGGATTTCTAAACAGTGAACTTTAATACTGGAGGAGTGAGGGTTTTATATTCTGGCTGACTTTTTGTTGTTCCTACTTGTATGCTGGTATGCATCACAATAATGTATTTTCACCCTTGGTTTTTGCCTTAGCCATTGACTTATTGACTTGTTTGTTGATAAAAGACAGTCAGCTGAATGAATCCCAGGGGGGGAGGACCGGTTTTTTGATCACTAATGGTACGGTACCTCAGACCCCTCTATGTGGAATGTCATTTGATTTGATTTATATAGTGAAGAGTTAATATAATATTATCTAAAGTGCTTTTTAGGATTGATTTATATACTCCTACTTTAACATTAATTGGAAAGTATCTATTGTTATCTCCCTAAAGGTCAGCTTCTCCTCTGCTTACTCACATGAGTAATGTAATTGATTGCAGTGCATCTGCTCATGAGAATAAGGAGATCCTGATTTGATGCCATGTTGAATGGGAATAGCTCCAGTAAGTCTGTATGTAGATGTGGAACAATTCAACTTCAGAGCAATACACCTTACCTCTTACATATCTTAGTGTTGCTTCCTTTCTTATTTTGTTTGGCTAAAACACTGTTAAGAATAAATTTGGGCCCTTTTACAAATAACTTCCAAGTCTACTTGTAGGGAGATAATCCTGGACAGCCTCAAATCCTTCATCAAATGTTCTATTGCTTGGTCACCATCTGCTTAGAGCAGGGCTGGACAAGTAGTTGGTTGGGGGTTTTTTCCAGCTCTGGGTACTTCCTTTACTGTGCCAGTTGTACTGTCACAGTAGGGTAACTCGGAAACGGCATTTGCCACTGTGTTGTAAGCATTATGCATTTTGTGTTGTCAAGCCTTGGAACTTCAGCTCAATACAGAAGGAAAATGAAGTTTGAAATTTTAAATAGAGATATATAAAGAAGTATGCCAAAAGATTGATTATTGAAACTAGGCTTTACCTGTATCCATGCTTTTGAAAATCACTCCTATAATTCTGTCTTCCTGTCATTTTTCTGAAGTGAATGACGTCCATATGCTTGTTTTCGTTCAATTATTTTTGACAGTGTTTATTTCTGACACATTAACCAATTGCTTGTAGTCACAATTATCTCAAAGGACTGGAATTAACATTTTAATAAGATATAATCTGCTTCCATTCATAACTTTCGAGTTTTAAATTATAACACATATAATACTTTAGTGCTGAATCATTTGAGGGATTCTACAAAATATCGAGATAATTGAAATGAGGATTTAAACTTGGATTATTGAAAGGAGGATTAAATTCAATCTGTGAACAGCTTGAAATGTTTTATGTTAATACAGACACAAAAATTCTGTCAGATTTAGAGTGTAGAGCCCACTGTTCATTGGGAAGCAAGAACTAGATATATTTTCCTCTAGCTTTGAAATACGTTAGAACTGTAAAAGGGAAAAAGGAGACTTTACTCGCAGATGTGGAGCTATAGTAAAAGTAAAGTTTAGGGATTTAGGAAATCTTGTGCCAATAAATAGAGTTCCTTCAATTATAGAAAAATAAGGCTAAAAGGTACCTCGATAGCTATTCTAGTCCGTCTTCCTCCTCCAAAGCAAGATGTGCAGGATACTTCTGCCAGTCCTGACAGATGTTTATCTAACTTCATGCTCCAGAATCCCAACAGTAAGGCCTTTCCTGTCTCCCCAGACAAGCTATGCCCCAGCTTTACTATCTTTCATATTAGGAAAAAATCTTCCTTCCTATAATTACCCACAATTATATGCCCTGTTCATCTGGACCCAAACTTTATTTTGTTCCTCCTGGCAACTGTCATTTGTATGCTTCAAGACTCTAGTATTCCTCAAACACCCTCTCCCCCCATCATTTCTGTCCTTGGGCTAGCCTACCCAAATTCCTTGTCATAAGTTATGTTCCCTTTGGGGGTTCATGGTATAATCCAGGTAGCAGTTGCTTTTTTATTTTTTGGCTGCATGATACAGTTCACTCACACTCATTTTATAATCTACTATCTGGCTTTTTTGCTCTCCTCAGTCCTGCATTTCTGCCTCTGACTGTTCCTGCATAAGCAGGAACAAGTCCTTATCTTTGGCCTTAATTACTTTTATCATCTTTTTTTTCCACACCATTGCTTCAGTTAGTCAAAATCATTTTGATTTCTGTTCCAGTTCTGTAGCATACCTGCAGGCCCTCCATCTTTGGTGTCATCTGCAAGCTTAGAAAGCATCTCTCCTTGATAAAACCTTGAATAGAACCAGACCCAGGATAGAGCTCAGCTTCTTCCTTAGGTTGTTGCCTTCTTACCCTGTCATAGAAGGAAATGAGATTTTTTGACACAATTTGCTCTTGCAAAATCCATGTCAGCTGTTATCTACCTGCTTGTCATCTTCCAGGTGCTTACAAATAATTTTCTTACTTCCCTTTTTTTTTCCAAGAGTTGAAGTTAAGCTACCTATCTGATAAAATTTTCCAGTTACTCTTTCCCCCCCTTTTTAATATTAGGACTGGATTTATCCTTCTAGTAAACCTTCCTCTCTCCAAGTTCCCATAGATAATCACTTCTGAGATTTCTTCAGCTTGTTCTCTGCATATTTTATGATGAAAATCATCAGGCCTAGACTGTTTGAAATCACCTTAATTACCTAAATATTCTCTAACCTATTCACTCCTCCTTCTCTTCTGAGATCTTATCCTTTTTTTTTTTGGTATTTAATGCAACAGACTCCTACTCACAGTTGACTTATTCTATTAGTTAAGAGGGTGCAGACCCCTCTGCCAGGTCCCTGAACATGATGCGCTCGATGCAGTTTTGCTACAACAGAATTGAGGAGATTATAAAGATGCTGCAGCAGAAATTTCATGTGCCCTAGCACAGCTCTGTAAAGAATCTCTGAGTTGCAGGGTGGAAGAAGGTAACCCGGCTCCAGTGCAGCTGCAGCTGCGCCTGTCTGCCAGGCCATGGAGCGGCAGGCTCAGCCCACACACTGGTGCCACTGCAGCTTGGAGACAGCACTGGTGACAAGACTTCCCTGAAGGTCTGCTCTACTTTTACAGGCAGTGCAGTCCTGGCAGTGCTGTTACCTTTGAGGGACTTTCATGTGCCTCAGTGTAAAAGCAGAATTCTTAACTTAGTTATGTCGCATTATTGCAGTTTCCTCCTGTAACATGCCTAGTTAGCATGTGATCAGTTTATTAATCATAGAATCATGGCCAGAGGGGATGTGGAGAGGCATCCTAGCCAAATCCCTGTGCAGGGACAAAAATAAAAATTGAAGTGTTTCTGGCAGATGTTTGCCTTATCTGTTCTTAAAAGCTCTGCAACCCTCCTAAGTAGTTCTTTCAACATTTAACTGTCCTGATAGCTAGGAAGTGTTTGCTTGTGTGGTCTAAATAATTCTTGTTGCATTGTAAGGCTTTTATTTTCTATCCTGTCCTATCCTGGTGGAAAAGCAGAGAAGTTCATTATCTTTCTCTCTCTGGCAATCGTGTATGTACTGACTCACGTCCAGGCAAGGTGGTTCTTCAATATTTACACCATTTCCCTTGAAATATGTTTTAAACATGTTGGGGACAGAGAATAGGTTGTTCAATTTCGGAGCCGGCAGAATGTGAAATCATGTATTGATTCTGTTATTAACCTAAAATATGTTTGATCAGCTTTTCTCACTTTTCACTGCACAATCCTCTGTAATGCTGTATTTTATTTTTTATTACGTCTTTATATTGTCACAGTTACAAGTTTAAACAGGATAAAAACAGAACCTATGGAAGAATCAAATATCAAAGCAAATATTTGATTTTTGTATAGTTTCCAGAAAGCAAAATTTATCCCTACTGTGAGCAGACACGATTATTTGACTTAATGGGGATATGCGGAACTATCATGAGTCTGAACTGGCTTTTCACTGCAATATTGGTTATTGTGTATGTGCAGCAGTCACAAATCTCCTGCCAGTAACATTCAATGAAAATATAAAGCATATAAGGACACATATATGTGGCTCCATGTTAATGTTATTATAATAGAAATTAAACTGAGGCTGTTAGAGTAATAATAGATACCAGACTTCTCTTTGCATAATTAATGAAACAAACTATATTCATAAACCAATTTGTAGGGCATCGGCATTGCAGGATTTTCCAGACTGTGGGTTAGATAAACTGTTTCACATTTAACAAGACACAGGTGAAGACTTCAAGCTGTGACTGCAAGACACAAGGTCAACCCCCCTGTGGAACCAAAAGGAAGAAATATTAGGATAAACAGAGTTACATCTTGAAATTTATAAATCGATGGAGTGACTCGGGGGGAAGAAGAGAGGAAGAATAGTATCAAACAACAATAATATTATTCAGCAGAAGCAGTAAAAAATAATGAAAATGGGAAACAAGGATTAACACCTTCTTATTAAAGATTGATCCTTCACCCTGCAAAGGGTGAAACTTGAGTCCAGAGGGCTCAGCCAGAGGAGCTGAGGGCATGCAGAGTGATATTTGCATATGGTTTCATCATCCCACAGTTATAAAACTGAGCACTCTCAGTGGTATCAATGCCTTGCAGAAAACAGTATGCCTCTGAGAAAGAGGAGGAACAGATAACAAAGGAGGTGATGGTGGAATAGGCTACATCAGCATCAAATTTCACTTGACATGAATTCTATATTGAGGCCAAATTCACTTTGACAGCAAGTTCCTTCTCTGACACAAAAGGCAGAGTGGAGTAATACACAAATATTATTTGTGCTTGCATAATATGCGTGCAAGTATAGTTTGTATCGTATTTGACTTTCCATAACTGCGTGACAACCTGGATATGCCAGTGCACACACGTGCAGAGTACTTTGTCAGTTACTGCCTGGGCACAGCATCTGAGGTGGCTTCTAATAAAAATCCGTAACTCTCAGCATCATGAGCTGCATGAAATCACATGCATTCCAAGGTGTTAAGGCTTAGCAGTAACATTGGAATTAAAAATGAAAGGTATAAAAAAATGTAGTTCTTGTGTATAATTAAAGTGAAACTGGAGCTCATTTAAATACTTTTGTCAAGAATCAGCATTTGACTTTTTACAAGTTATATGTCTTCATGGAGTGATTAGAACATCTATAACTTCTTGTTCTTCTGAATTCTGAGTTTTCTTTCCTGTGTTTTCTCTCTGAGTTACATCAGTCAGACTACATGATGTGACTTGGATGTTGCTCTTAAAATACAGTATCTCGGCAGATGCAAGAGATGGCATAAAAGATCTTAGCAATAACTAGCATATGTAAACTCTGCTGGGCCTGAATAGCAGCAGAAACTTATAAGATCCTTTTTGTGATACTGTACGTATAAAAGCATCCCAAAAAACTTGCACATGGGAGAAGATCTTTGTGGGGAAAAGGACATAGCCATTGGCATATTTGAGATGAGTGAAACCAATGACCAAATGCTTGTTAAAAGTCAGTTATTAATATTTATGCTGAGATTTTCAAAGGAGCCTAAGGGAAATGTATGCTCCTGACTCATTGAAATTCACAAGGAGCTGAGTGCCTAACTCCCTTAGCTTCTGCTGAAAATCCCAGCCTTAATCTCTGTGTGACAATCTGATTTTGATGTTTTACAAACCATACTCCCAATAATAAGGATGTGCTCAGGAAGCTGGGAGAATGCTGTGAGTGCTTATATTTAGTGCCTTTATTTTGACGTAATTGTTTAGAAGACTTTAGATGAAAATTTGTAAAGTGAAGCAATTTCCAGCTGAAAGCCTGATAACACAGTCTGCATTTGTGATGTAAACATATGCATTAAACTTTGTAATGGAATTTATGAAACTTAATGAGCAAATTTTTATTGTGCTGTAATACTATGTTGAAGCTGTTCTTCCTTCTTCGTTTTTCTTTGCCTACAGCTACAAATAAATTTGACATGCCGTATTGCTATGTTGTCCTAGTTCACAGTAAGTTTATAATGTTACCTAAAACCAGAGCCTTTTTTTGAAATTGCTGGCAAAAGTGATTTTGCATCATGCCTTTCACTCAGAATGATATACAAAATGTACCCAATCATTTGAAAAATAAGTTGATAGCATATTTTTTATCATATTTATTTCTAATGTTATTGCAGCTGTGAATCTTCAACTAACCAAGACAGCCCAGTCAGCTTATTTCTTCAAACACCCATTGTAGCATTGTGAACAAATACAAACAGGTAAGGGTAATTTAAACTATCAAATGGCTGCTTTTGTTCAAAGATACTAAGATCTATGTGGCCATGCAAATTCAGTCCTTGGTTATACTCCTGCAATCCTACTATCATCAAGCTGATTGCAGAATTGTAACCAAAGGAAAGTTTCACTCCAGCTGATATATCTGCGAGCCTGACTCCATAATCCCAAACTATTTTATTTATAAGGTACCCAAGGGTGGAATTAATTTACTATTTCAGCATGTGTTTCAGCTAATTGCCTTCCCAAAAATGAAGTAGCCCACAAAGTCCAGTTCCTTCTGCAGAAACGGAAATTTTGCCAAAGTCTTTACTCTAGGAACAGGTGGAGAATTCCTAGCTCACTAGCAATGCCCACCTTTAGTAACTCGGCTTCTTCCACATTACTGTTAGTGTAAGCTATCGGCATAAACCACAGGTCAAGTGTGCTTATCGACTCATAGAAATACACCGTAAAAACTAGACTGATTGCTAATCAGTGAACTATTGTAGTTAAGCTACACTGAGTTATAATACTGGAAGAGGATCATTTCAGTCTTTCAAATTACAGTGTTTTCACAATGATGTTTCTTTTAGCTGAAAGCTGTGTTTTGAACCCCAAGAGCTGTAGCAAAGCAGAGGCAAAATATGTACAATTCACATTAACATTCTGTTAATGTTTAGAGGTGTAAATGGTAAGGTAACTATATAGATGTAAACACTACACCCGGTGAGAGGTGAACCACTTTATCACTCCTCTTGTATGTGCTGCGCTAGAACAACGGGCCCTAACTCCGGCCCACTGACTCATGGACCGTTTGGCTCTAATGCCATGTATATGATAAATAATATTGGTAATACTCAGCAATACCACACTTCACTGTCCAGCTGAAACCAGAGGATTCCTTACTTGCTGAAAGAAATATTTACTGAAATAGACCATAAAGTTAATCTTACTGTATGGTTGAAGGGCTCAATACCTCTTCCTGGGTATTCTTCTAGAGTACATTCACTGAAGGCAATATGTTACTAGCACAGCTAAGGGTCCACTTGACTCAGACTTTCCAGGCATCCAAACCAAGGCTTTGTTTTAATGAGAAAGAATGCTGTGTTCTGGGGCTCAGAGCTCAATTAGTTGTGGGATTTTAATATTCTTATGCCTGATTAGGAGTCCAGGTGACAAGCAAAGCTGGTTGAACTTCTTTCTATATGAAAATGTAGGAAAAAATAATTAAACTGAAGAAAAATGTCAACTTTTTTGTTAATGCTAATGCTTTTCCCCCACCCTCTTTGGTTAATTATGAAGCTCTCCTTTTTCAAATTTGAAAGATTAAAAAAAAAAGAATGAATTATTCCACGATTTCATAGTTCTTCCATCTTTCTTTTAAACAGCTCTAAAAATGAACCTTTTTCTTCCTACTGTGATTTAAGTTTCTCTGCCCAAGGCATGAGAACACAAGATTTAATAGTGACCACAAATGATAACATTGGTTAACTTGGCTTCAGAAGTTTCTTTCAGGTCCTCCTGTTAAGAGAAAATCTTTGGTATTCAAAGATCACATAGTGAAATCCTAGCCCCACTGAAGGCTCCAGAAAACTCAGTTGCACTTACTGGTAACAGAGTTTAGCATCTATTTTTATGATAAATATGCCCCCAAACTGTATCTGTGCAGGTTTTCTTTTTAAACTTTTTTAAATCGAACTATTCAACAAGACATTATCCAAGTTGTAAAGAACCTGTTAAGCATGGCCAATCCTGTTAACATCATTGTGATGAACGTAAGTGCAGTAGGAGTCATCTGACAACAGGCACGGGGCAAACCCTCCTCTTCCTAAGCAATTCACAAAAGTGTAAAACAATCTTTTCATCTTTGTTTTGCAAGTGGAATGGCACATTTGTCTTCAGAAACGTGTAAACTGTCACTGCCTGAAACATCAAGCTGAGCCTTGTCATGCCCGTTTATATGAGACTGATTGTGTAGTACTAATCTACAGGCTTTGAATCTGCTTCACTTGCTAAATCCAGTTGAAGCCTGAAAAGCGCTTGATAAATTCTTAGAGTGCTTTAACTTTGAAGAATTCTTTTGCAGCCGAGAGAGACAAACAGGATTAGTACCTGTGGCCTCCCATAAGGGAGCTCTGGATCTCCCTTTCACTGACAGAGCACCCTTGCCATTTTTCCTCCCATTGGCACCTCTTGATCAGAAAGGTAAAGAGGTCAATAGGTTTGTAGCAGCATCTTTTTAGCCTGGCTGTAATAAAATATCTGGTGATCTTTCTGTATTACAAGACTGTGATTCAGAGCTTTCTAATTTAGCTGTAAAGCATGTTCTGGGCAACATTTTCTGGTAGGAAAGTGTGCTGAAGTCAGTGGAACACTTTCTAATCAATTCCAGTGGCTCTGGATCAGGTTATAAAATTTTATCCTGTTTTTCTTTTTTTTGCTGTTGAGTTTCCAGCTCCATCACTAAATATGTTCTACTGTTTTAAAAAAAATACAGACAAACCAAAGCTTACGTGATCACTGTAATTAAAGGTTTAGAGATTGTTTGGCTCTCATAAGTACTTTAAATGACTATTTTTAAAATGAAACCTTACAAGCTGCTAAAGGCTAAGCAATCTGTGGTCCCTTTGCAGGTACTTTCACCTATGTGCAAAAATGGATTTTACTTTCCTTTCCCTTTACTGAGAGTGCTGGCAACCACTCTCCCTTGTATTCAGAGGAGAAGCAGGCTCTCCTCTGGCAGCTGGGAGGTGTGAGCAGGGTGGAAAAGCAAGGCCTTACACTCACCACTCCTTCCAAACGTACATGTCACTGTGACCCTCGTAAAAGCAATGGAGAACCATCCTGTATGCTGAACATTGTCTGCAGAGCTGAGAGGGATTTTGCTGCCAGGGAAAATGCCTGCAGGTTACAGTGCCTGGAAATTTAGCTCATTCATTTTGGAAGTGGTTTAAGTCCATCAAAAAGAGTTCTGTATTAGGACATGAAAACGCAAGTGACTGAATCGCACAAAAGCCCTGCTCAGCCTCTTCAATGCCTAGGGAGCCTTGGCACCTTTCGAAAGGCAGTCTGGCCATTTTGGTTGAGCTGAGCACTTGCTTCCCCCTGCAGCCATTCTGGAAAGACAGACAAGGTGTTCTTGCACGTGACTGTCCAAAATGAAGACCTGTGCAGAATACATGAGCACAGACTGACAATACTGAGTTCAGCTAGTGATAGCCACTGGTGTGCAAAGGTTGCTCTGGTATTAGTATGGCTGCTCCCAATCCTTATATAACATTTGAGCAGCTAAAAACATTGCTCGAGGAAGTGTGAGATTATTCCCTATGCCCTCTTCAGGCTGAGGAAGATCAAAACCACATTGTCAAAGGAAATGCTACCAGCACCCACACTGCGGGCTCTGTCCAAAGTTGAGGCACCCTTCACCCCTCAGATGGGATCTGGGCCAGTGTATAGAAAGGTTTCATAAGGCTAGGTCCAGAGAAACCAGGGGTAAATGAAGTGGGTATATTTGGGCAGAACACTAGCCATGCTGAGAATAGCTCAAGTACCAAAGGTAGCATAGCAATGATGCTTCTCAGCAGAACAGTTTAATGCAGACTCACAGGGAGTGAGCTCAGGTAGCCCTTTCTGGTACCATGCTGTATGGAATAGATATTCATAGAGAAAGGCAAGGCTTCAGAAACAATTCTCTATTTAGCATTCCCTGTTTCTTCCTTGGGTGTCTTGCACCCCACTTGGTCTTCTGTCTCCAGTGCGTTCCCTTTGTAACCGTGATTAGTGAATTCTGCTACCAGGGTTGAGTGCATTCGTATCTGGGCCTTAGTATTCTGCTTGTCTGTATGGTCTCTAGCACACAGTGCTTTGTAAATAACAGCAAATGCTTTGGCTTGCAATGTTTTTCAAATCATGTTTAGCACAGAGGAAAAGCATCTTTGACAGCTCTGCAAACTCAATCTTGAGATACAATAGACTTTTACATTGCTGTAGTTTAAAAAGTTAATAGTATACAGTTTAAAAACTGCCTACCTAAATAGTAACATGACAGATTTTAAGGTGCTTTAAGCCTCTCTAATGTAAACAGTACTAATACTAAAAAATTATTTCAAGCTCTTTTCTTTTTTTTTTTTTTTAAGGGGAAACCCTACAAAGATGGCAAATGTGTATCTTTTCCGTCACTTCATAGAAAAGCAGCAAAACATACAGAAGAAAAGCCTTTCTCTCTGGCTGATTTCCCAAACGTACTTCGAGTTACCAACCACATTTAAGAGGCTGCTGGAGCTTCTTTGTACAGTGAAAAAGTGCTGAAACAGAAAAAGCATTGAGTAGAATATGCAATGACTTTGTCACAATTATGGGCATCAAACACAGGGTTTTCAGACACAATCCTTTATCCTGCAGATGTTTCAGCTCAGTGTGTTGATCAGCACATTGCCCCAGGAAATTGCCTTGCTGATCAAAAAGTGTCTGTGTGTGCTCCCCTTGCACATATCCAGCGTAGTCTTTTCAGGACAACTACTAGTTTGAATATACAGGAGCTAGCAAAATTGTAGATGAGTGTTGAAACATTCCACTGGTGCACCTTGACTCATTAGAAATGCTGCATCTATAGTAAGCAAAAATATTCTCCATCACAAGTAACATTCAGCACTTATGATGTGTGTAGCAACGTAACCTTTGCCTCTTTGTTTAATGCTCTCCTTTGGGACACAAATGCCTTTTGAGATATCAGGAAACGCAAGCTCACTCATGGTAATATTTAGTTTTCCTTTCAACTTGCTGTATATGAAATCTGCCAGTGAGTGAGAATCTTCTTGGTACTATAGACATGAGGCCAAATCCTTTCCTGGTATTCTCTCTTTCACTTAGTTGAAGTCATGTAAGAAGAAAATTTAGTTTCATCTCCGTATTGTATTTTTTGCTAGAACTGTGGCCACTATATAAAGTTGGCTAAGTATTATTTGTTTCTGTGCCAGGAAACATCTTTCCTTTTTCACCAAGGTGATCAGTGAATCTGTGCCTTTTCGTTGTCAGATGCCCACCTTATGCCATTTTGCATCTGAGTTTTGAAGATACAGAGGACTAACTGCTCCTGTGAACTTCACTGACAGCTGGAAGGACTCGACAGTGAGAATCCATCTTATGGGTAAGCACTCAAAAATGAAGTTTCCATTATGTCCTTGTAGATAAGACTTCAAACCACAGTCTGCCTCTCCCATCAGTCTAATGATTAAGGGCTGAGCATTTGGATCTGGGTTCACCCACTTAGCTCTCTGGGCATTTGCCCGAGGCATCAGGTTGATGTTCAATGCCCAGAAAATCACTGGTATAGGGGAGGTTAGTGGCAGGCAGAATCGTCTATCAGAAGTACCTCTGTCCCCCGTTCCCTACCCTCCTCCATGTTGGCATTTCAGACTAGGGCCTAACATCAGTGAGAAGACTCTACTTTCACGGTGTGTCAGGGAAAACAGATTTGTGGCAAGGAAACAGAAGGAGGTACACAAGTTAGACCACCACTTGTGGACAGGGGAACAGTGGGTCTGTACTTGCCTCGTGAGAGGCAAAGGAGAACAAGGAAGGATTGGATCCTTCTCCCCAGTGTCCTCACCTAATGTCTTCCAACCCAGCTAAGCCAAACCAGAGGGAAAAATAAGGGAGCAAAGTATTTCTATGCCTTGCAAAAGGGAAGGGAAGAACAAAGCGTGATTCTCCAACCCGCTGTTTCATAGAGAAGCAACATGTGGCCATAATTCAATCTAGTGCTCACTCATTAGTTCTACAAAGCATTTGCACTTTTATTCAGAAATTGGATTTGGTAAATCTGACGTGTTCTACTGTGGACCAGAAGGGAAGTTCATTAGAGAAATTGCAAGGCTAAGGCCTTTTTACCTCAGAACAAGCCTTTGGTTTTTGTTAATCAGGTACATTTGTCATTTACACTGATGATAAACATTTGACAAGTAATCAGCTCTGGGAGGAATATGATTTACTGCTGCAATCTGGGTTTGTGCTATTAATAACAATAATAATGTTTGGCATCAGTATAGCCAGTGTAAGCAAAGGATAGAACAGATTTCCCAAGCTCTAGCTGGCTGAATGTGGTTTTCCATGTCCTGCTGAGAAGGGTTTGCCAGGGACAGGCCTGTTGGGATCAAAAGGACATGGAAAAGCAAGAGCAGAGGCTTGGTGCAAGTTTGTCATTGTGTTTAAGAATGGATTACTGGGTTTGGTAGGATTTCTGCCATTTTATTTCTCTCAGATGGATTTAATTTAAGACTGAGCTTTTCAATGTAGTGCTGTGAAAGGATTTAATTTTTGAAGAGAAATCTGAGTAGGATTCTGAATAAACTGTGTTGAAAATTTTGTCTTCAACTTTTTCTTGCAGAAAATTAAACATTTGTTGAGGTGATGGTTGTTTTTTTAGGTTTGGTTTTTTTTTCCTTTCATAGAAGGTGTTTGTTTTCCTTCAAAAGAAAAGGAGATCTGTTTTCATTAAAAGAATGAAAACCTGCAAACATAAAACATTTTTTTTGGTTGTAAAATCCAGTCTCCTCCCCTAGTAATCCAAGTTTAGTTGTTCAAGCTTCCAGTATTTTCAGGAAGGTGAGAAGGAAGACCCAAGAAGGGAATTTCCAGAAACATCTGCTATCTGTGCATGTTTCAAGAATGTCACCCTGTCTTGGATCTGGACATGTTTTCCTCTATTGCAAAACTGTCTTTGAACCAGATATATAACTATTTGCAGTGAAAATAATTCCCGCCAGGTCCATTTCTGCACTTCTGGGTAGCTGTTAACTTTTTCTGCAGTTAGTATGCAAAGAATCAATAAAGTTTCCTTTCTAAGTCAGTTATGCAAAGGGTCCAGACAAGATTAAGAGCTGTTTGACTGAAAGCAGAGCAACTTTGCCATTAAACAAATGTGAATCACTCGCATACATGAAAGCCCTTATCCTACTGAACAGGAGCAGGTATTCACTAACTTGTGCATTGGTGCAGTGTTTCTTTTTTATGGCTGATTGCTTAAAAAGTGCAGCTGAGACTTGCGTGGCCCTGCTGGTGGAACGTGATAGGTCTCAGAGGGCAGCAAAGGTTACATGCCATTTTGATGACTTTATTCAGTTTGATTTCTAGCTTTTCAAAGCTGCAGCCTAGCCCTTTTCTGAAATCTTTCCGATAGCCGTGTCATCTCAAAGAACTGTCACCAACATTTTATTCATATATTTACTTCTTTATTGAAGAACTATTTTTCTTTCAGGTATACCTGTTTGGAATGGAAATACTATTTTTGTAATGCACTTGAGTGTTTTTCATTTTGTGCAAATACAAAGTTTGGACTCTCTTTTCATCCTCTCTATTGCAACCTTTGTAATATATTTGATTGATAGATTTTATTACTATGGTTACTCCAGTTTTATACAGCAGATTTCATTTGTGAGAGTAGTATCATGCTCTGCCCTCATTCAGCCTACTTTGTTTATTATTGTTTATTGCAGGGTTTTTTCCACTGCTTTCCTTGAAAACAAGCTTGCTGCAAAATAAGGAGCTTCTCATGTCTTTAAATCCACTATGTCTTGCACTGCTGCCTTACAGAGAGAAGAATCTTATGTACTGAAGTACTAAGAAATTTTGCTGGCCGCAAGAGTTCAGAAATCAAAACCATACAGAGAGCTTCCATCTTATTACATGGCTTTTTTTGCTTTTTTTCTTTTCCCTTAATTTTTATTTGAAAAAAGATTTTGCAGGGCAAGTCACAGTGATTTATTTGCATGCTGGAGGCTGATTTAGGATGCTTATTCGATCAGTCTGCTTCTAATGACACTAGAAACACTGTAATGGATGGAACATTCCTGGCCTCTTCTAAATTGGATTAGGTGGTTTACTAATGTAATACCGGCAAGCCAAATCAGCCTGTGATGCCATGGGGATTAATCTATAGGGAATATTTGATCTCTAATGCCCATGTGCTAGTTGAAGTGCAGTCATATCTTTTGATTTAATAAACCATTTTTATATTTCCCAACGGTATGTGGGTGTTTGAGCAGGATGAGCTAATTGGTGGAATTACCCTTTTTAAATGAAACTTCCTAACTTGCTGATAAATGGAAGAATACTAAGTACTTCAGTCTTTAAAGATATGGCCCTTGTTTATGCAATTTCTTCTTGATAGCTTAAATGCTACGGACCATACAAGGATTTGGTGTTCTCAGTTAAGAGACAAAACTAACGATGCTGATAGATCTTGTAAAATACTCATTCGTTACTGAACTGAGGAGTCACAAAAGATACATATCCCTGTAAGTCTAATATATTAGATCGGGTTTTATTCTGGTTATCCCATGATTCCTTTAAAAATTAACCCTTGATATACAGACATTTACGGATTGATGATGAAATAAATTATTAGGAAACAGGTTGAGAAACAAGGAAAAATTACACAGTGCCATGTTCTTGGGTGTCACTTGTTAGCACTGTACTGATTGCTGAGGCGTTCACTGCAGATGTGTTTAACTTTTGGCTGGCAGATAGCTTGTGCAGGTAGCAAACAGAGAGGCACAGGGGAAGGAATAAGAGAACTGCAGAATTACAAAGCTAAAACTTCCTCTCTGTTTAGGTGTGTGCATCTTAGTGCACTTTTACTAATGGATAGCTTTTACTAAAGTGAATGTAAAATGTCTGCATTGTTCACAAGTAACTTTGCTGTTAAATAAGTCATCCTATACCAACTGAAATCTGCTGTAACTTTGTGATTGATTTTGATAGCAGCAGAGAAAGTCTTTTGGTGAAATTAAAAAATTAATGCATATATATATGTTTCCCGGGTATAATTGCCTTAATTTAAGTAGCCATGACATAATGTACAGAGACCTGAAATAAAATCTTTCCCCTTCACTTTGCTCTCTGACTTAGCTGTTTCTATGGCTAATATTTCAGACTTCCATACAGATGATATAAACATGAAACAGTACCTACCACAATATGAAAATATGTAATTTTCCTCACCAAATTATGCATGCCACACATCTAAGACAAACACATCTTTCCCCTTCCCAGAATGGTGACAGATACTAAATTGAATATCCTGACTAACACCTGGGTTTGACCCACTTACTATATTCCATAACACAGCTGGGATTACAGAATTTCCAGTGATATGTTTTGAAGTACGTACCACATGGAAGCATGTGTTTCTACGCTTGGCCATTCACAAAATATCAGACCATAAAATAATTACATGCTAGTCTATAGGAACAAGATTTTAGATCTTTTCAATGGTTTAAAGAATTTATTATTAGTAATATTTCTGTCATTCCAAGTCTTTTCACAGTACATGAGTACATCTATTAGGAAAGTGCTTTGAGAAACAGTACTATAAAAACAATAAGGTTCCTACAATTTTGTCTGAAATCCTTTTCCAAGAAGCAGCATAAACAAAAATCATGAGAGTATTTGCTAGTCTGTATCAGATGTTTTGGATGACTTATGCAACCTCTGTATAGCTAGATATCAAAATGTCAGTCAGTACAATCACCAGTACATCGTTCTGCATTAGAGATTGTCTGTTCACCCACTGGTTTGCTGGTAATTAGAGTGGGCTTTCAGGTATTTTGCTTGAAATGATAATCTGTCAAATATATCAGACAAAGAAAATCAGACCATATGTTTAGCCTCCCAGCTGTTTAAGGTGACAAGAGATGTTTGATCTTTTGACTGCCACTGAAACGTGTCCTTCCAAATAAATCTCCAAACATTACTATATCAGTTGTAGTATTCTTGCTTGCTGGAGCTGTCTTATCCTTCATTAGACGAGTTGTCTTTCAGCTGACATCTTTAAAATAGAATATTTTTCATTGATACCAAGTCATCATGAGTTATGTTCTTCATTCCTTTAGGTTTCTGTGAAAGTCTTGTCTCACTATAACATTCTGTATCTCTCTTTCTTGCTTTGTCTTCCTATGTAGGCCAGAATCTCACTATATGATAGTCTGGGTGTATGAGGAGGCATAATATTAAGAAAACAATTGTAGAGATTATTTCCTGTGGCTAGGTTGGTCAATCATTACTTTTTTCCAGCAGGGAGCTTTCTGATAGACATGGCCAGCTGTTCTTTGACTTACGCTACTAGCTATAAAACTTTTCCTGCAATGGCAAGACACTTGTGGTAATAAATCAAGTTTGGGAGAACCAGCATGCATTATTTGTTGTGAAGGGACACCTTTTCAAATACAACTGCTGGAATTGTGCACAAGTATTTCCATGCAAGAACAGAGACTGAGTTTTGCATTTGACCAGAGCTTTGCATGTGTTTGTGCATGAACACATGCTGACTGTTCTGTCTTGAGGAAGTACATCTGAGATGTTGATATACTGGAAATTTGACACTGAAGGATATATATCATATCTGACTTGTGAGTGTTGCTGTTATGCTGTAAATTTTAGTAGAGTTAGTCCATTTAGAAGAGGAGTATAGTTAGAAATAAAGCTATTAGTTAACATATAGAAAACATGCCAGATGCAGTCATGAAATAAATATGTTTGACTTAACTTTTGAATAAAGAAGAATAGCCTAAGTAATAGAAACGGAGTGATGTTACGCATTGGAGTATCTAAATATATTTTTGCCTATTGGCACACCTCTGTGTAGTGCAAACATTCCTGATACTGTGACAGAGTAGATGGTACACAGCCTTTGTATCATAACTATATGGGGCCCCAGAGTCTGACTGGTTCTTGATACTTAAAATGTGCTGAAGAAAATTCAAAAACATATCTATATGATTATTTATCCCATGTACAGTGTTTATAAACATTCGATGAATGCATTTATTCAGTTTCTCGTATAGTGATTTGCAGGTAATAATGACATTGAATGGAACTGAAAATAAGAGGGAGAAGAAGTGTTAGAGTAGTTCCAAACTTTGAGACCTTGTGCAGTCAATTCAGTGACTGGGACACTTCCATCTGTATCTAGTAACTCCAAAAAGCTGTTATTCTGAGGACATACTTTACAGCAACTTTAACTTCTGAGCATCTGGGTTATGTCAAGCTCAAAATGAAAGATCACCATGTTTTGGACAGTGGCAGAGACTTCTTACATTTCTGGCTTGAAACAATAATAGTAGCAGTAGAAATAAAGATGTAGCCATTACACAGCTATATGTATACAGAAGATATTTACTTTGAATTTGGGATTCATTTCCCTGTGTACTGTCCCAGACACTTTACACATTTTAAGGACCATGCTGTAAATCCATCCCTGCCATTTTCCACAACTGTGGAAAGTCATGAGAAAACAGGCTTTGAAACCCCTGCACATCAGTGTATGCATATAAGCTGTCTGAAATATCTTCTAACTTTTCTCACTGTCGAGCCATATAACTGCTTCCAAAGACACCTGACTTCACTGATGAAGAGCTATAATAAATTGTTCCAGTAAACATTTCCAGAAATGTTTTGATGACATTCGGAGCAACGTAAAGGTGGAGTCAGTAAAGAGCAACAAACAAGCAGTACTTCACCGTTGCTATAATGCTAGCAAGGTAAGCACGCCGCTCCTGAGAACTTTACAATATATGTTACCAAGCACACCCTGCCTTGCGCAAGAAGAGAAGAAGACAAACTGTAGCATGATGATGATGACTTGGAACAGTACAAGAATAATGTTCTGGTTTTGTATTCCACCACTTTGTACTCCTTGACTTTCAGAAGCGACCATTTCATAAAAGTCGTATTTGCTTTCCTTTGATTTACAATTATTGAAATTTTAATAAGGATTGTGCAGCGACTGCAGACATCACATATTGTCAGTGAGAAATTATAACTTTATTGCAGCACACACTGACAGCCAACTCATAAAAATGAATGACATTCTATATCATAACATCTCGTAGGCTGTTCAGCATGTTAATAGCTCACTTCATCTTTCTTTAGCATAATGAGGCAGACAGTGTACCAATATTCAACATGAAAATGAAGATTAAGAAAATTTGAATTGAAGCAAGAAAGTAGCATTTAGCAGAGGTTCAGGCAACATTCAGATAAAAAGTTTCAATTAAAGTACTGTTAGGGAGCCTTTTATCACTGGAGCAAAGCTTTGTTACCAAAGACCAACACTTACTACAAAAAAATGTCTGTTTCCAGCTGTACTTGGCTTTTGAAATGCTACTTCTGAAAGCATCTATAGTCTTTTTCTTGTTCCATATAGTACTTTTTTTTTTGTAGACTCAATTGTATAAGGTTATATTGATTTATAATAAGTTATTTTTTCATATTAAATCAAACTAAAAAACAGAAGGAATATTTAGGAAAGGGAGTAGACATTTTTAGGACTAACTTGGGTGATACTTTTCTTTATGCTATTCTACAAACAGATAAAAATATTTAGTAGTGAACCTGCAAACTATTGCCATATAAAGCACTGATTATAACATATGAGTTTCTCTGAAAGGATTATCATTCTTCAAAGGATTATCTACTTCAACTCCAAGAGATACAGTTGCAACAGCAATATTTATGATACAGAAGTACTAGTTAAAGATATACTTAAAGAAATGTAAAACAAAACATGATGGCTAATGATCTGTCAGGTTGCGTTACAGACTGATTTTTACTACTTTTATTGCCAGTTCCCAATGTATCTACCTAAAAACAGACAAAACTGCCCATTTACTGTCCCAAATCTGGGAGTATTATTAACCAGTAACTCTGTAGTTGCTGAGCCCCCTGGTTAAGACACCACTACAGACTCGCTACAGTCAACTATCAACTTATTTCTCCATAATATGAACCTGAATCAACCAACCGCAACTGCTTATATGAGTAAAATTATCCAGTAAAATTATGCGGCTTAAGTTGCTGCTGGCTTTAATTTTGCTGGTGATTAACTACAAACTCTCACTTCAGCTTTGTAAGGACTCCTTCTTCAGCTCCAAAAGTATCAAAATTAAAGAAATATAAAGTTTCAGAAAATTCCTAAAACAAAATATTTAGTGTTTCTTTTCCAAAATACATGCACTTTTGAAACACAGTTTTATGAATCTGCATTATCTAGTGCAGCACCTGAGCCAAATATAGCTCCCTTGATGTGGAAATATGTATTGTATCTGTTGGAAGGGAATGCGTCCCATGGCCTGGATAGTACACAGTAGATTGATATTGCTTCCTCGAACAGGACAGCAGATTTGATCCTTTATCACTCTGGAGGGGTCTTTCAGTGGAGTCTCTGTGTGAAAAATGCCAGATCAGTACAATGTTTCATCCACCTCAGAAATACTTGTGATTGATTAACCGACTTACTTTGGGATCAACAGTCACCGGTGGTGAGGGTTCTTGGTGCTCCAGGGCACCTGTCCCAGCCAGACTGCCTGCCACAGAGAGCCCGCTGCTGTTGGAAGTGGCCGCAGGTTCAGGACAAAGTGATTTTTTTTTTTTTTCTTCCAAATCCCAATGATAAAGGGGATAACTTAATCTTCAGGCTTCTTTTTTACCATTATTCAAAGCAAAAAGTAATTTCTTCTGAGCATTCCCATAACGTCTGACACCTGCAATGTTGTCAACTGAGGTACATGAAATAACAGTAACATCCTGGAAGCACTACTAAAGACACATCCAATTTTTAGCCAGTTTAATTTAATTCTCTATCCTCGTTCCAAGTACAAAGAAATTAGCACTGTATGTTCTAGCTAAAAAAGACACTCCTAGTGATGTATCCTCTCTGTGGAGATCTGTCTACCCAAATCTAATGGTCCTCCCCTGTTTGTCTGAACTACTTTGGCTACTGCTTTTTTCACCCTTTTGATTTTAAACTGTTATTCCTTTAGCATGCTTTTCAGTTCATGCCATTTGGGTTTTCTATCACCAACCAACTATTCATTCTGATTTGTTACCTAATGGCCTAAGCTGACTCCTGATTTGATTCTTCCCTCATTAAGACTTTTCATTATGGGTGATTTTGAAATTTATGCTGATGCTTTGGAACATCCACTCTTACAAAGGTTTAATGATTTGTTGAATCTCCTCAGTTTATCACATTATATTAATTTTCCTTCTTGCAAAATGGGCCATACATTAGAATTGGGTATGTTACTTAATCTTCATCATAGTAATATACTACTCTTTTTTTCCTTCGTATTTATTTCCTCATTGTGGACTAACTGAAGGTTTCTCTCCCTTTCCTTGCTTTTTCTGTAGTATTTACCAGATGCCCAGGGCTCGTTGGTGCTTTTAAATCAATGACCCTGCATGAAGACAGTTCTCAAAGCCAGCCAAAGCCCCCTCCTAGGTCCTTCCCTCTCCCTTCTGTTTGTCTCCTCTATGTCTCCTCCTTCCCTCAGCTGTATGGGATTCCTGCTTGTGGTTCCTTTCCCTTCATTTGATTCAATGTACTGTCAAGCACACAGTGGCCATATTGATATTTATTGCATTTTTTTCATGAAATTAACATTCACTTCTCTGTATTTCTGCAAACAAAAAAGATTAGACTCCTTCACTCTCTTTTGGTGGTTTGCCTTGTTTTAAGTACATCGTATCCATTCCTAGGGCTAATCAACCTTCTGGTGAATATTTCTTTTCACTCAAGGTCAGCTCCTAGCTTGCTAGAATATACCTGCAATTACTTTCAGAATTAGGAAAGCTTGACTAGTCTGACTAAATGTAGTGAGTTTTAATCCCATCTATACCATTCCTTTTATTTCACTGGCACTTGAGAAGGTGCTGGTGAAATAGCTTTTGCAGCAGCTTCATATATTTGATTTTATCGGTAAGTCTTAGTTCCCAGATCTGATTGCTCATTGGAAAAACTCAGAAGTAATTCTCTGAAGCTAGTGAGTTTAATTTATCCCTATGTCATAAGTGAGTTCAGCTTAGGACTGGAGGTCTGATGCAGATAAGTGCTACTTTAAAGGTTATCTGATTTTCTCCAGGGTTTAGGAAGTATAGCTGCAGTGAAGAGTAACTGGAATGCAACCACTGTCTGGCAATGTCATGGGCACCAACAAATTTATTGAAGGAAGTGCAGAGTTAGCCATATACATCAGCTGATGACAGGTAAGAATTGTCTCCCAGGTTGATGGAATCACTTCTCACACCTGCAATATGAATGTACAATATACTTCAGCTGATGACAGGTAGGGACTGTCTCCTTGGTTGCTGAAATCAGCTCTCACTCTTGCAATACAAATATACCATAAAGCAGAAATTATTTGGGCAAAACTAATACACATGGGAGGGCTTCATGTGCCATGTTACCTCATTTGAGGATGATTGCCTTGAATCCATGAGAGTTCAGTGATGTAAATCTGGTGCAATCTGGGTAAAATTATACGGATTGTCTCATTTTGCACCAATTCATAGAGTTGAAACTTCTCAACTGGTGGTGTGCAGCCAAACAATCGCTCTACCTGATGTCTCTGTTTTCCTGTTTACCAAACTTCTTTTTTCGTGATCCAGGTATCTGTGATCTTTTCCTCTTCACTTGGGATTTGGACTGGTTTATCAAACATTGTTTTTCTGTCTCCTGTTATTATTTAGCTAATGCCATTTGTCTGAGGAATTATTATTGCAACAGCTGAATGCCTTTTGTGAAGGTAACGTTATTCATATACATTGTTTGTGGTGTCACTGGCATGCAGAAAATACCCAGGTATACTTTCCAGTCTCCACAGATCTTGAAAAGCAGTTGATGTTTTGCATAATTATCTGAGGGATACTTAGAGACAGATGGTTTCACATTCCTTTAAACCTAGTGGGTAAAGTACAGTCAAGCTGCTATTGAATTTCTGGTTTCCAAAAGAGCATTCAGGGTGAAAACAGCAGGTTTCTGCACTTTATTTTTTTTCCCCCTATTAAATATATACTATACTTATTACTAAAGCTATTTGCAGATGATATGGGCTTTTTAGTTTGGTCTTACATTTCAGTGTTTCAGTGTGCAAATACCTTATTTATAGTTTTTATGTCATCTTTTCTAGAAGAAAATCCTCCCACTTTTCTATATATATATATGATTTCCCAAGGAGATGCCTGAGTTCTTGTACAATTTGTGTAGTCTGTTCATGATTACTTGGGTTTAGTGCTATACTGTTTCAAGGTTGTTTTCTTTGATTCAACTTCTCAGAGGAATGGAGATTGACAAAGAATAGGAGAAATTAAACAGGCTTTTTATTAACAAAGCACAGAGCCTGCTCTCAGCAGTTCAGCTCAACATACAGAGGCAGAGAATAAGAACCAATATCCTACAGAGGATATTCTTGTGCCTCTCTTAAAGAATGCATGCCCTCAACAAACTTTTTAAAATCATCTGCAAAACAGTAGAAATTCAGACACATCATTAGTAGTATTCTTCTGTAATACCAGCTTTGAGAATGTACATCACATGATGGGGAGGAAGCAGTTGAGCCATCTGGGTAGAGAAGAGCTGGAGTATTTCGGTAGCAATTAATACTCAGATAGATGGGATATAGTGGTGCACCAGACACCCCTATTTTTTTGTGAAGAAGAAAAACCATAATGACTTTACCAGGAATTCAAAATGTCCATACCAATCCCTGGCATAATTGCTAGTGATCCATGTATTAAATGCAGTCAGCACTGGAGTAGATCGTCCTCGGAGTGAAATCTCCAGCGCTGGAGCTTCCAAGAAAAGGCTAGACAAGAATTTGTCAGCAGTACTTTAGGTCTAATTCATCTTCCCTTCCAGAAGCAGTTGGATTAGCTGACCTCAGAAGGTCATTTCTAGCACCACTTTATGTATTTCTATGGTTGCGTTCATTAAAGTATGTAACTGACTTTCAGGATCAGTAAGGATTGTCATTACCTTTCCTATCAGTTAGTGATACTGTAGTTTTAGGTTAGGGGAGCACTTCTTCTTCCAAAACTTAATGATATCTTTTGCTACATAGCTTATAGAATCTGATATTCCACTTCTGTCTTTGAGCACAGTGAAAGATTTTTCAAGCTACACAGGACAGCATATAGGAATATCTCAGATTAGCCAGCCTCTTACATTTTAATTATTTTTAGTGTTCCACCAAGTTATTGCATTTGTGGTTGAAGTGTTTATAAAGACAGTGAATGATTTATACCAGTTGGAGTAATAGCATTGAAACATTAGCAAGGATAATGTATGATGCCATACGTCGCTTACTTATTTTAACTCTCTTACTGAAAAAAAGGGAAGAAAGCATCTAATACAGCTATTTTACAAACTCGCGTTCAGTGTGTCTGTAACCCTCCTTCCATCCATTGAAGGATATATTTCTGACTCTTATTTTAGACAATTTAATATTGTGCTGTTATCCTCAAAAGCTTTGGATAAAACTTCAATTGTGTACCTTACAATTGCCTTGTCTCTTTCCTCCACTGTTCTGTGAGGTCAGAGCTCTTCATGTTTCCATTAAAAAGAACATTTAAGTACAGAGGAAAGAGGATCTTATATTTATTTTATAGATACAATTTTATTTATAAAAAAATTACAAAAACATTTGGCATGGGTATGTGCTGATCAAATATGTCTGTCCTTTAATATAACATATCCAACAACAAAAAGGGAGGTGCAGGATAGTTGCATAAAATCCGTAATAGCTGTCTAAACTGAATGTATTGCCTGAAAGAACTGTAGGCTAATTTTTCTGATTTTAAAATAGCTGGAATGGAACTGAGACCAACTCAATGAATGTCCTTGTCTGTCCATGTCTGTTTCCTCATGTGTAAACCAGAAATAATAATATTTTCCTCCCCAATATGGTGTTACAAATCTCAATTAACATGCTTTCATTGCCTCAGCAATACAATGTTTTGTTCTGTTGGTCTAAATCCAGTGTAAAAGCTACACATGGGCAACAGCAGAACTGGACTCTATGGTATTATTAGAGTCCTAATAATCATAACTCCAATCATAGTTATTTTCACTTAGGGATTTAAATTTACAAAATAAAGGTATGAAACCACTGTTGTCCACAATCTGAGAAGGGACAATGGGAGAAATGTGAGATTAATCACTTGCTAAATTATTATCAATTAACAAATGCAAACTCCATCATGTTGACAAAGCATTAAAGTAGCCTGGAACTATTAAATAATAGTCTTCAAAATGTTTGATAGGTAGACCAAAAAAAGGCTTTTGTGGGTTAATGCAAAGAAAACTTATGCCGCCCTTGTTAAGACACAGTGAGCACAGGGAGACAATATACTGATCTTAAGTCTGCAGATAGGAGTGTTGTTTTAAGTCTAGTATTGTAAAATATGTGCTTTTGATTCATGGCACATATTCAGTGTTTTTTCCATATATTTCTGGAGCTAATTTGATTTAAATCACTATTATCTGAATGGAGCACATCCTACAAACCAGAACACAATGGATGTTAAATATTGACTTTTCAATTGGAAGGACATATTCATTATCCAACTGGAATTATCCTATCTTAAATGTATATAAGAAAACAGAATCTAAAAGCTATAGAATTCTTCTTGAAAAGTAACATTTATTGTATCAGTAATGCTCTTCTGACTCTGCTTTTTGTTACTTCTGCTGCTGTCGACTATCTGATGTTAGAAGCTCTCTTCCCTTTATGGCTTAAACAGTGTTATAGTCTTATTTAAAATTGTTGTGCACAATAAACTGTTCTGATAATTGCTGTTACAGGTTTTCTAGAGGTGGCATCACATTTTCTAATTTTCTGATACCAAAAAATGGCCTTGAAAATACTTTTTTTTCTCTCTTTATTTAAAACTTTATAGATTATATGGAACTTGCATTACCTCAATAATGAAAGTGCTAAACTTTTTTCTTTCTTTTTTTTAAAAGCAAGTTTTCAGATGGGACGCTTTCAAAACTTGTTAGGCTAGTTCTTTATATCTATTAAATTCCTACTTGGCATAGCAGACAGAATAGCAAAGGAGAGTGTAAGCCAGTGTTACGACTCCTCACATCCCGAGTTGTCTGCAGCTCAAAGTAGGACAAATCACTCAGACCTAATTTATAGTAACAGAAATAGACTGCTAGCCTGTACGGAGGCCTATCAGGCCCTACATCTGCTGGCTTCTGTCATTCCCAGTATATGTCCATTTGCAGATGGTGAATTCAACTATCCCAGCTTTGTCCCTAGCTGATTTTCTGACTGTCTCTGTGTTGCAATGCATAGAGGACTCAACCAAGATCAAGTGTTATGTCCATTCTATATATTTCCTGGCACAGTCAAACATATGCATGTTTTAGTTTTGCTCCAGTTCTGGTTAATCTTTGGCTGAGCCAGTTCTATTTCAACATCAGAGTTCGCATTTAGTTCTGATTGGAGAAAAAAAATAATGTCTGAGACCAGGTTTTGGCTGGAGTTTGATTTGATTCCCAGACTCACTTCTGCTCTAACCACCAAGCTATTGTGTCCATCCTTCTTTCTCTGAACTAATAAATATTTATAAAGTAAAAGATTGGCAGGTGTCCCATGTGGCTGATTAGGGTACTTACCTGGAATATTATCCCTGTTCTACATAATCCAAAACACAGGCATAGTCTGAGTCTCATCTGAGTGTCTCTGCCACTCAGCTATTTACTATTTGGGTCTTTTCTGATATTTTTTCCGGGACACACATTCCATACCCAACTTCAGAAATCATTCTAGTGAAAATATAACCTAGCAAATATCCTTGACCAGGTTTAACCTTCAGCCACAACAGTGACTGAATATTCAGAAACCCCTCTACCATTGCAAACTGCTGAGGACAGGCATGCCTCACATGATGAGAATAATTACTACCCTTGATAAAGCCCTCCAGAAGTGCTTTCCTTAAAATCATTATTTCTGTCCTACCTTGAGTGGGCCTGAGGCTGTGACCTTCTGTTCAGAATCTTTTCTGGAAGAAATTAGAGACTGAAAAATCTACGTTTGATTAAAAGATGTAGAGCCAAATCACTTCAGTGAACTGATAATGCTCATGCTTAACAGTCATCCGCCCTGGCATCATATCAGCTTTAGTCGAGCTGGTGTAGGGAGAGGGGGAAGAACCCTTTGGGAGGATGAGTTTTTTACTTATATGAACCAGCAGCTGTATTTCTGATATCTTAGATATCAGTTTTCAGCTTAGTGGAGCTGAAAGTTTTTATTTTTACAGCTTTCCACTCTGCTTAGCTTCTTGCCAAGTCATAAAATCTAAGGTACTGCAATATTTAGTCTATTAATGTCCATATAGAGAGCTTATATCTGCAATATCCAATATAAAGGTGGCTTTGCATGACTCCTATTTAAGCAGACACTTGAGGATCCCTGCAATAAGGAAGTGTAAGAAGAATCATCCATCCTGTAACTGCTTGAGAAGGTGTAATGCATTTCTTTCCTACATCCAGGCATCTTTAAATGCTGATTATTCCTGACTGTCAGCGTGGCCTGTTGTAGCCACAGGTATTGGATATAATTGAGAACATCCATCAGGTATCTCTGAATTCTAGCACAGTACTACACCTAATCAAAATTAAAGCTAGTAAAAAAACAAAAATGTGATGGAGCAGTTTCCCACTGGAAAATGCAGATTTAAGTTTACCAGGGCATTTCAGAGTAATCTATTTGCTTTATCAATATTTTTAATGGTAACAGCAAAATTTAGCTTTAAAAACAATGTAAGCCATTTCATTTTTAGTTTGTGTAATAGAATATAATCAATTAACAGTAAGATCAAAACAGTAATGAAATGGAAAGTGTTATTGAGATGAACTGTTTCTACAAAATTACTTGACATTTCTCTAAAACATTATTCTAGAATTTTCTAACTCATGGGAAGATCAACATTTTTGACCTTTTTCAGATTCAGCAAGAAAGGAAATTTCGTAATAGTGATAGATATTTTGCAGAAATTGTACAGTTAAAATTCTATGGTAAAGAGCTTTGTTAATACATTTTGAATGACAGTGAAAATTGTGGTGGAAATATGACAAAAAGAGTGAAGCTTTTCAGCACAGTTTGTGATTTTTATGGGAGTGCCTGCTTTGGGACCATCTCACTTTCTGTAGAGATTTAGCAGCCTTAAGGGTGGATATAAGGTTAGACACAGGAATCACAGGACTAAGCCAGAGGCAGAAGCATGAACCAGGAGTCAGGAGCTGAACAGGCGGGAGTCAGAATACGAGATGGATGCAAGAACTAATGCACAGCTGAATTACAGCCTGAGCAAAAGGCAAGAACAGTGGTGGATTTGAATAAGTTTCGTTCCTGTGTGGTGTCAAGAGGTGGGCGCTGTGGGAGCTTCCATGGCAAGAGCCATTATTCTGGCTCCTGCTATCACAACGTCCAGCGACAGCATGAGACAGTCTCTGAGTGACCCTGTGTTGATTCGTTGCCTGTCACCTACTGCTGACTCCAAGTATGTCATCATAGGGGAGTGTTCCTTTTTAGCAAATGTCCTTGCATTAAAAGCTACTGTGATATACATGAAATAAATCAAAGGAATTAAGAGGCAGAGTTCCTATATTGGGATACTCTTGATTTCTGAAAGGAAGGGGACAAGTTCCTATTCTAGTAGTAGCAGAATGCACTGGAAATAAATTTTAAATACTACTATAGCAAATGGCAGCTTTAAAGAAAAAAAAAAGTCCTATTAGGGCACCTGCATTAAAACCCACTATCATTAAAAAAACCCCACATTTGTGAATAGTGATTCGGCTAAAAGTTTTGCTTTCCTATTGCAGAAAAAGCAAGCAACAAGGAAAAGAATGCTTCAAAATAACCGCATCTTTACAATCACTTGCAAAATGGTAAAGGATAATCTCAAGACTATTCATTTCAATGATTTTGCCTTTTTGCTAGATTCAGCTGGTTTAAACAAGCTCAGGAAAAGGCAGTCATTATATAATATAAACTCCTTGTTGGTTTTTTATGGTATTTCTCCCTAAGTGCTTGGGTACTATTGCTAAAATAAACTGTGCTTTAAGAAGGTATCTGATCTCTTCTCCACACTGGTCACAGAGCTCCAGAGAGAAGAATTACAGTACATTTTACTTAAAATCCAGTAATACATGTAACTTTGTAATCCAGGTTATATCTGCATTACCTGGGATACTCATACTGTTTTTATTGAACTGTTTTTACTAGCTAATATAGACATTTCCAGCAACATAGCCAGGAGACCACGGGATTAACATAATTTAGAAAAAAAATCTGAACTGCTGGAAAGGGGAGACAGAATCCCACCCCAGGAGAGACTGTGGGACAAAAGCTGATTCTTCAGGGGCAGTGGAGAGACAAAGAGAGTTATACAGTGGCTGTGGCAATTCTCTTTTTTTAAAAAAACATTGCTGTATTTCAGTCTCTGTAAAGCAGAAGACTTTTTTTCAAAGTAGTTGCTGAAACTTTAATCTTGATTTGATTGTGTGTGGGTTTCTTTTATTTGTGAATATTCCAACATCCAGCCTTTGATGTTACCTTTGAGCATAGCCTTATCAGGTCCTGAAAATAGCTTCACAGATGTGAAATTTTTTCTATTGTATTAGCCTGGTTTGAAAAGAACCTAATTGACCTGCTGTAATAATAGGTTTGACTTTAAAGTTTGATCCCAGCTTACAAGGGTTTGCATCTCTTGGTTCTGTCTTTTGAACACTTAATCAAGAGACATTTTTCAGCTTCTAAAAGGCTTTTAGCTCATCCACATGTATGGACAGTACCTAATGGACCCTACCCATTTATTCACTGGTCTCCACAACTGTGAAATGTGATTCTTTTATGTTTTACAACTTCAAAATGCTTTCTATTTTTAGGTCAAAATGAAAAATCCATTTGTCTTATTTAGCTTTTTAAATATTTATTTTATGGTATTTTACATTCTTTGTGCTTTTGCCCTGGGGCATTTGTACAAAACATGCTTTAAAATGTGCACATGATTTATTTGATTTTTGAGGCTGCCAACAGGAGTCAGGTTTCATTCCCTCTGAAACTGCAGGAAAGTGATGGGGCCTTATTAGAGAAAGGGACTATTGCATCTGCCTTGCAAGGAAGAAGAAAAGTGATATTGAAAAGAATGACCATGACAGGACGTCAAAAAGAATGGGCTGGATTCTTTTCTGGATCTGCATTGGCTCTGTCAGGTGAGAATCTGGCCCAATATTTTTTCTGTAGTCTGTAACTTGAGTGAGCCATGAAAAGTCAAGCCAACAACATTTTATTGTCCATACATCTTACTGTCTCAATGGAGAGATATTATGATTTATTACTGAGAGGCAGAAATAGATTCTGTATTTGCAATGTCTCTCCCATTTCCACTCCATAGGCCAGCGTAATCGAACATGTCAGGTCAAAGGATGGAAAATTTTATTTCCGGAGGAAGGCACTGATTGAATTGTTGAAGCCTGATTCTGCAGGTTGCACTCAGGTGCAGTAGTTCCTGCTCACTTAAACAGGCCTATTGATGAGAACTGGAGCTCTACACTTTAGAGACACTGTGCCGGATCTGAACAACCTGATTCCGTGTTTATGCAGTCAAAATTCTCACATCAATTAATGGGAATTGTGTGAGAACAAGAATTTAGTAAAAAGTGAGGATGGCAGGATTTGGATCTGTACCAAATGCTTAGGAGAAGGCTGTGCTTCCTGCCCTCTCAGTTAGAAGTTGGGTGTTGTGAAACAGCCAGTAATGCCAAGACAGTTGGCAAGTGAGCAAGACAGAAATAATAGAATTAAAGGGGAGAAGGACTTTTTGCAATTAAAATTGCATGTACTGGCATTTCTAGTACGTGGCAGAGATCCTGCACATTTTACTCCTGAGTAACAAAGAAGAGAGCTGTGTATGTCACCATGGAAATGTAAATGGAGTTCCTTTGACAAACAGAGAAATGTATGCCATTCCTTTATGCTCAAATGAACTGTTAGTAGTGGGATGCAAGAGAAGAATGGGATGTCTGTTACAGAAAAGACATGAAAATGCAATTGTAGTACCTTGTTCTCCATTCTGTTATATTTTTATTAGTAGTTTAAAAAATACAGGGGCAAAAAAAAGAGGGGTTTTTTTCTAACTAATTAATTAATACAGTATTTATAGCAGGCAGTATAAAATAGCAATGATCAAACATGCGGCAAAGAGCACAGAGGAGAAAGTATAGATTTGTATGCTATGCTGCTTCTACCTGAGCTGTCTACCTACTTATTTAAAAAAAAAAAAGGATGGCTATTTATAAATGAAAGGAAATTTTAAAAGGAGTGGGCAGCTGTGTCACAACATTATGAAGGTAATTGGAGAGATTTTTTTGTTTAGGTTTTATGATCAACAGATGTTTGATGATTTCTGTTCTAATTCTGACTGCGTCATTCTTTTCTTTCTGGGGGCATGGGTGTGTGTGGAGTACAAGGAAAAAATGATGAACAGCAACCTATATTGGGAGCTCAAGAACTCATAACTTTTCTAATATTCTGAAGATATCTGCTTAGATTTTTGCTATGTGCCATTTGGAACAGACAGCTAGGTAAATAACATCAAATATTTTCTGGTTTTTATGTTGCTGCTGTAACATAGGCTTGTGCTTGTTTCTACCAACTAATTCTGAGTTCAGCTCCCACAATGACTGTGAGAAGTGAGTGTCTAGCTCATATGCTTGGATATTTGAACTAGAAATGTTTTAGGAGATAAGCAAGGGAGACAGAGTTGCCAAGCCAGTTGCTCTAGAGTCAAAGCATAAAGGCAAAGAAAACAGAGAAAGATTTAAATCCAAACTCTTTATTTACCTTTTTACTCCCTCTGGAGTTATGTTTTACGGCTGTCATAAGATGAAATAACTTTAAACTCTACAGCAAGCCAATAAACTTTACAGTATCCTGTTTTCCTCTTAGGAATAAGGCCTTGGACGAGGTTTCTGCAGCTCAGAAAGGAAAAACTTTAATGGTATCTATTGTTCACTTAATTTTGCTTGTTTTAATTTCTTTCTAACAGAAACGACACAGTAGCTTCTTTAACCCATCTTCCTGATTTAAATTAATTAATTCAGAGTAGAAATGATGCTCCACCCAGCTCACATTTTGAATATGGAATCTTAAATATTCTCAGGGAAGTTTGTAATCAAGATATAGGGTGCTTTTCATAAGTTACAGAAGAGATTTTTGAGTAAAGTTAATTGACAAATTAATAGAAATCACGAGCAACCTGAAGATTTTCTAGTAACAGAAAAGGTCAGTAAATTAGTAATCGCCTCTGAAATATAACCATAAAGACTGCCTAGTGACTAAATTGGCTTATTAAAATATGCTCAGGAGTGACCATTACCATATTCTTTATAGATTATGAATTAAGTCTCTTTTTTTTTTTATTTGGAAGAAATTTATGTTTAGGAAAATTAGGGAAAATGCAGTGCATTCAAAGATAATGATAATCACATCATTTGTGTAGACTTTTTTCCCCCAAAGTAAGCTAAGGTGATGCTCTTTGGTTCCTTGGTACTAAAATACAACTGATTTTGAAATTAAAGTGATACCAGGCAGCAACACTTCACAGTGCCTAGGGACAGAAAGTACCCAGCTGACAATGAAAGATCACTTTAGGGGGACAGAATATTGTATGGTCAGAGTGAAAACAGTGCTGGGGAAAGGACTGTGGTAGAATGTGTCATCAATTTTCACAAGGTGTTTATTTTTCCTTTAAAAGTTAGTGTTTCCTTTAAAAGCTGGCACTCCACATCTAGGATAATAGTCTTTTAGGATAACTTTAAGGTAGTTGTTTCCCAAGTACCTTCTGAAGGATCTAGTACTATTTTCTCCTTTCTGACCACCGTGTCTCACAGTCTAGATTTTGTCTTGATTCCTGCTAAATAGGAGGATTTTGTTTAACTTGGTGTGATAAGAGACTTCAGCTTCCTCTTCCCCCACCATATCTATGTACTACTTTTTACTCCTTGCTGTTGTCCTTTGGGCTTGTCTTGATGGAGAAGTTACGTGAGGTTGGCTTGTTACCTCTTCATACAATGTTTAACTACACAGAAACTGCAGTACCATGCTGTTTTCTTATATTGGCTTCAGTACATTGCTCACCAATCAGTGCAAAGTTCTGCACTGAGCTTAATGTTCTGGGAAAGGTCTCATGATACAAGTTTTTCTAGTTTGCTACATATTCTGTTTTTCAGGGGTGATACTGTTGGGTTTTTTTCCCCACAGCATATTGTAATATGCTTATGGGGAAGAATAGAAATTCTAGAATGAGACAGAAGCAAACAAGTGATTTCCCTCATGAAATCCAATCGTAGTTATGAGGTGGGTTTTGAGCTGCTATCTGGTAGCTGAAAAAAGCACTGTGACCAGGTTGATTCTTGTGTGAATAGCACTTGGAGTCTCATGACCAGGTGGATTTGGTGTTGCAGCTTTGTAGGGATGAGGATGCCGTGGGGGTGTGGTTATAGCAGGAGAAGGAAGAGCAAGTAAGTGAATTTGAAGAGATACATTGGCAAGCCTTTATATGGAGTAGTTATGATCAGCTGCTTTTAGCGTAAGTACACCCCAGTTATACTGGCATCCCAAGGGAGCTGCTTGGCCTTGCATTGTGCATGCCAAAATAAAGTATGCTCTTCATCTCAAGTTCTTTTTTATGACACCTACAGTTTAGCATAAAGCACACTACAAAATTAATAGCATTCTGCAGTAATTATTCTCAACCCAAGGGGTTCAAACAACCCTGGATACATATAACACCTTAAAATCTCCAGGCTGTTTGAAATGTCTGTATAGCCTAATTTGGGGTACTTAGCTCATAAAACCCCATCTTAACGCAAAACTGAATGAATAAATGAAACTGATAGTCAGTTTTAATATTGCTTTTCCTGTATGCGTGGCTGCAATAAACATGTTTGCTTTGCAATATAGTTGAATTTTGCACCCATCTGCCCCCACCTTGTGCTGAGTTTCGCAATAGGAAGATGAAGAGAGCTGGCATGCACTCAGGAATAGGGAACAGGCTTGGGAAGCAGCTCAAGAAGAGGGACGTATAAGCAACAAGTGTGCCTTCTGCTTTTAGGATTTGTTACTGCAAGGACATAAAACTTCACAGCATTAGGTTTATGGCACTTTTATACTATAGTGAGTGACTTGAGAATGAGAGGATTAAAAGACAACAGGCAGAAGGAGAGCTGTAGCTTCTAACTCTTCCCAAAATGGTAATGAAGAGCTGGATACAGAAAAATGAGATTTAAATTCCTCCCTGTGCAGCTTATAAGATAATGCAGTTCATTATATTTAATAATAGGTCTCCTTCTGTTCATAGGTTTTTACATAAGGATTTGGTGAACTATGTAACTCCGCGTTCCCATGCAGTTTTTCACTGCCCGCAGTTACACGCGGCTGGCCAGGCCACAGGAACCGCAGGAGCTGTCCGGGGGCTCGCGGGTGCTGGCCATCCCCTCCTGCAGGGAGGCTGCAGGAGCAGATAGGAAACAGTCATATATAGCGTTACTTCGTTCGTGGCGAACAGTATACAATAAAAGTTTCTACACCTCTTGCTGTGTCCTGGTGAAGAAGAGCTTTAGCAAAGTTCCTCTTGTCTTCAGCTCTTTTTTCACCAAAGCTTTTCTGCTTTGGCTCACTCCTGAGGTCAGATTTGGATGTCTGATTTTCCTTTATTTTTACTGAATCTCGCAGGTGCCCTCACTCTTTGGAAAGGACTGGCTGTGCAGTTCACCAAAGAGATAAATTAAATCTAGGGCCTCTAGTGCACACAGAAGTGCCTGAAAAACACCAGTTTTAAAGGGGACATGACACTGGTTATATGAACTCAGTTCTGCCTGGGGTCTAAAAAGAACTTCTGGCTGTCTAACAGCCTTTGAGGAGAGACAAGAAAATTAATCCATATAAGCCCAGAATTGCTGTGAGTGCATAGATGCATGGATTTGTGATACAATAAAGTGAGAGGATCATCAAAGTAGGGTAGGAATGTGTTTTCTGGTTTCCTAGAACAGAGAGACGTTAAATGGTGTTACTCCTGTTCCAGAAGGATTACTCACATAGAAATAATATGCCAAAGATAGGGCTTAGATTGAAAGGATTTTAAGGAGAACAAAGAAAAATCCATTCCCAACTCTATGTGAAATAAACTGGTAGTTTCATCAACTGGGATATTGATGTCATATCACAAAAATTAATGGAATTTATACTAGTTGCTTTTCAGCTGTCAGATTCATCAGGGAAAAAGTCACTCGCAAACTTAACTAGTGCCTGATCTGAAGTGGAGAGCTCTACTGAACCAGTGTGGGCATGGTGTGCAGGTCGCTATGGGCAATCTCACACTACAAACTTTGACTGTGAATTTGCTCTCTATATAAAGAAAAATGGAGCTTTCAAGGCTGTCTGTCAGGTACCATTCGCAAGGAAAGACTTCATTTCAGAAAAGGAGAAAGGAACCTGCCCAGAAAAGACTGGTTTGGAGAGACAAAAAGAGCAGCCGATTTTGTGCATTGTCTGCTAGGCAAGAATATAATAAATGAATCAATGACATGGCTTTCTGTTAATTGTGGGGAAGGCAGCATTATGACATGGGTCCTAGCAAGTTTTGTGTTGGTTCTTTTTTTAAAAGTGAATTCCAGTAATGATGGTATTCAAAAGAAATAGCAAGATCATTCCCTGTATTTCAAAACACCATTTTCAGCTAAATCTCACTCTAAACAGAGTAGGAAAAGGACACAGGGATGAAGAGGAAATTACAGGAATGGAAAAACTCAAGCTATCTCAAAAACTTTATATAATAAGAATCAAAATATGAAAGCTGTCTGTTATCGATTTTGATAACGTGGCTCTCGCAGACCTCTAAAGTCTCACAGCAGACAACAGTAGCATGAAATATATGAGGGTCCAGAACAGTAATGGCCAGGAGAAAAACTATACAGCAGATTTCTCTAGGAAGGACTAAAGAAAAATTCTAACATATTCTTTTTAATTTTCTAAAGATTACAGTTTTTGCCATCTTGGTAAACTGGACAGCTATGCTTGCAGGAGACCTGCTGTGTGTAGGACTGTTGATAATAATAATAATAATAATAATAATAATAATAATAATAAGTACCAGAACATCAGGTATAGACCTGAATTAATAGTGCTGCTGAAGCTTGACAGAATAGCATGATGAATAACATTTTAGCTGATATTTTCTAGAACATCAGAAAAAGCTCATGGATCAGATAAAGATTTTAATTTTCAAAACATCATGTTACTTCAAAAATAGAGCACAAGCAATTTTCCCTTTGATCTGTTCTCTGAATGGGAATTCCCTACATATGTTGTCTGCCCATCAGCAGGATAAGATGCAGTATACAGCACACAGATCATTTCCCAACTTGTTCTTAGTATCAGAAATGTAATGTTAGGCACTAGGTTTGCAGGTGTAGACACATCTGTTAACGACAACCTATTCTACATTCAGAAAGCTAGAAAATTCTCAGTGAAGTAGACAGCTAGAGAGCTTTTCACAGAATAATTATATGAAAAGGTTCCAATTCACCAAATCTTTTTTCCCATATGCTTGAACATCTGGAATACAGAAGAGCTTTCTATATGTCTACATATGTAGCTAGACAAAATGTTATACTGACTGCTACCTACTAGAAGTTGCTATCTCATTTGTTCTATTTAAATGCCCAAGGGATACACGACAGTCAGGAGCTGACAGATACCAAGGACCAACAAAGATTTGTAGAGAAGAGCTGGACACATGCTTGAAAATAATGAAACAAAGAAGGAAGAGAGAAGTAAGAACAAACTTGGGACATTATATTGTTAAAATGAAGCAAGGTTGAGAGACATGGCATTGGTAATATCCTGTATGCCAGTGAGACACAATAAACTGATTCTGTTCTGATTTACATCTGTATACAGCTGAGGTAATTTATGGCAATCATAGAAGAATTCTAGATTTGCATTTTGAGTAAGTTAGATCAGTATCTGCTGCACTAATCACGCTATAAAGTTCTAAACCTTCCTATTACAAGTTATTAAAAAAAAAATCTCTGTAGTGTTATTCACAAACAGATGCTAAGGTTGCTACCTTTCACAATTTTTTTAACTAATTTTCCAGTATAAAAAGGCTAGTGTACTGATACACAGAGAGTCACTAATAAAATAAAAAATACAGCACAGTATTCTTTTTTGGTGCCAGAACTGCATAGCAGCGCTCTTCACAAGAAGGTATTCTTATCTGATAAAAGATTCAACGACTAAATTCATTCAGAAAATGAAGATTAAACAACTTTCTTGTATCTATTCTCCTTTCTGGAAGGGTCATGACAGGGCTAATGAAGGTTAAGTAGACTGAGGAATGGTTTGCAGAATATCTGTGGGAGATCTCAGATACGTGTAGCTTATAGAAAAAGCATTGTAGCACCTACCACATCATGTGTCATGTCAGGTGAAAAAAATCTTTCTTCAATTCCCCAGGCATTTCAAATATAATTACTCTAAATGCAATGGGTGAAGAATCCTATGAGTTACAAGTCAAGTCAGGTGTTCAAACTCATTCTTTTCTCTCCTTCTGTTTTACTACATTTGGCTGTTTTTTCACCATCATTTTTTTGCAAGTACAATTGTGTTGAGTCCTATATTGAAATAATAATTGAAACTGAAGCCATAGGAACATGTAAGACATGCAGTGCCCCAAGTCAGTTGGCTATGTATGAGCAGGACAGCAGGCAAGGAGCCTTCCTCTGCTAGATCCATGATCCAGGCCCAATCTGCATCCTTTGGTGTTAAGATCAAGGCAGTGCTAGGACTCTCTTAGAAGAGAAATGAAAGGAAAAAGCTTTGACTTGTCCCTGTATCCGTTCATGGACTTGTCCAATACATGGAACTGAGGAAGGCCATGTTGTGGATTGTAAAAGGATGTCAATATATTTGGAGTCATCTTGTGAGAATTTATGAGGCTGGGCATGTTAACCTTATTATGGACTGTATACAGAGTACAGTTGGCTTAGCAGTGAAATGTCTGCAATACTCACAGGAAGGAAAAGAATAGCTCATGATAGCCATCTCTTTGCAAAGACTTGAGTTAAAGGGTAATACCAAAACTATTAATTTTGCTATTTTTGCTGTGGCTGTGAACCTACAAAACTTGCTTTGTCCCATAATGGAAAAAGCCCATGACAGAGACTAACAAAAGACTTGCCTGTGGCTGAAGGAAAGAGATTTCCTTATTGCAGAAAAACGGCTATCACAGAACCAAACTAGAACACGAGGCTTGTTTGAATGTGCCTAAAGAAGTTAGCCTTGTCTATGTTGCCATCAAGCTGGCAAGGTGTAAGTACACTAGGCAAGTGCATATAATGCTTGCCAGTCTCAGGAACCTGTGATTATATGCTTTATTTCCACTGCTAATGTATATGGTGGTTTGTTGTTTACATGGATTTTCTGACCAGTATACACATCTCCCAGATGGGAGAACGCCACAAGTGCTTGAATTCAGGTGAATAGAGTGCATAGGTGTATGCCGGGTTTGACAGTTTCTCAGCAGTTTTGACATTCTTCCCAAAAGAGACAAAAGGTCTGACAGCTGGAGATGAATTCAATCTGAAAACTCAGAAAGGAAACATGTCCAGCTAACTGCATATCCATAATAGAGATGAGTCTATTTTATGAGCTCTCTGTAGTGTGTGTTCAGACCCCATCCTGAGTGCTTATCTCCAAGTCCTAAAGGGAGGAGGGAGGGCTAGTTCTGTTATACATGAGATTTTCATTAAGTTAAAGAAAAGCCAATGTTTCTTTTGCCCAGAGCAGGAGTACTTCAACTCTAGAAATTGTGGGCCCAAACTGACTGATGTCTATTCTTTTCACTGTTGGAAGGAAAGTCATAGACACTATACCATTATCAACCGTTAGGTCAATTTGTGAAGGAAGACACACAAAACCAGTCAAAATGGGCAGTCCAGCAAATTAAAATCACTGATGCCAAAACAAAATCCTTCAAGCTCAGATGCCAGGCAAAATAGTCACATTGGAAGGCGACATACCATAGCACTCATACTAGCTAACAGAGAATTCAAGAGAAATCATATTAAAAATAGGAAAGATGTTTGTAGCAGAAAATAGAAATGTAGCAAAATATGAAAAAATTAAAGCCATATAGCACTACAACAAGAGTGAGAGTTTTAAACTCCAGTGCAGTCTCGGTGCTAACATATGGCTGTGAGAGCTGGAGCTACCCAAAGTGTAAAATCAGACACCCTAAAAAGGAAATGTCTATAAAAGATTCTGATTCCAGATAAATATACTTTTAACCTCCATGGAGAGATAAGAAATCAAAATCAGCAGCCAGCAGCTTATCTCCATCAGTATGAAGAGCACACTTGTTAGATGCGGAGTGTGTACTTCAGATGCCAGGACACTCACCCAGAGCTGTCAAATGCAAACTGACCAGTGTCACGAAAAGAGGCTGTGCAAGAAAAGCCCTTGGAAAACCCATTAGCAAGCAGGATGCATTAGCAAGGCAGTCACAACTCTGTAGGGCACTTGGAAACAGCAGCAAATGGCAGAAGTAAAGAAGACTAATTTCTGACCCATTCACTTACATTGGCAAGGAGTTATTAAGCCAAAGAATACAATCGTTAAAAGTGACCACATCCTTAGGTCAAAATAGCCAATTTCTTGATTAATTCAAGTGAACAGAATCTTCTACTAAAACTTTGAATTCTCTGGCACTTGCAGCTAATCAAAGCTATCTAATAACAGCTGCATCATTTGTACAACTATTTTCTACAGAGAACAGAACTTGTCAGAAACCTCAAGATGCTTTAACAGTCTATAGGACACTAGCAGATAAGGGCCATGGGTTCAGTGTATCCCAGTTTACTTGCAACATGTATTGTGAAACGCATTCCTCCTCATGGCTTTGAGAGACCAGAAATCTAGATGAAAAATACAAAATATGACCTTCCCCTTTCACTGTTTTGAAAGTTGGTGGGGTAAGAGGACTGTGCTTAGTTCCTGCATGTTGGGGGAGAGAGAATGCCCATCCTCCACTTGGAGAGCTCTGCTCTGATATGACTTCTGCAGGGCAGGCCATTGGAGAAAGTGTGGCAAGAGGGTGGTGTATAGGGAAGACTGTTGCCTTCAGCAGGATGGATGATATATACCTACTACAGGTTTGGACACCTGGTCTCAGGTTACAGAGAGGATACATAAGCTGTAATCACAAAAGAGAGCACTTTCTTTGACTTTGAGTGCCCTTCATCTATGTAATCCAATGTATTTTCAGTTTCTTCATTAAATGTACAGAAGGGTATCAGTACAAGGCTCAGTTGCTTTTAGAAGCTGTGCTAAGCAATTCTGCTTTGGAAGAATTTATTCTGTGAAGTAAATAAATAAATAAACCTGACAAACGCATTTTTCAAAACTCTGAGGAACTGCACATCGCCTGCTGGCACTCCTGAATTTAGTGTGCTGCATATCGAATTGTTTCTGCTCCCCTGTATTTTGCTTCCCTTTCAAAAGCTTTTTCTACTACAATTTGTAAAACATCTTGTGGGCAATTCCTCTGCTTGCAGCCTTGCCTGTCACATTGCTTTTCCTTCACAAATGGTATAAGGAAATAGAGAATGACTGTCTGGGATGATATAGGTTCTTTTGTTGCTATTACATATGGACAGACTTGTGTTGTAAACTGGTTACCACCTGTTTTCTTCTGAAAACGGAAAAGCAGTTTTTTTCTTTCTTACAAAACACGTGAAACATCTAATTAATTTTGCTCATATCCACTCATTTACATAATAAATCCTCATAGGACCACATGCTGAAATCTTAGTCAAAATTCTCAGTAATCCATTAAGACTTTGCGTGTGTTTAATAGTAGTGTTTTCATTATTTGGAAAGTGGGGGGGAGGGGGGAGGGAGGGGTGTAGTGTCACATTGTGATACTAAATCCAAGAAATCCTGCAAAGTATTCACACTCATTTTTGGAGTGACAACTCTATTGCATCACTGTGTATGTCCTCTGAGATCAAGTCTTCCAGAACATTTGCTTCTCAAATCTTACAACTTGAATGTTTGGTACCACTGAGTTGTTCCTCTTGCAGATGGGTTGGGCAGCATTCCTTCCAGTCTTTATACATGTGTTTCTTCCAGGGAATTTGGAGTCTGACACAGGTTGCCCTGTAGAGACTGGGAGGGTGTACTCAATCTCCGGCTCTGCAAAATCAATGAGACCTGTTGTAGAGGGACTGAAGGCTTGTTGATAACTTTTGAAATCTGGAGTTTTCACTCTTCACTCTTTCACTCTTTATCTCCCAACAATGCACAAAAAGTGAGTAAATAAATTTGCTTCCTTCTGCCCCATCAAAATGTTACAAACTCTTTCTGTACTGTCTCAGTAAATTATTTATCATATTGAGAGCTATAAGACATTTGTGCCACAAACCGTTCTTACTGTTTATTCTTTGAACAGGGAAGTATCAAGTCAACAGCATTCCTATTTTCGCTGCACTGAGACATGGAACAGAATGGCTGAGCAATTGACTGACTGACTGACTGGTGAGCAATTTAGCCCCAAAAGAAGTTGGGGCTTAATTGTAACTAAATTCAAACATTTCAAACTTTCTGTCCTTTCTCAAATCCTTGGCTTTTCCTTTAGATCTGTCAGTCAGTACTTCATTAGGTATGTTCTATTTCCCAGCATCTTGTCATTTATGGTAATGAAATACATGGTCATGAATCTGCCTAGAGGAGGTTTTAAATAAATCTGTGCACATTTATAAATTCAGGTGAACATATAATTCTTAATGTCCTGCATAGTTACATGATAAATAATTGTCATTGACTTCCCTCATTTTTAATTTCAGTGACAAAAGGCTTGTTGCCATACATTTGAATAACAGGAAGAGTAACAAGGCACAGCAGAATACAGTTGTTGTGTTTTGTCGGGTTTTTTATGTTGGATATCGAATACATTTTTACACCTTGTTAACAGCATTTCTCCAAGGAATTTTTAAGGGGAAAATGAATTGTAATTGTGTAAAATGTGATGTTTAATTATTCTCATTAGTCAGTGGCATGCTGGGAAAATGGGTCTGAGGGGTGCCAGCCAGATAGCGCAGCCTTGAGGAAAGCCTTGAATGGGTGCACTTTTTCATGTCCAAGGAAACTGCGTGGTGTTAGGAGCAGAGAGGACTGTCTCTGTCATCATTTGCCTGGGGCTAATAATGCAAGGAAGTGAACATCCCCTGCGCAGTGATCTCTGTTGTAGGTTCTTTGGACGTCAAATGGAACTGGCAGTGCTTAGCACCTTGAAGGACCAAACTAGCAGAACTGGAAAGCAGACAATTTAGTTAATAATTGGTCACAAACAAAGAAAAAAAATATGGGAGAAAAGCAGCGTGGCAGTCAAGGCCGAGCACAGATAGATGGAGTTTAACCATATATAGGAGCCTCTCTGGGGGCTGTGATGGATTTTAGAGGAGGCCATATGTGACTGTTAAATTGGCTTCAACAAACCAAAATTATCTGCAGCAAAATTTGATTTTTCATTGAAAATCTGGTTTTTTATCTAAAGCACTCAATTTTTATTCAGATAAAACAAGTGGAAAAATAACTGTCAGTTTTAGAACAAAAGGCTGATTTTTTTCACAGAAAGTAACTGCCTCCTACAATTTTTTCTGAAACTATTATTCTCCAATTAAAAAGACTGTCAATAATGAAATATAATCTAATGGTGATGCCAAATTCTCTTGTTCGTTTAAATTCTGAGGTGGTGCAGTGTTGTACTGACTGGGTCTGAGTCTTATACCTCTTCAAAAACTGCTTTGCAAAGAGCAGATAAGATGAGTTTGGTTCTTGTCAAGTGACTTCTGTTTTCATCAAATTTTAGCCCTTCTTGAGGATAAAAGGGCCTGTGGTTTTTAGTTTTTTTAGCTCTAGTGGCTAATTCTCTGAGTTTTCCAGCCCCCCCTGCTCTCTCTCCCTCTATGACATTCCATAGCTCAACATGCATTGCAGTGAATTGATATTATTAATACTCTAACAACTCAAACTAAGAAACAGGGCTGTATTGTGACAACTATCAAGACAGTATGTGTCCCAGAGCCTTTATGGTTTAAACAGTCTATCTGAAGGATAGGCAGGGAAACAGGCACACGTGGGAGTAGTTCAATGCCAAAGATGCTTGGTAGATCGATCTGGCTTCACTCTGGAACAAATCACAGTCTTGCTCAGTGAGTCCCCCCATTTCCTGCCAAGAGAATCTGCACAGATCGTGATTTTGGCAGCCATCTTCTGAATTGCCAAGAAAATTATGAAATGGGTGCTAACTATGATATCTGAGTGCAAGTAAAGGCCTTTAATATCCCATAATATGTAGCTACCCTAAAGTAATTCCAACAAGGTAACTGGTTAATTACATATTTCTAACTAAATACTTGTGTAATTTTAAAGGAGTATTTTTCCCAAGGTGGTCATAAATTGCGAAGATAGATAGCATTAGGCAATTACCATTTTGAAGAATAGATGTTGTCACCATTAAAACCGGGTACTTAGGACATATAATAGCAGTGTCACATTCATCACAGCATCTAAGAGACAGGATGCTTAAATGCAGTGAGAAGGCTATTAATGCAGAAAGGTTTTAAAACTGCCATCAGATCTCTTGTAGTCAATACTGGTGCTTTACATAAAAATTGCCTGCACTGATGATAAGGTAACTTGTCTGAGCTCAAATCATTGGAGAACAATCAAATATGATAAATGATTGCCAGGTGCTGCCATTTTCAAAGTAGAGACACAAACTTAAGATAATGGAGCTAAGACAATTCATAGAAACTTCAAGGGGGTGACCCCTTCAAGCATTGTGTGATTCCTGACACTCAGTCAACGTAAATGATACCTGATTTTTATAGGCAATAACAGGTTTATTTTCAATACATCCAAACCCATCGATCTATATGCAGTAGACACAGTCTATACTGAAAAACAGCATTATATATCTAACTTATCCAGAATTATTATTTAGAATAGCTACACTCATTATAGAGACTCCCATAAAAATATTATCAGACCATCTGTACTGAGCAATTGCAGTTGTTGTTAACTTAGTTCATGGTCGAGGGTGCACAGCACTGTTGCAAATGATGCCTGAGTGAAGTTCAAATTCAATGCATTAGCAAAGTAGGCATTTAAAGTGAAGTATAATTTTGATTTTATAATATAAATTTGTTATGAATATTGTATACTTCTATGTTGAGGAAATTTCCATGAGCTCACATGCAGCAGGGTGAAAATATACCTAATTTTTTCAAAAAGAAAGGAAACACCTGTTTGGGGACCAATTATGAACTTCATAGAACTATCAGTCCTAATTACTAAATAGCTACAGGATTCTCATTTAAGCAAAATCAACCGTACTTGAAAACTAAACTTAGAATGTAAATGATGCAATCATTCATAATTCATTCTGCCACAGTACACAAAAGCAGAGCCTACAGTAGGCTGTTTTTAAATCTTTTGTGCAAATTAATACAGACAATACTAGATTTTAAAAAGCTGTTAAGGAGAAATAGATCTTTTAAGGGTACTATTTTTTATCCAGCATTTTAAAACTGATCTTAAACTTGAATGCATCTGCTTTAAAAGAAAGACTTAGCAGAAAAGGCAATATTATAAGCAGTCTGTCTTTTAGGAGAGTGATCTACATTTGCTGCTCGACAGAAATATTAGCAGCTCATTAAAGAATGTTGTATTACCATTTGCAAGACCCATACTTACTTGTAACTGGTAAGTTAAATCTTAAATCTAGCAGTAGGTAATATCTACTGCCCATACATTAGTGGAATCAATGATCCGAGGTAACCCAAGGATAATTTCTCAGGCAAGCTAACTGAGGACAAGACCTCAACATCTCAAATACAGCTACTGCTCTCTTGGGGAAGAAGAGAAGACTCTCAACATCAATTCTTGATTTGCAGGTCTCAGCCTTTTTGCAGGCTAGAACGACCACACAAATTAGTTGTCCAAGCCCAGGCTGAGGTTTGCTGTTGTTACCCTTATCAATGGAACCTCATTATAACAACTGAATATCAATTCATGTTACATGTTGTTTTTATATTAAATTACTTTCTGCACTCAAATAAATACCACCCTATGCACACATAAATATTAACCCCACAGAAAGTTGGTTACTTAGTACAATACACTCCAAAGCAGCAATTCTATGGTTTATAGTGTTATTCACTTATCATGTGCAAAGTTTAGCTGGAGCTGAGAAGTTTAATGTCTATGGTATTTCTGTGTACCAGTACTAAATACTTTGTAAGCCACTATTAATCCTATGAGTAGCTTGGGAAAGAATTTGCAGTAAAAAATATATTATTCAAATTAAGTCCTTCTTTCTGTTTGCAAATTGCTTGAACAGATTGTGAGATCTTCTTATTTGTTTGCCATCAGTTATTCTTTACCAAATATTATGGTGAGGAAAACTGAGCCTACTGATTGATCACAAATTGTTTGCTGATTTTGTAAATATATCTATAAATATAATGTACTCCTGTATATATAATAATTTAATATGCCATCTCTGTGATCCATCACTTCAGAAAATATTATTAAATTCCCTGTGCCTTAACCTTTTTTCAACACAAAATGTGACATTTCTCCAAAATTGCTTTCCACAGACATTCCTAGCAATAAAACTGTTTTTCACGTGAATTCTACACTAACCACTTGTAGTCTATCTGTTTTTCTCATGGTGACAGTGTCCAATCTAGTGTCGATCAGACCCATGCTGGGTTGGCAGTCTCAGTGGTCCATATGCATACAGCACTCACAAGGATGACCAGATACATATTATCCTGAAAAATCTCTTTGTCATTAAAGCTGATCTAGGACCTTCTGTTTACTCTTGTTTGCTCCTGATTGTACAGCTTAAGTCTGGTAATATCACGTGTTGCTTCTGTCTTTTTATTCGCACTGGTAAATCATATTAAATGGGGCCTTCTTGCAGATGGTCCCTGTATGAGTACATCTCTGGTTGAAGATAGATGGTAACAAAGGAAGTTCCAGATTGCAGCAAACCATAGATTCTTGTCCCTCCAGTCATATTGAATACCTATATATTCACTCAAGCTTTTACTTGAAGTAAGGTTAGGGAAAAGTTGAATTCCCTAAAGGGTGTGCTGAGATTTTTAATTTAACTCTGATTACTTCAACAAACACAATGCATTTGCATTTGCAGGGCAGGAAAAGCAATGCTTAAATGAAACTTAATCCCATATTTTTAAAATCTGCAAATGATGTGAACTCTGCTACTGGTCACTTTGGATTTCATTAAAGAATAATGGGCATGAAAAAATAGCAAGCCACAGTATTCCTTCATAATTTGAAAACGTAACATTACAGATAATCGAATGTAATTGTCCAGAGGTTCAAGGAAGTGTTTCCACAGACAATAATTTATATAACAAGAAAGAAAACCCCATTGTCCATTTAGAAGGGTTAAAGGTGAGGAAGTGGGAATATAAGCTATGCTATGGGAATATAAACTATGCTATGCAATTAAATTCTTGACATAATTGCATTTGTTCTTGTGTTTTGTGTGCAAAAGCCACATAAAATCATGTGTTCTAAGAGTAGTATTTACTTTAAAGAAATCTTTCTGCACGTGTGTTAGAAAACATGGAAGAAACTGTAAAAGTTCAAGCATTCGACATGTTTTAACCATTTATGAGTTGTTTATTAATATTTTATTAACTATTGCTTAAAAGAACAGGAAAAATGCTGCTCACCAATTCAGAGAGAGTAAGTGATCTTTAGTTTAATGATTTAGCATATAAGCTTTATGAAATTATGAAACGTGCTGGTTGCTATGGGACACATGCATTTCTCTGATGGAATAGGTGGGAAAGTAACATAATACACATTGCATTCTCTTGCATGAAGAGTATCATTCCTTTTGGATCCTTTTGAGTCTGTCCAACTTTTTTCTTCTACAGACTTAATTTCCTATCTTTACTCTTTCTTACTGGATAGTATTCTTTGCTCATGGTAAAAATGCATCCAGCAATTGAATCGCCCCCTTTTTGAAAGTGAACAACCTTGTGATGCACTTTTTAAAAGTATCTGTGGCATTTAGAGCAGTTGAACTGCGACAGGTTTTGAAAGATTGTGAAAAAATATTGCTATTTCTGCCAGCAGGAAGTGTTTCATGAATGCAAAAACTGTACAGAAAATAGAGCTCAAATTCATACTGTACAGGGCATTTTTACCACCTTGTATATAATACACTATACATCATAATCTCTCCCTAATTTCTGTCTTACTCGACAGGATATACACTTTCATGAACCATTCATAATAATAATAACTAAAACAAATAGTGGTTGTTATTTTGACTGTGATTGTTTTAAAATGTCAGGAAAGTATAACAGATTGTGTTGTTTGTCTGTGTAGACTCTGAAACAAATTCTCAGTAAAGGGGGTACAACTGAAGTTACTGAAACATATCAAATCATTTGTGTGACTGGAACACTAAAATCTGATTGTGATCTAAGAGATATAAAGTTGGTAGAAAAAAATCAGAGAGAATGGCATGTAATAGTAAGGACATTTAAATGTATAGACAACTCAGAAGAGAAGAACCTGGGAATATTACAGATAAATGTGTTAGCTAGGAAAGTCCAAAGACACACCTTTGGCAATGTGTACAGATCATGAAATCCAACTAAAGAAGAGATGAGCATATTCTTAGCACATAACCGAAGAAGAAAAATAAGGGTTGTATGGGTGAATAAGTTTGGAAGAAAAATGCTGGAAGTAGCATGCAAACAGTAACAAAAGATCATTCAAGTTCCTGATAGTTTTCTATTAAAAAGCCAGTTTGCCCAAAATCGGGCATTTCTATTTTTTACCTGAAAATTGTATTGTGCACAAATAGGACAATCCCAACAGTTATGTTTCAAAAGGGAAAAATGTTTCACTGCTGGAAAATCTGATCAGGACCAAAAAAAATTACAGAGTGTGTGAATGAAAATTTATCATCAAATGAGGATACTGTCAGTGAGTTTGGGGGGCTAAAGGGGAAGCCTGAATCTTTTCTATAAAGGTGTAGATATATGGATAAAATACCTATCACTAAAACTCATGGATGAGCCAAAGATTGGGAGAACAGTAACAATGAAGACAGGATGTCCACACAAAAATAATGTAAATAGCCTGCAGAGCTGCATTAAAGAAGTGCTTTAAGACAGGCAGATACAAAGCAACTCATCCTGGGATGCAGAAAGCTGCCAAAATACGTAAGATGAGACCACATCTTTAGAAGACAGCAAACATATATATCCTTCAGGCCAAAGCGTGTCTTGGAGATATCCACACAGGCTGTAAACAAGCCAACTCATCACTGCATATACCGTAGCTATGGCAAAACAGAGTCCTAAACAATTTAATTTATCCTACCAAGGAGTTTGATAAAAACTAGCCGGAATATCTCTGTGATGCACTACAGTCTATGATACTGATGTCCTCCTATATTTGTAGATACGACTTTCATATCTAGAAGAGATTTTTTTTAATGACGGCTTGTTTCTGGTTGTTTATAAGACTTTCTTGAAGTTCTGTACTAGCTCCTCTCTTCCTCTAGGCAAGAAGTTTGAAATAGCTAATTTTCATCTTCAGAAATCTACCCCAATTTTCTGCTTCTGTCAAAACTTTGTACAAGGCCTGGAATCTGTACTGGGATTGTGGGTAACTACTGTTTTCTCTGTGTATTTATCCCTTTGCTTTGTACATGTAAAGTAGTCCACATGCAGACACAGAAAAGGCTAACTTTTAACAAAGTAGCCTAAAATTTATTTGCCCCTATTTTCTCCAATCTCTGTGTATGCTTGGAGTAGAACTATTGGCCTCCAATTATAATGCTAGCATCAAAGTTCTAATTCAGGGCTTCTGTTGTCTAACTTGTCAAAGTGTTGGTATTGCATGTAACGTGGTGAATATCTTTGTTCTGAGATCTTAGCTGCCACTTCTTTCATGGTTTTCATCAGATAATATTAATGTTTGATGGGTTTATTTAGATCACATGAATCAGTTCATGTCTGTGCTTATTTGAGTTTGCAAGAACAATTGTAGAACAAAACATGTTTGTAGGCTCATTTACCTTTTAAAAATCTCTCAGTTCTTACATGTATCAAATGCTTTTTAAAATGTCTCTTGAGGGATGATTGTTCTTGGTGTCTAGTTCACTAGGGTAGCTGATTTGTCTACTGCAATGGACTGTTCTCCTTTAAAAGGTTTGAGAATAGACAATTTTGAGAATTTTCCTGGTATCTCTGCACTCCATACTATCCTGTGGAATTTTGGCAAGAATCTTTTAAACTCACTTCATGTCTAGGCAGGTTTTATTGTAAAACTGGTCATTTCATATCAGCATTCACTATTTGGATTATTATTAAGTGACACTCTTTTAAAACAAGACAGAATAGTTAGTTGCCCTTTTACTGGCATTTTATGCTCTGAATATGAAATAAGTTTTGACTTCCACTTTCGTACCCTTTTTTAATCTGAAGTATTATCACAAGAATAACAAGCCATTGTGTGTCATTATCTGCTTGGAAACAATTCTGCTATTAATGTCAAGTTGTATTCTGCAATCTGAAGCAATTTCATGTGCATTCACTGAGCCTGATTCTCTAGGACTCTAAGTTTAGTACAATCAGAATAATATTTCATGACAACTTTGCTTAAGGGTACATTATGGTAGTTAAAGGTAAATAAAATGTACATTAGGAAAGAATCAGACCTTTCAATTTTCTTTGCAAAACTTTGTTATATTCCCTTTTTTACAGATATTCTGTCTTCTGCTTACTTTACATATTTGGGTTAATGTTGCAACTCTAAGAACTACACAGTTCAGATTTTTTAAATGAAAGCTGAAATTTCCAAGCATTATTCCATAAACCAAAACAAATTATTTTTCCATGATATCAGAGCTCGTAGAGCTTATATGTTGCATATTCTAAGTCAGAATACTTTAAATGTAAATATTGTTCCCCCATGACAAGGAATTATATTTGAGACACTGAAATGGCTAGTGTAACTAGAAAGTTGAAGGGAATGTGACTATTTATTTCCTGATGCCAACAAGGAGAAGTAATGAGGGAATAGATACTTAAATTACAGACCTAAGAATTCTGCCATCCCCACTTAAAAGTATGGAGATACTAAAATTTTCTACTTAGAGATTAGATTGTCTGTGGGATACCTGTTTCCTGGTTAAAGTAGAGAAGTATTTGATTGGTTTGGATTATTAGTAAGACAAATACTTAGGTTCTAAAGCAATGCAAAAACAAGGTCAGCCAAATTTTGCATGAAAAAGATTACATCAAAACCAACATGCAGTGCAGAAAAGATAAAACAGTGCCATGCAAAGAAGTTCAGGTAGCAGGACAGGGACAGAGACATAAAGCCTAAACCAGTGTATCTGCAGTAGAGAGAAAAAAAATGCTTACAGGAGATGAAGAGTCATGGGGCAAAACCAAGGACTTCATATTCCACTGCAATAACTATCCAAAAACAAGGGGAAAACAGCAGCACCTACAGTGCTTAAGAATATTGAGAATTCCAGGAAGCAAGAGGGTATCTGCCATATGACTTTAACTGCTTCACAAACTCTTGATTTAAATGCTCTGCAGGAAAAAAGGCTGCTATGTTTGCAGTTGAGCTATTAGGTCACAGACCAATTCAATTGCAGCTGAATCATGGGACCAGCTGCAATATGAGCCCCAGAAATATTGATAATTACAAATATTACACTAGAGAAATGTAGCTGAGAGCTGGTGATACACAGTATATGTACTCTGACTCCTGTAAGCAAAAACAAGCTGTTAATAAGAAATCTGTGAAAGAAGCAACATTATCTCTTGGAGTCTGTAACAGCTGACAGGCAGGAATACCTTGCTGAGCAACACCGTAGCATGAAAAAGAGCAATTTGCTCACCAAGTGCCATCAAAAATACTCCAAACTGAAAGAGGGAAAACAACAGTATCCCAGTATGATGGGGATCATCCACTCTTCCAGCAGCCCCAATAAAACAATTGAAGAAGGAACAGGCATCTCTTCAAAGAAAAGGTGTTGTTACATCTTCTGAAACAAGCACAGTGTGGATCTGCCTCCAAACAGCGGTGACAACATTTTTTGGTAAACTGGGGATTGGCATTGGCTCAGAAACACTTAATAGTCAAGAATAACATTGCTCATGAACAGCCCCTGAGGGGGTCTCGCCTGCTTTGCTAACGTTCAGGGGTGACCATTTTGTGTAAAATTATACAAGCTCTCCTGTCACCTGACAAAGTTTTCTTCATCCTGCGGTAAGTACCTCTGAAAATGAGTAACTATGGATGCTTCCAGGAAGCATTCTATTTTACACTGAACATAGTATAAACTGAACGAGGCACGTTCCAGGTGTTAAGTTCAGAGCAGGTAATAGTTTTATTTTAGGAAGTGGAAAGGGCAAGGAAAACGTTCTGCAGTGCTATGATATCAAGTTACAGTGACTTCTAACTAGGAAAGAACAAACACAAGGCTGAGTGAAGAAAAGCTGATAATAAGTTTCCCTACTTTGGACAGACGATTTCTTTGTCCATCCAAACGCCAAGAAAGGTACCAGGAGAAGTATCACCCCAAGAGTTGAAAGCACCTTAACTCTCTGGGCTCAGTTCATTGTCTTGTCAGTGATTTGCATCCACATTCCTATATCCAGGGTGAGTGTCCCCCACAAGGCTGCAAAGCAGGGCTCCTCCAGCCTCTCTTGCAGAGCCCTGCTGAACTCCATGTGGAAATAAATGCTGATTGAGAAGTATGAGCAGGACTCTAGTCTCCTGGTTCTCACCTGAGAGAAGACTCTGATCTAATTCCCGCTCCAGTTAATGTTATTTGCACATATTGAAATAGTATTGGCAGGAAAATAATCTTCTCTTGCTTCTTCTTACACCCCCAAATAACTTACAATTTAGTAGATCAACAATGAGAATTCAGATTCACTCAGGCAGAGAACAGAACTAGACCTGGATCTCCTACATGCTTCAAAATTTACCTTGCCTTTAAGATATTAGAAGAAGAAAGATTGATGAAAACAACTCTGGCCCATTTGTGAATCTTATCCTGAAAATACCCCAACAAACTATTCAGCAAAGATAATCCAAATCTGTAACTATTTGAGGGTGCATCTGTGTTGAATTTAGTGCATGGAAAAAATTTCACCCATCTTTTATCTACAGTTTTGTTTAAAGGGAACTAAGCATAAATTCCAGGCAATTTAATCGCCGATATTATGACAGACACATGCTCACAACCTGAAACAGAGATATTCTCAAGAAGCAGCAGGAGAAGGAGGAGCATTCTATTTTCCAGTAATGAATGTTCAGTTGAGATCATTTATGGGACACTCAGGGAAGTGCAAAGAGTATAGCGATTGATAGTAAAAAGGGATTTCTGCCCCATGCGGTCACAGTGTAATTCTGCAAAGGGGACTATAGGATACAAATACACAAGCTGACCTGGCTCCAGCACATTCAGACAAGTGTAATCAGAAAACTGAAGGTGCTACAGTCTACTGAAATGCCCTGTTGAGACAATGTTACACTGCAATGAAATGTGAATGATTTATGGGAATTTCAGCATAAGATGTCTTCTCAGTACCCTCAACGCCTTCTGCAGAGTCAGCGGGAATGGCAGCCAAGAGATGGGCGGTGATGGCAGAAGGACAGAAAGGCAGATGGCAGAAGGAGATCGCTTACCAGTTACTGTCATGGGCAAAACAAACAAAAAATACCTCCCACCCCCCAGGATCACTTCAGTGCCTCACCCCAACTCCTCTACCTCCTCCCCACCCTGAGCTTCTCTGATGGGCTCAGCCATGCCCTGCGGTGGGACTGTTGGGGAACCGGCGGGAACCGGCCATGTCCGGCACAGGGCAGCCCTGCCCTCTCCTCCCAGAAGTGGCCCCTGCAGCCCCGCCACTACCGAAACCTGGACATGTAAACCCAGCACAGCCCGGAGGAGGAGGAAGACTGCACAAGGCAGCTGAGCACGGTAAGCAAAGCCGGCGGCCAGGAGGGAGCGGTGCCAGATGTGCGCGAGCGAGCAGGGCTGCATCCAGCCTCAGCACCCACGCAAAGCACTGCCACCACGTCAAGCCCAGTGCTTCTAGCTGGGTCTGGTTCACGATAGCAATGACAAAGACATCAACCGTGATTGCAAAATAGTGGCTGACAGCGAGTCCGTTCCCAAAACCAAAGAACAGGGAGCCTCAGCGCTTCGGCTCGTTTGGAAGAGTAGGAAGAAATGGGGTTTGGAAACTTGCAAGATGCCACGAAGAAAAATTAAAGCAGTAACAGTGCTGAGGGAAATCCCCCGCCAAAAGTAACAACACAGTGCCACACTGAACCAGCACACATGTTTTTACAGGAAAGAGTGCCCAAACAGAGCGAGAAGGGCTGTGCAAAAGACTGTCCCTCAGGTGGGCTCTGGGCTGGCAGGCAGAGCTCAGCAGAATGGCGAATGGCAAAGGCTGCAGCGCTGGACCTGCACGGGCCGCTGACGGAAAAGAAAGGAGAGAAGATTTTGGAGGAGATATCAGAAAGTGAGCTCCCCTGCTTATGGCTTGAAGCCAAGCTGCTGTTGCAGAATCTGAGAAACACAATTGTCACCAGAGGACTTCCAGCAGAAAAAAATTAGTATATATTAGCATCCTCGTCCCCACACAAGTATCACTTTCCTCTCTAGCAATCCCCTTCCTTATTTGTAGAGGAACCTGTACCTGGAGAAGGGTGTGATGATTTCCTTAATAGATTATGCTTGAAGATAAGCTGCAGAATAAGTTCTCTTCTATATGCTTTAGCTTACATTTCTTTCCAAAAGGAACATCTAGATTCTGAGCTCAGGTTAGAACTACCCAAATCATCAATTTAGTGGGTTTTTTGTTTGCCTTTTTGTTCAGTGAAAGTGATAGTAAAACAAAGAGATTCAGACTAGACATTATGTTGCAGCTCCCAAAATATGAGATTTTAATAAACAATAGCAGCAAAACAGAAGCTGCAAAAAATGAGCTTAAATTTATATTTAAGTTTCGAATTTAAAACCAACTATCTCTGGTGTTGGCTGAGAGAGAGAGTACTCTGAAAAGTCATCGCTGCAAAATCTGCAACGACACAGAACCAAACCAAACCAAGAGATCTCTGTTTCGCACCAAAGTCAAAACCTAGGGCTTTTGTTGATGAACTTGGACCCCACTGGGAGTGACCCCGAGTTGCCTGCTCTAACTCTGTTGCAGGCGTTAAAAAGGAGCAGCGGCGCTTCCCAAACGGCAGTTCCTCGCCTGGGCAGGACCTGCCATTCCTCGGGAGCCAGGTGAGCCGAGGGAAGCAGCCCACGTTCACACGTACCGGGAAAGTTCGCCAGGATGCAAAGCAGGAAAAGTAAAACCATTCACTTTTCAGAGGAAAATCTCTGCTTGATGCCCTTCCCGCAGCTAAGCCAAATGACTTCTTTATTGATTGCTGAAGAGCATTTTGCAGCGTCGGCTGGAGCCGGGGCGGGAGGTGGCTCAGGCGGCTGCCGGGCTCCCCGGGATGCGGCCGAGCAGCCCGCCAGGGCGCTACGGTACGGCCGCTGCCCCCCGCCTGGGGCGAACGGCGGCCGGAGGAGCGGGACAGCGCTACAGCGCGGGGGGACCGCAGGGGACAAAGGCGGGGGAGAGGCCCGGGGAAAGGAGAGGAGGAAGGAGAACAGGGGGAGGGGGCGGGGAGGCGAGCGGGGATGGGGAAGCCGAAGCCAACGGCCCAAAAAGCCCCGAGCAGCGCGGGGGGGCGGGGGGCCCCGGGGCGGGGCGGGGAGGGCGGGCAGGTGCGCGGGGGCGGGCGGGGCCGCCCGGCGGACAATGGGGCGCGCGGGGCGGGGGCGGGCGCAGGTGCGGGGCGGGGCGGCGGGGCGGGGCGGGGCGGGGGTGCGAAGCGCGGCCGCATGGGGCGGGCCGCCAGCCGCTCGCCGCGCCGCGGAGTTGGCTGCGCCGCCAGCCGCGCCCGGAGCCGCGCTCGCTCTGCTCTGCCCTGCCCTGCCCTGCCGTGCTCGCTCTGCCGGCCTGCCGCAGCCCCGAGTAAGTCCGTCTGTCCGTCCTTCCTCCTCCCGGCGCCGCGGAGTTGGCTCCAGCCGCCCGCGCCCCGCGGTGCCGCTGCCCGGCGCGGAGCCGGGATGCCGGGCGCGGCGCGGAGCTGCGCGGGGCGGGTCTCGCCTCCCGCCCGTTGTTTGCGGCGCCTCTGGGCTGGGGGGGGGCGCCGGGGGTGAGGTGGGGCCGAACTGGGCCGGGGGTGAGGTGGGGCGGCTGCGGGCGTCTTCGTGGGTGTTCCCGTGGGTGTTTTCGCGAGCCCCGAGCTGAAGGGCTGCTGCGGGTCCGGCCGGCGCCCGCCGCCGGTGGTACGTGTCTCTCTGCCGGGCACTTCGGGCATTTTGGAGCTCGGTACTGCTGGGGCTGCTGTTGCTGTTAATTCTTCTCAGATGTTTCTACTTTCCAATTATCCTCCCAGCTGGAGGCTCGGCCCTTTCTACTCGGTGGACTGAGGAAATATTTATTTATTTCTTTTAAATGATGTTATCGCCTTCTCGGTTGTCTGAGAGCACAAGCGGGCATGCTGTTAAATTCTCTCTCTCCGCAGCATTCGTGAATCCCCTTTGCCATCGTAAGGCATGTGCATCTAGAGCAGAGTAAGCCAGTGAGATACATGAGGCAAATGCATGCTCTCCGACTGACAGGGTCTCTCACTGAACACAGGCACCTGCGAGCACCCTTTCCTCTTACAAGTCCGTGTCCTGATCACTTTGTTCACTGCACCCACAAAGGAGTATTTCTTTAGCTGTGCAAGGTAGCAACGATTCAAAATATGTCTCATGTCAGAACTGGTACAACTCACGACCCTAAACTGCTCGTGCGCATCAAGTGGTGCTGGGCGTTAATCTCAGTGGACCCAACATACCTGACTGCCTTGGATGCTTTTTGTTTGATGGTCCTTGATGGACTTGCTAAGTGCATTAGTCTGCTGAGGCTTAGAGTTTTTTAGCCCCTGGGAGCAACACATTCTGTGAACACCTCTGTCTAACGTGGAGTTTGATTTCAAAGGGAAAATCCATGATACAGAACTGGTGTTGTGATTATGGAAAGTGATATATAATTTCTTTGAAGAAAGAAGAAATCTTGAAGTGATTTATAAAATGGAATATAAGGTTTTTGCAGGAATAAAATATTTGTGTTATCCATCACCAATATAACCATTTAATCCCTCTCTGCTGTAGTAGCAATTTGTTTTCATTTTCAATTTTTATTGCCCATTCCGTAAGGATTTTCTATTGATTGAATTCCTTTTCTTTCCTATCACTATGGATATTGGTCCTTAATCCAATTCTTACCAGCATTTGTAACTACAGTTCAGTTTATGTCCTCATCTTAAGGAAAAGGAAAAAAAAATCATATAGGCAGTGCCCTTATTCATTTCACAACTTTGAATTTATAGAATTCGTGCAATATCAATCCCTTTATTGTTTGTTTGTGTTGTCTTTCAAATGTTAATATAACTTGGCCCATTTCAGGCAGGTCTTGATTGAGAAGGTGAAATAAAAATGCATTGGCTGCCTTTAATGACCATTTTAGCTACTCCCATTGTGTGCTCTCCAATTACGATATGATGCAAGTTGTAAGTCTGTACAGCTCTTCTCCTCCCTCCCCCCCACTTATATTTTTCCTGTTCACCAAAATCAGCAAGCCTATTTTTCACATGACTCCAATTTGATTAAATATGGTGCTAAAATACACAGGATTGCTATGATTTCTTTTTCCTTCCCTAAGAAAAAAAGAAAGGAGTTAAGATGTGTATAAGGAAAGGTTTAATAGACAGTGGAGAACCAGAGATTTCTTTCTTTTGGAAAAGAACTCTTACCAATGTTTATTGAATTTGCTCGTCTGCATGAAGAAAAGAACTGTTGTTTTGTTATCTAGCAGCTGTAGGAAGATTGACAGCTACAAATTGCAAATCTATGAAGGATCTGTCCATGACACAATTTTTAGTTCATTTAGATAGTTATCCTACACATCTTCTCATTTGCAAAATTATATAAACAAGACCAGTAAGTTTGTGGAGAAGATATAAATGCAGTGAATATACTGTAAAGATTTTGAAGCTCTTTGGGATAATTAGCAGAGCATGGTCTTGCCTGAAATATGACATTAATACAGTTAATTTAAATTCAAATATGAACACACCACTGTAAACATTATACTGTAGAAAAGAAATACATATTTTGAAACATGCTAGCTCTGTCAGAAGAACATTAAGTGTAATAGTCTTTTTGTTAAGATAAAGAGAACATCATTGATGTCGTGGCGTGCTTTGCATTTTTAAACAGAATCTAATGAATTACAAACATTCATTATGCTACAAGCAATTGCTGAAACTTCTCAGGACCCCAAAATAGAGAGTTATTTGTATACTGATACTCGCATGTTTTCTGATTATGGTTTCACTGTAAAAACAGAAATAAATAAAAAAGCTATTGTTCTGAAATGAATGCTCTGCTAGCTCCAAATCTTTTGTTGGTCTACTTCTATCTTGTAAATTTATGTTTAAATACCTCAGTGTGTTCAGGTTATGGAACTTTCTGTTGGGAAGTGTGGGAAAGCTATGGGAGGGGGCTGGGAGCAGTCTTTGTTGGATCTTGGAAGAGTTAAGGGCATATAATCTGCTGCGGAAGGTCAGGCTTACCAAATGTCTGAGAAGGAAGATAGCTGAAATTTTCAAAGGTCAAAAAGAGCGATGTGCAAATTTTAAAGGACACCTTGTATAAATACTGCTTATCTTAACATGTCAAGATGCGAAAAAATAAATATTTCTTGGTCTATGTTTTTATCTAAATGTTTACTTTAACAATTCACTCTTTCTTAAATATGATATTTGTAACACAGTTACGGTTCTTCTAATGCCCTTTCATTCTCTGTGGACTCGAACAGCCCATTTCCACTGGCTTGTATTTATAGGCCCAAGCCAACATACAACTTTTGAATGCCTCAGTCCATGACTCTTCTTGTCTCTGCACGTTGTGGACTGTCACTTTCCAAAACTGGATTTCTTTGAAACATGTGGGTCTTTGGAGTTCAGTTTCCTTTTATCTCCTATTCAGTTCCCATGTGTGCATGGCAGAGGTGGTGGTCATGCTCAGCAGACAGATGACCTGGAGCTCATCAATGCTGTCTGCATTGACCACCAGCACTGTAGGTTGACATGCTTATGGTCCAAAAGGCTGACTGGCTTGGGTCAGTACAGATACAGCTAGGTGGTTCCTCTGGGGATGTGGACAGAGTAGGAGGCTGATATCCTCTGCTGTTCACCAAGGACAGGTGCTGAGAATTTATTACTGAACTCTGCTGCTATTTACAGCTGTTTTGAATTTAATTTTAAATACTGTCTCATAATCCTTTATCTTGAGAATTAATTCCTGCCATGGCACTATATTTCTAGTGAATCCTGAGTGGATTCAAAATGCAGGAGACCCTTTTATAAATGACAATATTAATGACAGATGACAAAATACAGGGGCTGGAGAATACATACCAGTTTATCTGTTGGTTTGCGGTACTTTCCATGCCATGCTACAGCTACTTGGATTATCCCCAATACCCCAGGTGATTCTCCTTGAATGAATTACAGTGGAACTGAAGTGGGAATTGCAACAGAGCGTACATCTGCGGGAACTCTAGGTCATAAAACAAGTCCTAGGTTTGATCTGAAGTAATCAAGTATTGTTGATCCTCCAAGGAAGTGCTTAATGCTTGTCTCTTTCTAGGGGAGAAAGCAGTCAGTAAGGATGTCTGTGACATGGGGAGTGAAGTTTTAATGGTGGAAAGTCTGTGTCTCAAATTATGGTGATGTTGTAGATGATTTAATTGTGAACTAATGTAAATGGTGTCTAGAAAACCAGACAAATCTTCAAAATGTAATTATAAATCAAAATAAAAGAAAAGAAAGATGCAGTATTTTTGAAGGCTGATACCTGGCAGTGTTTCAGGGCTAGAAACAAATGTTACTCTCTGAAAGAACTAGGGAGTTCTTTTTTCTGATGGTATAAAACACCTATTTCTTCCCTTCTAAGCTGAAGATCACTTGACTTTATTATACAATTCAGATGTTTGAGACAAGCTTTCTTTGGCAAGGCAGAGTCGTATTTCTCTGTGTGTTCGGCTCCCGTGGCAGGCCTGCGAATGCAGTAAGGGCTTACAATGCTATTAGCCAAGGGACTGTTCCTTTAGCTCAAGTAGGAAAGATCTCCACTTAGAAGAGAGGCTTTTGAGTCCTTTCTTCCAGAGTAGGAGTAATTCCTATCAGTTTTGCAGTAGTGATTTTAAGCAGTTTCAACTACATATTCTTAACTTTGTTTCACTAATGGGAGCTCACCTTTCAGTCTCTCTGACCTTTTTAAGTGAGGTTAGCTTCCACTGAAGCCACCCTGCCTGTTCCGTTAGGTTGTAATTCCCTTTACAAAGTCAACTTTTGTCCTTCTTTATTCTGTCACTTCTGGTTTTGATCATCTTCCCTCAGTTCTCGGAAATATTTTGTATTCATTAATCCTTACCTTTCCCACTGATATACCACTTCCATCTCCCTTAGTCTATCCAAAGAAACCAATTCCTTCCTCCAACTGTTTGGTTTGTTCACTAGCTCTAAGATCTCTTTACACCTACAACTTTTTCTGCCACTTCAAAGCTAGTCATGACAATGTGACAGCACATTTTCTTTCTCCAGCTGTAGCAAGTATCTGTAACTCCAGTATTATGTTTCTGAAGTTGAATTTTCATGCCACTAACACTGCACATCAAGTTGTCCTTGTGAATAGAGTTCATCCTGACAAGTAGTATTACTATAGAAATGGGTGATCCATCCATGTTCTTGAAAGCCAGCAGAACTGATGCTTAAGGACTTGCATTCTGTGTGTGAGAGAGCAGAACCATTGTACAGATCATCTAATAGACGTATGTGATCCTAATTTTCGTTGTTAAAGTGTTAACTGACAAACTGCTGATGGATTTCATTTGCTCCTAGAACAAAAAGAAGCAGTCTTCTCAACTTAACAGCCTGTGCCCCTTTTCCTTGCTAGTCTTCCAAGGCTCAGAATTCTCTCTTGAGATCTGTTCTCTTCTACAGAGCTCAGGTTTTATCTACAAAATGTATTAGAAGGCTCTTTGTGAGAGCCTGAAGTACAGAATTCTGCTTTACTGCAGCTATTCTAGAAAGGAGTAGTTTAGCCCTGCATTTTCTTCATGGGTGGTAGTTTCTTGCTAGCTCATCATGGAAAATATTACTGTAGTTCCAATACTAGCCAAATTTACAAAATCTATTTTAAAAATGCTTTACCCTAATTTATTTGTTGGTGTGGGGTAAGGAAGAGAGCAAGTTCTTCACATATAATGAAAATGCCCAGTACTGAGTCGGATGTAGCCAACCTGAAAATGTCAGATCATAAAGTTCAGCATTTTTGAATTGGGGTTGAGATGGGCGAGACCCACTTAATACTTGCTTGAAATGTCAAAGTATACTTTTTTCACTTTCCCATAATTCAAAGAACAGGTGAATGAACCTGTCTAAGGCTGTAAAATTAAAAAGAAAAATCGCCTTCGGAAGGAAGGGAAACCAGCCACGTCACAAAGCAGAAGATCAAGATGGGACATTTCAGCTATAAATGAGAAATTACACAAACATTATTAGCATGAGAATGTGGGTTTATAGTGCAAAGTCTCATGAAGTCATAAGTCCCGTTTTGTTTAATACAAAACAAAAAGTGAAAAATCCCAGGATATGAACAGTAGTCACAAAGTCAAGTATCCAAAATTTTTCAGAACTAGAACTTATGTTTTCTAGACAGTCTCCAATTAGATCTCTCAATTACATGATGTTTTTTCCAAAAAACTTTTCGTGAAGTGCCCAGATCCGAGAGATCTTTGACTTATCCAATGTCCATCCTGTTCTGTGTGTCACCCCCACATTTACTGCTTATTATTGTGACCCTGCTATGAAGATCAGAAGTTATAATAGTCAAATCTGTTTTCTTATGGTACTTCACAGCTGTTTAATGAATTTTTCAGGGTAGCAGTACCACCTGGGCTCGTATTGACACCCTGTAGCAGGTAGAAGTATTAAACCTTCTGCAGGCTGGATCCTGGGCTGTCATGCTGGTCACTGAAGAACTGAGGAACGTGCAATTATTGGTTGTATCTGTTAAGGGCCATTCTTTGCATTTCTGTTGTAGAGACAGGATTAGAATCAGTTCTCTGGAGCAACTTCCAATTGCATTTATCAGTGACATCTTCCTTCAGTCTTCTGTCTCTTTCACTGCAAACCTCTCAGCTTTTACTACAAAAAAAGGTTGGGGATTGTATATAAACTTGGGTTTGGGGGTGGTTGTTGTTTGTTTGGGGGTGGTTGTTGTTTGTTTGGGGGTGGTTGTTGTTTGTTTGTTTGTTTTTTACAGTGAGTTGGTGTGTAAGTCTTCATTATGTTTAGACAAGAGTAAGCAGGCTGAAACTACCAGCAGGCTTGTCACTCCCAGCTTGTGAATGCATGCTCCACTGTTTTGTTTTTTTTTTAAAATATTACTTTTATGTTGATTTGTGTTAATACCTTCCTATGCTGTTAAAAGAGATAAAGGGGTTGTGTCTGCTTCCCTAGTCTGTGAGCAACGTTTGAACCTTTGGGTCACCAGGCAGATTTGTGCCACCTGTACTAATGAAGTGTTAAGGAAAATAGCTGGTTCTGCTTGAACTACGTTAGTGGAGAACATGGTACCTACTTTGCCAGATCTACTATTATTCTATCATTTTCTCCAGTAATCTTGGATCCCATTCAGATCTGGAAGAGTATTCCAATTCATTCTTCTAAATTCGCATCCTGATGACTGGACATCTCTTTTTCCACAGCCACGTGTTCTTTGCTCTAGTGCCCCACGTAAATCTGACCTGGTTTCTTGTTCCAGACTATTCCACTGCTCACCTTAACCATCCCAGTTTTATTTTTCCATTCCCAGGCTTCTTCTCCAGACATCTTGCCCAGTCACTGATTTCTTTTAACAGCCCCTCCCCCCTTCCCCCTCCTATACAGGTTCACTGATCTCAGTATTTCTTTATTGCTCTCGTTTTCACTTCTCACACGATCTCACTTGCCTGCCCTATAGTCTCCTTACTCCTATTCTGTTCTGGTAGTGAGTCAACTCTTGTTCCCATTTGAAAACTAACAAAAACCTGCTCTTTCTCCAAATTGCTTGAGGTTGTGAGGAGAGAAGCTTTACCTGCTCGTTGCCTAGTAGCCAAAGCTGTGCTGGCTCTACCATATTAAAAAAAAAAAATAATAATCTGGGGAGAGTTTTGCCACATCCCTGAACATGTAAGATAAAATATGTTGAACACATGCTGAACTTCCAGAGAACACAGCTGTTAAACTCTAAACCCCTACAGAGAATTTCACACACTTACAAGTAGACAAGCTTCTCTTCTTCCACGTGAAGAATTTGTCTCTGTCATTAGGACATGTTATAGAAATGTTATTGTTTCGATCAAATGTCAAGTCTTTCCACCAATGCAGGAAAGCCTTCAGATTTTCTCAGGAAAACATGGCTTGTCCATGTTAAAGCATTCCCATTTTCTCTTAGCAAACTGTATATAGCAAACTGTGAAATTTTGATGGAGTATTTATTGAAAAAGCATAAGAAAAAGGTTTTTTCTTTCCCCTGTGTAAAATGTCAGCATAAGGACATTTGTGCAAAACTATACCTAGCTTGTACTTATAATGGCATCCTGTAATAGGCAATGTTGGGCAGCCTTAGGTAAGCATACAGCTCCCATCCTACCTTTGACATGTCATGGGTAGTCTGGAATATTTTTCTGTGTGCAGATCCCCAGGCCTGCTAGAATGTGCTTGTGCTTACACTGTGCAGCACTGCATTGATACAAAAGCCAGTTAACTGGCTTTCTTACTTAAGTAAGAAAAACAGTGTGAATTAACGCAAGCAGCGTGCTCTGCTACTAGGTCTCCTGTATACAGGAGATCAAGAATTCCCACAAAATACTTCTGTACACAGTATACCTGTGAGTGTCTTGGAGGTTGGAGCTATACGCTGAAAAGCAATTACGTCCATGGGTAAACAACTAGCATGTCTACAAGTGTATGGGTGAGAGGAAGAAAATACGTGATAATGTTGGCATTGGAGATTTTGGTAGCAATCCAACTTAAGATGACTGCGTTACTCACAATTGGAAGAGAGAAATATGTTGATGGATAGATGCAGAGAGTGAAAGAGATTGGTATGTATGTAGGTATTTATCTGCTTGAAAGTAAGATGGAGTGAAGATAAAATGCAGTTAAATCTTAAAGCACTGCAATTTGAGAAGTAACACTGTTCTGTAACCAGTTAACCCTGTAGAAGTGTTCACATACATGGTTCAGCTCATTATCTGTGAGTATGGAGTTTCTGAAGATAGCAATGTATTGCCAAATGGGGATTTACCTTGTTAGGCTTTCAATTGTTTAAAAAAATGAAAAGTTTTAGAATTTAATTTTGTATGCAATGAGAGGAAATACATAATTTTCATGGGGCTTTTTGCTTTATTTAAACTGTAAAGGTAGAACTCTTATCTGTGCATTATTTCAGTGTGCTGTGAGCATCTAACGGACATACCCATTGAGAAATTGTTGAAAATGTTGTTACCACTTTGCTTTCTGGCAGACAGTCTATAATCCAGTTTGTCAAATGAATTTTCTTGATTGCCTTGCAGCATATGCAAAGTACTTAAAAATGTCATAATTACCTCTCTGAAGAGTTGGGGGGGTGGGGGAAGAATAGAAAGACACAAAAGAAAACAGGTAAAAATTCAGCTTTCTAGTCTTATGTAAGTATAAAGAAAATGGTATTGTATAAAGGCAGCACAAAAGACATAACAGAAATGTTATAATGAGTGCAGTCAAGTCCTTCAAAACGCCGGATAGTGGCTGTACCATTGGGTAGGGGGGAAACCACAAATTGCTGTGTAAGACATTGAACATGTATTTGTTTTTATTCAGCAAGCTAAACTTAAATGATCAAATGCACTTGCTGCCTGGCTTCCACTTGAATATAAACGTTTGAGTTGTCAGTTCTGCAGGACTTTTCAATGTGCGGTGCTTGCTAAAGTCGAGGGGTGTCCCTCTGCCTCTAAGTCCACTGTTCAAAATTGCTATAAAGATAAAAAATAAATTATTTCACTTCTACTCCTGTGATATTCAATGTATTTTAGAATGCATGTAAACAATTGTCATCTTTGGCTTTCTACAGAATTTACAAATTACACTCACTTTGTTACCTACGCTGAAGCAGGGAGAAATGTTTTTCCTAGGTAGTATTATGTTTGGGTTATAGCTAGTCTTAAGCTATTGTTTCTTCCATGCTAACTTATCTTCTTCTTAGCAAAATCATGCTTACAATATTTGTCAGGAATCTGTGGAGGGCAAAGATATAAACTCCTAGCAAACAGACAGGGTTTCACAGAGAAGTGAGAAAACACTTTGCAAGATTCATGGTATGAATTAAGCTGCTAGTTGATTAGCTTTTGCAGCTATTTTTCCCACCACCCAAGAAAGGCCAATGTGTGGTGCAATAAATCTAGAGATCTTAGAGGCTGATATTCCTGTGTCTTAGCCTCTCGATTTCTAAAATGTCAGTAGTGCTTATAAATCAGAAGATTCTGCTTGGTATTCTGGGCAGTGTGCCTTTGAAGCCAGGCTGGAGGGAGCACCATGATTGTTGCCTTTTGGCTGAAACCCCCAGGAATTGTCTGGAGAAAAAAATCTCTTATGTGGGAAAAGACCTTCTCTGTCTGTTGCCAGGAGGTGTCACTACAGCTCAGGAGTAACTATTTTGTCCCTTGAGACACACTTTAATAGTTTCGAGGTCTCGTATAAGTGCTGGTGTCATCAGGTGCAACAATGCTCTGCCCTTTATCATATGTCTGAAGAAGGAACACTGAAATTGTGCAGTCTACTAATTAATATATAGACAAGTAAAGAGATGATACTAATGTGTGCTAAATGTGTTGTCCCTCAAAAAATACCTTCGCTACATTGATACTGAAATATGCATGCAATGTGATATGTGTACATCCTTCCTTTGGGGAATTAGTGCTTACACAGAGCTATCTGATGCAGTCGTTTGTCCTCCCTTGGTCCTATTCATCTCTCAGGGCTGTAGCAGAATCTCAGCAATCACTGATCAAACGTATTACACTAGAATTAGCATGGCAAGATATCTGTTGAAAACCAGGAGGGTGAAGGTGTCAGTCTGAAGGAGATGGAGCCCCGAGTAGGTTTGGGAATCATCCTTAAATGCTACTCATACCACTCCGTCAAAACAATTTAAATCATTTATTTTAATGCATGAGAAGCTTTTTATTCTCAATCAGTTTTGCACAGCATATTATATGTATTTTATACAGCCTGCTAATGAGCTGAAGACTTGTTAATTATATGTGTGTGGAATGGCATAGCTGTTGAATTATGCACAGTATTTTTCTTTACAACGAAGCTTTCCTCTTAACTGTATCTATCCTGGTTGAAAATGTACACCTCAAGTTGCTGTTACTAACTCATCTGCTGTCACTTCATTCTCATCAATCTTAGGGTTTTGGTGGTATGAAGAGTCAGTCTGAAAGCTGGAAGAGTTGGTTAGGCAATTAAAAAAAAATATACTGTTTAAAAGCAGCTTCCTATGTGGCATAAAACAGCTGTTGGGAATTTTATATCCCCTGAAATAAAAGAAAAAAAGTTTAATAAAGGAGCGTAAAATCTGTAATGTTTCACTTCATTTTCTATCTTCGGCTGTCTGGTTTGTAATTCATTACAGTTTTCCTATTTAATATTGTCCTCTTGATGTGGGGAAAAAAACCCCAAACAAACAAAAAACCCCAACAATCAAAACTGAAGTTATACATGTTATTTACAGCAAAATATTCTATTATAACAGATCAGTGTTGTGAGAATTGGAATCTAAGTAGAGGGTAGGTGCACTATTTCCTGAATTTATTACCCTTACAAAGAGTATAAAATGTAATGGTAAAGCTGATCAGCTGTTTCTTACCTTGGAGAATTCCAGAAAGCTACAAAAATTTGCAATGCTGGTGATACCAGTTACTTACTAAACAGCATGTTTTTATGTAAACTTGGTGTCTAGTATAGAATTTGAATCATTACTTGGAAATAAGATTTTCAAAATCCCTATGTCTTTTACTATGAATTATTCATATTAATGAATACTGATATCTGGTTCAGGATGTGTTGAATGGGGATGATGTTTAATTTCCATGTGTTGGAGGTCATTCTCATAGATCTAGGGGAAACATGGATGGTGAAAGAGAACGGGTATACCTTTGCTTTTATCGAGAGCTCTAACCTCCATTCATATTTATACTGTGAGGTTGCTGTTAAAGTCTGGCTATGTAGTGCTCTTTAGTGTGTGTGTGATCAGAACAGCATGAGCGTATCTTTTAAGCCTCTATTGGTGAAAGATGTGCAAAAAAAGTGCAAACTTGCATGGAAAACTTGCAAAATTATGTCAGTTGGATGTTAGGCGTTTCTGTCACTTCTTAATCTCCCCTTGGTGCTTTCAGGTTTCATTCTGACATTTAAAGTGGTGTGTTTAATTTAGGAGCCTTAAATGAATGGAGATCAGCTTATGTTAGCAGTTTTCTCAAGTCAGTATCACACTACCCGTGTCGGAAGCTTCAGACATTCTGGGGCTTGCTGCTCGAGTATGTGCCCCTTAAAGAGCACTTCGATTTGCTGTGCTCTGTCCTCTTCCCAGGCTGTGGGCTATGGGGTCGCCCCCGGCTGATGAAACCCTCCTATATTTGTGCCGGTGCTGTTGGAAAGCAGAGGTTGTTTAAGTTCATCATTTTCAACGTGATAGAAATCCTGGTTTAAACTATGTCATAACTGCAGTGGGGCTGGTGGGCTGAAAGTCTGTCTGAACTGCTTTTCAGTGGCAGACGTTGATTCTTTCAAAACAAACAAACAAACAACCCCCCCCCCCAAACAAAAACAAACAAACAAACCAAACCCCAAAACCACCCCAACAAAAACCTCTGGTTTCAGTTTAGAAAAAGTTGGGCTTTTTTCTTTTTTCTGAAGATAATTGTGTTGTAAAAGTGAAAGATGGAAATGGTGTTGAAAGTGGAAATAGGTAGTGAAAAGTCATTTTGCTGAAGATTTCTGAAATTCTGTGGGGGAGGGAGAAGGTAAGAAAAGCAAAGCTTTAACAGTAATATTATAAATGTAATAAAAGGAACCACAGCTTTATTTGATGTCTTGTATTGTCAGTTTAGATGAGGGAGTTGTATATGGCTAAAATAAGCAGAAGAAAGCCGTTGGACTGTCTTGATCACAGATCCTGGCTACATAAATCGGTATTACCTCCAACGAACAAAGTATTTGTAATACTGTCACTTGAAAACCCAATCAGAAATTGTGTGTGTTCACACTCAGAGCTGCATTACTGAACTTCAGACTGGGGGTCTTCTATGTTTTTCTCTAGTTATTGGGTATTTTTTGTGATTCATAAGCAACTTAAAAAAAAAAAAAAGCTGCAGTATGTTAGAGTATGTGCATCTTGGACACGTACTCATGGGGAGAGGAACAGGTCCAAAGAAAAAAAACAACCCTAAATTAGCTTGAAGGCTTCTTCAGCCTTTGTTGTTGTTTATGCAGAGAGCATTCAAGAGATTTCAGTTGTTGCGCTAACATCAGCTTGTTTCAAATAAACCATGAAATGACTATTAGACAGATTATCAGCCTTAAAGGATTATATGCATCTTTCATCTTAGGTGCTGCTGCAATATAAACACAATAACAATAATCAGCTTAGTTAAGTTCAAGCAGGTGGTCTAAGGAGAAAAGTGCATTTTCCTTCCATCTTCAACAGCGGAACATGTGATTATGTAGACAATAATTAGGGAAATTGCTTAGAGGCATTTTGAAGTCTTATGTTCTAGGTAACCAGGGTTGTTTTGTTTTTCTGGCTATTCTTGTAACCTACTGATTTCATGACGTGACATGGACGGGGAGAACTTCAATTTTCTTATCTGCTTTGTAAAGGAGAGTGCTGTATCATGGCATAGACGGTGAGTGGATTTCCCTTCCTAGCTAGCTGATGACCTTGCAGTTATTCAAGTTTTGTTAATGAAAACAAATTCTATTTTTTCTCCTTTCCCATACACAGTATTGATTTTCTCTTCCTGCCTTTGAAACGTAGTACCTTTGCAAGTAAAGAGACTCTATGACTGTTTCCTTCCATGGCATGGAAACTGGTGGTAGCAGTAGAGCTGAGCTGGTGGCTGTCAGTGGCGTCTTCATATTCTCCCTTGGGTGGACTGGCCGCTACAGAGCCAATGGGGTGCTGAGGGTTAATCAGACGTGTAACATCGTCATAGTTAAGACTGAGGGTTAGCTCCAAAATAACTTTTAATCACTGCACGTTTCCCAGTAACTTGGGATTTGCTCTTCCATAACAGACACATTCTGTTTTCCTCAAGTTGTTAGATGTCTAAATTAGTTTGTTTCTTTTAAATAAATTACTTGCTTTACTGGCTATTTGTAGTAGTAAATGTATATGCCAAGTTCTTAAAGGGATATTGATACTATACCAAAAATTTTTATACCTGGAAATAACTGTAAAACCAAAAAAGGAAAACAGAGCTCTACAATTACTTGTGGGGATTCAGGGATTGAACAGGTTATTTTTAAATGTTTCATTATAGGGCTTAATTAACTGCTTGCCAAACTTTGTAGATTATGTCAATTGTTCATAAACAATTTGGAGTACAATTTATTGTACTGTCTTGGAAAAAATTCATGTGACCAAGAAAGCAACTGAGGTAAGCAATAATTTCTGTTATTATTTAAAAATATTTTCCTTTCTGCAGAATTCCTTTGGGTGTTTTCTATGACTGGTATAAAACTGTGATAACAATACCTTTTGACAAAATTAAAGCTATTAAGAACGTTTATGGCAAACTGCTAAAATATATGGCTACAGAAGTAAATATGTGAAAGAGCACAGTTTTAAGACTTTGAAATAAAGCCATAGGATCTATGGTTAACTGGAGACTTTCAAAAAGCCTTTTTTTGGTTTTGTTTTGGTTTGGTTTTTTTTTTAAATGGTTTAAACCTACCTTAGAAAATGACATGGAAATGCCTTGACCTACAGATCAAAAAAAATGAGGCATGAGATGCTGTAGTAGTAAACTCTGCTACAATTGACCAGATCAGTGTTCTGGGGCAGGGAATGGAGGAAGGAACTGGGAGGAGAAGGCAGCCTACGAGGCTGTTGCACAATCTCCATTGAAGGTGGTCTTTCCTGCATATGGCTAGAAATCCCTTTTTTACCCCATGTGTTCAGAGGAAAACTTGTACAATTTGCACTTCTTGAATGCTTGCTCTTCCTAATTTACACCCAGACAATTTGTTTCTACATTATGTGGCTTTGTTTGGGACAACGCTTAGGCTATTCAAGTCTGAATATTAAACTCCCCACAAAGTAAGTTTCAAAGTAGGAACCCAGGAGTAATGAATAGTATGTTATAAAAAGCCCCTTTGTATGCCCGAAGTCTCTATAATATGGCAACAAGATTATCTACTACAATATTATGAGCTAATTGATTGATTTCATCTGGCTGAGATGAAAGTACATTTAGGACAGTGCATTTTCAGACTTTTTGCCATGACCTTGTTTTTTATTCTTCTTTATGGACTGTCCAGATAGAGGTGTCAACATGGTGTTATATTGCAAAGAACACCAATATTTAAGAAATGCGGGGGGGAGGGAAAATCTTTATTTTTTCCCCATGCTGTGCCACAAATAAATTGTAAGTGGAATGAGCAAGAGACTTATTCCACTTGAATTGTGGTTGAAGGGGGGCATTTCATCCTTCTGTCTCATGTAAATCCAATTTGATTTTTTCGAAGTGAGATGCTATTTACCCTCATAAAAATCTGTACTAGCTTTCCTCATTGCAATAGGTTTTGCTTATAATAATGCACAACATACTGTATATTTTGCCACAGACTGATCTGCTGGGAGTGGAGTGGAAACATACATTAGTGAGACAATGTAAAGATTTCACACTTCTGCTGCTTCTGTAGTGCTTGTGTTTGAGATAAATGACAGACTCCAGGACACCAATTCTCCTCCTCATTTGCACTTTCTCTAGGCACCAAGGAAAAGATTCGGAAGCCTAAACATAGACATCTAATGCCATTTTAGATGCTTTGGGTACCTGAGACATCTGTCAGGGCTAGCAGGTGTGACAGATGACTTAATGCCTTCTTTAGCAGCAGTTGAAAGCCATGGTGGGATGCCCTGAGGCATCTAAAATAGCAGTAGATGTCTATGTTTAGGTACCTGCATTGCTCCGTATTGCTCTTGTAAAATGAAGTAAATCAGGTAAAGATGATTTAAACAATTGTATAGGTATGTTTGTATGTGTTTAAGAAATTACCCAGGGTAATTTGGTAGTGGAAGTTAGTGACAAAAATGACATTTAAGCTAAATTTCCTTTTGTATCAGTTTAAATTCCTTTAAAAATTGCTTGTAGTACAACCTCTATGCAAATTTGCAGTCGTATAACAAGTGAGGTGGGGGCTTTGTTTTTTAAATGATCGGTTACAAAGCTCTAGATAATCACTCATATTAAACTTAGTATATGTTGGACTACGGAAGTTACTGCTTGTCAGCTAACTAGTGTCAAACTCGCATCACTAGATTCAGGGAGATTTCCAGCAGTTTGAATAGAAAATGACCGTTTCCATCTAACTGATGCCATTGTGGAGATAAGAGTGTAGTTTGTCCAGCGCAACAGTGCGATCGGGCAAAGCCTTGGACCAGGGGTACGCGTGGCAGTGAAGCTGTATCACCAGCAGTGGTCTTGCTTTGCTGTTACAGTGCCTTCACGCACCCAGCCTGGTAGCTGTACCCTGCTGTGATCCTTCAGCTTTTACCGCAAACAAAAATGCAGGGATTGGGAGAACCGAGATTCAAGTTCTCTCTTGCAGCAGACGAGAAATAAGGAGCCTGTCTGCCACCTCAAACACTGTGCCTTGGACACGCTGTTAGTTTAGAAGTAATGGCAGGATTTCTTATTTTTGAGGCATTCGGTAGCCAGGTAATGTAGATATTTAAATAGATTCAATAAATTCTAAATAATGGTGTTCTGGAAGTGGTAGCTACCCATTGAGCTCTATGATCAAAAAGAAATTTTGAGTATTCTGGTATTATATTATGTATTTACATTCTCCGTAGTCAATGTATAGTTAAACAATAAGACACAACAGGCATTAATCCCTTTGAAATATACTCCTGATGTCAGAGGCATTGTTGGGAATGAGCTGAAGGGTATGTTACTTTAACTACCTGAGTGGTACAGTAATCTTCTATGAATTCATTACCTGGGGTGTCTCATTGCTATTATGAAATGGTAATTTAAATAAATAAATAAAATCCTCAAGGAGTTGCTCTTCAATTTACAGGGGATTTTAACAGAAGTTTGGCATCACTGGTAGCTAGTAAGGAAAACTTTATTTGCATGGTGCATTCTGAAGGTGTTTGCTTCATTCATATCAAGTCTAGCACGTGACATGGTCATAGCTACCAGAACTATCAAAACTTCAAAGAATACATGCAACTGCAGTCAGTAGTCCAAGTAACTTTTCCTGTACATGCTATCCATAATTTATTCTAAGCAAAGCCAGAGACAATTTGTGCTTTAAAAACAGCTAGAGTGGTGAAAACCATAACACAGTACAAGCCAAATTTTTTTATGAAGATGACATATTACATGAACGATTTTTTTAATAGTGCTTGATGCTTTCCAGTATGGAACATCTAGTTAAACAGTACATTATTACAAAGTACAGGAGGAGCAAACAAAAGTAGGAGCAGACTTGTTTCTTTTTTTTGTCTAACATGCAATCGCAGTTAGTAGATGTTTCAATTTTAAAATATGGAAGTATATATATTCATAGGTTTTAACATCTGTTCTTTTCCAATTGTTTTCTTACCAGCTATTCTTAAATATTTCAGAGAAAACCCAAGGGCTTATTAAAATTTTAGTAAGAAAGCTTATTTGTTTGAGGGTACACAGAATGTTACCTCTAAAGAAATATTAGTGAATTACTTCTTTCCCTTGACTGTAATGATTTTATAATTATACTTTTGTCATAAAGGAAATCTACACAGGTTCATTGTTTTTCATCTTTTCTGGGTAAAAGCTAATCTCGCCCTGGAATGTGGACAGATGGGAATAACCATTGTAAGCATTAGTTATGATGATTTCTGTGCAAAAATTAGTCTTGTTTTTAATCTTGATTTTATTTCAGGGAGGAAAAAAAACCCACAAAAACAAACAAAAAATCTGTACACATCCCACCATGTTTTGGTCACTCTCTGTATAGTGATAAACTGGAGAACAATGACACAGAGTACTTTCATAGGCTGGAAGTGATGACTGCAAAATTGACATGGGAAAAGAATGCTGTATTATGAGATTTCACAACTGAGAAGCAGGCAAGAATGTATTAATTTGTTATACATTCATTTTCTTATGGGGTAACATCTTGCCAGATATGAACTTGGGAAGAGTCTTTTCTGTTGGAATCACTGGGATCTTTCTTGTCATCTTTATTGTGGGGTATGATCTGTTTCCTAGAGCTGTTTGGAATATTTCTTTTAATTGGTTATTTGCACATGAATATAAAATACAGACAAAGCCTTTGGTTTCTTCCCTGTAGTGTTGTTTCTGACGTTTTGGCTTTTAGCACTAGAAGTCTCATTTTTGTTTTAGGATTAAGTTATCTGTAGAGTATTTTATGGTAGGCAAAGGAGGCTGGGGAAGGGGGTCCCCTTGTGGAACTGGCTCAATAATGTCTGTCACAAGCTGTGTGCAATCTGCTTTTGTACTGTAGGGCTCCAGCATTTCATAAACATGATTTTAAAAAATTAAAAGCAAAGTAGCCTGCAATACTGTGACTCTCATAGGTGTGAAGAATGTAAGATAGAAATTTTCACATTAAATCTAATGGCAAACAGAAATGTCTAAAAATTTGCAGTATCTCATAATGAATGGCTAATCCAAAATAATTAAAATAGAACGAAATGTATTCCTTAACCTTGTCAGTAAACAGCTGACTGAAGTATAAGGATTTATATATCATCCTTAAATTTATTTATTTAAGCTCAGCTAGACAGCTGATACTGTCTTGCTATTTATTTATTTAAATATCTAATCCTCTCTGAGTCCTCCTAAGCTCTTGGCTGCACGTTTCTCCCGTAGCAAACTTCTAGTCATGCACTATGCAAAAATACTGTCTTCCATCAGTTTTGCATTTTTGCCTTCCAATTTTGTTGTATCTCTTCTTTACTCTGTGAGAAATGTCTGACTTAGCTTATCTGTACAATTTATTGTTCTGCATAGCTTTATTACATCAGATCTTGTGTATTCATCTCTCATGGAAACTAGATATTCCTAGTCTTTAAAGCCTTCTTCCATGCCTCTAATAATTTCCATTGCCCATCCCTGGACCTCCTCAATGTTTTCTAGTGTTGACTCATGTAATTGCATTTTCAATGTTTATTCTATTTCTCTATGTACTAATACTTTTTTCCCCTGCATGTTTGCAGTTCAGATTGAAGCTAATGTGTAAGCCAGACTATGCAGGAGATAGTTCTAGCAAATGGCACTGAACCTCCTTTAAAAAAAGGTTTTAAAAATCATCTGTAGCAAGCTCTGCTGCCTCTCAGATCTTCCTTGCTCCCTCCTCCTTTTTAGTTCAGTTAGGACCGAAAAACACTTACCTCCAGTGCAGGAGGAGGGAGCTAGTTCTTGGTTCCTGACTCCTAGACCCTGGGGGTGTCCCTGGGAAGGCCACCCCAGTGCCGTGCGGCAGCTGCAGGTAGACTGGTGTACTGCCTAGGAGCTGTCAAGAGGAATTTTCCCAGTCTGGCTTCTCTGCTTCCTCCTGCCCATAAACCCATTGTGAGCTACCTCAAGGACTTAAAAGTATGGAAAAGTGGCATGTGCAAAAAAAATTGGTTTTTTTCCTTGTTCGTATCTCTGAACTGGCTTAACTGCAGAGGTCATGCCAGGGATGGGCTGAATAACCCTATTGATAACAGCTAGTTGTTAAAGCTTGCTTGGATTGTCCAGCTGCACCCAGAGAGCAGTCCATATTGTTCCTTCTGGAGTGCCTTGCCTTGTGTTTGAGCTCATTAATTCGCTATACTATTTGTGTTATAATTTACCATGTCTTCTAAGAGGCAGGGCAATTCATTATGTTAGTCTGCCTTCATCTCTCTTTGCCTTGGTAACCAGACTCTGGGATACTTAGGAAGGGAGAGACGACGTAACACGTTTACTGAGGGTCTGGATAGTAAGCCAGAAGACTGGATAGATCATTAAAACTGGTGATCATTACAATCTGCATGCTTTCCCCCACTGACTCGATTCACTGGTGGGTTTTTTTGAGTTTTGTTTTGTTTTTCCTTCACTCTTTCCAGAACAAGAATGTAACATCAGTTGGTCCTGCTCCTTTAGTGTGGTTTAGACCTTTCAAATCCTCTCTGAGCTGCATAAGTAGCAGAATTAATGCTGTAAAACTTAAAATACTTTGTCTTTCAGGATGAGAGAAACCAGATAAGTGGCAGAATTTTATTATAGACTCTACCTGAGACCTCATTAAAGCCAGCCGAATCTGTGGCTGCAGAAACTCTTTGAGAGGGTAAGCAGTCAAATCAGTTTTATATGAACCTTAAAACCCACATTTCAGTAAACCAGAAGTGCTTTTTTGTAGCTGTTGTGTGTGAAGTGCATTCAAAATAATTACAAAAAAAAGGCCACTGTAGCATATATACTGACGCATGTCAAATTAATCCTTTAAACTGGTTGAGGGCTATTAAAATTGTTCTCCACTTTCCAAATCAGATTTTTCTTTTGGGGAGAAAAAACATAAAGGGCTGAAATTTATTGAATGTAATTAGCCATAGCTTGCAGTGCTAGCTATTTGCTTTTCTTCAGCAAGTTCTAATTCATTTACCCCACACCTGATGATATTACAGATGCTGAAGGAACTTATGAGGAACTCGCATATTATTAAGTGCTTGAGTGGTGAGAGGTTTTGAAGCATTTAAAAAAGAGGAAATGTAAGAGGAGAAAGAAATTCCTGAGGATTTTTACAAATATGTGGCTACGGGCATCCTACGCGATCCATCCTGTAGTGTTCTGATGTTATTTAACTATAGGATGAATAACTTGGCACACTTCCCAAGAGACATGAGAGTTTGTAACAAAAATTCTTGTTATGGCATGATGCTACCCTTTCTAAAATTGATTTTAAGATGCAAGATACTATACACTGTTCCTGCTGTAAATGTAAAATTATTAACTGTTGGATCTTCATATTTTGACAGACATACTGTTATTCAGTAGTTTCTTTACATTAAGTATGTGTGTAAGTGTGTATACAAACAAGAAAAATCTGAGTAATAATTGTGAATAATATGCTAGAGGCTTTCTTTTGAGTTTGCCATTGCAATATTTATTGAAGTAGGGGACATACAAAAGTGCTTTCAAGCCTTTGAGTATGAATCTTCCATATTGTAAGTCTGTCTGAACTGTGTGTTATTTTGTATGTGTATGTATACATAGTACCAGTCTTATGGAGAAAAGGATGAAGGTCTTATTTTAAGCACGGAATAAACTCATACTTCTTGCCATATGGAAGAATGGATGTTAAGGGGAAAAAAGAGCCATTTTTGGAGTAGGGGAATAAATACTCTATTCTTCTAACTTAGTGCACAGAACTGACCTTTCTTATGACTACCTGACTCACCACAGAAATGGCTTATATGGTCTACAGGGCCTATGTAACACACACTCGGGTAACCGAGGGTGAAAATCCAATGGTCAACAGGCAGCACCATGGACTGCTTAGAAATGTAATAATTTTTGCATGTGTGGGTCTTGAATTTTTATCAGACTTCCATAGTACTTATTGATCTGCTAAAGAACTAATAAAAAGAATTTAGCTCCTAGACTAAAATATGGGAGTTGTAGTCATACACTTTACATGCAATCAATAGGTGCCTTTCAACATTTCCTCTGTTGCTGAAAGCAAGTGTGCAGTATAACACAGTTCTAACTCCTCTGCTTAGAGATTACATTCAGTACAAGCTAGTAAGAAAGCACATTTATAGAGGAAGGGAGCTGAATGCAAAGAGGTTACAGGTGTATTATAAGGTCAGTGGTTATCTGTGCAAAGCACTGCATAGCATCTAGACTATTGCACACTTCATGTCCTCCTTTAGGGGGAAATTATACAGTAAACATTTAGGTAATGCCTGAAGACAGCAGATCAAAGTCATTATTGACGTAAGCAGATACAATCCCACTGACATGTCCATTGTGATCTGTAGTTTTGAGGCTTGGTATTAACTCTAAAAGGAGCTAACAAAGCCAGATGAGCAGAAAGCAGGATGGCACATGAAATTGATTTTTGACAAGTGAAAAACTGCTCATACTGGAAGAACTTCATGTACACATTGCTTCTTTCTCTTCAGCCTCACGTACAGCAATGCTCCACCATCAGCTTGCTTTCAGGTGATAAATCATTTTGAGGTCTCATCTACTTTTACTGACTTCTGGTGTATGTGGAATAAGGTAGCAGAATCTATCCCTGGTAAACCTAATTATATCTCTCTGTGAGTGTGAGAAATCATCTCTTTGTCTCAGAAAAGATTGCCTGTATCTAAGACAACCCTACGAAGCCACAGAAAACCCAGGGAGGGGGGAGAAACAAGCTTGCATGCAGAAGCATAATGTCACCATCTTAAGGAATTTACCCATCCACTTCAGAAGGAAGGAGAGAGGCACTGGCAAGTCTCAATGTTTGTGTCTCCTCCTTGTTCTCACAGCAACTTGGAAATATCCAGACATTTCAGAAATCTATGACCAAATGTGTCCTACTCTAAGGAAATGTTCAGCAAATGTGAATTTCGGCAAACTTTAGGTCTTCATTGAAAAAACACTTCACATGCCATAAATCACTTTGATTGTATTTGCTAAATAAATCTTATGCTATAGAATCACATAGAATATAAAAATGGGAGCTGAGATCTTACCTTTAAGGAAAATGGCAAAACTGACTTCAGTTGGGTTATTTTTCACACTGGACCTCTAGGGTGCTAAAAAGAGAGAATAATCGTTTCTAGGGAAAGAAAGACTATACCCAAAGGCAGTACTGAATTTGGAGCTGGTGGTGATCCAGTCTTAGTGTTTTAACAATTGCTAGAGTTGTCTAATACATTTTCCTCTGTGTTTTCTTGAGATTTTTTTCCTTTTTTTATTTGCCTTTGGCCCTGTCAGTGCATTGTATTGAGTGTAGTCTGATGGAATTGTGTAACTTGCATGCTTGTTTATTGATTGAAATTAAAGTTGAGTTAAAATACAGCTGCATAGATTAAGACATAGTATCTTAAATTATTAGAATGGAAACTCTTTTTAATCAAGAGGTAGCTTTATCTTATGCCTCTTCCCTATCTGTCAGTTGTCCTCGTGTTCCCGCTGTTAGCCATCACATGCATGATCTTTGGTCTACTATTGCAGAAGCAAATTGTTACATTCAAGGGACAAAACGAACTGGTTAATATTGTCAAAACATTTGTCAATTTTCACATTAGGTGCAAATTAAAAGAAATATTTTGCTAAGCAGAGCTACTAATAGAAGCTATATTAATAAAGAAAGATAATTTAACAGCATGACTGCACAAGCAGAACAAGCCTTTGAAAATGTCCGAACTTATGACTGTGACTGAATAAACCCATTAATTCTCTACACATTTCTGTTCTCATTCCAGGCAATCAAAATGAAAATATGCAACCCTTTATTATAGGGAAGGAAGATGTGCTGTATTCAGAATATCACAGTACATACGTTGTTGCCTATAAAAAGTCATGCAGACTGGGAACACCATATTTTTAGATCAGAAAAAAGCATGTATTCTGTGGTGGACGTTTTGCTTACAGAACTCCCCTTACTGATCATATTTCAGGTGCATCATGCTGAAAACATTTAACAAATCAGAGTAAATAATTAAAAATTAAGAAAAACATACCATCTTGCTGATTTCTGATGTGCAATGGGGAAACAAATAAAACTACTGAAGCATTACAGCTTTTGTTCTACCGTTGATCAAACTACTCTTGCATGTTTTTAAATGTGCCAGTATAACATTGGAGGAGTCACTTGAATATATAAATATATGCTTGAGTGTGCTGCTGTGATACATTGATACGTCACTTTTTAAAAACAGTCTTTGTAGAGAAGTTCTGTCATTGGACGGTGGACCAGAAAGGATGGATCTTGCTTAAAAACAAAAGAACTGATGAATTGCTGGGGCTGAATTTGCAATGAAAGAGTAGGGGTAGATAGAGGAACCTGTAACTGGTTCCCTAATCCTTCGTTGTCCGTTTCTGACCTGCTTTTACTGAACCAAGGTCCTAAACGACTTAAAACGTCTGCATAATTGGGGTCTGTGTTGCTATTCTCTATCCCAGCTATTCTCTCGCAGTGTAAAAAGGGGAAAAAGTCTAGTACAGCTCTTCCTGATTGGTGCTTATAGCAATTTTACAAATGAATGGGAATTCTTCCCTTGAGCTCCTCTGCCACACCGATACTGAAATATCTGTTAGAAGAAGTTGCCTGAATACTTGGTAGACATGAATAAATTTGATATGACAGGGAAATATGGGGAAAGAAAATAGAGAACAAGAAGGATTATTTTAAAGGGAGAAATGAGTATGGGGGAGCAAAGGAGACATAAGGAAAAGAATAAAAAGTTTACAACTCAGGAAGAGAAGTTGATAATGGGAGGACATACACTTTTTAAAGATATAGAAAGAATTCTACAGTGAAACTTGTAAAGTGGAGGAAAGCAAGAAAAAAGAGAAACTGAAAGAGGATAGTAATTTCAGTCTCTTAAACTAATAACTTCTCAACTTCTTCCTTTAAAGCTTCCTTTTAATGTCAAGGAAATTAGAGAATACATTGAAAAGACTTGCTATGAAAGTGGTTGACAGCAATCAGGAAATTCAGAGTTAATGCTAACACTATCTCTACTAGCTATTGTACTGCTTTGTTACTGGGGTGGCTTGCACTTGTTGTCCTAATCTTTAATACAAGATGTATTGTGTTTCCTATCAGAAATAGGACACAGTACCCAAATTGGTACACCAATTACTTCTCTTATCATTCCCTGTTTAGACTTTGCTTCAGGTACTTTTAAATGAGAATTTCTGAAATCTTGAAATTAAACCTCTAGTTATTAGACATGATCCTTCAGACCTTGCGTAGGGAGTAACTCCTTTTCATTCTGCATTTGATAGACACTTCCCTGCATATATAATAGAATGGCCCTGAATGAATTCATATAGGCTTTTGCCTCAGGGAGAACAACAAGGTTAGGTAGCTGACTTTGAGTATGATCCTTTGTCTATTGACATTATTTTTAAACTTTTCTTCCTCAGGCTGTGGCAATGTGTACTAAATAAATGATAAACATCATACCTAATAAAGCGCATAGTAACAATTTGAGCTACAGAGGGTGCTTCCCAGGTAGTTGAGAGGTTTGTGTGTGTGAGTTATATATCTGGGGAAGGGGAGCTGATGGTGTTATTCTGTCGCAAATTTTCTCAAACAACTGGTATTCAGGTACTCAGCTGTGGAGGTGGATAGTATCTAGCTTAGTTTAAAAAAAAAAAAAAAAATCACTACAATTCACTATTGCACTATGTGTGAACCATCCAGCCAGTATCTTGATCCAAAAATGGGAGAAACTGCTGTTTTTCCAAGTAGCTGTATTGCTAGTCCTTAAGTCCTGTCACAGCAATTTGTCCTGGCAAAACATAAGATTGGTAATGGTCAAAGTGCTAATTTCTTCTCTGCTCAAACAGATATATTAACTGATTAAATACTCAGTAAGATTCTTCCAAAGGCCAGTTTTATTGCTTACTTCCAATAAACAGAAAATAAATAGTCAGGGACATAACCACAGATAGCAAACAACTTTTGTTAAAGAAATAAGGTGGCTTGATTCCAGCTTAAACTGTAAAGAGTTGTTATCTGCATGCGGGATGTTGGTGTCCTTATTTTTCTATGGATGCCAAAGCAATTAATATAATTTGCTCACTTGCTTTTAGAGTGAAAGAGAAGTTTCAGATGAAATGGTGATAACTGTGGTGTCCTCATTCTGAAGTTGATCCATTAAACTGTGACAGAAAGCCTGTTGGGAGGGTCACTTGGAGAAAGGAAGCATGTTGACCAGTTCAGGCTTATGCTACTGGGAGAACCAGATATGAAGATGGAGCTGAAATGACTTCTAAGTTCAAGAGGATTGATTATTCCACAGACTATGCCTTCCATGTTTTATGTTTTCTGCTATAAATATTTATTGCTCTCATATTTTGTTTGTTGTTTCTAAACATAATGAGTTTTTCTAGCATAAGCAACTTCCCTGCTTCGCCAGCCCAAAAAGAGACAGTGAGTGCAAGGGAAGTGTCAGGAGAAACCCAGCATGCCTATGATGTGACACTTTGTCTAATACATTGCCATGTTATTCCTGCAGAAGTTTGCTAATTAGTCATTAAACTAAAGTTACCCCTACGATCTTGTCCAAAATGTCACATGAATAACATTCATTCAGAACCAACAGACAAAGATGATAATTTTTTTCAAGCTGTCTGCATAATGTTGCATTGTTTCATGTGGTGCCTTTCAATCTCTGTGCATAGTACGTGCCCTTTTTAGCAAGTGGCATGAACTAGATTTTAAGTGGGGGAACCAGTCCTAGGACTTAAGTGCTAGAATGACAGACCCACGTGTAGCCAGGGTTGCTATTCTTCAAGCGCTACGTATTCTTCAAGCGCTGATGCGTTTTACAGTCTTCACTAGATTGGGTGCAAGATTTGTATGAGGAAGTGACTGAGGCAATACTCTGGGTCAAAAACTCTACCCTGGGTATGCTTAGGTTAGAAAGAGATGGCACACATTTCACACTGTCTTCTGCTGTACCTTAAAAAATGTTATTAATTTATATGGTACTGTAAACAAGTACTGCTTAGGAGGAAGGGGGACATGTCTACCAGCCTCGTGACCTAGCTGCAGAGAGACTCAGGCTGTGTGGAGATTCAGTAGCAGATGCATGGTGTCTACACTTTAATGGAATTTCTCTCTGGTTTTAGTGCTATTTTTAACTGAATAGTTAAAAATATTAACGTGCTGCAAGCTACAAAAGTTTGTAGTCTGCCCTAAGGGACAGACATGTGGAGAGTGCCCAGTCTAACCTTTAGAGACATGTTAACTACTCTTATTTGCCTGTTACTTAAAAATGTAAGACTCGCTAGCCCACTGAGAAGCAGCAGGCACCTCTGACTGGGCGTGCAGGGAGCTCTTGCGGCCAGCCAGGAGGTTCTTCTCTCCCCAGACTTGTGACCAAACCTCTTTCAGTGTTAATCAGCTCCAGTTTCAGGGCCATTGTCAAAGAGCACTGAACTTCCCCAGTCATCTCAACAACATCTTACATTTAGCCCAGCTTAGCGTCCTTTTTTTTTCTGTGAGGAATTATGTTTGAAGTTCCTGTCTCCTAGTGCGAAGTTCAGCTCTTCCCTCAATTGTGCCATTACAGTGCTTGGCTGGGTGGCTACATTTTATGGGTTGAGTATGGAATAACTACCGGCTTCTGGTGTTTGTTGGGTTTTTTTAAAACAAAACCAAAACGCACCACCAAAAAAATCCCCCCAAACCACACAAACCATCCCCCTCAACTGTCATCAGTTTGATGTAATTTTTAATGGGGGTTCTGTACCATATAGCAGGAAGCAGTTATCTTAGGTATATCCATTTTTTGTTTTTCAAAAAATGAATGTTGTAAAATATTAAATGGTGCAGTGAAGAACCATAGACCTGTTTGAGGAGTGGAGAAAATACCTGCAGTGAGAGATTTGATGAACCAAGCCAGTGCATTTTGTCAAAAGTTTATTAGGAGATAAGTTAAGATGTCTAAATTTGTTGTAGGCAGGATAACAATACACAGAAAGGGTACCTTAATTCAACAAAAAAGGACAAAACAAGTTCACCTTTGGAAGAGGATTTTTTTTTGTTTTTTGGTTTTTTTTAAATGATGGATCTGATTAACTATTGAAACAAGATATTGACAGATGCAGTGCATTTTGTAGGTTGTGATGATGTTGATTTGGAAGCATATGCTTGAGAAAGCCCAGGCTTTTAAAGTGAGTAGGCTACTGTCAATACTTTTTAATTCTTAGGGATGACCCTTTCCTCAAACTTGTAATTGAAAATATTGAAAGGTTGTTATAATTAAAAAGAAAATCCTAGGCTTTGTACACTACCTAAGGATCACTTTGTCATGGCCTTGTAGATGAGCAGAAGAGCCATTGTGTTACTCAAAATAAGACCTAGTTTAATCAGAAAGCAGCTGTTTTGGTTATCAGACTCGTAATTGAATTAAATGAAGGTCAGATTTAAATAGCTAGTGGTCTTTCTGACTTTAAACTCTTGTAAGATAAGTAGTAATAGTACCTCTCTTAAATCAAAAAAGTCATGAGAATGTGAAAGTCCTAAAATCTAGGAAGATCTAAATGGAATGTCTATATAAACTATTTAATGTTCTCTTGGCCTTAGTTACCGAGCAATTGAGAAACATGTCGGTAGCAGCCAGGAACTCTTACGGTAGAACAGATGTGACTGAGAAATAGAAACTGATCATCCCGGGGCGAAGGTGGAGAAATCAGCCACTATTGAGAAGACATGAAAGTGATCAGGTTTATATGGGAAATGTCCATGTGAATGGAATTTTCTTTTTTTACAGTAATATTTTGAGGATGATTCCACAAAACTTGGAGGAGATGATATGAAACGTCATTTGTCGCTTCCTCTCGGTCTTTCATCAAGAGGAAAAATGATATTAAAGTCTTAAGTCTATCTGAGCACCTGTCAATTAAAATTCACAGACAATCTACAGACAAAGGCATTTCAACTGACTCCACGTTGCTGAGTTTGCAATATAGTGATGCAGCTAGTGCAGTGAATTCTGACAACTTGCTTGGGCAGACAGTAGCTTGCCAGTTTTCTGCTTCCTTGCCTTGTGCCTTTTAGCAATCTCACGGGTATGACTATGTCAATAGTCCCCCCATTTCATCTCCTGAAATAGCTGTTAGTTGCTGATATGCCCATTGTGAATCACTGGAGATGCCAATGTTCCTGCCAGCCTGTGGTCTCTTGCACACCGTGTCTTTCATCCAGTGGTGGTGCCATGCTGGACAAATGCTCCTTCACTTCCAGGAAAGGCTTGGTCCAGCAATTCTGCTCATAAAAGGAAAACTTTGGTAGCTGAATTATTTTTATTTTAAGAGAGCCTCTCTGCTAATAGTATTTCTCTAGGAAAATTGAAACTGAAATTTTGTTTTCAAACCTAGTTTGTTCTTTCCTTTTTGTTTGACCTATATTCAGGTGAGATATTGGCATCTTCATTGGATTTAACCTAAGGGAAAAAGTTGAGGGCAGCTGTAACTCACATTTTAAGACAAGCTGGATCCTAAAAACTGCTGATGTGAATGATTGGCTGTTGTGGTAGGCAGGATCTTTATAGAGATTTTGAGATCTGCTATTGGGGAAAAATTGTGCATTTAAAGTGTAGTAATGTATGATAAAGTCAGTATTTCTCAGTGCTCTTTGTATGCTAAATGTGGTGTCTGGTAGATAGACATTAGGCCCTGTTGGTTTGCTTTTTTGGAGTTTCAGCATCACCTTCAGCAAGAGCAGGATTAGGTCCTTTGTGCATAATCATTTCACTATTTATCAAAAGGCTTGAGTAGTCATTCGGGCATCTGGCTTCAGCAAATGGTTATGGGATGAGAAGTTTGCAATGCATTTCCAGTATTTCTTTCAAAGGCAGAGTCAATTTATTGTTAAGTGACGTACTATGCTCTTTACACAATTACTTTTGGGCCTCAACCAACAGCCATTAAGTATGTGCAAAAGCTCCCATTGACTTTAATTAGGGCTGGCTTAGTTGCACACTGAAGAAGACTTAATTGCTGTCTGAAGCTAAGACATAACAGTGAGAGGTACTTTATAACTACTAGAGATAAACAGATACTATTAGAATGATTTTATTTGTATGTAAGTAGGAAGTACAATTGTCTGTATAATTCTTCTTACTATTTTTATTACATGTTATTTACTAATAAATAAAATAAACTTGCATTTAAACTGTTGAGTAACTACACCGTGACTGTACTTTAGTATAACGTGAGAGTGATGCTGTCATACTATCTGATTTTAATTTTTAGACATGGAATCCCAAGGCATTCTTTTCTTTTGTTTTTGACTGTCTTTGTATTAAATTTAAAAAAGGTAAAATGTGTGTTGCTCCAGATACTTCTAAACATGAACTTTTCATTACTTGCATTATTGCTTTTAATGACACTTTTTTTGTATTAGAAATGTTAAAGAATGGCAATAATTTGCAGTGAAATGGAAGAGACTGGTAATTCAGAGGAGTTCTCTGAGTACTCTGAACTAGGTCTGGGACATACCTTTTGGATACCATAAGACCTTCCTCAATTAAATTTTGCAAGGAGGAGGAGGAAACTTTTCCCACAGCACATGACAGTTGAACAGACTGTGGGGTCTTATGCATGTTAAATTCCTATTAACATTAATCAGAATTACATGTGCACATTCTGGAATTAATAAACTAGCTGATATTGCCTCAGATAGCTTTAGATTATTTCCACGTTTTATACTCTCACAGAAATGGTTGGTTCAACAAGGCTGAGTGCAAGGTCCTGCACTTGGGCCACAACAACCCCATGCAACACTACAGGCTTGGGGAAGAGTGGCTGGAAAGCTGCCCAGCAGAGAAGGACCTGGGGGTGCTGGTTGACAGCCACCTGAATATGAGCCAGCAGTGTGCTCAGGTGGCCAAGAAAGCCAATGGCATCCTGGCTTGTATCAAAAATAGTGTGGCCAGCAGGACTAGGGAAGTGATCGTGCCCCTGGACTCAGCACTTGGTGAGGCCACACCTCGAATACTGTGTTCAGTTTTGGGCCCCTCACTACAAGAGAGACATTGAGGTGCTGGAGCGTGTCCAGAGAAGGGCAATGAAGCTGGTGAAGGGTCTGGAGCACAAGTCTGATGAGGAGAGGCTGAGGGAACTGGGGTTGTTTAGCCTGGAGAAAAGGAGGCTCAGGGGAGACCTTATTGCTCTCTACAACTACCTGAAAGGAGGTTGTAGAGAGGCGGGGGTTGGTCTCTTCTCCCAGGTAACAAGTGATAGGACGAGAGGAAATGGCCTCAAGTTGCGCCAGGGGAGGTTTAGACTGGATATTAGGAAATTTTACTTCCCTGAAAGGGTGGTCAAGCATTGGAACAGGCTGCCCAGGGAAGTGGTTGAGTCACCATCCCTGGGGGTATTTAAAAGACGTTTGGATGAGGTGCTTAGGGACATGGTGTAGTGGTGGTCTTGGTAGTGTTAGGTTTACGGTTGGACTTGATGATCTTAAAGGTCTTTTCCAACCTGTGTGATTCTGTGAAATGCCTCAAACTTCTGCAAACAGTACCCGTTTCTCCAAAGTGTGCATTCATGTGGAATTGGATGCGACCAAGAAAGGAAAACTAGGTAGTGAATGCAAAGAATAGAGTAGCCTGACCAAAGCAAAAAGCAAGCAAAATTATTTTTGCTGCACAGTTATTAATGAATAAGTTCAGAGAGGTCATAAATCCACCAGGAAGAGAAATTATGCAAAATGGGAGTCCAAGGCCAAAATTTTAGATTGGTGGATGAGAAACAGCATGTACTAGATGTTGCATTAAACTTGTATGTGACTTGGTTTAGGAAGAGTTTTTGGTTGGTAATAATGGTTAGATTTTGTCGTTTGAGTCAAGAGGAGGATAGATTTTTCCCTGTTGTTGGTTGAAAGGATCTGGAGCAGGGTAGTTTATTTGTGACTCATTGGGGCAGGTATGGTAACCTCACCCCCAAGTGCAGAGGTAACTATTGAGAAACAAGATATGGAAGAAGAAGGAGATCCAAAGGTTGAACCATAAGGTTCTTGTGAACAACATACTGAAGAGAATTAGAGAGGTAGAGAGAGAATCAGGAGAAACCAGGGCCAAGGGAGGGAAAGATATTAAACAGTGTATGATCAGTGCTTATAAGCCAGGTCTGAGGGTGAAACAGGAGGGTGGCGTATTTACTGTTTCTAAGCTTTTTGCTAGGAATTGTGTTATACTTCCAGGAAGAGCTGGAGGTGTTAGAAGACAAAAGGGCAGGACAGATGTGACCTATTGGGGAAAATGGTATGGGGATGGCAGTGAGACTGAGGAGGAAGAGTTACTGGAGCAAATGGGGGATAAAGTATGGAAAGTGATGAAAAACTTACGTCTTTTTGATAGGGAAGAGGTGGAAAGCAGCAAAGGACAACATAAGGAAAATCAGCTTACATTTTGCATAGATTCTCTGAAGAAACCATTAGATGCACAGATAAAAGAGAGAGAAAAGGTTTCAAAAGAAAAAAGACAAAAATAGCATAAAGAAGTCTAGGATTACAAGCATAGCGTTCTGCCAGGGCAGAGAATTGGAGTATTTTAGCTAGGAAGATGTCAGAGCTGAAGGACAAAAACTTTTATAGAAAAAGATGTCAAGCTGGTCAGTTCTTTCTTGCCAGGAATGCCCACAGCAACATATAATAGTAGAAAAAGCAGATGTTGGGGATGAACTGGGCCTGTAGGTTGGCAAACCAGGCATTGCTTCTGTAGGGAAAGAAGAGAGAGTTGTGGTTAGGAGTACAGCCTGGAGAAAATCAGAAGTTCACAGAAATAGACCTGAAAAAAAACGGAAAGATAATTTTTGGAGCAGAAGAGAAGTCAGCATTGTGCATAAGCTGAAAGTCATTGCAGGTATGCATGAAAGAGGGGCGACTGGGAAACGGTTTGGATATTAAGAAAGACTTGGTAATTTTGTCAAAGCCCTTCCAATTTGGGAGCATGTTGCATGTTAACACATACACCAAAAAAAATGAAATGTAAAATTGGAGCCACTTTTATGGGACCAAAAATGTCGTTGTGTGTTAAAATGAAGGTATATTTATTTTGTTCATTTTCACTATATAAAATTGCTTTTGGACTGTTTTTAGGACTCTTCATAAAACAAGGACTTATTAAATTTACTTGGCAGCTGTGGGGTAAGGTAAAAATGAAATAAGCTGGGCTTGGTTGGGTTTTTTTGTTTGTTTGTTTTTCCTTTTAAACAGCTTTTGGCAGTTCTCCATCTTTTATTTTAAGCAGATTAGACTGATTACATTTAACATCTTTGGAAACTTTTGATCATATTTGGCTATCGTGAATTGTAGTGGGAAGTGTTCTGGAGTCCAGTTCGTGACCTAATTCAGTGCAGGTAGAGCGAATGAGGTCTGCTGTCTGGGTTAGATGTGGCTGCAGTGGTAATTAAGGCACTGAGAGGTGGCACAGTTTCTCTTTTATTGTGTGACGTGGAGAGTGTGCCATACTGAGGAGTGTTAATGAGAAGGGAGCTGTACTGACTGAATTACTGCTGTTGAGCCTTGCAAACTAAAATAAGAGAATTCTAAAGAATAGTTAAGTTTTTGAAATGTCACTCTACAGAGATTTTAAACATGAATGGCTGCATTGACAGGACAAAAATATTTATCTCTTGGTTTTTTTGTTTTGTTTTGTTTGTTACTGTGATATCTCAGAATGTTCTTATTCAGCCTCAAGGGAGTCTCATCGAATTTCCCTTTTTCCTTCTTTGTCCCATTTCAAGTCATTGCAGATTCTTTTTCTCTACCTAAAGCAGTTAGCAAGACTATAAACCATGGTTTATACACAGGGAACATGCCACTTTTTTTTTTTTTTTTACTTTGTTGAGAAAAAAAAAAATTGATTTCCTTTCATTTGTTTCAGCAGTTCCTTAATTCTGTTCAGCTTTATTTGCTGACAGTAGTTTTGTGCTCTCTGCTCCTGAATGTGATACAGCAGTTCAGTTAAACCTTTCCATGCTGGTGAATGTAGTTGCTGGTTTCTGCACCCATCTGTGGGGCAGCATCACTCCAAAAAGGGTGCAGGCAGCCTCTGCCAGCAGTACCTGCCTGAATGGTATATGCATATTCCTGTTCATTCTCCTCTCTTTTCATGTCTGAAGACCACATCTTCTGTTTCCTTGTCACTTGCAGTAACTTCTCATACTATGAATTTGTTTGGATTATGCTTTATTTTTCTCCTTGAGGCTGTTGTCCATTTGTCCTAATGTAGTACATTAGATAAAATATTGCCTGGCTGTCAGTTCCAGACATTGGTTTCCCAGAGTAATGACCAGATTAGTCACTCTAATATCTGAAAGTACTGTACAACCACTGGAGGTTTTTTCCCTGAACTGTTTTTTAGGACTAATTAGTCACTTCCACACATTATTTTAATGACAAAGTTAAGATTTAAAGAGCTTTTCTTCAATTGCTGTGACTGACAAAGCAGTTTTGTATATATAGTATTCAAAATAATATGCTACCATTTCCAGTAGGTATAGTATTCAATAAATAGAAAGGTTCATATGTTGACCTGCCATCCTTGATGTTAAAATTGCAAAAATAAAGCAAATACTACCTTATAAATATGGACCAGTGTTTTCAGAGAAATAAAAGTAGAAGGCAAAGTATGCACTAAAGAGGAATTATCTGAAACAAGGTGCTTGATGGGTACTTCTCAGTATTGCTACCCATGTAAAAGTATCTTTTTCTGTAGAGTTTTGGATTCCTTATTGAATTTTGAATGTTGAAATATTTTCCATCCTCAACAAACTTTATTCTAGGGCTATGACTTCTCTTTCTGGCAAACTTTGGCTATTTCAGCATAGCTTAATTTTGGATACCTATGAGACTCTGCTGAAAATTTCAATTTCAGTCTTTCATTTTATTGAAGTCTTAGCTCAAACCTCAGATAAGTTAAACATTCTTTTGTTTCATTTGTCATCTTTACCTTCTGACTGAAAACAAATATTTCATCTGGTTTTTGTTGGTTTTTTTGTTGGTTTTTTTTTTTCCCCATTGTATGCAAGACAGATTTTTTGTACCAGATTTACCCTGTCCTGCCTGTGTTGATTGAAGGCTATATACTGCAGTAACTGCTGTTCAGACCTGACTGCTGTCAGCTTAAGTGAATGCTTTCTTTAAATACAAAGCAACCTAGTAACTTCTTTGAATTTAAAAAGTGAAACTTGGCAAAGTGCTTTAAGTGAAGAGGTCATTGTTAAGCTGGAACTAAGCTAATGCTTTGTTATCATAAATGTGATGTATGGAGTTACTGGTTTTCTTCGGGTTGTTCCCAAGCAGCTTCCCAAATGCACTACGGGCAGGCTCAGCATTACTGTTTGCTGCTTCAGTGCAAATGCTCATCTAGCATTGGTGAAGTCAAATAGGATCAATAGTTAGACCTGTTGGGAGAATGCAGCAAATCAGATTTCTAGTTTACTGTGGATTTCATTTGAATTAAATCTAAATATTCTTGCCTCTCTTCTTATCTGCCTTAGCAGTTCGATTGTCTTTCAGCAGCCCTTAAAAGTATTCTGTGCTTTCCTCTTTGCCCATTGGGTCTGCTCATTTTACTTTGCTGTTAATTTTATTATTTTCAAGCCCTCTTTTGAAAATTTTCTGTTATTGCTGTAGATTGTTTTACTCATAGGTGTGTTCTTATGTTGCACTTTTCAAGGGGAATCTATTTGTCTTCAAACAGAAGTATAGCCTCCGATTTGTTTACAAAAGAGACGAAAATACACTGAACACTTCAGATGTACTTACCAGTGGTCAGTTATAAAGAGATTTCTGTCAAAGTTGATTTGGTTTGTGCTTAAAAAATAATAGTTTGTTTGTTGCTTATGTATTAGAAATTCTAAAACGTGAGACTTCAGCACATAGAAAAGCTGCCTGCAAGAAGACACTAGGTAAAATCAAAGCTAACAAAAAGACTTCTGCATTGCTACAGCATTTAAACAAAATTGCATTGAGTCTGTTATGTTCTATTCATTATGGCCTGAACCTTTAAATATTTGTGCCTATAAGTAACTGTTTATTTGAGTAAAAGTTCCCATTTGTGTGTATATTGGCAAGAAAAGATTCTTGGCTATTACAAAAGCTTTACAGAATTGTGCTGCAGATCTTGTTACCTTTATCTAAAACTTTTAGTTCTCTGTTCATTAAAATATAACATAGTATGTGGCCTAGCTTGACATGTGCTAATTGTTTTGGATTCTTGCATTCTCAAGGGTTAATCTTTTCCAGATATGAGTGAGCATCCCTCACCCTGGAAAAGATTTATCATAGGGCAAGTTCAAAACTTTGTAACTCGATTTGCTATACACCTGGCTATTTTATTCTAGACGCTTAAAACGCAAGGGGCAAATATAAAGGCAGGCTCACTGAATAATGGCCTCCAGGTCCTGAAGGAAATAATTCTGAAGGCTATCTAACTAAAACAAGAATGGGATTTTAGGACTGAGTGAACACTTCAGACAGACAGCATATAATTCAGAAAGGGTACCTGTGAGGAAGGAACAGATGTCATGAAAGAGAGGCAAAACAAAAAAAAACAAACCCAAGGAGCAGTGGGAGTGTGCCGCTGAGGAGCTGGGAGAGTGATGAAGTACTTGATTATACTAAAACATTTGAAGATAGAGCTGTAGTATACCTTAGTAGCATAATGTCTTTATATGTATGCAGCCTTCACACTAAATATTATGTATGACCTATTAAAAGTGAGAGAGCTTATAGAATGCCCAGCGGAAATCCATCTAGAAATTCAGGCAGTGAAGAAACAATCATCTTGAAATTGCCTGATCTAAGGGAGATTAAAGAAAAATGTTTTTTCAAAGGAATCAGGATTTGTTTTTCTCTCTACATAGGCCCATTATGCAGGAAAAGAGGTGAACCTTAGTTCCAATAAAGAGTAATAGTCAAGAAGGCTCTCACTGGGCTCTTTCTCCTCACCCATCACTTGGTTATCAGCTGGGTGTAACCAACTGAGCAATGAGTACACGACCAACAAAAAATGTTATTGGCCTAGGACTGTGAATGCTCAGGAAGACTGACACATTTATTTAAAAATGGAGAAAAGCACTGCCCTTGCAAGCATGCCAGTCACTTCTGGCCTTTAGAGTTTAAAAGGATGACATTAACTCATGGCAGTATTGATAGTTGGTTCACATGGTACTTTAAATGCAAAAGTCTGAAAATTGTGTTAGCGGTTATTAGTCACTACATTGTTATGCCAATGTAGTGTAAAAAAGAGGTTTTACACTGAAGAAGGAATGTGTGCACATAGCAGATTTCTGTTCAACGAGTCTCCCCTCCCATAGATGTATTTTTCATTCCTCTGCTTTGGAGGGGTGGGCAGAGGGAGACTGTTATGTATAGCTGTCGTTATGCCAGATGATTCTGGGCATGTCTCTCTCTTCTGTGTCTCTCAAAGCAGTTGTTGGTAGCTGTTTTGCCTTTCCAGGATCACCTGTAAAGCCCTTTCTTCTCAGTTCATGCCTTTAGTGACATTGAAGACAATGGGGTTTTAATCGTGTCACCTGCAGCTGAAGCAGCAGCTCAGAGTAACTGAGGGCTCCGTGGGTCTGAAAAATCTGATATTGATGAGACTGGAAGAAACTAAATTGACTTCCCTGGTTTAGTTTCATTTTGAGACCTAGCAATTAGTGGATGGGGGAAGGAGGTTGGGGAGTAGTTAGGGGCAGGGAGAGATCACCTTGTTAGCTGATTACATCTGAACATTTTTGAGGGACAGTAGGTATGGAACCATATGTGGCTGTTCTTAAGTATTTTTCTACATGGAACAAGACGTCAGTGGTATTCACCATTGAAATTACTGTCTGGATATGTAAGCCTGGATTTCTACAGAGGTTCTGCTCTATTTTGTACCACATTTAGAATTTGTTTTATTTTATTGTATAAATGGTAATAAACTAAACTAGAAGTAATGGCAAAAATGGACAGTAGGGAATATAATACAGTAGCAGTATGGAAAGCTAACATTACTACTGGTGCTTACTCTCCTGAGCTTTTGATGCTTTAAATGTGCAGCTTTATCATTGCATTAACACAGTTTTCTTACTTGACTCTAAAAAGAGCAGGAAAGAGTTGCCTATGCATCTGAATGTAAATTAAGATAAATATTAAATGTTCCCCATTGAAATGGTAGCTGAAGCATAGCATGTTCTACTGAACTCCAGCCATACTTTTCTAGGGAAACTCAATGTATATTGGGGGCTGGGGGTGGTGGTGGCATCTGTTTAAGAAATAGTGTCTTTTTTTGCACACAATTTATGTAGGTAACTGAAATACGATGAGCTTAAAAAACATGTATGTAAACACATTAAACAATGTAGTATTCCTTTCCCCTCACAACACTCCAAGCAGGTCAAAATTAATCTTGCTTGTGCATCTCAAACTCATGTCAGTGGATTTTGGATGCTTAAAGTATGCAGGGTCAAATCCCCATTTAAGTATACAGCTAAATACAAAAATATCAGTTATAATGTTAACAGCCATTGCAATAGTGGGTGCAAAAACATGACAGAACACATTTTCCTTCAGTCTTTTGATTATATTCTAATTCTTTTAAATCCTGTGACTTCATTGCAGGTTACTAATATATTGAAAATGATGGTCAGCATCTGTCTTGTCTCTTTTACTGCTAATCAAGTTTGATTTGCAATAGCTTACATTATAAATTACGTATTATAAATAAAAACTTTTGTCAGATCTGGATGGGGTCTTCCACTTTCTGGAAGTGTTTTATGAACAGAAAATTAAATGTGCATAGGCTTTCGGCTATACATTAAGACCAAGAGGGATTCCAAGAAAACTGTCCTTTTTATAGCATAGAAAGCCTGGTAGCTGCATAGCCACATAATACATAAGTGTAATTCATTGAAACTTGAGTAGGTGAATAGAAAATAACCTGAGAGAAAAATGTTAACTGAAAAACAATATATGTGTCCCTATATAGTTTACAGCAAGATATGAAATCCAGAGCTGCATGCAATATTTTAATGACTATGTTCTTTTAGAACAGAATAATATATTGTTGTGGTAGTATTTTATCAAAATGTAAGACTTACAAGAGGAAATAATCCCTTTTGTTTAACAGATGAGTAAATAGTGCAGTAAATACCTACACAAACTGTCATGAGGTGTAACTTATAAACCTGTGGCAGACAATTATCCTTACAGGGTTTTTTAGCACCTTCCTTTTTCTATTAACACAGATGAACCTAGTAAATTATAAAGAAGTTGAACTATGAGGAAAGGGGAGGAAGCTGAAAATACTAAAATGCATTTTCTTTTTTTGCCCCTAAGTAGTAATGAGAAATCTAATAAATAGTAAGAAATGGGAGGCACTGTAGTCATGTAATCAAGCTTCACAAGTCATGAGTAATCCTCTCAAACACATTGATAGAAACCTTTATTCTTCTGAGTTCTGCAAGATATCTCCATCTACTCAGTTTTTATCGTGATTTTTAACATGTTAGGGCACTGCTGACTGTCATACTGCATGTCTGTGCAAGGCCAGGAGGGGATGGGGGACACTGTCCCCTGTAGTCTTGTGGCAGTTAATCAATCAAAGCTACTCAAGCCAACAGAAGTTAAGCCTGCCATGGGTGAGACATGGCCAGTGAGGAGTTCTGCACCACAGGAGCTCCCTTCCAAAGTGGCATAACCCTTTCAGAGCTGCCTGTAATCCGCAGGGGAGACTAGGTGATGTCCTGACTACCCAAATGCTCTGTGGTGTGAGTGTAAGAGGTGCCCAGGCTGGGATCTGGGTGGGGGACCGTGTGTGGTGTCAAGATCCTCACTTTCCAGACCAACTCTGTTATGTGCAACCATCGAAGTAAAACCTGGCCATGGTTGGAAACTTGTACTAGTTCATGCCCTCATTTTTGTACAGACAGATTCACTGCAATGTATCCTACATTAAGATTTCAACCTAAATAACGTTCATAAATACTGTTGGAATTGGTTCAGGGGCAGAATTGGTTGAGCAGTCAACAGTGAAAGGAGAGCCCTGTGCCTTGAACCATGAGGAATAAAACTAAATGAAAGTGGTCCCTCAGGTCCCCAGCGTATGAATGGAATTACAGAAGTCGCAAAACAATATTTTTCAATGTAATTATTTTATTTACTTCCAGAGCAGAGATTTCTAAGCAGAACTGAATTTAGACAAAATTATTTTTATTTCCATGAAAGCAGAGCTGTATTTTAATTTCCAAGAAAGGCAGATATATACTGGTATTGTGGAGACTTAAGGGCTACTTTTATAAAACTAACTGCCACTAACACATAAGTGTGTCATCTTGGAAGGCTGCATTTACTGAAATTAAAAACAAATGATGCATGTCCAGATTTTTATTCAGTGCAGTTTTGATTGCTTTGGGATATTTATCTTTGGCAATAAGAGTAAAGTTGATTGGCACTGCCAAGAAACAACAGGTTCTTCAGTTTTATCAGCAGGAGAGTTTTGTTATGGGCAACAACTTTAAAAATTATCTCAGGAGGTGGGATTAATCTGGGGAAATGAAACTAGTTAAACTGAGATTTAATGAGGTTCAGGTAAATCAAAGACAGGAAATTATCTTATTCTTTTCGATTATGTAGCAGTTTTGTTCTTCTAATATAGAATGGGAAAGAAACATGACTCCTCATCTGAATAAGCTTGTATTCTCTAAAAAGGTCTGCTTTTCTATCGTGACGTATTAGTTAACAAAAGCAATCATGCAAAAAATAGGGTACATTAATGCTAGCCAGATAACTTCTTATTGTGTACAGCTGTACAGGAAACAAATACAAAGTTAATGTTTAAATTTATCAGATATTTTCCATTAACTCTCTATTTAACAAATGATCAGCTATTGTATGTAATATCCAATCTCCAGAAGTCTTAATGATCATGGATGTGCACAGTAAGAGATTAGCATAAAATTAGCACTGCTGCAGCTATTAAGGAATCTCAGAAGATTCTGATATCCTGGTACATAAACTGGGCTACAGAATATATCTGAGCTTTGTGAAAACCCCCAGGCTAGCTGAGTTCAAGCATACTTATGTTCCCCTGGGGTGTAGTCCCCACATTCCTACCCCATTTATTACTTTGTACTAATCTTCAAATTCAACAAAATAATTTATAAAGCTGTAGGGGACATGCTTCCAGCTGATGCACTTTTTAGGATCAAACCTCAAAAAGGGTGCAAGTTGCCGAGTGCGTCCTGGGCAGGGGGTACTAAGTGTTTTCATATCCATATTCCCTCTTTCAGCAGAATGCTCGGGGGAGGGGGGAAGGGGGAGGGATGGAAGTTGGGGGGTGTCCTTGGTTTTTTTTTGTTTGTTTTGTTTTTTAAACTTTCTGAAGTTTGCACTTCTTCCAAAGGTATGCAATAGTCACACTGTATATCATGCCAGGGTATCTAAGTATATTATGGCTTGATGTTGTCTAGTACTTACTGTAAATCAATCTTTTTAATATAAGAAGAAAATTAACTATTTTGTGATAATGTTCTGTTTCCAATAACTTCCCTCAACCCTGCTCTTCTCAGAGGGTCACACTGAATTGCAGCTCTTTTCCCTATTTCCTCACTCTGCTGAATGCTTCAGTTTTTAAGATATCTAACAGGACTCTCAGGGAGCCAAGCATATTTTTAAAAGAATCTGTTAGCCCTGTAGGGAATATTGTCACCAAAATGAAATGTTTCCAAGATGAAGCAAACTCTTTAAATAGTCTGAAATTAATTCTGAATCTTTTCAGCACCAGAGTTTGGGATGATGTGTTTTCTTTCATATTCCTCCCCCATCTCTTCAAACTGGCTCGTTTGTCCCTACTGGATACAACTTCCTGCTACTTGCAAAGCAGTAATTATCCTAATTACGCTTCAGCATTTAAAGCCATCTTCTGGAAGATGATTTACAAGAATTACATAAAAGAGATCTATATACAATGACACACTTGCTTGTTTGGCCTGAAGCATTTTATGTTTTCCAGCTTAATCGTAATTCTTATGATGAGTAGAGAAGTTCTAATGAGTTTCTGCATGAGTCTGTGCCTGAAGATGCATTCAGAATTGTACTTGGCTAGTTTTTTCTCTATGAACAGCTGAGGCGGTAAAGCAATCCTTTATTACTCCGACTTGCTATAAGGTGTTTATTGTGACCACATGAGATCACAGTTGCCACAGTGCGTGCAACAGTTTCCACTAGTTGAAGAAGTTAAAAATGAGAAAATACTGAGTGGAACCTGAAAATAGTATCAAGAACAACAGGCAGATTGATACACTGGTGTGAACCAACACATGATTCTTTTTTCCAAGAGGAGAATTCAAAGAAAATATGAAAATGAGATAATCTACAAAAAGCACTGAAGGATTTCTACCTCTGCTTTTTGATATCTCACAGGTGAAGTCTGGGATGTAAATTCAGACCTCTGGGTGGTGGGAGGGGAAACAGCTGTGTGATTTTTTGATAAAGACACTATGGCAGCATTTGGTTCTTCTTTCTATCTGTTTATCAGATACAGTTATCAGAACAGCTCAAAATGCGTGGTGGGGCAAGATATAGCAGTAATTTGATTTATGACCATTTGGAGTTTTGTAGTCATACCCAAGATTAGTCTCAACTTTGTTCTTCATGTGTATCTTGGAAAGTTGGCTACTGAGACATAGACAACATGCATAGTAAACTGATATTCCAGGATAACATAGTAATGAGAGTCATGATTCAGTGAGCTTGAATCAATCCTGAAAAGCACACAGGAACATGACAATATGCCTCGTGATTTAAATTAGAAGCCCATTTCAAAACACTCCAGTCATAGGTAGGATGCTTTCAATGCAAAATGTTTCTTGAGTAATTTTCTAAGCTCCCAAACTATAACTCTTGTAATGTTTCTGAGGCACGGTGCTTACTGTGGTGCAGTACTAAAAGAAAAGGACAATCTTTAAAAACTGATTATTCTTCATTCTTCAGAAGTCTCATATGAAAATTTAGAATGCATCTCAGTGCCATTTTACTTATTAGATCTCTGTATACACTACTAAGAGTGTGAAGCATTAACATACAGTAGGTTAATATACATTTAAAACTGATTATAGAATCATTCAGGAGCTTTGCTTCTCATAGCTTTTGCCTCTGCCTCTAAAATAATGATGGGAAAGTGGTTCACTACAGAAAATCTGGTGGCTTCTCGTGGTAAGACTGTTATAACAGAAGTGGTTGTAATGAAGAGGAAAGTAATTGAATCCTCTACCATAACGTATTCTACTTTCAAAATATTGAGGTTATGATGATACGCCATCTACTTCTATAAAACAGTTAAGTATTTTCTTTAGATGAAACAGGATATGCCAAGCTGTTCTATTAAGTGAAATGCCCTCCTCAAAGGCCTTACTATGTGTTACTACTAGCACTGGGGAATGGCTCATTAAAAAAAAAAAAAAAAAAAAAAAAAGATTGTCTGATGCTTTCTTAAAATATAACTTTCTTTCAAGCATATAATGCCTCAGTTTTTTTCTCATTACCTTTAATAGTGAAAAGGGCATTGCATCTAGGTTTTCACATGATGTTTATCATCAACTATTAAACCTTTCTTACAGGGCAGATTTTTTAACAGACATTCTAAGTGAATTTATAGAACTACAAAAATACTTTAGCTGCTGACTGAGCAACAAAAAACTTTCACCTGCATTTCAGTATTGGTTCAAAATCCTGTTCTTCCTGACTGTGACCTTAAGTTACTGGATGGGGACACTTCGGAAACTTTTACGTGGTGAAGTTATGGTCTTGACTGAGTCTGACAGCTAGATATCCCCACACCAGGCAAGGATGATACTACTAATTCTCTAATTATATTAATGCCTCTTAATAAAGAAAAGTCTGCAAAGTAATTGAGATGTAAGTGAGCATACAGATTTCACAGATATGGATTTCATAAGGACAGACATCTCGGGTTTTGAGAGGCAAAATGTAAAAGGACTTCTGTCTATAGAAAGACTTCTGAACACTAAATTGGTTTGGGAAAGAATTAGGTCCTCTGATTAGTGTGCAATATTTTTCAAGTCAAATATGACCTCAGAAACTTAGCAACCAAATTGCTTTCCAATTCCTTGTTCTTTAACTTGCTTTGATGCTCATGCATATTATTTGCCTACAGTGGGTCAAAGTGTCTTGTACGGTGGAAAAAAATAGGCAAAAAGTAATGAATTTTCAGATTATGCATTTATTTAGGAAAATTAAGACTGAAGAAGATTGCATCCTTAAAGCTTAGCTAGTGGTCAGCATAATGGAAGGTGAAATGTGATATTGACTAATGCAAAGTAATGCACACTAAAATAATTTCAACTGCTCATAGAGATTACAGGCATGTAATTAACTGTAATCACCCAGGAAAAAGGCCTAGGTATCTTTGTGGAACGGTTAAATAGATATCCCTTTGAAGTAGAACATGGCAGCCAGGAAAGTTCATGAAGTTGGATAAGCCTAGAGAATGGGATTTTAGAAAATAAATCTGAAAATATTGTAATTCGCTATTTGGAATCGTTTACCACAGTTTTAAATGTTGCATTAGGTTCTGATCAGCCATTCCAAAAATTATATTGCAAAGAAGATAAGGATTGGTGGATTGGCATTCACTGCTGTAGGATATGATTGTAGCAAAAAGCTTAGCAGGATTCAAGAAAGGATTAGACATTTCCTTTTAAAATGAGAACACCTATGTTTACAAAAAATAGGATAAAAACATTTGTAAGAAATACACCCTAAAGGTGAAAGACTGAGAAGTCAGGCACTGACTGGAGGTACATAGAAAGCAATTTCTCTTAGGACAGTTTCTCTGTTGTAGGATTTCTCGTGCATTTACTGGAGCTACTCTAGGAAGTAACATTGTGGACAAAATATTAGTGTTGTTTACCATAGCAAAGGTGGTGTGTAACTCTGTCCCTCCAGTGTATGAAAGATGTACATCTGTGACAGTGTTCATTATGATGACAAATACATTCTCTTGACTGCAGATATTATATGTTTACATTTAAAAACCAAATTCAAGCTTGTATTCTTCATTTTAGGGATTATCAGCACAATCAAAGGAACTCACAAAGGAGCTCATGTTTCCCAGTGGGTTTTGAGGTCTCTTGCCAAGGGTTTCTGTGTTACTAGCACTATAGTTGGACGTAAATTTTAGAAAAGAAAATTCAACAAAAAATAGTGCCAACATGAAATCATACAGCCTGAATCCTACTAAGATTTTTTTTCTTTAAATTACACCTTTCATTTCTGTAAAGTTTTCCAGAAAATCTTTCCCCTTGTTTCTGTGATTTGCCACAAATTTTATTTTTTGTTAGATTTATTTTAATTTTTTATATTTATAAAATGTGTATTTTTTTTTAATTTAGGCAGCAGCAAAACTCAAGAGAGAAACAAATGCTGTATTGATACTTTTTTTTACGTGGAACTTTTAGAAATATTTATGCATTTAATTATTCTTATTGAACAAACTATTGAGAGACAAAGTTTTAACACTTCTTTATTGTCCTGTTTTTTTCCCCACAACCTAACCCGTCATTTTTGAAAACAAAACAAAACGGTTAGTGAGTGTGAGCTTGTTTAGTGATGCATGGTTCATCTGTCTGGAAATAACGTCAGACCACAGAGCATTACACTTCGTACCCCAGGTCTGTCTCTGTCACCATGCCAGAGCAGTTCAAAACTACAAGATTTGTTTGAGCTTCAAGTTCCATTGGCATAAAGAGTCCTCAGCCCTTCCCTGAACGTGCCAACCTCCATGCATAGAGACCAGACTCGGGGAGAGGTGGGAAAGCACAGATGTGGCTATTCCTAGGTGCTCTACAGTCCCCATAGGAACTAGATATATTCAAATGTCCTGGTTTCAGCTGGGATAGAGTTAATTTTCTTCCTAGTAGCTGGTATAGTGCTGTGTTTTGAATTTAGTATGAGAATAATGTGATAACACGCTGATGTTTTAGTTGTTGCTAAGCAGTGCTTACACTGGTCAAGGACTTTTCCTCTTCCCATGCTCTGCCAGGTGCACAAGAAGCTGGGAGGGGGCACAGCCAAACTGGCCAAAGGGCTGTTCCATACCATATGATGCCATGCTCAGTATACAAACTGGGGGGAGCTGGCCGGGGGGCAGCAATCACTGCTCAGGGACTGGCTGGGCATCAGTCGGCGGGTAGCGAGCAGTTGCATCACTTGTTTTTTGTTTTGTTGTTTTTTCTCTGGGTTTTGTTCCTTTCTCTCTCATTATTTTCCTTTTCATTACAATTTTTTTTTTCCAATTATTAAACTGTTCTTATCTCAGCCCACGGGTTTTCTTACTTGTGCTTTTTCGATTCCCCCACTGGGAGGGGGGAGGGTGAAGCGAGCGGCTCTGTGGTGCTTAGTTCCTGACTGGGGTTAAGCCATGACATCAAACAACTTCAGGGTTGAGACCCAGGCCAAAAAAGCAGCTTGCTCATCTTTTGTTTCCACCCCAGACCCCTTTCACCCAGCACTTTTGGCCTAGAAGTTTCCTGCTGTAAAACAGTGATCTTGTATTCCCCTAACTAGTGTTTTCCTTCCCTTTACAAAATCTTTAGCTGCCTATGGCACCAAAAGGTAGGAAAAAGTGGCATCAGTGAACAGACTATTTCTGCTTGAGATTGTGTGAACTCATTAATAACTGGGCCTCAAAGAAGAAAGTGGAGATACTTTATTTGCTTACATTTTTCTTGTTTTCTTCCTGTGACAAACTACCTGTATCAAAGTAGAGATTTTATCACTTAGTGCATTGCATATGGAGGGAGGGTGACTGCTTATACGATCTTTTATAGTGGTTTCATTTATTGTATTCATTCCTATTCAGTGAAACCCCTTTTTTGCTGAATTAGCTTTCCTGGAAACAATAAGCAATACTTTCTGTCAATCAATTGGCAGGAGGTGGTGTTTCCATGAGTGCTGATTAAGCAACACATGGAACCAGAGCCTATAGGAATCACATAGAAAAAAAAAATTCAATAAGAACGTTTTATGAAAATTCTTTTGGTGGGGTTGAATTTTTAAATGAAACATGAGGGGAGGGCACGAAGGATGGCAATGCTTGAAAGCAGAAGAGAAATAAGATAGGAATAGAGAGAGTTGATTTAATTTTTCTCTCCAATTTACTCTTACCTTGTGCAAGTCCTTTTGTCTCAAAAGTTGAAATTTCCCATTTCCCCTAGAAAGCTGTTATGGATTCACTTGTTGCTTTTTCTTTTAAAAATATTGTCATTTTTCTGGAATCTGTCAGCATCCTGATAACATCACAGCTTCACACCCTACCAGAAATCAATGATGCAGAATTTTTGTAACTTATTTTATTACATGCAAATACACAAGCTGTGGAAAGAGAGGCAGCTGCAAACACTACACAGGCACTCCAGTCTTCCAGAAATATCAGTTCCCAACATCCAGTTCCCAGGAATTGCTTCCAAATATAGAGAATAACACAGAGAATAACTCTTATATCTGCCACCAATTTTACATTAATAATAATAATTAAAAAGCAAACAAACAAAACAAACAACCAAAAGCAACCAAACAAAATCAGCTATTTGTTTTTGCAGAAACTAAAAACCTGCTCACACTGTGGAAGAACTCATAGGCCTATGTATAATAGCACTTCTTTAATTCCTTAAGACAGAGATTATGCTTGATGTGATATTAAATAAGGACAGCTGTATGGAGCCCCACTAGGAAACTGCATCTAAATGATTCAGTATTGTAGCCATGCTTATCTTCTTTCAAAAAGAGGTAAGATCCTGATTTTACAAATTGCTTACTGCTTTGTGCCAACTACCTTTACCTCCTTACCTTTAAAAACACATCCACACATTTTTGTGTTGCCCTCAAATTAACACTCCTCAGAGATACACCCACATAAAGCATTTTATCACTCATATTTTGGCTTCATGCCACAGCTGCTCAAATAGTTTGAAGTGCTTCTCAATGTTGGCACTGGTCTGTAATCAAGAAAGCACTTGAAGGGAGCACAAACCAAGAATTCCCAGGGTGGGAGGGAGATCATGGCTGTGCCAGGAACAGAGACAGGGCTCTCAGTGTGGCAAAGTCAGGTTGGTGTTGAAAGCTCCCCGGGGGGAGGCAAGATAAATGGAGATATCAGAATTTGCAGCAGGCAAAGGCCATTGAACATAGCAACCAAGTGAAAGCCTCTTCCACCATTTCTCTGTTCTCAGCAATTAGAGGGTTTTGATTTAATGAGCTGGGCAGCTGGAGCTGATGAAGCTATAATTTCTTTTGTGTGAGTAGGCTAAGAACTTGTCATAATCTATACCACCTTTGTATGTCTTTAGCAGCTTAATGGAGTGGGATAGGACGTAAGACTTGCTGGGGTAGGGATGGAAATAGGAATGGTTTTCTCTTTAGCATCATGCTGAAGTGGCTTATAGTAGAAGTAAAAATGTTGGGCTCTTTGGGGCTTGTGAAATTAAGTGTGGTGAGGGCTTTTCTGAAGCTGAAGAGTTTGGAAAATACCAGATTTCTGGAGGTTTTATTTGGACATGGAAAGCTTCCACTAAGTAGAGCCTTCAATAGCCAGGATGGTCACTTCTGTGGAACTGTAAGTTCAGCATCCCTGTAGCTGAACTGCGGAGGGCCTTGGTACCTGATGTGTTGAGAAGCACAGGGTTTTAAAACACTGGTTTGTGAAGCATTGTGTAGCAGAGCTCCAGACAATGCAAATCCACAGGCCACAACCCCACCTGCTATTTATTCAAGGTGCAATTAATATGAGTTTGGAAAATCAGCAGTATATTAGACTTCAAAATGAGGTTGATATGGAGTATTGCCTGTCTACAAAATCAGAGGAAATAAGAAGCATCTTCTGCTGAATAAACATCTGAGACTTTCATTTTCTGCCCTTCTTACAAAGCTAATGCCTTTTCTGGGTTTAAATTTGCAATATCAAATAAGTTGCAATTGCCAGAAGTCCAGGCTGTTAAAAAAGTGTTCAATAAAGTCCTGTAAAATTCTTAGAGTGAACAGGATTTTTTTTTTAAACAGGTTATATGTAATGACTACATTATTTACCCTTGCACAGGGAGACTTATTCTTTTCATAGATCAATCATTTCTTTTTGTTTCCTTGGGGGAGAAGAATAATGGGTGTTTGTTTTTTGTGAAAAACTCAGAACTGTTTCTCACTCCATGGGTAAAGAAGAGCTGATGCCAGATTTGTGACAGGTTTGGCCTTGAATGGATAAGGACCTTTGGCTTTTTATTGGGAACTGAGGGAGCCCAGAACTAGCCTCCAAACCAGGGCCTGATATTGAGTGATAGATGATTCTGTCTGAAGTGCCTGCAGCTTCTCCTGTGCTTTCCCTACAGCAACAGAGAGAACATTAATTTTCTGTAAGTGTATTGCTGCAAATATGACTTTAATATAATTCTCAGATGTTTGAGTAAAACCCTAATGTCTTCCAGTAATTCTCTTCTGTAATCCTGTGTCACTGGTGATTGTAGACAGTGACAAATGCCAGACCATGTCTGATTGCTGTTTTCTTTGTCTCCTGCCTCCAGTTACCTTACTGGTTTGGGTAATGCAATATTCCTTGTTAGCCTGTTCTAAGTTTATTATCCTTCATATAAAAGCTGTACAGGCTCTTGATGGATAGGCACATCCAACAGTAGATCTAGAGAGCTGCTAACCACCAGGGAAGGGTGGACACGAAGCTGGAGGCAGTGACCACTGCAGCTGAAGGTATAAATGAATGTGTGCTTATGGCTTATATGTGCGTGTCTTTTCCCAAAACCATTACTTTGCAGAAGCTAACCTTTTTTCTATTCCTTTCTCCTTCACATACTTACTGCACATATATCTTGGTATTGCTCTTCTGCTGCATCACTAGGCTTCATTTCCTTTATTTACACTTCCCATTACTGAAATCCAAATTATGATCCATGTGCCTTTGTAGAGTCTTGATGTCCCCTTGGTATCCAAAGTTGCCCTTGCATTTCTGTTCCCTCCTGTACATGTGTTTCAACCTATGCTTTGCCTCCCTTTTATTCAGTGTCTGTAGCTGGCAAAGTAAATGTAGAGGAGGGGCAGATTTGCAATGAGGAAGTTTATCTGCTGTGATTCTTCTATTTTTTTTTTAGCATCCCTGCTGGAGAAAAATACTCAAAAGTGCTGCATTTGTGGCTTTAAACAGTGTCCCAGATACCAAGAGAACACCCATGTAGTCACTGATTAGTCTCTACTAGCGTAATTGAATTTGGATTTGTAGGAAATTTTGAAGGCTTTCAGGAATGGTAGTTGGCATTAAATTACTTTGAACATTAGGAATACAAGCAAGTGCAGCTGACCATTTGCCATTATGAAAAGCCTCTATAAGCAGTACAGCATCTGAGAGGCACTACTTTGTGAAAAAAACATTAAAGGGAACAGATTTTCACATGCAATTGCCACAAATTTCTTAGCTGCTGGGCAGAAAAATAACTGGAACTAAATTTCTATACTATCATACTTAAAATTTGAAGTCAGCAGCTACTGTGAGCGTATTACTTCAGAGAATTTAATAATAAATGCTATTTTGATTTTGACCAAATAAAATAATTTATCTGGCTTAATAAAGAATGCTGTGCATTTTGCTGTCTGTGAAGAGGAAAGAGATACTGTTTAGTTACTGGCTTGTGAAGATCGACTGGGTTTCTCTAATTATTAAAATAGTTTTGCTGTTGGCCTGTAGAATTCTCTGAATCTTCTGTGTGCAGATTGAGATAACTAAAACAAATCGTTAACAGGTTTGTTTTTTCTATATTGAAGAGGACCCATTGAGCATGCCAACGTGCATTCAGCATGTTTTTAAATGGATATTGTCAGAACACCCTTGTTCTCTGCTGGATAGGCGTGCATGTTGCCCTACCTTTTCATTTCGTGTCCTGCCGTAGTGTGTGATGAGTGACAAGAGGGGAAGCATGTTGTCCAATGGGCCAAGAGACTTGTATAAAAGACAGCAGGAAAAGCTGAGTTGTCATATTGCTGAACTGAGGTGTAGCTCCCCACTAAAGTTGCTTCTAATTTTTCTAGTAACTTTTTCCAGTGTTGCTTTTTTTTTTGCACCTTTCTTCAGACCAGAAGAATAGGGGTGAGAGAAAGAGAATTCAGACCAATATTGCCACCAAGGGCATGACAGTGGTGCAAGAAGAGAGCATAAGAGGGTACATAGAGGGTCAGATGCTCTCTAAAGTTATTTAAAACACTGAGAATAGGGCTCATGCTGTTTGGAGATGACATCTTTTCTGTCAATGGCAATCTCTCTCTCTCTTACGCACACACATATATACACACACTCCCACCCGGAGGCAGAGTCAAAAGGGAATATATGGGCCCTGGCAGGCAGAAGTCAGAGCACCTCCAAGCGTTGACAGATGTCACAATGCTTTACATTGTAAACCTGTTCATAACTCAGAACGCAGTAAAGACTGCAGTTCATTAAGAAAATTAATGTATAGAAAGAATGAAACAGCTAATCAAATTTCTAGTAAGGAAGGAGTGTTCCCTTACTACCTGTTAGCACTGACAAAAGAGAATGCTGTTTTTCCTTTCCAGAATTCCTATGAATATTTCCAGTTTTATGGCTTCATATTTCAGGGATAGGTGGGGCTCTTCTCTAGATAACCCTGGCTTTTTTCATTGGGAACAGTAGAATTGCAACTGTTTTTGTATTTATCTAAAAGGGCAATGTCTCTTTTTCTGTTCTTGTGATGTTTGTCTTGCCATTGTTTTTGTTGTACCACAGTGTCATGAGATTAAAGAAGTCCATCACCTTGCTGTTTACTGTTATCCTAACACTGGTCTTGATATTTCTGAATGCCTTATAGACATTGTTTTCTTGGCATAGGACTGCTCCCAGAAAAATGGAAAAATCATGCCATGGTTGAAGATGGGTTTCAGTCCCTTAATTTCCATGAGCTGGCAAACAATAGCCCTTTGCAAATTGAGATGCATAATTTAATTCAAAACATATCTTCTGTAGAATTGACATGTACTGTGTAAGTACTGCAGCTGATAATCTTTCGGAAGACAATTCTAGTGACTCTATGGATGTGTGCATTAATGCTGTCACCATTCTTCTACTGAATAGTGTCATTTTATGTGTGTAGTCCTATTGCTTTTAATTGAATAATTTGATGAATGGGAAAGGAGAGAGTTTTCTTCAGGAGGACTAAGATGGCAGCATCAAGAACATGGATTAAGCAATAGTGCTTCAGGGAGGAGCATTAGATCTTAAAATGCGTGTTATTGCCACTGAGCTAAGTATCTTAAGCTAAATTCTCAAAGGTTTGCAAAGGGTTTAACCACACATGCCATTCAAATCAAGGGGAGTCACAGAGCTAAAACCCCATGTAATGTTTTGAGAATGTATCTCCTGGGTGTTAATTTCATCATCTAAAATATATAGCATAATGGATAGTTGCTGCATGAATACAAAGTTTTAAGTCCCTCTAGGGGCTCTGCTAACAGCACAAACCATGAGAGTGTATCTGAGTTGTTTATGAACAGAAGCAGAGTCCCAAGAGTGATACACAGCTATAAATTCACTCCAGTCTGTGCCTATCTATTGTTATTTGTAATAACAGAGAGAGCAGTTTTCCTCTAAAACGACTTCCTTTAAGAGCTTTAACTGAGGATCTCTGCTTGAAAATCAGTTCTGGTAGCTGAGGAGCTTTGCTGGAGAAGAGAGTCCATTTTCTCTATCAGTATTTGTGTATTTTATTCACACATTCATTTTGTACATAACATAGCTACTTAGTCAATTCACGTGACTGTGCCATTTATTATTTGCAAATAACTTTAAGAATGTGTTTTATTTACTGGACTGCATTTGATAGTAGATATTCTATTAAGCAGATTATATGTTTTGTTAAAATGTACTATGACCACACAAGCTATAATGACACGCTTAAGAGACCTCTTTACACAACCAAAATATTGTGTTGTGTGTTTTTCCACTAAGAAATAAGAGATGAAAAGCCTAATGAACTTTTGGAGGGTTCAGTTCATCCTTTTCCTGACAGCAAACCCAGCTTAGGCCCAGTCAAAGCAAAGGAATAAAATATTGGAGAGAACAAACTTGACTTTTAACCTTAGAATTTTCTACAGCAGATTTCTGACAAGAGTTTTTATGAACACAGAATTTTATATAAGATCTAATCTGTATTAAAATGATCAAATGTTGCTGTAGCTGTCATTATAGTGACCTAAATAGTAGCATATTATTACTTTAAGTTGTGTTATATTTAGATATTTTAAAAAAATGTATTTATTCCGTGTGTGACAGTATGCATGAGTGCTGCTGCTTAAATTCATAACACTGGCTGACAGGCATAGCTGTGCAGGAGGGAAAGCCATGGTTTACCTTGGGGCTGTGGACAGGCAGTGGGCAACACTAACCGGCTTTGTGAAAAATCAGATTGAAAAATTAGTAAAACAAGAACTCTCAGTAGCAAAGAAAGCTTATAGTACTCGTGACAACCCTGGTATCTTGAGTCCTTCAGAGAAACAAACAGGACATTTTACACATTGCTTCTGTATTTGGTTAGTAAGAATCCCTGATCTTTGTTCTTATCCTGCACTGGTTTTGGCTGCTACCTGGAAGAATTTACCACTTCTTGCATTTTACAGTATTTTGGGGAGTTACAGTTCTAATAGTATGTTTTACTTGTTGCATATATGACACTGTGGACACAGTCTTGTCCAGCATAAATCTTCTGATAAAGCATTTGGATCACCAGCAATTGCTCTCTTGCTCATTTTGTACCCTTTTTGTTTGCTTTTGCTTTGTTGTTTCCTTTCTTTGAAAGGTTACTGAGCAGCACTTTACACACACTTTGGGTGTGTGACGAGGTCTCTCCCCAGACAGTCAGAACTGGTCCCTCTGAGATGCGAAGGACTGGCTCAGAGTTTCATACCTTCGAGAAGTGTAGCAGGTGAAGGATGCACCCTGAGGCTGCTGGGGCTGACGAAGGCTGGGTGGCCGTGTGTGGCAGTCCTGCCTGCCAGAGACCTGACAGCACCTGCCTGCTCACTGCCCCTGCTGCGTGGGGCCGTTTTAGGTTATCAATCTGCAGAAGAAAATGAGGAGAGTAAATTCCCACAGTATACTTATTAAAATTTTAAAAAACAAACAAACAAAAAACCCAACCAACCAAACAAAAAACAAAGTCTACCAAACCTGCAGCATTTGTTGAGTTCATTAACTTGGGATAATACTGGGTTTCTTTAAACAAAGAAATGTAGTCATTGAGGCCCTGTCATCAGTAGGTATAAGAGAGGAGGCTTTAATTCCATTCTAGGTCAGCAGCAATAGGAAACTTGTGTGTTTTAGAATAGATATGATTGTGTTTGGACTTCAATTTCATCAATACTATTGGTTTTGGTAAAATGTATCTCTGCTGTAATTCTTGAAGTTCATTTAAGTTATGATTCTGTGAAGTTACTAGTTACCAAAACAAACTTTCTGTTACTGTGAAGCTGCATAGTAGGAAGCAACTCATAAACACTTCTGTTCATGTTTTCTGGCAGTTGGTTTTGAAAGCTAACTGGAAAGGGTTCCATTTTCTCCCTGTTATTTCTTAAAGAAATGTTATTCCATTAAAATGAGCAAGTGGGCCTAAAATATGATCTTTTTAACAACTTATTTTGGACTGCTGTGTTTAGTTTGATGAAGAGAGATTTTCCCAAAGAGGTTTCTGTGATAGCACCACAGTTGAGTACATGATGTAGGTAGCACACATCATTGGGTTTTTTTTCCCCTGCTGTGAAGAACAGGGAATAGAAAAAGTATAAAAACAGTAATTGAAAAGGGCAAGTTGGCATAATACACGTTGCAGTCAAAAATACATGCAGCAAAGTTTCGTATCTATCCAGATATTCCGACTGTGCAAAATCAGTAAAGTGAAAAATGTGGCAGGTTTTTTCTTTAGTTTTTCAGACCAGAATCCTCCTCTGCAAATTCAAAGTGCCTAAGCAACGAGGACAGGAGCTATTCTTTATGTCTTGGCTCCATCTTGCCTAGGATCTTACTTTTAAAAATTTTAGTTATTCAAAGGAAGCAGCTCAGACCATTCCATCACCAAAGCTGCAGTCAGCAAAAAACCATTCAAGTCAGCTGAAGTCTTCCCATTCCCTTCAGTGCTTGTTAGATTGGGCTGCATGGCACTTGGCATCTTGCCTTTATCAAACCCCAAAGGCAAGTAAATTTCATGAACGTGTAGAAATCACATAATCTTTAAAAGTAATACTTATTTTCAGCTGTGCAGTATTTCTACATATTCACAGCCTTCCTTAATGCTCTGTTACTGTGTTCTTACTTGCTAGCTGTTGTAGAGGAAGCCTTGACTGGAGGCCACCATAGAATTTTTAAAATATGTATGTCTTGAGTATCTCCGCCTGTGAAGTCCAACTCCCTCATTCCTATGAAACTTACTTTAAGTATTTTTTGAAAAAAATAAATAGTGTGATACTAGAAAACCTCTGTGGGTAACAATATTACGTTATAATACAAAAACTAATCAAAGAGCAAAGTTATCCTTGTTTTTTTCAGTAGCACCATGGTTGGATGAAAGCTGTGTATTTAACAAGAGAGTTAAGAAGGCTGCAGTCTCTCCTGATACTGAAAGCAGCAGCAGGTGACAGGACCTTCCCTGGCTGTGAGCACCCAGCCCTGCTGCTGCCTGTGAGCAAAGGAGAGTCCCAGGTCTGCAGTGTGGGTGAGGAAGGAAGCAGCACTTGCCCAAACCTTCACCTGGGCTGTCCAGTACGGAATGGGGTTTAGCGGTCGTGTTCTGTACTTTTACGTAACCATGAAAAGCACTTTTGTGTTTCTTCTTGGGAAAAAAAGAAAAAAAAAAAAAGTCTTTCAACATCTCCAGGGTGTGAGGAAGGAAGTGTCTGCTCAGTTCCTATGAACTCCTGCAAAGTTTGGGAACCGGGCAAAGCAAGTAAGTTGAATCCTGGGGTTGATGACTGTAAGACCTGTGAAGCCAAAGCTGTGCAATTGATGTGTGACACTGAGAGTTCATCTCTAAACCATTGCATTCAGATTTACTTCTCTTAATTTAGGCCATTAGCATAGTGAGAAAGGTTAAGCTGACTATTATGAATAGCGGATCTCAAGAACATGTGTTCCAAAGGCTATTTGAAAGTCTACAAAATGTGGTTTAAAGGAGCCAATTCATAAAATATTATTTGGTCTGTTTCCATGGGATTCTTCAAGTATTTCCCACTGATAACCATTCTTTGTTTACAGTTTCTAAGACAGTTTTCACTCTCTTGGAGTTCTTCCACAGTCCTTTGTGCTCCTATTTTTAAATAAGCTCTCCCCCCACCCCCACCCCCCCGGCACGTTTTTTTGCTTTTCTTGAAGGAAAACTCCTTTTGAAAATCTGGGAGAAGACAACAGAGAAAAGTTTGCATCTCTCAGCATACAGTGACTTCTGACCTAAAAAAAAAAAAAATCATGATTACTTTTAATTATGTTTTTTCAAATGTTGCTGGCTATTGCATGATAACCTTTGTTTTACACAAACAATTTACTGTTGAGTTACTTAATGAAAGCTTCCAATAGTATTCAGTACAGTGACAGTACGGTGATTGGCATGAAGCAGGAAATGAGATTGTACAGCAGAACTAAAAAGTGGCGCAGCATTTGCCAATATTCAGTCTTTTGGTTCATCAGACTTAGAAAAAATATTGTTCTGCTCTACTGCTCATTTCTTTCACATGACACTAAAATCTTAAAGAAGGTAAATAACTCTTCATTGTTTTTGTTTTGTCTTGAACAGGCATAGTAGTGCACATCATTAATAATGTTAATAAAGCTGGAATCTAGATGGATATATAAACAAAATAACAGAAAGGGGATTTTTGAGAAATATATCTAAGCATGGGAGCTCATTTCTGCAACAGGAACTTGTTCTGGAAGTGAAAAGTCTGCGGTATCTCTGTAATTTTGTAACTGACTGAATAGAAAAGTTACGTCTGAGGAAAATTATAGGTTTTGTCCAGCAGTATAAAAATAACAACTCATAGCATTCTATGATCTCTGCAATATGATTTTTATCTCTACTTATACAATCTTTTTAATGTAAATAAAGTAATTGCATCTAATATGCAATTATACTTTGCACATAAAATATGCAAAAAAATTGCACACCTAAAAAGTATACTTTTTGAAGATATCTCTTGCCTTTTTTCTTAATTTTTACCAAAAGGACACAGAAAGATTTACCCCAAATATGTTATTTTCTGCTTAAGTGTTGACTATTAGGACTTAATGTTATTTGCCCAGGAGACGTCTTGTATGGCTTGTCATCTGAGATAAAGGCCGATAGTAGTTATAGTTAGAAATGGCTGCCTGCCATTATGTTTAAAAGAAGAACTTGTGTGATTTTTCTAAAGGGCTTAAAATCCACATTGAACCAACCTCTAAGGCTGGCAGCATCAGTAGAGAAAAGAGAAACCAAGTAGGTTTATTTAACAGTTTAATCTGCCTAAAATGTGTGTGTCCAATTGTCCATTGCCTTGGAATGAAAATGCTCAGAGAACAGGTTCTGAATTCATTCTGAGTTTATCATCAAGATTCTGCACATCCCTTAAAACTTATTTAAGCTAAGAAATAGCAGGGATGAAAGCAAAGTTTGATCTGATTAAAGGTGGCAAAGGTTTAGATTTTCCCATGAAGAGTACCAGAGTCTACCCTGATTTGCTAACTAGTGTTCTATTTTCCCTTTTTTTTATGCAGAAATGATCTCAAATATGCATAAGAGGTGATAAAAAGTAAGTTTGTGATAAGGTAGACATTTGGAGAGGACAAAATCTTGAGGTTTCTAGCATTAATATTTATACAGAATTAAGTCTCCCTTGCAATTTCTATCAATTTTAAGATTTACTGCACTCTCCCCCCCCCCCCCCCCGCTTCCCTAGTTCTCCTGGAACAAAAGGAAAATCATTTTATTTGTCAGTGATCATTTTCCACATTGAATAGTATCTCACTGTGTGAAATTGTGATATTGAAAGTAGAATCTAGCCCGAAAAATATGCAGTGAGAGCAAGCCTGGAAAAATCTATTTTTATACTTATTCTGATCAGTTAAAGAAGTATAACTTAATCTGTGATCCATTGATCATAGGCAGCCCAGTCCATAAGCAAGAAATTCACTGTATGATTGTGCTTACAAAAATTAACCCCATTTCTGCAAGTAAGCAAACTGTGGTGGAAATGGGAGTAATCGATGAATAGTCAAAGCTTAGGTTAATCTTCAGTTGGCTGTAAATGAAGACCATTGTATAAAATGGTCCAAAGAATTTTGTTACATAGACTACAAAAACAGTGACTTGAAGTATGCCTACTGTTGAAATGTCTAGATATTGCAATATTATTTGACAATGAGAAAGAAAAGGCATAAGCTTAAAAAATTGCTCATTCTCACAGGACACTATTTAACTAAACGCTGACAGTTTTTTCTGGTAAATGGTGTTTGATCCAGAAGTTTTGGTTATGGTCTGTATTGGTGTAGTAGTTTGAATATCTCAGGATGCCACTACATAAGTATTTCAGTTGAGAAGCACACTTTTGAAGTGAATCCACCAATCGTTCTCCATGTACTTTGATTTGCTGACAGAGCAGCTGTGAAGTGCAAACTGAATGTCTTTTGCATGAAACTAATCAGAGGATGCACTGCAGGAGTAGACCTTATGCCTTCTAGCTTCTAGTTGGCCTTTAGTCCATTAGACCAGATTACAACTCAAGTAAAACAACCCAAAATATACAATGTGTAGATACTAGGTTCTCACCACAAACTTCAGTGTCTATAGCTCTGGTTTCCATGATTAGACTGTACTTTCTCTGATTCTGCTTCCATGACTCCAGGTGCACTGTAGATTTGTTCCATGGTTGTCTTCCTTCTTGGAACATGCAGGCTACCACACTGAAAAAACAACCGATATAAATTCCCATGGCAGTGTCTGTGAATTAAATACTTAAGGTTTCTTGTTTCTCTACAGCTTAAGGAATAAAAAGGCAGAAAGTAGGCTTTTATCAGAACAAATTTTGTTTTGATGAAAATTCAACTTAATCTTAATAAACAGTTTTGCTGGATCTTTTTTAGCAACCCATCCAGTTACATGTCAAGTTAAATGATACTCAGATACTGTAGTTTCATACATATTGCACTAACAATAGAAAGACTGGAACTTGTGTAGAGTTTCCTTTAACTATCTGAGTCTTACTGTGAAGACAGTGATTTGCATGAATTGTCCTGATTTAGTCAGTTCCCTGGCTTTCATAATGGGGGTATATTTGGTTGCTTGGTTACCCATTTGAGATGACTGTATTTTAGATAATCATTGATGGAAACGTTACCCAGAAGGTGAGTGAGCAGCATGATGCAGATTTTCAACAGGCCGCAAATGTAAAAATAGATCTATGCAAGCAGAAGAGAAATTGTAATAGATACATGTAATTTACATATTTGCTCACACTTACTGAACACATTTACACGCTGTTTGTATATGCCACTTTGTTGCTGTTCTGGCATCCTTAAGCTCAAAGAAAGTAGAAATTTCAGAAGTGTATGCTTTAGATCAGCAGGAATGGTGATAATGGATATCCCATAAGATGTTGAGAGGAGAAACTGAGAAGGTGCATAGAGAAATCAGACTCTTGTAGCTGATTAGAAATCCATTTATTCTGAAGTCTGCAGCAGCTCAACCGATCTTTATTTTGTGAGGAAAAGTTAATTTGTGTATAAAACATGAGAAGTGCAATCTTGAGTATGTGAAATAAAAGAATCATTAAAATATTGTTTCTGATAAGAGGTGCCAGCTGTTTGACATGACATGGGGCAGCAGTTTAAGATTAAGCCTGCTTAGAAGTGAAGCCATGCTGTACAATACAGTGACATGGAGTGTTTAAATGTCTCACATCTGTTTAATTCTTTTGATTTTTAAAAAACAAACAAACAAACAACCGCCCCCACCCAAAATAACAATTCTAAATTTACTAAACACAGCTGCTAATTTTGCTGTTACAATGGAATTTCCACTGGGATGACTCAAAAGAATTAAGGAGAATGACCTAGATATTCCAGGTGACCATTTTAAACTGCTGCTACTCCATTATACTTCAGAACACCAGTGTGGTCAATGCTTATGTTAGTGACTTTTTCTCCCTGAAGCTTAGGCTCATAGGTCTGAGTGGATATTCAGACAGCAAAAGAAGCTTCTCTTTGATGGCTGAATAGAAGTGCTTGAAAAGACAAAGCATGACCACAGGATGGAATATTTAAAAGAAAGCAAACTCAGAATAAATATGATTTGTTTAAAGGCAATCTCAAAAATTTGAGAGATATCTGAAGATACCTCTGTCTTCTCTATGTGGCCCATTAAATTCTCATTAATATTTAAACACTTTAAACCTCAGATTATTTTAATCTGAAATTGATTTAATTAAATTAATTTTAATTTTCAAGCTGAGATGCAGGTATCACTGGCTTTTGCCCAGAAATACTGATCATGAATATTTGGAGAGTCAGAATGGCAATTTCCAATGCTTTCATGAGGGCTGACTGTTTATAGTAGCAGCTCGTATGTTCTCCATACAGATCTGAGTCTTACTGTGCTAAGCACTGTGACACTATCGAGTATAAAATACACTTCATTTGAAAGATTTTACCATGTGATGAAGACTAAAGGCAATTTATAGGCACAATAAACAAAATGGATATAAAAAGGAGAATAGGATAAAAATGTTTGTGGTTGTCAGCATTTTTAATTTTTGCAAGGGAGAGTCACCAGAGTGGGGGAGAACCCAGCCATGACTACAGGTTAGTATTCTGCAATATTTCCAGAAGATGAAGTTGAAAAAGCTTGTTTTATTGAAATTCTAAGTATTCAAAAATATACATTATTCCCCAAATTATCAGAATGTTGCTGTTTTTTTCCCTCAAGATATAAGTTGCTTGCATTCCAGCTTTTGAGCTTTTAGGGTATACTCTGACTGTTTTCAAGCTCTTGTCTCATAACTACAAGAGCTAATAACTTCGTGTTTGGCTTTTGCTTGAGGGGTTTAGGACTTTATTTTTGTTTTTAAGAAAGCAGAGGTTCTCATTTAATCACTTGTCTCCAGGATCTTGAGATTTCAGAAAAGAACTAGGTCATAGAATCATAGAATGGTTTGGGTTGGAAGGGACCTTTAAAGGTTATCTAGCCCAAGCCCCCTGCAATGAACAGGGACATCTTCAACTAGATCAGGTTGCTTAGAGCCCTGTCCAACCTGATCTTGAAAGTTTCCAGGAATGGGGCATCCACCACCTCTCTGGGCAACCTGTGCCAGTGTCTCACCACCCTCATCATAAAAAATTTCTTCCTTATACCTAGTCTAAATCTACCCTCTCTTATTTTAAAACCATTACCCCTTGTCCTATTGCAACAGGCCCTGCTAAAAGGTTTGACCCCATCTTTCTTATAAGCCCCCTTTAAGTACTGAAAGGATGCAATAAGGTCTTCCCAGAGCCTTCTCTTCTCTGAGGCTCTACCCCAACTCTCTCAGCCTTTCCTCACAGGAGAGGTGTTCCATCCCTCTGATAATTTTTGTGGCCCTCCTCTGGACCTGCTCCAAGAGGTCCATGTCTTTCCTGTGCTGAGGGCTCCAGAGCTGGACGCAGTACTCCAGGGGGGGTCTCACCAGAGCAGAGTAGAGGGGCAGAATCACCTCCCTTGACCTGCTGGCCATGTAGATACTGCAGACCTGGCAGTCAGAAACTGGAATTTAACAACAGAGAGTCCAATTATCCCAAAATCTATGGAAAAAATATTCTGGAAGAGGATGAAGAGTCAAATTCTAGGGATGGCCTTATGTAATATGATATATAAGGTAATAGTATTAGATCAAAACTGGGATGTATGCTCCTTTGAGCACAAACTTCTTGAACTGTAGCTGATTCAGATGTGTACAGTTTGATTTTGTCACCCACCGTGACTGAGTGATTTCTTGTTGGCAATGTTTGGATAGTTTATGTCCGCATTCCATTTCAGGAAAGGATGAAAACCGGAAATGGTGTAAGTTGGAGACGAATATAGCCAGCACAATTCATCATCTTCAGACATACCTGAATCTTTGTGCCTACTTCTATTATGTTAATCTTTTTTCCTTTCTTGTTTGAAAACCTGTAATAATCTACTGTCCTCGTTGGCATGTGATACCTTGTTTTCCTTTCAGTCTGTACCAAGGTAGGAAGAGATTTCTGTTAAAACCACATGTCTCTAGTCATTAGAAACCCTACTGCCATATAGCAGCTATTTAGTGTTTTAACTGCAATAGTACTTCTGCCTTATGGGTCTTTATTGATTTTCCTTGTGGGAAATTTAACCCCATCATTCAAGAGTAAATAGTGGAATCAGCTGTTTACAGACTGAAAGAACAACTTTTCCAGCATTAGAAAGGGCAGTATACGTTGTGGCTGGCCTCCTGCTAGTCTTATTGATACAGTTTTGGAGAGCAGTGGCTTTTATGTGCAAATATCAGGGCCAGGAAATAAAATGACTTTGCAAGTGCATCCAACATGTGCTTTGCATTATTACATGACCTGGAGTATAGATACTTTATTGCATAGTGCTGCCAGTGGGGCAGGTGACAGCCCTACTCCTAGGAAAGGGAGTTTGGTTATAACCATGTGTGTATGGACAAAGGTAGTGTGTTCATCTTTACTTCTATTTATGATGCAAACTTCTGATGTGTAATTTTGAATTGGTTCTTGTTATCTTATTACTATTACATAGCTAATCCAGCTCCACAAGTGAGACTTTTTTTTTTTTCCAAATGTTCCTCATGGGTTCTCCTCTGTTTCCAATAGCACCGGTAAAACTCTTATTGACCTTAGTGAAAGAACAGGTGGACTAATGTCAAGTGCTTGCTCTTTTCTAAATAGTCTTTGTGAATCACTAGGGTGGCAAACTTCTGCAGTGATATAAGAGTGATAATCTGCTTACCAAATGAGGAGATATAGAGGACAGCAAATCTGAAATCTCATTCTCCATCAAAATTCCAATCCTGTGGCAAGATTCCTGATTTTGGTAAGTATCTGGAATTTTAAAGGGGGTCCTGAAACTTTTAGCTCAGCAAATTCCCACTGATTATGGTAGAGCTGCACTTTGCTGGCCCTTCATAGAATTAGGTTGCTCTTATTTTGGTGCTTATGTATTAGAGATTACCTATATGCAGGCTTCCAGGTTTTAAATATTTTGCCTTTTTGTATTGCAGCAGAACATTTAACAGATGTCATTTGTTTTCCATACTAGTGTGGTAACAAACATATGCCATCATTTTTAGTACAGAAATATTAGTATATTTATATATGTGCGATATTAGATGGAGCAGTTTTGTTTTAGCAAAAGCACATTTCACTTTTGCCTTAAACTCTTATCTGATTTTAAAGCCTGAATTTACCCATCATTCAAGTCATCATGGAAGAGACTTTACCTGGGATTTGAGTCCTTTGGGCTGTATAAAAATAGGATTATAGAACATCTGGCTGCACAGTAGGAATATTTCACTCTGAAGTACAAAAATAAAACTACAAAAGATAAAGAGAAAAACATTCCTGGCAAGAAATTTATCCTTTCTTTATGTTTCTTGTATCCATCAAGCACTAGCATCTTAGAGATGGAAGGAAAGGAGACAACGAAAGAAAAATGGAGAGAATTAAAGAGCCACATCGTATCATTAATACTTCGGCAGTTTTGACAGCCATGAGTAGCAATGAAAAACACTGCTGTTTCAAAGTCTGCGATCAATAGGGAACTCGGCATGGTCTCAAAATCGGGTCCTCAGTTCAAATTCACAGAAAATGAGCATCTCGCACTGTTACTGGATGATGAGGTCCTTAGAGCAGAAAATTAAAATTATCAAATGTATTTATGACATAATCCCCAAATAATGCATTTTTGAAAGTCTACGATTAGAACTGAGAGGTTTTTAAAAGAAAAATTATATTTTAATTTTTTAAAAATTACTTTCAGGAGTCATTTGTTCACATGTTCACATCTTCTTTAGTAATTTTCTGTGTCTCAGTTAAAAACCCAAAGGGAACATATACTGGAGCTGAACAAATGTTTTTACTCTCTCATTTCTATCTTTTGCTAATCATAAAGATATCGCAAAGATCTGTTGTCTGCTGTATTTTCATCAACACCTTGTCAATCCAAGAGTAACTTGGCATGGAATTGTTGATAGCATAAAATATTAGCCAATGTCTTGGATATTACTTAAATATTAGTTGTATGGCAATGGAGCAAAGAACCTTGTTAATCATTACAAAAATCATTGCTTAATTCCAAGATTAAAAGCACTATAAAGCTGTGAAATATTTTAAAACTTTTAATTAAAGCCTTGAAATACCCATTTGAAGTAAATGGGTGGTATTTTTACATTGTGAATAAAAAGTATTTATCAGCAGATATATTAGACAGACAAAGAGATAGCTAGATAACGTATTTCATAATTAGGAAGGTATTTTGTGCCTCAGAGTTGCACAAAAATCTGGTCAAGAAAGATGAACTTGCAAATGAGATGTACTTAAGATAATAGAGCCTAACAATATCATATAACAAAACCACTGTATATGCCATGATTTAAATAATTTAATTTAAAAAAAAAAAAAAGGGCCGATCCAATTTAGGAAAACAAACAAACAAAAAAACTCAAAAAAAACCACCCCCAAAAAAACAAACCAAACAAACAAAAAAAACCCCAACCAAACAAAAAAACCCCCAAGTACCCTTTGTACTCATATATCTGTGAAGCTGAGCTCCACAGCCCAGGCTGAAGACATGTTGGCTTCTGACATGAGAGCAGTGCAGGGATTAGCTCCCTGGTACATGCTTTCTTGCCTGTTGGGATGACATTCACCACCTTTAGCTAGTACATGTATTTAAACTTCACATTCTGAAGCTTCACTTGTGGACAGGCCACTGGTTGTGCTATTTCTGTCAGCTGGTTTTCTGGCTGCTTCTGCTGTCCGTGTAGCAAAGGGAATGAAATGCTGTAACTCAGTCTGATAACACATGGCAACTCCTTTCTTGTAGAGGTCAGTATTTTCTATGTTAAGGTACTGCCAAAGTGCAGTATTAGATGACCGTTTGAGTTTGCTAATATTCCAGAGACTATGATCAATTATTACCTCTGTTTTTAAAGTAAACTCTTCTAGAATCAGGTCCTCTCAGCATTTGTGCCTGTCTGGTTTTACCAACTGTCTACTTTGAATGAAGGGGGATTAGAAGCTATCAGCAGACATTTATGTGGTGTTCTTCAGTGCCTTCATTTTCAGTAAGTGGGAAGCTGAAGCTGGGGTCTATCACGTTCCTCTGTTATTTAATGTCCACTGTCTTCAGGGAAGGAGAAATGTGTTTCCCAGTTTTCTGTTGACAGCACTAACATCTATTAAACATTTCAATTAAATAAGTGGAGGCAGTCCTGTGTTTACCTCATATATGGCTGATGACAAGCTTTTGGCTCACAACCACTTCCATTTGACAAAATGAGACCCACTACTTCTAAGAACAGGAATCTCCAGTAGCTTGATGTTCAGATTTCCTGCACTGTTATGTTTGCTGCCTGCCAGCAACTGCTTGGGTGTAATTCAGCCTAATAGGAAGGGTGCAGAGAACTTCAGCAGAACCAGTGTTTCTCTGTGGATAGTGATGCTTCAGTAGTACGAAGTGAGACTTAAGCAAAATGTCTTGCTCATTTTAGGCAAGCCAGCATTATTCCTAGAATAGATAGGATCTTTTAGAATTATAACGAGTTTTATGTAATTTCTTTCAAATTGTTTGACACCTTTACAATATATTAAAGACTTGCTAAGGAAAGACAATAATAATTTGTAATAGATGTAATACCTTCTTAGCAAATTTCCTTGCCATATATTTTAATTTTCCATGATGTTTCACCCACGCTACCTAGAGAGCAAAATCTGAAACTGCTGTTGTGATTTTAAATTCTTTTCAATTGAAGTTGAAAAGGTAGATTTTTCTTCAATACTATAAGATGGCAATTATCTTGAAACGAGGTTCAGACTGAATCTTGCTGATTATTACAGTGATCAGACTGCATTTTAATGCAAGCATAGAAGTTAGCATATTAGAACACTTGTTTTAGATTTTACTTATGTCTTAAAACTACTAAATAAGAAACAGAAAAGTGTCATTTTTTTTTTTAAGATGGGCAGTTTTCGTTATTAAGCTTTTTCTTGTTAGAGGCAGTAGAAGTCTTAAATATTTAGTTATTGTACACATTGGCCTGGATGTGTGTGTAGATATGTATCAGACCAGAAGGGTTTGTGATACATCAATACAACGATAAAAAAATATTTTGCAGTTTTTTTCACTTACTCTCTCTATATAATGATATTTACTATAGAAAATAATTAATAATCTTACCTGTTCTAACACTAAGGACTTGTCTGCCAGGGAAGGCTGTCTGGAATAGGTGAGAGCACAGCCATTTCCCAGCTACATGCTCTTGTACCTGCTAAGCTACTCTGTATGAAGGGTATTTACTGTAGACAGAGATTATTACATGGGATTTTTGTGCAAGTTGGTAATTTACAGTGCATGAAAAAATTATTCATTCCACATTAACTATTAGCTACTTAATACAGACAAGCTTTGGATTATTTTTAGCTATTTATACTACAACAGCTCACAGAAGTCTAATTGGGATTGGTTGTCCAAATGACCTAGATAACTGTGTAAAATTATAGTAAACTATGATCCTCACTCATAATCGCATAAAAGGTAAATGAGTCCTAAAGATAGATGAGATACAAAGATACCAAATTACCTGTTCAGAGGTATACTGGAAGCATGTGAAATATCCAGTAATAGGATTTTGGGTTCCTGTAATGTAGTCCAGTGCTGTAGGCAGGCTCCTCTTTGCCCTAGATACAGACAGTGTAGCATTGGCTTGTGTTGTGTACCCACAGCTTTTTGCAATGGCCTTCTGAAAAAATGAGCCTTGTGAAAGCATACGGTCTGCATCTGTCTGTCCCTCCTTCTACCCTAGTAACTTCTGAACCAATGGGCCAATATCAGTGAAATTAAGCAAACTTCAGGATAAGTTAGTTCTCAGTTCTTCAGATGGGTAAAAGAGAGACTCTGACACGGTGAAAAGCTGTGGAAGGAATTCCTACTCAAAAGACATAGAGTCTCCGTTTCATAAGATCTGTGCCCTAACTTATGGGAGAGATCAGTCAGCAGTTGCACCTTACCAGGCAGATAAAAGTTGAAGATACAAATCTGCAGAAAACCAGATTGCCTTAGCTGAAACGGTCAAAACTTCTCTTCATTTTTAAGCAAAATGAGTCCATTGTATATTATGGACTGTTTCAGCCAGATCCTTATGCAGCAGCAGAAAGGAAGCCTGGGCAAAGGTGTATTTCAGGTGATGCAGGTCCAACTCTCCCTTATCTTGGGGTAGTGACCAGGGCACAGGCTGTACCATCATAATGTTGCATGCAAGGAGAAGCAGAAGTTTCATCATTTGGAGTCCATGACAACTCTCAAAAGAGAAACATGTGGAAACGTGTAGCATGGAATAAAGAGGAAAAGGGCACGTGGACTTATCTTAAAAAAAACCAAACCAAACAAACAAAAAAACCAAACCCAAAAAACTTACTCAAAAGCCAGGTAATCCACCCAAAATGACCAGTCCTGAAGCTTCCATTAAAACAGACATATATACCCTTCCAGAACAGAGACATTGTTTCATGTTCCTACAGAGAGGAAAAGTTCCAATGACAAGGATATATTAAACAAGTGATCAGTACTGTGGTGAAACGGTCCTGGGACAAATTGTCACCAACATACTGAAGCACACTGGAGTTGAATGAACATTTTCCAGGAGAGGATCTGTAACGTAATTTAGAGAACTATAAATTGGAACTGCTCAGTAAAATAACCAAGGAGACTCTTAATGCCCAACTTGTGTTCCTGTACTAATTTTTTCCAGTTTCTGTATTAATCTAGTTAAGTGAATATCCCAAAAAACTATTTTACTCACTTATAGAAGTAATATTAATAGGGAAAATGTGTGTGACTAATCAGGTAATAAAAACATGGACTCCGAAGTAGCTTCTTCAAGACAACCATCTAAATTGTCATTAACAGCTCCACTATTTCTGTTTTAAGTATTTGTCAAGAAAGGCTTTAGCATCATATAACTGTGTTCAATTTATTTATTTTTATCCTCTGCTGTTATTTGCAATTAAATTCTAAAGAGAACAGATGTTACTGTTCAAGGGCCGAGTGCTAATCTTGTATTTAAAAGGGCTTTTTTCCTTGGCAATTGAGTAAGTTCAGACAGACGTAGGATGCTGTAAAATTTCCAGAGCATCTACTCTACGCCATAGTTTTTGTATAACTCTGCTTTTATGTTTTTTAAACCTAGAAATGACATGTTTTACATCAAAGAAATTGCACAATTCAGGGGTATACAGAACACTAAAAAGAACTTTCTGCAAAGTTGAATACATGTTGCGGTACTGATACTGCAAGTTTGCGAAGTGTTGGGGAAAGATCTGTTTATATATGAAGTGGATATCTCAGTCCCTTGTATTGTTCTTTCTAATCTCTTCATCAAAACTTTTTGTAGTCATACCAGTGCAAAGTTTCCAGCCTGGCTGCAATAACCATCACATCATGGTACACGTGTCTTCCACTGGTCATGTCAGAATCAGTTTATGAATATAGTTACTTTAGCCTTCTCTCCTCTTTCGTCTTCTGTAGAAGTACTATGCTATTATATCTGTGGCCATCCATAATCATGTAAGCTGCTGTTTCTAGTTCACTTGAATTATCATTAACAGATACTTTGGAAATGCCTAAAAAGTAGTAAATAAGATGATTCAATCTTTCTTGTAGCCCCTTTACATGTCTTAATCTAACATGGGCCTGAGTGGAAAATTTTGAGGGAGTTAAGTTGCTGCCAAGAAAGAATTTTTGTGACCCCCCCCTGTTTCTTACCAACTTAGATCTGTTAATTTTAGAAGCATTCTGTGGTATTTCTGTCTGTCTTTTTCTCGAGGCTTTGGCTCTGCAGGGAGTTACTCAACAACAACCATTTCTGAATACTGATTGCAATCTAAACATTTTGGTTAACTTGGGGCATCTCTGAAAGAGTAGGAACAGGCTGTAGGCATCATTTACGGAGGGAGAGGAGACAGTGGACCATCTTTTATTCTCTGCAGAGGAGAAAGGATGGCCTGGAAGCTTAGAAGTGAAGACAGTAATTTCTGATAACATCTGGACTTCAGCATCTGATTCTGTGACTGTTTAAATGTTTTGTATGGAGACAAGTGCCTTTCAGAGGACAGCTGGAGGGGGAAAAAAATCTCCATTCCTCTGTATCATTCTAACATGAGGTCTCAGCTTGTTTCTAGGCCCTGTCCCAAGTCAGGAAAGAAGGGACTTTAAGATGAGCTTTCTCTATGCAGCATGATTGCCCTGAGCACTAGCCTAAAGAAAATAATGGAAGAAGCCCTGTCTGCACTTCCAGTCTTATGAATGGCACCTAGACTGTCATGGGAGGCTAGCAAGGCTAGCTTGAGAAGTCACACCCTGCCCAACATGCAGTGCAGAGACACATCACCATTCCCAGAAGCGTGTTTTAATTTCTGTGTCTCTGGACTGATCCATATTGGGACAATCCCAGCACAACTGGAACAGTCTGCGGGCTGCAGTAGTTGCTCTGGGCTTGCTTTTACTCCTGGAACTGAGGACTGTCAGGCCTGCTGACTGCCAGCAGGACATGTGAAAGTTGATGGCGTGTTAACAGCTCAGAGCTTTGCAGACCTTCTGCTGTGGTTGGTTAGCCCAGCTGCAGGGCAGCATTGTATTTAGAAGGGGTGCATAAGTATTCATGTTGAAACTCGGCTGATGTCTCTTCTTGTTACAAATATTTATTGCTACTAATGTTGCTGATATTTATTATAGATATTTGTGTTTAATTCACAAACATAACTGTAAGTTGTGAGTGTAGAAATATGAGCTGATAAAGCCTTCAGCTGAACATGTTAGGTCTAGGTTGCAGGCAAACTTTTTTTTTCTTGTGAGGAGGTCAGAGATGCAGTAATCCTGTTGTTTCAGAAGTGACGCCAGATCCCTAGATAATGTCTGCCCACATGAAATGCGAGATGCATTTGAGCAGGATAACAACAAAGTGCAGCAGAGATAAAGAATTGACGTGATTTGAAAGGGATATCCAGTATCATTTTCTAAAAGACTAGATAACATTAGCTTCAAGCCAAACAGGAAAGATAGCAATCTTTTTTTAAAAGAGGTGACCATGTGTTTAACAGCTGATCAATTCGCTACAATACAAAGAATTAGTAGGAGGAAATTAGGAAAAGTAGAAAAGCTTTTGTTGGCTAATCCATGTTCTTTTTGTGTGCCTTTCTAATTCAGATGTCCATTTTATATTACTCTTTATTTCCAATTTGTTGCTCTTTACTGTGCTGTTACCTTTATTTCAATATCATTAATTCATTTTGATCTTGAGCACAGTTGGTTGCAAATGCTGTCTCTCTGTTACAAATTGATTTGTCCTTTAAAAAAAAAGGGAGACAGACAGAAATGTCAAACTTGTTTCACAACGGAAATGTTGAACATAAGAGTTGGCTCCAATACAGTGTCCACCCAGTGGTTCTATGAATAAGTGTTTATAGATTGTACTGAGCTTTCTAGCCAACTCCTAGTGTCTCCTATAATTGCTACTGTAGGAAACAAAAATCTTCGTCTGAAAAACTAAACTCTTCATTTGAGCTGTGTAAAGCTATTATTCTACTTTATGTGTAGTTTGCTAAAGGACGATAAACTTATGTGTTTAAAGAATACAGAAATATGAGATTGACTCACTGCAGAATTTCTCTCCAGCTCCAGTGATGGTTGACAATAACACTCTGGTTTACTTGACTTCTTTTAGGGCCCTTTCTGTTTTTCGGTATTTTGGTGGGGGTTGGAAGGGGTGGTCCATATATCGATCATGGTGTTTTGTGGGTTTGAGGTAATATTTTTATTTTTTTAAAAATGTTCTGGGCTTTTTTGTGAAATTCTTGGTTTTACTCAAAAACCTTGTATCATCCTCTCTGTGTCTACATGCATTCTTTCCACTGTTTCTCCTGTTGATTAAAAAGGTAGAGGAGATTGTTTCAGAAGAAATGGAAAAAACATAATTAGAGAAAAACCCTAACTATATTGACAAAAGTAAGCATTTGCAGCAGGCAAAGCAGCCAGGAACACCTATAAAAGGTCTATCTGATAGGCATTAGAGGAATGTGCAAAAGCACATACTTGCCTAGCATACAGGATCATGCAAGTGATGAAATTTTTTTTTGTCATTTGCATTAAGCAGCTACACATGAATTGGTCCATATTGCTTTAGCTGATTGATATTGGTAATTGCCCTTTGAATGTATTAATATGGGACATATGCTAAATCTTTTACTAGCTCAAAGTTATAATCTCTGCAAGTAACACAGTTACTAAATGGTACCCAGACAAGAGTCATTAAAAACTCTGAAAGATATGCTGTAGAAGCTGGCATTGTTCTAGAGTGCCGCTCTGCTGCTGCTTTTTAAATAAGATGGATCCTATCTAAACACATAAAACGCTATACAGTAAAAAGAGGGAAAAAAATAAGGAAAAATTGTATACCACCTGCTGATGTGTGAATTGGATAGCAATGCAGGAAACCATGTGTTAAATTACTCTGATGATAGAAGAAAGAAAAGTTAGAAAGTAAATGATTTATTTTAAAACACTGAATTAGAACATAGCATGTGTTCAATTTAAAATACAAAAGCTGTATTCAATATAATATTGGCGACTGATATTTAAAGTTTGAACAAATGCAGTGGTTCTAAAATTTAGACATGAAGTAATACTCAAAGCATACTTCTATAATGTATGCAAAGGATTAAAGATTATCCTTTATTAAATTTGAATCACAAGTCTGAAAGCCTTTCAGCCTTAAAATCCATTTGTGTAAGAATATGTGTGCATGGATGAGTGTACTTGTACATATGAAATACAATCATTTTTTCTAAAGCTCCATGGACAATGTACTTGTTTCATATGCCAAGTGTCAGATATAGATCTTTGTGCTATACTTTCTATATACAGGAAAGGTAGATTTTTAACTTTACCATTTGTGTGTGATATTCAGCACAAAATCTGGAAGGAGAATTCCAGAAGCTAATATACTCACTCATGTAATGTGATTGCCTCTATTTATGTGATCCTTTAATTGAGACACATTGCTGTGTGTCTGAAATGTCAAATTCCTACTTTATATTAGAAATATTAATTGCAAAACTTGGCAGCTTCTGATATCATGTCACTAAAGGAGGCAGTCTTGGTCATAGAAAAACCTCTCTTCAAAGTCTGTTTGCTAAGAATTCATTATGGTGAAATTTTAGGGGGGAGGGGGGGGAGTGGGACAACACATGACAAAACAGAAGTTTAAACTGGGACTTGCTTAGGAAGAATGCATTTAGTGGCCAGAAAGTCCCAAATGTTCTTTCAAGAATGAGGGAAGCTTTGGCTTAAAGCTTTTACTCTGACTCGGGTCTGCACTGAAGACTGGAACTGATAAGAGATTAATGACAAATCTTGTAACAATGGAAAAAAAAATTATAGTAATCCATATGAAGAAGTCATGAAACAGAAAATTGAAATGGAAAGGTAGAGCTATCAGGAGAGAAGATATAGTTAATATAGCTACAAAAATGGGTAAATTAGGAACAGATCACATCCTAGCTGTAGTTTTGACTTGGTAGTAGACAGGGGTGGCAAGATCACTGACAAAATGACAAAGTAAAGACTGAAGTGTGCACTTACTATTTATTTTCTGTACTGGGAAGGATACAGGATAATGTACTTTGATTACATGAAGAAAGCAAATAGTTTGAAGTCACTTAGTAAGCACGGAAAATATTAACCATCATTTAGGTCTAAACAATTTATACAACATCTATGGATCTGCGTATTTCAATGCTCTATCCAGTTCACAGGCCCAAATTTTTAAGTGATGCTGACAAATCAAAGGAGGTGCTGAGAAGAAAGATGAGGTGATTGTAGTGTTTCCTTTCCATGAGAAAGACTCTATTCTGTGTAGTTATTTCATCCAGGAGGTAAAATCATAACAAGAATCATCAGTTGGAAACTGAAACATAATAAATTCAAATGAGAAATCAAACAGAAGGTGAACAGTGGTGCTGATTAACCTTGAACAAACCCAAGGGAGTGTGGAGGTTTTCCAGCACTTGATAGACTGAGGTCAGGACTAGGTGCCTTTTTGGAAGGTCACACATAAGATTTTAAGCTCAATACTGGAACAACTAATGAAATGTAATGACCTGTGGTACACAAGAGGTCTCATGAATGCCTCTGACTTTAAAATGTTCAAATGTATTAATCTTGGAGGGGTGAGGGAAGTTGAAACTCTATATTGGTCCCTATAAGACAGTGGGCCAAAGCCAAGAGCTCAGCCATTAAGCTGAAAGCCTGGTTATGCATGCTCTCTTGAAGGGAGGCAGCAGGGGAGGCTGGCACAGGGGGCTGGGGTACTGCAGCCCAGGGGCAATGCCGTGCCAAGCTGGCACTGCAAGGATAATAAGCAGCTGGCATTTTGAGGTGTGATCTTCAGAAGCCTTTCTCTTAGTGGCTGTCCCTCGGAGTTGCTCCTGCTCTCTTCCGACTGCAGCTCTCAGTGTGCTGAGAGAGCTGCTGCTCTTACGCATAGCCAGAGTTGTGGAAAACTTTAAAACAAACATCTGCCAGCAACACATCATTTCCTGTGGTTGTCCTAGCCATGAATTAATTTTTTATATTGCTCTGCCTTCCCTCTTGCACATTGCTAATCTCTGATCGTGCTTCTTTCTCCCCTCTTATTCACTGGAGTCCAGCTTAGCTTTAATGTAGAGACCAGCTTGCGCTGCTAATCACTGTGCCTTTTTTTTCTTTCTTTTTTTTCTGAACTGTATGGAAAGACTAGGTCAAGTTGTTACTCCTGCGCTCACTAGTTATGCTCAGTATGTGACATTCCTCTACAGTTGTTCTGATTATGCCACGTCCTACTTCATTCCTCAGACTGTGTGCAGAGCCAGATTTGCAATAGTCTCTTTTTCCTATCCCTTGTTTTATTCAGACAAGCAGATCTGCCCATCTTTTTAGATGGTAAGTACTGACATATCTAGAGCACTAGTAATCGGGCTTTTTACTGCTGTCAGCAGCTAGTATCATCTAACACTGTTGTGCTGTGCACCGAGCAATAAGAAAATGAGGAAACCACAGAAATACAGCAGCGTTCCAAGGAACTCTTGTTTACTACTGTGTATAAACATGCATTGCTTTTCTATTTAGATATGCTGTCTCTCTCTCTCCAGTATTCTGGTAGTTTCTACAGCAGATCACAGGAAGAGCACTTCGAATTGTGTAAATAAAACTGATTTTTCAGTTCTAGCACATAAAATGATCCAAAGTGAAGATTATTTCTGACAAATCAATATGAATATAAATATATTTTTGCAGGGTTTTTTGAACCCAAAATTAAATGTTTTGAGGCATTTGTACAAAAATGTTTGGAAATAAACAAGAATCTTTGACTGGATTCCAGTTCTTCTGGCAAAGTGGTAAAGAAGGTACTCTCCACCCCATTGAGCTCAGTGATTTGATGCTTAACCCACAAAACAGAAGGAAAATATAGTCAGAGACTGTGAAATTCTGCTTACACAGATACTGGGAGCAAGTCTGGGATGGGTAAGAGGGGCAACGACTTTTGTTTGTTTGTTTGTTTGTTTGTTTTCCTTCTCCTTCTCCTTGGGAGCTTGTATCTGAGAAGGAAAGATGGATTGACACTGAGAGAATGGTGTACTGAGGAATGCATAGCCCTCTGAAGTATTGCACTCTTAGCATGAGAAAGTGTAAAGGCTGCTTAATAAACAGAAGGAAATGGGAAACACATAAAGGAATAAACAGTTGAGAAGCAGGCATACCAAAACAGTAACGATAACAGTGCTCTCCCAGGGAGATGGAAAAGCAAACTGAAATTTTAATACCACCACAAAATTATTGAAATATTGGCTCCAGAAACAGTGGTGGTCTTAGTAGGGTTTTGGGGTTTGTTGTTTGGGTTGGGGTTTTTTTTTTGTGTTTGGTTGTTTGGGTTTTTTTTGGGGGGGGAGGACTACAGAAAATATGAGAAGTTTGTGAATCATTCAGAGGTTAATGTTAGTCCACTGGTTGTACTAATGGTTTGAAAAAGGAATTACATGTGGAGGCTTTTATTGGAAAGGTGATTAAGTTGTTGTTTCCTACAAAATGTCCATGTTTCCTTTTGTTAGTGGCAGAACACGTAGGGTCCTGCATCACAATATTCAGCTCAGGAGGGGGCCTGTGCATCTTAATTTTTTTTAGTATTGCAATGATCCAGTCTGAGATAACAATTCATGTTTAGCAATTCTGATTTAATTTACAACTCAGCTAGAATATAATTATATTCTGATTATACTTTAGATTTTGTGATAGAAGACATTGTTTTTGAAGTTTGTAGGAAGAGGAAAGACTCATAACTTTTTATAGTCAACATTTATTTCTAGAAAACTGATTTTTCTGCTAATGCAGAGTAGGTGATGAATTTTTCTGAGATTTATCCTAATGTCAGAATTGATTCCAAGCTGAAGATAGGTAAGAGTTAATGGATTTCTTTATTACAAATTTTAAATCCTAATGCCTGCACAACAGAGTTCTGTTAATTTGTACTGATGACTGAAAGATTTGCAAATTAGCTAGTAAATATGATTAGAAAAAAACCAAAACTATGCATCATAAAGTTCAATGCGTTCATTGACAGACACTGCATAGGATTTGGATATTTATTATAAAGCTACTGTATTAGCAAACATAGAAAATAGACTTACGAGACATCAGTTTAGCACCATGTTTCTACTTCAAGTAGTTGTTATGCTCCTGTACCTCTACTAGCGCGTATGTTGCGTGGTTTTTCTCTTGAATACTTGCCAGCAGTATCCCCAAGGGCCACATTCAGTGTTATGGACTTTCTGGCTCATACAGGAAACGTGGAAGACCAAGCATACCTCCTGTGTGTTGGCAGCTCTCGCTTATCTCCTTGTCCAGGCCTTTTACTGCCTGTGTCAGGACTCTGAAAACTCCATTGCTCTGCTGTGCAACTTCTCTGTCTTAATCACCATTACTTTCATATATTTAATATATTCAGTTCATTTTCTTTCCTTTGTAAATCTCATTAGATCTGTGATAGTATTATCAAGGCCACTAGCCTTGTCCTTTCAAAATGGCTGTACCAATTCAAAGCAGGTGATGTATGTATCTCTGGTTCTTGGGAGAAACATGTATCCCTGGTGGTTGAATAGCACATTTATCTGCTAGGCCGGAGGCAGCAGACAAAGTACTAGAACTCCCCCACTGGTTTCTCAGGAGTCAAAGGTACAAGCACAGGCTTATGATCTTATGAAAAGCCTGCATCGGCTCTGGTGTACCGTGCATCAGTATGGCTGAGAAATCTTCATCAGAGGAGGTAAAGAACAGATGGATTTTCAGAGATAGATCCTTCTGAAGTATTCCTCTTTGGGGGCACGATTGCCCTCCTCACTCTCTGATCCTACTGCTGTGTCTCTGTCCCAAATCATTCCTGGGGGCTGGTGCACACTGCAGCGCTAGGACCTGTTGCTGCAGCTCCTGCTCTGAAGCAGTAACCGCTGCTGGCACAAATTCTCGAGCTAGCATAGACTTTTACAGAGTTAATTCATCACTGCAATCATATTCTACACGTTAGCCTACAGAAATGAGAAATCACAACACTGGCAGACGTTTTCCCTGCTCAAAAACCTGAGTTCATGCTGTTCTTCTGGCTTAGTCTTGCCTCTGATGCCAAGGTTGCAAGTCCTGGACTAGCAGATTCATATATTGACCGAGGAACTGATGGTGCTTCCCCAGCCTTGTACGCCCTCTCTATCTGCTTACTCCATCACAGCTGTCTTGAGGATGCCCACATGCACCAAGAGCAGCAAGTTCCCTGCTGCACTTGCAGGTGAACTGTTTCTGACAGCTATCACTGACAAAAAAAGATGGAGAGATTGCTACATTGTAGCTTTAATTTTTTCTTTAAACTTGTGCAGTTTCTGTATTTACTGATAGACTTGCAGTACGCAGGACAAGAGGCAGCAGTGTCACTCACTGGGGGCTTGTTCATCTCAGTACCTCTAATACAGCGAAGTTTCCTGACCTGCAAGGTCTTAGGAGACTGTGAAGCCTCTAAAGCTGATGCTGGGTTTGGTGAAGAGGTGCTCCTGTCACTGTGTGGACAGCTTTTTGCCTTTCTGATTACCAGTAGTAGAGTATGTGTGTGGATAGTTACTCAAGAGGTAGGGCACAGTTATTTATAATAACTTGTAATTTCTGCAAGAGGTATTGACTGCATGCATGTAGCTTGAGGTCTTGGGCACGTAAAATTCTGCAGCTGAAAATAGAAGTAGGTTGACAGAGGCATTGGTCATGTATTTCACCCTTTGTGCTCACAGGGAGAAAAAAAAACAGCCAAGAGAAACCTTGGGGTATGGCTAGCCAAATATCTCTGAGGTCCCGTATGAGAGACTCATGCATGTATATTTAAATAACAGCAGGATAAAAGAGAAGTTTGTCATTTAAAAGCTTTTTCTTTAAGCGGGGAAGAGAGAGAGCCAATTTTGGGGGAATGATTCTTTTATAGCAATAAATATCTGATTTACCTGAGGCACAAGTTCCCTGTGTTTTGGGTCACTGAAGAAATTTGAATTATACCACTGTATTGGGTGCAGGTGCCGGCAGTGGGGGGGCTGCAGGGCCGCCTCTGTGAGGAGAGGGCGGGGCTGCCCCGTGCAAGACGCAGCCGGTTCCCGCCGGTTCCCCAATGGCCCCACCACCAGCCACAGCTGAGCCCATCACAGAAGCTGGTGGTGCCTCTGGGGAGAAATGTATTTAAGAGCGGGCAAAACTCCACACAGGTGGTGAGATGTGAGGAAAAAAGTGTGAGGAACAGCCCTGCCAGCACCCAGGTGAGAGAAAAAGCAGGTGGGGGGAAGGTGTTTTAGTCTTTGTTTCTTACCATCCAACTCTATTTTAATTAGCAATAAATTAAATTAATTTTCCCCAAGTAGAGTCTGTTCTGCCTGTGATGGTGTCGTGGTTTAGCCCCAGCTGGCAACTAAGCACCACGCAGCCGCTCGCTCACTCCCCCCAGGTGGGATGGGGGAGAGAATCGGAAGAGCAAAAGTAAGAAAACTCGAGGGGTGAGATAAAGACAGTTTATTAGGTAAAGCAAAAGCCGCGCATGCAAGCAAAGCAAAGCAAGGAATTAATTCACTACTTCCCAAGGGCAGGCAGGTGTTCAGCCGTCTCCAGGAAAGCAGGGCTCCATCACGCGTAACGGGTACTTGGGAAGACAAATGCCATCACTCCAAACGTGTCCCCCCCCAGTCCTTCTTCTTCCCCAGCTTTATATACTGAGCATGATGTCATATGGTATGGAATAGCTCTTTGGTCAGTTTGGATCAACTATCCTGGCGGTGTCCCCTCCCAGCTTCTTCTGCACCTAGTAGAGCATGGGAAGCTGAAAAGTCCTTGACTAGTGCAGCAACAACTAAAACATCTCTGTATTATCAACACTGTTTTCAGCACAAATCCAAAACATAGCTCCACACCAGCCACTATAAAGAAAATTAACGCTATCCCAGCTGAAAGCAGGAGACACATGGTAATTGGTAAGTGATCTCCCTGTCTTTGTCTCAAACCATGAGCTTTTCCTTCTTGTTTTCTCCCCTGTCCTGTTGAGATGGGAAATGAGAGAGCGGCTGGGTGGGCAACTGGCAGCTGGACAAGGTCAGCCCACCACAAATATTTTGACGTAGGGCTCTAAAATGTTCTGACTTTGTATCAAAATATGTCCATGGTTTCGGCTGACAGTACAAAGAGTGTTTGGGTTTTATGACTTAATTCAAAGCAACACAAGAGGAAAATGCATACAACTGGAAAATTCTTATGCTACTGAACTGTTTTGGGGTGAGGGATCACAAAGGGAACTGCTGCCTGGCTAGTGTAGCTGCAGTTTGCACAGAGGAATGGGTCTGTCATGTTGGTTGCAGTCCTTGGGGGAAATTGCTGTATTTGGATCTAGGTCTGCTCTGTAAGAGATCAAACCACAGAGTGTCTGGGAATAGCACTGTCAGACAAGCGTTTAACAAGAGAGCTAGCTTTTGTCTGGCATACTTGAAGTGAGGTCAGGGACTCCCAAAGATAAAAGTAAAAGCTGTTGCATCTGAAGAGGCACATTTATGTGCACTAACAACATATCTTCTCTGTGAACTGGTGCTGAGGGAGGCTTGCAAGACACACTAATGGTTTCCTCCAGCACTCTCCCCTTCTTGGTCCAACTGAGTTCATTGGTCACTCTTCAGTGCAATACCCAGTTGCAGAAACTGAGAGACGACTTTAGTCACAAGGATGAAATTCACTCTTGTGCAACACCAAAGTGGAATTTGAGGCCTCTCTTCACAGATCTGAGCTTAACCCTGGAGGAATAACAACTTCACAGATCTGATGCCAAACTTCTTTAACAACTGTATAGTCTGAAAAATCGTAGGGAAGCAAAGTAGTTAGAAACTGAGGGATGAAAACAACAAGCTACGGGCATGGCTATTACATAAAAAAGTAGTTAATAGTGTTGTTATGTACATGAGATACAACTTCCTGATGACTCAACATAATCCCTTATTTAATTAATAAATATTTTGATGAGTATTACAATGTTGTTTGTCACTTATAGGCTTCTAATAACTCCCTAGGGATAGGAAAGCTAGTTAGATGAGCAGATCTTCCTCAATTAGGCCCCAATTTCACATCACTATTAGAGCTTCTGTGTTGCAGATATTACATATACAATTCGATCCATGTAAGGGGGGAATGCCTAGTCATCTTGTGCTTCCTGTTGATTTGCATGGAAAAACTGTAAGGATTACAGAGAAAACTTGTAGAAATACTTAACTTTACCATTCATGCAAGCATCTCAAATTTCTTAATTTATGTATTCTTGATAGATAAACTTGATTAAAATTTTCAGTGTAAGACTTTGAATCATATAAACAAGCTGATTTATTAAGTACATATTTACATATTTTAGTGAAATTAATGTCAGTGGGCAAAAAATATTATCACCTACATTTGAATATGTTACTCCCTTAAACTAATGTCCATTTTCAAAACCAAAGTGGAATAGTAAGAGACAAGGTGTTAGAAGTTAGTAGATGCTAGGATACCTTTTATTTCAGTAATGCTAGCCTTTTCCTGTTCCCCTATTTAAAATGGTGGAATTAGATTACTATTGTCCCTCAAAGGATACTTAAACTAATCAGGAAATATCTGAAAGAGCTTCTCTCCTCCCAAAAGGACCTGACAGGGTTGTCCCATCTGCTGTGTATTATTTGCAATAGCAAAAAAGCTTCTAGGACTACTTAACGAGAAAGGATAATGGAATCATATATATTAATGGTCAAAACCTGAGTAAGAGCTGATGCCCCCTAAAACAAGTTCTGAATTTGTCCTTTGGGAAACATTTTCTGCACAGATGTGTTTTTAAATGTATGGGGAAAATACACCAGGCAACACCACCTCCAACATTAAGGGGCTCACATGCACTTGTCAGGTAGCAAAGGCCAAATCCTGAGAACCATAGCATCCCCAGCCTACAGCTTGTACCAGTTTCATTAAAGGCAGAAGGTTTCATTCCAGCTAGATAACCAGATCTGATCTCCTTGTATATCATAAGTCATTGCATTCCACTTGGTTACAGCAACATGAGTTTTAATAGGTTTCTTTAACTGAAACAAATTGCTAAACCATACCAAATACTATTTGCTAGTGAATGCACTGCTCTTCCTTACAGTTTCTAATGGTTAACTTAAGAAAAAGGGAGCTGTTTTCTTAACTTTAATTTGCCTTGTTTCAGCTTCTAGCCGTTAGTTCTCGTTATCCCTTTCTTCATGATATTAAAGAACCTCTTTGTAACAAGTATTCTCTCAGTTATGGTCACTTCTCAATCTTCTTTTGTATAAACTTAACAGATAATGCTCTTGGAATATTGGAGGCCTAAAACCTTCTCTCCAGTCCTCAAAACATTTCTCTGGTTCTCTTTTGCACTTCTTGATGAGTTAGGGTTTCTTAACAATGGATTCCTCCTCTTTAGAGAAAAAATATCTCATTCTTTAAATACACATTTTTTGAAAGCAGCCACCTCAGACACTTAGCCACCACGACTGATTATCATTTATGTTGACTAAACATAGCTAACTTTCACCAGGGAATAGGGTATCTAAACCAATAACACTCATTCTCATAGTGGATGTTTCATGATGTTCGTTCAGTTCTGTTCTTTTAAAAACATTTTTAGACAGCAAAAGAACATCAAGATTGCAAAATTAAGCACTCAAAAGGTAATAGATGCTGAAACAAAGGTTGCCTTATCCTAGTCCTCCTCCTCACCTTGTGCACACTTAAACCCTGCTGCTTCTCTTGGCGCTAGCTGTCAGTACTACCCTAGCTGTAGATCCGGCACCCAGCTTTACCTAGGCCCCTTACAGAGTGTCCCCAAGAAGGCCTTTCAAGACATGCTCGGTGTATATATCTTCAGATTATTTAGTTTCCAGAAACTAATATATCTTCAATAATCTTATACAAATAAGATATTTCAAAGGTTTTTCATGTGGCCAAACTTGCATTTTCTTAGGAACAACAAAAGGTACATCCTTAAACACAACTGAGTTCCTATGTTCCCCACAGCAAAGCTCTTAATTCAATAATTGTTTGAAAATATATTTATATTGTGACATATTGAAGGAAAGTATTTTCAAAAAAATTCAGCTCTGGGCATGAGCCCAGCACAGAACATTTATCCTGCTTTCCCAAATACAAGGAGTAATGAGTCAAAGACCTAGATCACTTGGCCTTCCCAAACTAAGAAACAGCTGCATATTTGCAGATACAGAACCATAGGCAACAAGAGAATGTTAACACCTGTGAAGTTTAGCATGAACTGACAGCTAAATGAGGTTTTTCAGACTTGTGTTTTGGGTGTAGATACCAAAGTCCTTTACAGATTTTGTCATAAGTGTCCTGAAAAAAACCTCATAAATTCACAGAATCAGCCTTGTAATGAAATTCTAGCTGATAAAGTATGGATGATTCAAGGTTTTTACAAACCACTTGGCTTCCCACAGCTCCTTAGTCATTCACTGTAATTTCATAGGACAGAAAAAGAATATTCTTCACAAGGGAAACAGTTGATGGAGTCCCAGATGAAATATATAAATAGAATAACCATAACACATACAGTCTGCTGCTCTTTCACCATTTGTCTACTTCTAAATTGCAATTGGTTAGTAAGGTTATTTTCATTTTTTAATGTTTTCTACATTGTGGCAGTGGATTTGTTCTTTCCCCTTTCTTTCAGATACATTTTCGTACACTTTAACTGTGACAGTAGTAGGAGTTGTCACAGAACATTTTAAGGAATGGTATCTATCAATTAGTCCTGATACCCAAACAAATAGAGTCACAGAACAGTGACCAGGTTTGTAGTGCATGATCAAAAATCATGCAGAAATTCCAAGTTTTAAATGGGGATGTATTTTTATTAATTCTATCAATCACTTATCCAGTAATTTCCATTGCACATAGGAGTTTTAAATAATTCCAATTTTCAATTCCGAATTCCAAAATTATTAAGTAATGTCTGAAAATTTATGAGTGAAATTATGTATTTTATTAGAGGTTTCAGAAAGTATACTTTTCATTTACTTGTTTAAAACATATATAACCAATCAAAAGGCTTTATTTGTCCCTTTACTGAATATAACAAATGAGCATCCCCTTACAGAGGAAGTCAAGGAAAAGCAATTCTTGGCATCAGAAATCGGGAAACAATAGAACTGTGCAGAATAATTCCATTCTATGAAGCCCTCCCTGTGTATGGATATTAGACTGCCCCCATGCAGAAAGTCCTGTGGTCATAAATATAGTTGTGAGGTATGTCCAAAACCACGCTGCTGCTCTCCCTTTGTAATTTGCAGTAGCTGCCAAGATTTTCTTTTGCAGTTTGTCTTCCAGCCCTTCAGTGATGGGCTAGGTGAAATATGGCAAACCTCTTCCCCGTCCCCCCCCGATTTTTGTTTCCCAGACCAGCATGTTGTTGTTCATTTTCACTGCCTTGCAAATGTCACGTATATCTGTTTCTTTGTGTAGCACATCTCAAGATTTACATAAGTAAATAGCTTTCAGCATTCTTGAAGCCACAACAATGTACAAACATGTTGAAAACTGGTGCACTAAAAATTATATTTGACTGCCCTGTTGTGAATAAAGATTTAAAGGACTGAAAATATTATTAATAATTTCAGTGTAACGTCTTCATACTGAGATGATTAGGATGACAGATTGACCTGGTATATTTAAGTTTTGGTCCCTTATTTTTAGTATGAGCTTCTCCTGAAGAAGTTTGAATTAGGAATGTGCTGGTTTTGGCTGGGATAACTTTTCTTTATAGTAGCTAGTATGTGGCTATGGTTTGGATTTGTGATGAAAACAGTGTTGATAATACAGAGATGTTTTTGTTATTGCTAAGTAGTGCTTACACTAAATCAAGAACTTTTAAGCTTCCCATGCTCTGCCACGTGCACAAGAATCTGGGAGGGGACACAGCTGGGACAGCTGACCCCAGCTGACCAAAGGGATATTCCATACTATATGATGTCATGCTCAGGATATAAAGCGGGGGAAGAAGAAGGAAGGGGGGACATGCGGAGTGATGGTGTTTCCTGGAGATGGCTGAACACCTGCGTGCTGATGGGAAGTACTGAATGAATTCCTTGTTTTGCTTTGCTTCTGCATGGCTTCTGCTTTACCTATTAAACTGTCTTTATCTCAGCCCACGAGTTTTCTCATTTTACTCTTCCGATTCTCACCCCCTTCCCACCGGGGGGAGCGAGCGCGTGGCTGTGTGGTGCTTAGTTGCTGGCTGGGGTTAAACCATGACAAGGAAGAATAGAATGAAGCAGAAATGTAGTTTGCATACTGAATTTACCTAGCAAGTAGTTCAAAGGTTTTCAGGAGAAAACTTGAATATGTACAGAGATAAGACAAGGCTGAAGGCTTTTGCTTAGAGCAAAACATAAGTGTCAGCAGAGTTTTAGAAAATCTATACGTATTTTTCCTTCCATTTTTTTTCTTCAGTTCTACCATCTTCTGTACAATTGCCACTAAACTATGTTTTATTTCAATAAGAAAGATAGCTTGGGATTCTAGCTTGAGTTTCCCAGCCTGATTGCAAATACATATAGAGAAAGTCTAATTAAAAATGAGTTTCAAGGTTCTCAGCTCTGGTCAGGTCCCAGTAGTTTATCCTGATGATCACACTGTGATTTGAGAGGTCTGACCCGTGTGCCACAACTGTGCTACAGCAATGCAGGTTACGTGGTAGCCTTGGACTTAGCGTAAGCATGATGAGCCAGGGTACGAGTGTGCATATAGAGGTAATTTGGCTGGTGTTGCAGCCTGAGATTTTCTGTATACCCCTCTGCTTCTCTGGTTGGGGCAGAGAGAGGAGGATCAACCAATTCTATTGCTAGCACTTTCTGTGTCCTTAACCGAACTGCAGTGCCTTCATCCATCTGCAAAAACAGTGGAGAGGCAAGGTATCCTATGAGAAGGAAACTGTTGTGAGATATCCCAGACTCCTCCAATGGTTTATTTTCATAAAGGGATTACTCAAGATGCTTGATTCTTACTCAAAACATGTTGTGATTGTATTTGGTGATGTCTATGTATCTTCATATTTGCACATGGAGAAAAAGAACCTGAAAACCATACATGTAAAGATACAATATAGCTATTGTTAAAGCTTTCTTTTGGGGGAAATATCCACTGCTACCTGATCATGGCATCTGTCTGTTTTCCTCCTGCCTTTCCAGCATCTTATTTGTTGCTTTTTTTGTCTGTTCTTTAGAAGTTAATTTAAAACATGATGCCTTTAATGGAGCTCAGAAGGTACCTGTCACGTATGGGAATCTACTAGGTGTAACACCTAATGATAATAATCAACTCCAGAACTTGAAATTATGTGATAGTAAATGTGAAGCCTGTAGATTCCCAGTTCCTCTAAAACCTGTCAGTTATCTTTAATCTTTAAGTAGAAGAGCTGAATTGTGAAGAGAGCTTCATGCAACAGCTGCAGAATGGAAATTAATGCCTGGCTATTAAAATGAATAGGTGTCTAATATCCAAATTATTTCAAGGATATGAAAAAAAATCTGAAAAAAACTGTTTACAAGTCCGTTTTAGCAAGACTCTCTTATTTGGACTCATGGTACTTTATCAGTGCCATATATACTAAAACACATGCAAATATGAACCATATTATGATTTTGCTGGTAATTATTTTCAGTTACTTTTTAATTATACATATCCCTTTACTTAAGCTCTTTGTAAAAATAGAGATCTCTGAAAAAAATGGAAAGGTATCAGAAGGAATAAATATATTGTTTTGCAAGTTCAGCCTTTAACGTAATGTGCAAACCATTGGATTAAAGGTAGTAGGTATCACAGGTCAACTGCACTCACTAATCACTGCCTCAACAAAAGAGATTGACTTTGTTGCTAGCTGGTTGCAGTAAGAATAGTAAATCACTTCATAGACTTTGTATTTATTCAGTTCACAGCTTGATCACTACTGTTTCACCTTTCCTCTGAAAAACAGTAATGCTCTTCGCTTTGTCCAGAAAATAGAAATTGCTCATGGAATCTCCTATTTGTTTTAAGTGGATGAGCAATACAGCTTATGCTCACTGGTTCCTGAAATGAAGCACTGTCATAGCATGGTCGTTGCAATAATATTTATATTGAAAATTGGGGGGAGGGGGGAGGAGATTTTTGGTTTTTGTTTGGCGGTGGTGTTTTGTTTTGTTTGGTTGGTTGGTTTGGTTTTTTTTTAGACAGTCTCTGACAGATGATTGTGCTGTTTTATGCATTATGGTTTCTATACTTTGTTATCTGTGAAGACTGCCATAATACAACTTTGCAGGTAGAACTGCAGGCAGGCATCTTGTGAAAGATGACCCTCCTGGGATACTGATTGCATTACCATGCTAAACAAAATTGCTGTAACAAAAATGTTTAGCCAAATCTCCATAGAAAAGGGTAACATTCATTCAAATGCATTTTCAATGCATGGAAGTACCTAAATATGCCTTTGAAATAACTAAGCATGCAGACGGAAGATGAAAAATAAGTGTTTGTTGACGTACCATTTTGCTTTCAAGCTGTAGAGTTTTAATTTTATTAAGAATGAAAGTGATGCCCTAAATACTTATTGACACCAATACATCTCTGTGCCAAAAAGAAAAGTCTTTCTGTCTAGAGCTGGGTTTGGAAAGATAGATTTGGAGGAAAAATTTGGCCTACAGCAAGGAACTGCCATGCTGGGGCTGTGGAACAGACAGTTTCTGTGGGAGGGACATAGAGATGCAGGTATATTCTTATTGGAGCAAATACCCTTCTCCATTGATGGTTCGAGCTCATGTCTTACAAAAGGAAAAGACTTCCTCAAACATGAGCTACAGACAGTTAGGTCTGTAACACCAAGTTTTGTAGCTGCTAGTATGTCCTTTTGTAGCCAATCACTGGATAAATATAAGTTTAAATGCTTTGCTTTGATTGTGGGTGTTTCTACTCTAGCTCTTAACCTAATAACTTCTGAGTTATAATTTGAATGTGATTATTATCATCTAGTTATGTGATTTGACTGTCTTGTAGAGAGGAAGAAATGGCTTTAATTCAGAAGTATTCCAGCTCACAAAATTGGTTTTGGAAGGTGCTGAATCCTTGCCTGCATAAATATTTCAGATCCTGTTAAGAGAGTAACATACTGCTATTAAGCAATTAAATCAAAGGTTTATGATAGTCCTTTGTAAATCAGTGGCAAGAAAAATGAAAGTACAACAAACACACTGTTAATTTAAGCCAGAATTTCCAAAACTGTGTCACACATACAGCTTCATTTAAATGAGTATGTTCTAGACATGCAATTAAGTTGGTTGTGGTGCAGCTAATGAAATACAAGCATTGGTTTTCACATACAATCTCCTGAGCATTCAAACTTCAATATATTATTGTGCTTAAGGTACAGTCTTGAAATATGGGGCGGGAGTTGTTATTGCCTGTTAGTCTCAAATGTAGGAAACCATAATATTGCTATAAAATGCTAAGGATATTTTGATACAGAGGTGATAAAAGAAAAGCTGTTCAATTATCTATTATTTTAAATGATAAATTATAGCATATCACTTTTCTAAAACAAGCAAGTAATAGCCATACATAAAAGTGTCATGTGTCATTATTATTGGGCTTTTCATGCTTTTTGTAATCAGCATACTCTTCATGATTAACTCTCTAAACTCTTTTTTTGAGCATATAAAGGGCCACCCCTTCAAAGTTAGGGTCCCTGATTTTAATGTCACAAAATAGCTTTTTCAGGAGTTTTCCTTTGTAAAGAGGTTTCTCTGCCTTGATATTTTAGTGTACTTCCAGGATTCTGACTGATTGGTCTATGAGTCACATTAAATTAATGTATTTGGTAGTCAGAAGGTCTGAACTTCACATCCTTTTGGAATAGAGGCTAGGGAGAGATGACAGCTAAACAAGCTGTATAATTTTGGACAGGGCTAATTCTTGGAGAACTGGGGACAGTTATGTTGTGGAAGAGACTACTAATACTTGAATGGAAAAGAATACAGCTTCAAATAGGTTCAGCTGTACCTGCCCTGGGGTATTAGCTGCTTCATGCTGACAGAGACAACGTAGCAGAGGACGGGCATTGTACCACATGCATCTGTTATGATGAACCAAATGCTGGGACCATTTTATGTGGCAATGAATAAACATCTATTTAGTTATATATCTCTTTATAGATATATATATAGAGAGAGAGATAGATATGCTTATATTTAAACAGTTTTTAACAACAATGTGGGATGCAAGTGCATAGGATGTTTACAGGTGTGTAATAATGAATATTTAGACTGTGATTCCTACAGTTTCTCAGGGATCATGAATAACTCCAGCCTAATGAAAGCATGCCCAAGGAAAGAAAAGCATCCTTGGAGGACAGAGGCAGACCTGCGTGTTCCCCTGTTCTGTGGTCCTAGGCTCCTCTCCTGCTTTAGCAGGGTGTAGGGGTGCTGAGGCAGAGAAGAGCTGCTACGTGAAATCCAATACCTCACTGATGTTGTGACTTTATGGGGGAGTCCAGATGTTCTTGTTTAAAGTCTGTCTCTGAAAACCACCCCTTTTTTCCCTAGAGGGGTGATAACCATAGCCAATACAAAGCTTTGTCTAAAGGGAAATGTGGGACTTACTACTCTCTGGGTGGGAAGAAAAAGGAATCTATAAAATGTTTCCACGGTAGTGGTTTCCTATCTCTCTTCCAGGCCTTCAGATTATTGCAGTTTAGTAATACCTATTATCTGCTTCTACTTCTTCATTTCTTCAACTAATGTGCATTGAAAATGTTCACTTATCCACCTGGGCTCAATGGAGCTTTATACACCATATGTATTCCTGTTAAAGGCTGAACTTATTTTTATATTACTTCAGGTTTTCAATTAACCTTGCTTCCACGTATTTCACAGCATTAAGAGCAGTTTAGTGTTAAACAGAACTCACATCTCCTCACACCTCCTCTCCTCCCCTCATAAAACTTTAAAATGCAGGTTTTCTATGCTGTATGAAACCTTGTGATATCCGAGTTACATAACTAATTCGGTATAGGATTTACGTTATTTCTAGGAAATAACACCAGTGGTAATTTTCCAGTGTTTTACTCCACTGTTAGATGTACTAGCAGGTATTGCTACACTGAGCTGCATTTCTTCTTAGTAAAGCATAGGCATCAATTTTTATTCAAGGTGGATAGGTAGATGCAGCTTTTTAATGTACGTGTATACATCTAAAGAAATATGTCTAAAGAAACATTACCAATGAATTTGGAAAATTCTGTTAAATTCAATGCATTTACGTGGAAATAGGTGAAGAATAGATTCATGAAGGAGAACGAAAATAGTGAGAAATCCCATTCTAAAATGTTATAGTTGGTGCTACTGGATTTCTTCTGTTGTGTCACACAAATATTTTACACAGACTAATCTAATGGATGTGTAAATTAATGACTATTTTATGGTAATCCATTCAGACAAGTTGACTACAATAAGATGTAAAATTAAGCATTGGGTTCATAGTGAATTTTAGGGCATTATCAGTTCAACCATTTGTTACTCTTTCTCATCTCTAAATTTTTGAAAGTGCTTGTCAATGTTTGGTGAAGATTAATGTTTCTCTTGCTAAGGCCTTTCTCTTTGCTGTGCTTGATACCATCTGTGACATACTACTTAGCAAGCTGAAGTCATGGGTACCATCGCAGACCCTTGTGATTTGCAATATAAATTTCATCTTTAGGGAATCATCAATTCTGTCCGCTCAGCTAATTGTTCCCCTCTGAATGCACATTTGGATGTCACTTAAGAATATCTTTCTTAAAGCTTTTTAACTCAGAAGTTGACTTTCTTTCTCATTCTCACTCCTGTAGTCTGAACTCCGGACTTTGCCAAAACAGTGTTAAATTTCATCTGAATCATTAATAAGAAAATATCTTCATCCAAAAAAATCCATTCTCAGTGTCTTACAATTACAGTGTCTTACAGTTTACTTTCACTAAGCTTTCTAGACCATAAGTGCTCGTATTATCCCCAAGCTCTCCCTTGCTTCCCAGGACTATAAATTTGCCCTATATAAATCATAACATTAGCTTTCTCAGACATTGTATCAGCCATTTGTCTGCCAATGCTTTGAGGGGCTTGCTGCTGCCTCTGCTTAAAACTATATGTGCTGAAATCCTTCTCTATTACCAGAAATGTGATAGGATTCTAGCATGCATCTTTCTATCCCTAGAATGGACTTGACCATGAAGAAAATGGAAATTTCAACCCAAATCATCAAATGTTCATGTCCTCACACTGCAACATGTCCCATGAATATGAAATATTTCATATGTTTTTCCTCAAAGTACCAATCATAGGATTTTTCTGAGATAAAAAGCATAGTGGGACAAATATGCCTGTATCTTTTAGCCAGTTTAGGCATCATGTCTGAATGTAAACCAGGTATTCAGAGACCTTTTATGGATCTGCAGTAATTTTTGAAGTGCTGCAGCTCCATGGTAAATTAAACTCATCCACATGTCAAGTTCTATTGATCTGGGGCAGACACCATGAGGGTTTTAAATAAAGACCCATTTATGACTTGGTCTAGCAAGGGTGGAAAATGCCCAGCGATGACTTTATTGTCTCTCCTCCCTTGGTCTCCTTGCACAAAAGCAAGCAATGTTCCTGAATTGATCGAGTTCAGCATCTGCCTTCTCTCTGAATCTATCCAAAGCCATCAAGACCACCGTTCTTATACTTTCTCTGCTTGCTGCTTTGTGCAACAAGGCATTTCTGGCAGAAATCCTGTGACCAAGCTGACTTCCTCCATGGCATAGTCATTTGTTTTTCCCCTCTCAATTCTGTCAGATGCCTAGCTACTATAATTGAAATCTTCACCCGTGGTCCTAATCTCCTCTTCACCACCTTTGACTCATTCCTCAAAGCCTCTTCCCCACCACAATTTCTTTCTCTGAGAAGGATCTTGACAATTTCTTCCCAGTGAAAACTGATAAATATATGATCTTCATCTTCATAACTCCTCCTTTCACTCATTGCTCTGTTCCTGAAACAGTCCTCTAGCCTGTCACAAGTTATAGTTTTCCAACTGCTATCCTTCTCTGCTCATCCACTTTATGCAGTGGCCCCATCTTACCCCTTTTTTCCTCCAATCTGTCACTCTTTTCTTCCTCTTTTCCTCACACAATTTGAGCTTGCCTTAGTCTTTCACTTCTTCAAAATGTCCCAGTGTTTACCCTACCTGCCCGTCTAATAAGCTCTCATACCTGATTGCATGGAGCACACTGCAGTCACTGCCATCTAATTCCCACTCTTTGTAGTCAACAGGAACTGCTCAAACCAGTCTGTAATAACTTTCTCCAGTCCAATCAGAGAATCAGTACTCCGCCTTTGACCATGTGAACCTATCAGGTGTTTCAGTATATATTTGATACTCTTGCTGTAATCCTTTCCTCTTTTGGCTTCCATGACACTAGCCTTTCTTCCATGTGCTCTTTCGTGAATCTGCCTTATCAAGTCTCCAGTTGCAGGAGTTTACAGGAAAGTCAGATTTTTACTTCCTTCCTAGTTTATCCGTGAGGCATCTCACATGAAAGCAGAAACTCAGCTACGATATTAATGAGGCTGATTAGGAACTATATGGACCTCTGTACTTCAACCCTGCCTCTTCCTACCCAAAATAAAATCTAAGTCTGTTTCTGTGTAAATATTGAAGTGGTATCTCAAACCAACATTGCTAAAACACTGGTCCTTACTCTTCTGCAGAAGCCCTCTCAGTTACTCTTTCTCATGATGTCTATTAACAACCTATCACCTCATCTGTCACCCAAATTCACTACCTGAGCATTGTCTTCAACTGAGATTTCTCTTTGCCACCTCAAATCCAGCTGGCATGTAAAGTCTGACATGTGGTCTTTCCTGGCCATCCATATTGGCTCTTAGATTTCCTGCACTGTAAATTTATTTTCTCAAATATCGACAAACATAATCCTACCCAACTCAAATAATGCTGTTAGAAAACTCATTTTCCTAGTTTCTGGGGTTTTGGCCATATTGCTTTCTGACCATAGCACTCAGGTGATACGTGACTCTCCCTTTTCTCTTTTAGACAGCTTATTTGTCCTTTCTCTACTCTGTGTCATCTCTTAGTCAGTATGAAAACAACAGCTTCAACCTCAGTTTGAGTCACAATGTCCATTTCCTCCTCAACTCTTGCTTTCAAGCCAGCATCTTTGTGCTTTCTCCCATCAAAGCTCTTCAGACACTTCTGCAAAACTGGTTCTTCAAATCTCTCCTCAAAATGTGCTTTTGCCAGGCTGCCTACAAAAAATACTGCTTGTCGTAATGGCTATTATCTTCTTTTTTTCTCTTACTTCATACTGACCTATTGCCTTTTGTCCTCAATCCACTGTATAAATTCTTAGAAGTTTTTTCCACTGTGCATTTAGATAGGGCTAATACTGTGAAGTCCTGGTCCATGAGGAGAACTCTGAGGTGCTACGGTAGAGTAAACAGCACTGAAGGGAACAGTAAAGGCCAGAAGGAGTTGAAGTCATGGCTATATCCCTGCAGAATGGGCCTGGCACACTATTCTAACAGTTAATATTTTTGGCAAAAATACAGATGTGGAAACTATGTCCATGGCCAGATGTGCACACAGAGAGCTGCCAAAACAGAGTAGTATACACTGTAAGCTATGCTGTTTTCCCCAATAATGTTTGCAGAGATGCTAGTCCTTACCTTGGAAAAAGTGAAACACTGAATAAGCTCTGGGATCTGCAGCTATGGTTCTGGAGTGATTTAAAGTATTGCGAACTGATGCTTAACCAGCTAAGTCATTCCTTCCAGCACCCTTTTGTTGTAATCTTCCTCCAAAGATATTAAAAATATAGAAACCTTGGCCAGGTTGTAGTTGATCTAATTTATAAAACATTTTCTGGGTATTAAAAGCTAGGGCAATGCACTAGTAGTTTTTAAATTGTGTTAAATATACTGTAAACTCCCAGAAAGAACCTTTCATTGAAGATTATTGTATGAAGATTCGAAGATTAAAGTGTCTAGATTAAAGATTAATGTGAAGTGCACTGGGAAATTGTTTGATGTATAAGGAGCTATATAGTATATTAATCGTGCACTTTTCAAAACTGCCTGAGGGAATTAGACACCCAGTTCTCTTACATGTCTTTGAAAAATCTCACTCTAAGGAATTTGTTGTTATACAGTGAAAATGGTAATATTTTCATTGGGACCTTGTGTAAAAGAGGAAAGGAGAGATGTGGAGACCCTCTGTATTCATCTAGGGCTTGATGTTAGCTCCTTACCGTTTTTTCCTGTTTTAAATTTGCTCTGTTATTGTATAGAGGCAACTTGGATTTGAATGCTACGAGTTTATAAAATTGGTCTGACCCAAGAACACTTCTCCACCTGCCTATGTATTTCTTGTCATCAATTCCATTTCTTCTTTGCTTTCACTTCAAGATAGTTACGTTCTCCTAAACAGACATAATTGGAATAATTTTTAAAATAACCATGTAAACCTTAATGAAACAAATGGATCCATGTACATATTTGTATTTGCAGTATAATATGCATTAATTGAAAGTAAATAGCAAAAATAATTATATGTTATACATGTATTTTGTAAAATAATGCTTTTGCTGGAGTTTTTCTCAGTCATATTTTTTTGTATAGAAATTTCAATACTTTAATGAAAGAAACATTCCACATATGGTAGAAATTACAAGTTTGCTTGTCCCTGAAGTGCTGCAATACAAATAAGCTGTTAAATGCCAACTCTTAATGTTATTTTTTGGATGTTAAGAGACATAATCCTGTACTAAAACTATTAGGAGGCAAATTTGTTTGAACTTCAAAACCTCTTTGATCTGAAATGAAAATGAACTGTGTATGAGTGTATGCTTCATTAATTTGGGGTTAGCCAATTGTGTGCATTTTTGTTTGTTTGTGTTTTTCCATGAGGCATCTTTCTAATGCAGTTTATTAAAACTAATCATGCAATACACTGTTATTTTTCCTGGTAAAATCTGTTGCATTGCTTTCATAAAAGAACAGTTTCTCTATAGAAAGTACCCTGTGGGAATCAATATTCAGGTTCACAGTCACTCAAAAAGTCAACGTGCTGGTGTGTTGCATTCAGATCTATTTTAGTGGTCTTATCAAACCTGCGGTAGGCATTTATAAAGTAAGGCTTCCATGGGGTACTGGGAAAGTGTGATTAAAAATAATCATCTGTCTGATGAATATTTTCCTCTGACTTTTGGCAGGATCACCCATCTGAGTTCCTGCCAGGCTCTACAGGAACACTGATGCCAGCAATTTAAGGATCTTCAGATTCGGTCTCAGTGGTAAGGTCTGAAGATGCCATAGTAAACCACATTAGAATATTACTGTTTTCTGTTATGTTACACTGAAACTGAATCTGTGTGAAAAATGAGTATTTCCCCCTCACTAATGCAAGGATACAGAGATATAAGAACATATATTGATCTGCAAGAGATTGAACTCAGGACACAAGTTCTGAGCAATTTTCATCAGACTAAAATCAGAAATGCCATTTTTATTGTCCCCTCTACTAATCTAAATGCTCTCGGAAGGTTTGACATTGTACATTTTGAAGAATTTAACCATTTACGGAAGGATGGTGAGCAGGCTCCAAAGAGAAAGTAAAATGCACAAAAAGGAAATTCAATAGTTTCCTCTTTCTGAAAACTGAGCAATAAGTTGTAAAATTACAAATTATTTTCCCCTCTAATGCTATCTTTGTTGTAACTAGTCTGATTGCTCAAACCTTGAGTCAGATTCTAAAATACTGCTGTGGAGACCATGTGAAGGGATGTAATCCATCTGCATCTTGAAGCTCAGAATTTCTGCTGCAGAGATAAACTCTCAGCTTTAGTAAAAGAGAAAAGGAAGAGGGAACAGCTGAGTCCCACCATACTTTTGCATCAATTTGGAATATATTTTCTAGAAAACTGTAGTTAGGTAGTGTGGAGTGGTTCTTTAACAGGAATTCATGTTGGTGTGTAAGCGTTCAGCTTTTGGGGGAAGAAAGATCTAATTTTTAGATTATAAAATAGTCTGTGATGATATTTTGGTCAATTATTCTCACCATTATGCCACATACCGCATTAAGTATCTTGGGACCTGGGGAAGTAGGAGGCCAGGGGAGACATACCACTGCATGCTATACTGCTCTGCTTAGCATCGACTAATGGCCGCTGTTGGAGGCAGGATACAGACAGCCCTGTGACCTCACCCTGTCTCGTCATGCTCATGCTGGTTTTCGATCACTGTGATACAGATGTCAAGTACCACTACTTCCAAGTCCTGCTGATTCCAGGCTATTGAAGTATATATTTTTTTAAATTAGGTTACACCGCAAAACCTAGAACTCTTCTGACATGGAAACAAAACCTGTATTCAGCATTCTTCTAGCAATGTATTGTCATTAACCAAGTAGTTCAATAAAAGCTCTGCTTCAGTTTAAAGATATATTCAACAACAATATCATTCCTACCCAATCATGCTCTTTTCATACAAAAATGAATGTAATAATGTGTTATCATGAATCCTCAAGACAGATTATATTTCATTATTGCTGGGTAACTTTTATAATGTTGGAATGTGTTCCTAATAAAGGACAGTATCTCCCTCAGAGCATACTGTACCAGTAATGCTCTTTATTAGAGATACGAGAACACAGCATTCATATCATGTTACTTGATCACATAAGCAAGGTGCAGAACAACAAATTATCGAGGCAGTTTTGTAAGGAAATAATATGATCCTAATAGTAATATTCTAAACTTTTCAAATTGCTGTTTGACGCTACTAAATTCTGTATGCACTGTAAGTTGGAGAGCTGAAAGTCAATGCTGTTCTGACAGACGGAATTCGTGGAAGCTAGAAGTGACTGGTACTGAACTACTAGATCTTTCTCCCTTGGAAACAGAAGACACTAATGACCTAGTAAAGGAAAGCGAGAGCCTCATCTGTTGTTTCTTAACTAAGGCAAATGAAAATCCGTTGTAAGTCATTCAAGGTCCAGCCTTGTGTCAAAACTCCCATTCGCTTCAGCAGGAGCAACTTGGGTAACGAACATTTAAGCACTAAGAAATATAACTGTTTTTTTAAAGTTCTTTAGGATCTAGGAGAAAAATTTGATGAACTATAAATACATACAGGGAGAGAGAAAGTTCCATATTCATGTTATCGGTAAATATGTAGCATATGCCTCAGAAGGATTAATGACCTTCAGGGCATACAGATGACCAGTTCGCTTGTTGCACTGTTATGGAGTAAAAAAATAGTTCGATATGCTGTACAATTAAAGGAAAAGTGTGTGTATACACATGTGTGTTAAAATGAGGAAAAAAGAGAGTGTTCCTTCTTACTGCATTTCTTTACTTGACCATCCCTTCACACTTCATTTCAGCCTTTATATGGTTTTTGTGTTCATACTTTATTATATTTTCTTGAGGCAGGAAGGTTTTCAATGAGAAGTTGATGAATGTCCATATTAAATTGGATCCCCTTTTTTAATTAAGTTCATCTAAATTTAATTTTGCAATTTTACTTCAGTAAACTCCTCTGACTCCAGATGTTGAATGTGCTTTTCCTATTCCTGCTCTCGCATAATTGTACCTGTAAAAGATTTATGACTTAGAGAGGCATTTCTGAACACTTTTGAGTGTTTTCAGCATATGTTTCATGGATGGTTAGTAACATGAGCAATTAGCATCCAAAAATAGTGCTCTGCACCCAGGCTTTCTTTTAATAGGATGTTACTTTTATTAGCTTGAACTTTAAACAAATAATCAGTTTAAAAGAAACATTATCAAAGCATTTCAAATGATAGAGGGATATTGTGTTCTACAGAGATTTTAAAAGTGAAAGAGAAGTCTTCAGAAGCTACAGGATGCCATAAGAAAAAAATATAACTAAGAATTACTTACTTTGATTAAAGAAAACCCCAAACAATTTGTGGTTTTTTGGTCCCCTTCCTTTCATTACAACTGTGGTGGTGAATTGTTTGGTGCTGTCAGCATGTTACTTGAACTTTGTGTACATGGGAAATATATACTCAAGTGCTTATTGGTCTTAAAGATTTCAAAATGCTTTTACTAATTTTGCTAACATGAACAATGACTTTGCAGATTAACTATCACCACATACTTTTCATATTCTCTCATGACTTCTGGATCAGCGTGAATGGCTCTTATTTTAAGAATAACCCGGAATCCGCTCCTTAAATCTGGACATATCTAATAACATTGTATGTGACACATATGAGGCATTGTATCATGAAGGCTCTGGTTCTCATCAAAGAAACAGATACACCAATTAAACCTTCAGATAATATTAAAAAGAGAATAGTCCAACTGTAAACAAAAAGATGGTTGTATTCTTTTTTCTTCTTCAAAACAAAATCACTTTCCTTGATTTTTTGCTGATGTAAACACTTCTGATATATTAATTTGAAATATTTATCCACACAGTAAACAAATCCAGTTTTGAACATTTGTGTCAATTCAAGGCTCATAGGATGCAAACTGCTCTAGGCATGATTTGCAATCTGTCACTCCAGGTTTGTTTGGAGGTTTCTTCAGAACAAGTAAAATTACCAGTACCAAACATCAGTAATGCTAATATGAATCAACTTCTACGTTTCTTCTTTTATATTCCTACAAGTCTCCATAATATAACTCAGCACTTACCAAAGAATTCAAAGAGGTGGTGTTATTCCTGAGGTCCATGTGTTAGGAAAGGGAAGAAGTGAGCCAGTAGGTCCTGTTTTCACGAGAGATGTCAGCATCAAGGCAGGCTGTAGAGCAGTGTCTTTAATGACTTTCCATAGGCAGCGGAGGAAGTCAGTTGCGGGAGCTTCCTCAATCAGAGCAAGACCATAAGCCCTGGAAGTTTGGCTGCTCTTTTGTGCTCAGATCGTATCTTTCTAGTGAAACGTGACCTTCTAGTGAAAATCTCACTTCTGTGAGAGTTAGACTTGGGCACCTTTCTCATAACACATTGTTGTGGTTTAACTCCAGCCGGCAACTAAGCACCACACAGCTGCTCGCTCGCTCGCCCCCCCCCGGTGGGATGGGGGAGAGAGTTGGAAGCGTAAAAGTGAGAAAACTTGTGGGTTGAGATAAGAACAGTTTAATAATTGGAACAACAACAACAATAATAATAAATTGTAATGAGAAGGGAAACAACAAGATAGCGAGAGAGGAACAAAACCCAGGAAAAAACAAGTGATACAACCGCTCACCACCTGCTGACCGATGCTCAGCCGGTCCCTGAGCAGTGATTGCTACCCCCCAGCAAACTCCCCCAAGTTTGTATACTGAGCATGACGTCCTATGGTATGGAATAGCCCTTTGGCCAGTTTGGCTGTGTCCCCTCCCAGCTTCTTGTGCACCTGGCAGAGCATGGGAAGCGGAAAAGTCCTTGACTAGTGTGAACATTACTTAGCAACAACTGAAACATCAGTGTGTTATCAATATTATTCTCATCCTAAATCCAAAACACAGCACTATACCAGCTACTAGGAAGAAAATTAACTCTATCCCAGCCGAAACCAGGACACACACTTTACTACCTTTATTCTAGTTCATCCCTGTTTCCTAAAAGGACTTTCCTCCATTCATCAGTAGAGGGTGCGATTTTGCATCATTTTCATTTCCCCCAGAATTCTTAGTGATGCTGGGTTAAAGTATCTGCAATACATAATGCCAAGCAAGTATACACTTATGAAAGTTTTAGCAAAGAGACTCAAGTAGCTTGTTTAATTTCTAGCAAAAGAAAGAAACATAACAATGCTCCATTGGGTGAAATGCTTCTGAGCTTTAAAGACTTCATGTGGGAGTCTGGATGGGACCCAAAGAAGGAACCACTTCGAAATTACAAAATGACACAGTTTATGTTATTGTTAAATTGTCAAGATTTGCTATATATTTGCTGAGATGGTAACCATACGGGGTGTTTTCAAAGACACTAACTAGAGGAAGGGTACGTTAAACCCCCAAAGTCTTAAGAATGCCTAATGACTGCCTGCCAATACAGCTGGATCCTGCTGGGTAATGGGAGAATGCCTACCACGTAAATATAAAGGGGGTTATTTAGGAGACCCAGTGAGCTGTGAATTATTTCCTAGGTTGTAACAAAAAAAAAAAAAAGGAAAATGAATTGTGAAGAGGAAAGAACGTGTACTGAGTTCTGAATAGCTTTGTGAGACTTTTTTTGAGATAGATGGGGAAACATATACACTCTCTGCAAAAAGAGGTATCCATTTTGTCAGATCGCAGATGCACCAGTCACCTCAATTACCATGAAAAACCCATTAAAGAAACAAAACTGGGTTATTTTTATGCCTGATAAATGCATGAATCAGAATAAAATAGTATTTGTCCAATAACTGAGTTTAAGATCTGTACTGATCCGGCTTCCGCTGAAGTCAGTGGGAATGTTTCCACTGGTTTTAATGGGACTTGGCTGGACCCTTGGGGAGTTAAAGAGTTAAGAGCTGGATTGACAGGAGAGATAGTAGGGACTACCTTCCAAGCCCGGTTGTATTGTGCATCATTAGCACAAAGCAGTTGAAATTCTAAACTTGGAAATACTTTTGAAAAATTTGTCACTTAATGTGCTGAAGCTCTTAATCTGAATCCCCATGAATGGTCTGAAAATCTATACTGTGTACTTCTATAAAGTTACATATATGCAAATTTTTAAAAATGGGAAGAAGTTCACCTGAATTATGAAGCTCATCTTTCTCTTCCCCTTAGGCACTTCATCACAGACTGAGGCAAAAAAATACAAGGGTAGTAGGATCTAAACAGCATGTTGTTTCTATTATATCAAACTCCTACAATCACTGTATTTTCTGTTCCATTATATAGTAGCAGGAACGAACTTACTCTCATCTTCTTACCTCTTTAAATGGAGTATGTGAGTTTATAAGTGTGGTGACAGAAAGAGCATAGGAGAAATCAAAGTGACTTATGTCAGCTCTGTTAATTTTTTTCCTGCTAGTTCCTTTAAGCAGATCTAGCTGGAAATATTGTCTTGTTTTTCAAAATTGTAAATGGCTTTTCAAATTAAAGCTTTTTCTAAAAATCCTGCTTTCAGCAGAATAAATAACATTTTATACAAACAAAAACTGAATAAAAGGGGAAGACTAAGACCACAGGACTGCTAAGACTACAGGAAAGCGTATTTTTCAAGCCTTATTTTTTGGCCTTATTTTTCAATTAAAATTTCAATTATATATTGTCCTTATTTTTCAATTAAAAAAGTTTGAGATTTTATTGCTGAAAATGAACAGCTGAAATTAACAGGAAAAGTAAATGTTTTTTCATCCACATTTGGAGGTGGAGTAGAATTCTTCAGATCTCTCAGTAATTGTTGGTAAGGACTTTCTCTGCCGAGCTGAGTGATTCTAAATTAAATGATTTGTTTTTCAATATGAATAAGATTTTCTTATCAGTCAGCTTACATGTAATCAACTTAAATGCAGTTTTAGAAAGAAATGAACCATGTCAATGTAATTCCCAAGATGAGAAATGAATACCTGATGAACTTCATTCTTCTAAGATAAAAAATAATGCATTCCCTTAGTATTTTTTTTTTCCTGGTAATTCTGTTAAGTAGTGGTTATGGGTTGGGTTCTTGTTGCACAGAGAATATTCTCCATATAATATATACACATACTTACTCTTCTTGTACCATAATTCCATTAGTAGTGAAATACCCCCAAACATGTTAAAGGTTTTACCAATAGAACTGTTTAAGAACACTGAAAATAAATTAAAGATGACAAATTATGCTAGCCAAAAAGGAAGACTGGGTTTTGATCAAAAACAATGGTAGTCAAATGTGAAGTATGGACACGTACTTTGAACCATTGCCTTATTTTTGTTAGGTTTCACCTGACAAAGGTGAATGTGAAACAATAGTCTGCAAGTAAACCTAGGCCCCAGAGAGAAGGGAGATATTTATGGTAGTAAGACAAAATGATGTAGTACAGAGGATTTGGCGTTAAGCTGAGTTGAATTTTCTTCAAATAGACTGTGAGATGACGGCACAGAGTCAATGAGAGATCTTGGACTGGACTGCAGGGAGTTGTTTGGGTGCCTTCTATGCAATGTGGTTAGTCCTTAACTGTAGTGTTAAGAGAAATATAAAAAATGGTGTTTGGGAAAGAGTATAATATAAAGGCAGGTCAGTAAGAAATCTTCTATGACACTATGCTGCTTCATGACTATATGTTACACGTGCAGGAAGGACCTCTTCAAAAATTATTCCCCTTTTTACCAAGGTCAGAGCTAATGGCCCACTGGATCTCCATGTTATGGAGTGATGGGATGTTACTGTATCCCATAAAAATGGAATAATTCTTCATTCATGAGAATTAATAATACACAGTATGATAAACTCATTAACTAATTTCTTATTCTTTTTTTTTTTACTAAATGTTCATAGTTAAAGTGCAAACAATAAATAGTATTTAAAAAAAAAAACCAAAACCAAAGACAAACCACAAAACCCTACTGGTCCTCCAATTGTATCTGCTACATCCTAGTGCAGAATTACTAATGAGAACATATTTAGGTATAAATAAATCTTTTATCCTCATTATAACTCCACTGTGTTCCTACAGTGAAGTCATTCACACAGAGCTGCTTATGGGTTGAAAGCCTCAATAGCCTCTTTTATTTATAATAAATATTGCATACTAATCTTAACAATGTCATTGTGTGATGTCTCAATAGAGGATTATGACTTCATGTAATCAGTTAGCTTGATGTCTCTTCTCTCCTGTAACGGAGTCAATTTTCCTTACAAAGGAGATGAGAATCACTTATTCACAAACCTTGTAACAAATATTCTATGTACATATTATGTTAACCCAATATTAAGGTGGCACAATGAAGCTCAAAGACAGGAAACGCAGAGTTAAAGTTCAGTGCTTAATCTTAATTTACCCTTATTGGGTGCACTGAAATACACTTTAAAGTTAGAAATCCATATTTCCCCCAAAATAGTATTTGAAGTGTGAATTACTGCATTTTCAGGTGTAATTCCACATGTAGGTATATGGAGTATTCCTGAAATGTGCATGACTATAAATAACATAATCATAAAAATTATTTTGGGGCACATAGCTAGTGCAAAGAGAGGATAAAATGTATTTAGATTAATGAGCAAAGAGTAAAGCAATCTTCCGTCATCTACCAGAGACAAATGACACGCTGGGGAATAGGGACCCATCTCAAACAGCACTTATGCACATGCTTAACCTCAATTATGGCATCAACAGGACTTCAGCACAATCTTAAACACCAGGGGGAAAAAGGAACTAATGCATTGGCGTAAAGACTCATATTTATATAATAATGCAAAATATTAAGTAAACTATTGCACAGTCATTTGTGATGCATGAATATAGGTATCTTGTAATATTAACATAATACAATTGAATGCTTAGCTGCTGAACGCCTTCAAAATAATTTATCTGAATGCTCATGAGAGAAGTTCAGGCTAAGATGAAAAGCATAAATCCACCTAACAGCTAACAAATAATTCACATAACTGTCTGAAGACATGTTCAGAATACAGGATTTTATGATAACTAAAGGGCAGAATATTCCAGCTCTTGTGAAAATACCAGCTCTTATTAGTGCAAGTTTGCAACTTAACATGAAAAATAAAATTAAACAGGAGATATCCTAAAACAAAACTCAAATAAAAACTGAATCCTTTTTAGTGGAATAGGACACCTCTGGTAGGAAACAGTTTCAGAACCGATGCTATCATCCCAGCTTTTCACATCTGTACAAAAAATAGATGTCACATTGTACGGGCCAGTGCAGGTACTGAAAATACATGGATACTTCTTATGGAGAAAAGAATGTGTAATACTTGAGAAAGAATTATTTCTCACTTAAACTACACCGATGTCTATATTTTCATCAGAATATCACTTCTAACTGCAGTGTAATCCTGCCCGATCTGTCTGGAGATCTGCAACATGATAATATTTTTATCTATGTTACAAATATGTTATTCAAGAGCTATTATTTCATTTAGTAATTTTAGGAACTGTTAGCTAGATTGTCTTTTTTTCTGCCAGTATAAATTTGGAGATATTCTACCCATGTCAACAGTCAACTTCACATTTCCACCAATGTATCTGTACAGGATTAAGTGTTTGCCCTCTAGTCTATGTTTTCTAAGTTTAACTCCATATTCATAATTTTATTTGGAGTTTCCTTTTATTTTCATTAGAGTATGTACTAATTAGGAGTAATTTAAGCTGCAAAGTGATGTGGATTGTTTTGGAATGAACAAAACAGAGGATGTATATATGATACCCTCTGGCTGAAAGAGATGATCGGTTCCTGTGTGCACGAAAGAAATTGGTTAGGAATCACCTGATATTTTTTCCTGTAGTCACTGGGACGATATGAGCATAGGTTTGAAATGTGTATGAAATGAGGGGAGCAATGAACAGATGTAGTTTCAGCTTGCTGTTGGCAAGGTGGGTGTCAACAGGTACCATTTCAGGGGCAGTGTGCAATGCTTTTGGTGCTCAGGTGGTGTAGATGTGTTTACCTGTGGAATTTGTTACCTCTGTGGTGATAGTTCAGCTAAAAAAATCTAGACTTTGTTCAATTAACTCCAAAAAGACAGGCCTCTGAGTCTGTGCAGGGCTCACTGTAGGATTCAAGGAGTCTTAAAAATTTCCATTACCTCTGACTTAGTTTTGTGTTACTTTACTTCAGTGGGGACTGTTCACCTGCTTACGGTCAAGCATGTTGTAAATGTCTGCAGGATCAGAGCATTTGATCATAGCTCTTTGGGACACTACGCTGTGCTCAGTGCAGGAGAGGTCAGGCATAACAGTGCCTTGAAGTTTTAGTATGATGTAAATAATCAAGAGAAATATGAGGCTCTAGACTTCAGCCAGCTTTTGAATGATCTTAAATGTATTTAGAAAACAGGAAAATGACTATTTTGATCTCATTTTCATAACATAAAAAATTCTGAGGGGGTTTTCCTTTGAACTGTACAAATGCCTGCTGAAATAATGTAACAGCCCAGCACAAAATCTGCAGGTTTTGAGAATTAAAAATGAGTGAAAACAGGGATTTTTCCTGAGATGATATTTCCAGTTTATGGGATGCATTTCTAACTGGCCTTCCACCTGTCATAACAAACAAGGGCTAAAACCTCCCCATCTGTGAGGGAATTCCCCATTTGTGCAGGTTGACTCTGGTCATCTTGGTGGACATGTAAGTAAGAGCTTCCATGAAGGGGCCCAGAGCTCTCGCCCAATGGGTCTTGCCTCTGCTGGACGTCCGTTCAGGATTGCCGCCTTCCTGCACTGCGGGACTGTGGTATGTGCAGTAGCCCTTCTGCCTGGCAGCAGTGTCAGTGCTGGGCTCAGATTACAGCTTGACTGCACAGCCTCTCTGCAGTGAAAGCCATGCATTAAAATAGTCCTTGTAAACAGATAATTAACTTCATGTTTAATTATATGTCCAAAAATTGTCTGAAAACTGATGTTCCAAAAATTGAAAATTAAAACCTAATTCAAATTTTTTAGCTGCTCTCACCACACTCATTAGGAAAATCCTCCAAAAAATTCTCTCTCAAATAAATAAGCCTCCACTTACATAAATAAAGGAGCCATATTTAGATTCCAGTTCAACATGCAGGAGAAATTTGGCAAATCTAATGTTTTCAAATCAATTTGGTATGTGTTATGAGAATAATGTCAGTGGAAAGGTTACTTTTAAATTTTTTTATCTTTAAAAACGTAAAGGAGAAGGAAGAAAGTTGGCTTTGATAAACAGAAAGGCAGTGCTTTAAATAGCTAGAGCAGTGATAAGGTAAAGAGCTTCTAAATAAATGAGGTGTGAAAATTTCTTTTTAAACTCCAAATGAAAATTGTGTATTCACCAGAACAGCTTTAAATTTTGTGAAACAGGACAGCAATATATTTTACAGTTTTGAGCAAGGAAGCAGAGAGTCTTGCCGTAATAGAATATGTACTACATCCCTGCAAAGAAGACAAATAACAATATCTAAAATGCTTTCACCCTGACCAAAGAAATTCTATAAGATAGAAGTAATTTTGATTTTGCCACAATAAAAGAACATCAGAATTTGAAATTTGATAAAAGTGTTCTGTTGGCTGGGAAGTTTGCCTTTCAACTGTGTTTGATGTGATATTCAGTTCATTTTGCCAAAATATTTTATGTCAAGTATTGCTATTAAATCTTTTATGTTGCACAGATTTTTGTCAACAGACACACAAGGATTGGGTTTTAAGTAGAGTTAATCATTGAACTTGGAGAAGAGAAACACTGGGGAAGTACTTCAGTTATACAAACAAACCACCATGCATTTCTATAATTATTACCCTGTTTTCAGAATAGTGTAGGTAAAACATAAAATCTGGCTCCCCCTCTGATCTCTATTCATGTTTAAGTCTTGTAGAACCTATTAGAAGAAATGGATAATTAAAACAGAAAAAGCCATGTATTTGCTGCAGCTGCTGGTGTATCAAATCTTTTGAAGTCTACTTTAAGCAATTATATCTGAGCACTTCTTTTGGAAGCCTAAGAAATAACATAGAACTTTCTAAGATATCATTGTTTTCTGACTCTTTCAATTCTTTGTAAATACTATATATCATTATAATGATAGATTAAATGTTTATCCATTTTGCCTCAAAAAACAAACCTTAAGAGGAAAAAGGATCCCCATAAAATAAAGTAGTGCCTTGCCTTTTTTCCCTGTACCCTCCATCATGTCCAAAATGGTCACATTTCTTAAATAATATTTTTAATTGGTGTTTGTGGTTTCATTTTACTATTTGATTTACATTGTAAATTTGGACATCTCTTAAATGCAAAGGTAAATATATATTGCAAAGGTGTGGTTTGGTGGTGGTGTTATTACTGTGTACTCAGGTGTATGTAATCTCTGAGTGTAGATTAGCCCTGTAATGGGAGCTGCTAATAACTGTAGACATTTGGCAAGTGATCCCTTTCCATATCAGAGAGGAGAAGTAAGGGCATACTTGTACATGGATAAATACTGAGTAATGTTTAGCAGATATTGCTGTGGTATTACTGAAACTCTAGCTTATAATTCTTAAAGCAACACCTACCCTCCATCACCAAAAGCAGTGAGGTGTGGTAGTCAATTGTGATTGGGATGTGGGAGAGAAAATCCGTGGCACAATCCAAGATAAGAAATAGATCATAGCCTGACAACAGCTCTTGCTACCTAATGTAGCTATAGTTCCTAATGAGCTTGTCCTCCTGAAGCATAGATGATAATGGATCTATGCAATTCTGGACTCCTTTCCCCATTTCGCAGAGCCCAGGTCCAACTGGGAGGCACTATGGCATAAAAGGACGACTGCCATTTTCGATTGCTGACTTTTCAGTTAAAATGATTTGTCCTTGTGTTTCTTATTTTCCAGAGTAATCACTACCATAACTCTGTGTCCAGTGGCATTTGACTGTGAAAGTGACACCCATGCTAGGGAATATGTCTAGAAAAAGAGCAGACAACATGACAACGGTTGCTAAAGTAGCATCATCCCTGATGGGTTTGTAGCACTCTATCCCAAATAGGGACCAAAACTTACAAGATGGACCAAAAAGTGAACATGCTCAGGCCCTGCAGTTTAACAGGGTCAGCTGCAGGCTGTCCCTAGTTTGGGTTTTGAATGAGGTGGTAGGCAGAGGTCCGGTCTCCCTTAACATCTGTCTGATCAGAAGGACCATGGAGTGGAAGTGCATGGTGGAAGTGCAAGGACCATGAAGTGCAAGGTGGAATCCCAGGTTTCATTTAGGAACTGGTGGCAGGGTACAACAAAGCATGCTGATGTTCATTGCCTTTCTTTGGTATGCTGATGGCTCCTTGATAAAGCTGGCATGCATTAGAGATGGCTTGGCAGTGCAATACAAAAATCCCAGTATTGATGCCATAAGTAATCTTTCTTCCCAGATGATGAGAGTTTTACAGGAACTGCTCTAGTCTGGTGTGGCAGCACCCAGAAATTTTAGGTTTCCCCGCTACTCACTTTGGCTGCTGCTGTTTCTGCTCCAGCTATAAACCAGCGCCTAAGACAGACAGACCCTGCACCAGTGAGCTTGCTATACAGCTGCAGATAAAAGTCAGGAAAACAGTAATCCCAGTAAGATGTTAGTTAAGAAATTCCTGTGCCACTTGCGCAGCTCCCTGGAGGTGACAGAAGAGACATAACAGTGACTCTTCCAGAACATATGATTCCATTTCTTGTTATTTTGAGGAAGGTGGTGTGACTACCTTAAACTTTGGGAGTGTGTATAAAAGGGTATAAATAACAGCTCTCCGAGCTGTTTTAAACCTTTTAAAAGTTGTATTAATCACAAAGAATTTCTGTCAAAAAAACAAAATCCTTCCGGCAGAGACGTGGCTGTTGCAAGTACTTAAAAATAGATCCCTGAAGTGAAATTTCCAAATTAAAAGTTTTATTTCAAAATAAAACATTCTAGCACACATTTTTCCTGACAAAACTTTGATTAATTAGACTCTCTGCTAACCTGTTTCTGCTGTAAGGGCAGTTCATGGTGTGGGAAGGTGGTTCTTCCCATGCAATGGGTGGCTCCAGGAGACGCAGCTGAAGAACAGCAGGATGAAGGGAAAGACCCCAACTCATCTACCCACCCATTGACAGGAGCTGTGGCATGTGCAAGCCCTGGGGCTTTAGTTTTAAGGGTGTTTCTTTTGAGGGAACTACCCATGGACTCCTGCATCCTACATTACTTTATTGTGCACAGAACGAGTTTGTGTGGCCCGTGTTAAACAGCAGAGCATATGTATTTTTAAAATAAAGGAGAAAACCACTCCAGTTTACTACTGAGTCCCACAAGCATCTGTTTTGGGGACAGTACAAGGGCAGAAATAAGGAAGACAATGAAGAAAATATCTGGTTATTTTTTACCCAGGAACATATTCCTCCAGGTACACAATGCGGTCTTCAAACACTTTAGCCCAACTGGGGAGAACACTGGAGTACGGGGCACAGCATGTGGCCAAGTCTCCTTCAGCTGTCACTGCTGTGGAAAGAAACACTTGTGAATGTGAATCCCTGGATTCAAGTCTTGAGAAGCCCAAACAATCCAGGAGTGGCTGGGTCCTGCACGCTTGTGAGTCCACAGAAATCAAGGCTTGACTCCATCACCAAGACCTGTTACTGTTATTTTCATTTTTTGCCTGTATCATAACATTCAGCTGTCCAGCAGATACAGCAATGCCATGCTGGCATAGGTAGGCAAGGAGTATTTTTTCTGAACAGAAGTGGAAACAGCTGCTCTGTAATGGCTCTGAGTTACCTTGAAAAAAGAGCTAGAGAAAATGCAATGTGTCCCTTGCCTGTAAAGTCCCTCTGAGGCTTTAACTTTGTGCACATCAAAAGGTTTTACTCTCCAAAAATTACTACTCAGTTAAAAAGAGGAAAGATGCCCTTTGCTACTTTTGCCTAGAGCCCAATATCTTCCAACATTCCATAGCAGCTGTGGCAATGCTCTGCTTAATGCAAAGAACATCTGGGCTGCCTGCAATTCTGGGAGAGAAGTGTCAAAAGTGTCATAGACATCCTTGAGCAAAGAAGGATCTTCACTTTTATTACACAGAAGTGTCAAAAACAGCATTACTGAACATCAGGTTGCAATTTGGCATGCAGAATATTAAGTATGAATAGATGTGACAAAACCCTTTCTAGGAAATTCCTGCTTAACATTATTTTTTCATAGATTCAAATTAGCATTTAAAGAAGAGAACAAACAGGGAGCAGCTAGGTAACCCTGACAATGAAAGATCCTAGCATTCTTTTTTTGGTGCTTACTTTATAACCCTTATTGCTGTCCACTGAGTGACTGAGATTGATTAAATCATTGTCATCATCGGTGAAATGCACTGCATTGATCCAGCCTCACTCACAAAGCCAGCCTATGTGATGCAGCTAATTTGGCATAATTGAAAGTTCCAGCTCCAGAAGGTCACTGAGCTGGACTCAGGACCCTAGTTACCGTTTTATCCTTGGAACAGGGTCAACTCTCCTGATCAAATATGATGGCTTTGTGTCACACTTTTAATTGCTTTCTCATGGTTTGTGTAGGATAAACCCAGGCTTTCATTTTGATTAAATTTTTATGGTGGACAGGAGATAATTATCACCTCTTTATGCTAATTTTTTTTTAAACTCTGATTAAACCAAAACATGGGATTGAGCTCTTGTTTCTTACTCAAGTACAATTCTACTAAGAAAATCTTCAGATCAGGACAGCAAATGTCTTTAGATAAGGATGGCAGTGTGATACACATCATTAAGTATTTAATTTACAAAGGAAAATATGGCACTAGTTAAAAGTTTGTTGGAACAGTGTTGAAGGCGATGTTCCTCTTTTCTGTTACCACATCTCTGTTTCCCAGCTTCCCCTCTTTGTCTGTTTTCTGCTGTTCTCTCCTGGAGCTTGAGTGCTGCAGTCAAGATCTCAGGCTGAACCAAGTTTGAGACCATGGAGTTAAGTAAACTCAAAGGTCACACACAATCAGAGAACAGAGGAGTCACAAAAAGACATGCAGACAGGCATCAAGTCTGGGTTGTCAGCTTCTTAGTAATGCCAAGTGTTTCAGCTGAAACTCCTCTGAACAGGGTCCAATTTCCTGACGAAAGGTTGTGCCTTCGAGAAAATGGCCATCAGGCCATTTGCTTCATGCTTTAAGACGGACACCAAAATCCCACGTCGCTTTCAAGATGTGTGGTTTATGTAAGCAGTGCAGTATGAATATGCATGTGTAAAAACTGTTTCTCATAAAGAAAAACAGTCAAACACTGAAGTGTTTGGAAAAAATTGTTTCTTTCTACTTTACAGAATCCAGTGGGCAAAGCTAGGAATTTAGGTAGGTCTTACAAGCTGTGTAATTGCTTTGTTGGCCCTTTGCTCACAGTGAAATTAGCAGCGTATCTTTTATTTCTTTCCCTGTGTTTGCTGTTAAAAAGTCAGCATATCCCAATAGCTCCCATTGCTTCCCACTCCAAGTGCAGGTCAAAATGCCAGCTTTCTAATGGTGAGTGTCATGTATAATTTATCATAGAAAAAAGTACTTGATAAAATCTCTGCAATAGTTTCTTCTTGCTTTGTTATTCAGATAAGGGTATTTTTGTGTTTTGGGGGTTTGTTGGTTGCTTGGGTTTTTTGGTTTTTTTGGAAGCATGCCTTCTATCAACTATAAAGCAAGCAAAAAAGAAAAGGCACCAAAATGCTAATGTCCTGGTAAATAAGGTAAAGGACAGCTGTGGGATACTGGCTTGACACAACCTTTTTGTAACGGATTAGTATACTTTAATTTCCGAGTTGTTTGGAAGTGATTTGTGGGGAAGGATTTTCACAAAGCAAGCAACATAGAATTGTTACTAGTTTGGTGATACATCATTTTTTATGATGATGAACAAAACAGTGAGTTGAGATAGTTGGCTTATTGAAAGAGTGTAAGACATATACAAAGTAAATAAATCTTTCTATAGAGTTTAAAAAATCTAGTGTTTGGACATATGCATAGAAACAGGAGGTAGATCTATATCAAATACATAACTCTCTTTTCAAAAATAAAGGTCTAATCTAGGCCAAAGGGAAATGACAAGCCATAATGCAATAGTTCTGATTGTTTTATGTTTTGTAAGCCTTTCAAAAGTTTCATCCTAGCAGCTTTTACACAAAACTTGCAATCGACAAATCCCACGGGGCTCCTATTTATAGTATCCTAATTTTCAAAGAGAGCAAATCAGGCAACAGTTTTTAACATGAATAATATTGCTCCCAGCACTCTGCCTGCAGCCCACACATTGTGTTTTTTGGCATGATCATGGCAATTAAAAAAAATAAACAGCTCTTTTTAATATTTTTTTATATATAAGCTATTACAGTCAATGCTGACACAGCTGGCAAAGAAACTCAGTGAAAGGTAAACATTCTGCCCAAAATGTAATATAACATATTGTTGTGTTTGGTTGTTAAAATGTAATCTTCCTGAAAGAATATTTTAAAAGTAAGTTTATTTTTTAATTTTTTTTACAGAATTTCTAGTATATTGATACCTGAATTTAAAAAAAATAACTTTTTAAAGAAATGACACTTATACTGGATATTTCAGTCAACAGCTTATTGAATTTTAAAAAATATTCCTAACAAAAATCAGGAAAGAAAATGAGGTATGATGTTTTATCCTTCAGCAGAATGTAATAGTGTTAGCTAAAAATCAATTTCTTTTAATAAAATTCTGTCAAAAGCATGAAGTTCAATAATAAATGTCTTCAACTATTTAAAAGGAGGGAAACTTCCAACAGAGTTAAGATTAGTTTGTGACTTGCTTCAGCGACAACAAAAGATTGTCTAATTCCTTGACCTAATTACTATTAGCATGTATGAAGTGAGATTGTGGAATTATATGTATTTCACTAGAGAAAACACGCAAACACGTTTCTTTTAGGTAAGGGTCATAGGTAAATAATTCTCTGTCGCATATGTCCAGAAGTCCTCAAGGTACTTTTATTTTATTTTTAAAAATAATGACTTTGTGTGATTGCTTATGAGTAAGATGCTGCACTTATAACATTTTATTCCCTGTTGGAGGAAAATGCAGAGGCAGCCAAGCAGAGCTGGGTGCATGCAGGATCCTGGTGCTCTCTGCAAAGCTCAGGAGGATCCTTAGCAAGAGCTGGGTAGTGCCTATGTATTGCAAAACCCACTTCTGCCTCAAAGTATGCTGATGTTCATGGGACAACTTTGTGGGAAGTGTGTGTAAATAAACAAATGCAAAAAGCACCTAGTATAACCATTGTGGAAACTTGTGGACATATTATAGCTACATGCACTCCATATTGCATGACAGCTCAGCAGTTATTGAAAATCCTGATTGATGTTTGCTGGCCTGACATGTAAGAATAGGAGATGTGCTGTTTTGTGCTAGCTGGGCAACGGAACAGCATTCTGTCCCTAGCCATCTGAGTGTCCACCATAAATGGTGTCCCTGTCACACTTAAATTACGTTTGAAAGGAACTTTTGAAAAGATCCAACTTTTCCTTTTACTGATTACCAGTACATCCTTGGTATTGGGGTCTTACAACTCCCAGTTGTTTCTCTCTCTCTCAGACTGAATTATAAAAGGGGCAGGTGTGCTGCAAAATAGATATCTGCCCTTTTATAATCTAGTAAATAGCCCTTTGGGTACAGAGTTGGAGTATATGGATTTGAGTTTATAAAAGCAACTGAATAGTCATTTTTAATGTGTATAACATGAGATGAAGAGAAGCATTTCAAGTTTAGAGCAACCTTCAGTAGAGAAGAAAATTATCTGGTGAATCCTATTGTTGATCTTGGAATGTGTTTCAGATGTTAGGTGTGAACTTCGTATCACCCTCAGGACAGTTAATAACAGCCAAACGAGCATTAACTCTGCCGAAGTCAGTGGAGTTCTATCAGTGTGAATCCAGCGGGATTGTTGTCTTTATGTCTCATCACAAAATAAGTTCAAATTAATTGTGCAGCAAAAGCAGTGTAACAGAAACATTCTGAGGCCTGATTCTCCAGTCATTCTGATACGTTACACCAGCACAATTGTGACCAGGACTATTATGAACTAAACTTGTTTTCTCCGACTAGGACAAATATAATGCAAAAGATTTTTATTACATAGAGACTTTTTCCAGTGGAAATACCATAATTAAAACAGGAAGAGAACTTTTTGGGGGCAGGAGCTAATCCTGGAATTTTTGTCTAACTAGACTTTTAACAAGCTGTGCTCTCTCTGTTCATGGAGAAGATCATACCTGGCATCACATCATAAAAATAAAAAAAGACTAGGAGCATGATGTATTTTGTGTGAAAACTCAGTTGCTGTGATCTGATCCTCATGTAAGAAAAGAGGGGAAGCTTTTCCAGATTCAGGAGGTTTCAGTACAGCCTAAACCATTAGAATATGAGTATTTGGGGGCATGCCACATCAAGTTTTCTATTGGTTCCTTAATCTCAATAGATATGCCCCACACAGCTGTCCCAGTGTGCATGTTGGTGCGTTTGAGAAGAGTCATATACTCCTGACTGGGGCCAGCGTCAGCTGTTCTTACTGAGTTTCAGAGCAAGCTCCTTGCCAAATGCAAACCCAAACATGATGATTAAATAAAGTGAACTATGTTGTATCAATCAATTACACTATAGAACCTCCAGGACCATTGATACTTGTTCGTCTGCTCTCTGCCAGGGTTCTTAGCAGCCTACATGGGCCTGTACACAGCGAAAGGTCGTCTCTAGTTGGTATAGTCCTGATGAGCAGATCATCACCTGTACCTCTTCTCTGAGACTTCCAGCTGAGCAAGTTGGAGCTCCCTGTGGGACTCTTGGTGTGCACATGCCCATGATGGACAGCAGGCTCTGCATTTCCAGTCTAGCCCAAAGTCAATAGGAAAGGAAGTACTATGCTATGAAAGAATTTAAGTCTTTTGTGATATACAGCACTATGATTATTATTATGGACCCTGTCTTAGGCCCATGTAAAATGAAGTTGTTGATGCTAAAAATATCTGCGATAATTTTATGTCCATTCGAAACAAAAGGGGTGGAGGGGGAAGAAAAGAGGGAAAATGCAAGGGATCAATGTTTGTGTAATAGAAAAAGACAGCGTCTGTAGGGAGAAAATTATAATTCTAAGTTTTTTAAGACTATTACAAAGAATAGAGAATAAAAATAGAGCGAGCTGGAAAAAGCAATAAAATCCATAAACATTAATTCATAGCATGCTTTTTTTTGAAGTATATGACATTTTTTTCCACAAACCCACTAATAGGGTTCTAAATATGAGTGAGAATAGCAAATTGCTTTTTCCATCTCTGGGATCTATAGCTTCACCTCTACACTTGAATAAAAACATTAACCGAGAGGCAGATACTTATTTCTTTTGTTTATGCTCAGCCTCAGGAATTTTTCAGCTGAAATCAATAATTAAAATGTTTATTAGCCATTGTAAGTGTTACAAATGCAACTTTGTTAAACACAGATGTATATATATCTCGGATAACTGAGATATTTATGTCTAGATTTTTTAGCCAAATAACAGAATTTAGGAGGAGAGATGATGTATAACTTCATATTTATTCGGTAGATACTATATTCACTAAGGAGATTCAAACAGTTTGGTATCTTTCCATTTTCTTTACATAATAGAAAGCAGTAGTTGGCTCTTAAGAAGAAACAGATTCACATAGGGTTTATTTCAAGTGTTATAGCAAGCATGGGGTTTAACATAAAAGCTTCTAAAAGATCACAGAAGAAATGTACTAAATGATTGCAGGAAGTAGAACTCTTGGTGCAACCAGAATTTCAAACACTATTCTGAATGAATGTAAGTCTCTGATTAATCAAAAATACTTATAATACCTACCTGAGGTTACATATGTGGTTTTATATATGTATATGGAGCAACGTGATTTGGGTGTTTATCCAAAAAGAGAAAATGAGACCTTAGTATTAAAATATGTATCTTGGCTTGTAATATCTCTACTATTGTCTATCTATTTCTTTACTGTTGTCTGCTATCTCTACTGTTGTCACCAGTGCTTAGGAAAGAGAAGTGTTATTTTAGAAATTTCACAACGAATTAGCTGAACACCATCTCTGTGTCAGATGTACAAGGTATCAGCACACGAACCGATATTCAAACTGAGTGTTTGAGTGCATGTTTTGGATTGAAGAGGGATCGTGTGCCCATACACAGTACTTTGGCATAGAGGGGCAAAGGTTAGACCCACACTTCTGTTCCTCCTCTTCCCGTGGCACTCTGGCCAGGAATGGTTTTATTGCTAAGGAATGAAGACATGGTTCTTGCTTGTTAGGCTCTTGGGATTATAAGACTGAATATAGTGAAATAAGCCTAAAGCTTTTGGAAGCCGGGAAGCTTTTCTTCAGATATCCACAGAAATACAAATCTGTTTTTATTTTTTTCAAATTTCCCTTAACAATTCCACGATATCAATTACTTTTCCCTGATGAAACAAAATGCAGTTTTGTCTTTCTGCTCCCTCTGAACGTCCCTAGCTCTGAAGGGGAGCTGCACATCTAGCTGGCAAGGTGCTGACACAGGAATGCCACTGCTCCAGCAGGCTGCTGCTATCCTCTGCGTTCAGTGGTAGTCCCTTAGTGAGAGTCAGTCAAGCTCTGCTGGATTCTTTCTCCCAGCCACAGATCTAAATCCATGAAGCAAAATAGTTCAAAATAGTATGTTGCCCCCTTGCTCTTCTCCTTATGCTAGTGGTGCTAGCTTGGAGTACTTCATTCTCACATGCATCTCTGTTTTTCACTCCATAGCTTTTCTAATAAAATGCCTGAGTTTAATGAACATGTGAAATGCCCTTCTCTGAATCTCTCATCAAAGCAATGTGTGCTGCAATACCACAAGAAGTCACTTACACCCAGGGACAGCAGGGGTTCTGTGATAGCCAGAATGAAAGGTAGAGATTTTTATTAGAAACTTTCAGATCATTTTGGAATTATTAAACTGTGAAATAGCTATTTTGTTAGCTTACAATTTTTTCTACACATAACATTTATTCTTCTTCATCATTCCCTGTTTTTGCTTCTCATAGCTATTTGTTGCATCTTGCTTCAGATGAAAGTGTAAACTCTGAATAAGCCTCATATCTTCTTGCTCACTGACCTAGCACAGTGAAGCCAATGGCAACATCCACATCACTGCAAATAATAGTCAGCCCCCTCAAAAAAGGCATAGGTAAGCAATACCCTTCTCAGTGTGAACAGTCACCAGGCATAGGTACGGTTCATACTGTAGTCCAGCATATTTCTTAGGAATTCTATTCTGTGGACTATACTTTAATATGCATTTCTTAGGATAAAGCTATTATCCTGTAGGCCAAATTAATACGTCCACATTTTAAAAGGAAACTAATAATTTGGATTTAAACACTCTGTCTTGTGTTTGCAAGAGTGGAGAAAATTGAGTCTAATAGGAAACCTACAATTATATATCTGGGGTAAGAAACACTAACAACAAATTTCTAAAGGCTATCCAGAACTTGCAGTAATGTGCCCTCTATTTCAGTCTCATTTATGGTGATGATAATACAAACAAAATCCTTACAACACCATGAGTGGGCTTCCTCTGAGTTGTGATCAGAACTGGGCCTTTTGTTTCTATTGCCGCTAACCTGCCAAAGTTTCTGACTGACAAGGAGCTCCTTCAAGTTTTGCAAAGGACTGGAGGACTGAAAGTCTGCTGTACTTCTGCAGTCAAAAGCACTCTGTAGTCAATGGCTCCTTGTAGCAAGCAGTGATGGGTTGATTTTTGTATCCCTCAGTTAGCTTCTGGTTAGATTTCTGTAAGCTTCTGGAAGGATAAGTTTTAAATTACGTGTATTTTGTTAGAAGCTGAGCATGCCAAAATATGCCCTTCTCTTTGCTTTATTTGCTGTTGCAATTTGGAAATAAGTACCACAGCTAAAAATGTCGGCCATTTTGAGACTGATAAAGGGTAAGTATCATGGAAGAACAAGGTTATTGTTTCTGTGTGTTTTTTGTTTAATTGCTAAAAAGTTTAGCCAGAATGAAGAAAAAATATTCATACTGTATGGAGGCTGTGAGATGAGTGTCATTTTAAATACTCATCCCCTCTTTTTCATCTCAGCTGTAAAGAACAGACAGTGTAGCGAAGGAAAGGGCAAAGCTGGTAGACTCAGCTGTATTTTCAGAATATTGGATACATTGTATGCAGCCTGGCATGCAAGCAAAACATTGCAAAAACAAAAAAGTAAACAGACACTAATAATAATTAATAATTCTCAGCTAAAGGAAGAGAGCATATCTGGTGAAACTACAAGATAGGAAGGATACTGAGCTCCTCTCTGCCAGATGGAAAGAAGATGGGTTTTGGATCCACCACAGCTTTCCACACTTGGCCTGGAACGTCCAATGCTGTGTGTGAAACAGCCAGTTTGCTGGTGCGTTCCCATACCAGAGTCTCTCTTGACACTTCTCAAAAAGGAAGACATTTATTTAAATGAGAATAAGAAGATAGGACCCCAAAAATATGGTCAAATCCCCCTATATGTTAGTCCAAGTATATCATAAATATCACAGGAACTCTTTAGGACAAGAAAGATTTATTATTTTTTTTCCTGTGTCTGTACAAAGCCTGGGCAAGGGAAGGTTAATCCTGAACAATGATGCCCAGTTTTGAGATACCATGGTAGGGAGTAGCTCCTTCCAGCCTAATTTTGTCTAGATTAGCCCACAGGGACCTCTGTCCTCATAGAGCTGGACTGCTTCTTGTCCAGCAAAACTCAGTTAAGTTTGCAGATTCTATGGGGGAGGTACTCCTCATAGGGCACTGGTCAGGACTGGGACTTTTCACTATTACAGTAATACAAATAATACATTATGTTAGGAGGCTTTGAAAGAGAAATGTTTGACTGTATTGAGCAAGTAATGATGTTTGATGTACCTCCAAGGTGGCAGTCAGTGGGTGAGCCTTGCAAAACTCAGCTGCTTCTCTCTCAGCAAGTTTCCGTCTTGTAAACAGTGCCTTTGTTTTCTGGCTATGTGGGCTCTGACGCCTTAGATTTCCCTTTGATGTATGAATGAATTCAGTGCTTCAAAACAAAACTCAAACTAGAGCTAGAAAAGCATAGAGAGAGAGAAGAAAGAAGGGAAAAGAAAAACGTAGTTTTGAATACCCACATTAATAAAGCTGGTGAAATGATCCATGTGCAGATGGGACGACTGTGTACTTGCTGTTTGTGACCATTTGGGGCAGTTGAGGCTTGTGGATATACTTCATGTTGCATGAAGTTTTTTCTGTTCGCTAGCACCTACGAGTATGTGAGCAGTGGCAACATAAAACAATAAAAACTATGACCACTGACTCACTGACCAGAAACGGTCTGATTTGCATTGACTATTTGAAGCGTGCAGTTGTGCAGATAGTGCATGAACAGCAACAGCGAGCTGTCTGTAAGCAGCTCAGAGGCAGAATTTTTTTTATGCAAAGTGTCTATCAAATCACTCAATGCAGCAAGTAATTCAGATGAAAAGAGTAATCTGGTCTTGGACAAACTGCAAGCAGACAGATGGGCCAAAGACTAGGCTGCTGTGGCCTGTGTACAGGGGAAAGAAACCTGGCCTCTCCTGGCAGGGGAGGATGCTTCTTTCTTTGCACCTGTCCATCCCATGGCTCTTGATCTCTAAGGATCCTTTAACTGGTTGGTTATCCCATATGGAAATGGAACAGAGGGGATACGCCCTCTCTTGCTAGTGCACGTCTGTCTGTCTGGGAGGGAGATGAGACTGTTTCCTGGGTTCAGAGTCTGGCGAGGCCACACAGGGCAGCGTGCAGGACAGGCTGCCCTTCTCCTTTATGTCTCAGAGTTGTGAAACAGAGCCCAGCTATACTGGTCCTCAGTTTGTCTAATAAAGTTGTGTACTATAAATGGATCAGCCAGTTGGGACTGGAACCACAATCCTTGGGGAACCTTTCAACAAATCTGGTTTGAGTTTCAAGTTGCAGTGAAATATGAAACGAGCTGGGTTTCATGCGGTTTCAGGTTTTGTTGAAAACCTTTCAACCAGCTCTAAGTCAGTAGCTGTTGCTTTTTCAGTTTCCTCCCTCTAATGTGTGTCTGGTATTTCTAGTTGAATGTACCTCAGTTAGGAGGGGCAGTTATGAGAAGGGGTGGATATAAAAGCCCCTAAATGTGACTTAACACACTGGGAATTGAGAAAGAGTGTGGGGGATGCCCTTTCTTTTGTTAAATTCCTCTTTTGGTCCCCCTTCTTGTGGAGTTTTAACAAAACTTCATTTTCATATGGAGACTTTTGGACTGTTTAGCTAACTGTGATAATAGCACTACAGATCACCTCCTAACTGGCTGGGGTGAGTGGAAAAGGAGCCCTGCAGACTCTGTTTGGCAAGTGGACAGGAGACCTGGAGAAGCAGTTGGATTCCCAGCTGGCCCGTGGCGCTCGCAGCCGGGAAAGCAGTCTGCGCGCTGCCTGCCGCAGAGCCGGGAGGCGAGGAGGTGCTCGACTTCCCAGCTGGCAAGGGGAGTGCGAGGCCTGGAGAAGTGGGCTGCTTTCCGTTTGGCTTCACAGGTTGAGCGAGAGGCCAAGAAATGAGGTTCAGTTCCCATTAGCCTGTCTGGTTCTTGATTTGCTTCCTTTAGCTAAAAGCGGCAGAGAATACTGATGTTGTTTTGCCAGGCACAGGATTGAAGCTGAGTGGCATGGAAGAATAGAGACTTAAATAAGCACAGCTCGCTGTCTCCACTTGCTTTTGTCAGTTCGTGTAACAACCTTGCTGCCAGCAACCTTCCTTACTAAATGGAGGAAAAAACAGGGGTCACTGGGAGGTGATTGTGCAGTTCTACGTTTGGTACTTAGGGATGTTTTAAATTATTACAGAACCATTTATGTTGGTAGAAACCCATTGTTAGCCTAGGCAGTGTATTGATGGTTTAAATATTTAGGAAAAGATTAGTATTTAGTGATTCCTTCCCAGGTAAATTGGAAAATATACTTAATAGTTTGCCTGTTAAAAGGTTATTTAAATACATTACAGGTATATTATGTGCAGACAATTCAAACTTCATCTTTCCTGAAAGCATATTTGTAGTATATTAATTTTTTCTAATACACAGTAGTTACAAGAAGGACAACAATAGATCTTCTGTTAATATGTGGCTAGCTCCATTGTAAAACCTGATTTTTATTTTTTTTCCCCCTCACTGTCTGTAGTTATTCCTTTGGAATTTGTGGCCTGTTTTAAAAAATCATTCCTGATTTCTGTGCCAGTCTTCACTGGAGTTTGTAATAACACACTGTAATTTAGGCAGCTCTCTGAAGTCCCATGTGTAAAGTGATCTGTGTAGCGCTTGCATGATCAGAATCCAAGACAGCCCCATTTTCACTGAGTGCAAGATATTAACATTTTAAAATTACTTCAGATCCATGATGCAGTAAAAGCCAGTGGAACCTGAACTTCAGGGCTCTCTGCACTGCAGGCAGTAGCACATCTGTTACCTCACTTGTAACACAGTGCTAATAGCCAAGACTGTGGCAGCACATACTTCAGCTGAGAAGCACCCAAAGCCTTTGGAAGGCATGAGCAGCCTGGGCTGAAGTTTGTGCTGATGCAGCTTCCCTCTTGGTATCTGAGTCGGCCAGTGAGTCTCATCCAGTGCATTCACAGGTGCAGCTTTCAGTACACATCTGGTCCCAGTGTAGAGACAGCATGAGTTGCTTTTGAGTTTTACTATAGATTTTTAACAGATAACATCCATACATGTACATAGCCAGCCTTAATTATATTTGAACGCCCTTTGGTAGTAGGCATACTTTGAAACTAGTTTCCCAGTCTCATCACACCACAGCCAACTCCAGAACCGTGAATGAATTCACGAATGCAGTGAATTAGTGGAGCACTCCTAATCTATCAGCGCATCTTGGGAATCGTGTATCTAAGGACATGTCTCCACGGTGCAACACAGGGTTCCATGAAGATAATCCAAGCTGGTTTAGGTACTACAAAGCAGTATGACTAGCTTTCTCTGGCAGTCCCCCTCGACTCATTAGTTGCACTGTATCATATTATCACTGGTCTGTGGGTCCTGAGTGGGCTCCTAGGCCCTCATCTTGGGGGATGAGTCACTGGTGAGGAGCTGTGAGTTTATTCATCAAACCCCAGTGTCTTGAAGCAGTTTATCAAGGAAAGCTGCTCAACCAGCTAGCATCTTCTGAGCCATGGAGGGGTACTGGAGTGCCTCAAAATATAACACTGTATGTGGCTAAGCAGAAACAAAAGAAAGATAATGTACTCACGACTAAGTTATGGATAGAAGGCCTAGTAATGAAGATAAACCACAGTCCAAAATGGGCATTCTTGAGCCTTCACTGAACCTCATCAGTATATTTCTGTTGAAACACACAACATCCATGAGCTGCATGAGCAACCTGCCCTTTGAAAGCACTTGTGGTCACCTTTTTTCAGGAAGCCAGCTCCAATGGCATTTGAGGAGAGAAGAATGCATTACCCTATGCTCACTCCACTGGGGAACCGGTGTCCTTGCAACACAAACACAGCGCAAGAGATTCCAGGGGAATTTATTCACCAGGTTCCCACGTTGCACCCCAAGCTGGACTCCCCCATCCACCTGGGGAAAATGGGTTTGTATAACTCGGCACATTCTCAGTGCACAGCTCACCCGCATAAGGAAACACGTATTTGACCTGCCTTTACTGTCACAAAATTCTACTTTTTCCATAATCAGTTTTAATCATACTATTTATAAGTTGGTTCATTTTACTTTTTTTTAATAACACTTGATTGTCACGTTATATAGGCAATAACCTATAAAGTGGAATTGTTTTACACTCATAAAGGCTTAAAATAGCAAGTCTAATTTGTTTATTAAAAAGTGATAAAAAAAAGACAATGCCCCATGCTGAGACTTTCTACACCACCTTTCATTCTGGAGTACATCTTTATAGCTGTGTTATAAACCCCTCGTAAATGGGTTTTGTAGTAAAAGTGCTGACACAACTTTAACTATAGAATCTTGAACAGCAGCAATGCAATAAAAGATCAAACTGTAATGCTAGAATATAAAGAAAGAATCATGATATGCAAAAAAGAGCAAAAGGTTTTCAGAAGTAATGGATCTTAATACAAAGATCCTAGATATGGACAAAAGAAATAATCTGACAAAGTCTTAAACCAGCCCTTGGAACATTTATCATTTGGCTTTTAGACTGCCTGCCCAGGAGGCACTGGGCTGTTGGTATACATTGATTAGGTCCAGAGAACTGCTGAAGCTCAGCTCACTCTAGTGGGTTTCTGTTGTCCACTTCTGGCATGAACAGCTGACTGTTCATGAACAATAGTCAGTTTGTACTGCACTAAGCAATCAGTAAACTAGGGACCTGAGAGAAATGTGCTTCTGTAAGGGGTCTTCAGTGAGACAAATCCAGTGTAAGACATTCCTGCAGCAATGCAAGTTAGTTGCTGTCCATCCATGCTCTTGACAGCAGCTAAAACAGCATCCAAGTCAATAGCAGCTGTCTGTGTTATAAGAGAATCCTTCTGGGGTACCATATGCCAAACAAATTTTTACTATTGCTTCGCATTTGTCAGATTAAAGGTCTGTTTGAATTAGTGTGGAGAACACGAGGAAAATTACGCGTTTAGCCAAAGAAAGATACATAGCAATTGCGTATTGTAATTGAAATGGCTGGGGGGCCCTTTTGGAAGCAGTCTGACTATGTCAAGTCACTTTGTTGTTGTTCAGCTTGGATGTACCTGTAATGTAGTGTACTTCATGCAACTGAAAATCAATTTGTTCTCTCTCAATTCTAAGCTACCTCTCAAATTAAGCCCTATAAAACATTTCAAATAGAACAAAGAAAGCTGGCTGAAATAATATTTCATCTTCTGAAATAAGGATTTGTCAAAGCCAGTCGCATTACATGTGGCCAAGAAGGACACTGCTCATTTGAAAGGCTATTGAGAATCTGAGAGCTCATAAGTTCAAGTCCATCTGCTGCAGACTTCATGCACTACTAGCTATTACAGTAGCTTGACAATAATCTCAGCATCATCTTTTATTCCAGTCACAAAGGGCTGTCAAAAACCAAATAGTAAGAATTACTATAAACAGCAATGATTCAGTCTCAATGGCAATGGCTCTCTATATTCTAGCAATGTAATCTACTGCTCTACCCTTAAATTGGATATAGCATATGAAGTCCGTCAGCCATGCAGAAAGTGAAAATGTATATTGTCAAGGCCTTTGCTGTCTGGGAAACTGCTGATGAAGAGTCACAAAAGGAGTTTTAAATGCCCTAGAAGAAATTCCAAGTAACATTAAAGTCACAAATAGCAAATTTGACAACTCCCTCTGGACTAAGAAACTGCCTTCAAAAATTTTATATTAGCTTCATGCATCGTTGTTATAATTTATTAATGTACAATTTTTAGTTTTTTCAGACTGCATGGCTGCGGAATGGTAACTGTAACTGCTTTTTCATGATAAACAGCTGTTGAAAGATTTACCAATATTCCCTCCTCTTATAATTCAAACATGCATGCGTTGCTTTTCATATTTCTGTTTCCCCAAAAGCATAATAAGATACTATATTTATGATTTAATTGATGAAACCTGTTCTCTGTGGATATTACTACATTGTTTAGTTTGCTAATGTGCATATTTGCACCTAATCTGTTAAAAATCAGGTATCAGGGCATACACTGGGTGAAAGCCACCTTTAACGCTTTGGCTTTTTCAGTATTCAGTAATTCTCTGTCAATTCCTATTCATCTTTGATTACAATCTCAGGAGCTTGGAAGAAAGAGACAAAATTGATAGGCAGTAAAAATTCAGAATTTTGAAAAGGTCACCTGCTAGTAGGATTAAAACTTTGATTCCACCTGCTCATTATAAAGAATGTACCAAACATGAAATGGCATAACTTGAACCTGTTCTTCCAGCAGCAATTGGTTTACATGACTAGCCAATGCCTTATACCATTCTTACGGCACTCTGTGTGCAGAGAAAATTTTGTCCTGGCTGGGTATTGAGTACACCAACAGCTGATGCTTGTGCTGTTCTAAGGAAGGACGTTTTAGATTGTCCAGCCCCTGTAGCTGCTGAAATTTGCAATGCAGGTCTGTTCCTACCCCCTACAAGTACAATGTCTTGCTGGTTTGCATCTGAGTTTCTCCATGGTCCGTAAGACACTATTTCCAGTGCCCATAGGTGTATAGCATATGCTTGATCTTTTGTTCATCTCTGTGTAGCATGACAACTGAAAGACCATGGCGTTGTTTCTATGACATATGTTTGAATTATAGGATCCTTAATTTAATCATACAATAAAACTCAGCACTGGAGGTATTTGCCACATTCCTTCAAAAGGAAAGCATTGTTCAGTTACAGGCCTGACTAAAATACTTTAAAAGTTAATTTAATGTAATGATCTTCCTAATATTTGTTACAGGCAAATTCTTCATTTGATCTTAAGCAACTCTCAGGGTAGATTCAGGTGAATGGGAAAAGAGAAATCATTACGGAGAAACCTACAATTTTCTATTAAATTCCACCCAAAGTATTGTAAAGGCTAGATAGTGCATGTGTCAGATTATTCCCACTAAACTCAATGACAAAATTCTTCATTTTATTTCATCTTTTGTGTACCAGTTATTATGAACAATCTGCTTTTTCGTAATAGTTATTTGAAATCCTTATCTCTGTTCCTGTTCTGTATCTGCTGTAACTGGCAACAGTTGATCCATAGTATAGTGTGATTTAGCTACTGATACAAAAATGTAACACTTTTCTGCTTCCCTGCATCACTGCACATAACACTTTCTGCTTCCTCTTGTGCCTCCCTCAAGGATGGATTCCTGTTGTATTCTTGCAACCCCTTACTAGCATAAGGAAGTTCAGGAGATAGCCCTGAGGATTCTGCATTACAAAGCCTGTTGTTTGTTTATACAAGCTCACATTGCCCTTAAATATGGAGCTAAATTCATCTGTATCAGAGAAGTGCTAGAGAAGAAGGCTTCAAAAGATAATTGAAGGAGAAATTGAGTCACTGCATAAGGAAATATGCAGTGGGAATGTGCATGAAATATGAAGAGGGTGGCAAATATTTTTCATGATTTATGTGCTTGTTTTTAAATAGCTTTCATTTCATGATATCATTACAAAAAAACAAAAGGTGGAACAACCCCCGCTTTTGGGGTCTGACACTAAGTCATTGTTCTGTAAAAGCAGTTAACTAATATTCCCATCCCCAGGCTGTTCCAGCACATATCATTACAATGATACTGGAGAACAAAGATAGAATTCATTTTGGCTTCTGTTCTGCCATAAATGAAACAATTCAAAATGTTTCAAAATGTTTGCCCAGTACCTTAGATCAGCACAGTAACAGCAACTATCTTAATAATTACCCAGGGACAGATAAACTAATGGCACAAGCAAACATTTGCTGTGTAGGCATTTAGGCAATGGTACTAGTAAGTTACAATAAAATAAAGTAATGCTTAAAATAAGGTTTCATGGCACTGACCTCAGGAATTGCTCTGCACCCTGCAACTCAATCCTCTACCTGCTCACTCACCCTAATGCATCAAGTCTACTCATTTGGCATATACAGCCAAGACATGCTGGCATTTCTGGCCAGAGTTCATGTTCTATTTACGCTGACCCAAATTTGAGATAATCCTCTTGATTTCAGCAGCCCAACACTGATTTAAACTGAATGAATCTTCCAGAACTTTATCTTCAGATCAGGGACTTGGCAATGTTGTAAAAAATCCTTAAGATTTATATGGATGTTGCATCTATTAATGCTGTGTCTGGGACCCAGCAAGTTTTGGTTTTGCTGAGAGATTAAAGTGAGTAAGTGGGAGAGGAGAGATACCATTTCAATTTTATTATGAATTCTTAGAGACTGTGTCTTGGGTGGGGACTACCCAAATCTGAACACAGTATGGAGATCATAAAGTGTTTGAATTATGTTGCTCTAAAGCATCTTAGTCAGAAATGGGGTTCTCCTGACACTCCAGCTATGTAAGAAATTAGTATTTTTGTTTTCTTGAGGATATGAGTAAATCACAGAGAAGCCAGTAGAGATGCACAACTGAATTAGGACAGTTTGTTTTCCACATGTTCTGGCTGTTTATTGTCTTGGACCTCATCACCTCCTTTCTTTCTAGCATATGTTACTACTTTAGAGGAGCAGGAAGCACAGTCTGCTTTGATATGAGCTCCATTCTGTCTTTATTTAAGAAATTGCTACATCACCAGTGGATACAAAAGACATGAAGGCCATAATCTGTTCACAATTATAAATTAGGTAAACTGACTGAAATTATTGATATAAAAGAAGGTGGCTTTGGCCCTATAATAAAGTAATTAAAAAATTAAAGGAAGTGACAGGGAGATTCAGATATTTAGATTACTATGTAGAATTTTTATCTGTAGGAGTAAAAAAAAGAAGTCGCATCAAATCTATTTTAGTGCAAATAGGATAAGAATCTGAGCTCAACTGACATGAATTCTGTAATCTGTAAACTTAATTATTCCTTTACTGTTGAAGGAGCATCTGACCCTGCCTCCTTATTTCACCCGCCACCATCCTCTACCCACTTCCCAAGTCAGACAATGCACAGCTCACACCTCCACCTAACTGGAGATATAGAATGTGTCAAGAATACCCTTAGTGCATTTCTGAAACCCTTTTGTAAGTATCTGTCACTCTTTAATACATGTATCCTTCTCTTATGATCACAGAACAAATAATTAAGTACACTAATTGGTATTGTGACAATGCTTTTATTTAAATATTAAAAAAAAATAATAAGTAGTGCTTTAAATTTCTGCTTTGCTTCACTCCATGTTCTTCTTTGCCCTCTCACTAAAATCACTTTTGCTGCTGACTTTTCATTTATTTTCTTCTCATCCACAGTGCTCAACCTTCTTACTGTCATTCTCACATCTTCATCCAGTTCACCCTGGTGGTTACTGCTCCTCCATATAGACTGTGCTGTGCTCCAAGTAGTCAGAGCTTCTATATTTTGGCAGTGTAAGTGTGCACATTTACAGCGTGCTCCTTGGAAAGCCCCGGATGAACTGTATTGTCTGTCACAGGCAGAACTGGGCACCTTTTGATACAAGGTTAGCTGGGTGTCTAGCCTCACAGGGCATTGGAAAGCAGAGGAAAGATTAAATGTGCAGGCACTCTCAAAATAATTGTACTTCTAGGGGAGATGAGTTTTCTCAGACAATTCCTTCTTCCATTTGGCTTCTCAGTCCTGCCTGATTGAAGTCTAGCCACCCATATGGTATGAAGATGTCTGGCTGGGCATAGTTGCACACAGCTGGAAATTGGTTCATCTTTTCTCACCTACTTTCCAGAAGTTTCATGCTGATAATGAATAACCTGGGAAGAATCCTGGACCAGGTGAGGGCTTTGAAGGTCAAGAAACAGATGCTCAGGAGGAACCCTCATTAAATACAAACAGAGCAAAACTTTTCGATGAATTAAATTAAAAGCCCAAATAAACATCAGCGACTAATGAATGGTGCAAGAAATACAATAACCGCCTCTTTGCACATGACACAGAGTACAACCACACAGCTCACAGCATTATGGCCAAGATCCTATTCAATGAATCCAGTGTTCAGTAAGAAACCTTAGAATAGTCCCTGCTCTTAGCTTTCCACTTTAAGAATTTTATTTGTTTGGAGTGGGCAGCTGAACCTATACGCATCTTTGGGCCCTTTTTTAAGCTTTGTATCAATGCTACAGCCAAGATAGAGACTGACCATGCCACTGGGAGGAGGTTTGGAGAGTGACTCACTGTTTTATTTCTGATTTGGTAATGTATCATTTTTCCCCCACCTGCACTAGAGTGCCATTGCAAGCAGCTGAAATGATTGCCTGAATGAACAGGCTGATGTCAGATTTCCAGAGCTAATTCATGGAAATCTGCAGCGTAGTCTTGGTTCTGGAGCATGAATCATGCAAGAGAAGATATGATCTCTCTCTCAACTGGATGTTTTTTCTAAGAACCATGATCCAGAAAAGAATATCACCCAGTTACTCAGCCATAGGTCTGTCTTTGGTTACATCCCATGGTCTCCCCACCATGTAGGCAAAAAGCTGTGAGCCAGTAAGTGTGGTTTCAAAAGCTGTATGGTTTTAAAGCGCTTTGTTCCTTTCCCTATGGTTTTATTCTAGGTGAGTGCACATGAGCAATTACAATTCTTTCTGCAGATAATTGGCATTAATGGTATTCTTAGTAGTAATTATGAAACAGCACTTTGACTGCTCGTACAATGGCTGTAGGTACAGTAGTGTCAAGAATCTGACTCTGAAGTGATTCTTTCAAGCTAAGCTTTCATGATCGCTATGCTTGTACATCATTTTCCTGTCTTCTACCCTGTAAAAGAAAAGGAAGCATCCTCTGGACTGTGGTGTTGGTCATTCACAGAGTAAAAACTATTTGTTCATCTTAAATGAATGTAGTTCTCATATTGGTTTACAGTATACATTACTCTGACTGTAACTGCTTTACTACATTTCAAATGCCTATTTCAGTAGGTATGAATCACAGAAAGTACTGACAACTTGTTAGAATTGGGCCTATAAACAATGCTTTGGTTTTAAGCAGGCCTTTGGAGGCAAAGATACAAATAATACAAAGTGAAAACCCTTTATACTTCTTTCTCAACTTACCCTGAATAATGCCCAAACTAATATCACTTCTTATTATTTCCAGTTGTTTTACACAAAGGCTGTTATATTTAAGGCCGGAATATGTGCAGCATATGTTAAGCTATTTATAGATTTACAATTACCTCATCAGACAGAATCAGGCAGATGGTAAACATTACTACTAGGCATAAGTACATTTAGAATCAGACATTTAAATAAATTCAGCTCTGTCTCAAGCTTATTTAAAGGGTTTTATCTCTTAAGCCATTTGAGGCGTCTGGTTCTGCTGAGTATATTTGTATCACATTCAGATATCAGGCTGTATGACCAACAGCCTATAGATAGCTGTAGAAATTGGATGACATTAATTCTTGTTTTTGAACCTGACACAGGCAATTGAACTAGTAAGCCAAATTAATTTGAGAATAAAGAGAATAAAACTTTTGGATTGAAAATGACAATGGCTGATTTCTTTTATGATGTTGAAAGAATATACATGCTTCAGGGAACATCAATTGGTCTCTCTCTAAAGCTGAAAGACTTCATATAGAGATTAAAAAACTGACAAAGATACATGCCAGAAGGCCAAATTATAATCTTTCAACTTCAAAACCCCAGGCTATGGTGACTTTTCACATGAATCTTACAGAAGAACAAAAATAAGAGTTCTAACTAGATCTGAGAATTGAGTGAGCACTTTAGTTGAATGCGATTAAAGTTCCCCCGGACTGCTTAAAAACATCTTTGTATTCTTCAAAATTGTTATTTTTAGGCAATTTAAAAATATATGTACAGTCAAATGGTGTTGACAAATGAAACCAAGCAGTCAGAAAAGCAGAGTTTGTCATTTGAATTGAGCTACCTGGGTTTTAGGGTTTGTTTTTTAACTGTCAGGGCTCATTTTCTGTGTTTCTCCAAAACTCCTCACCTGACACACTGTGATACAAACCTGTTAACCTGCTTTTTCTTTGGACGGCAGGGAAAGAATGCAATGATCCAAATTCAACCCTTTGTTACTACAGTGCTAATCCAGAGCAACGCAATGAAAGTCAAAGCAATTCCTTCAGAACAGCTGCACTGTATCTGGAAACAGAATTTGGCCTGAGGTCTCTTCAAGATGCAGTCTGGCCCAGGGGCCCAAAAATACAAACCAGAGGAAATATGAAATGATGTATCTAGAAATCCACTCTCTTAAGGTAGATATCATCCCCCAAATGCTGGCTGCAGGAAGGAGATGCATGACTTCCACATCAGCGCTGCTGTACCATCCTCATCTGTGCAGCAACTCATACAACAGTGTGAGCAAGGTCCCGGGCCAGTGGGGGCTTGCTGGTGCCCTTGGGCACAGTGTCACAGGCTGCAGGGAAGGAGCCCTTCCAGCATGGTCCTGGCATACAGCAGGGACAAGCTCACAGCTACTTGTCAAAGGTGGCTATACCTGTCCCAACCCTGGCCAGACCCAACAAGCTACTGACACCTGCTAGCATTTTTCTAAAACATCAGTTGGGTTAATCTACAAAGTGCCTTGAACTGCTACCCCCGGGCACTGAGTAACAGAGGAGTGCCCTGTGAGCCAGCAGTCCATCCCACAGAGCTCCTCTATACTGCCTATACTGGGAGCATGGAAAAGGTTTGCACAACCTCCACCTCCATGAAACAGTTCATGCAGTTACATCTTCTATGTCCATCTGTGCTACCACAGACAGTCCTCTTCATCTGCCTCAGATAATGTATTTCATGCTGGTAGCCGGTTTATAAAATGGATATCCACTAGGATATGCCCACAGGCTGGAGGTATACCCAAATGAACATTCAAATCTCCCGGCGTTTCAAGATACCCTCTGGATTTTTTCAGTACTGGACTTCACTGTTAAGTTCAGGATGCGCTCCACTCTCTGCTTGAAGAGTAGTGCTTGTACTTGTCTTACTTTTCTTCAAGTATTTTCTGGGACTGTAGTTACTCTTTGAAAGGTCTTATGGGTATCCCAGAATTATTAGGCACAGAGTAATTCTACACACCTAGAAGAAAAGTAACAGTGATGTATTAGCAACCGTTTCTAAAATGATTATGGTAATTTGCTATGGTAATTGCCACATAAGTGCTAGGGTGTTGGATTTTTTTTTTTCAGTTTGCCATGTAACTGTATTCCAGAACCTAAGCTTTTTCTGTAAGTCCAAACCTTTAGCTTTTACAGTTGAAGAGTAAATCTTTGAAACACTAAATCTATCTAAATGTGTAAGAAGACAGTGAGCACTGTTGTGATTGTACAGGGGTTGGTTTAGAGAAGGGATTGTACAAGAGGGATTGTACAGAGAAGGGTGATGAGGAAGAAGAGCATGAGTGGGGCCACTGCTCTATGATGCAGCAGTCTCTGCATCTCTGCACCTTGCTGTGGATACCTGCAGAACATTATTGTTAACAATCATATAGAATCATAAACAGCCCAGGTTGGAAGGGACCTTAAAAGATCATCTGGTCCAACCTTTTGTGGGAAAGGGAGCCTAGATAAGATTTTCTAGCACCCTGTCCAATCACATCTTGAAAACCTCCAGTGATGGGGACTCTACCCCATCCTGGGGAGGTTGTTCCCATGAATGATTGCTCTCAGTGTAAAAAATTTATTTCTTATATCAAGATTATATATATTTGTATTATATATTGATACAAACTGCACAGGATGCAAAGCCATCCTAGACACCCTGTGGACTTACACATTCAACACCAGATACATACTACCATCACTCTTTGTGCACATTATGAGATGGCAAGCAAGATATCTTTATTTGGTGCATGAGTGTGTTAAATCCTAGACAGAATTGAGTCTGAATACAAATAATCTTCATACTGCAGCAAGTGATAAATATAAATTGTTTGTCCAGCACTGTCATATCTATCAAACTCTATTGTTAAAAATACAAAGTAGAGTTAGTGTGGAACGCACTAATGTGTTTAGATGTTATGCTTGGTTTTGTTAAAGGACTTGCAGGTCTGTCTTTGTATATATAGAATTGTCTGGGGGCTTTAAAACATTTTATTCCATACAGCATTAACATGCTAAACCTAATCTCTGCTGCCAAAGATGAAGAGTGAACATAACTCTCTTATTGCAGGTGGCTCAGTCCTCATTTCTTCTTGTTTGAAATTCACTCTGGTCTTGTATTGCTGTACTTTGAAACTTCCCCTTCTTTTTCCATTGCCTTTTTAATAACTGAAACCATATCAGAAGGGGCAAAAAAATAAATTAATGAAACTTCTACAGATAAAAAAAGTAATAATAAGCTTACCTTCAAAAAGCTGGCTGATAGTACAGATAAATCATGGAGAAATAGAAAGCATAGTGTAGTCTAGCTAATTATAAATGGATTAATACTGCATGTAGTCAAAACTTAAATATTTGGTTTTGTGATCACAGTAAAATGCAATTACTTCTATTGCAGCTTGTTACTATAGAATCAATAGGATCACTGTGCTAATATGCAGAAAGCTTTGAGAGATGTAGTTTAGAAAGTCATGTTTTGTAGTGGTCAAGTTATTTCTGATAAGAATGCTGCTTTTTCTGTGCTGGTAAGGAAGATCTTGCTAAATAACTAAACTAAACCATAATTTGTTTCTTCATGTAAATATAATAAGCTTTAATTTAGAAAAAGCTGGTCAGTAATATGCAGTCTTGCTTTAGTAAGTTGTCAAAATAATTGCTAAATTTAAGTTAATCATTTAGGTCCTTGATGTGTTTAGCCTGTTTCTTATTAGTTGCTTCAATTTGTTTTTATGTAGTTAAGAGCAGGCTACTTTGATCTGAGATTGTTCTATTTCATTCAGTATCTTTAACTTCTAATGAGTGTAATTTTAGTGATAAAAGTGGTTCCTAGCCAAAGTGTTGTATCAAAGTCTTTATAAGGAAATAAAGGAATTCAGTGTTTGTGAAGAGAGCTAATCTTAGTTTTCTTTATGAATCTGGAAGAGAAAGGGGGGAAGCTACTCTAGCTGTCAGTAAACTGGCAAGGGCCGTTTCATCTGAGCTTTTGAATAAGAACTCTGAAGAGTACAGAAAGGAAACTTTCTGTTTATAGATTCAGAAGTTTTCTGAGGAATGCAGCACAACTATTCATGGAGAAATTGAAGGAAACATTTGTATTTTATCAAGTAATTATAAGTACTTAGACTAGTGTGGTATCTGGACTATATTCAATACAATATAGTTTTGAAGCATCCAAAACCAATAACTGTTTTCAAAGGAGTTCAGCTCACTTCTAGGTCCTTAAGTAAGTGAAAAGTTTGGAAATCTGGCCAATGGTGTCACACTGGGAACTTCAAGTGGCTAAATGCTTTGAAAAGTCTGTCCTTAATCTTGTGCCAAATAGGAGGTGAGCTCTTTTGATAATTTGGCCCAGGGTTTTGTAGTTAAAAGTTTGGTTGCAAGTCCATTTGGAAAAGTGGCTTTTAATGAATTTCCTAAACTTATTTCCTAAGTTTTCTCTATTACCAAATGCAGCGATGGGAACAAGAAATCTTCTCTAATGCTAAGACTTAAAACTAGGGATGTTGAAAAAAGTTGTGTTTCTTTTCAGTTTTTCTTACAAGATACACACTGGAAATGAACTGTTCCAATTGGGGCAGCAGTAAGATGCTGTGTATTTTCAAACAGTATTTTCAGATGCATTTTCAAACAGTGTACGTTACTTTCTGAACTTCAAGGAAAACTACTTTTTTTCACAATTATACTGGCTCCATGCAGAGCATAAAGCATAAATCAGGAGAAAAGTTTGCATATTTCATATGTCAGCTGCAGACGTGCAAGAACAATTTACAGAAATTCTGGGACATGAAGACAGAAAATATCCTTTTGCCTCTAGCGAAAGTGTTTGATTCTAAATGAAAATTGGTGAGAAGAGATGAAGGAACAAAAGAGCTACGAGCAACCTCTTTGCACTCTGTTTGCCACAGAATCTAGGGAAAGTCCCTGGAGATACAAAAAGATATTGCATACCTTTGCACTATGCACAGCCTTTTGGTTGTTGCTGCTGAAATTCTCAGTGCTATCTTTTTGCCAAAAAAGGTCTTGTACGAGAAAAGTGTCTTACTGCTCCCCTACTCACCAAAAGTAAAATTGCTTGAAGTTGGCAGAAGAAAGCTGGTGCTGTGCCATATAGGCGCCTCACACATGAGTTACGTTGTATGTATATGATACAACGTAGATGACACAACACGATCTCTGTGCTGAAAAATGTAACATGGCATACACATCAATTTTTAGCAAAAAAACCCCTGATGCCATTTCATTTTCAGATGTAGTAACTCATTGTGCAGGTGCAAACCAAATGTTTTCAGTGATAAGCAAACCTGCCCTAGTTTTCAAGGCTGAGTGGTAACTTTAAGATTAACTGCAAGGCTATCTCCTGAATATATTTCTGTTTATCTTGATATTTTACTGATGATATTGGAATCATCAAAAAAGGGAAATATTCAGCCTGCCATAAGGAAAAATATGTGACAGGAACATGTCTTGCAACAGAGAGATTTCACAGCTCAGAAAAGTTGAGCACAGTTCCCAGAGGCATGGCTTCCTTTCAGAGGCCTGTAGCCTACACCACTACTGCTTTATGTCCCAATAAGCTGCACATGCAGCAATAAATTCAGCCCTAGGGTGGGTGATTCTGTTAATTGGGATTGGCAGGCACAATGGGGCTATGATCACAGTCACATTAAAATGATGCATACTGACTGGGCTGAAAAAACACCCACATTAGGCCAACCCTCTAGTGACATTCCTCATTTTTAAGGATATCTGAGAGGACACCAGTAAATGTATTCCTATGTTTCCATCATAATTATTAAATAAGCTAATTAGAAATATTAAGTGTAGGCTATTTGATTACTAGAGATTTAACAGCACCTGCAAATAATTGTATGAATAGAGGCATGTGTTAGCCTGCTATATGTATGCAGTAAACAATAACCAGAAACTTTGCATGCAATATGCAATCACTGAATTTTAACTGGATAAGGAATTAACAGCTATATTTAAAATGGTCATCAAGGAAAACATAGACTGGTTTGGGAGCCCATTCTTTACATACTTTGTTCCATGAGGAAACCTGAAATGTCTTGATGGTTAGAATAGGCTTCCACGTGAGAGTTTTTCCAGTGCATTTTTATTTAAAACTCGAGTTACTGGGTGACACCACAAGCAGATGTAACTGTAGAACTTCTGAAAGGGTGGAACTTGTAACACCAAGGGCACGACTGTGTGGTGGTTCAGGAGAGGGGGAGGTGGAAATCTCTGAAGCTAGCCTTGCCTGTGGAACCACCATCACAAGGCCCACTCTGAGGCTCAAAGCAAAGTACAGTTTGTCATTTGAAAAATGCATGTTTCACTAAACAGAAATCCGAACTCTATACTAATACATCTTGCTCAAAAAATATGATTCGCAGAGATAAAAACAATAAAATTACAGATAATTTGTTCAGAATGTGAGGTAAAACCAGCTAACGTATCATGATACTTAGATAAGTATCATCAAACTAATTAGCTGTGGGTCTGCACAGTATAGCTATGTTACAGGATTTCTGTACAGGAATAAGTAATTTTATAAATAGAACAGTGCCATTTCAGCATTATTACTTGACAAGTGCAGAAATTTGCAGGGCAAGTGGTAAGTTCTCAAGTGATGGCAAGTTCTGCCTCCCAGGGAATGTGCATTACAGCAGGCCCCTTGCTGCATGATCACACAGTGACTCAACATACTGCACAATACTTGTTCTTACTCTTACTCCACTCTTTAAGGGAAAAGGCCAGCACCTTTTGTAACTTTTGGTTATACATAAAATTGGTATTACGCGACTGTGGCAGCACCCAGGGCTTCGTGAATGATCCACCACTGCACATCTGATACCACATGATGAGCTGGCCACAGGATGGGCCCCAATGCCAGCTGGTACTTGTAGGTAGCCACAGCCCCTTAGAGCCGTGTACGCTCTCACAGCCAAGGTACAGGTGTCATTCTGGAGATAAAGAAGCCCAAAGATGGGTCAGGGTAACAAGGCTGGCAGCTAAGGGTATAGCATGTACATAGCCTCAGAGGCCATCTGTCAGCAAAGCTGTGTGGGATCTGGGATCCTTCAGCAGGCTCTGTCAAGCCCAGGGACCTACAGTTCTTCCCACTCCAACATGGTCACAGGCGGGGAAGGACCTTGTCTTCTGTAACACAATGTGAATGTGCTAATGTTCTTTTTAGGATCGCAATTGCACCACAGAATAAATTAGACCGCATTGTAAATTAATCTCATGCCTAATTTCAAGCACATGAGTAATCCTAGTGAAGATTTAAGTACTTTGCAGAGCTGGGGTCTTAAAGAGGTTTGTTTTTCTGGGAAAGTTTCCGCTGTTTCATCTGTAAAGTTAGCTAGATTCACTGATGCAAGAACAATGGAGCAACTATAACTTATTCCAAGTAAGGACAGCAGTGTATAGTGCACAATCACAATGTGATCTTTAAACACCAAAGTGATTATGTCAGGGGCTAAAAATCAAGATGTTCCCATCTCTCCCTCTCCCAAAGAAGATAATTCAAAAGAAGCCAAATGTTTTTGCTTCTGCCTTTATCCAGGCTATGGCCAAGCATGAAAAATTTTAGCATAAAAGGTTTTTTGAAGGCATTTTGGAACATGCAAAGCAACAAGGTAGAATGAAAGTGTCGTCTCTGCCTTAACGCTCAAGTCTTTATTAAGTTACATCTTGAATTTGTTTTTAATTTCTGTTAACTGTAAAGTGTCAATGTTAGAGTTTTAAATTATAAATAAAATGTTTGGTTTGACATATTTAATAAGATCTCATATCAACAGCCTGTCTGAATTGTTAATAGTTACCATAGCAACTTCACAATTTTTCTCTCTATTATTATTTGCAGCCTTTGGTCACATCATTTTAAAAGTTTGGTTTCTGTGATGGCATAGCTTAGTTGCAAATTTATTCATACCATTCTTTTTTTTTAAAGGGATACCCATTTCTGTCTCTCTGCAGAAGTGTCAAAGTTCCTAGCAGTTAAAAGCAAACTTGCTGTCACTCTTACAGCATTCCACAGGCAGTGGCTAAAATAGTGGTTTGGGAGTAAGCAAGAAACGAGCTGAGTCCATGGTTGATAACTAGCTTGTGGTTAACTTTGATAACCTTGAAAAAGTCCCAATTCTGAACTGGGTGATTATTAGGTTTAGGCTTTAATGTCTGTAGATTTCAATCTTCCATCTATAAATATTTAAAGAAATGGATAACTCTTTGTATGGATAACTGCTTTTTTTTTCTCTCTGCTCACTGTTTTGTATATTAAACTGGATATTTCATTAAAAAAACCTATCTTCTGTATGAAGGTACAGCACCCACTTCAGGTGGTCCTCACTTCAACCTCCTCTCTAGGTCCCTCTCTAGGTTCTCCATCTATCAGTCCAAGGTCCAACTACCCAAGATAAGATTTTTTTCTCTCCATGATGTTTCATGGCAGTTGAGATAATTTTTGATACTCAGGACTAATTGTCACAGGTGATTGAAGGGGGGAGATTTTGCAGTAATTAAAAAACACATTTGAAGTGGTTTTGCTAAGGTTTTGTCTCAGGATAGTTGTTTCTTGTCATCTGAGAGACTTTCAAGTAGTTGACCTTTGTGGGACGTGTCATAGTCAAGATTTCTTTTTCTGAGGGTTTTTGTTTTGTTTTGTTTTGTTTTTTTAAAAAGGAGTAGGTGAAGGTGGTGGTTCTTTTGTTTTGATTTTTTTTATGGCATATTATTGGTAATTATGATGCATTGATTGAATAAGGAAGGATTTAATAATTATTCTGTGAGATTCACAAATTTTTCTTTGGACACATGCCAACTGTGAATGGATGGCTGTAACTAAAAGGAAATAAGTGAAACAAATAAAAGGCACAGTCAGTAAGCTTTGCTTGTTATTTCACCTCAAATGATCCTTTCTTTGTCTCTATTCCACTCCTTGGGGTGACAGCACACTCAATCCCTTTAGTCCTTATATTTTTCAAACCCCACATGCCCCCAAATGTGTTAGTACTTACATCTAAGTAATACAGTTCTATATACATACTCGCTTCTAACGTGTCCCACAAAATCCCTCTGTATTAATTTACTCTTGCCTTTTATTCTGTGTCCTTTCATCTATGCCTGCCATCTTCCAATAATGACCTCAACATCCATCCACCTCTTATCTACTCCATCCACTTCTCTCCTAAATATTTTTGTGCTTTTAGACAAAATGATCACAACATGGATATATAAAGTCTTCAACTCAGCCACATGGGCAATCTTATTCTAATGATCACAGATTTTCTTTAAAGCTTTGACTTTGCAACATTTAGCCATTTTTATAAGTAGCAATGTATGAAGTTCATAAATAGTTATAAATGCATCATATTTTCTTTGTATTTTTTCTCTACACATTTGTCTATGCAACGATCTCTTGTTTGTGAGTCTTAAGGTAGGATTAAATCTTTTAATAAGCAGCAATTGCCTGGCACATTGTTTCTTCCCTAAGACACAGAAATAATAAGAAATGTAAATACTTTCAAGGCACCTTCTCTGCTATATACAATAGCAAATATTTTTATTTTTTCTTAAATGTTCCTAGGACCATTTGAAGGCAACTCAAATATCTTGCATTAAATGTTGTACCTGTTAGCATATGTCACAATAAACTTTCATTGCTTAGCTGTTTTTTATTGGCCTGCCATTGACACATTAGATCAAACGAAAACCAGAATGAGTCCCACTTTACCAAGATTATCAGGATTGAAAGAATAGTCAGGTACTGCCTCTTAGACGGGTATGGCGCTGGAGGGAAAAAACCCAGAACAACCTTGAACTGCATTGCCTGTTGCTCGCTGATTCTGTTCCTCCCCTGGCAGAAGTCCATCTCAGCATCATTGCAATCTACCAGTGGGTGCTGCTATGGACACGGGCAGAAAAGAGCCAAGCGTGAGATAGAGAAAGGCAAAGACAAAAAAAGGGAAACCCTTGACCGAAACAAAGAGCAAAAATGTGATGGGTGCTATGGGTACTAATGTAACAGCTCTACAATTTCAGCTTAAGTCCTGCCACAAACAAGATTTTCTACTGCTCTTCCAAAAGTGTTGAAAAAAATCTCTAGTCTTTAAATAGCTAAATGTTACATCTGCAAATAATCTGTGGAAATAATCCATCTGTATTTTAAAATGGAGAAGTATTACCCTCATATGTTTCAAAAGCTCAGGCTTTAAACTGTTTTACTCTACAGCTGTATTCTCCTAGTCCTCCAAAAGAACAGCCAAGAGTGAAATGAGACAAATGAACTTGAGTTTGGTTTGCATGTATTTTGTAAAGTGCTGCTCTGAGTATAGACACGGAAGAGTATCTGAGTATTTTAACAGATCTGATCTTCTTCCTGAATATCTTCATTCTTACAGCTGCTTTCCCTTTAAAATCCTCACATAGGAAATACTTTCCATGCCGTTTGAAATCTGTTTCCTTCTGCACCCTCACTCACAAGCCCTTTAAGGGATTTGTTGGTTAAAAGGCTATGCAGTAATTACTTTTGTTGCTACAATACTGTGATAGATGAGACTGTGTGTAGCTCCCATACAGATTCACCGCAGAAAAGTACTGTTCATATTCGAGGACATTTTGAAGATTGTTTTCCAAGCGTAAAATCCCACAGAGCTCCATGTATCAAGTCTCGTAATTTCATGTCTTAAAATTGCTTTGACAAAAAAAAAAAATTGACATAGATCAGCTGGCCTGCACCACATGGGAGAGGACTATCAACAGTCTGTTCCTCCCTGCCCCCATGTAAAAATAAAAAGACAGGGCTAGAGTAGCAAGAACAGTCTCAGCTGCAGACACCAGCTACACAGAAGCCATAGAAATGGGCTGAGCAATTAGAGAGAGCTGCCAGGGAGCCACCAGTTCCCTTTAGCTGTCCCATGCCCCCATGCCAGCGGGCCCAGGTGGGGTGTGGCAGGCGGAGCCTCGGGGCATGCTTGGCTCGCTGCCCTTTCCTGAGAGCTACTGTGCCGCACCAGCCCTACTGTCCTGTACAGTGTCACTGGCCAGACATTTTGCCCATGAGGTCACAACAAAGTGATGTGAGAACTTCGTGGCAGTAGGATGGGTTTGTGGGGGTGGGCGGGAGGAGTGAAGGTAGCCTGCGGGTTGTCTCTTGTTCAGATCTGCCCGCATTGCAGTCATTTCTTTGAGCGATAAAGAGAAGAAAGTTCACATGTTGCAATTCCAACTCATCCGTACATCCAAACTCCCTCCATAGTACTGTCATCCCAGTGCCAGGCAGCATCCAGGGCTTCCCAAAGGTGAATTTGCAGGCAACAGTCGTTTAAACACTAACATCTTGCTAGTCCTAGTGCTGCCTTTGGGCTTCTCTAATTTTTCCCCAGGGGACTAACCCGGTGCACAACTAGTGCCGGATCTGAGGAGCTCAAACATGGTATGAAGCAATGTGTGCAGGTGTGCAGGCATGCACAACCTACCAGCAGGCTGCATGGTATGGCACAGCACTGGGTGCATGCTGGCTGTGCCCAGGACAGCTCCACACCCTGCTCTGTGAACAGTCCCAAGGGCGTAGCTGGAGGGTCTCCACTGTGCAGATGGGGCTGACAGTTCCCGCTGTGCTTCTCTATTTTGATGTGAAATTGATTAGTGGTTTTTTTCAAAAAAGGGTAGGAAATCGATTTGCAAATTAAGGTAGATCAAGCTGGCCTGCTACATTATCCATCATTTTGTGAATAAAGTGGACACATATTGATTTACATCGTATCTTCCGGTAGCTCTTCGCAACTCAAAACTCTATATGTGACTGGATAGTAGGTGTCCTGTTCTTGAGGACATAAGTTCTTCTTTAGGCTTTTCATATCTTGTTGTGTTGTTGATTGCCTTCTGTCACATCCCTTCATGTTACATCAATTCCTGTGCCAATGCGACTGAAGGTCAGCAAAATAATATTACATAGTGGTAAAACTAGAAGGCAAATAAGCCTGTCTCTGGATGAAATATTGTACCTACTATCAGCTCAGATAGTGAACAGTCAATCCCAGTTTAAGGCAGATAGTTAGGATTCTGTTATCTGCTAAAAGTGGGTAATTTTCTCTAACCTTGAACCATCCATAGAGACTGAATACCTGTTCTCTCTATCTCTAATTGGTGCACTGGAGATGTGGCCAGTACTTTTGTACATTTTTCCCCCATCAGAAAAGATAAAGGAAAAATAGTTATTGCATAACAATAATCATTCCACCTCCTGTCCTCAGCTTCCCGGGAAGGGACTGAGCACATGTGCAGTACGGCCCAGGCAGCATGAAGAAGCCTTAGTGTAAAGGAGGGGGAATCTGTCCCTTTCTGCCAGCAAAAGAACAGGAAATTGGGCAGAATGGTTATCATAAACGCATGCTGGAAATGGAAAACAGTTTGAAATGATGCTTCCACCATTAGGCCTCATTCAGGAGCAATCTATAACACAAAAGTGATTTTGGATGATTGCTTACTTATTTTTCTGCTGTGTGTACATTAGCAAGAATTTTTAACGCATGTGTGGTGGGTTCTTTGGGGTTGGGTTGCTTTCTTTGTGCTCTTGCTTTGTTTTGGCGGGTGTTTTTGGGGGGAAGGGTGTTGGGTTGTTTGTGTGCTGCGGCCAGGACTTTGAAATAATGCAAACAAGTCTAATGGACTTGTTGGTAGTACACATAGCGTAAGGCCCGTGGGCAACCCCCTAGCCCAACAAGATCTAACACCACATCTTCAGGAGTTAGACTGTTTTTCAAACTTAGTAAAATCTAATTTCAGCCCTTTTTTCCCTCAGCCAAAACAGACTTCACAGAAACCTCCCACTCCACATGCAGTCCCTCAGCCTTTATAGGAACCACCTGACCACTTCCCACCTGGACCTGATAATTGAAAAGAGCTGGCTGGCCCCAAGCCCTGTGGCTCTTTATGAGGCAGACCACCCCTGATACACATGCCTTTTCCTCAAAACAACATACGTTTTTTGGAGGGGGAAGAAATTTTCAAATGAAAGATGGCAAACACTATAAAAAATACCAAGCTCCAAAAACATGTATATATTTTTAGAAGCTGTAAGATCTTCACAGATGTTTTTTGGAAAGTAGACATACACAGCATCTGTGCATGTGTATCCATGTACATACAGGCACAACTGCTTGAGTACACTGGTCAGGTTCCCATGAGGAGACATCAGGTAAAAAAAGCAGGAATTGTATAATCCTTCTGCTGTTTCAGACATATAGATGTGAACCTGCTCATCTCTTTCTATTTTGTACTGCTCTAACACAATGTCATGAAGGGGTTCAGAGAGATGGAGTCCAAATTATGAAAATTTGATAACCTGGCCCACTCATTCTGTTTCTGACTCTTCTTAGCACTTTCTTTCAAGGCACTGATATGGATTGGGAATGCTGGTTTTAGGTACTAAGAGCACAATGTCACCTTCCTTTTTCTAACCAAGTGATTTTCCCATTTCAGCCTTAGTGTTCTCCTCTTTGTATGGACTTCCATCCCTATGAGGAAAACAAAAAAACAAACTATAATTTCTAGGTATAATTTGTAAAAAAGAAACATCTACACTTAAAAAACTCTCAGAAGGGTTCTGATCCTGGTAATACTCCGTTAAAATACCCAGGAATCCAAGAAAAGGACAGGTTTAACAAGGCCATTTGCTAAGTCTAAGAAAAAAGAAAAGGCAAGTAAAAGAGAGCATCCAAAAGTCAGTTAAAATCACTTCCAAAGTGCAAAGAAGACAGGAGGTCGGTAGTCAACAAAATGACATTTTGGCTGTAAAGAGTCTTTATTGCACCTTGCTCCTGTATTGCATGAGGAATGATAAGGGCTCTTTTCAGTGCGAATGTCAGCTTTGCTTCTCTCTCTCCTTTTTTCACCTTGTTTTAAGTGCCTCTCTGCTGTGATTCTTCCACGGAGGGGCCTTGAGTTGTCCCTGATTACTAGCTGATATAACTTTGCCTCACATATTTTCTTTTCTGGACTGTGAATCCAGAACGACCTTGAGGCTATGTGTGAAGATTAAAAGATTTTTCCCGTCCTTGTTCCCCTTTTCCCGTAATCTAATATTGCATAAGGCCTTATGAAGGTATCAGAGAGCAGACTTCATTGGGGTGTCTCTGTAACAGTAGTATTTGCTAAGAACAAACTGGTAAGAGAGCAAGCGGGAATGTGACAGAGATCCCCAGATAACCCATACTGGGACATCTTGGTTCTTTTTGCTGGCAAAGTCAACAATAGCCAGTTGTTCCTTTTTCTTTTTTTTTTTTTTTCCTAAAGGAAATTAAATGTAAAAGATATGTTAGCACGGCCTTAAAGCTGAGATTTAGACATGTTTTCCAGTGTTATGATTCCCACAGCAATTGTAATTCGACTTCACTGCACATTCTACTGTAAGGCATAAAAATTAACATCACACTGTATACAGCAGAATATATTACCGTAGCACTCTGTGAAATACTGTAGGAATTTGAGAACAGCATTAGGTTGTGTCTAGTCCAAGCTCTTGAATGAGTGTGTAACTTTAAGCATTAATATAGAAGTTATTTGGGTTTGGTTTATGTTTACAGTCCACAGTCCCAGGTTAGCAAGATTTTGTACTTACATGTAACTTGCAGCACATGATTTTTGATTTTTTGTTTCTTAGGGATTACTCAAGTGCTTTCAGTCACATGCCAGCTTAAATACCAACCTCCTGAGACCAAGGCCATTTCCGCTCAGGCGTTATTTGAGCAGCTGCTTATATCTTTTGAATCTTTCACTTTTCAAGCAAAAATTTCCCGTCCTTGGTGACTCTTTACATTTAAAAATTAATTTTAGTAAAGCTTGAGCAAAAAATGGTTCATTGTTTTTGAGAATGAGGTGAAGCAAAAAGGTCACTTTTCCCATTATAAAAATTGCATGTGGCTGTTATTGAACAACTCAAAAGCCACAGCAGTTGGGCTAGGAAGCTTAAATTTGGCAGGAAGACAGGTGTTTGGGGGAAGAGGTGCCTTCAACTGTTCCGGTAAAAATTTATTTTGCTTTGCTGAGCGCTTGAAACCATTGCTCACTCACACTCGGTAGTCCTTTAACTGCAGCCGCCTTTGCTGATGTTCCAAAAGCAAATGGGCTCCATGGCTAGTGAACAACGAGTCAATTAATGACTTAGGGAAAATATGATAAATTTATGTACTGGAAGAAGTAGAGACGCGTGTCATTGCACCCACTTTTACTACTTCTTCAGCTCTCCCTTCCACTCTTAATCTACTGTGGCATCAGACCTTATGCTAAGTATGATTTTACACTACATAACCATGCCTGGCATGTTGCTCCCACTAAAAGGGTATAAAATATTGTAGAGTGAAAGTTTCTTGAGATTTAAGCCACTACTGTACTGCTCTAACAGACTGAATTTAAAAGTACTCCTTTATTCTGCATCAGTAAACTGTGTGGTAACTCAGAAGCACAGATATGGTTGTAGGCAGTTTGTAGACCAGTTAATGATTTTGTACTTGGTACACAAGATATGGAAGCCCAGGTTCTTAGAGCAGAGCTTATTATTGCAGCATGTGGAGCCAGCTGGTGCTCTGCTGAGAGGACTGCTGGTTTCTGCATCTTTTATTATCAAAGAATACATACTGTAGCCAGAAACACCTCTGCCTGGACTAACTTCATTTATTTTTCTGGCCCCTTGATCCTTGAAGTGTATGAATATCCTGGGGAATGTGCACACATGGCAGCTAAGACAGCTGTACATGTGAGTAACACTTGGTTGTTAGTCATACTGTCTGTTTCCGGTAGTCCTGGTAGTGACTGAGCCATGCCGGGCCAGCAGTCTCACTAATCCTCTAAAGGGTTTGCCTCTGCCTCTGCAACATGGATCAGCCTCCTGAGGCAGCACGAAGCTCACAGCCTCACTGGGGCAGCCCCACGGTCTCAGTGGCTCTGAGGACACAGAGAGAGCACAGCCTCTGTGAAACCCACTGCCAGCTGTTTTGTGGTTATCACCTCACATGGGCCTAGTTGCAAAGACCAAAGAGGAAGGAAGGACCACAAGCGTTTCTGCAGAGAAACTTATTACAGTAGATTCAGGACCATAACCCTGAAAGCACAAGGCGTGGGAATTGTTGGGTCTTGGTACAAGACGACATGAACCCTTTCCCATTTGTAAAAGCAGCTTCCTTTGTAATGATCACCAGCAAACAAATAATTCAAATATTTCTTCAAGTATTGTTTAGGAAACTAGAGCATTTAATATTAAAATAGTGAAGTGAAAAATTAACAGTTTTCAGTTAGATTTCTCCGCAAAAATGAGGAGGAACAGGCAAAGGGTTTCAGCAGTATTTTAGTCCCCCGGTGAACCTACAGACTGCAGAGATCACGAACAGATGAACAAATAGTGCTTTTCCACAGTGGTATACAATGTTTTTGGAATTACAATAGCATATGAATTTAATATCTCTAAGAATAACACATTTTCATTACTGGGTGGATGTAGAAAATCTGGATTTTTCAGAAAGGGCTGAGAATATGACATAGTATAAAAGAACAGGCTCGGAAGGAGGTTTGTAGAGCTACAGGCAGTTTCCTCTGGAGACTCCTCAGAGCTCGCTCCTGACAATCGTGGTAAATATGACATGATTAAATAGATGCCAGTTTGAACCCTGTTGAGGCTGATAAAGGTAAATAATTACTGTGATTTGGGTTGTTCACAGCCTTATCTGCAGCAGGCAACCCCCAGCCTCACGTGCCAAACATCTGTTTAAAGAGCCAGGTGCTCCGAGGGCTCCCAGTGCTCATTGCTGGGGATGAGCCGAGCACATAAGGAAAAGCTTTCCAAGGAAGCTCTCGCTGTGGCACCCATATAGCAAAGACAGGAAGGCTCTGGATTCCACTCAGCTTTGCAGGGGACAAAATCAGAAGAGATAATTATAGTCAGGCAAAATAGTTGTGGGCCCAGATGAGAATGGTTTACAGCTTTAAACTCATTTTTTCTAACTATTCTGCAATCTCTTATCTCTGCATTGACTGACAGAAAATTGTTCAATCACGGCATCCTAGATGAGGTTAGTAATCCATTTCTGAAGTTGTTTGAGCAAGGAGTTGCCACATCATCTAAGAAAAAAAATTGTGACATTTATACTTTTATCATGGATTTTTGAACATTTCTGATGTTCAAATTATTGTTCCCCTCTCCAAACTAGTATCACAAAATCATGACAAATAACATTGTCCCAAAAGTCACGTGGAGTTAAAAATGCATCTCCACCATGTCTTGAGGAAAGCTGATGAACCAGTGTTTTGGCCATGTGCATCAGTTCTGTTACAAGCCAGAGTACTTGCAGGTATCTGCTGTGAATGTACTTCTGTGGCTTAGGCGTTAAACTTAAGTAGTGCCTCTGCATTGTGGGTTTGAGTCTTTTCCTTTTTTGACATCACTTGTATTTTGAAGGGATTCCATCTGATAGATTTCTTCTTGCAGCATTTATACTGTAAGTCAATGTTTATTCTGTGGTGCTCTAAAATGCATTGGTATATACAGATTTTTTACTTATTAGTGTTGGAAGTGCAGTGAGTGGGGCAGACTCAGAATCATTAGATTTAGGGAGTCTTCAATATTCAGACCCCTGAATAAACAGCTGCACTCTTCAGCAGATTATTATAATAATAAATACAGTTTTATGGAACATCTGTGCCCAAAGGCCTCTTCAAAAGCACATTTAAAATGTTAGCGTATTGCAATCTCTTCTGCTTCTCATCACATTGCTTTAGCTGAATTGGGAAAGAACTGCCCACAAAATAGTCCTGCCAAAATGTCACAATAATCAGAGTTTACAGGGAAAATGGTAAGGTAAGAGAATAATGGATGAAATCTATATGATTACAGAAAATTTTTTGTTTCCATATAAACAACACTTTATTAATGTAAACTGCCAAAAAATATTGCTAATGTAGGCTTAAGGTTGCGATGTAATGCTCTTGCCTTGCTGAGAGCAGGACAGCTGGCTGGAGAGTGAGCAGGACAAGGGAACTTATCTTTCCCTTCTACTTGGCATTTCTGAGACTGCATCTGGAATATTGCAGCTAGTTTTGGGGTGCCTGAGGACAGCAGAGAGTCCAATGGAGAGCCACTAAGATAGTCAGGGGCTGGAACATACAACGTATGAGGGAGCTAGGTTTGTTTAACCTGGAGAAGAGAAGGCTTGGGGGATATAATCAGTCTTTCACTACCTAAAGAGGGGGTTACAGAAAAGGTGGAGCCAGATCCTTCTCAGAAGTGCACAGTGAAAAGACAGGAAGCTATAAACACAAGTTGCAACAAAACAAATTTTAGTTGGACATAAGGAAATAATTTTTCACAGTGAGAGCAGTGCAGCAGGGAGCGGGCTGCTCAGAGAGGCTGTAGGATCTCTGTGCTTGGAGGTTTTCAAAACACAGCTGGACAAATCCTTGAGAAACATGATCCAACTTTGAAGTTAGATTTGCTTTGAACAAGAGTTTGGACTAGATGATGATCTGCAGTGGTCTCTTCTAACCTCAATTTTTCTTTTCTGTGGTTCAATTCAGTTAAGGTACAAACTGACCCTCTTAGCTGTACACTCTCTGACATTCCCTAAAGTGGCAAGATTCCGCACAAACTGGTCAATGAAGTGTCAAAAATTACAGAGAAGGAAACAGCATGAACAATCACCATTGCATACGTTGTCTTGAATGCCTGCATTATCTGCACACAGCCCAGGGTTTTGTGTAGCTAGTTGGGAGCTGTGTGACCAGAATATGAAGACTGAGATATTCCTATCTTGAAAGAGTACACTTCAAGGTTGAGTCCACGGTGTCAGTAGAGGTGCACAGGATTTTTTTCATGAGGAGACTGCCAGCAGAGTAAGGCCATGTTGGATAATGGTTTCTCTTGGGCTTAGCAAAGGGAAAGGTGGAAGGCAGGGTGAGACTGATGAGAGGATAACAGCCTGCGAGTCCAGGGTGATGTGAAGGGAGCAGGCTCGGCATTTGAGCATATGTAGTTCTCACTACCTACAGCTGAGATTTGATTTAGTAAAGAGATGTTAGACTTTATTCCATGTACTCATGCTAAATGTTGTGATACAGATTTAAGTAACAGGGGACAGTTAAGAAATCTTAAGAATTATGAATTCTAATTCTTTATTGCCTGATGTCCAAGATTTAAATTTAGAAGTACATGATACTCAGTGAGAACTTGTGGCACACTAGTGAGCCTTAACTGTTGTAATGATGATTTGGGGTAGTAAATAGAAAAGAAAGATGTAGGGGGGTACTTCAAACCCATCAGTCATGTCTGACTTTATTCATACTGCTATCTCTTCTGCTGCTGTAAATGAAACTCTTCATAGTTTTATCATGCTTCAGATTGCACTTGTGCAGTTTTCTTTTATGCATACAAGGATGTAAATATTTGCTTTTCTCTGAGATTTTGCTGCTGATAACTACCTACCAGCTAATTTATCTGAATCTTGACTTCTAAAAATATTTTATGGCAAGAATAGCTTGGTGGAATAGTGCAACATATCAAAGTTTTTGGTCCATAGCAACATTTACTGACTTTTCATTACTATTTCTGTGCTATACCCATGTTAGTAACATAATCACAGAGCAAGCTTAACATCTTATCGCTAGAATAACCTACGCCAACTATCATACTTGAGACTGAGAATTAAAGACGAATGCATATAAGAAGTTATTTTCTAGCAGTTTTAACTGACAGTAGGGGATGTTGCCTGCTTTCAAACGTCATGTCCAACAATGAAGTATAACTTCAAAATATTTTGAAATTGTCATTGCTAAAATAAAGTATTTCTGATCAGCAGTGAAAGTTGTGCCTGTAATTCACGATGCATATGCCCAAGCTAGTATCAAGCTAACCAGATATGATGTAAACCCAAAAGGGGCTCCAAACCCAGCCAGGGATTTGGCTAATTATCACCCCTAAGCTGCCACAACACTACTGTTGGAAATGCCTGTACCCTAAGCGATCCCTTGCATGGTTTGTTACATTAAGACCAGTTTACACAGTTTCTGTCAGGAAAAATAAAGATAAATATACTATGATAATGCATCTACATTGCCAACATTTTTAATTGAGTGGGTGATGTTGGTTTTAATCAAAATATTCATGATTTGTGGAGTCTTTAGGATAAGAAACGGGAATTATAATTAAGGCTGGATGGGCCAGCCTCCATCAGCTTACAGATTCCAACTCATCATAACAGTATACCTTGTAATCTTACCGAAATAAATGCGCAGGGCTCTCATTCTGATCTGGTAGCCTTGGACACTGGCCTTGCACTAGGATAAATAGCTGCAGTGGCAGGGGGGTGATTAGTTAGTCTCCCAGTATTTTTTGATGGACTGGAGTTATATAGGGCCATTAAATCAATTAGCTCAAGAGCCTCTAATTCACTGAAACATCCTTTACTTTAGAACATAGCTAGGTGAAACTACTGCTTATAATTTCTAGTGTTCACTTAGCTACTTCATCCAGTAAATCCCTAATAAAGTAATCACAATGTGATATGCACAAGGAGGAAAAACACTGCCTTCACAAACACAGCAGAGAAAGAACCAAGATATCTGAAACTATTACTCTGTGGAAGGCTTAGGGGGGTTTTGCGGGGGGAGGGTTTAAAAACACAGCACATTCCATGTGGCAGCCTGGCTTTTAGGAAGCAATATTGTACTTTCCACTGCAGGATACAATATTTTCAAACATTCAGATGAAAGCAAACAGGGTCTGAGGATCTGCTGTCTCACTTATGAAATCAGCTATAGACATGTAGATAAGCTTTTGCTTAAAAACGAAGGCACGCCTGCTGCCTCATTAAGTATAGCTAGTATAAGCACTGCATTAACTGACTAATGCACAGCAGAATGCCAAATGGAGTCTAATCAGAGTGGTTTCCAATTTATAGAAGAGATGAGCCAGCGACTTGAAGTTGTCCTCATCAAAGAGTGCTGATATTGTCGTTAAATCTTATTTACTCATCTCTGACATTAAATTATAATCTGAACTATGTTGTTTTCTCTGTTTTTGTGAAGGGAATCAGATATGGTTTGAAGGTACTTACCAGTTTTAATTGTGCTTTCTCGCTGAAAACTGAGCTTATGAACGTCTGATCATAAAACAAAAAGCAGTGGCTCTAAGAACTAGTAAAGGTTTCTGCTTTAACTGCATAGTTAATGCACTGTGTTGCAATTAACACAACATGTATGTTGTTATGTACATGTATGTGTGCACACTATGTACATACATAAAAGAGTATGAATGAAAGGGAAATGTCTATAAGCAGAGTGCTGGAAAGGACCAGAAATGTGACGCCCATCTCAGATTTAATTTTTGGCCTGGTGTAGTATTACCAGTCACCCAAATTTGTCAGTTCATAAATGGTCCCTGCAGCCACAGATATGAGAGCAGAGAATACCTCCTAATGGGTCACGACAGGCTGTCAGTTTTCCAGTAGGTAAACTTGATTAATCTCTTTTTACATGGCACATTATGTTTGCATTAGCATGAGCTGTTAGGCAGGCTATGTTGTTATTGCCCTCTTGAGCTATTACTCAACAATATATTTAGTGCATCTTACATGCAAACTTTTATGACTTGAGCTTTACCTTTCGTTGAAAAGGTCATGAGTTCATTTCCCAGTGAGAATGACTTTTCAACCCACTTACCTGAAATACAGTGTTGCCATTTTTAGCTGCACTGCCATGTTCATTCCACCAGTGAGAAAAACATCTTGGAAAAGCACTTACTTAGAAATAAAACAAAGAGCTGACCTTATCATATTCTGCTTTGTAGGGGCTTACCTGGTATCTGTGTAAATGGTCCCTATAGCCACAGCTATTGAGAGCACAGAATACCTCCTAATGGGTCGCGACAGGCTGTCAGGTTTCCAGTAGGATGCTAATTGATTATACAGCTTTCAGACTCACAATATGTTCATCCAAAGCCCAGCATTCTACCTTTTTGCGTTGAACGCTTTTCAGCCACACCATGCTGGTTTTTATGGTTTCAGAGCCAGAAAACAGAAGGAGGTGCATTTCAGGATTTTTAAAAAGTATATATTATTTGAACGTAAATTACATGTTTTTACAGTCAGCTGCTGTGAAACTAATTATAAGGAGTCTATATGCATTCAGTTCTGCTTCTTTAAACATGCAAATAGCTCCCTTGTCATTATTATGGTTCAGTGAACAGGAACAGGGGTAAGGAGGGACTTTAGCTATTGATTTTTGTGGGGCAGGAACTTCACTACAGAGCTCTCACTTTTCTGACTTGGGTGGAAATTGTGTAAGACCATGACAGTAATTACTCTCATCTCTGCTACTTCAGCAATGTTTAAACCTGGACTTCAGGTTCCCTAATTGCAAAATGGGGACGGTGATCTATGCATCTTGCTGAGGAGGGGTTAGGAATGATGGGTGATTTTTGCATATGTGCCAGTGGTTACTACTCAGGTGAACAAGGTGAGCAGGATACTTAATTACTCAATGTGAAATGGCAAACTGTTGTATTCTCTGACTAGCTATTTCTTAGTAGGGCGGTGCCAATGCTATCCCTCGCCATATACAATCAAAAGATGCTGCAAATTAAATACAATCATCACAGCAGCCACAATTAACTGAATTCAATTTGCATGTTTTTCTGAGAATTTCTTCTGGAGATTTTTATTTTCAGCAGCACCTAACTTTATCATTAATTCCACAAACCTGGCTTGGACTGGAGTGCATGCAGAATTATTACCGGTCTCCAACAGAGGAGCAGGCAATGGGAATTAAGCCTATCCCTGGCTGAGATTCCACACCGCAGGTCTGCTCCCTCAGGTGACCCTTGCATTTTTCAAGTGTTGGGTTTTCCAGTGTGAATTTGTTCAAACCAGAATGGGAATTACTGACCTAGTAATACCCATTATTGGAAATAAATTGAGAAACCTCAGTCATGCTAGAGAGAGAACTGGTACTGCAAAATGTCCTGGTTTGCATGCCTGGAGAAAGCCTTTCATAAAAAATGCATATATTTTAAAATCTCTCTTGTAAACTATGTATTTGTAGTGTTGACTGTTACATTTCTTGTAGCACAAAAGGATGTGGCACCCATGTTTTCTCCATCAGGAGGTAAAGAGCCTTCCCTGACCATTTGCGCAGGGAGGCAGAGAGCAGTGCAGCCCAGCAGCCCTCCCTGCTGCAGGGTTTCTCGGTACCAGAACTAGCTGCCATAGCACAGGGAAGCTGTCTAGTGTATCTGTTTGCAGGTCAAGGGCAGAGCAGGTTGTCCTAGAAATTAAGGATATGTAACTGGCTTCTTGATGGCTAATTACCAGAGTGTATGAGCACAGGATGAGTATATGCACATAGACTCCTTATAATTAGTTTTAAAACAGTATAGAAATACTATAGTATACGCACACTTAAGGACTAGATTTCTTAGTGACCATTTTTTCTGTGCATCAAGCTAAAGGAAAGTGAAAACCTTGTGATAAATGTACAATACAGAACAATAGTTAAACCTGAATAAGTAAGACCACATGGTCTTTCTTTGAATCCATATTACTAAATGTTCTGAGCTTTGTCTTTTGCATCTGTTTATGTCAGCTCTGAGCTATTGCCTGAAGGAAGTCTGATGTGACATGACACAATGCAGTGTTCATGTCACCTGGTAACGCACTCTGAAAGGGACCCTGATTTTTTGAATGTGTTATACTTGGAGATTATTAATTGCGATGCTTTGCTGCTGTATTGTTTTGCCTCTAGTCACAGCTGTAACAAAAGCATCCAAGATTTTATGGCTAGTATAGTTCAGCTTTAAATCTATACATTCTATAAATGCCATAACATTGTTATTTTAATCTGTAAATCAGGTTTGTCATAGGCTATACATTAAAAATGGCTCCTGTGTCCAATATAACTCCTAGCAGCCCCAATTTTGGTGGATAAGTGTTGATTTTAAAAGGACTCTTATGCCCTGAGCCATCATACTCCTGACTGCCCCAGAACAGCCATGCTATGGAAGATCAAGAGGGAAAAATATTTCTGTTAGTGAAACATTTATTCTTGGCAGGCATTGAAACTTAGCTGGATTTTCAGTTCTACCATTCCCCAGAACCAAGGCATCAGTCTTCTTTTTTAAAGCTGAAACAAGTGGGAGTGGTGGGACCAGCCCTGGCAGTTCTGTGCTATTTCATGAAACTCCTTGAGCTCCTCCACAAAAAACTGTGAGGCTGGGAGCATGCCACGAGCAGCCCCCATGCTGGCCAGCTGCAGCCCAGCTCCACTCTGAAAGGTCTAAGCAGAGCGCTAAGCCCAGAGAAATTAGCTTTATTCCAAGGGTGGCAACAGTACCTCAGCATTGCACTAACCTTGGTATGAAGCCTCGAGACCAGAGCTGGCCTGAGTGCAGCCAGCCTACAGCATAGAGAGTGCTGGTCTGAACAGAGTGGGATTCAACAGCAAAAGGGTAACACCCTTGGTAATTTCATATGAACATGGGGTAAAGGGGAGTCAAAAAGGGCAGTACAGGAGCTACACAACACAGGAACTTCCTGTGGCAAAGCTCATAGGCAGAGGGTGAAAATTCACCTTCCACTTGCAGGAGCAAGGCCATGGAGAAGAGATCTGGATACCAAAAGCAGGGAAGGAGCCAGGGACCACAGGTTAGCTCAGATTGTATAAACTGCCTTTAAGCCTTGGTACACACAGTGCAGCCCCAAGTGGCTACCCAGCCACAGCAGTTGGTGGGTGAGCAAGTTGGCTGTGTGCTGGGAGACAGGACCCAACAAACTGTGACAGTGGAGACCTGCAAGAGAGGAGGCCGGCAGGAAAGATAGCAAATGGGCAGGTGCAGTGCGAGGATATGTGTTTGCTGGTATTTGATTTGTGTTGCCTGTCCTTAGAGTGTGACATCCAGGGGTTGCTGATAACACTTCCTCTTGGTTCCTTGTTTTGGCCCATCATTGTCTTGACACTGAGGTCAAGCTAAAGAGCAGTAGGTTGAGGCTTCTTGACTTAGATGTCATTATATCTGAGAAAGGCAATGGGAAATGTACCACAGTGTGGTACATTTGCATGTGATACCTGCACTGAGGTATCAGTACTGCCAGAGCTGAGCAGGTGGCTAGTGTTCCTTTTTGCCATCAGATCTAGGTGAATATGTCCACAGTTGTTGAGTTTCTTTCAGTTCCCTCCATGAGTATTTTAAGATGCTCCTGAATTAATTTTGCATACTATCTGTTCAGAAGAGAAGATTGCTTATGAAAACAGGCTGGTTGGTGTGAATCAAAACAAGTATTGTTGCTTACAGGTATGAGCTGATCATATATTTTCAAAACTTTCAGGGAGCCATGAATTTTGGAAAACTTCAGTCTGTCTTTTTCTGTTATTGATGCTAGTCCTTTTCCTGTCTTGTCATTAAACAGCAATTCCACCTGGTCAGACCAGTGGCTTTACATTCTTATTTTTTTTAAAAGGAAAAATAAAAAAATACTTTCCAGCTGGTGTTTTTTCAGATATGAGTTATGGAAATGGAAATGCCCTCACTCCCCTGCAAAAGGGAGTATTGGGAAACAAAAATCAGTGTAATTTTCCCTCGATTTGCCAAGTTGTATGCGGTCTTAGTTACTAGAGAAAAGTTCCACTTAGTCTGACTGTTTCCTTCCCTAGAAGGACAAAGAAGGTGTTTTGCAGTTGCTGATGAATGTTGCTCTGGTCACAGTTGAATAGAGCAGGACACCATTCATTTGAGCAGTGAAGCTAATCCCGTTATTCAGGACAAGGGCCCTTCATCAGTCTGGCTGAAGGAAGATTCCCCAGACCATGATTCCTCTCCCACATATACACAAAGGTGGGGCAGCAGCAGCAACTGGACTCCCTGGCAAGGGCTGGCACCAGACGCGAGCCAGGTGCTGCTGCCTGTACCCATAAGTGATTCAGTGAGAAGCAGTGGGCATGGGACCACCTTACTTTCTGCAGGTCTTACTAGTTATTTTCCATTCAGGCACCATTTTCCTGGCTAAAGACAAAAGCAGGTATTTCTTCCTATATAGTTTCATCAGTTTTCCAATTTAGATATTATTTCAGCAGCACTGAATGCAAAAGAAAGTAGCACCTTTGGGGTAGCCTGTTACTGGGAAGGAAACAAAACCCCTGTTCCTAATACAGGACAGATTTTAGATGTTTCAAACTAGAAAAGAACCTGAATGCCTTGTAACACGTTGAAAAATAAAAATTTCCAGTAGCCTGCATTTGCAAAGGTTCTGATCATAAGACGTGGTGGTAATAAAACAGATTGTGCCCTGTCTGTGCACCCAGTTCTCAAATGCTTTATGATTGTTTTGCCTTCTGATGCCAGCATTCCTTAACCTAGAAATCTTTCTCCTCCATCCAGATTTCAGAGCAGGATGATACACTATTAACTCTATTTACACCGTAATCTCTCCTTGAACGTCTGAGTAAGAAACATGCAGATCTATTGTGTGGTAGTTAGTGAAAAATTTTGAATGGGCACGTGTGGTGTTTGGCCAGAGAAGAGAGTGAGAGAGAGAGCCTAAGTGCCAAAAACCCAAATGTGTGCATGCTGGCTCACAGTGTGAGGAAGCATGTAACCTGCATTGCTCTGCTCTGTAGTCGTTATGGTCAAATCTTGTTCCCTTTGACTTAAGTATAATTAACAAGAGTAAATTTTGGCCTCTGAACTGCAGAAACCCATGTGTGGTAGTCTTTTTAAAAACCTTCTCATATCTGCATTTGTGGATAATTTTGATATTTTAACACTGTATATTTCTGTGCTCCATTACTGGAAGATGTGTCTGACCTTAGCCCTCTAATTGTGCAGTAATTAGCATCTAAATACCATGCAGAACTCCCTGCAAATCAAGCAATTGGAATATTAATTCGTAATCTAAATATATCCTAAAAAAATTGTAGAAGTGCAAATTCAGTCAGTAGAAAACTATTTTCTCTGCATCTGGTATTTCTGTGCAATGAGGTGGTTTGTATTTTGAGTGTATCCGTAGACACAGGAAAGTGCCTCTGAAACTGAGTGTGAGATCTGATGCCTCCCCCTAGTCCAGGCTCCTAGTCTAGGCCTAGTCTGGGTTTAGGCCCAGAGCCCCAAATAACGTTACTCTGTATATACACTCCAAGCAAGAAAATCAAAACGTGCATCAAGTCAGATCTTAGATTCCATTATTATTGACCATAACCATATGGCGTATCACAAGTCTTTTTTTGATTTTGTAAAACAGTGTTAGTGGTAGCGGTACATTTTAGCTAGACAGCTTTGTAACAAGTTATAGTCACAAGTACTAATCTCCCAGGATATATCGAAGTAATGAATAATTAAAACTAGGACTCCTCATCTCACAGACCATGGAAAGGTTGGCATGTCCTTCCCACTACCTACCCAAGAGCTAGAAGAGCTCTCGCCTGGTGGATGGCCTTGGCCCTTCATGTAGTCTGGATTCAAAGAATACCACATCTGCTTTGTTTTAGTACTGGAAAGGCAAAATTTAATCTAATAATTTTATGAGCAGAGAATTTAAATTCTGCATTTTAGTTTTGGTTTTTAAAAAGATGACTTTTCAACTGTTCAGACTAAAACTGTCAAAGATATCGGAAAGACAAGAACACGGGAAAAAAAAATTAACCACAAAGGTGAGTCAGCCTCAGAACAGATAGTGCCTAGGGGAATTTTCCTCACTGAATGCAAGGTTAATTCAGAAATCTACACTTGAAAATTGAGATAAAAAACCACAAATGTCAAACTGTAAATAAAAGTATTATTTTCTGTTTTGGGCACATGTTGCTATTTTATCAGGAGACACGCCTAATATTCATTACCATTTACATACACATACACCCCCCAAAGCTGTGCAAATACATTGATCTACATGTACATTATGATAATCAGCAAGGTTTGGGAACTTTGGTCACTTTAATAATGTGATTGTATTTAATATATGCAAGACTGAAAGCTTTGCATCATCAGTAGCAAAAGATGAAATGTTTTGTATATGAATGTATATGAATTAGGAAAAATCCAATAACAAACAGCAGGATGCTCCATGCATACATATCACTGTTGTGGTTATGAGAAAATACAAGACTGCACATGATTAACCACGATTTATTCTTACTATAAACTCAGCAGACGGATGCAGAAGACATACTATAATTGCATACACATTTCCTCCCAGAGCTTAGAACCAATAAAAATATGGTAATTTTGTATAACTTAAGACACATTCTTTACTGTTTTTAAATAAATAATAGGGTTTTAACGTGCTTCCATTGTTTTGCTTTTTCAGTTTTTGAAATAAACTGTGTTTTGAATGCTGATATGTAATGAATTAGAAACAATATTACCTACGGGGACACTGATATTGTTGTAGAGAAAGATTTTCTGAATTAAACTTAGCAACACATAGGTTTTTTATTATATGCAGTCCCAGCTATTTTAACACTTTCTGGTTTATCCAGGATTCAGAGTTTTGACTCAAATGGGTTTTTTACATCACATTTTGCCATCTCTGGAAAGGATATTTTCAATTGCACGAAGTGTCTCTGGATAAAGACAAAACAAATATCCAAGCCAAAATCAGCCTCCAGAGCTCAGAAAGTGGATACAAATTTTGACAGTAATTAAAACTACGGAAACATCAATTGTCTCAGTGTTATTTTAAACTAAACATTTCTATACAGAGTCCAGAAGTGTAATAAGAGTATATCTAAATATACAGTTAATTGCATCAAAATAGCGCATCCATCTGTGAGCTTTGTTCTAAGCTTGCTGAGCAAGTTGAAAATACGGAATGTGATCTGCAAACCAAGGAAGTTACTAAGTAGCTGTGGAAAACTTATCTAAAGAAGTTGGTTTGCTGAAGTTTCCCATTGCAGTTCTCACTGCAGCCGTAATGAAGCAATTTCAGGACGATCTCAACAAATTCAACCTCTACAACATAAATTATTATATGAACTTGACCCTCTTCCCTCTCCTTTCCCCCTTCCAATTTCCTTGAAGATTTTGTCCGCTTGGTAAGATAAGGACCTCTTGAATATTCATTGCCTTGGGCCAGTGCAGATGAGAAACTTTCATCAGCCATCCATGTCTTTCTGCTGTGACAAAAAGGATCTCTTCACAAGGCATTAGTGTGAGCCTTCTGGAGTCCACTAAGTTACTTTTTTTGTTTGTGTTTGTGAACTGGGAATCCAAACAAATAAAATGGAATGTAGCTGCTGAATACTCAGATCTTGAGCTGGAGAAAGTCGGTTTTTGTCTTTGGTTTTCCAGTCCGACTAATCCTTTTATGAAACTGAAAGCTGCTAACCTCTGTAGCTGGATCACATGGCAGCACTCTTTTGTCTGTCCCTCTAATGCCGCAGTGCACCTTCAGGAAAGCCTGTTCTTCAGGGAGGGTTAAAGCAGGTTGCCTCCACAGATCACTGTAATGTTATATTTTAATTATGGTTTGCAGTGCACTTCAGACACTCCAGCAGGACTGCCTAATTAACAAGGTTGTTCAGCTTTCACATAGTATCAATCAACTAGTTGCTGAAAATGTCTTGATCTCATTTTCTGAGATTAAAGTATAAACGAAGGACACTTTGCTCCATTGTTACTAAACTAAGGCGCTACCATCTGGTTTGCAAATGTGATATTAAAATCTCTGGAAATGTCTGTGGCCCCAACTCAACAAAGCAGTAAGCACATGCTTACCTTTGAATATATAAGCAGAGCCATTTATTTCAAGGCAATCACATGCTTCAGGTTGAATGTATGCCTAGGCATTTTCTTTTAATCAGGATTTCATAGACTCATTTTGAAATACAATACCAAACTTTTCAAAATAGACAACAGTGAACTAAACTATTTGTAACATTAGGGAAATCATAGCTTAAATAGCTTAAATAAATTGAATATCCCCAATAGCTTGTATCATATAAGGCTCAGTAACAGTGCCTGATAAGATAATGTAATTTTAATTCAAAAATCTTCCACAGTGTTTTATAGTTAGAGTCAAACTGTTAAAAAAGGTAATTGCAAGTTATACACAGAAAAATGAGTGAAAGAAAATGGCTATAATTAGAAATCATTTTTATCCAGAATATATGATATCGAAACATTTACTTTTAATATCTATTTGAAACAGTGAAAATGTGTGGAGGATTGTTATTGTACTAACACTCGAGTAATGTTTTAAGTAGATTCAAACTAGGTTTGAGCTGAACTATAAAACTTACCTCTCCCTTTTCCCCTCCCAATTTGCTGCATTATTTGGAAAATTCTTACTTGTGAAATAAAAAAATAGATTATTTTCCCAAAGTCTGGGAACAGTTTGTGGATTCGCCACTAGCCCCAAGAGGCAGTACACTGGATCCAAGGATGTGTGATGATGCAGGGAATCAGTTTAGTTCTCGACACTCAGATGCTGTAATGGGGAGTTAATGTGCACCTGCCCTTTTCCTGGCACAGGTCTCCCTCCGCAGTGCACCTTGCTGTGGCAAGTCAAAGCTTTGCCTGCTCTCCTCCAGCCACTGCTCCGTACCAGGCAGGCCAGGAGAGGAGTTGCAGAGGCAGTGGCAAGAGTAGCAGCCTCCTCCTGCAAGGACCACTCTTTCTTCCCACCGTAAAGCATTGCACGGAGAGCGCATGCAGTGGAGACAGATGGTGCTTGCTTTCTCTGCAGTGCCATCACTTGGCACTTGCAAAGGAGAATGTGATAGCTGCATGAGTGCAAAACTGCGGATTTCAATACTAGAAACTCAAATTCACCCCTCTGCAGAGCAGGAGCAAGACCTCTTCCCCACTAACATAACACTTCAGTTCTGTTGTGATGGCATATGTGTGAGCTTAAGTGGTGCTCAGGGACAGATTTTACTCATAAAATCATAAATGGATTTCATTAAACCTACGTGGTCTTTAATATATCAGACATAGTTGAGCCTCAGGAGTTAAAAAAAAAAAAGAAAGAAAAGAAGAGAAAAAGATATATTGATTCATTCCCCTCTCCCCCAAACATGAATCACAGATATTTCTAAATCAGCGCTGAAAAATAAGCAAAATTAGAGTAAGAGCTGCATAAAACAAGGTGAAGTGGCCTTCCTGGGAAACAGAAGAAGTTAATACATGTATGTAGGTGTGGTTTCAAATCAGCGATAACATTTTTAAACCTAATTAGAGAAATATATAATCCTCCCTCTTTGGAGCCCTCAAGAAAAGCCAAAACAAGAGTCCATGACCGCAGAAGGCTGACTATTCAGTGAAGTAGAATAGCATATTGTCTTTAGTAGTTTCACTAGTTTTGCAAATAAATGTTTCAGCATCCTTTTACCTTCAAACACACTTTTTCCTTTAAGTTACATTCATTGTTGATGTCTTGCAAAACTAAAGCAAAGGCCAAATGCAGTTTCCTTATTCTTTGTCCTGTTCTTTGAACAAGTTTTTACAGGCATAGTCTATGTTTCCATATTATGTTGGACTTGAAAAAAATTTAAAGAATTATTCTTATATTTAATGCATGGTTTTGAAAGGAGAGCTTTTTCTTATAAACACTGATATTTTCTTAATGTTCTGCACATGAATATTGGAGCAAGTACTGGCAGTTGTAATGTGCTGAATAGCTAGTAACTATGTAGGTTAAGAAACCCCTTCTGTGTTTCTATAGTGTGGTTATCTTGAAAAACCACGTAGCGGTAAAGCTTTGTGGATTAATGCCTTTGAATCAGCAAAGCTGCTTCAGATTAACAATTCTTTTAGCTGGTGCCATATTTTTTTATTCTATATAATAACAAACATGATTAGCACAGAAGTACTATGCTCACCATAACCTGTTTGTAATTGGGAGAATCTGCAGTATGTATTCTACAGTCCAGCTCACATTGAAGATTGAAGTGTAATTACAGTACAGGCAATCTCATCTCTAGTAATTACAGCTGTCACCATCGATCCAATTAACCAAGATAACTAACTCTGCTGAGCCAGAGTTGACAAAGCTTTTTGGCTAAACCCAGATTGCTGTATAAGAGGGAATTGGCTGATGTAGTTGCCAAGCCACTCTCTATGATATTTGGAAAGTCATGGCAGTCAGGTGAAGTCCCTGGTGACTGGAAAAAGGGAAACATTGCACCCATTTTTAAAAATGGTAGAAAGGAGGACCCTGGCAACTACCAACCTGTCAGCCTCACGTCTGTGCCTGGGAAGATCATCTAACAAATCCTCCTAAAAGCTATGCTAAGGCACATGGAGGACAGGGAGGTGATTCAAGACAGCCAGCATGGCTTCACCAAGGGCAAGTCCTGCTTGACCAACCTAGTGGCCCTCTGTGATGGAGTGACTACATCAGTGGACAAGGGAAGAGCTACGGATGTCATCTATCTGGACTTCTGTAAAGCCTTTGACACAGTCCCCCACAACATCCTCTTCTCTAAATTGGAGAGATATGGATTCGATGGGTGGACTGTTCGGTGGATGAGGAATTGGTTGGATGGTCACATCCAGAGGGTAGTGGTCAACAGGCTCAATGTCCAGATGGAGATCGGTGACAAGTGGTGTCCCCCAGGGGTCCATATTGGGACCAGTACTGTATAATATCTTCATCAATGTTATAGACAGAGGGATTGAGTGCACCCTCAGCAGGTTTGCAGACGACACCAAGCTGAGTGGTGTGGTTGACACAACTGAGGAACAGGATGCCATCCAGAGGGACCAGGACAAGCTGGAGAAGTGGGTCTATGTGAACCTCATGAGGTTCAACAAGGCCAAGTACAGGGTCCTGCAGTTGGGTCGGGACAACCCCCAGTATCAATACAGGCTGGGGGATGAAGGGATTGAGAGCAGCCCTGTGGACCTGCAGAGAAGGACTTGGGGGTAGTGGTGGACGAAAAGCTGGACATGAGCCGACAATGTGCTCTAGCAGCCCAGAAGGCCAGCTGTATCCTGGGCTGCATCAAAAGAAACATGGCCAGCAGGTCAAGGGAGGTGATTCTGCCCCTCTACTCTGCTCTGGCGAGACCCCCCCCGAAGTACTGTGTCCAGCTCTGGAGCCCTCAGCACAGGAAAGACATGGACCTCTTGGAGCAGGTCCAGAGGAGGGCCACAAAAATGATCAGAGGGATGGAACACCTCTCCTGTGAGGAAAGGCTGAGAGAGTTGGGGTTTTTCAGCCTGGAGAAGAAAATGCTCCAGGCAGACCTTATTGCAGCCTTTCAGTACTCAAAGGGGGCTTATGCAAAAGATGGGGTCAAACTCTTTAGCAGGGCCTGTTGTGATAGGACAAGGGGTAATAGTTTTAAACTAAAAGAGGGTAGATTTAGACTAAATATAAGGAAGAAATGTTTTATGATGAGGGTGGTAAAACACTGGCGCAGGTTGCCCAGAGCAGTCGTAGATGCCCCATCCCTGGAAACATTCAAGGTCAGGCTGGATGGGGCTCTGAGCAACCTGATCTAGTTGCAGATGTCCCTGTTCATTGCAGGGGGGTTGGGCTAGATAACCTTTAAAGGTCCCTTCCAACCCAAAATATTCTATAATCCTATGATAGGAGTTTTTGTTGGGTTTTTGAGACTTTTTGATTGCCAAAACACTGGTGCTTTAAAAAGTAGATAACAAATATTGTGGATTATGGATTAGGAAGCCAAAAGCAAAATCTGATTTCACTTCATTCTCAGGAATGAAACTTGTAAACGCACCTTGCAAGGCAAACAATGAAAATGCAAAACAAACGCTTACATAAATGAGCTGGATGTAGAAGGGGGCAGGACTGCTTCCTGATGTACAGATCAGGGATGCACTTGGTCCCCACAAGGATAACACAGTGCAGAGTAAGAGGCATTGCCTGCCAGAAGGCATGTCTGCATGTCAAGTGAGGGGTGGTGCAGGGACCCCCAAGCCCGTCAGGCCTGTAGCCTTGGGTCTTTTACAGCAAAGGTCTTTTACAGTTCAGCTGCAGTGCTGTGCCAGCATAGCTATACAGTTTCCAGTTATGTGTTAGCCTTGCCTTACTTGACAGCATTGAAATGCAGGAGTGTGCCAGCTCAGCTAAGCAGCAGACTCAGGATCTCTGTGTCCTGCTGCAGCCCTCGGAGAACATATACATGCCCATTTGAGGCTACACCAACATGGAATCCTTCCAGCCTTGCTGTGCGGTGACTGAGAGCAGAGTCTGGTCCAATCCATGGGACAGATACTACCTCTCTGTTCTCCCTCTCCGCACGCTGATTTCTTAGAGATGCTTTTAGGTACTCATCGAAGTATGCCATAGTCTAAATCATCTAAAGAGGAAGACAGACCTCAATGTGTAGGTCAGAGTCCTAAAGTGTAGGTCTTAAGCTCTGATGGAAAATAAAACCCAGAAGACTTCTCAGTTCTGACCAGGAGAGGAAATATTCAGATGTCCCTTCAAAAGCAAATGAATATTTTACAGAAGTTTAGTAACAAGAGTACAACTTCCTCCACTATACTGCAGTAGAATTGTTTCCTTTTTGTGCTATAACCCAAAGACAGCTGAAAACTTCCCCATATGCAGCTTGACTAAGCCACTACTATAGATTCTGCTGTATTACAAACCATTGCCTTGCCACCTTCTTGATTGTTGGCACTCCAGATTTAGGACAAGATTGTGAAATTTTGTGTAACTAGGTAACACTTCCTTCACAGGTGTCTGTAGTGAGTTCACTGGGACCACTTGAGGTATAAAGTACTCTTCTGTGGGTTTAGACTAGATTTTCGATAACAGAGAAGACTTTCACGTTCTTTATGTCAGGCACTTTTCCAAACCTAAGCTGGACTGTTAAAATAAGATGTAACTAGGCTGCCTGACTTTTTGTAAAAACAGGTCATGAAGATGTAAGTGAGCAACAAGATTTGATACTTGCTTTTTTCAGAAGACTCCACAGTATTGCTATGGTAGGCTAAAGGCCTCAGTGTTGCATTTCTGTGCCTCTGGTGTTTTAGGAAAAAATACAGGATTTGAGGGGGTTTTCTGTTTTCAGAATTTTTCCTGGATTCCAAGAGTACAACTTGACAGAAGGTTTTGAACAAAACCTTCTGAACAGCAATTTACTGTTTTTCTCACACAGTTTTGTCTAGATCTTTCTTGACCTTAGCAACACTCCAAAATATGCAAAATGGCCATTATGCCAGTGTTAGCAATGAGAGTGACAACTGTAAACTGTGAAGCTGGAAAGTTCCAAAATAGTTCACCATCAGGCTTAACACATATCAGGAAACTTCTTTCTAAAATGTCACCAGGAGAAACCAGAAGAAAGTGGTAGATCTTACTAAAATTTGTCTTAACTGCATCCCAGACCATAGTCATAGCAGGTATAGGTAGGCTGTTGTAATTGATGCCTTAGAGAATTTTTTTTAACACACTGGCCATGGAGAAATTCACCTTTCCATGAACAGACAAAGATATCAATTTATTCACAGTATGTTGTAAGAGAGAATGAATCCACACAACCAAAATCCATGGCATCTTTCACTCCTCGCTAAAGCAATATATAGGTACCTTATCTGCAGTACTTTGCTTTTACTTGTATTTATAGCCCCATTGAAGAAAAAAGTCTATTGGATGTACTCACCATGGGACCATATATACTGCAGCATCTGAGCGGGATATAAAATTATCCACCAGATGCAGTGACTGGCTGTGCACTACGCATTCCTCTCTGTGTAATGTCAAAAAAAGTAAAATATAAAAAAAAGAATTGTGAAGCCATGTCCCATCAATAATACAAGGTATTGTAAAAGGGCCATAAATTGAGAGGACAGCTTGTTGGTTTGGGCTTTGGTTTTGTTTTGTTTCTTCGGTGAACGTGTTTGTCCAAGAAAAACCTTGCAGTGAATCAGTGTTGTGGTGGTAGCTATTTTTTAAGAAATGTTTTCTAGCTTTTCTCTGAGCAGCAAAACTAGGAGCCAGGGTTAATGAGTTGGTGTTTTAACATCCATTCAAGTCTTCTTGGTTTTCTGCATTTGCATGTAGAAGACTTCTAATAAGAAGGACACCTTAGAGATGTGTTTGCTGTCAACTATAAACTGTGCAGTCTTTTCTTCCCCTGTTCAACCCTTTGCTGTATTGCTGCAGCATCAATCAGTGGGTCTTGAAGTCTTTGGGGAACACTGATTAATCTTACCAGAGGAGAAGGATGGCAGCTGCTAAAGCATAGGAGCTAACTCTGCTCTCATGGAAGTCAATGGTAAAACTCCCATTGACTTAAGCAGAAATTGAGGCATGCTTAGCACAACAGAACATCTTCTTCAAATAGAAAAAACAGATGCTTGAACGTGGTCCCTTTCTCAAATGACTGTACATAGCACAGTGATAGATTGGGTCAAATAATCACATGTGAAGGATGTGACAACACAGAGCTGAACCTGTGCTAATGTCATACTTTAACTACCGTCCCTTAGAGATCTCCAGAACAGGTCAATTCCAACTGGCTTTATTTCCTCTGCTTTAGGTTCCCTTTGTTTTACGTGGGCTAACCCTGTTCAGTGGTATGTTTTTCTTATGCTTGAGTGTTTACATATGCACCTGCATCTTAGACTTTTTCAGGTACATTCACTGTTCTACGTAATGTTAGTGGAGCACAGCTAGCCCATTAAACTGCCTTTGCAATACCATGCTCCACTGTGCATCTGAACAATATGTTTTCTGGCTGTACAGCTTAGTATGCATGTTTTATCAATATTCAGAATTAGATCTGTAAACATCTTAACAAATTCTGGGAGAAAAAACGTGATCCAATATCTCTTTGTTCAGGTTTTCATTAGAGAAAAATTCTATGACTTCCCTTTCTCCCAAAATGTAGATCCATAGCCTCTGTGAAAAAATAGTCTTTCCCTGTTCTGCACAGCTCATTAGCACTTCCCTCCGTACACTTATTTCTGGTGCCATTTATTTCTTCTGATATCATATTATGCAAATGTAACACACAGCCTCGCTGTATAAATAAGAAGCCTTCCTTAGCACTTATTTCTTTTTTCAAGCTCTACAAAGTGCCTTTCACAAGCACAGTTGCTCTAAAACAATTGCACGAATTGGATAACGGATTAAAAATATGTGTGAGAAGAAAATCCCCAAACAGTTAATCTTAAAGGTCACAGACTAAAGTAGTTTAACTTCATAAAACAGGACCCCGTGTCCTGAAGGCTCGCCAGGAGAACCTTGGAACGTCTTCTGTGAGGAGAGGTGAAAATCTTTGCATGTCTAATGGCAGATTTATGGCTAGACAAGCTCTAAGGAAGTCTGTGGTTGTTTTTTGTAATCCTAAACACAGCTGTTTTGTTAATTGGAAAGACCTTTTAATAAAACTGAATGGTGGGTGCTTTTCAAGTAACCCAATTCAACAACTACATCCTTGCTTGAAAGCTGAAGCAACAATGCTGCTTTTCCCAATAGTGTACATATTTGGAAACAATTGTTCGGTTTTATACATTTACCAGGATGTGTCAAGATTAGAGCTGGATTTTTCTGCTCATGTCTAGCCTGGAAAAAAAATATTTAAATGTCAGTCTCAGCTGACGCAAAACATTTTGCCTGACCTGAGACAAAGAACTTGATTTTGTAAGAGGGTTATTTACCTTTTTTTCATCCCCAAAACCAAATGGGTCTGTCAGTTTCAAAATGCAATGTCATTTTGGAACAAAAAGTCAAAATATTTCATCTAGAAAATGTCAATGAATAACATTTTTACTCCTCTGATTTTACTCTTTTGGCCAAACTATTTTACAACATGGTCTGACTTTCTGAATAGTTTAATTCCCTCTGAAACTGCGTATCTGTAAATTTTATGTACCCTGAAAACATTTTCAGCCTCCTCTAGTTAACATGCAGGTACTGCTAAGATTTGCATTAACTTCAGTATCGCTCTACAAAGGCATATCGTTAAGTTGTAAGGTCTCACCCGGGCTGCCCGCAGGGGTATGACTGAGGGCAATCGTTAGAATAGCTTCTCTGCAGCTGGGCAGGGTCAGGCCCGGGTTAGGATCTCTTGCTTTCAGAATGCGTGTGCCAGCTTGCTCTGTGACTCTGATCCTGTTATCTCCAGCCAAAGATTTGTTTTCACTCATATCTACACATACCTAGGGCCTTATCCTGGAAATTCTTGCTCATACCAGTAAATTTCATTGCCAGGAGATTCCCTTTGAAGGCAAGGCAACTGTTTCCAATATGCCCAGAAGTAGGTGTGGACAGGATCAGGCCTACAATCAATACACAAACACTTGTGCAGTCAAACATTGTATTTGTGTATGTTAATCTTTTACAATGTTAAGGAAGTTGTGCTAGAAAAGCTCATTTTCCCTCAAGATTGTCAGCCTTAATAAGAACTAAGAAACTAGAACAAAGTCATCATGAATTCTAATGTATTTGAACATATGGCCCTAGGACCTGTTATTACCATATCAGTCAGATAAAGGAGTGGGAGAGTGGTTGCAACAGCACAGAAGGAAAAATGTTAACACAGCAAAAGGACTCTCTTAATTTTAAAGAAATACTCAGTCTGTGAATTTAGTTTCCAACTTTAAGAAAGTCTTGTGGATAGTATAAAGTTCTTACAATTCTTGTTTAAATGGTATTTTTGTCATTATTGTTGAAGCATTCCTTTTCTGTTTAAAATTGAGGTTTTTTCTGTAAATCTACCTTTAGAGTGAATGAAGGTGTTTGAAATACTGTATTTGCTGGTTGTTCATGGTAGGCTAGGAGAGTAAGTAAAATAATCTCAAGCAGAGAGAAGTGAATTCAGGTCAGAGTCCATTTCCAAGGCACATCTAAAAACCTAATCAGTTCATTTAGTCTCTGTCCTCCAGCTCTCAAATGTATATCAGCATAGGCAAACATACAGTTCCCAAGTCTCCAAACAGCAATCAGCTGATGCTGCCAGTTGCATATGTGTGTGAGAGAGAGGGGGGGAAACGTATGAAACCATTTAATTATATGTATCTGGAGCAAGAACTGGACCTGGGGTTGCTATGAGCTTAATGCAAGGTTTAATCAGGTTTACCTGTAACTCAAGATAATCTAGAATTGCAGACCATCTTAGACACATACAGTGTGACTTTTTGCTGTTAATTCATTGTAGGCACTATGGTATTTACAGAATTTTTTGAGGAAGCAAAAAAGGCTTTCTAAATGCATTTGATAATTTTATACAATTTGCTGTAAGCATGGATGCCTGGCAGCAGGTTAGTGAGTCAGGATAAGAGGTCTGGTTGAGTTTCATGAATGCAGATGGTGCAGAGCCAGGATGGATGGTAGTGTCTTGTGATGAACTACTACTACCATATTCCAAAGCATATTGCACCATCTGGATTGTGATCATTTGAAAATTTCTTGGTTTATATGTCATTAAAACATTTCTAAAGCTTTACTTGAGTTTTATACCAATCTTTCTGCTAACTTTACAGCTGAGCAAATATAGAAACATTTGGATAATTGCTTTTAATACTTGCAATAGCTTCCATCAGCTTTTTTTTAAAAAGGATTTTTGACAATGTTTCAGTGTCTTCTGTCTTTCCTTCCATGGATATCCACATAAATGAGTTTGTTCAAGGTAGGTAGAATTTGTGCTCTATAGAGGACCATCACAAAGTCTATATCATTTAAGTACCATGTTTGTCTTTGAAATAAACCTGAAATTACATCTAAATGCAGCTTAAGAGGTGCGCAGGCTTTGAAATGGCCTTCTACACCCAGCTGTATTTCATCCAGCTTGTTGTTTAAGTAAAATTCAGGTAGAGCAGAGCAAAGAGTGGATTATTCCCTGATTCACTGGTAAAATTGAGAAACTTGGGGTAATAGTTTTGACCAATGACAATCTCTTTACATAAAGGATACAGTGGCAAAACAGGAATATTTAAGGGTCCTGTACCTATTTGGGAAGGGTGCTTTTAGGGTATTAATATTAAGAAATTAATATGAATAAAGTAAGTCTAGCGATAAGACAGTTACTGCATTGTACAGCCAAGAGCAGACAGCAAGCTTTGTGGTTTTAGTTGTTATCCTATTATGACACTTTTTAAGCGTTCATATTGTAGCTTCTGCAAAAGAGAGGATGAGGCAGGAGCCTGGAAAGAGCTGAAGTAGCCCTTGCATTAGAGCTGCTTATCCAACAGCTACAGCGGGAAGGAGAGGTGATGGTGGAGCCTGGTTCTGGGTTTGCCATGCTTGCTGGGGACTGGTGTCTGGCATCACCCTGGCTTTTTGAGCGTAGCCACATCTGTCACTACAGAACATAACTTTTGCACTGAAATATGCTTGCCTAGTCAGTCCTAGCTTTTGTCAGTAGGCTTTTCAGTCCTATCTTTTGTCAAAGGGATTTAGGTTTATGTAGTAAGGAACGTGATTTTAGCTTGGAAAGGGAAAATATGAGTTATTTTCTAGTATACTGAGGGTTACACTGAACAGCTAAGCACTTTCTTCTGTTAAGATTTAGTCCAATAGGATTCACAGCAGGCTGAAACCTGGCTCTAGGAAAGACCTTTAGGCTACAAGCCTGTCTTCTTGCTTATGACTCAATTTTGCAGTTAAATCTTAGCGCAATGGCCATTAGTTTTGTTGGGCTTTTTTTTCTTTGGTGGCTGCTTCTGTAACATACATTTGTTCCTTCATAATGTTTCCAGGAAAATTTCTCATTACCCCACAAAAAAGGCAGGCAGAAGCTTCTGTGGAATGTTGAATATGAACAAGCTTAATACTATGACTAATTGTCACCTAGTCAAAAGAAAGGGATGGAAGCCTGTGCCTCCATGAAAATTTGTTAACACCTCTTGAGACCTGAATATCCCAAAGGCCTGCTAAAAACTCACCACATACAAGTATAGGATTATTTGCTGAAATGCTTTGCCAAAAGATTTTGAATTATGAATGAAGCAAAACAAGCTGTGAACTGTTCACCGACAGATCACAAACAGAATGAGAGGCTAAATTTGTGCACTATAAATTCACTATAATTTGTTTACTCAGCTTCAGCCAGTTTATAGGTTGTGCTGGAGATCTGCCAGGTCCTGGTACAGCTGAGGCTCAGTAATTCAAGAAGAAACCTTGTTACCGCTTACGATAAGAGGTTCTCAGTACTACTCATGATGGAAAGTCAAATGAAATGAAAGTAGATCTTGATATACTCCACGCTGAATTTCAATACTACTTGTGGGCAATTAGGTCAAAACATCGTCACTGGATGCGTGCCACCAATACAGCCCGTAGGTCAGGCTGAAGGGGTAGTATCATATGTCAAACACTAATGTCCAGGAAAGAACGATGATACCCACACAAAAGCCGCAGAAGCAAGAGCATGATAACAAGGAATGGACTGGGATGTTTCCTAGAAGATTATTATGGGGCCACATGACTCACAAAAACTGTGACCACAAACTGTTGAGAAATTTCTCTTTACGCCCTTGAATCATGCCTGGTTTCTGCATGTGCTGGAGAACAGATTGCTGATAATACAGCAGAGGGCAGCAATGGAAAATGACCCTTTGAGATTCCACGCTCAGTGTATTTTGCAAACAATAAACAGGCACAGGGTAAATAAAACATAAAAAGACCAGATCAGAACCAACCCTAAATAGATCTTCTAGGAGTAATCCTACAGAACTTTCAGGCAATGGTACAACTTAGAAAACGTCAGTGTAAATATCATCCTTTTCTCCTTATTCTCAGCCTTAAGCAAATCTTCTGCTAAAAGAGTGGGGTTTTTTACTACAGATGTCACGAAAAGGGGTGCCACAAATGAAATTGCCTCTGGGGCACTTGGAAGGCCAGCGGTTTAGTATCGTGCTATTGCATGAAAAATACCATGTGGAAAAGACTGTACATTTTCCATTGTCTAAGCAAGAGAAATGAAGAAAGCATATTCATAGCAGTGAGAAACAGAAATTCAGTATTTAACCTCCTTGCACTGTCATAATTGAAGAGGGTGTTAACACAGATGACCATCTGATGCAGCCTCTGTAGCTCTGGTGGTTTTAGTGGCCACTTGCTGACGAGCTACCCCAGTGTTGTTGTTGTGCCCTTAAAAATCCATTCTTTTTAATGAGACAACATCCCTTGGTTAATTAAAATAAATTAAATTTATTCTAACAATCTGATAAATTTCAATCTGATAAAGTTTCAAAAACACTCCTGTGTCTAAAACCCAGTTTTTTAGGGTTAAACAATTTTCTGTGAATCATCTAGGAGTAATCTCCTGCTACAATCAGAGCTGTGGATAATGGTTATATTTCAGACATACATTATGTGCACTTTAAGCAGATAAGTGTTAGAAAACGAAGTTGAAATAGCCTTCTTGTGAACTGTGCTAATACAGAACGGGAAGGATGGTCTAACTGTGAAACTTGAACAAAGGGGAAAAAGAAATCATTGGAAAAACTTCGTTCTGAAATGGTAAGTGTGCATGAGGGACGCAGGAAGACAGAATTATTACTATGTCCGAGCACTTCATGCCCTGCAGAAGCAAAGAGGGTAATTTGGATCCATTTTCATCTACCAATCATGCCTTTTGAAGTGATGGAGTTTGTCAAGGATGTTTATGACTTGTTTAACAATTACTAAATGAGCCTTTCTGTTAAAAAAATATCAAGCTGACTGTGAAACAGACTCACCTTTCTCTCAGACATGACTGTTGTTTGATTGTATTAGATTAAATGATGTCTTGAGACTAGCGTAGCCCTCAGAGAACTGTCATTTACAGTATTTAACATTTATTCAATGAACAAAGATTATGCTGATCTAGAAAACAGTAAGCAAAAAAAATCCTGGGCGATTATAACGGTAAGTGTACCAGTATTTGATTTGGGGAGCTCTGATCTGTCTGCTCCGACACGCAGTGAAGATTTACACTTCCTCCCCAAATGTTCTTTTGGAGATATTTACTGTACCTACAGCAGGCTTTGCTGAAACTGCATTCTGAAGGATACATGTAATGTGATTTGAAATCAATAAGATAACTCCAGTGCTTCATTTTAAAGATGAAACTTTATGAATTTTAAACAAATTCTAAGTAGAATGCACTCATGCTGCACATATTGCATAAATTGTTCCCCAATTTTGTCTTGATTGGATGGCAACTTGTTAGCATCAGTATTTCCCAACACATTTGTTTCATAACCACATGAATGACAGAGGCAAATGATGCTTGTTAAATATATACATTGATATTTTTTACCTTCTGTTGCTACTCAAGGTAATCTTAAAATATATGCCTCACTTTCAAATGTGACAGCTGTTTCGTTTTGTTTCTTTTTAAGAGCTTCAACCCATATTAGATTAGTCAGTCGTTGGTGTTATGCAGAAGTTGTCTGTATTCCAGGCTGCTAAAACAAAGAATATTTTGTATTTAGCATATTAAAGTCAGCATATTAAAAAATCAAGCACAGTATCATCTTTACAATATAAAACGTGTGAATCATTTATACGTTTTTTGCTGTCAAATGATGTTTGACAGTCATCATATGATAATGAAATGTATAATTAATAATAAAAATGCCAACATCTGTTAGCTTGCTATTACAGGCTGATTCTAAGTGTACTACTTGGAATATGTCATCATTAACTTAATTAATATTAAAATCCTTTAAATACAATTTGTTTTCATTAGTTACTAATTTAGGCAGGTACAAGGCATACAGAGGATGTTCTATTTTTTACCTTTGTCAATAACCGAATTTCACAAATGCTTTTAAAACTGTTAAATTAATGTAAATGTCCTGTTAGCACATGAATCCAGTTATATGAATGTGTTGTGTTCAACTGTGATTGACTCAAGCTTGCCTTAGCTAGGTTTGCCTGTTCAGGGGAGACCCCTTCTCTAAGGGCGATGCTAGTTTGCCTGGCGTCCTGCCTGCTAACCTCTTCAGTTGTTCTTTCTGCTTTCTTGCTGCCAAAGTAAAACACATTCAGGTGCTCATGTATTTCATAGCTGCAATATGCAGGCCCTCGAGCTAATTTTATGCAGTTATACCATGCATGTTTATAGCCCTGAGACACTCTCCTGCTCGTTGAGGAGAAAAGGTTTTGAGGTCAGGCTCCCCTGGAGGCCTGATCAGCAACAGATGCCTTCACTGAGCAAAAAAAATTTCCCCATTAATTTATACATACATACATATATATGTATATGTACACTTACATATGTACGTATGTGTGTATATTTAGTACATTAACACTTGCCAAGGGAAATATTGGACACTTGGAAAAAATTGTATGGTGAACAGAGGCTGTTGTAGAGAAGAAATTCTCATTTCGTCTATCATGCCACCTGCAGGGAGGGTCTTACCTATGGGGCAAACTGCGAGGGACTGCAGAAAAGCAACCTATAAAGCAAGTCTGCCTATCTTTTACCATGCAAATTAAAGTCATCCTTCAGTAGTCTGAAAACGCCCTAGGGATTTGCAGAGGCCATCTGAAAGCTGCTAAGCTTCTCAGTAATGGGGGTGAAAACATCTGGCCATGGATTAAGATCTCCCAGAAACATCCCATTCTTCTGGTCACAGCTGAACTGGGAGGCATTTTGTCATTTTTGTGCTTGGAGTTGGTGGTGTGTGTCCCTATAGTCTTTATCTGAAAAGTTAAGTCTATTGAAAACAGCAGAACCAGTAGCTCAGCACATGGATGCACTTCATTTTGCTTTATGAAACTGTTATCTAAATATTTGTGATAAATGATAATTGTTTTTAAATAATCCATACATTTTTGCAACAGTGGATGTTGCAAATTTTCATAGGAACAATGCATACAGCAGAGATTGATTACATTCTTCTTGTCATGCAATTAAAACTGTCCACAAAAAGTGCCCAGTTCTCCATTTTCCACCTGCGCAGGGCTTGAGCTGAAATAAGCGAGAAGCCACATTTTTTTCAAATCCTTTTTCTCTTCATTAAATTCTCCATCTACCATTCTAAGCAGCTCTGCTTTAGTGAATGCAATAGAAAGCAACTATTGCTGGTTTTGTGGAGTTACAATATAAAATTCACAAGTTAGAATTAATGGATTGTAAAAATACACTAATTATAAAAATGAAGAAAAAAAGGAAAACCAGTGTTTATGCTGACCACAGAGACAAGACAGCTTTCTTCAGTTCACAGTGATGTTAAGGAAATTAAAATAATCCGTGAGGTTTTGTATGTAACTTAACATGAAGAGCAATGCCATATTTCAATATGATCTCTAATAGTTCAGTCTCCTACAGCATCTTCTTTTTTGTAGCCTTCTTCCATCTGCAGCAGCAAGAGGCTGATACCTTCTAATACGAAACTTTTCAAGCTAACCTGGTTCACTTTGATTGGCATAAATTTGGGGGTGTTCCCGGGCGTAGCTGAGCTGGCTGACCTGAGGGAGCAGTAACCTCCAGGAGAGGGAAAGTAACGACCAGTGGTATGGGCTGAGGGCACTCATCTCTTCAGCCAGAAGGACCGTGACCTATACATCTGTAAAATTCCTTCAACTGAATGTATCAGTTCAAACGCCTATGGCTGAAGTTAGGTGAGATGAATCACATCATTTGTCTTTATCATTCATGTGAAGAGTGACTAATTTCTCCTAACATCACTGGGAGCTGCATGTATGCAGCCAAGAGAAGTTTAAGACCCAAATAATTTGTAACAGCTTTTGTGAACATTAAAACAAAAAACCCAACACTGAAAACAAACAAAAGAAATGGATGCAACAAGCAGGTTGCTCCTAGGCTTTGTTTTCACATGAACAGCTTCTTTGTTGTATGATTTGTATGTGGCAGTAGGATGGAATCATATTTTCAGGCAGGCCAATGCTGTGTTATTAGCAGCAGGCCAGAGGTTTGGAGTTGGTTCCACTCCAGAAATTTTTAATACTGGATCATAATTCAGTCCCGGATATAAAGACTGCCTGATTCAATGATTATTGAAGCTATTTACTTTAATGAACTTTGGAGTGAATTTTTTATATGAAAATATGTAGAAATTTTTTTTTTTTTTTGCATTTAGCTTGTTTTTTCCATCCTGATTTTTAAAAAATCACAATTCTGGACACACATTCTCTACTGCCTCCAGCAGTTTGTTACAGCCTGCCTGCAAGAAGTTACTGTTTGCTCCAGGCTGCCAGTTGAACTGCTGTGGCAATGCCTTCCTCCTTCCTTTCAGCCAAAGCAAATCCTCACTATGCAAAATGTGCAGACTTGAAGGGTTAGAGGTGGGAGGTGACTGTTGAAGAAGCTTAGCTGGCTGATCAGAGTAAGCTGTTACCTCCTGAACCAGAAATGGAAGCATGTCCATGTCTAAGTGAACAGACCAGAGACATGCTGAGGATATGTGATTCTCCCTGTGCCAAACCCGGTTAGTCCCTTTTCCCTTGTTCTCTTCCCTTCCATCACTTTATTCAAGTGGGAGCGGCTTGGTACGCAGCAGTTCATGTTGGGATTCCTACTGTTCCAGTATATATGTGCTTTTAAAAAAAACTGAGAAACTAAGACTAAAATCTGTAAAATCTCTGGTATTGCTAAATATACTTTTGGCATATTTGATATATTACCCTTTAAACAGTTTAGCCAATAAAACATGCTTATTTCTAATGGAGATGAGTACCCTTTAGCTGACCACATACTTCATGCAGAGGAGATCAATAGTATTTACTGAATTGGGAAAACTGGATAAATACAGTATTCTACAGGCAGATTGTGCTGGGACTGCACCCTGATACCACTGTATCAGTGGTATCAAGTCAAAATCAAAATATACTGATTTTAATGGGAACAAGTTCTGACCCTTGAGAAATAAAAATAAGGACAAAGCCAAATATTTTAGGTATTCTTCAAAGAATAAGCATTAGAAAACATAACGCTTACTGTAAAAGAAAAAAAAGTAATAATATTCCTGCCACACCAGGTTATATAATATATAACCATATTATATTCTATAGCAAGTGGAATATACTAATGCAAATACAATATTTCCACTGGCCCCTGTATCCACTTTATCTCACACATACAAGAACTGCATATGCCTAATAATTTGTGCTTTCCTAGTATGAGAGAAACTGTGTATGGTCTGGCTTCTTGCAGAAGAGAATCTATCCATTGTACTTCTGCCACTATCATTATTACTTGTCTATCAAGTTCCCATCATGAAAAATGCAAGCAAAAGAGACTTTTATTTCTACATTCTATGTACAGAACTCTGCATCCTCTACCCTTTCTCTAGTCCAGTTAGGCTTGTTCTATTAGATACTATTGTTTAATCAGTGATTGAAATGTAAATAAATCACATTTTCTCTTTGTGCTGTTAATGGTTATAGTGCATCTTTGCAGAGAGTTTTAGCACTTTAGAAAAGCCAATGAATAGTTTCTGTGCAGAAAGTGAAGCATTGCACTTCGAGGACGTATCATTAGCAGTTTGAGGATATGTTATAAAGCACCCATGAGGTCTGAAGGAGAAAGCCCATCACATGAGGGACTGTCACCAATATATCAGGTTTCATTTGTGGGTGTTTTGCAAACCACCTCAAATCTCTAGATTCCAGTGTCCTGGCAGTTCCAGAGTATTTGTATGATTGTTTTATTTTTCTTTTCTACCACCTCATACTGTTCTAAGATTTGTTATTCTCTCTGTATATTCTCATATAACAAAAAACGTTCAGTGTTCAGATGGAATCAACCAAAAACATGCATTTACTAAGAATTCTCTCATTTGTCAAAAGTTTTGCTAAGCAGACAGACATTCAGGTGAGTAGGGCAAAGTGGACAGCCATGCCATTAAGAAATCTGCATTGCCTATTTACAAACACATTTGATCAGTGTTTGTAAAATACAAACCATTTGTAGCTCTATAGATCTTCCCTGAAAATACAGCAATTCCCAACCAATGTTGTAGAGTAAAACATACCAATGGACTAGCAGCTAAAATTAGTAATTTTGAGAATAACTTCACACTGCAGATCCTTCCTGTAAGATTTTCATATCTGTCTCCCCTGGAGGCAGGTTTGCAGCATGATTGTGGTTCTCCTGCTAGAAACTATGCAATATTAAAACAAAAGGACCCCTAAATGACCCACTCCCACTCTTGGAATGCCCCATCACCCTATCCTCTTCTCTCCCTCCCAAAGTAGATGTAGCTCATATATTTCTAATGCTGAATGTATTCAAATTGAAGACACCAATTTTCTAGGGCTTTTAGGAATTATCTCTGCTCTGAAAGAGTCAGATCACATGCTTAAGTGGCAAAGGTTCAGCTATTTTGAGAAATTACACCAAGTCCTACAGAGGTGGATGTGAACACAATCAGGCAAAGAATAGGTACATCAGCAAGATACACTAGTGCCAGGCAAAGTTTCTGTCTGGCATCAGCAATGTATGTTGCCCCTCAGTATCTGGACTCAAGAAATGAATCTTAATTCATCTGGTAATTGGAAGACCCCCCTCTGATCAAATTTTGAAAAACACATTCCAGTAATAGCTGCGTGGGTAGATGAGAGGTTGGACGTGCATTAAAATAAGATTTCCTGGGTGTTTTGATGTTTCATAACAAAAGCAGCAAGTGTAGCAAACCACATCAGACTCGTACAGCTGAACCAATTAAAAACATCAGCAAGTCATCTGTGCACTAAAGTCCCTAAAGGTTAGTGAGATGAATTATTTCCTCCTGGGCTTTAAGGACCACCACAAGTTGGAGGAAACTGGTCAATCTTCATAAACAGGACACATACTAAGAACATTTTCTGTACATCTGAGTTGGCATGGCAGCATGGAGCTGAAAGCAGAGGCAGGAATAAGGAATAAAGAGTGCCAGTATTCATCATTGTGAATTTATTTGTTGCTTTGCTAGACCAATGCACGCTCTTCACATGAAAATGGTATTAACTGAGGGAAGTATTCATCATCTCCTTTGTTTGACATAAGATATGAATCTGGTCTAAAGACGGCTTAAAGGAAATTATTTTTGAGGATTAAGTAAAAAAACATCTTGGTTTGGTTTTCATCAAGGCTGCAGTTATGGCCACAAATAGCTAAGTAGAATACCATTTAATTGGGCTGTAACTGACAGCACATTATATTCCCCTAGCTCCAAAGCTGCGTCTTGGGCTACTTGCTTCTGATTCAGTCACACGCGTCTAGCTTATGATGGCTATTCAAAGATCAGATAAAGCAGTTAGCATTACTGTATTTTTTGAGTCTAAACTTTGTGATTACAGTTTTCCTGAGAGAGTAATATTTTCTATGTAAAGTATACTTTACAATGTATTGGAATTTAACTACAAAGATATACACCTTCATAAGTACAGACTATTAAAACAATTTACTAGTATGTCAACAAGTACCAATATGTACATAAAACCAGAATAATTTGGTTTGTTTTAATGCACTGAGCCAATCCAGCAGTGTGCCGTCAAGTGCTATTGAGAATCACTTTGCACTAACAGGATGACATGACTGGAATCGCATTCACTGCACATCTTAGTTCTATTGAATGATCCAGAGTTGAAATGAATGACTGACACTTTGTGAATAAAAGAATAAAGCGATTGTGCCATTCACACTGCACTGAGTGTGAAAATTCACTTTCCTTATATTGGATATTAAGATTCACTATATTAGAGTTCATTAAAGCAGGTGGGAGAATGGGACTCAGTGAATAATTAACAATAAGTCATTTATCAGGGAAATTTAGTTTTTCCTTCCGCTTGTAGAAAATCCATAAGCAGATCACAGCTGCTTCAGAAGTGTTTACTATTCAAAGCTATTTTAGAAATAGGTTTTTTTTTTTCCCCAATTCTTAGCAGTTTGGATTGATTGTAATTTGTCTTTGAGGCTATAAGGTACTTGTTAGTCATGTAGCATTGATTAGCTATAGTTCATCATATAGGTATATGATTATCTGTCTCCCTCCTAGTTGGATGTGTTTGCCTACTTTTCCAGAGCAAATATCAGCATGTACACATGCAAATGTAAATTTTTTCTTCACCAAAATCTCTTCAATGACACTTTGAAAGTCATTTACCATGAACGCTGGTGCCAAAAAAATGAGGTTCCTTGAATTTCTGTGAAATGTAAACAAAAAAATCTGGTGTACAAGTAAATGCATTTGAAATAATGACAATATTTGCAGAGTATTTTTGCAATATTTCACTTTCTTTACTAGGTTGTGTCGATGAATATTCAAATTTGAAAGAAATTGGATAGACAAAGAAGCCAAATAGTCGAAAACAGTAAGTCTGACATGCAAGATATGCAACAGATAGCAAACATCTGCATTACAGTTTGCAGTGCTTTGCTACAAAAGGCATATTTTGAATACAGAGACCATGACGATATTTTTCACAACACTTTTTTGTGTTTATGGCTCCACTGAAGTCATTTTCCATTAAGTGCAGTGAGATCAGTATGTTACCCGATACAATTGACCATTGTCCTTTGTAACGGCCCAGTGCACAGTGTTCTGCAGGCTTCCTCCTTCAAATGATAGGATCCCTCATGCCACATATTTAGCTTTCCTCTAGTAGTAAGTGCTGGTATCTGGTTTGAGATCAGTGGATTAAAAGCTTTACAGGAGTGCTGAGAATTATTATTATCTTAGTTATCACTATTTTTCAGAAGTATTTCCCAGGAGTGCAGAAACTCTGGGCCTCTAGATTGTAGGGTCAGACAAAGCTGAGTGCCTGACACTATAATAACAAGAGAATTCATTCAAATAGAAATGGTGGTTGCCTCCTACTAGTTCTGACAGCACTCAGGTAAAGGAAGGATGTCAGAGGATGCCTGTGGGAAGAGATCCATCTCTAATAAAAAGCCATCCAAAAAATCAATAAAATTAATTTCTCATTCATAGCTGATAGAGGAAAAGGTGCGTTTACAGTAAAATAGAGATATGGAATCCCACTAGCAAAACAGCACACGCCTTGTACTTAAAAATATATAAAGCTCTCTCTGAATGCCTTTTCAGAGCTCATGTTGCCAACAGTTATGCCTTACCTCTTTTACGTGACAAACATGCCTGCACACCTGGCAAGTAGCGAGCTGTGCTCTTAGGCAGAGGTGGATTGGGTTACAAGGAGGGGGCAGTGCTGGGAAGGTCTCAGGAGGGATGTCTGAATTATTTTTTAAGAAGAAAAGCTTCAAATGGAAAGTGTAACCCAATACTTTCTAAATGTGGAGGCATGCTTAAAGAGCAGTGCTATTTGGTTTCTCTCTACTTTAGAGAAATTTAAATCCTCAGTAAATAAATCCTGCTCTTCAAGTACTGAACAAATGAAAATCGCCTGATCAAAATTTAGAGACGCTCCTGCTGCACTTTCCAAGAGCAGGAGGGATGGGGAAAGAGCCAAACTTGCTAAAGGAGAACTAAAGCTCAGCCTGTAGCACCAGAGATTACAAGGAGCTAAATTCTGTCCTTGGGTCAAACTCAGTGGAGCCAGGATAGCCTGGGTGTAAGCTGAGAGCAGAGCCTCACCTTCCTGGAGGAAGATCACAGCCAAAGGCAATGCGCTTTCCTGTAGTAGGAACAGCTACTTTCAGAATAAGAGTCTTTCTCACTTTGAAGCCTACATGCATGACAAGCATAGGCTTAGCAAAAATAGACAAGGAGAGAAAGCCAGGAAAACAGAAAACTATTGGAAAAATTTTAAAGCACCTGATGTATGTAGAAAAATTCTTTCATGTTCTTGTGCAGTTGTGATCTCTAGGCACAGGTGTGAGCACAAACACATTCCCCCGCAGTGGAGGCTGTCAGCATGGGAGAGGAAGTAAAACTGTTCAGGCTGATGAAAGGCTCTTCTAAAACATTGCTGGCTGGGACGCGTTCTTATAATATTTTTGCTTGAGTATGATCAGGTCTGTGGTCAGAGAAGTAGCAGGGATGTGGTAGGGCTCGTGCAGAGCTGGTCAGGCCTCTTTCAACAAACAGTTTGGTTTAGGGTTTCTTTTTTTTTTTCTGGAAAATGTCAGTCAAGCAAAAGCAATCCCAGTCCGGCAATTCAGCCATGCCTGTTCACTCTGAGGAGTCATTGGAGCAGAGACTCAAACCTGCATCAGTGACACGGAGGTGAATGCTCAAACTTGCTGGACTGTAGAATCCATCTCTCATTAAGTTTAATGAATATTTAATTATTCCTACAAATTGGAACAGCTGAGGAGTGACAGAGAAATCCTCCTTTCGAGCAACCAGTTCGTAGTAGTTAGAACACATATGTGGGATGTAAAAGTTCAGGTTTTGAGTCTTTGCTTTGACTCATTCTGGGCAGACTTGAGACTATGAGGTGGAAGATCCTACCAATGAAGCTTACTGGCTAATTCATTGTCAGGCCTTTTCTCTACTCTTTTAGGCAAAAAAAAAAAAAAAAAAGGGCAGAAGATGTAGTTCCTCCTCATACAGTAGAGGATCACTTGGAATCTCCCAAATATCTGATAGGTAGAAAATCTTTTACACTCCTCTTGTTGTAGGCAGGAGCACAAGTACATATTTATACTAAGCACAGCTAAGTGCTTCAGGTGCCAGGTAGCTAGGACAAATGCAAGGTCCCATCTGGCAAAAACCATACTTAAACATCTGGGATGAACTCAGCCTTGTGTAGAGGGCTCAGAAAATGGCTTCTATACTATTTGCTTCATCTTTAAAGCCAAATAGGGGTTTAATTTTTTCACAGCAATATCTTTTCCCCCCATCTCATGCCCCATTTTACCTTCAATAGCAATTCTCTTCATTATTTTATCTGCTATCACTGAAAGTAGTTGGGGATTAAAACCGGGAAAGAAGATGCAGAGGTATATAACATTGCTACAAGGCACACACAAACTAAACTTATTCTGCATCCTCTTATGGCCCTTAGAGACTGTTGAAAGAGGGCCAAAAGAGGTCCCACAAGAGCAAGGGGCCTTTAGTGTATTCTTCATGTTTCCTCCACAGATAATTTGGAAGAAATAGTGTACTTTTGTATGCCCCCAAAGTAAACTTACAACCAGCTGATGGAACTATCTCAGCAGCAACAACGAGAGTCAACTCAGAAAGGCAGGGTTTGTTGCCAAATAACACAGATTGTTTATAATGAATATAAACAATTACACTACTGACCAGATTCCCAGTACACTTCCATCCACAGAATATACAAAATACTGCTCTGGCACTGGTCTCCCAAATATTTGCCATATATTGAGCATTTTCAATGAATGAAATTCAGTGGAAATGTAACAGAGGGAAATCCACACCACACTGTTCCCATTTCCCAGCATTTTTTGTTCCACATACTTATTTTTGCCTTTCACATTATAATCCTACATAAGCAAAATGCTTCTTGATCCACCATGATCTCTCCCTAATTCTTTGATCCCACTATGATTTTTCTTGTCTTCCCACATAATGACGTTAAGATTGAGCACAGCCAAGAAGACAAGGGGGCATGTTGTGGGAGCAGATTCCATCACACTGCAGCTTCCTCAGCCTGATAAGTCTTGCTGTTTTTCCTCTTACCTCTTTCTCTGTCACTTCTCAGTGCAGATCTTTACAATGTGACTCATCTTGCCAGAGCTGAGACCATATGTAAACTGGTGATAGTACAGAAGAAAGGCTTTCCACAGTAACATCCACCCAAGTGGACTGAGCCTGGACACCACCAAGCATTTATCTGAATGTAGAAATTTAAGAGGTTTCTAGTGCGCTGTAAAATTTAAACCCTTCTATGGGACAGTATTGAGGGAACAAAAGTATCCACAACAGACAAGAGAAGAATCTGGCAAAAGAAAACTCCTTTCAAAGGTCTAGTGATAGAAATATATTATGTATGATGTTAACACAGGTAATTTGCAAGAAAGGTCCATAAATCATCATTTCAATGGGTCATGAACTTCAAACTGTGCATTCAGCTCAGCAATTTCATTAGAGCAGAATAACCTTATTTCCATATGAAGAGCAGTCAGGGTGCTAATTGTAAAGTAACAAATTGTTCTGTTGTTTCAAAACTTATTAGTACTATCACTGACAGATGTGGGGGAAAAAAAAAAAACAAACAAGAAAATCTGGCCTTTCCAATGTTGTCCACAGAGGGGAAGTTGAAGAATGATGAAGATGATGGCCTACTTACTGCAATTTTCTGTTGGTGTCAAAGGAATGTGTTTTGCAGGGAGAAGATAAGTTGCATTAGTTATTACTGAAGTCAAAGGCAAACTCTACATGTACCTGTTTGGAGCACAACATCTATCAGCTGCTTACAGATTTCAGTACTGTAGTTCCTGAATCACATTGAGATGCAGACACCTATCAGTCAGTACTAGTCCACACAATGCCAACTTGCAAAAATAATATTCCTTAGCCATAAATGCCTCTGACAGAGTTTTATAAATAATAAACAAGCTGATGTTTCCCAGTTGCTCCCTATATAAAATAATCACAGAATCACACAGAATAGCTGAGGTTGGAAGACACCTCTGGACATCATCTAGTCCAACCCCGCTACTCAGAGCTGGATCAGCCAGAACAGGCTGCCAAAGGACTGTGCCCAATTGGGTTTTGAGTATCTCTAAGGATGGAGACTCCACAACCTCTCTGGGCAACCTGTTCAGTCTTTGACTATACTCACTGTAAGAAAAGGTTTTTCCTTATGTTTAAATGGAATTTCTTGTATTTCTATTTATGCCCATTGCCTCTTCCTTGGGCACTGCTGAGAAGAGTCTGGCTCTGTTTTCTTTACATCTCCCCCATCAGGTAATTTATACACATCGGTAAGATCCCCCTGAACCTTCTCTTCTCCAGGCTGAACAAACCCAGCTCTCTCCTTGTCTGGCAGGTGCTCTGAGACCTTAATCATCTTCTCAGTCCTTCACTGGACTCAGTCGAGCATGTCTATGTCTTCCTTGTACCCGGGACTCCAGCACTGGATACAGCACTCCAGATGTGGTCTCATCAGTAAAATATAACTGTTAACTACTGTGTCCTTATACTGTATTCACATATAGTCCCACATATCTTCCTTTTTCTTCCTTAGAAAGCTGCTCTTATCTCCAGAATGTTTTTCTTGTAAGAAACAAGAATTAGTGTAGCACAATTATGCAAAAGATAGGTTTTCTCTGTGATTTCCTCAAACCACTCCCACCAACTTATTACGAGTGTTAGGAAGATACCTGATGGGTGAGTTGTGGATTAAAGCTGCATCTGTCTTTCTAGAAAGCTGTATTTCTGATGCTGCCCCATCATCTCACTGCTACCGCTCTCCTTGCCCATTTCCACCTGCCATCCCATTGGGGTCAGGCAGTCAGCAACAGGCCCTGAAGTTCTGACCCTCATCTCAGCTAAACTCACTCTTAATATTGAAGAGGTTTCTCAGTTTTCAGTTTTATTGAGTGCAGATCCAGTTGTGCACTTACCAAAGCTGATGACATTGACATTGACTTTATCAAAAACAGGACTGGGCCTGTGATGCTGTGATTAAAGTTTCAGGTGAAGATACAAACTCTCTTGAAAACAATGAACTGTCATACAATATTGAGTGCCAACCAATCAGTCAAGTTATTTTCTTGGGCTCCCTGTAAAACACTGTACAGCGTTGGGTAGAGCAAATATGAAAACTAATGATAAAGTATGATACACTTGAGTCTGGCCTTGAAAATCTGCAGCTACTGCAGCTGTGGGTGCCTTACACTAACTACATCTGTTTGTAAACAGCCAGCACAAAAATGTCATTTTTCTGATTTGTAGCCATTTGCTGCAGCCAAATATTTATTTCATGGTAACAAAAGTGTCTTAGCCAGTTAGAATTCATTTCTCTCCCCCTGCAAATAAACAGTAATCAGGTTGCCCATTGGTGGCTGTCCTGGTTTCAGCTGGGATAGAGTTAATTTTCTTCCTAGTAGCTGGTATAGTGCTGTGTTTCGGATTTAGGATGAGAATAATGTGATAACACACTGATGTTTTAGTTGTTGCTAAGTAGTGCTTACACTGGTCAAGGACTTTTCCGCTTCCCATGCTCTGCCAGGTGCACAAGAAGCTGGGAGGGGGCACAGCCAAACTGGCCAAAGGGCTATTCCATACCATAGGACGTCATGCTCAGTATACAAACTGGGGGGAGCTGGCCGGGGGGCAGCGACCGCTGCTCAGGGACTGGCTGGGCATCGGTCAGTGGGTGGTGAGCAATTGCATTGTGCATCACTTGTTTTGTACATTATTTTATCATTATTATTATTATTTTCTCTTCCTCTGCTGTCCTATGAAACTGTCTTTATCTCAACCCATGGGTTTTATTTTTTTCCAGTTCTCTCCCCCATCCCACTGAGGCAGGGCGGGGGGGAAGCGAGTGGCTGTGTGGTGCTTAGTTGCTGACTGGGTTTAAACCAGGACAGTGGCAGTTGCTCAGTTTGTATATGCAGCTCTGTCTCCCTCCTGCTATAAATATGCAGATCTCTCCACTCTCGTTAGTTTCTGAAGTGCCTCTGCTCACCCTGCTTGCTGTAGTTGGCATTTTTGAGCCGTTTGGGTGACAATACCACAGCTTATCACCCTCTGCTGAAGACAAAGATAACTTTAAAATGTATATAAAAGAAAAAAAAACATACCATGCTACAAATCAAATAAAGCTGACTGTTTAATTTTGTGTCTTAGCAATGGATTTTCAATGCTAAGAAAGAGTGGTAAGAAAACACCTCTTGCAGATGGGTGGCTCTTATCTGTAAGGACTGGATCAGGCAGTAACTTTGTCCCATGCCAGTAAGCCTGGTGGAGTGTGTTTGCAGGGCTGGGTCCGAGTAAGGCGCATTCTCAGAAACTAAGTTTGGTCAACATATATGTTCTCAATATAATAGTCTGCCTTCACAGCACTGGCTGGTGCTATACTTTCTGTGTTGTTCTGGTTTATTTTTTAATGGAAGATAGTTTAGCAGACTGCATTAAGTTCCAAAAAATATATTTGTGTTATTAAAAAAAACATGAATCAACAACTTCTTGTAGGCTTACAGGCAGGCTGCATGAGCAGGTTTGTGAAGGGCATGTACATGCTGATCTTGCAGAGATTTACATCTGAGTGTAACCTCTCTCTCCTCTAGTAGTCCCAGAGAAGTGGTTGTGAACCCACAATATCAGTTAACAAACCATTACTGTGGTTTAAGACATCACTGCTTTACTCTCCCCAGTTACCAGTCCAGTGTCAGAAATTTCCCCACATTTATTCAGCAGAATGGTCTCCAAGACTTCTCCCTGTTTTTCCTCTAGGCTGTCATGGATTTAAAACTACCTTAGGTTTAAATAGTTTAAGCAGGCGGTTAAGCCAGCTGCCTGATTTTGCCCAGAGAGCACAGGGAAGAGGCACGTGATCTATTCTGCTGGCAGAGTTACGGGGCAGCAATGGTTGGCAGAGGCGCGGTAAAAAGCAGCTGGGCCTGGTAATGAGCATCAGGACGCAGGAGGGGATGTGTGTGCTCAGCCTGAGCACCTGGTCCTGCACCAGCACTGGTCCTGGCAGACTCCTCTGCCCAAGCAGAACCCCAGCAGCAGCCTGGGACAGGTTTGGAAGTCCTCTGGTGTATCTCATCACAGGACTGGAAACTGGTCTCAATCAGGAAAACTGCTCAGATCATTAATAATTCCAGTCTACGTCAGTGGGCCTTAAATGCATGTTCAAGGCTTAGCCATCTGCAGGGAACATGTCCAGGGAATTTAACTAAGCCACAGGACTTTGCACTGAAGCAGCTACCAAACGCTCACACGGTCTGCTCCATCCACTCCTTGGTGGGACGCAGCGTCTGACAAGCAGGTGGTAACAAACAGCTTGAGGAAGTTGCTGCATCTGCTTTGTTAAGTGAGCATGTGTCTGAGCCCTGAATCCATCTTTCAATCAAGCCTTTAATAGGAAAATGTAATCCTGAAAATGATATTTCTGAATGGGACCCAGTAAGGAATAGATGGACATGTAGGCATGGTTTAGAGTGAAATCAAAACAAAAAATCAAAGTGCTGTAAAAAAGTCACACAGTGCTGAAAGAAATCATAATTGCACAAGTCAATTATGAAACTGTAAATTGAAGTTTGAAACTGGCCAATCTCCTGTCTAGTTTCATTTGCAAGGTTGAGTCTAGCTTGAACAAAGAAAATCAACAATAAACCAAAGAAAAATAATGGGGTGACATGGATCCAGTGTTTACATTGCCATCCCTTTCACTGGGCTATGAAAAGAGAGAGACTAGTAAAAAACAAATTGTAACTACAATCTTATCTTGCTTTTCCCCTTTCAGGATTGATGAGTAATAAAAGCAATTAGCCAGAAATGTTTTTAAAACTTGACAAATATATTCATAAATCATGTATCTAGTCACAAACTGTGTGAGCTCTGAAAACTACCTCATCATTTTAAAAGAACTTGAAAATCTCATTTCATCCGTTGATGAATCACCTGCCCATATTAGCAATAAACTTGCACAAGCAAGACAGAGACATTTTTACCCTTCACATCATATAAAGTGCATTTCAGGACACTTACACTTTGCTGAATTTGAGCAAAGGCAAAAAAGGCACATGTGTGTGTTTTGAGAGAGTGGATGCACACGCATAGGTTTAGGGCAATTCTCTACATCTGTGCGAGATCCCACTCTGGTTTCTCTGCAAGGATTCTCCTCTGCACAGGGAGCTGTGGAGACCCGTAGGCACAGGGAAAGCTGAATCTCTTCTCTCAAGTGATCCCCAGCCAACCTGCAGTTTCTGAATTAGGAAAAGACCCACTTAGTCCTTTAGGCACCCAGAAAAAGAAATTATTATAGGCCAAACTTTACATTCTTATAAACAGCAACTTTAGTCTTAAGCGGTCAGGTAGCTCCATGCAGACGGCTCATGCAAAGAACCTGTATCACCTCCAGTGACACAAACGCATCTCTTTAGAAGGCCCTTTCTCCACCCACCCAGATGGCACTCATTGGGGTTGAGAAGCTCATTGCCCCCTCATTCACCTCTTGCTGTAGACCTTGACAACAGCTGAATTTGATAAAAGTGGGAAGAACTTTAAAATCGATATTTCTTTAACTGTTTGTGTAATTGCAAGAGTGCTTGTCCTGCACAGTTAACTGACAGTGGCTTTCAGACCGGCTGGACGCTTCATCTGGCAACTGGTTTTTGCCTCGTATACTGCTCATGACCATGCATTGTCACTTAATTAGGCTGAAATTAAATAAACAGATCCAATCCAATTCTCCAAGGTCAGGGACTCATATCTGTGTGCTGGACTGTAGTAACTGGTTGCTTTGCACTGCCAGGGGATGTAAATTGTGTGCTTGGTTTGGTGCCTACCCAGCATGTACTGAACTCCTGCATACTCCTCAGGGAGTCCCTAAGCTGTGGCCAAACCCAGCTTCACCAGGTACTTCTCCAAAAGAAAAGTTAAATTCTCAGTTCCTTGCAGTCTAAAATACAGTCATTTATGATACATCTCTGAATCACGGTCAGTTCATGATGCTTCTACTATCCATTATCAGTACGCTGATTATACTTTTGTGCTTTTTTTGTCATATACTCAGTGACATTTGCAGATGAGCCGGGTAGAAGTATGATGTTTTGGTGAGGGAGAAACAGTTCACAGATATGCACTGGTTTTCACAAAAATTTCAGCTGGAAAAGATTTGGATCTAGGAAGAAGGGAAAGAGAGGAAGAAAAAAGAAAAAGAAGTCCTGTATTCAAAATTAAATATCTGAAAGCATTTCTTTTGGTGCAGAGATGAGTGGGAACCCAGTACTAAGCCTCAGAAGTTGCTGCAAAATGGAAGTATTGCCTGCTGCATCATTTTCTCCATTTCACAGACTGAGAATGTCAGGTCTTAGCTGAAAAAGGAACCCAAGTCTTCCCATCTTGAAGTCAAGGTACACACTCTCTCTTGCTTTCTCCTGAGCATTGTTCCGGCTCATCTCTATTAATTCACAAGAAACCATACCATATATTAATAGACAACTTGGCCTTGGAATTTATTTTGCAGGAGATTTTGTTACTGCCTCATAAACATAGAGCTCCCTTAAATTGTCATCAAAATACATCACCATGAAATTACTGAAGCAATAGAAGAAAAAACCTACAGCATTGCTACACCAAATTCTGCTTCAAGTATTATGCTGCTTTTCTGTGAAATTCACTGTACTTGCAGGGATCTAACAGCTTTGCCATATTCTTTCACTGATACGGGTAGTCCAAAAGAAGCAATCACATTTTCAGCAAAAGATGATTTAATTTCCATGGACTGTGGGCTCCAATCTAGTAGGACCATCTTAACTCTTCTTATATGCAGCCAGCACTAACTGCTGTTCTTCACTACTTTGGACCTTAGATAGACATTTATGTCTGAGTAAAGTAGCTGTAATTTATATCTAAGTAAAGCAGGGCTCTTGATTTGAAGCACTTTCCACGGGTGTAAATGACAAGCCCAAGGCAGCAGCAAATCCAGCCCAGGAGATACAGTTAGTCCATTTCAGGGAGGAGGGGAAATGAGACTTTGATTATTGTGATCTGTACTGGGTAGATGTTAAAGGCTGTGTGACACTTTGCAGGAGAGGAAAATTTTGGTTTTGCTGAGCCACGGTGCCTCGTTTCCCACACTTGGTGTGCAACGTGCGGTGCAAGCAGGGAGCCCTGCGCACACCGCAGGTGGAAGCATTTCCACGAGACTTCCTGCACCTCACTTTGTGAAGGGTTTTGGGAGCCTCCCAGATGTGCAAACACAGATGATGTTATGATATGAGCACTGCACTTCTCGGTAAATAAACTGTTGGAAAATGGCACTACCAAATTAAATGGCAATAAAGCTTTTGTTGTTTCAGTTTTATGCAGGTTTTAAGACAGAATCTGTGATGAACTGCATGGTGTATGTTTGCACCAAAATAAAGAGGGTAGCATGGCATATAAATAAGTTTAGCATTAGACCGGTATCTTTCTCCAATTATGACTCACTAACAGAGTTTTACAGAAATTTGATTACAATTTTACTGCATGGAGGACTCTTTTGCATCTGTTTCACAGATACCCACCTTTTAAATTTTATTTAATTTGTATTGATTTTTCCTGCACTTTCATAAGCAGGCATCGCACATCTGAGCACACACAAAAATGATTGCTTAAGTGATGATTTAAAAATAATGGATGTACATTAGCACATAAATGATTAATTCCTTTTTGTGAGTACAAGCATCCAGGCTATGGCTGAGTAAAATATTGATGGTACAAAGGAAATGAGCTGTTTCTTAATTTAGTTTTGTTCTGGTAATGTGTAACTAATGTTGTTTCCTTCTAGCAGTATGCATTTAGTGACCCTTTTAAATTTTAATACCTAGTGATAGCTAAACTAATAGCTTCATGGGACATATAAGAGGGGATTTTGAAAAGATGCAGAAATAGTTTACATGCATTAATTTGAGACTCTGTAACACATTTAATACAAATAGGTGCTACAGAAGAACCTAGATAAAGTCTCCACACACAGGCTGGCATTTCACTAGAAAGCTGAGGCTTTTTTTGCACAAGACGCATTGAAAGGTGGAGATTTCATTGTCATATTAGTCTCATGAGGCTGTGGCATATGAATCCCAGTTCATCAAGGCCTGATGCTCCTGTGACGCACTTGAGAGTGTGGGGATTTGTGAAACTAGTACAAAATGAGAGCAGGACTGTTCTTACCACCTGGTACTTGGGCATATGTTTACACTAAATGTAGGGGGACCTGAGCACTGAGATTAACCCTGTGCTGGACTCCTACAGCCCGAGTCAGAGATACCTGCTTCGTGGTTTCTCACTGTTCCCACAGCTGTTGAGGTGTTTCTGGAAGTTTTTGCCATGACTACAGCATCCTGAAGTGTTTTCCCACATATTTGCTGGGAAACGCCACAGCAGGGAGAAAGGCACTGAAAGACAAGCACTACTCACATGGTCCGGCCCACACCTTCATTGCAGAGCACGGCAGGCCAGGCTCACCCATCCAAAACTTAAACCTGGTGCCCGGTCGAGCAGAGCAGTATGCGCTCAAAATCAAATAGAAACGTTTTAAATACTCTGTAGATGTGGCTGGGCAGCAACACATGTAAGGACACAGGTTATGGTAGAGCACAGCTAGAGGCTTTGATGTTCTCAGATGGGAATACAACCTTGTTACTCAAGGTTGATATACAGACTGAATCACTGGCACTGCCCATCTGTTAGAATGGCACTTTGCCCACCTACGTGGTGACACGCCAGGTTTCATTTGAAGTAGGTGCCTTCTAACAATGGGTTTAGAAAGCAGCCTGTTGAAGACAGCAACTGACACTTCTTTCTTCAATAGGCTATTTTTGGAGCGGGAACACTTGCTGGCAGCAAGTGCAAAGGGCCTAAATCAGCTTCTGTTTGTCAGCTGCAAAAAAATCTAATTTGCTACAGTAACAGAAGGTTTGGGCTAAAAAGTAAAGCGATTGCTTCCATTTGCACTTGCTGGCCTCACATGGGTATGTTTATTGTGGCTACTTAATCCCACTTTACCAAACTGCATGGCAATTTGCAGGTGAGAAAGGAGAAGGAGGAAGAGGAACAGTGTATTGCTTTTGAGACAAGAAAGGGTGCTTTTTGTTTAATTTTAAACCATGATCCTTTGATATTTTCCACTGCTGCAATGGATATTATATGGTAATCCTGCCAGGACATTTTATATGTGAGGAAGAGTTTGAGGGTTGGTTCCCCAGCATGACATTTGAAAAATATAGTTCATATTTTTTTCTTTTGGCAACTGAGAGAAAAGAGGGATCTTCATGCAGTCCCAACAAAAATCAACAGGCTTTCTGTCATCAGGTCTTTTTGAAAGGGTTTTGAAGATCCTAGGGAAAACACAGACTTTGTCTCCGTCAAAAGTCCATGAAGGGGTGTAGATCAGAGAGCAAGTTAACTCATGCAGTTCTCCCTGGTGACGTTCTGGATACAGGATGCCTGAAACGTGGGCAGGGTGTAAAACCACACGGCTTTAAGAGCAGCCCAGATGGCCAGCAACCCCAGGAACACATGAACACGTGCTACCCTGATCCTTCTAGGAAGGATTTTGAATCTAAATTGTCAGCCTGACATCAGCGCTGTGACATTACTGATGGGCAGGAGTGATATATGATCCAACCTGCAGACAGCTACTCACTTGGGTATGTAGTAAGGAGTAATATGGCCTAACATCCCTCTTCTGACACGTCCAAAGCTCACTTGAGCTTGAGTCCTGGCAATGTGATGTGATGGGAGTCCGAGCTTGACCATGGCTCTGACCTGCTCACCTGGCTGAGCATTGGACAGTCTGCTTTCTCCCCCCTCTGCCTCTACTGTCTTCCCCCAGCTCCGCTCCCCTCTTCATTGCTCTGCCAGGACAAAGCGCTGTCCTACCTGGCAGCGCACTCCGAGCCTGGGGCAGTGCAGGGGGACTTGCCAGGTGGCAGGGTGCCAGCTAAGCCTGTGCTTCATGCAGCTGGGTCCCCCATACCACATATGGTGAGTGTTTCTCTATGGTCTGGCTACATGAGGAGGTGGAGACCTTTCCATCCCTCTCTGGTTCAGTGTCGAGCTCTTGGCCTGATGCACATATATGGCTAATGATGACAGGGAGAGGAAGGACCAACTAGGCATTCTCCACCAGCATGCAAAGTACATATGCACAAAATAAACAATTATCGAGAGTCTTCTGAACGCAGGAAGTTATTCAGGCAGCATCTGAAGTACTCAGATAAAATATCCAACTCTGAAAGAGCTTTTGATAGGAAAGCTGAGAATAACCTGTAGTTATCTTTGGCTACAGGACAGTAGAGACTTTATTATAAAATGATTTATTTGCTATAACATGGCTGCTAAAATCCTGGCACCTTGTTATGCAACTTATTAAAAAAAGTCAAATTTATAAAAGGAGCTGGAAAACTTCGGCTGGAGCCACAAATACTGTTTCTTCTATTGCTTCCCAGATAGAGAACCACTTTTCGTGCCCTCCTTTTATCCACAAAGACACAGAAAAGAGGAGATCTGTAGCTAACAGCCACAGCAGCTATGACTGCATCACTCCAAGCAGCAGAGGGAACAGAGTGCCTGCAGCAGTCTCTGTGCTCTGCCAAGAATGGAGATGTCATGGCTTACTTTTTTTTTGAGCCACGTCAGATAATAGTGTTGGCATTCCTACCTGAGCCTGTTTTTCCAAGTCAAGCACCGTCCAGAGGATTTAGTAATAACTTGATGATCACTGGTTGCTTCTTTGTTGTATATTTTTGCTATATTAATTCTTCTAGTATGTGCTGCAAATAGGAGATTTTGTGGGATAGAATAGGTGCCACTGATAATTTATATTGCCTTGGATCCAAAGCGCTTTCTACACTTTTGACCCCACACACACCCCTCTTCTAGACCAAGCCTCCTCCCTGACAGCTCCTTTGCATGACTGTTTCCTGCATGACTTGTCACAGACAATGGTATTTCCCCAGACTCCATGGAGCTTTGCATCACTCAAGATTAGTGGGTTGACATGCACAGTCATACAAGCAGCTGGCAGACTGTGATCAGTGAAACAATGTGGGGATGAAACAGGCCACCTATCTCATTGTCACCTACTGTCACCTCAAAGGTGAAAATATGTCATCTTCCACCCACCAAAGAAAAGTAGTAAGATGTGTCCCAGGATCAGTAATATGAGAGTGGCTCTCGGACATAGTGCACCATTTCAAATGTTGCTGGGCAGGAAGGAGTAGCAGTAACTCCAAAGGATCAAAGCCACCTGCACTCACTTTCGACTCTTAGTTTTGATAATGTGGTATATAGAGAATAATAATTGTTTGTTCTCACTCACCTTCTGTATGTGGAAATTTTTCTTCTGCACTAACATGCAAAGCACAGAACAGAGAAAAGCAAACCTTTCACGGATGGCTGTTACGGCTACTCAGCAGAAAGGATTTTGCAGCCCACAGCTAGCACACAAGAAGGAACACTGAGGTACACCAAAACTAGAAGTCAATTTTTCAAACAAACTGTAATATTAGATAAGGCCATAAGTGTTGAAAAAATAATTAAAGGTATCCACCTATGCCTCAAGAACAAAATATCCTAGGCTAAAGTCTGAGATGTCAAGGGGCATACACTAAACAGAAACTCAATTTAACATGCCAAAGGCAGCAACTCCTGTCATTACTGATTGTGTGTGGGCTACGAACTTTCTGCATGTGTCACAGAGGTAAAAGTAAATAGTTTGATCATCTTTCTTCAAACCTAGGATGAGAGTCTACCCTTTTGCTGGATAGGAATGCAGTGGAGAAATGTGGTAAGGCTTTATTTCAGAGTTCAAGCAGATACAAATTTACAAGCAGTTTGTTTACCTTTCTATTCTTAGTGATTACTGGTATTAACTATTTTCTAAGCACCCTCCCTACATCAACCGTGAATAACGTCTGTCTGATCCTTTACAACTGTTTTACTGTCACCCAAATGAGGCAGGTTTTTGGCTCCCGAGTCAGTGTTAGGCTGGACAGCTGCTTAGCTGTGACAGCCCGAGGAGCTACCTCAGGCTTGCCCAAGGGATATTCAGACTGTACTAAATTACATTCTTAGAGCCTTATTTAAGGCCTTAATCCATGGAGTTATATTTGGTGGGACAGTGAAGGAGCAAGGTTTATGTGTGCCTGTGGATGTGTCTGTGTGAGGCTATACATGCACACATGCCTAATTGCTTGTTTTCTGTAATACTATAAAATGTTATATAAAACATTAAATGTCATGGTACCTGTACATGTTTTAGGTACCTGTCATGGTACCTAAAACATCAGCTGGTACCTGTGGACTCACCTCTGTGTAGGATGTGATTGTTGGTACACGAAGCCAAGCTGATTCATGTTGGATTTTATGGACTCTGGAATGAGTAATGTGATACTAATCTACAGATAAACTAATCTGCTGGTATTTATAACCAGTGAGCAATTGCCTCACCCCTTAACTGCAAGTTTTGAGATGTGACAGTTACAGTAGATAGTAGCTTTACTGTAGCTCTGAGCTGTTTGGGAACCTGTATGATTGGCTAAATTTCTAAGGGAATATATGATTTACCTTAAAGAAAACATCAGTCTTGTCTTTGGTCATTCTTACTGATAGGGAATAATTTTTCTTCTGGGCCAGGACATAAAACACTTAAAGTCTGAGCCCAGTAAGTGAAGTAAATAAAAAGATAAAATTATCACGTGTTCCCATCCTACATTATCTTGTAATTTACACATAAATAACAGTGAAATAATAGAATGTTTTCAGGCCTGTTCCTGTTCTGAAGGTCACTGGGCCTCCACAGGACAACGGGGACTCATCACACAGAATCAATTACAGGATTAGGTAATCCCCTAAAATGGGATCGAAAAGTGATTTTGTGTAACAGAATTTGCTATATGTAATATAAATAGATAACATTAAGTGTCTCGTCATCTTGTGATTATATGCCATGAACATAGATTTGTTACTAATATGTCTTTTCATCTGTCTATGCTTGAAAAAGGCATCACATTTTACTAGTAGTGAGGAAAAGTGTAGGTAAACACAGCGGATGGTGAATCTGTACTGAGTAGCAGTATGACAAATGAAATTTTGGAAATTAAAATTGCAGGCTGTGAGGAAGATCACCTATTAATCTTGGAAGTATGCCATTAAATGTAATTACAGTATTTTGTTCATATTACCTTAGATGTTTGAAATGAATTCCCCACCAAACGATAGGTGATGTAATATACCTAACTGAAAAGCTAATCATTGTACAGAAAACGGAGTTTTCTTGCTTTCACTGATCCCTGTAGACATTTAAAGTGCTGAGAGGAGTTAGCAACACCTACCACTCTATACCTGGCCCCAAAGGGCACCACGGCAATGCCTTCAGCTTGGCTTTTCTGTTCCCAGCTCACTGCCCTGTACAGCTGTCCCTCTCTGGGAATTTATTTACAAGATTATTCTTTTGCAAGGACCAGGAATTAATCACATTTTACTATTGCAATGACCTTTGCAGGAAAGTGCCATGGCCAGAATTGTTGGCCTGAAAGAGCTGGGTTTTCAAAGTCTGAAGGGGAGCTTGCAGGCAGGAAAGACCAGTTTTACAAGAGTGTGCCCAGTTATGTTTATTGCTGGAATCCCTTTTATTAGCTTTGACATACAGTCATCCAGATTTCACTCTAAGCACATTTCAAGTAGTAAAATACACAGGACAACACATTGCAAACATTGTGTCTATGTCTTTTCCATCTTTGCTGACGCGGCCCCACAGCCTCAGCAGAGGAGGAATTTCTGGCCTTCCGCTGCCTCAGGTTCATCTGCGCAGGATCCCACGTGATCCCCGCTGGCTGACCCACACAGTATACCGCCAAAGCATTAAAAAAATTATTTGTTTTCCAGTTATTTTTATTAATTACTGGCACATCTCCTCTACCTCCCCAGAGGTAGATGGAGGAATTAGAGAGCCAGCGTATTGAATTTCAGTCGGACTTTTGCCTAAGTAGGAACTGAGAGCAGCTATTAGATTTATCACTTAAATATTCAGTATAGAGATAGCGTTCTGTATGCTTCTCAAGGTAAACTGATGTCAGATGATCGTGGGTGGGCATGGAGTAGCAGTGTGGACCCATTTCTTACACCAGCCGGAAAGATAAATGACAAGAGTGGAAGCATATGCACATGCTGATCCTATACAGAGCCAGGATAAAGTTGCCAAGTTCAGACACACAGCCCATCAGTGTTAGCAGAAAATTATCACTACGCCTTCAAGTGACAGGCATACAACCTGAGATTTCTACACATCCCTCTAAATGAGGAGGCAGATTAGGAAGACATAAAAAAGAGAGAACAATGATGTTAAATTGAAGTTTTGACAGTCAGAAATACTTTAAAAACAACTCTCAACACAGTACCCAAGAAGATGCTAAAAGAAAGTGTTAAACTGTTTTGTGTCTTCCTATATTTTACAAAATGCTAATCGCTTAAAAGCACCTCCTATAATTTTCTGACAACTGACAAGGGTGAAAAGGGGGGTTTCACATCATTTGGAAAATACGAGAAAATTATTTTCTTTCCTTTAAGCATTATAAAGAGCTACACTTATGTGCTACCTGAATTGGATACTATTTACAGGGACAAAATTATGATGTCTTTTCTTAAACTTACCACTCTTTCTACAGTATTTGACTTATAACCAATTATTTGCCTGTATCAACACAGTACAGGCTTGTTATATTAGCAATTTGCTATTTTTAGCCTATTGGTGTAAATCATGAGCGACAATGTTCTGAAATGTCTCACTTCTGACTTGCGTTGATACTGCTACAAGCTCAGGACTCAGAAAAGGAAAATGGTTGGCTCCGTTTTATTGCTTTGCCAGCCAAAGCAACTGGGATTTTCACCTATATTTCCCCAGGCAACAAGGTTTAAGGTGATTGAACAGGGATGGGATCTAAATGCACTCCAAGCAGACTAAAGACCCATCTTCTTGGGTTCTAAACCATGGGGTATGGGGGTGAGTAAGTGGCTACAAATAGGGCAATAACTACAGTAAGGGTTCATGCAGACTGGATGCTAAAGCCAAGAACAGTAGGCACCCATCTAACAGAGGTGAGCATTAGAAAACACGTAATTCTGCATCGTGCAGGCTAACAGTGGAATACTGTAATGAGCTATCAGTTTCAGCTTATGTGGCTTTAACCCTGTTCTGGTGATGAGCTGTGAAGCATTACAGCTTGAGCTTCCTATTTTCTACATTTATGTTCTTAAAAAGCTGAAGAAGAGAATTCTTCACCAATCGATAGGGATGAAAAGCCTGTTTTTCTTGGAAATTGTTCTACATTTATTCACACACTATACGTGCCTGCCCTGGCCTGTGCAATAGCTCCCCAGATATTGAGAAGGCACGACGGCACATAAAACCAGAGCTGTATGAAAATAACTTTTCTAGGTTGTTAATAGAAACTAATATTATCAGGCAGACTAATATTTACTCCTGCTATGGGAGCATTACTCATTGAATAGCACCTTAAATTGTCCAACTAATTTTATGCACTCATAATAAATAAATTCTATTCTCTTTTATTATCAAACTTAATTACAGTCAAGGTAAGTCATAACATCCGCACTTTGCAACTTAGATTTAAGGACAGTGAATATAAAAACTGTGCACGTCTAATTCATCGGAAATTATATATCTGATCCATATTAAATTACCTACCAGTTCCTCTATACAATGCCATGCAGCAGGCAGATGTCTGTATGCACTGGTGAAATGTGGTGCTTTTTGGAGGAAAAAAAGAGAAGGGAGGAGGAAAATATTTAGCTAAAATATAATTACTCTTATGTGATGATAAAACATCATCACATCCTGGCACTACTGTGATTTGACCATCCTTCTGGAACTGACGTTTGCTGTTTTTATTGGGAATGACACAGCTTAAATGAACATGTCCTCAAAATACAAGTTTCACATTTCATTCAGAAGCCATCGTGTCCATGCGTTAGTATGCTGAGTCACTGATTCAGCTCTGGCTCAGGCAGAGGAAACCATCAATACAATTTTCCTCAGCACTTGGTATTTCCTAGGGATGCACCGTTTGAACAAACCTTCCTGGGTGACCGTGCTCTGAAGGTGGTTTCCCAAACGTGCAAACTGCCCTGCACTGTGTGCACTTGCACTTCCTTACCAAATCACCGTGTGGCTGAAGTCGTGATTTTAATGAGCGCTTCTGCTTGCTGAAATCAGTTCAGCCTTGGTTATAAACCCAATGAATGCATTCGAGCAGAATGAAATGTCTGGTTTAAACACATATTAGTTTAGTATTATCCGTATTTTAATGAAGCAAAAACTCAATTTGTTGTTCTAACAGATGGTGGTTCTTTTATCTGTATGTAAATTTTGAATATTTTGCTTACATTTTCAAATTCGTGAACAACCGTCGCTTAAGTCTGTAAAACACTTAGAGGGTGAAAAGTCCTTCAGACAATAGGAATAATCCATAAGCCATACCCATGAGATGGGGTGAGTAAGTGCTCTCATTACCATCTCATACAGTCTCATCGGAGCCAAAGCGGGTCCTCGGGCATTCCTGGCTCTTGGGCTGACACTCAGTCCATTTTATTGTGCCTCTGTACTTTCAGATTCTGCTGATGTGTTTCTTTTACAAATCAATCATTCTAGCGGTAATTAACATTTAAAAGCCAGGTTTCTTTTAATTCCATTAGTATATTTGTGACAAGAAATGTGTTGGCAGAATCCAAAGGTTAAGAGTTACAATGAAGAACAAGTTTTAGGATAAATGAAAGTTAAGGCCTCAAATAGCCTGACAATACCCCATTAATCTGCACACTATTGACACAATAGTGCTCTGTTGTGTCAATGAGGATTTAAGAAGCTTTGCAGCACATGTTACTGATAGTTTATCATATCAATAGGAGCCTGCATATATTTGTGTTTAAAAACCTGTGGCTGTGTAATTCCCTGACTGCACACATATTGTAAGTGCACATACTTTAAATCCTTACATAAAGTCGTTTCTAGCCATGCAGCAAATTTTGAAACTATAATAAACTACCATATTTAAGTGTAGACACAAGATATTAGTCTTGGCTATACCAAAATCTTCTAAAATGCTGTACTTCAAACTGAAACCCTTTGCCCTACAGGAATGCGATCCGATTCTCAACATTGTGTCATCTGCCTAATTGAAGCAGAAGGAGATTTAAACCATATTAATCTCTCATCCTGATATACGGAAGCCTTGAGTCAGCTTCTGGCTGGGATGTATAGCGGGGAAGAAACGTCCCTTCCCACAAGCAGCCCCTCAGAGCAGAGGGGAGTGTGCAGCCACAGCCCAAGCAGATGCCACAGGCTGTGCCATGCCTCCCATGCCCCCGCTGTAGAGATAACCGAGCAGCATTGCTGCGTAATTTCTACATGCCAGTCGCAAAAAGGATGTATTGCATGAAAATATGGGTGGCTCTTCTAGGACTGCAGTTTTTCTGGCTGGCACCACCATCAGGCATTTAAAAATCCAAGAAGCAAATCCCACATTTGTAATGCCCTGGCGTGGATAGCTTGCACCTAGGTACCCGTACTCTCTACAAATCCACACAACAGTGGGTCTGCTCCGAGTGTTTGACTTCCAGTGAAAAGGCCACAGAGCTATTCTGGGAACCGAATCCTTCGCTTTGAGGCACTCTAAGCTTTTTTGTCCTCAGGTTGCAATTTGATTCCTAACCAAGCGAGTAGTCTCTATCACAGCATTTTCATGCGCTGTGCAAATTTTGATGGTTTTCGGATTAGGGCTGTTCCTGAGAAAGAGAAAATAATGTCCTTACACCTTCAACCAGGCAGCAGCTCCTGGGGTGCAACATAGCTGTGCTGTGTTTGCTGTGAGGAAGCCCATAATGATCTCGCCTTTAGCCTGTCACCACTAGGAAACATCAGACAGAGACAGCCAAGGGACTGAGTTGCCAAAAACGTTCTATTCCCATGGCTGAGAGATTTCGTTGGCACCATCTCTAAAGAGAATTTACTATGGGCCAAATCCTGGCGCCCTTGCTTAGATGAATCAGTTCTCAAGAGGCAACACTCCCGCTGCGAGTGGTGCGTGCGTAAAAACCTGCAGGATCAGCCCAAAATATTGCTTGGGAGCATCAAGCGCTTGCCTTCCCGAGGGGCAGGAGCGCTGTGGGGAGCAACGTGCCCAAGGACTTTGCTGTGGAGGCAGTGCAGGGCTGAGGGGCAGGAATCTGGGAATTGCATGTGAATGACAGAGATGTTTCCCAGCAAAAATCTCTAAATTATTTTTACTCAGAATTTTTCTGATTTCCCATAAAACAAGCATAGATGATACAGTTTGGCAAGTAATCCTTTTTTTTTTTCTTGCAGGGGCATCCAAAATATTTCGTGGCACTTTAAGCCTTAATTAATTTATCTTTCATGTGAAGAAAAATGAATTAGTGACAGCTATTTCCTGGACTTCATTTCTGGGATTAAACCCTTTGTTTCTGGAATATCTGAGGGGATTTTGGACAGGCACTTAAAAAGATGTCATTTCAAGGACACCCACCACCACCACACACGAAGTACTCATCTGCAAAATTGAGTCTCATTAGCCTGCGAAATTGCATTGCTCGCAATGACTTATTTCGCAGTAGAAATGAAAATTTCTGTGTTAAGAAGCGAAGGTAGCGTCGGCGAGGAACAAAACGCCTTCTTGATGGCTTCGCCCCAGCTGTTTACCTCCGCGGCTGCGGAGGCGGGATGGGCACGGGGCTGGAGGCAGGGGGGCAGGTTTACCGACGTGGTTTGGCAGGGGTAGAACTACCGGCGAAGTTTGCCGGAGCTCCGCGCACCGCACCGCGCCGAGGCCGAGGCCGCTGGCAGCGGCGGGGGTGGGGGGGAGCGGGGCCGCGCCCGGCGCTGCCCGCGGCCGGGGAGGGCGGAGGCGGGGGGGGGGGGGGCAGCGGCCCGGGCGGGGCCGCCCCCCCCCCCCCAAGGCGCGGCTCGCCGCGGAGCTGCGCCGCCGGCCGGGGTCGCGCTGCCGCCTCCTGCGGGCCGCGCTCCTGGGTGCGGTGAGAGCCGCGGCGGGGCCGGGCAGCGGAACCGAAAAGTTGGCCGCCGCGGTGGCGGGGCGCGGGCCGGGCGCCGCCGCGGGCGCGGCAGGGGCGGGGGGCGGCCCGAGGCCGGGCGCCGCGGGACGGCGCGGCGAGGGGCGGGCGGGAATAAATACATTACGGGGAGGGGAGGGGCGGGAGGGGAAGAAAGGAGGCAGGCGGGAAGGGGTGGGCTCTGCGGGGCGCGCCTCCCCCGCGCTGGCTCGGCACCGAGCGGAGCGCTGGGATGGGGCGCCCGGCGGGGGACAGCGGGCGGAGGAGGCAGCCCCGCCGGCGGGCGGCGGCCGTGGGCAGCGGCGCGGCGGCAGGTACGCGGGGCTGCGGCGGGTGCGCGGCGGCGCTGCCGAGCGGAGCGGGCGGCCGCTGTGGGAGCCGGCGCTGGCCGGAGAGGGGGCAGCCGGAGCGGAGCTGCTCGGTATATCCCCAGCGAAATCGCGCCGGGGCACTTGGGGTGAGTTTGGGCTGGCTCTGGGTCGGGGGCTGAGCCGGCCCGGCCCCGGGGGCTCGGCGCTGCCGGCGGGGCGGCGGCGCGGGCGCCCAGCGAGGCGTGATTTACGGGCTCCCCGGCAGCAGCCGGGCGCTGGGAGGCAGAGGGAGCTGTGTTTCAAGCTCCCCATCAATTATGGATGGAAACAAATACTAGAGTCAGTTTTGAATTATCCCCGTGCAGAGGCAGGGATAGCTCCGCTCCGTGAAAACAATGCTGTGCTCAGGTGTACAGCGGAGAAACTTTTTTTTTTTTTTGGGGGGGGGGGGCGTTTCAGCACTGCAGAAACCGATACAGCAGCTTTCAGGGAGTAATTAGAAAGGATTTAAAGCCTTCTTTATTATTTATAAGCGCTGGATGGAAATGAAAGGTCACACAAGATATTTCTAGGTGGATGTTATGCCTGTGTCTTAAAGGGTTGTTGGGTTTTTTATGATTGTGTTTTATCTTGTGAGTTGAAAAATGCAATTAAGTATGCTCTAGGTTGATGTGTTAAAAATATTGTCATTGCGGTGGATATCCCACTTGTTAGCATGAATATAGCTAGTCTTAAATTAGTGGTTTTCTGCTAATCTTTGAGTTGTTTCTTACTTCTGGTCCAGATTATGTCTGTATCACAAGCGTTAGCCTGTGAGTAATTTGAGCAAAATTCGGCCCTCAGTGTGTAAAGTCATTTGTGTTTTGTATGTGTGTGTGTGGCTTAGAATACGTTTACTTTTGAGCATAGCAGCAGCAGCAATGGTGGTTCATAATGCTCACATATGTGGCACTTGCTGTACAGATGGTATTGTAGCTTATCCATGTACACACACACACACGCTTCACACATAATGTGCAGGAATTACAGCAAACTTCCTCTAAAATACTGTTCAGTGCTCTGTAAATGCATGGCATTTTTTTCCCCAGTTGTTTCCTTTGGGGAAAAACAGGCATCTTTACTGGGATACCTTTGTGTTCTAAGTTGTTAGTCTTTCCTTAATGATGTTTATTAATTCACTTAAATATTATTTGAAGGAACAGCTTCCTACTGTCTTAGAGGCTTTTACTGCTGGTCTATTGCTCTCACATACAGATACTTTCACAGAGAATTTTCTGAGGTTCTCTCCTTTTTCCAAGTCCAACAGGAAGCTCATTGTAAAGCTTTGCAATCACTTTTGTGGTAGGAGAGAATAGACGTTTTTCCTGCTTTATTCACACTATAAAATTCTATGCACCTCTAAAGTCTACTTAAGTTACTATTCAGTAAATTAAGCTGTACGTAATCATGTTTGATGTAGTAAGTGACAGGCGTATTTTGTTATGTTGGCAGATATTGTATAAACACTTACTCTGGCTTAGATAAATACAAATTGCCAGCTGAGCGCTCCGATTTCTATATAATCATGAACTTTAACACTTTTCATATTAACTAATATAAAGCTCAGTTGTTTTAAAAACAGGAAGAAAAAGTTTGTAGTAGGAATTTATTATCATTCTGAATTATGTAGCACAGATTTGTTTTCAAAAGGACAGCCAAAAAAGTATAACCCAGAGGCTCTAAATTGGTTTATTTAACTGGCTTCTCACTTTCATCTGCACCTTTAGTTACAGTGAACAGCTACCTTCCTCCCTCATATCCTGCAGTCTGTCACTACCTGTTCTCATTTCTGGTCGAGATGCAACAAAGATAACATCATCTTCTAAACGTGCTTTGTGTGATGCAGGAGTGTGTGCCAGGAATACAGTGATGGCCCTGTCAAAGCTCTACAAACCAGCTGTATGGCTGCGGGTTTTTTCCCCCTAGCCTCTCGCACCCTTTGAGCTGGACCATCTGAACGTTTCTACCTCTTTTGTATGGCTGATCTCAGCCGACTATTAGAGCAGATAGATACTTTAGCCCTTGGAGCCGCCAAGACTTTGATGTAGACTTATGAAGAGCACACATTTAGATAGAATGCTTAATTATATATGCAATTAATTCTGACTAAACGGTCTTCGATCTGATCGGTCCTGTTATATGAGATATGTGAAGGTAAAGAAAAGTACGTCATAGAAGCTCACTTCAAAGCTCACAGGCATTTGTAATAACATATCTTCTGGTCTTAACTGTAGTCGGTCACGTGCAGATTGCAGCTCTTGATTTTTATGGGTTTTAAATTCTTTTAAAAACACTATTGCGCTTAATGCAGGATTCAGCATCCCTTGAAGTCAGGTGAAGCCCAGTTAGCTGGACAGAATCTGTATAGAAATGTTTAAATGCTTTGGTTATGCTTCCTTCTGAAAAAAAGAAATGTGAAATATGAAGTCAAGTGGAGATCATATGTGAATACGGTCAGTTTTCATAAAGTGTCGTACAAGTGATATGACAGACTGTTTTGATTCTAGTCTTTCTTTGTAAGACAAAGGAAACAGTTACATCAACAGCTTATGTGCTCATATAAGCTTATGTTGAGCTTACTTGTGTTGCAGTCTCTGATATTTTTCAAGAATACACTATGTGTTTGCTTTGCTTACCGAACAGAGGAGATGGTGGTTGATTACATACTCCTGTGTTAAACGTACCTGTAATTCCAGTTTGAAAAAAATCAGATGTCTTTCCATTGTAAATAATAAAGTAATAATTTGCTACACAAGTAATTAAGAAAAGATGGAAGGCATATTACTTGCATTGGGTAGTACAAGTTATTTTCAGTCTTAGCAGCTCTGTATGTAATTAAAACAGTTCAAATGTTGCTTTCGTCAAAACTGCTGTTAGAACAGATGATCTCTTATGCATCAGATAAGCTACTGCAGTTACCGTTAAAATCCATCTAAGCCATTTTATTAAGTTGTTACTTGTTCTGTGAATAGCTGCCAGCCTTAAGTTCAAAAGAAAGTAGCTTCTGATTTGTTCCCATGTCACATGGAAGAGGTGTGCAGTGAAAATAGTATTATTGCCCTTCCGATGCTGTTTTCCGGAGCTCTGTGCGTTGTCTGCTGTAGCCCACTTTCTCTCGTCATGCCTTGACAGTAATTACAGTACAGCTAATATCAGAAGTTGATTCTGTTTATTCAAACAGGAAGACTGTTGAATTGTCCCACTTCCAAAGTCAAATGTTTCTGTTAACCACAGAGATCAAATCTGTAGCGCACATACATAACATATGAGTAGTGTTTATTTCCCTAACTTTTCTATTCCATTCGGCTTTTGTTAACTAACCCAGATTAGCATTTTAACAACCCTGAAGTGAACTTCTGCCATTCTCCCTGCTTGGACAGTGTGTGTAGACCATCCATCATCCTGTCCTTGGCCACAACAGGCTACTGGCTCCATAACCATTTGGAGCTACACAGAAACCATCCGACTGTGAACAGCACAGCTGGCTACAGCAATTTTTTCTTCCACACCACTGGCAGCATTGTCTGGCTATGGTAACTAAAGTTAACATCCAGAATGTGAAGTTTCTTTAGTTTTGGCACCCCTGCCCAGCCCCGCTGCAGCTCAGTGGGCACACCTGCAGACGGGCTACAAAATGGCTGCGAGGAGCGAGGCAACTGCTGGACTCTTTCTTTTCAAGGTTCCAGTTTGGAGACAGCAACCTGTTGTTTGGAGTGGGATTACATTAACTCCGCACTTACTCGAGAGGGAGCTTGCTAGCTGAATCCTGCACTCTTTCAATTTGCAGGTCAGGGTGTGCTTTGAAAGCCGCCAGCTAAAGAAACAGAACTTGCCGCTTTAACTTAGCCACGCAAACTGCCAAAGAGCACAGAAAGAAATGGAGAATTTCGGCTGTGTATTTCACACATTCTTGTAGAAGCCTTTTTAGTTCCACAACGGAAACCATGTGATTTCACAGGATCTGTGCCCAGACTCTAATACTTGCTACAGATGCTTTCCTTGGTTTGTTTTGCAGATCTATGAATGCAATAGGAAAGAAGTCGTTACCGGATTTATTGTTTTAATTCTGACATGTGCTATGAATGGCAGGTAACCAGCAGGTTAGTGTACTTGTGGCTCTGTGCTAATTTTACTTGTTGAGATTTTTGCATAATTTAAATAAATTGGCCTAGCATGGCTGTCTGTCATGTGTGAGCCACGGCTTTCTTGCTAGAAGAGAACTCTTGCTTTCAAGAGCAAAGGAGGTCAAGAGGTGTTACCAGGCAGAGAGGGGCTGGGTGGAACAGGAGGAGCAAAGAAGTGGTAGTGGAAGAAGAGGAGCAAGGAGCTCAAGCAAGTGACATTTGTTCTGTCCAGAACGGTTACAGACCTTGTAAATGAAATCAGTCCCTGGACAGCTTTGATTTATATTCTCACACAGCAGATTGGCCTTGGTCTGCCTGACCTTGGTAACATTACAGAGGTTGAATTTGCACACAGATACTCCTCTTGCAAAAAGGTTTGTTGTTGCTGTTATTTTTTAACTGTTGCATCTAAGAGCCAAATTGCAGGCCGGGTTTCTAATTCGATAGGCACTGGATAAACACAGACTAAAAAGGATGGATCCTGTTCCCCACAGTGGATGGTTTAAGAAGAGACAGCAGATGGATACAGTCAGGCAGTGGCCTCTAGAAGCAGGAGAGCCGTGTTGGCCTGCATAATCAGCAGCCGTGTTAGTGCGCAAGCCGCCTAAACATAGCCGAGCTGCGTGTGTCGGGGAAAGGGGGCACGCATGCTTGTAGGCATCAGAGGCAAAGGAGAGCTTTGAAGAGGGCTTCGGATGAGAATGAGGAGTTAATTGGCAGGTGTGTGCTGGGGGGCTCTTCAAGTGCAGGAGGGACAGCAGGGAAGCAGACACAGAGGTGCTCGTCTGGAAAGGTAACGAGTGAGCAGCGGGGACCAGCATCACAGACTGGCTGCCCACCAGAGCTGGGAATGAAACCTCAAAAGAGATGAGAGGTGATCAGCTGGTCACTCAGCTCAGCTACTGCAATAACAGGCTTTTCTTAATGTGAGCCACATAGTCCATCTCTCTTATGCCAAATGGTCATGACAGCTGGGTCTCTGCTTTCCCAAGCAGCAATAAGGTACCAGCTCACACCTCCGTTGGGTGGGACCTTCCTCAGAGCTTTATTGTGGCATGAAACAAAAGGTATTTCCCTCAAGTGCTGCTGCTGCACTTCCCAGGCGTGCTGATGGGCGCTGGTGCTGGATAGGGACTGCAGCAGCTACAGCACCAACAGAAAGTGTTGCTGCTATTTCTGTGTACGTCTATCATGACAGATGCACTTTGGGGTCAAAAGAAAATTCTCACGCTTGTATTTCAAGCCCTTGTTTATATATCCTTCCACTTGGGTACCCCCTTCCCATGTTGTGTGAACACTTATGTGTCCTATCAGGCTGTGTAACCATCCTGTTTTGGGAGACTACAAGAGAAGAAGAATGTGTATTTAACTTACAAAAGCCTCAGTGTATAGTTAAGGCTACAGTATTAAAATGTAGATGTTGTTTGAATGTAGTCCAGTGTTAATGAAGGAGCTGAGACTCTGCCTGTTAGTGTAATGGTAGTTAAAAACAAGAAAGGGCTGTAAGCAGTCTGCATGTTCCCCAAGTGGTGCAGCACCCAGGTGTTAAGTACCAGAGTACTGCCTGGTGGGTCAGGGAGGCTCAGTGCCCTGTGGAAGCAACTTGAACCAACCAAGCTGCAAGGCAGGAGAGGGCCCTCTGCCTTTCCAACAGTTGTCCAAGAGCCAGCATTGGCACCCCTTGCAAATATAGCTCTTTTGTGTATTGCCACCTGGAGACAAGTGCCGAAGAGAAGGATAAGGATAACAGAGGAAAAGCAGTGGTGTGAAAGCTGTCAACAGTGTGTGAACAATGTTCCCAGGTGTCTCATGAAAGGAGTAATAAGGGGGGGGAATCATCTTGCAGAGTTGAATGGTTTCTTTCAATTTGCAAACTTATGCTCTCTGTGACAGTTTCTTTAACCCAGCACGTGTTTATCAAAGATTAACACTGAAAAGCCAGTAATTTGGTTTTGCTCAGTAAATCATATTTTCTTCATAAAGTAAATGCTGTGTGGATATTTTTAGCATTATGTAGGTTTTTTTCCTTAATGATAACCTCGGACAAAAATATCAAATCCCATGCTTTGGAGATTAATCTGATTCCCTGCAAGGGTATGGATAGTTGTTTTTGTCTTGTGTACCACTATACAGGTTTTACTGTGAGAGTGGATTATGGCTTTTCCTCCTGCTAAAGCATCAGGTTTTCATCCTCGCCAAAGACATAACAAGCACCGCTCATGATTGAACAGTGATCTTGCATGGCAAACTATGCCAACACAAACCTAAATGTATTTGGTGCAGCTGTAGAGGAAAAATAGACCTGCAGACATATATAGTGTGTGGGTCAGATATGATTATTTAGTCACATTCTTACACTGGCCTAATATTACTAGTGATAACACGAGGATTTAGGGAAACATTGCAATTGTATTTGGGATCTTGGTACGCCGGTATGGAGGGGAGAGCAGGACAGGCTGTAATGCAGAGCTTTAAAGCCCTAACTCTTGTTCCCTGATTTGCCACAGATTTCCTTGTGACCTTGATTCAAGCACTTGCAGTCCATATGTTACTGATTTGATTATTTTTTTTTTTTACTTTTAAAGGTCTGATCTGTGGCTTCTCTGTGGCTCACTAGTCAAAATGCCAAAGTAGTGTGATGCAAATACTTCCCTGCCTTACAGAGGGTGAATGTTATCATGAGGTGATGTAGCCCAAGTAAAAGACAGAGGGGAGGGAGAGCTGGTGCCCAGCACGGCTGCATCCTGTTCCAAACAACTGCTGAGTGTGGGCTCTGCAGGTTGCATTTGGCCCATGGAAAGTGGGCAGTTCTGTGAGGCAGAGAATTCCCCAAACTGATGTGATGCAGCACAGGGACATGTCCAAGCTTGGGACCCAGAGAAGGATAGCCATGGCTGCACATTGCACCAATCCTGCCTCCAACCCCAAACTGGCAACAATATGGGTATAATTTACCTAACTGCATTTATATCAGTTTAATAACTTCAGCAGACTGTAGGGCAAGGAATCAGCTGGATCAAATCCTGCACTAATACATCTGGTTTTTAAATAAATAAAAATACATTTCTCACCACTATCCTTCTGTGGTTTTGATAAGCCAGGAGCTCCCAGAAGATGTTCAGCACAGCACATCTCTCAAGACATATCTCTGCCCCTCCAACTGTCCCCAGGGTCTCACAGCACAAGCACCAATGTTCCCCGCCTCTCCCCTGCGAATATGTATATGCATACATTTACAAATGCATGCTCAGAGACTACAAAAGTAGCAAATGTAATAATGTGATCCAACTGTTCAGTGCTAGGCTAGAAAGAAGTGTTTTCCTGCCATTATGTGAAAATTTAGCGTGACTGGAACAGAGTCTGCATTTGATTAGGCAATTTAAGAAATGTAAGAGACTTCATACTGTAGGGCAGTGCTGCAAAACAATTGCTCGGAACATGTTCTAAAATTGGTTTGCCTTCACCAGATTTCCATGTGTTTCTGCACGACATCTCAAATGAAAATATGAGCAATCACGTGGCAAGTGACTACATTTTGATATTATGGTAAATAAAAGCACCAGTTTAAACAATTATTCCAAATGCTGAGTAGCCTTTGAGACAAAAAAAACCCACAAAACTCTCCCTCTATTTACTTTCCAGCCTGGGAAAGACATTTCGTAACACATCCTTTCACTGGCATAGTTAATCTTTAATGCTTAACAAGATAATAGTAATAGTTAACTTTGAGCTCAGGCTTCCTCCAGGTTTTCATGCCTGTGTTTTGTACATGTAATTGATTGTGCCCAGGAAAGTGGCAGAGCACACGCTTTGCATATACAAATAGGTAACTGGGTGGCCAGCTACCAGATTTGTCCGTGCAGAAGAATCAAGACTGGTTAAAAACATGTTGTTCCCCAGTCTCTATAGGCAGTATTCCTGTGAGCAAGGCTGGCTGACCATTCCAGCTCCAAGAATGGCATACTGATAATACCAGTGCAGTGCTTGAGATGTTCCGATGTATTTCTTGCCAGTTGATAGTCTTCTGTCTCTCCCCTCGCATTTTCCAGCAGCCATTTACTTTCTCTTTGAAGCGAGAGTAGTGGCATACAGCAGCCTTTTTCCCCAGCAGCAGCAACTCAAGCCAGCAAGCCCCATGCTTCAGCAAGGCACAGCACTGAGATGCTGGAAGGATGTTTATAGCAGGGGAAAGAAGTGGGTGGGAAGAAGTGATGCTTTCTGGAGTGAGGTTGACAGCAACATTGTCTGGGGCACAGCCTGTTGAACAGCAGATGTGCCCTCTCCACAGTGCAAATCCCTTTTTTCTTCAGCTGTCCTGCTTGTTGGGGCATATTCTTCCTCTCAAACCTCCCCTTCCATTTCAAAACATCCCATTCACTTCATCCTGCAGGCAAACCCTGACCTCCTGGGCTCCAGCCAGGTCTAAAATGGGCAGCGCTTATCTCGGGGATCAGGGCTGGAGCACTGCTCAAGGTGAAGGCTGCGTTCTCCACTGCTGGGAGGTAGCAGGGCCTGCAGACAGGAGACCCAGGGGTGCTGCCAGCAATTCACTATGGCTGTGGCATCAGCTGGTCTTGTGCAAGTTGTGCCCAAGACCTTCGTTAAGTCCTCACCTGCAAATACTGGTTTATACCTGTCCCAGAGCTGCCTTATCAGATGATGCCTAATCATGCTGAAATGAGTGGCAGTTGTGCTATGTAAATCATGCACTGTAGGCTTGCAGAAAGAATACTTACTTACTTCACTTATGGCACTCACCCAATTTGTAGCCAACCCTCCTACAGGGAGGAAGAGGTAATACTTTGGTCTAGGTTTTAGGCTTTTGTTTGGGGACAGTTTGCTTGTTTCCAAACCTACATCCAAGCCTACATGTACTACTGTAAGTAATTAGATCTTTGCCATCAGGGTTTAGGAGTTCTCTCTAGTTTTCAGGATAAAAGTATTTCAGACTGAAAAGCACCAGGCACCTCTGACACAGCTGTGAGCTGGAGGCACTGGGGTGACCCAGCTGATGAGCCCAGCTGCTCCCCCCAGCAGGGCGGCATTGCTTTCCTTGGGTTGGGGTCAGGGCAGGGGCAGGAGCTCCTGCTACCAGTGCTGCCCACGGCCAGGAATTAATGGAGGATCAGTGCTGAGAGTATAGAACAAACCCTGAACATCACTGTATTGACATTCTCTGCACCAGTCCTTGGACACTTTCACGAATAAATTTAGTATTTCCTAGGGCAGTCTCAGTTGGGCACGAGCAATTTGCATTAAATAAAATGCAAGCCTGCTAAAATGGTGAATCCAGAGTACTGTTTAAGTGAAAGTACCTTGCACTTATCAGCGATAGCTCAACCCTGGTAAACTTTCAAGGGGAGCATGTCCTGCAGGAGCTCTGTAAAACAGAACAGATTCAACCATAGGCTTGAGCTGAAATCAAAGGTTGGTTTCAGCTGGAGGACTTTTGTGTCACCCTGGTAAAGGAAGGTAGTTAACATTCACTCTCAAAAATTAACTTAAAATAAACATAATTGAAGCAATCACTTACCGTTTGCTCAGCATTTTATTTCCTTCCCTGCTGAAACTACCTTGTGTTCAAGTAAATTTTTGATCACAGGAGAATTTAGCCCTCAGAGTGCATCTAATCAACCAGTAAACACTTGCATCATTAAAAGTCACCCTATCCATTTTGCAAGCATTCTGTCAGCTCATTCTAGAGCAAGAGGGGTGCGCTTTCTGTAACATTAAAAGCCTGCAAACAACTGAAGTGTAACTAGCAATACCATAAGCCAATTAAGATGAAAGCTGTGATATTCAGTGGTAGGGTTTCATCACTTTTATATTAAACTATCTTTTTTTATTTAGGCATAGATCAAGAGGTGTTAATGCAGAATCCTTAAAAGAAGTAAAGTATTATCTTAAAATAACAGACCTGTTATTTGCACTTTCATGCTCAATTAATATCATGGCTCCAAGTATCCTAATTTTTTTCTTCAGAGCTGCAGATTTTAAAGTCGTTATAGAAAGTAAGGATGGCTACATACTGCAAGTTTAAATTTGAGGGTACCTTTATAGGACAGAAACAGTTTTTCTTATCTATTTGTACAAAATCATGCTGTAAGTTTCTAAAAGGGACTACAAGAATTAAGTATGTTTCTTTTATTACAACCACAAATATTTTCCTGTGGTATTTGATAATTAGCTGAAATGATCTGTCACCAAACTCCACAATATGGATTTATCACATCATAGTCAGTCTCTGAGATTTGAATGTACAGTAAAGCCCTGTGTCAGTCATTGCCTTCAGGAACTTTACTGAAGTCAGCCTTCATTAGAACAAACACATTTATACTGGAATGCCATTTGGAAAAAAAAAAAAAATGAAAATTACACTTGGCTGTTGTACCCTTGTTTTTGGAGGACTTACCACACTATAAAGCAATTGCATCATTGGAAAACCTATGCGTAGATATGACATAAAATGGGAATCTAATCCCTTGCTTCTCATATAATAGATACTGATACAGATTTTTAAGGTAAATGTTGCATTCTATGTGGAATACTTTTTGGCTTGTAAGCAAATGACTCATTATACCAATTTCACGCAGTGAGATATAGAAAAAAGGACCAAGACCAAAAAATAGAGGTAGGACAAAGACTTGTTTGCTCCCTGTCTAGAGTTCAAGCTACCAGACCCTGGGCCACGCTGGTCTTGTATTTTGGCTTGGACGATACAAAAGTGCTGCATTTTCATGTTTTGACTACTAAAACACACTTCGGCCTGGTTCCCCCAGTGTGTGGCTCTGCTCTAGAGTTACTTTATTCCATGCACAGCAGGGATAAGGTGCTATTCTGAGTGAATATTCTGGTGCATCTATGGTTGCCAATGCATACATTTCTACAACAGGTCTAGAGCACCACTGAAGGTGGCCTGTCACATTCTTATATTTTCTCCTAAATGTTTTATCTTCTGAAAAGATTAACCTGCTTGACAAACCAAAATTCAGCAACAACCTACCTTTCTGCACTATACACTAGTGAAGTGCATCTCTGGCTTCTACACCAGCATCTTGCTGGCAAGCTGTTCTCGCTGCAGCTGGCTCAAGAAGTTGAACTTCTCCCACCTGGTACCAGTTACCATCAGCAAGTAAACTCATGTACAGATCCTTAGCCCCCTCAAGTAGAGTCACTGCCAGCATGCCTTTTAGCTTCATGAAGCCCAGAATTTGAACCATACCCTTTTCAACTAGTGTTTTCTCAACCTCCAGTTAGTGGACCATAAGTGATTTGTACATCAAAAGATAATCCATGAGGCCTTAGTAAACAATATTTTTAACCTTTTTACACTAGTCCTTTGCACCCAAAAAAAAAAAAGGGGGGGCGGGGTGCTAAGAACAAGTAAGTTCCCATTCGGAGACCAACATAACTTTTATTTGGTTGCAAGTGAAATCTGTGACTTGCTCTAGCCCGGTCAACAGATCTTTGTTGTTTCAGTAGTCTTCTGGTTAAAGAGCTTCAAAGCACTGATTTGGCCAGCTGCTCAGGGCCCTGAAGCCACTGTCCCAGGATGCACTGTGACCCTCACCAGGGGGTTGTCTCAAGGGCTAAGATGAGTCAAAGTTGCTGAGTGTTGCACAGGATCTGCTTTGCTCTCCATCATAAAGAGGAACTGAAGTCTCAGCTGTAGGCCCCGAGAAACTTGTGAGGATATATGAACAAGCAGCAGTAAAGGATTTTTTTGTTTTGTTTTGGTTTAACTTTTATCTTATTATTAGAGTGGTTTCATACTCAAAATTTCAGAAGGTACCATCTCAGAAATGCACTAGTTAGTGCATTTGCACTAATTAGTGCCCTCAGGGAGCCATTTGCATGCAGGAAGGAGCAGAGGACAACAGGGATTTCCTGATCTGTCAAAGTCCAGTCACTTGGGATTGTGGGAAACCACATCACATAAACTGACTAAGCTCAGCATATTACTAATCAATTCTGCCTGTCCCCCTTCAACGTTATGGTTAACGCATACCTCCAAGCACAGAGGAGATCCTTGATCTCACCAAACAGCCTGATTTTGCTCTGTGTCTGGTGGAGAAGGAAGACAATGTAGTCATTTAAGCCTTCTCATGTTATATGCCTGTTTTTCTGCTTTTATTATTGCAACCCTTTTCTCCTTTGCCTTGCCAAACTCTCCACAAGTGAACTAACTTTTAGGCTATGTCTTCTGTTCTGACCTATCTTAAACTTCAGCCTGGATTTGCCATACCACACTCCTGTCTGTGCTTCGCATTTTGAGAAGCATTTATTGTGTTAAGAAGATTTTTAAGAAATTTTTTTTTTTTTTTTTTTTGAGTGAATAGAAGGTATTGCATCAGTCTGGTTTGAAGCTATTTTATGTGTTGCTTCTCTCCAGCTGGCTGAATGCCCTTTCCCTTCCCCCTCCTCTTTTACGTGGCAGCGCACAGAAAGATGATCGATGGAGTGTCACCAGTGCATTGTCAAAGGCTGGAGTAGATTAATGGGCAAGAAACACCAGCCTGTTCCCCTTCACGTGTGATTGTTTGAAGGAGGGCTCATATTTTAACAGAAATGATGTCCTGCTTCTCTGGATTCCCCCAATCAGGAATTGAAGGATGGGGTTCGTATCTGAGATTGAAAGGTGCCAGCCACAAAGAACCAGTTTATTACCTGGGACAACTGCCTGCCTTCCACTTGACCAACAGCACTAGCCCTGAGGCCTGTTTCAGTCAGGCTGCTGTCCTCTTTACTGGTGTGGATTTGTGCCACCAGTTAACATTTATACCTCTATTTCTTTGTATTTGCAGACACAACTAGTTATGGCGTAGACCAAATGGCCAGAAGATCTCTGATCTGTTACTACCTTTTCCACCTGGGTGACACTGGCCAGTTTGCCTGCGCTGCAAGGAACGACCACGTATGACCCAGAGCAGCTCAGATCCTTTGAAAAGGCTTTTTTGGTGGTTGGTCTTGGTCACAAATTTAGCCTTGGTCCATGCCTCAATTCATTCCCCAGCTGCAAAACAGGGATAGCAATATGGTAATTTTCAAACATTGCACTTGCTGTGAATTGTTTCCTAGCAGAAATGCTAGGAATGCAATTTATAAGAGAAATTAATCAAAGACTGGTCTGAATCCTGGCTGGGGAAAAATAATCAAACCCAGAGTATGATTGTTTTCTGCATTTTCTTGAAGGTAGACATTGCCAGCATTTCGTAATCAGCTATTCTGGTCCAAACAGATACTTCAGCATTGTTATTTGTAGTCCCCAGTAGTGGCCTCCATTAAAAGGTTTGAATGTGGCAAGAATTATGTCTTTCACACCAGCCTATCTGTGTCTACCAGAAGCATACACCTGACTGTCATAAACCCCTGTTCCAAGGGCTAGATGGAGCCCATTTTTCTGATTATCCAGGGAACAGCTGTTCTTCCAAGTTTATTCTCTTTTCAGTGGTTCTGATCTCAAGCCTGTGTCCAACCAGCTAAAAGGTGCATTTAAATGCCTCTTAAAGCAGGTGCATTTTCATCTCATATGTAGCTAGAAATCAGAGCTACCGTTCATTTTCTTGTAATATTTTAACAAGCAAAATAATAAAGAAACTTGTACTTCTTACCTGGCTGGTAAGAAGTGATTACCTGCGGCTTGCTGATCCAGTCCAGCTCTGTGTCTGCTATTCTTTCTTGTCATGACAAAAGTCTGTGCTTCATGCAGGCATAGACTTTTGATAGAGACTTGTGACAAGTGATGTTTAGTTAAAAGAGATTGCTGAACGTAACTATTCCCACCTTTTATGTTCTCAGAGTTAATCTCTGGAGTATATTCAGAGGTTTGGGGGTTTTTTGAGGAAGACATAAATGTGAGTTTGTTTCTGCTCTGGATGCAATCTCTAGGGAGACACATCCTGTGGTTTTACATTTACAAAACTTTGCCTTGTTTTAGGGAGTATGATACACCCCCTGGAATTTGAATCTGATTGAGAGAACTGATACTCTCTTTGTTTACCTGGCATTTCTGTTGTTTCCTTTTTGGTTTTGTGACAGTTCGGTTTTAGGTCGCAATTGTTGTGGCCAATACACCGCAAATTGCCCTTTTGTGCTCTGCAGCCATTTCCTCGAGTCCAGAAGACAGTATCTGCCTTTGTAAGGCAGGTTACATTTGTTTCGTATTTGTTGCCCCAGTGAATTCTTCCTAGATAGGATACTGGGAGGAAAGAGAGGAAAAAAGAGACTTCCTAATACACGCCCATGCTTGACAGTGGCAGAACTCGTACCGTTTGCAGGCTGTGCACATTTTGCAGCCAGGCCAGGGTTTCTTTGAGTCGTGACGTGTGGGCCATGAACAGCCTCATCTTCTATGCTAACTGAAGCCTACGTGGCTGGGGGAGCTTCTTGCTCTTTGGCAATTTGTATTCATTTGTTCTCCAAGAAAATGAGGCTTCAGGGAGGACTTTTACTAAGCACCTTACAGATGTTACTGTGCACTGACTCAACGTACAGTTTATGTGCCTCCCCTTTCTCTTCTTTCACTGGGTCAGCAGTGGGTTGGATACTTGGAGCCTGCTTTTCTTGAAAAACAGACCAAAACAAAAGATTGGGTAACCATTAATGATTTGTTATTGTGTCTGGGAGCCACTGTGCTGCAGGACTTTGCTCTAATGGTGCTTTCACAAGAAAGAACTAATTTGACTAACTTTATTAATTCCAGTTTGTTTTAAGTTTGCTCATTAGTAATTTAACGCAAGATGCTTCAGCTGAAGAGGCCATGTCAGGACAAGGAAGAGCAGAGGGAAAGTGCCAGGAGTCATTAGTGTTTATTAACCACTGCACTCATCAATCTTGACTAAGAGCACAGCCTATTCGTTCTGGACTGGTGGACTGAGATACAGAAATATCATTAACAGTGGAAAATGCTTCTTTTCAGGTCAGTCCATAATGGACAGGCATTCAGACAACACCCACAGTCCCGTCACCAAATATTACCAGCCTTTAAGTTGGTCTCCTCACAGTCCAGCCTGAACTGACAGAGCTCAGCAGCCTTGTGGAAGGAAGAAGCCCTGTCCCTAGCCGGCCATAGTATCAATTAACAAATACAGTATTTTCATCCCCAGTAAACATTACTGAAAGGTTAAGTGTTGTTATGAAGGGGTTTTTTAATTGCTTTTCAAATTATTAAATGATTAATACTTGTGTGCTTTGCTGGATCAGGCCTGGCACTTTGTGCTGGCAACGTGTACATCTCACAGCAATTCTTGAAACATTTTTTCTGTTTAGACAAAGAGTTTAATAACCAATGTCAGCAACTGCAAGGCATGGAGCTGGTGACTCAAAGCTCTGACCTGTGAATCAGGGCTGAATGAATGCCTCCAAGAGGTTGGAGGAGGGAATAATACTACATTTGCCAGGTTTCTAATGAGAAATGTGACCCCTGCCCAGACCACTTGTGGTCATTAAGGATTGCATTTCACTTTGAGATGCGTTTTCTTGCATCCTACCCAAATTGCAACTTGAGTAGTTACATTCTGCTCACTAAAATATCCCTGCGGTTTAATTGGAGATGTTATGTTTCCCTTCCTCTCTTAAAAGCTTTGTTGTATAATGTTGTGGTGCTATCATAATATGTGCTGTATAATCTATAGTGCACACACACACACAAAAATCCCCACCGTGAATGTCTCTGAAGTTGCTAGCTTTCTACAGTAACAAATAGAATTAGGGGGAAAGTAGCACCTCGGGAACCCAGTTCAGCATTGTGCTCCCATTTGAGTCTCTTGCCACCCTTGCAAAGCCTGTGACAAGCACTGTCACACTGCAGAGGCAGCATTTTTACATTTATTTTGCACATGTGTAAATCGCTACACAAGGCAAAGCACCGCGGGTCTGGTCCTAGACATAAGGTCTTTTGCAATGAGCATGTTAGGCTTAGTATTATGATGGCACAGCCTGGAAACAAGCAATAATTTTAAAACATGGCATGGATGTTCAGACAGATTGTGTGTGTCATGACTTTTTGTAGATAAGATTTAGGTATTTTATGGGGAAAGGGTTTTATTGGATGACATTCAGTGATAGAGGGGATGGAAAGAGATTGCAGTTTAATTAAAATTCTAATCCCAAGTTTGACAATTTTTCTTGCCAGGTCAGCAGCCTGCATGTTCTGTTTGTGATTCCCGTGAATTAAATGGGCTGACAGTCGTCATCTTCTTCGGAAATGCCTGTAAATCCAGCTAAAAATTAGCAAACATCAATATGTTTCAGAGCAGCTTTGAGTGGAGATATGTCACGGAGCAGTTTTCCATCAATGTACATACAAGGAGCCTTTTGTAAGCACCAGTTGAGCACTGGCAGCAGTGGACTAAAATACAAACGAAAAAACCCTTCTGCAGTAGGAATTCACGTTTCCTGTCCTGTGCTGCTGAAATCTCACTGGCGTGTTCCTGTTTTCCAGGTAGTTAAACAGTGTTGCCACAAAGGTAGTACTCATCTTTCACCAGCCATGAGGCTTCCTCTGCTTTGTGCCTCCGTGATGCTAATGAGTCTGTCCCAGTGCAGAGCTGTCAGCTTCCCTGAAGATGAGGACCCTATTAACATTGTTGACTACCACTGTAAGTAATCTGCAAATGGTGCTAACTGCTAGGGAAAAAGTTTTAATGTGGTTTTTTTTTCCTTGGGAAGTTAAAAAAAAGGTCTGTTTTCTTTCAAATTGAAATGTGTTTACTGGCTTTGTATCTTTAATAGAACACTTAATCATTTTCTTAAAAAAGCAATCAGAAATACAGCAATAACTTTAGGAAAAAGAACATTTGCTGACATTAGCCATCTTTTTCTCATTTATATTCAAGACATTACTCAAGGAATTTAGTTTAAACCCTTCTACACCTAGTATATACAGCTAATCAATGCCATATATTGATTCTTTAGCTCTATAATCCTGAGTGATGGTGTAGCCCATTTTTACTTGCAGATTCAAGGCAATATCCAGTATTTAGAGGACGCCCTTCAGGCAATGAATCTCAGCACAGACTGGACTTCCAACTGATGTTGAAAATTCGAGACACACTTTATATCGCTGGCAGGTAATTTTCCTTCACTCAGTTCATTAGATTAAAATTCTTTTCTCTTCTGGTTTTGCATTAATGTGTAAAATTCATTTAGAAAAATCTGCAGAATATGACAAAAATTAGAACTGGGGGAGGACTTCCCAGAAAAATATACCGTATCTATGGCCAGTGCATGAAAATTGGATTTGAAGGCTGCAGTTACTGTAGTTATGCTAAAACCAATGATCAAATACTCTTTTCCCTCTTTTATATTACTGCCCTGATAAAAACCTCTCCTGATCATTTTAAACTTGGACTGACACATCAGGGGTGTAGGAAGCAAGGATAACACACTTGAATATTTACAGTCTGGATTAGTCTTCAGCAGAACGGAAAGACAGAGATGGATAGCTGGACACCATAGGTGCTGTCTGAGGACCACACCAATAAAAATCAAAACCATCCCACGTTGCCCATGACCAACCTTCTTCAATTTATATAAAACACAGAAAATCCATAAGCATTTCATAGAAGTTTCTGGTCTAACAAAACACTCTAAAAATAGATTTAGGTTATCAAAAATAAGGCCAATGAATTAATGAATTTACTTGTGTCCTTTTACTCTTTGCAAACAGGGACCAGGTCTACACTGTAAACTTGAATGAAGTTCCAAAATCGGAAGTTACTCCAAGCAAGGTGAGTAGATATAGGTGCTGGCAAGGGAGAGGTGTTTTCTTTGGTTTTAATTTTTTTAAAATTTTTTGGTGGAAAGGAAATCAAATGTTCTTTTCTGGCTTGATTTAACAGAAATTAACATGGAGGTCAAGGCAGCAGGACAGAGAGAACTGTGCTATGAAAGGCAAACATAAAGTAAGTTTAGCACATACATTATAGAAAAACAACACTAATATTTATTATATATGTCAAGTCTGTGATTAATACATCTTACTGTCTTTTCAGGATGAATGCCATAACTTCATTAAAGTCTTTGTTCCAAGAAACGATGAGATGGTGTTTGTCTGTGGAACAAATGCATTTAACCCTATGTGCAGATACTATCGGGTAAGAATGTTGAAAATGTCATTAATCTGTTACTGGTTTTGCTTGCACTAATTATGCTATAGCAAATGCATCCAGTGTGATTGGAGAGTGCTTCAAGGTGAAATAAAAACAGACAGAAGCCAATGTGCTGAATTAAGTTTTCTGGAAAGACAATGTTATGCTTTTGTGCCAGTGTACAAAATAGAAATGACACTATCACCCATTTATTTTTCTTCCCCAGCTGAATACCTTAGAGTATGATGGGGAGGAAATTAGTGGTTTGGCAAGATGCCCATTTGATGCCAGACAAACCAATGTCGCCCTCTTTGCTGGTAAGAACTTTTGCTTGTAATGAGTCTAAATGATTAATGACACCAAAGGAGCCAGAGAGCTTTTAAAGCAAGCACAGGAAAGCTAAAGGTGTCATCGTGCCCCTGCTCTTAAATTTTTTAAAGGGCCTCCAAAGGATTAGAAGCTGACCTGTTAATAAATAAGTTACAGCAACTTGGGGAAGAGTGGCAGTAAAGAAATGGGGAAAAAGACAGGCTAGTCAGAATTCTGTAGATTATTAAAGGCCTCTTAATACCACGTTTTCAACTTCCGTTTTAGATGGAAAATTGTATTCGGCAACAGTAGCAGATTTCCTGGCAAGTGATGCTGTTATTTATCGCAGCATGGGGGATGGATCTGCCCTAAGAACAATAAAGTATGATTCCAAATGGATAAAAGGTAATTTGGGGGAGTATTTTCCCATACACACGGCAAATGTAATTTCAGTGGCACAGAGGGCCAGGTAATTCACAGCCAGTGTGCTTTACACGTATGCTACAATGTCAGCATATATGTGGCTTTCGATACAGTATGGTTACAATAAGAAAGCAGTTTACGAATAAAGCAAAATTTTTGTTAAATACATCAATGAATGAATCTGCAGCAACAAAATACCTTAGCTGAAATGCAATTCCTCTGAGGCCTTTTTACAGTCCATCAGCCAACGTTAAAGACTTCAAGTTCATTTAAGCTCCAGTGCACCCATATTTGGACATCCTAAAGTATCTGGTAGACTGGAGCTCATGTTAGCTGGTATGGACCCGTGGAGAAGCCACCAAGTCACACAGCGTAGTCAGTGTCGTGTCCCGATTGAGTAGTTCTTTGAAGCAACCTTCTCCTTGCTCTTTCTTGCAGAACCACACTTCCTCCATGCCATAGAATATGGGAACTACGTTTATTTCTTCTTCCGAGAAATTGCTGTAGAGCACAATAATTTAGGCAAGGTAGGTATTGTCCCAGCGAGCTGTCAGGTAGCCACAAGTCGTAGCCGAATGAGATCATCCTAAAACAGTATCAAGTAAAAAGCACAGTTTGCAATATGAAATAGGGACTAGTACAAAGTTTGCACAGTTTTCCCATCATTATAATTTATGGGGGGGGAGGAATAGAACAGTGCACTCTTCAACCAAAAAGTTTTTTCTGTTCTCTGTGCCTTGCTGTTAGGCAAGCTCCCTACAGGTATCTTTTAGTATTGTTGTTGCCTTAGTGTTGCTGTTGCCTTAACACTTGTGGCAAGTAATGGAAAATCTGAGGGTGTTTTCATGCTTATTAAAGAAACAAAAGAAAACAACACAAAAGAAGAGTTTCAAAGAAGTTTCTCTAATGTCCCTGGATATTGAATAATTCAGTCATGCCAGTACAGAGTATAATACTCATGCCTCACCATGGAAGGATGTTCTATAATAAATTATTAAATCCTTTACACATGGTTAATTAAAGTCTTTAAATCTCACTAACAATATGATTTTGAAGGGAAAAAAGGGTGGGGACAAGCTGCAGGGTTGCATTTGCTTGGTGATGCATTAAGATGCCTGTGCACTACGAGCTAAACACCGTTTGCTTTCATCCTTTCCATGCAGATAAATGGCAGCTTCCTGTTAACAGAATTATCTTTGGTGTTTTATTAACAGCTCAGAAACAAAGCACTGTTTTCCTTGCATCTCTCAAGCCTTTCTCCCTTTTCCTTTTGTTTTTTTTGCCCTTCACAGGCGGTGTATTCCCGTGTGGCACGCATATGCAAAAATGACATGGGGGGGTCCCAAAGAGTCCTGGAAAAACATTGGACATCCTTTCTGAAAGCTCGGCTCAACTGCTCGGTTCCTGGGGATTCATTCTTCTACTTTGATGTTCTGCAGTCTATCACAGACATAATAGAAATCAATGGAGTCCCCACGGTTGTCGGTGTATTCACCACACAGCTTAACAGGTGAGAGATGAGCAACCTTACATCAAAGGTAGTTCTCTGGTTCTGTCTTACACTGAGATTGGTGCCATTGTAGTCTGAGTTCTTGCAACTATTTTTCTAATCTTACAGCATCCCTGGTTCAGCAGTGTGTGCTTTCAGCATGGATGACATTGAGAAAGTCTTCAAAGGGAGATTTAAAGAACAAAAGACTCCTGACTCTGTTTGGACAGCTGTACCTGAAGACAAAGTACCAAAGCCAAGGTAAAAGGTTCTTACTCATGATGCCATAATACTGTCCTTGTAAAGAGCTACCTTAAATCAGCTGCACTTTTGAGTGTCTTGTCAGGTAAAAACCAAAGCAGAGCTTTACACTTCAGCCATAAGGATGCTCATTAGCAGGCTGCCTTCTCTCATTAACTAAAATACCAAGAGGAAAACAATGTTGTTCTCCTTTCAGACCTGGCTGCTGTGCAAAACACGGCCTAGCAGAGGCTTACAAAACCTCCATTGATTTCCCAGACGAAACACTCTCCTTCATCAAATCTCATCCTTTGATGGATTCAGCTGTTCCCTCAGTCACTGAGGAGCCCTGGTTTACCAAAACACGTGTCAGGTATGACACCATTCAAAAATAACATGTGTGAAAAAGAAAACAAGCAAATGCACTGTTAATGATATGCCTTTTGGTCTTGATAGATATAGATTGACAGCAATTGCTGTGGACCACGCTGCTGGACCCTACCAGAACTACACAGTCATTTTTGTTGGCTCCGAAGCAGGAGTAGTACTTAAAATCTTGGCAAAGACCAGGCCTTTTTCTTTGAATGACAGTGTATTACTGGAAGAAATTGAAGCATATAATCATGTAAAGTAAGTATTACCAGAACACCTAAGCTCTTCATCTAGTCCTTGGTACCTAGCTAAAAAAGTTATGGTAAACGAAACCAACTCATTATAACCAACATCACAACTTGTTTGTCATTTCATGGTGTTCCTCGTGTTGAATAACCTGAAAATATTTGGTCACTTGCCATTTTGCATGGGTTGAGTGAACAACCTAATTCCACTCTAGTGACGTCAGTGATACAGTCTAATTCTTCCACAAATAGCTGCACTTCTTCCTGAATATGAAACGCCAGAACTATCTACTGCTGTTAAAAAGAAATGATGTGAGCTTATCTTGAGGGTTTCTCAAGAGTGACCAATAATGTATAAACTACATCTAATCATTTTAAACTTGATTATTCTGTCGCAAAGAATTTGGGGATGGAAGCATTCCAATTAGACTCTACAGGTGTCCAATACAGGACTCCTGTTCTGCTCTGTTGAGATCTTTATGCCGACTGAGAGAACAAAGAAAATGGATTTGGATTTTTTTCCTACATAGTTCAGCAAAATTGTCACCTAGCTGTAAATAAGAGCCAGAAGCTGGCACTCAATAACCCATAAGTTTGTTTAGAAATCACTCAGCAAAGACTAGTAAGTTACATTTATATATGTAAAAAGTCTCTTTTCAGTATCTACACAGACAATAAATAAATGAAATGTTTGCAGTGTGCACTGCACAAAGTACTACAGTTACTAAAATAATGGCCTCACGTTATTTTTGCTGAACAGGTGTAACGCTGAGAGCGAGGAGGACAGAAGAGTCATTTCCCTTCAGCTGGATAGAGACCACCATGCTCTGTTCGTAGCATTCTCCAGCTGCGTCATTAGAATTCCTCTGAGTCGGTGTGAGCGTCACGGGTCATGTAAAAAGTACGGCCCCGTTCCTGAACTCCCCCTTAAAGGAAGGGCACTAACATCTCTTGGGAAGGAAGTAAAAAATGCATGATTTTTTGGGGTTTTTCTCTTGCAAGGGCATGTATTGCTTCACGGGACCCATATTGTGGCTGGCTAGACCACGAGGCATGTGGAAGAGTGACACCAGGCATGCTGTAAGTACTGCTTTTCAAATTAGCCCAGCATCTCTACATATGCTTTGTAGACCACATAGGCTCATATCCTATGCCTGTTCCCTTGCACTCAATTAATAAATCTCCATTTTTTTAGGGATGGTTTTTCAGTGTACTGTATATGTAAGAGAACAGAATGCTAAAGTCTGACTTAATTCTGCAATTTTTAGGTGAAGACTTGCTTTCAGTGGGAGTTTTACATGTGTGGGAGGACAAGCAGACCTGTAGGAAGAGCAGTTGGAAGCAGGAAGGCAGGAAATTGCTGCCTGCAAACCTGAGCAGCTCAGAGAGGACAGTACACAGTATCCCCTCCCAGGCATGCTCACGGCCAGGGCACAGTCAATTGCAAATACGAAAGCACGGGATTCAGAATGGGAGGAGAGTAAGATTGTGCCTCCATGCTGGAGCTTGGGTGATATATATGCATACCAAAGGCATTTTGCACAAATCAAGTCTGTAATATACAGTGCGTTAGCAGCTGTATCTTAAAAAGAGGCCTTTGTAGCAGGCCAGTGCAAACTTTAACTAGTATAATTGGACGGTTGTATCCAAAACCAAGAGCACGCCCAATGTAGAAGACATGATGAAGTTGTTGAAAAATGGGATTTTTTTTTTTTTCTATTTCCTGGCATAAGCACATATATAGAGTTTTAAAGCCTGCTTATAACTAACTTGTGCATTTTGTAAAACAATTTTTTGGGCCATACAGTAGCTCTTGTATATGTTTCCATTTGCTGCTTCCAGAAAAAAAAAAATCACCATTTGTTTCCCTGCTAATACTGTTAATTGCAGGTTCTCTTTGTTTGTTTCATACAACCACAGCACTGGAGGATATGCACAAGATGTCGAATATGGCAACACAGCGCAGCTTGGGGACTGCCATGGTAAGGCATAGTCATTGCTGCTCGTTTATAATGTCTCAACAGTAGTCTGTGGCCACACCTCACTATGGATGTTAAATTTATGATGAGCTTTTCAGTAACATGATGAACACATCACCTGGTGTTACTGTGAATGTTCACAAAGCTGAGCTTTTTGGTCCTGGGTGGCAATTTTGTCTTTCCTTCACCAGTTTACAACTATTTGGGGTCTACAGCAAAGTATTGAAGAATTTATTTTTTGTAACCAGTAATATTTTAGTTTTTATTTTCCATTACTCAGGTTTGAGATCTTTTGCTTTCTTTTTGTTACTTTTTACTGATTACTTGTTCCTTTAATTCTTTTAGAAATTTTGCCTACTACAGCTACACCAGATTACAAAATATTTGGCGACCCAACATCTGGTTAGTTTTTTTTAATTTTTTTGAATTAATGACCTTTACTTTCCTTCAGTTCAGCATTTTCAGCCCTTTTTTCCTTCCTTTTGCACAGTTGGCAATCCTCCATTTTTGTGCTTTTACTCATGTTCCCACTGATGGTAAAGATAGTCAGACTCTTCTCACTCAGCACTTCACCCTGTGTAGCCGCATGTTAACAGCTCATTATTTATTGAGACATCTTTTATTAAAGAGCCTGATTAACATAGATGACATCTTCACTGCACGAAAGTCCACTAAGCTTTACTCTTTATCCCCAGCCATGCATTTGTGAATGCCCCTATTGGTCATCTCTAGTAGATGAATGGCAGAATTTCATCATCTTCCTTCTTACCTCTCCTTTCCTCTTTTCCTTCTTTCCCAGCAAGCTTTTTGCACAAATACACATTTTCTAAAATGTGTATTTCTATATTTTTGAAATGTTTTAAGTAGTTTGTGCTAACGGAAAAAATTTAACATCACAAACTGTGCAGCTGAATGAGGACTTGTGTAGACAAAGGTGGCTTAGAAAAAACTTTATGCATTACTGTCAGATGGACTTTCACATCCTTTTCTTCTTCAGTAGTTTTTCTAATAGTGTTTTCACCATCCAGCCCCTGGTGTTCAGGAAGACAGGACCCAGTGCTCCTCTGTTGAACTCAAAAGCAGAGCCTGTGTTGACTTCAACAGGAGCAAGACTGAGCCCTCATTTTCCAGTCTTTGCTCCCAGCACTTGGTCTCTGCTTTCAAACCAAGGGCACATTTCTGATTGACAAATATGAAAATAGTCTATTTGTATGTTAAATTTGTAAGAGTGCAACAAGAACAAGAACATTATTTTGTGTTTTGATTTCTTATGATATTTGCACTTCTGTAACTTGACAAGAAGTAATATTTGAGACAAATATTTTCCAGATATATTTACCCATAAGATAAGTTAGAGACTCACTTAGGAAAGCAAAACAAAACTGTGTTACATGGAAATGCTACCTTGCTTGCATGAGTGTTTACCTTATCAACTGAATTTTCAAAGTGATATTTTAGGACACAGATAAACCTGAACCTTATTTTCAAGTCCTGAATGAGTGTGCTTTTGAAGTACATTTCTCGGTTAGATCTCGAGCCATAGACATTCATGCCTAAACCTACTGGGAGAGCGAACACAAAATACTTGAGCGTGCAAAGTAGACTTCGGATTGTAAACCCAGTTTGATGTATTTCCTCCTCATGTGTGTTTTCACGTAGGCTATGGTGGTTCTGTTCAGCAAACGTACTACAGAGGAACCAGAATCTATGCAACATTGTTCCTTAGGAACCATTACAAAATAGAGGTTAAAAACATTCCTTTCATCCCCACCTGTAGAAATGGCTCATTCAGCAGTTCCTGGTATACCGTAATAGCACTAATGGAGCTGATCTGGTTTCTCAGGCATAACCTGTCATGAGTGTGTATCTTTCCAAATAACTTTTTTTTTTTTTTTTAATATGTCTAAAAGGCAGCCAAGTATGTTGTCTCCAGTGAAGAATATAGTAATTAAGTAGAATAAGTTGTGCTTTTCACCTCCACCAGTTGCTTACTTTAACTTTTGCGCTGCTTTCGTGTTTGACTTCTCTGGCTTTTTGGCTAGCAGCTGTTGATGTTTTAATGTATTTTTTTTGTACTTGAAGTTTTCAACCAATTTATTTTAATCGGCCCTCTGTACTTCTACAGAGTGTAGGGGGTCACATTTTGCTCTGACATGTAACTCCCATTAAATACTGTCTCCAGCTATAGCTCAGATGTGCCATGAAACAGTGAGGAAAGCCTGACTGTAATACACATTAATAAAAATCTGTTTGCCACCACAGACATGGAGTTCTCCTCAGCTTCCATTACCACAATGGCAAGTATCCCAGTTATATCACCTAAAGTGATTGGTTCCTGGAAACCTAAAGTGACTGGCTCTCGGAAATTTGTAGTTCAAGATGACCCAAACACTTCTGATTATTCTGATCCATTATCAGGTGTCCCAAAGGGTAAGGCCTTACCAGGGAATACATTGCAGCTGAATGGAAACCTGATAGTCTCAGCATTGTCTAAGGCTTAAATGTAACAGCCATGATTGTTGGGCTATATTTTACACCCATTTCCTGTGAATATGCAGACAGTGCAATCATGTTTTTCATACCTACTTATCCGGTGTACAAAGTGCTGCTTAGAGCTTGTAATGGGAAACACAGATAATAAGCTCAGCCTTTTATTCCTGGGGTGCTCCAAAGCTCCCATTAAAATCAGTGGGAGTTCTGGATGCATTAAAAAAAATTACATTCAAGACTTATCTACACCTCTGGTGGTTGTTTTCAAACCAGTCTAGTTTGGATAAGGCTATTAGTCCTCATGAATGGTTGCTTACAAGAGCTTAATGGTGGGGTTTTTTGTTTGGTTGTGGGTGGGGTTTTTTGGGGGTGGGGGGAGCAGAAAACAAAGCACAGCTCACTGACAGATCCATACATTAAATGGGGCATATCCCAAACCCTGCCTGCCTGCAGCATGTTTCTGAAGAACGTGGGTCAGATCTGAGTAAGGATGTGCTAATTTTTATTCTCTGGATATGAGCATCAGTTTACAGATGATCTCAGTACATAGAGAGACACACAGAGGTTTTAAACCGAACACAAAGAGAAACATATTCTGCATGTAATTCATCTTTCTGTAGCCATTCTTTCAGCTAAGTGAACCTTTGATTAGGCTCTTACAGCGACAAAGACTGTAATTCAGTAGGACTATTGCAGTCAACCAAAGAATCGAGAAGCTTCCAATCCCATAACCAAAACTTAACACAAGTCTTCATCAGTACACAGAACAGCTGGGTGACAGACATGTTTGCACAATTCTGTATTTACTGAAAATCTCACCAGCCAAAAACCATTTGTGTTTTATTACCATTCACCAAAACATATCAGGTTTCCTGTCAGCCATTATGGCAGTGCATTTGTCATTTTAATTTGTTGCAGTTATTTTCTGTTTTGCTTTAAGTTTTTCTTATCATTTGCTCTTGGTTCGGAATCACATTTTGTGTCATAGCTATTAGCGAACTTTCCTCATGTTTTCTTTCTCCTTCTGCACAGTGCCATTAAAACCTATAACCCTGAACATTAACAATGTTCAAAGGCCTTGCCTCTAACAAAAGTGAATCTGTTCCTTCCCTCTTGCTCTCTTATTCTAACATCCCTTGGGATAGTTAACAGAATAACTTTCATTAAAAACTAACATTGTCTTAGCTGCAAGATGTCTGTGGTTGCTTTAAAAATCTCAAAAAACAAAGGGAGCTTGTTAATACACAAATAAAAAACTAATCCAATATTCAACTTCTTGGTCTAAGCTAAAAGTTTTCTAAATTTTAACATTCTCTAATAACTTAACCTTGCAAGTTGTTTTTTTTTTTATGTTATGCAAGTATTTATGTTCATTATTGACTAAAAAAAGAAAAGAAATATTAGTGCTCTAATAGAATGACATAATCTTGAACTTTGGAAATTGTACACTTGTATAATGCAAGGTGTGCCACTCCAAGGCTAGCAACCTTTGGATGTATTAGTTTAAAAGTTTTGCACCGTATTACATTAACATAGTTACAACAATGCAGTATGTACATTATACAGTTTTACGCAACATTTGCATAATCCTGTCTCTATTTTGATACTGATTTATGAGTTGGGCAGAAAATTGAGAGAGAAATCCATCCATGAGTTATTAATTGCTGTCTGGCCCAGTAGCACCTTCTAACCTCAATTTTCCAGCAGAAATCATTAATGTTAATAACATTCAGGCCCCTATTTGTGAGCCTTAAAGGAAATCTGGGGACAGGCTAAACCGAACGTAATATGAAGGGAGAAGCTTCAACAAGCATTCCTCATTATCAAAGAAAATGAACAGTCTTCATTTAGACTGATCAATGCTCACACAGTCATTTTTATTTATAAAATTATTTGCGTTCACCAGTGCTGTGGATTGCAGGATCCAACTGAGTTACACTAACACTAGACACAGAGCACTTACGAACACTTACTAGACGCTTCCCTGAGGGAGGCTACCTTCTTCTGAAATGTATCAGTATGAAGTACATGTAGATTTATGATATACTGCATGTCTTTTGCAGGTGTAAGGTGGGAAGTACAATCAGGAGAGTCCAACCAAATGGTACATATGAATGTCCTAATCACTTGTGTCTTTGCCGCTTTTGTCCTGGGAGCCTTTATTGCGGGAGTGGCCGTTTACTGTTACCGGGATATATTTGTACGGAAATCCAGAAAAATACACAAAGATGCAGAATCGGCTCAGTCCTGTACTGACTCCAGTGGGAGCTTTGCTAAACTGAATGGGCTGTTTGATAGTCCCGTCAAGGAATATCAGCAAAACATTGATTCACCCAAACTTTACACAAACCTGTTGACTAGCAGAAAGGAGTTGCCCCCAAACGGTGATACGAAGTCCATGATGATGGACCACAGGGGCCAGCCTCCGGAATTAGCTGCGCTTCCAACTCCTGAATCTACACCAGTTCTTCAACAAAAGACTCTGCAGGCTATGAAAAGTCAGTCGGACAAAGCTCATAGTAACCTCAATGCTTCACGAAAGGAAACCCCACTAAAAAGCCCTCAGTTTTTTCCTTCCAGCCCTCCACCCCACTCTCCTCTAAGTCATGGGCATATTCCTAGCGCTATCGTTCTTCCCAATGCTACCCATGATTACAATACATCTTTCTCAAATTCTAATGCGCACAAGGCAGACAAAAAGATGCAACATATTGATCATCCACTTACAAAACCATCCAGCAAAAGAGACCACAGGAGATCTGTTGATTCCAGGAACACCCTGAATGATTTTCTGAAACACTTAAATGAAACTACTAGTAATCCCAAAGCAATTATGGGAGATATTCAAGTGGCCCACCAGACTTTAATGCTGGATCCAATGGGAAATATGTCTGAGATCCCACCTAAGGTTCCCAACAGGGAGGCATCTTTATACTCTCCTCCATCAACTCTTCCGAGAAACAGCCCCACAAAACGAGTGGACGTTCCCACCACTCCTGCAGTACCAATGACCTCTTTGGAAAGGCAGAGAGGTTATCACAAAAATTCTTCACAAAGGCATTCAATATCTGCCCTTCCTAAAAACTTAAACTCACCAAATGGTGTTTTGTTATCCAGACAGCCTAGTATTAATCGGGGGGGGTACATGCCTCCCACAGCAGGCACAAAGATGGACTACATGCAAGGGACACCTGTCAGCGTTCACCTCCAGCCTTCCTTGTCCAGGCAAAGCAGTTACACAAGCAACGGCACCCTTCCTCGTACAGGAATAAAGAGGACACCCTCCTTAAAACCCGATGTGCCACCAAAACCCTCATTTGTTCCTCAGACAACTTCAGTCAGACCACTGAACAAATACAGTTACTAGGACATGTCTGTGCTAAAAATGAGTGGGGCATTGACCTGTACAGGTTGTGAGATGATGTTGTGGTAGACACATAAGACAGAGACTTGCTTGTTATTAAAGAGAACAAAGTGGCCAAAGAAACTGTCTTTACTTCAGCAACATCTGTGTCTTGCCACATGTAGCTATAGCAAGACTTCGTGTACTTGCTAAGAGCAAACACAAAAAACAAAGGAAAGTGCTGGTCATTACATTTCTTTTGTTTGGAGCTAAGGAGACATGTAGCACAATGGGGTGGGGGCTACTTTACTGTTCTAAATAGCTAAAAAAAGTTATTGGGAAAAAAATCAGTAAGCAAATACTTGAAAAATGGGTTCCATTTTAGACTGCCATTAAGCGTGGTCCTTCCCATTAAATGTGAACATTTTAATATGTATGCATTCACCTTGCCTCTTGCACAAATGTCAGAAAATGGTAATGTCTCAATGAATATCTGGGTTAATAATCAATTTGCTGGAATTCAGTCTCTGGCCCAACTGTAGCATTGTTATTTTTTTCTCTCCATGTGTGTGGCATTTTGTTTGTGCCACAGATAAAGCTGTGTGTGTGTGTGGATGTGCGTGTGTACTGTACACACTAGGATGTACTTAGATCCCCATTGCATCTTCTATGCTATGGAATTGTTTACATTGAGCATGACTGAACAAACAGATGACTCTGCCTTCTGCAGCCCGTTGGGTTCAGTTTGGAGACAGCTAAGGATGAACTGCGCATCTCTGCCAGCCTTCTGAATGATAACGCCTTGATGAAATAGTCACCCAGTGAAAGAGCGCAGATATCTTTAATTCTTCATAACTCTGTTGTGCTGCTATTGATTCAGAGCTGTGCATTTCAAATCTAGTGTTTTGGGCTGGAACGGGGGAGTTTTACTGTGTTTCCACAGTGCCTCCATCCAATACCTGGACACTGTGAACTTGAGCCCCTGTACTTCTCATTGAGGGCAGCTAATAATCAATTCACTTGGCAAAGGCCTGTGTAACTAGAGAAGGTTACGTTTTTGTTGCATTTAATAATGCCCTACACACTGATAGACTCTTGTCAATAAAAAAGAAGACACAATTGGCCTGGCAGAAGCAGTCTGTGAAAACTCAACAGTAGTGCAATCAATTTGTTTTTGTTGTGTAATGTAAGGTTTTTTTTTTCCAACGTCATGCAGGTAATGACAATATTCTGTAAATATTATGTGTGAGTTTACCTGAATCTGTGCATTTTGTGCCTTATTCATGCAAATGATAAACGTACTAAAAAAAAAAAAATAAATCTGTCAAGTGTTCTCACTATAGCACATATCTCCCGAGTGCCAGTTGTAAAACCTCTCAACAGCACCCAAAAGAAAAAAAAAAAGATAAAAAGCAAGAATAATTAATGGTAACTAAAGGCAGCCTACAATCCAAGAAGACAGCAGCATTAAATCACCTTACCATGATAAACATTCCACTCCAGCTCTCCGAAGGATCAAACAGTTATAATGTGAAATCAAATGAGGTTTCTAGGGTAATGGAACACCTGCTAAAGTTGTGTAAGCTATTTAGTAGGTTTTACAGAATCCACTTGCAGCTGATGTTCAACACAGATGGCTATTTTAGCTTGCAAACTACACACTACCACATTGTTTATTGAACATAACTATAGAAATAACCATGGCAGAGGAATATTCATGAATTAGCGGGACAAATAACTGCAATGGGTTTCAGAGATGGTGGAGATTTATGTTATGTGTTCAGAGGGGAGAAGAGGTTAGTCACTGAAAACTGGATCTCTGTTACAGAACAAAGAATAAAGGATAGAAGTAGTCATTTTTTCTTGTAAGGCTGTAAGGGACATTTATTTCCTGAGACCTCTGGATCCAAAAATCAATGATCTCTCTTCCTAAACACTTCTGTCTTGCAACTAAAACACTACAGATTAATAACTATTAAAAATATACTCAGTTGTCAAAAGACACAAACTGATCCGAATTCACTTTACAAATATTAATTAATACAGACTTGTGTGAAACCGAAAGATAAATGTATGTGAACCCTGATAACCTCCTGTAACATTGTGCTGCCTTGTAGATGGTAATGTGAGTTCTCTCAGTATTTATGTTGAAATTTCTAACATTCAACCTAGTCCTTATTCTGTTAATTTAATAATAAAAGATGCTTTATCCATTTGTGCAAAGGTAAACGCAGATTGTATCTTTTTTAATGGTACGGCATAAAAAAAGTAACCCTTAAATGAAGCTGCTCTATACTATAGAGTACTTTAACATGTATAGATATCTTGTAAACTTGTATTGTGGATGTGTAAATAATACGTTCTTTGGGTTTTTAACACCGCATGTAAAGTCAAAATAAAATATTCCAATGTACTGAGTGTCCAATTTCATTATTGGTGAAGCTAGTTTTAGGTGCATTGTTGTTGGGATTACAACAGAGAAGAAACTCTGCTTGCTTTAATAGCTCTGTGAAGAAGGCACAGAGACATCCTCTCACCAGCCTTTCAGGGGACTTGCAGAGGCAGACAGCGATGCACACAGATGTCCGTCCATTTTCACTGCAGCCACATGTTGACATGCGTGTTCTTGAGGGAGAGTGCGCGTCTATAGATGACTTTCAGCCTTCTGAGTTAAGCATAAAACATCAAAAGTAACTGGCATGCAGTGGTAGAGTGTAGTACAGCATCAGGCTTGCCCATATGACACACCAACAAGATGCACTGAATTTGAAAATACATAATATATGCCCATATGATGCCTTTATTGGAGCTTGATCCAGGTTTATCTGGGCTCTGGTTCCTGCGAACCTTTCTTGTTAAGGTTAGAAAAATACCAATTTTGTGCAAATACAGTACAGTTTTGAAAGAAGATAGTGTGTTCCTTCTAAAATGTAGGCTACAAAAAGATAGAGATCATTCCTGGCAAAATTAATGGCAGACCCTACATAGCAGGACATTCCTAAACACTTACTAATGCTTAATAATTGAAATTCACATTTCAGGCAGACAGTAAAGCCCAACAGAAATATACATGACATATACTTAGTATGTGCCAACATCACACGTAATTTTAAAATATTCAGGGTCGTTTAGTATCAGAAAACAAATATAATGTATTCTTTTAATTAAAAGTTGATTTTAGATAATGGATAAAAATGATTTCTTATGAGATTATGCTGACAAGGTATTAATCATCTGAAATTACTGTGCATGTTATAACAATACAATGGCACCTAGTTGTAGCTTACTAAAAAAAAAAAAAAAACTTTTAAAGGGAAAAGAAACATGGTGCTAAAAAGAAAATCCCAAACCTATAATGGCTCAATATGTATTTTTTCTAGTGCAGAAGCAAATTTAGATTTCTTTTTATTGATGTGGGGATTTTTCATTGGATGTCTTTACGTATGAAATGAAGAATCGAGCACCTAGAGCTGTCATATGCTGCAAGCCTGTGCTGCTTTTCCACTTCAACTATGCCTTTGGCATGACAGTGTCAGCCAGTATGGCTAACAGTGTTCCCTCTGTGAAGGGGCAGGACCTTTTGAAGCACACCTACTTGAATAATTTTGAGTCAGGCATTAAGGGTCATAATGAGAAATTACAAAGAGTTATTTTAGTGACATAAAAGTGCATCTACAACACAAATGATGGAATATTTTTGTTCAGAAAAATACCTGTATTTATTCTATCTAAAAGGTGTGACCGTTTTCCACAGTTACTTGTTTTGGTCTGTATTGAACCAGCCTTTGCTTAACCGGAGTGATGTGGTGGCTGGATGAGTCTAGCCAGACAATCATCTCTCCTGACATGCTCTGCCAGGCTACATGATGGGTGCAAACACCGGAGAAGTCTATGAAACCAAATATTCACCTTTTGTTAGAAAAATAAGTGCAAGAACAAACACTGCCTTTACTAACAGAGAGGGAACCTGGCAGCCAAAGGCTAACCAGCCATAACAGCAGCTTTTAAACTGCTTTGTCTTTCTTTAATGATGATGCCAAAGGAGCCACCTACAGACTCCCCATTCTGAAAGGGAACTGCAACAATAAGGAAAAGCGTGGCAAGAAAAGAAATGAAAGCAATTTCCGTTTTTCTCCTCAGATGCTCTCCTGGGTCAGTTGGTTGGTTTTAAGCATCCTAAAAGTCTTTCTTGAAGAGCAATCTGTAGCTGATGAGCGTGTGAAGGGTGCTTGATGCTGACGGGCAAGAACACGCTCGCAAGGGGAGGTCCCAGGCCCGGAGCACAGAGTTGGCCGGAGCACTCAGGGCTGTGGAGAGGCGCAGGAAGTCCTGGTATGGGCGCATGAAGGCAGAGGAGAGGCTCCTGCTCATCTCTGGCTTGCTTTGGTTTTTGTAGAAAAAAACATAAATAATTTTTAACAGACAGTTAGAATTTTAACACAGACAAGTAAAAAAGGTGAAACAAAAAAGGGCTGCAGGCCCATAGTAGTGAGATGATTGCAAGAATACCAATTTGTAAAGCCATGAGTAGTTATCATCTGTATGACTGTGCCGCCAGCACAAACCTATGGCCTTTTAAATTGGGGTCTTAAAGTAATCAGAGTAGTTACAAAAAATCAGGATGCCTCTGTCTTAGTGCCATCTTGCTAATGACTCACTCTGTGACCCTTGGAAGATTATGCAGGGTTTATTCAATATAATGGATCCTCAGAAGACAGGATTCTTAGTTGGAGTATGTGCAGTTGGTCTGTTTGTAATGTTTTCCACTTAGGAAGGTTTTCCTATTTTTTCCTTCTCCCTCTGTGATTCTGAGCACCAGCAAGGACATCTTGCAGGCAAATAAAAGGAAAGAGGACTCCCTTCCCATCTGGGAAAGGTTAGTATTTGCAGGAGTGGGAAGGAGTTGGTTGGTATTTCCCCAGGTGCCTATTAATTTCATGGGATGGAAAAATATTTTTTTAAAATTGATCACGACAAAATATCTCATAAATGCAGCATCTGGACTTCAGCTGGGATGTGCAAGCTCTTCATATAAAAAGCAGTACCAGGAGACCAACCGACCAAGACTGCATTTGTTGTTCAAATGTCATCATAGCACAGTATGAAAGAGCAAAAAACCAAAGGATTTGGGAGAAAAAAACCCCATTAAATATTTAATTAGATTCAGCTTTGCTCAGAGAACTAGAGATTTTATTCAATCATACTAAGGTGCAACTGGTGTGAGGGCCTGACTCTGGACCAGCCATTGTTGCCTGCCTGCAAACTTTTTCATAGACATATTGCATTGGCCTGACACACATCTGAAATTATAATCTGTCCTGAACTCTCGACTGAGAAACCGTTTCTACTCTGCCTGAAATGAAATTTATTGGAAGCTCTGATTTTATTAGTGCATTCTGAATTCATCCGATGACCTGATTTATGGTCTGCTTGCTTGCGTTTTTCCTACAGTCACCAACTACTTTTCTGAGCTCTGCTCATTAAAATCGTAACTAGATCCAAGTCTTGTGTCCTACAGTGAAGGCTGCTGACCAGAGTGGAGATGCCAGAGGGTGACCATGTTTAGGTAAAGTTTGAGAAGTCCCTGGGCTGCAACAGTGACACTGCGTCCTCTCTGCCAGACTGGTGCCTCTGCCCTTCATGTCAGCCAGGAAGAGTGTTGCTCAAGCTCCCATAATACTTTAAGGGTAGGCAGGAGAAGAAAATCTACCACATGGACAAGCTGTCCTGACCATTTGCAGGAATGGTCCCCATCTGTCAACAGAAAGGAAGTTTACGTCAGGAAAACTTGAATGGCCAGAAAAAAAACCCCCACAAAAAAAAAACCAACCCCAAAAACCATCCTGCACGCATCTTGCTGTCCTTGTTTTGCAAATCACAGGCTGGTTTTCCAGGGCAGAGTCCCACTGACTTGCACAAAAACGAGCAAAGAATAACAGTTCTCAATGAAGGCTGTTCTGCAGGATTGTACCTGGCTGTAATAGTTGTTTTGTAACTTTTTCCAGTAGCTGACCTTAAACATTGGCAAAGGCAGACCATGAGCTAACCAGTTTGCTTCTGTAGCTGTATGACAGCCTTTAACATACGTCTATTCCTGCACAGAAATGGATGGCTGCCTAGTAAGAGAAGAAAGGTGGCAACTGACTTTTAATTTGGGTCACTTTAAGCACAGGCTTATTTCTCAAATCTTTGATTTACAATACTGGCCTCACATAAGGAAAAAATAATCAGAAGTAGATCAGAGCAGATGAATCATAAAAGCAATGCACAAGCGAGCGGTACCTTCCCTTTCTGTGCAATGAATATCCATCTGATTACTCTGATTTCCTCAGGAATACATGTTGGTCAATTAACAGCTTGAGGTTTTTTTTGTTACGGACTAATGGCAAATTTTTATAATCAGGCCGTGCTGTATAACTGTGAATGGCTATTAGTCACAGGTTATTGTGCCTGGCCAACAATTAGGTGAGTGAGAAGCACTTCCAATATTAATGCTGTATGTGAGAATTGATTTCTGTGAAAGCTTGTGCATGCAGCTCTGACATTCAGTCTCTGTCACTGTTAGCGTGGGTGAAATACTGACTCCATTGAATGAGATGGCAGCACTGCATGGGGCCAGGCCTTCACCCTCAATCATTCAGACGTTCCCAGAAAGTAAATGCTAAGGAGGTGTGAGCAAGGCCAAAGCAAAATGGGATGCATATTTGCAGGAAAGCATTTGCTGCAACAGGACGCAGCCCCAACATCATCTCTGGCCACATTTGTCTGAGAAGGAGAGCAAGGCTTCAGAGTAAGAAAAATGCCTCTGTGGGAATGGTCTGCTTTTTCTGGTTTTTTGAGGGTTTTCGAGCAGGTACTGCAATGGGAGCTAAACAGGCTTGCTGAGGCCAGCTGACATTTTGTGTGTGGAGTCCTTTTGCCATGTCTGGACCACAGTCTGTGTGGTTGTAAGTTTGCCTGGTTTTAAATTTACTAGAAAAGCCCATCATATATTACACCCAACTGGGAAATAAGGCGCCAAACGCCAAACTCCCAGGCCAAAGAGAAAAGCTGTATAAAGGCACCCACTGAGCACACTGAGACTATCCTGTGGGAGCTGCTTGTGCTGACGGAAGCAGAAGAGGGTGCTTTGTGGTGTTTGTTTCACTTCTATTGGTAACACTCAAGTAAGGGGTATCAAAATACCAAAATGACAGAATCACGGAATGGTTGAGGTTGGAAGGGACCCATCTGGTCCAACCCCCTTGCTCAAGCAGGGCTACCTAGAGCTACTCCAGCATTCAGGAAATCACTGAGCTGAATTAGGGCCCTGAACTGAAAGACAGAAAAAATGATTACTCTTCCTTAAAAATCCTTTCTAGGACAATGTTCAGATTAAGCAGGTCTTTCTGCGTAAAGGTGAAGTCTTCCTTCTACCCAGCGGAGGTGAGTTTGGATATCTGACTACTATTTTTATTGCAGCTCTTACTTCTCTTTGACAAGCATAGAGTGCACATCTCAAATAGTCCTTCACTGTTCAGATCCCAGAGGATATCAGCTGATCCTAACGCACAACATACCACTCTCCATGCGTCTTTCATCTGAAGTGACATCGTGATCAAAGGCGAGGTTATACGGAGTGCAACACGCTGTGAGAAAGTCACGTGATATTTCAGAGCTGCTTCATTACTGGGATGGATAGTTCAGAAAGCACTTGAAAATGACATTTTACTATACATGATATGTTCCATATTACAAGCATTCCTTGCTAGTTCCTGCTGCTTCAGTTAAACTGCAGTACTTGGTAAAAGGCTGGATTTTCTCTTCCACAGGAACAAAACTCCAGGTAGAATTTCTCCCCATACTCTGAGGGAAGGGATATGCCTCAAAAGGCTCTAACTACATAAGATTTTCCAGGCCAGGAGGGACAAAATATCACATAGGACACAAAGCAAGATCAGGTGCCAAAAATATACTTTTTGTCACATTTCAGACTAAAACCACTTAGAAACCTGTCATCTCAATTTGATGGGGAGGGGAAAGAAAATGTTTGCCCTGAAACTGGTTGACAGAATGGACAGCTTTATGATGTTGGCTTCTAACAAAATCTTGCACAAATGCCACACAGCTAACAATGTCAGCAGTTTCTATCTAAATCCAGTATTGGATTTTTTTTGTACTCCTCCTTGTGTTCTCTAGAACATAGTTTAACTTGTCCTGCACAGGACAATAACTAACCTGCCTTGAAGCCTCACTTCGGTATTTTAGTGCTCATTTGTTTTTTCATAAAGTCCTTCCAATGAAGGCTTCTCCTCTCTCTGGCTGCTTCTTGATAGGATATCCTAGCCCCGCTCCCCTCTGCTTCAGATGCAAGGTCAAGTCAGGGTCAGAGGAGCCCAGCTTCAAAAAGTCAGACCGCACCTTTGTTATGCCGCCCGATCGCATCTCCAAGTTTGTCACAGCACGAATGACAAGACAGAACCTTCTCCAGGATGGTTCTCTATTAGCTCTTTCCTATCAAGCTTGGGCCCCTCCATCCCATCGATGTAACTTGGGTGTTGACATTTGTACCTCTGAAAATTTCCCCAGATCTCCATCAAACACCCATAAGTAGCTTCTCCATAACAGGGTCAGGGAGAGCAGTGGGGAGTCAGACCCACACCAAACCAGGAATCTCAGAGCAACTCTGGAAAGCCAACAGAAGCCAGCAGGAGATACATGTCTGAATACCACTCATGCCTTTGAAAATCCCCTCAGCTGTTAGGCCCATTTAATCCTTGCTCTCTGTTCAGACATTAACAAAGACGCCAGCTACGATGTGTATCAATCACCCTGTAGGCACAGGGAAGAACCATGGCATCTGGAAAGCATACCAAATCCCCTAATTCCAACCCGAAGAAGCTACAGACACCAACTAGCTAATACCTCATGATGAAGACAGGGCTTCAACCAATAACCACAGACCTATGAAGTCCCTGATACCTTATTCAAGTATTTCTGAACTATCTAAAGTTGCAGAATGTGTTTTCATTTTGGAGGTTATTTTCCTAGTTGGGTTGCTTTGCTGTTATGGCAGTTGTTTTAAAATAAAGCAATTCTGGAATACTAATAAGTCTATGTGAATTTTTTCCCCAAGAATATTACAAAAGTTGACATTAAATGTACTAGCCTGAACTCAGTTTCTGTCTGATTTAATAAATTTATGCCAGCCAACCAGCATTTTTTTTTTTTTTTAATTAACCCCGGAGGTTAAATGGAAGTTTACTAAAATCAGAATATGTTAAATGAATAATTTCTCTTGGCTTCTTTCAGGAAGTCTCTCTTACCCCAATAATCAGTTCAGCTGCAAAGAGATCAATAAGGTCTTTCAATTCAATGAGTAGAAGGCATGCATTAAAAAGCTGGTAACAAACCTGATGATAGACTGGAGAAGATATTACAGCCTCTTATGGGGTTTTTTTGACACTAAATCTATCTGCTAAAAATTCTTGAGAAAAGGTTACTGCCCATACACTAATGTTGCCAAATGGAATAATTTGTTAGCGTTGCTTGAGAAGATTTCCTGGCATTTATCCACAAACACAAGTCTTGTCTGTTAAATCCTCATTACAGGAGAAACCAGACTTCCTTTTAATCCTGAAAGCAAAAATAGCTTCAGAAGCCAACCATTGTTGGGTCTTCCACTCCCATAAGTGGACAAAGCAGGTTATCATTTCCTAGACTACAAAATCCCAGTTAAGAATCCTCCCCTTCCCCATTAAGGAGACTCCCGACCTAACAGCTCACCAGGTGCAGTGTGCACAGCCCCAGATACGCTGCACACACTTCTTTGCCACTTGTGTTAGGAAGCTGTCTCCACATAGCTTAGGGTTTTGTTCGCCCCAGGAGCGGTCACTCAAGACAGTTCAGCCCAGGTTATGCTTGTGAGCAAAGACTAAATTCAACGTGATTTAGTGTCAGTCTCACTGAAGTACGTGGAACAGTATAAAACCCTCCAGTTACATCCTCTCTTTGGCTGTAATTATACTGATAGTTTTAGATCATTAAATACAGCCATCATCATACTTCTATCAATCTCTTAAGCCAAATGTGCAGACTCACAAAGAAAAGGAGTGAGTTTTTAAGAGAGTCGAACTGTAACAAGAACTCAATGACAGCGTCCACGGCAGTGCACCGGAGCTTAGCTACGCAGCTCCCAGCGGAGCAGCAAGTGTTTTTACATCCATCGCAGAAGGCAGAGCTAATGCGCTAGAAGAACTTCATGCTGCAGAATCCCCTCCATGGATTTAAACCCTCAGAGAGAAATGTCTTGGTTTATTCCTGTGATGTTTGTGTAGAACAGAAATCACCTGGCAAATTACTTCTGGTCATGTTTGGCAGGGATTTACCAACAGTGGTTCAGTTCTCATCATAGTCTCAGTTTTCCTCAGTGGCCCCATTTTGTTCTTGTTAAATAAACGAGACTAGCACTCAGAAAAGTGCTCAAAGTAAAGCACTTTATATTAGGTGCCTGACTGAAATAAGCATTTCAATTAGTTTCATTAAGGAAGTTATTACTTGTTAATTGAATAGCAACAGACTGCTAAGGATCACATTGAGGTCTAATAAGTATGTAAGAGCAAAATCTACTCTTCATGTAATTCCATCAGCAATAAACTAGTGTAATTAGCTTCTTACTAACAAACTTAAATTGTGGGGAATGTTGAGGCAGATAATTGGCACTTAGGAAGATACCTATAGTAAGTTAGTGCAGTATCAATTAACATACTTATGAAATGTCAGTTTAAACTCTGAACAAATATTTGATACCAATGGGCTGTGGGTTACTTGGTTAAATGCTATTTAAATGCTTAAACTTTCATACTCAGAAAAAATTAAAACAAGTCCTCTCACTGGTCTTATTACATATGCCTCATTTCCAGGTGTATAACCTATGGATTACCTGCAATAACCATCAGTAAGGACTCCGGGGTGCTGGCTATGCACACTGACACACATGGGAGATTCAAGGACTTCTTTGCCCAGGCTGCTGTCTGCTCAGGAGCCTGCTTTGCTTCTGATCCCTCACTCCCTCACACCGTGTGCAGGTTATTTAGCAACTTATTTTCACGGAATCGTACTTCTAGAAGACTGTGAGTCATCTGAGGACCAGCTAATCCCCACTCCTTGCACTTCAGCAGACAACCACCACAGGACCTCCACCTCCTTTCCAGTTTGATTAAATTAAGGTTCATACCTCATGACTGTGAAGACTCATTTTATACATGAAGAATCTGAGGCACTAAAGCAGTAACTTTTGCCTAAAGGTGACTCAGAGAGATCACAGTAGCTCTGGGATCAATTCCTTCCCCAGGAGCTATTACATATGATACCTTGACACGCTATTTGGACTCCATAACCAGCTGAGCTGATGGAACAAGGTAAAGATCAGTAATTGTCTGGTCAGGACAAGCAGCAACAGAACTGACCTTCATGCCTCTAGTCCTGTGATCTTATCACAGCTCCGTTTCTTCCTCCAAATATTCTCCAGATGTTCTGGAAAGGCTCTGCCTCCCTGATTGAAATGGAAATCTCTCTGCTCTCTCTTTGACTTAACATGCAGTTTGGCTGCAGGAAATGAAACATTTTGCAATGGCATGGAGCTTACGGAGGACTTGTGTTTGCGCACAAAGCCTGAGCCTTCGCGCCCAACGGAGGCCTTGGGAGCGGCGGAAGGAGAGGAAGAAACGCACGCTTCAGGGAGCAGAGCCAGCCCTTGGTGGCAGAGAGGAGGGGCTGGAGCTTCAGTGAAGGTGTTTGGAGAAGAGGTAGAGGCACAGAGGTGGGATGCTGCCAGGGCACAAACCAGGCAGGAGAACTGAGGACAGCAGGCGAGAGTCCCCAGCTGGACACACCAGGGTGTGGGGCAGACAAGGTGGAAGGGAAGGGGAATGCAGGGCTGGGATCTGAGCCTGGGCAAGAAGGACAGGAGGGCCAGGAAGCGGGAAGCTATTGGCAAGGGCAGTACTTGCCATTTTAAGGGTATCTGTGCAAACCAATTTTAGAAACTTCTATTTTAAAACACATCCACCCCTCCCCCTTCCCCACACACAGAAACACACACTGATCCATCATGTGGAAATACTTCAGACTCATCTATTTTAAAAAATTGACAGCATATCCCTGTCAGCTAGGAGTGTGATTTTTTTTCAGCTATGCCAGCAAAAGCCCTAATGTAGACACAGCTGTAATATGAGCAAAAGGGGGAAAAAAAAGTTTCTTTTTGCCAGTACAGCTTCTTTTGCTCAGGCAACTGATACAACCTATATTTTTTGCAGGCTTTTTCCTAGTGTAAGCTTCTGTACTCTAAGTGACTGCACTGTCAGTGCAGCTATGCACTAGGTTTGAAAAAGGTGTCCACAAGGCCTTAAATTGTGTTGGAGAAAGGACAGCACTTAGCACTGTGAAATCCTGTCAGTGCCTGGAGCTTGTAGGTATGGATGCAATAAAAATACAAAACAATAATGAATCCTGAGCCCAACTTTCCCAAATCCTTCTCGCTTCCCCAGCCTTTGTAACAGGCAGCTCCAACCCACTGCAGCATTGCAGGTAATCAATGTCTGCTTAGAGTAAATCATATCTCAAAACTTAGAGCTGGCTCAGTGTCCAGAAAGCCCTGGGAAGTTGAGAAGTATGGGAAGGACTTTTCTGTTCTGTATGAATGGAACAAAACTTAAGCATCTGGGGGGAAAGGCAATCTCAAATAATAAATAATGCAGAAACTCCAACATACCTTTTAAAGCTTCAGTTCCCTTATAATTTAATGTTTGAAATGCTATGCTATTCCTTCAGAAGCCTTTTCTCTCTCCACTGCTGATGATGGTCTGTCTTCTTAGACACTTGAATAATGTCTCTCTTCCTCTTGTAACATCTTCTTTGACTACCCCTCATGCATAGTAATGCTAATAATCTTGCAGCTTTCAGCAACATTTTTCTTCTTTTAAATGAATGCCTGGTTTTATGCAGGGCCGTTTTGTTCAGCGCCTTGTCTCCTGCTTGCCTCTTTCCCTGCACAGTGTACCTGTGTACACAGAAATGCCTATTTACTGCTGCCCATTATGAGCTGTTCATGTTCCATTTAGCAGCATGCAGAAGAATCAGACTAATTGATTACCTATATTGTATAAATTGTAGCAAAACATAAATGATGCAGTCAAGATTAGCTTGCTATTATGTTGAATATTGTACAAATATATATGTAAGCATGATCCCTCCCAAAAGAACTTATACCATCATTAACTAGGGACCTTTTGCATGTGAAATGGACTTGATACCAGCAAATTATGCAGTGGATAATACTATGTGCAGTCATGTAGAAGGATATATTTTATACTACCTGACCACCACAGAGTTTTACAGTTCTTTCCTCAGAGAAGATGAATTCAGATTCTATCACCTCCTAAATGTAATAATATAAATATGGACAATAGATAAGTATTAAGCTCGTTTGTCAAGGAGAACTAGGCAATTCATCTCAGGTCGTGAAGCAAGAAAGGATGAAAAATGCAAATAGAATCCAAAATTTAACTGTTAGTCCAGTCCTGTAACCGGTAGGGAGCACACTAATGTGCTTTGTGCTTCTAAGTTATTTTTAAGTACCTTCTCAGTCATCATTAAATGTTAAAAGGATCTTGTATCTTTTGGAAAGGGTGCAGTTGAAGATCCTGGCTGTTTCCAAAGCTTCCTGAAATAGAAATCCTCACGTGTAAATGGCCAATATAGGATTTCAAATACATTTTATATAAATAATTCTGGTAGGAACCCTGGATGGCTTTTGATACAAGTGCACAGTTGGTCTATGAACTTGCAGCCACTGCAAAGAGTAATCACATTAATCTGAACACTATTCCAACGGCAGCTGACAAAGAAATGAACACCAAACTAGTCAGCTCAGGCCCCTCCTGCTTATTTAACTAGTCCTCCTGCTGCACTTAATCTTATCACTATAAAATCCAGAGAGAACTCTTCTGCTTAAATACAGTCTTGAAACAAAGTCATACGCTGCATTCTTAGAAACAGAGTCACACACCATTAAACATAAGAAGAAAATTATAAGCACGAGCTTAGAATAAAGGTGAAACGCAGACATCTTCAGAACATTGAACATGATTACAGCAAATGCCATCATTCGCTTTTCCTTTGAATTGATGTTAACAAGTAAAGCATTTTACTTGTCTTTGTTTACCGGGAGAACATAAATACTGCATAAACTACATCTTCTTGCCAACTAAGCTTTGTCTACAGAATGGCAGCTTGTTCTAACTATGTTTATACTTTCGAAGAGTTGAAAGCTCAACGGTTGAGCAGGAACAATTTGGGATGCTATATACATGTGAAATGTGCTTGTCATTAAATAAGTACTTGAGAAAACCTTAAATGTCTCAGCCTGAGATTGCCCAAAGATCTGCAGCACCACTCAACAGGATCTATCTGCAACAAGTATTTCATGAAACACCTGAAATGCTGTGGGAGCCTACATCCTAGCCTAAATAACAGCTTACTAAGGGATTTAAAGCCACCTTTCCCCTGGTGAAGTAGGATGGTAACAGACACCTAGAAAGAGGATCACAAAAGCACTCAGGTCTTTTTGAGGTGCTAACGCACTACTAGGCAACCCAGCAATGCCCTGCCTAGGCCTTCTGTGTGTTCCAGCTTCCCTAATTTTGCCCCCAGAAGCCCCTCTTGCCCGTGTGACAAGCGGCTGCTCAGAGCCCTGCACTCCCTTCAGGGAGCCAGCCGCCCCATACCTTGCTGGTGTCACACCAAACCTCCCAGTGCTGCGGTCCTGGCAGAGCCTTCCCGACACGGGTTTATCGAACTCCAGAAAATACAGCGTAGACGGGCAGTGCTGTATTAACACGTACAGTGCTCAGGAGCTTCGCAGGGCCACACGGCTAGTTTGGGGAAATTTTATACACAAAAACTTCAAGATGCCGCTGAATGCCAGCACAGCTGCAGCACTAGGTGGGCTCCTTGTGGAGATTCCTGCAGAGCAAACATTGAGTGATGTTGCAGGGGAAGCATCTTGCAGTACTGTGTGCTGTTTAGTGGGGATAGAAAAAAGCCCTGTCCTTACTCTCCCACCAGGCAAGCGTAGGGACTTTTGCCAGTTCAGCATGAGCCAATCTAAACTTAACTGTTTCTATCTGCCTATGATGGGCTGGTTCTGCCTCCAAAGCTGCAAGCTGGCTGGAGACCTGCTGTTAGGACCTAAGGATTGAGAGGAAACCGGAACAGTTTCCACTGGTTTTGTGCAAAGCCGGAGCCTGGCTCGTGAAAGAAATGACAACATACCGTCAAAATGTATCTTTCAGTCAGCCCAAAGATTAAATGCCCTGGGTGCTTCTGCCTTGCTTGAACACCCCAATTCTGATCTCCCATTTTACATGGAAGCAAAACAAGAAAATCATATGCCTAAGCATGGTTGCTCTGTCTAACACAAACTGGGCTGTGCTCCATAGATTACTGAATGAAATATTAGCATCAAGTACCACCATGCAGTGTGCAACATCTGGAAAAAACTCACAGAGCAATTTTCATTATTTTTATAGAAGAGAAAACTGCAAATGGTAGAAGGTATAAGAGGGAATTCTAACAGATTGTACATTGTGGGGGACTCTCTTTCCAGCTGTGGAAAACCTCATAATAAAACACACAATCACCTCAAAGCTCAAACATCAGCAGAAACAAGGCAGCCCCCATGGAGAGCTTCCATGCAAGACAGGCTTTCAAAATGGCAGCTCCCCACAGGTAAGAAGCAGTCTGGATGCTTTGGAGAAAGTCTGAAAACATTGAAAGGATCAAGGTATAGCCTTGAGTGAGATATTCCTTTTTTTGTTTCTTTGGGGGAGGTTTTCCTTGGTTTGTGCATTAAATAAAAGAGAGAGCAGACACTTTACTTACTTATAAGAATATCCTCGATAAGCATATATTCTTAGGAGAAGAAGGCGAAGATGATTAGAAAGCAAAAACAAAGGAGACAGGAGGAATTCTAGGGACAAAATGTTCTCGACTGGCTATGGAGGAAAAAACTCAAGAGCTGCAAAACAGCAGCCCCTGTTATTTGCAGACACGTACCAAGGAGGCTGAGAATAGATCCAATGACAGCTGCAGCCTAATTGATAGGAGACTCGCCTAACAGGTTGTCAGACTGCTGCGTGGCTTCAGTCCAGGCCACGTTGCTGGAGGCGCAATGTTAGAAACACTGACAAACGTTTACTAAAAATAAATAAAAAAATATTCCAGGGCAAAGGGAAAAATGGCTCCAAGTGACTACTTGCAAAATTGCGTTAGATCTCTAGGAAAGAGGAAAGTAAGCGGCAGAACGTGTGAGAGTCCCCCCAGGGCCTGCAGGACAGATGCAGGCAGCCTGCCAAGGCACTCCAGGATTGTGCTGCCTGTCAGGAGCATTGGCTCTGGGTGTGCTGAGAGCAGACCTCCACAGAGGCAACGAAAATAACTACCAGATCGGCAAAGAGCACAATCAAGAGAGTTGACTAGCTGCAAAAGAAAATGATATTTGATGTATAGAGATGGATCTGTTTAATGGTAGGAAGGAAACCACAGGGGCAAGTCTTTGAACTCTTCTTTTACTTACCAGGAAAAGGATGTATGGCTTCCTTGGCCAGTGGGGATGGGAAGCACTGTGAGAGAGTTGAAAGTGGCTTAGGTACAGCCCTCAGCCCATCCCAGGCAACACACTCACAGCCAGAGTCGCATCTGGGATACTTTGAATGTATTCAGCTACATGCTAGGACAGAAAGCTTGAAAGAATCTTTGGTCTTGAGCTCCCAAGTCAGCAATGCATCCAAGCAAGCTGCAGCGCAGACAGGTGAACAAGCGAAAGCTAAAGCAGAGGGAGGGGGAAAAAAGAGAGAAGCCATATGGATGAAAGCCTGTTAGGACTGTGAAGGCTGCTCTCTTTGAAGGAGATCCAACCTTGGTAAAGCTGAGACTCTATGTGGGAGGAAAACAATCTTCTGAAGGTAACACCTAGCACTATAAGCAGCACCTAGGGCAGGAATATTACTGTGCATGCGTGCCCAGAAGGAGCTTGAGCCATGGGTACACAGTCCCTCTGGAATTCCTAGCACTACTAAGCAGACAAATAAAGTCAATGCCTGAAGAGGGCCCTTCCACAGCAAGGGGAACAGAGCAGAAAAAACCAATGCTGGCTGAGCACTCTGTCTTCAGCTGCTCTCCAGCTCTCCTCATTGGCTTGGGGTTACTGCACTTGACACTTCTCTGTCAATCTCTGGTTAATAGTGAAGATAATCAGCAAATTAACACATTCAGAATTCATTCCTAAAAATACTTCATTAATTTCTATAGAAAGGAACTTCAGAATAAGCACTTTCTTTACTTGGTCACACCATGATATTCATTTCTGTCTCTGACAATATCCAAAAAGGTTGTGAAATATCCATAAACAACGTTTTACAGAACTAACCAAGTGATTTTAACAAATAAACAAATAAACTCATAAACCTCCCTGCCTTCGCACGCTGCAAAACAAAGGCAAAATGCACCGAGGAATCATTTGCTGGTCTCTCCTTTATGGAAAAATGACATTAGGTCTTTATGATCCCTGAATTAAAACTCAGAGGGCACTTTTTTTCCACAGCAACATACAGAGGTCTAACACAGGGCCACCATGAAAATCAATGGAGCAGCAACATGGCTAACAACTCTCCAGGGTACTTTCAATGTATGCTCCTCAGCACTTAGCACATCTGTGGGTAGCTACAGGAGAACAAGAAAATTACTCACAAGCCAGGGGAGTCTGGATGAGGGGAGTTCACCACAGCCACGGGAGCTGCTACGTGAGAGTGAGACACTGTCAGAAATGGGTTTCAGAGGTAGGTTTCTGCAGCATTCTCTGAAATCCCAGCCTGCTCATCACAATCTCCCCCTGAAGAGCAACCATTAGCAGACACTTCTCCTTTATTAGGCAAGTTCAGCAACACGGTTTCCAGTATGGGAAATAGGGAGTAACAAGGAATTCGGAGCAAGGATCATGAAACAAAAAGTTACCAATAAAGGGAGCCAAAATTCTCAAGAGGCTTGTGCTTGGTGGACACGTGTACATACAAATAGGCAGTTTATGCATGCAGACAGATCAGAAGTCTTCCTGATAATTACAGTAGGAGGTGAGCCTATTTCCAAGCTTTACAACCAAGCACCTCTGGATTGTGCACATTCTGAGAGTATCGGATTAAGAAAATTAAATCACTCAAAACTCTGCTACACATTCACAGCCCCAGATCTGGCTTAAAATATTAGTTACCCCATCTCCTATTAACTGTAATGAAAACCCAGTCCCTGGACTACAGGGAGTTTAAAATCCTGCTGAAAGTTAGCCTTCTGCTTCATAAGGCCCAGTACTCAATACAGTTCAAGGTGCTGTGTGGGAGAAAAGGCTGTAGACAGAACCACTATTTTTGTATTGTTTATGAAAGAAACTCCCTGAAGAGTATACTTGCATCACATTACTGCAAGAGTAGAATTACTGCTTATGCTGGAAACCAAGCGTCTCAATTTTTCATATAGAAATTTTTTGCCCCCTATAAAAGACCCCGACCCAGACTGGGTGAAATTCAGAAACATGATCCCTTTATTGACTTTAATAGAAACAGGATTGAGCTCTATAATCAGCTTTTATTTAAGGCAGACATGCTCTTATGTACTGTGTTTCTGTAACTTCACTAGACCTTAGAAAGCATTAACCTGTTTTGAATTCACAACACTACTCCTTAAATAGTGGACTCTCACCCCAGAGACTAAGGACACTGAAACACTGACCTCCTGCATCCAATGATTTTTATCATGAGTTTGCATCCCAGAACTGCAGGTCAGGTTTAGATCTCAGCTCAGTATATGAGCACATAGTGGGAGTGAGGAGTTATTTTCTAGGGCACATGAGTCAAATGCTCCATGCTGATAGAGAAAATGGTATGGTTACTGAATGTAAAGGAGTTGCTGCTTCTTTACAGCCAGCCCAGTTCAGCAGAAACCTCTGTAGGAAATCATGTAGAATCACTTTCTTACTGAGCAAACCACTGAAAAGTCTTGCTTATTGACAGGGAGCAAGAGATGGGAGATAGCAGAGCAGAGGAATATTCAAATGCAGTTTGGGGTTTTACAATGAAAACAACTTTTGGCTTTCAAATGGAACAAACTGTAGTTAGCCCATTTCCCCAGAGAGCAAAATCGGAATTTTTGAAATGCCATAAATTATTCATAAGTTGCATCTGTGTCATCCCAAGAAGCTCATCTAGCCACAGTGTTCAAAATTCAGAAAAGGGTTGAGCATGTCAGAAGGGGATCCAAAGCCCCACTCACCAAACTACCATAGTGAACGTTGGCAAAGAAATGCACATTTGAAGCTTCATCCCTTGTTGGAGCATAAATCCTGGGCAAAGGCTGCAGGCGTCTTTAGCGGGGCTCCAGCACCCAAAATGGCACAGCCATCTTCTGTACAGTTACTTGGACTCTCAGGTACTCACCTGGGCTCCAGCAATGCTGCAACCAACCAGCATTTGATGCACCTTTCAGGTAAAGACAAGCAGTTCCTACTGTGGTCTCAGTTCTATGGTTTACAATGCATTTATAACTCAAATTCAAGTGATTTGAGTTTCAGTTACCATTATTCAAGGCTGACATACAGCAGGCATTGGGACCATAGGTCAAGGCCATTTGTTGACCATTCCTGATGCTCTCCAACATAGCAACAGAATTGCTCAAGAACATCCTCTTTGCAATTTGAGAACTGCAATCACCAACTGTGTTCCTTTAGCAGGGTCACACTTTCCTTCTGCTACAACAGTAAAACTAATCTCTGTGGGATACTATCCACGGCAAGACTGTGCAAAGAACTCCCCAGAGCCACAGTGCCTTACATCCCCACCATCCATGCCAAGCATATTTCTAGCATTAAAACCAAATCCCAGCACAGATGACAAGAGCAACAAAAAAACCAATTCCCTGCTATAAAAACCCTCCACAGCCCCCTGTAGTCCAAGTGACTGTTGTGGGGAGGTAATACATGACACAACTGTTTATGACAGGTAATGATTTCAGGCACTACTTGGAGGTACCTGGAGGAAGGGCAAGAAAGTGATAGAGCAGACCACTGCTACCATATCCTACAACATCACTAGCACAATGCTCTACCTCTGTCCTTTAGCATTTTCCAGGATCAGTTCCTCAGGTTTTACTAAAGCAAACTGACCGCAAAAACAAGCCCCAATCAAGTCCCCACTCACCATCACAAACATTTCCCGGTACACACACTTTCTTCTGCCAAAGAGGAAGAAGCTCTGTACTACCAAGGACACCAAAAGAAGAGCCCCAGGTGCAGCCCCGACTGCCAGGCACCCCAGCCAGCAAGCCACCTTCTCTTCGCACCACTACAATGGCCTCAGAGAAGAGCACTGGGCAGTGCTGGATCAGAATCTTTCTTCATTCATCTACAGTCCTGTAAGCAATGATTAAAAGTTGTATATTGTCCATCAATATTTTGGCACTAACGGCAGGGCTGGAGTCAAAGAGCTTTTGTGTGGCTGCTGTTCACCACTGCCCAATTAGTGGTTTTGCTAATCACATGAATAACAGTTGTTTTGTCAAGAAACATTTTTTAATCTCTGTCAATTCAAATAAAGACTTTGCTAATCCTCAAAGCCATGGAAAACAGGCAGGTCACCTCCATTTCAGGGGAACCTTTTATACTTTAATGCTATCAGGAAGTAATGCTTTACCTGAATTAGCCAGTATTGGAACTCTTACCTTTCAAAATGTTCAGCTCGGAACTATCTTGCTCACAGGTGCTGCAAAACCAGAGATTACAGGTTGGTTGCAAACTTTCAAGTGCCACATAGGAAGATATCCATTAAGCGTATGTGCTAAACATAATTTTGTACAACTGAGGTCTTAAAAGACACACCTAACAGCCCATTAATGAACACATTGTTACTATTATTATTTACTAAAAGCAAACACTGTGATATGACACAAAGGGAGATAAGATGTACTCCTTGCCCCAGTAAGTTACAAAGATTCAGTCATTTGGCTTCTGAAGAACTCAAAGGGGCTAATGAAAAAAATGACTGACACTTGCTGGAGAGCATGCATGGAAAAATTCAGTGGCAAAGAGTGCCTTGGGAAGTTGTAAGGCTGTAAAAACAGAGATGTAACAATGATATTTCTGCTGTAACCTTCAATGCATAGTAATCGTAACCAGTCAGACTTACTTAACCTGATAGGAAATATGAGGCACTGACAAAACAACAAGCCTGAAACTTTGTGAAGAAGACAGACAAGCTCTTGCCAATCTGCCTGGTCCAGTTTACTAGCTTTTAACCCCCACACTTTGTGATGGCCCAGGTTGAAAGACTTTGAGAAGAGTGCTCATGACTTAGGCGGACATTAGATTGTAGGAGAAGAACAGTAATAACCACAACCACCTAGTTCCCAACAGGATCGTCATACAGAGGAACAGCACAGAGGGTTAGCAAAGACAAGGTGATCAAGGAATTGAGGTCCCTTCTGCATGGCCTTAGCAAAGTTCTCTGCCCCTATGTGTGTTTTAGTCCCCCATTGGTAAACAAGGGCCAACCAGAGGGAGAAAGTGCTGTGTGATAACCCAGTACACAAACCGTCATTTTGAAGGTGTCCTGCAGAAGGAAGCATATTGTAACATACCCACTTTAACATGCAAAGTTTAATTTTGTTTCAAATTCTTGTGTTTTTTCACTGTCTAGCATAACAATACAATTATGGATCACCACTTTACCACATGAATACATTCCATCATTCTAGATTACAGCAGTAACTTATTATGCATAGTATGACAATTCAGTCATAACTCCCTGAAAATTACAACTATATTTCCCAGAAAGATTCCCAAAGAACAAAACCGTGTTTATTATTGAAATTATTTTCTCCACGTGTCAACTCACTTAATCCTGTGTACAATTCAGCAAGCTTTAATCCTTCTGCATATTTCCAATTCAGCAATATCACCCTTTTAGCTACTGCATTTGCTCTTAATAGAAATTTTCCCCTGTGGTTCATTTATATTCAAGAGACTATTCAGGTCACCCAGTGCAAATATTTTTGGATCACTGGCGATGTCATTGTCCAGAATCATATTCACTCTATTTCCTCCATTCCCAGAATGAATTTACTAGGTATGGGATGCTGAAAAAAGCTCTTGTTCTCATTCATCTCATATTTAACTGAAGAAGCAAAACAGAAAATAAATGAAGTCTGATTTGCATGAAATTGTGCATTCTGTATCCTAGTGTTGAACAAAAGCACAGATATTCTTTGAGTTCTGTCGTGTCTAGTTTCTATATTTAATTCGTCTCCTCGTCACCTTCTGTTGAATTAAGGGAATGATACAGTAAGGTTTCCATAACTTAATATTTGCCACTTTATCAGAGTACCAACACCACCCTAATAATACTACCTTCCTTCCATCTGCAGATGCTGCATTTGTCTCTCTCAGTACTTACAAACCCTCAACAACCAAATCCAACTTAACCGGTTGAAAAATCCACAGAAAGAGGGAAAGGAGAGAAACACAGCCTCCCTGTTGGCTTCCCAGCTGAGAGCAGCACTGCATTTGTATTTTGCAGCTCCTGCTTCAAACAGAGGACACCGTGCCCCTTCGCTCTCCTCGCTCTCGGGTGCACTTTGATCCCCCAGGCTGAGCAGTGCCTTGCCAACTCTGCTGCAGAGATAGCCCCAGACAAGCCTGTCTCCAGGATCGGCCAAGTGACAGATCAAAGCCAGAAAATTGCCGTTGTTTCTAACGCTCTTCCTGCATTTAACACTTTGCACTCTCCCCTCCGGGCACCCGAGAGGCCTCTCTGGCTCCTCCAAGTAAAACCTGGAGCCTGAGGTCCTGTCGGTGGGAGAGGCAGCACCAAACAGACCCCTAAGGGCCCAACGATCAGACGATGTGCAAGCTGTATGAAATTAGCTCCCTTGTTTCTCTTAAAAGAGACAAAGGAAATGAAAGACCAGCTCGAAGCAAGGCTGTGTGTACCCCCTGTTCCTTATCCGGCCCCTTCTAGACATTATTTACAGCAGCACTGGAAGCGCTGGAGCCTGCCTTTAGAGCTCACTGAAGAAGTCAGTGGGAACCTTTCCAACAGCTCTGTGGCCTTGCTGAAAATTGCTGAGGTTTGGTCTGTGCTCCTTTAAGGCTGCAGCGAGAGTATGAGTGGTGGGACACAAGCTAAACTGAAACCACTGTTAAAGGCGGGGGCGGAGATGACACCGAACTATTCTCAAAGCTAAGAAAATAATAATTTTTTAAAAAAACCTTTCCAAGCAGTTTTTCAACTTTAAAGAGCAGCTGCAGCTGGCGTGGTGCCAACTGTGCAGAAGCACTCAGCAGACACAGGCTGAACATCACAATAGCTTCGGGTATTGATGGCTTTAAGACCTGAGGAGTCGGAGGGTAGTCCATGTTGCCTTTTCCAGCCCTTTAACCCTCAAGATGCTGCTGTACTTTCAGAGCCCTGGCTTTGGGGTTGTTTCATGGTCCCAAGCATGGTCCTCGCCACAAGAAGCACAGGTCTAATCCTAGAACAGCCAGCTCAGCTCCTCATCTTGCACGGACAGATAACTTGAACACCACACAATTCATTGAGCATAGGCTGTTCAGACACAGCATTAAAAATGGAGTGGCATGGCTTTACAGCATTTTTCTAAGTGTAGCAATTTGCTATAGCAGTCCTGGGCTAGACACTCCCCTTCTCTCTGTTCCTTTGTAACATGCTGGATGAGACGGTTGCCATTACTGCGATGTGGCAAATTTCTGTGACCTATCAGGATGAAAACAGCCGTATAAAGGTAAAATGACAGATAATCACAAATGCCTGCAATCTTCAGATAAAGGCAACACACGGAATAATACAACTTGCTTAAATAGTATGATTGTGATTTAAAAATTCAGCTTCTCTTCACCTGACACTGCTATTCAGATGGACAAACTTTATTCAAAGGCAATCTGTTCTTTGTGGGTCCATGTGTGTCCATGTTTTTATTTTAAAAAATACCTTGCTATGCTTGAGTATCCTGATTTCACATCTCCTGGACTGAAAGAGGGGTTGCCTGGTACCACTGTCACCTGGTGTGAGCGAGAATCCTCAAAAATGACCATGCAGGAGGAGCAGCACTGCCAGCCCTGCAGCTAGCATGGCCTTTAGCCACAGAGGGATTTCAGGGGCACATTAATTAAGTCACCACAAGCAAGGGTAGAGTGACATGATCACTAGCACAAATGCTGCTGGTCTGGTGTGGGCTTCAGTGAAGAGTTTGATATATGTTTTCCTACTGCAGTCAGACAAACAGGAATAGTATTTCCTGGATCACTTCCTTTGCTTGTGAGATGGTGTGGAAACTTCAGCTGCTTTTTCCTGATATGTAGGGAGGAGAGAGACAAGGAGGGGAATATCTAGAGAGCTGGCAGAAGTACAGTAAGAGAAAATAAAAGCAAGAGTAGAGAAAAGAAAGCAGGCGTCCAGGCCAAAAGAAGACTGAATGGCACAAACTTGCAAAGACAATGGTCAGTAAACTGAATCAGGTACTGTTAGAGTCACTGAAAGGGGAGTGGAAATGTGTTTTAAAATAGTTTTGTGTGGTTAACACATTGTGCTGGTTTTGGCTGGGATAGAGTTAATTTTCTTCATAGTAGCTAGTATGAGGCTATGTTTTGGATTAGTGTTGCTAATACAGGGATGTTTTAGTTACTGCTGAGCAGTGCTTACACAGGGTCAAGGCCTTTTCTGCTTCTCACCCCACCCCACCAGTGAGCAGGCTGGGGGTGCACCAGAAGCTGGGAGGGGACACAGCTGGGACAGCTGACCCCGACTGACCAAAGGGACATTCCAGACCATATGATGTCATTGTCAGCATATAAAGCTGGGGGAAGAAGAAGGAAGGGGTTGGATGTTCGGAGTGATGGCGTTTGTCTTCCCAAGTACCCGTTACGTGTGATGAAGCCCTGCTTTCCTGGAGACGACTGAACACCTGCCTGCCCATGGGAAGTAGTGAAAGAGTTCCTTATTCTACTTTGCTTGCATGCATGGCTTTTGCTTTACTTATTAAACTGTCTTTATCTCAACCCACGAGTTTTCTCTCTTCTACTCTTCTGATTCCCTCCCCCATCCCACCAGGGGGGAGTGAGCGAGCGGCTGTGTGGGGCTTAGTTGCTGGCTGGGGCTAAACCATGACACACGCAATGCAAGGCCCTAAAAGAAGAGAGTCTTCTCCAGGTGGCTTTATTTCCTGATTCCAAGGGAACCAGCAGAGCTCTGCTGGATAGGGCAGCAAGGAAGCAAAGAGATTAGTAGAGACGGAAAAAAGCAAAAGGGCGGGGGGTGGAAGAGAAGGAGATGGATGAGAAAGGGAATATTATTTTGTAGAGCAATACAATACTTCGCTGGGTCACAGCCAGCCTCTGAATGCACCTTAAACTCTTATTTCCCATTTTCTCCCAGCTGGATAGATAATTGCCTGACTATAGAATTATATTAATCATTTTTATGTCTGTGATCTCCAATGCCAGCACAAGGAGTGCTGTTAGACAAAGCTATGTCTCACCATAGGCTACAAGAACAGAACAGGACCCCCTTCCCCTCCTGTATTTGAGATCAGTCTCTAAGAAAAGCACAGGAAACATCAGGAATTCCCAAGGATGGATGGGGTAAGATATTCCTATGGTTTCAGGCATATATATTGTATTCCTTCCCCAAGCCTTTCATACGCAGCCTGATTTATTAGCCTTAGTCAGCATTCTGTCTTGTAGACCTGCCAGAAAAGCACAGTGGGATGAAACATCTGGTAAATTTGCTCAAATTGTATTATGAAATATCTTCAATTCAAGTTTCAATGAAAAGTAAACAAGTCATTGTCCTTAAAAAGCGATTCACTTTGCTGTCAGAAAACACTGGCAATCAGCAGTAGGCATCAGTCCTCCTTTCAGGGCTGTCAAGGGAGAATAGCTCCAATTGTGAACCACTCTGGGCCAGGTAGAAGATCATGTGTATCACTGCTGGTTCAGTGGAATTTAACTTGTTCACCAATGTCTGCTATCTCATTGCCACGCAGTGACACTTGCTTACATTTTAAGAGCACCCGGGGGATGCACAGAGGGCATGGGACACAGCAGGCTTCCATCTCCCCTGCAAGACAGGGTGCTGCAGAGACTCCCAATTCTGTCAGCACTGAGCTGACTCCAGACCTGCACGCAGTTTAGCAATGTCTAGGTATAAGTCTTCTCAGAGCCAGCTTGGGGATTTCTAACATAGTACAGCATGGTGCTTTGCAGATGTTACCAAGTGAGAAAATGCAAACTGTGGTGGTAAACAGGTACGGCCTGTTGAGCTACAGTCAAGAAAAGGAGGTACTTAACAAATGCTCTGTATTATATTTCTCCATGCTGGCTCCACACTTATGCAAATCCATTGGCCCAAAACTCCGACATTATCCTTCCATGTAGGGCAGGGGCCAGAGGCCATTATTTCAGTCTCTAAATTGGAACAACACCTATAGAGAAGCTGCTCTTAGTTTCTGCAGGTGAATTCCAGCCCTCCTCAATCGCTTGGGCTGTTTGTGGAGAGAGGTGAATGTCCTGCACCAAAGGTCTCTCCAGCGGTAGTTTAATTTCTACAGAAAGGCATTCCTCTCTTACAATCAGCAGCTTTAATAAGTGGATGTGCTGCAGGAAAAGAATCTATTGGTGGGTCAAACTACAGCACTTGACTGTATTCATCCACAGGGGATATTTTTTAATTGGTGAGGAGCCCTTATAGAGCCATCTGACTTTCCTACATACCTGTGGTGCATGGTATATTTGAGACAGATTTAGCTAGAAAAGGACAGATCAAAAAGACGGTGAACACATTATAGATCATTACAGAAAACAGAACTGCGCTAAGAACTAGTCCATCTGTAAAGGAGCAGATACATGCATTTAGGGCAGGTTGTGCACTGAATGATAGTATAGCAGAGAATATGCTTATCTGTGCAATCCACACAACACACTGTTTGCAGTGAACACATTCCTACGTGCGCTGGCATGAGCCATTTGAAACTGATTTTCCATTTATGCCAATTCTCATGTTACACCATGCCAGGCTGCTGGAGCTTGGACACCGAATGAGGCAAATCCCTGCCACCCTCTTTGGCTCAGGGTGACTTCAGGACAACACAAAGTACTTGGAATAAAACAAGATAAGACATAAAGTGAAAAAACAAACCAATTAGGAGTGCTGTCAGACCTGGAATTTCTCTGGGAATGTGTGATAAAACTGGAGAAGGTTTAAAAAGTGCTGCAGACAGTAATGTGGCTGCCAAAAGGAGAGCAACTGTCAGAGCAGGGAACTTTTTTTGGGCCAGGGCTAGTCCTGAAGAAGATGACATTTTCGCACTTCTCATTTAATCTGGGCAAAGAAGGCTGAGTGGGGAGAGGTAATACAGAGACAGGAGCAGAGATTAAAAGATTAACACATCTCAGAGACATGTTTAGAAACTGAGTCTGCAAAAGAGGCTTCTGGCAACAGGGAGAAATTTTGGACCAATCTAATAGCAAGGCACCAGTCTCAGTTGTAAGGGGTGCTTCTGAGAAAGCCATTTGAACCTGCCAAGCAGAGGAAGTCAGTCCAGACCAGAAGATGAAGAGAGGACAGTCTTCTTGTGTTGCAGGCAGGAGAGAAAATATAAGCTACCACGAAAAAAAGAGACTGGAAGTGGTGGAAAGGTGCAAGGAACTCATAGCTGGAGCTGACTGAAAAACAACACATCAAGCTACGGACAATGCCTATCATTTGGAGAAGAGGCACAAGAATGTCGAGGAGCTCACTTGAACAAGATCACAGCATGGAAATCACAGCAGTGCCAGAAATAGTGACTTCAGCAATGAAAGAACCACCACAGATAAAAAGTAAATGGGTAAAAACCCCCCCCATTTACCAAGCAGGACCCTTCGCTAATCCCCACTGTGGGAGGATGTGAACTGCATGCTTGAATAAATAATGAACTGGGAAAGAAAGAATATGCGATAAATAGTACCATGGAGAAAAGTACACACCCCAGCGTAAAACACATGCCAAGGCCCTGGTCTCAACGGGGTGAATCCAGTGTGGAGGCAGGGGAGCAGAGCAGCTGGGGGAGCTGTGCGGGGCAGGCTCACTGCTGGGCTGGCAGGCACTTCCAGAGCCTGAAACGAGAGACAAAAGCAGGGAGGAGGAGGAGGGATGAGACAGATAACAAAGCCATTGCAGACTGTCTCTATGGGGAAGAGCCAGGACTGGAGGCACACTGGTCAGCCAGTACACAGACTAGATGGAAACCTTTTACTTCCCCAGTGAAGCGTGTAACTAAAGTCACCACAAAGTTAACAGAAAATGGGATTAAAATATCGCTCATTTCACATTCTAGTGAATTGTGTTTCAAATGAATTTTTTTTCCCCACAAAAAACATTTTCTTGTTTTCTATAAGAAAATATGTAGCAACTGCTGCATCTACCATCACACGGCACTTGAATAATGTGTCCTGATCATCACATTGGAGGAGGCAGGGCTCTGCGTGAGCAGACGCTAGCTCCCTGCAAATGTGTAACATAGATAGAGTGCACTTTTGAAATGTTAAAATTAAACAAAGGGTTATTGCCTTGTTCAAGATCACGTAATTCCCCTCTGCCAAGCAGTGCTAACAGAGCAGATCAGGCCAGTCACCTACTCGCCCATTCTGATATGGCAAGGGACAGCTGCAATCACACTGCCCCAGGCAGTCTGCAGGAGCCTCCCTCTCTCCATCCTTCTTCCTCACCTTTCTGCTCTGCCAGGAAGAAAAGGCCACGGGGTAAACCAGCAGAGAGAGTACAAGCTGTCAGAGGCCTCCCTCCCAGGGGTTCCAGAATTCATCCTGATCCAATGGATTGGCAGAAATCCAACCTCTTCCAGGCTCAGAGGCTCTGGGAAAGAGCAGCAGGGAGAAGGAGATGGACACAGGGTGGGGAGCGAATAACTGTGAGAAGGTTGGGAGCAGTGGTGTGGAACAGCTTTTTTCTGTGGCCCCTATCGATGTAGGAGCTACCTCCTCACTCCAGTTGTCAGGCTGGGCTCTTGCAAGCTCCTTCTTTTATTGTTTTCTCTAGCTGCTATCTCAACAGAACATTGTTTTCATGACTTTCCCTATAATGAAAGTTTATTCTAATCAATAAAGCTAATGATGAATGATCAAGAAAATACAGCAGAGAAGAGAGGAGAAGGCCCTTTCCTACTCTGAATGGGCTTTGGCCATCATTGGCAGACTGCTCAGGAGTCCAGCCCCAGCCGTGAGAAAGCAACCCCTCAGCCATCCCACACCTTCTACCCTCCACGCCTTCTACCCTCCACTCTCCAGTTCCCTTTGTCATCCTCAGCTTGCGCAAGCCTCTGGTATTGGGCTGCCATGAGTAGCAACAAGATAAAGTGGGAGGCAGGATAGAGAACAGAAGGGATGGGCAAGCTGTATTTACTCTCCTCTGTTCCTTGTAAAGCTGCCATTGCCTTGCTCTTCATCATTTTCCTCCCTTTCCTCTATGACTTAGAAGCAGCAAGATTTGAACAAGAGGGAAAAAATATTTTAAACTGCTTTAGGGATATAATCAATATAAATTAATGGATTTTTTTCCCCCCAGGAAAGCATAGGCTCCACATTTCCTTCTGTCTTTTCTTGCAGCCCTAGGCCTTTTGTTCTCTGGCAAAAGCTCCCCATTGAAGCGCATGGCATTTTCTGGGCACTATATCTTCAGTATATTCTTTGCAGCAGTGTAATTTTTTTGATAGTCACTTGAATAATCAGCAGTCAGTGTTAAAATACAGCATTGTACATTGACACCCCTAACCCCCAGGAAGCAGCAGAAGATGAAGAGGGAAGCCTGCAGTTCTTACTGGCCTCATTTTCTTTCCTTGAGAACTAGCTCTTTCTTTCCTACATACAAGTATCCCACACAGTTAAAGCCAGCCCTAGTTATCTATAGCCAGCTCTTGTTCCCATTCCTAATGTCATACAACTGGAGTACGGGGGCTGTTCAGGCTAGTAAGGGAATAACCTGGGCTTCTAAAGTTGTCCCAAAATGAGTTGTTTGCACAACAGCTCTCTGTGTTCCTAACCTGAACAACTCCTCAGATGTGGCAATACTTAAAAAGAGCTGTAGAAATTTTTCATTTGCAGATCTAAGTTAATTTGTTAAACATTGACCACAAGAAGCTGGCTGCTTTAGGTCCTACCCTTTCAATACCAGGATGTATTTTATAAATAATTTAACAAGACAGAAGAAATTAAGGAAGGAAACACAGAGCCAAGTCTGAAGGAAGGAAAGACTGTTCTCTTATCGCAGCTGAAACCATTTACTTTTGTTACATGTAGTTATATTATTTTTTAAGTACTCAGCTTTTTTAATGCTAATTCAAGCTTGCTGTTTCTTGCTGACAGCCAGCCATATGTGACCCCCCTGTTCTTTATAAACGTTACACACCGTGCAAGAAGATTGTGTGGTCGCAGACAATGGAGTTTTTTCCTTCCTGCAAAACTAAATTCTATCAGGCTAAACCGCTAGCTTGCTGTCTCCTCTCTCCTCTCCTGCCCTGAAGTTGCAGCATCAGAGGCTTAGATGTAAAGGTTTTTTCAGTCAGGAGTGTGTCTTACTGGAGGCTCCTTCTGCTTCCCTGTAATTTCAGGCTGTTGTTTCATCCTGTCCTCTTCCCAGAGTACAGCTGCTGCCACCAAAATTTAAACTGAAAACCAGGAGAGGTGGTAATCTCACCTGAGACCATGTAATGGCTTTCAGAGGGCTTGTGGAAGTACTATCATCCTCTGTTAGCCTTTCCTACCTGGTAAGCAGGAACAGTTTTGAAGTTCTCAAACCATGCTTAATTAGCTGCATTGCTGGAAAGTGCACTTGTGGCCCACTGTGACAGCATTTAAGAGAATATAGTCACAAAAAGAAGCCATAGTGGCATTTTTAACTCGGGAATTTCTGGCTTTGCTTTTGGGCAAAGTGGTGCATTTAAACGATGGCTCTGCAAGCACATATAGAGGCCTGATCAGGAGAGACGCTGAACGACCCAGCAGCACAGTGAAACAGGATGCTCAGAACTTCAGGCAAGACACTGCATACCAAGCAGAAGCTGACCCAGAAACCACAGGGATAAGGCTTAGGCTGAAACAGAGTGGTGAAACGAGGCCAAATGGAAGCTCTGTCTTACCATAGCCAATAGGTGCACTCTCAGACTCAAAGCAGAACATCTCAGAAGAGAGAGAGGGAGGAGAAGCAGCTTTTGAGAAATAAAACTCTAAAGGCAAATTGTGGATTTGCCATGAAAGAATGTGGGGGAGTGACTCAGATAATTACATTGCTCCTATTTCATTCCTAGAGCAGCCAACCCCTAAGAACAAGGACCACCATATGTCCTTAAGAGCAAGTGCTGTAGTTTAGCTTTAAACATGACAGCAGTTTCACTGAGGACAAGCACCACCAAGGGTCTACTGCTTGCTGAAACACTGCCAATCCTTCTGAAGGTGTTCCCTTTAGATATACAACACACACTGAGCCTTCACTATTTCCTTTCTGTTAGGTTTGTTACTTGCCCTTGGAAAAGCCAAAAATGGACTGGAGTATTTTGTGATTCAGCAGGTTTAGAAGAATGAAGGCAATCCAGTGAGGTAAATCACTGGGATAAAGGACACAAAAAGAGAAATGAATGACTATATAACTAAAAGGTATGAAACAGGTATTTGAGACAAGAGGTGGACAAGGAAGTGCAGGAATAAAGCTAAAAGAATAAAACTTGGCTAGAAAAGGCTGAAAGGAACAGTGGAAAAAGATTTTCAAGGAATAAAGACAAATAAGAATTGTTCAAGTATATAAGAAGCAAAATGTCAGCAGGGCATCTAAGAGAGTGCCAGGGTTATTTAGTAACAGAAGAAAAAGATGGCAGAAAACTGAAATGAAATCTTTACCAAGTGTTCATAAGAAAGGATGTAGGACTGAGGTAGCAGAGAGAATTACTTTTTCCATCAGAGGGGAAAAATACTGAAAGAACTCCAGGTCACAAGTAGAAAGAATAAATAAATTACAGCTCTGCATAGTACAGTCATAGATGAGGCGGGGAGGTCTCCTCAGAGTGAATTTTAAATATATTCTGTGAGAATCAGGAGCAGAAGAAAAATGGGTTCCTATTACATTCATCCATTGCACTCACTTGTCCTACATGAGGCAGAAATCTATATAAACTCCCAATATTAGGCACTGTGAGAGCAGAGATCATCCTCAAGAAACCATTCTTACGCTATTTTAGTCTCTCTGATGCTGCAAGGGTCTCACAGGGAAAGAGAGGTTTTGTGTGTGCACACAACAATTCATGGCTGGCCCTGCTTCATACCCTGGGGCTGCTGTGGGAACAACAACCAACAGCTGGATCCCTTCTCAGGGTTTGTTATTCAGGAATGGGTTTCTGGATGTTACAAGATGGACCAAGCTCACCTATGAGTACAGTCAGTGACTTGCACTGGAAGCATTCACCAGACGAATAATGAGCAGAGGTAAGCTGCAAACAGAAAACCATGAGGAGCGAAGTGAGAAAGGGAGTAGCATCACTGAGACAGGAAAGGCTTCAGGCTAAAATGGTTGGAACTTCATAATCAAACTCTACCCACTGTTCTCATTCCTTTAAAAAAAAAAATTTTTTTTAATTTTTATTTATTTATTTATTTATTTAAGGACAGGATATTCACAAGGCACATAAGCACATGACAAGAAATGGAGCTCCTCATGTGTTCTCTCCTTGAGAGAGTTACAAAGTGCCATGGCTGATGTGCTTTGAACAAACCTCATCTGGATGCTTGTCCCTAAGTACAAACATTGCCAAATGGCTGTCAACAGTGTGCACTCTTTGAGCTGCCTAGCCCTTACCTTGTAGGCAATCTCATACTTTATTTAGCTTTTGAAAACAAAATGTATGGGCATAGGGTTGAAATCAATGTCTTGTAGCTGCTTGGGGAACACTGAAGAAATAACAAATATTGTCAGATGCTGATGCTTTCTCCTTAAAATGCTTTTGCTCAGCTTGGCTTTTCTCTCTGCCATCTCTCCATGCTTTCTGTTAGAACACAAGGTGACCTTTCCATGCTTAATTACCTGAACAAAATACACAGAACATTAATGCCGAAAATGCCCCTTGTGCATTCTACTACATTTGCAGATGTTTGAAATAATCTAACCTAATCTCTTCTTTTTCAGGTTAGGGTGAATGTGGTGAGAAATAACCAAAGAAAGTAAACAAGAGAAAGGAGGACGGACAAACACGTGTTGACAAATACAAGCTAAGAGATGGAGTCTGTGTGTGCATGCACAGTAAACTGTTCCCCAGCAGAGTTTGACTCTAGTCTGAAACAGACGCTCGATGATAGTGTTTTGCCTTTATATAGCAATGTTCATGCAAGCATCTCAAGGCACCCCTCAAACAGTCACACGCAGCACAGTGTGGCAATCAGAAACTACCAGTATAATCATTTTACAGAAGAGCAAATTGGTTCATATGGTCTGAATGATTTATCTTCATTCATCACAAAAAATCAGTGAAGCTGGGAGTACAACATGGAAATCACTACTCATGAGGCTCTAATTATCATCTCTGCGCTGTGGTCTTCACCCCTGCAGGCTGCTAACACTGCGCAGTGGGAATTCCCCTGTTGTGCACCCAGGGAGGATGTGCTCCCTTCACCAGGAGCGGACATCTGCCTCAACACTGCTCGGAGCACATGTTGACTGATGCATCTTTGCTAGCAGGGACTGAAGAACTGCCTGCTCACCTCGCTACCTGTAATTTGTGCCACATTCAGCCAACCTCTGGTATTTGAGCATTTCACCTACTGCTCACATGATGAGGCTATTTCACATGACAGGCAATTTAACTGTGCTGGTGCAGGGGCAAATGGGGCTCCAAATCCATTCTTGCAGGAAGAAGTGAGACTGCAGGTACCCTGAAACCCAGCTGGCCCCAACCTGCATTCATGCCACGCTGCAAGAGGAGAAATAGGAGCCACTGCCATGTCCCATCCATGGACTACTTCCAGAGCTCCCCCATGATCAGGTTTCTGAGGCAGGTATGTGCCTTGGGGTTCTCAGCTAGATGAAGTGTTAGGTCACAGCTCAACACGTCATGCAGATCTTCAAGCAGAGGCCTAAGAAAACTCTTCAATAGGCTGGAAGTACAGTAAACCTCAGGCACAGTTTGGAGGAGCTAAACTGTGGCAAAGAAAATGTGAAAACCCATTTCTATACGATGAGGCACTTAAGTAGTTCGGCCAATTAGCCTGCTTGATTGTCTGACATTCCTAACACTATCATTTCGCACACAGGGTGCCTCATGCATGAATGAAGATGGTGTTTGAAGGCTTTGCTTTTTGTCAATGCTTTTATGTTTCTTCGTGGAATATGCAAGTTGATATTAATTTCCCTAGCATTTTGACTATAAATGCTCTGGGCACCTAATAAATTAAATTACCATTTATTTAGTTACTGTTTGGTTATTTAAGAACTTAATAACAAACATATGTAGTGACCTGAACTTGAATTACAGAATTCCTCATTTGCAGTTCAGATATCAAGATAGAATAGCTCAGCTTCACTTCACAGCCCTCTAGCCTGGCGCCCAAATGGACACAGAAGCAATTGAGATCATTCAAATGGAGATACCCCCAGGGTGCCATATGCATTTAGAGAGAACAATTGAGAAATAAGGGGAACATTTAATACAGGAGAAAAATGTCCCTTAGGCAAAGATTTCACTAGGCACTAGAGACTTGTGGGATGGTCCCTTTCCTGCACAAATGACATGATTCAGTCTTCAGCTCCCTATTGTGCAAGCAGCCCTAGAAGCATTTCTAAACCTGCCCTCTGTCCCACATGCGAGAATTAAGATGCTGTAATTATACAAATAATTTCTCATCTTCCACTAAAATACTACTAAGCATTTATACAACATCCTTCACTGAAGACACTCATGACACATCCAGAAGTAGGCAATCACCACCTCTCTCTCCTGGATGACAAGAGGTATGGAACGGACAGAGCTACATTAGGAGTTACCCCTAATGTTGTTATGCTGAATTCAAAATAATGAAGGTCGTCTTCTCATTCCTAATGCAAAGAAAGAGGTCTGCATTTACTTAAATCTCAGCCATTTCACAGGGGAATGTAATTTGGCCTAAGTGATGTACCCAAATTCGCAGAGGAGTTCTTGGTACACGTCTACACACACGAGTGTACACAGACCTCCTCTATTTCAGCTCTGCAGTGGCTGGGTGAGAGCCTGATACAATTTGGAGACCAGTTCACAGGAGTTTGATCTAGTACGTATTGCCCTGCAGCAGCACTAGTTCTGTGAACCTCTGGGAGTGTGATGTACCATGTACCAGCTAATGGCTTAGCAACCCACATGAACTACAGCTTTCCTCTCTGATTGGAGTACCAGTCTTGAAAAACTTAGTTGTTTCATGAGAATGTAATCACAGTCCTTGACGTATTCACTGGAGCGATGCAGGTCCTAAAGGTGATGGTAAATCTCTCCTAATCAACCAATTTCAGATTATCTACAGAGGTTTAAGAATAATAAGCCTGATTCACCTTTGAGTCAGTCCATTTCTACGTTGGTAAAAAGGCACTGGCTTCAGTGCCACTACCATCTTAGAGCTGGAACAAGGCAGAGCTCTTCTCTGGCATAAATCTGGAATAATATAGCATTTTGGGAGGACTAGTAAAGAAAAGCATTCAGTCAGTGGGGCCAGGATTTAAATGGTCCTTGTTTGGGTCTCCTGTTCTTTGAGACCTTGTTTTGGTCTCATGTTCGCCGGTCAGAACCCCGCAGAATTGCAGAGGCAGAGAGGACCTCCAGAAATCACCTACTGCCCTCCCACACGGTGGGACAAATGCACCTATGACACTCTTGACAGATGTTTGTCCAGTCTGTTCAACAGCACTCTAAGCCAGCCGAGGACTTGGTCCTTGACTTTATCTCAATCCCCAAGATAAGTGAGAAATCAGGCATGTTTTCTGTATACACTGACATGTCAGAGAAATTAAAAACGCGATGGATTTTCATATCAGACTGTTGAGGACTAATTACAACAGCGCTTTCCAGCAAACCAGTGATTGTAGGCTAATTTTCTGATATGAAACAGAAACCAGGGTTAATGAGGCTAATTGTGTTTACCAGTGTTTCGAACAAAAAGGAAGCCAACTCAATTTTGAAGCGAGTTCTTTGTCAGGAACAAATTGAGGAAAATTGCTACAGTTGTATCAGCATTTCCTAAAATTGCTTAGTACCATGCCTGGGAAACTAACACTATAGAACACAAGCTAGTGGTACAGAAAATGAAGCTTATTAGACAGTAACTATAGCGAATTTCAAATGCATGGCTGTGTGACGTACAGTGATGGTTGAGCTGTTGAAAGCAATGCAACAGGGAGTCATTAATAAAGTGAGTGACCCTCGTTCCAGCTCTACTGAGGTAGTACGAAGAGAAAAAATTAAGAAATCAAGGTATGTAGCAGTATCTGTCAGACAAACAAAACCTTCAAGTTCTGTGTCTCATCCATGACTGATTAATTAATTGCACAAACTGGACTAGTAAAAAATGAACGCGTTACTGCAAAGCAAAATTCATAAGCAGTTAGAAGAAAAAAAAATCAGTTTAGGCTCTCGTGCTACAAGCTGATAATTCTAATAATTACTCAGAAGAGTCGAGTGACTTAAGTGACAAAAGATGTAAGCAGTATCTGCAGCATTGTACAAGCAGTTGCTGCTGGGGAAGCCTCATCCCTGCCGAATACACCCCAGCATTAGTGCCCCTGCTATTCCCTTCCCACTCACTGTTGAATCCCCAGCCAGGCCAAACGGCAACGCTTTGGTTTTGCGATGTAACCAACTGGAACTAAAATGCAGCCACGTTCATTTGCACTCCCGACTGGTGCCCAAATCAAGCTGGTGTGTGCTAGAAAGAATATGAAGGCTTTCAGCTGCAAAACACACAGGCGCAATGGCTGCGGTTTGAAGTTACTGCAAAATCCAGGCTGTCTTGCCCCTCTGTGTGCCCCAGGCAGAAGCATCCTGGCATTTGCAGGAGGGCCTTACTCTGCTGCAGGGGAGAGCTTATGTGGCAGAGATCGTAAAGAAAACCCACATCCATACATATGGCTGTCCAAAGAGGAGCTTCTTAGGAGGACAGTGAGTAAGAGAAAAATTATAGCGTGCCAGACAGCAAGGACAGCAAGCAAGAAAACACACAAGCGGAAGAGGTCCTGTGGGGAAAAATGTGGAGCTAAGCAAGGAAAGGAATTAATGTGATAATACATCAACATAAGAGAGAATAAAAAACATATGGAAGAAAAGGGGAATCTAAAGATTAAGCACAAATAGGGAGACATACTGGCTAAAAAAGGCAACAAAAATGTGCATAACATTAAGGTCAATAAAGGTCACCAAGTCCTTGGCCTACATTTCCTATCAGAAAATCAGTTCTGGGAGAAAGGGGGTGAAGGCAAGCAAAGGGAGTCTCAAGACAGGAATGGGGAGCACCTGGCTGAGATCTCAACTTTTATAGTGAAAAGCCCATTTGATGTCTTTCAGTTTAAAGTTACAGCCAGCAGCTATCCAGCTCCAGCAGCTCTGCTGATGTGGGGCCTTTTGCAGACTGTAATGTGTTCACTGGAATCGAATCTTCCCTTTAGAAAAATGATGTCTGCAGCCCTTCTGGTTTGCCAAGATATAGCCTTCACTATGTAAATCAGTGCTCTGCTGTCTTGTTGAATCTACAGCCTGAGGTATGAACATCTCCCATTCATCTTAATGGGATGTTAACCTCAAAGCCTCATTGTGACTCTCCGAATGCTAATACTATATTAAACAAGTTGTTTAACATACAGATGCTTGGTTTAAGTCACTCACATTTATACTGGAGAATTGAATCTGACTTTGATTTTGCATCTGACAACCTACAGAGAAATAGTCTGAACAAAACAAACAAATACCTGAATTTCCAGCCACTGGTCATCTCTGCAAATCAGTTTTATTTTGGTTTAGAGATGCAGGGAGGAGCTTAGGTTTGAATGACTACTGGTTTTCCCTATTTATCATCTCCAGGTAGGTAAGTGATTCTTCTGTTTGCTTTCAGAATTTCTATTCCCTCTCCTAAAGCTGGTGTCAGTACTACTTGGCTTTACAAACCTTTCGATTCACTTTTCTGGGCCAGTCTCTGCCTTCTTTATTCATGTCCTCTGCTCTTGAGAAGACCTCAATAAGGACATGGAAGAAAGAGCTCAGTGATGAGGCACAGTGGGACCGTCAGAAGGCATCAAGCACCCTTTGCTCTCACGTGCAGACTAACCGTGCCCCTGCATGGGCAGAGAGAGATCCGATGCCACAAGGCATGCGCCGGAGCGAGGCAAGCGCTCCCTCTTGCAGTGTGCCCAAGGGATGAAAATTCCAGGTTTCCAGAAGTGGCTGGTGGTTACCAACGCTTCCATTGTTCAGCTCTCAAGAGGAATCACCTGAAAGTTTGGAAATTGTTAATATCCTCCCTGAAAAACCTTTGAAAGCCTCACAATTAAGTAACCAACTTCTCTGGTCCCAAAGTTCCCCAGTAGCCCTAGGAAATCATAGGTAAGAGCCTTACCCAGAAGTTGCAGTCAAGCCCCCACACTTTGTCCTTGAATAAAGATTTCAGTACTGGGCTTACTACCAGAAGTAAACGCACATCCATCAAAAAATAGATCAAAAGACAAATGAAACTGCCTGCTCAGATAAAGCCCTTTTCAAAAAGTTTCAAGGGGGAGGGGAGGGCCATGTGAGAGGATTTAAAGAAATGTCTGTTGAAAGATAAAATAAGCAAGATACTGTGATGAAGAAAGCGGACAATGAAACAGAATCCAGTACAGACAGATCAAGTGAAAGAAAACCGTATTACTATTTACAGTAAAGATCACTCGTCTAATATGTATAATTAGAAATTCACACACAAAGATAAAAGTGACCAGTGAATGCTGCTGTAATCAAAAATAATACAGCATTGTATATATTTTTTAAAAATCTAACACTTTCCAAAAATAGGGATAATGGGGTTCATTAATAGAGTCTTCATCTGAACTAAACAAGTTCCCTTTATTCACATCGTAATGTTTCCTAGCCTGCCAAAAGAAATCCTCACGATAAGTCGTCACAGTGCAGCCCCCCCACCCCACACATCTGTGTCTAGCTGAAGTTTAGTTGCAGACAGGACAATGATACCCAAAGAAACCCATTCACATTTCAAAGACTTCCATTTTCGCGTGAGCTTGTGTTGCTTGGGCTATATCTGAAAATACAGCACAGCACCTGGGTTTTTCTCTTTGTGCAAAACAATGGCTCACAACACTTCTGCACTCCACTCAGTGCACACACATATCTTTGGCTGAAATACAAATGTTCAGGGAATATGTGGGACGATGACACACTACAGTGGAATATCTTGAAGTGCGAGGAGTAGTGAGAGGAGGTATTAACATTTCAGCAAAATTTGGAAGGCTTAAAAGACCTGCTTAGGAAAGTGTCTTTTTTTTTCTTTAAAAAACAAACAAACAAACAAAAAAAACCTGCAAAACCAACCAACCAAACAAACCCAAAACCAAACCCAAAAGTAAAACAGAAAAACTCAGCTTCCAGCAATGGAAGCAAGTTCTTTTCTCTTGGTTATAATGTTATTATTTGCATGCTAGTTTCCCAAGCAGACTCACAGTCAGAGATGGTTGCTATTTTGAACTTGTAATTGGTTAGAGAATTAGATTTCCATGCAGGTGACAAGTGAGAGGGTTTGTACCTGGCCAGAGTCCCAGGAGACTCACCAAAAATTCAGCTGTGAAAGCCAGCAAATCTACAAAAAGGGGCCTGATCAGGTTGCATCTAGATTATCATAACACCAGAAAATTACAACTTAGTATGTTATTTACTACTATTTCCAAATCTGATAGTATATTAACAGTACCTTGTCCTTAATAAGGTACTCCCAAGGGCATTCATGACTGCTGATATTGCACCATTCAAACTCTACAGAGTGAAATTATTCTGGAAAGGCCATAACCTACTGAGCTGGATTGTTTCTGGTCTCTCTGGACTGTAAGCCTACCAGAAACAGTGTGATCTGGAAACCTGTCTCTGAGCAACCACCAGCTCTTTCTGTTGTGTTACAAGGGACAATAAATATTGTTACATTGCCCTAGATTTATCCTTATTATGTCTCTTAGGTGCCATTTTATGCCAAATGGAAAAACACTCACTGAGAAAAAGGATGAACAAAGACAAGAGATAAAATACCTAGTCTATGGATTTTAGTTTGACTTTACCCCCTATGCAGGGTTTGCAGGGTTTTCTTTAACAGAAGCAGCCAAGTGTTCTGCAGATTCATGTGTGGGGCAAAGAGAGATGTCAGTGCTCAGCACCGCTGAACAGCTAACTTAAGAAGCTAGTTCAAGTCCTACAGGTTTAATATTGCACACTTATTACCAAAAAAAAGTGTCAATAAGTCTCTTCTTCTTCTTCTTCTTCTTCTTCTTAAGACAGTACTAATTTTAAACTAAACTTTTTTTCTATTCCCCCGAAGTGGTAATTAATAATTGCATAATTAGTGCAAAACAAAGGCAAACATAAGACAGGAACTGAAATCCAAAACCCTCCAAATATTAAATTTATATATTATTTGTCTCTCATTAAATATACACTACACCCCAGGCAGTCTCTCTCATTGTTGTTATTCACAAGCAGCTACCCCAACAAATATTCACCGAATTCACACCTTAAAAAAAAAGGAAAAAAGAGAGAGAGGAGAGAGGCAGAGAGACAGAATATATCAGTGATTCAGGAAAACAGCTATCTAATCTTGACTCAAACTTTTTTTACTGGAAACAAAAAAAAGGAGTTCTTACTTTCCAAAACTGTTTACAGCATAGTAGCAATTGTCAGCAAACTTACACCACAATAAGCCTTTATAAATATTTTCTTCACCTCTGAGAGTCTGTGAGCCATCTATGGTGAAGAAATGACAAGGACGAAGGATGATAAGCAGTATATGAAGAAGGGCATGGCAGTTTTATACGCTCTTCTAATGGAGGAGTTCTACAGAACTGACTAGGAAACACCTGAAGTTGCGTATATGCTCCAAGAAATATCATAAAATCTAAATAGCAACATATGAAGATAACGGGCCTCATACTTTTCTTACTGATGTCAACAATAGTTTTACCACTGACATCAGCAGGAGCAGGACAGGGGCCAGTAAATTACCATAGACACTCCTGAGAGAAGCATTTGCAGCAATTGCCTGTAGTGGTTTGGATGAGCAGCTCTAAAAGAAGACCTTATTCTTTCAAGTAACCTTGAAGCCCTAAAAAGTCAAATACACTATTTCACTGGGACAGGAAAAAAAAGCTCTAGGTCATTAAAATACCTATCTCCAAACAACAAAAATCAGATTCCCTCTACATTCTTCAGGCTAGGAAAAAATATTTTAACAGAAAAATATTTCAGTCAAATTCACTTGTGAAAATTTTTTCGTCATCATGCTGAAACATCTCCCCATGTTGTTCTGAATTTACGCATACAATGTGAGTTTAAATTAGCATATGATCAGTCACTGAAGAGGTCAAGTGCATTATCAAGATTAGTCAAGTATGAAATACTATGGAGGGAAAAATATTTCAAAGAAGATGTAAACTGACCTAGTTTCACAGCCCGTTGTTCCAAATTATGAGGATTTCACTAATGATTGTATTTGTTTCATCTTGTCAGAATGACTTGCAGCTTATGAATTGCATTGATCTACTGGTGAGAATTAATCGTAGAACCCAGTGACTTCTGTCAAAGTAACATACTTAGTTAAAACCTTTCTGTTGTATATCTTTGTTGGTGTCTCCAAAATTGAAATTCAAAACTTAACAAAATCAGAACTCCCTAGGAATCTCAAAGCGTCAACAGGAACTTAACAATTCTTTCTCATTTTGTATTCTACACTAAACCCAAGGTCAGTTAACAAAATATATTCTGTGAATAAAAGCATAATTATTGGTGTAATTTGCACTGCAAATGAAAGAAAATCATTACTGCCTAATTAACAGTACATATGTCAAGAATTCAGTAAGAAAAATAGACTTAGAAGTAAAATAATAATAATTTTAAAATCTAGAAGCTTTTTATCTTCTCCTCTGAACAGGAACCACAAGCCCTGTATGTTGCCTAATTTCTTTTATAAATAATTCACTCCAAATTGTGGACATTTTCCACAGCAGACATTTAAATCTCAAGAAGGCTTAGTGCACTAAATAAGAGGAGCTTCATTAATCATTCTCTATTCCTTGAAGCCAATTTTTAACTATGGCTTCTTGCTGAAGAAAACTATTTTTTACTTTAAAGTTTTGTACGAGAACTTTGAATAACATTTCCTCTACGATGTTTGAGATCCTTTTAGTTATTTTTATTTTTAAAAAATGAGTACTTTTTAACAGAACATTTCCAAAAATTCTTTAAAGTATAGCGGGATGCAATTCTAGTAAAGTCAGAGTGTTATAATGGAGGCTGGACCCAGCCCAGAGGGTTCAGTTCTCAAGTCATCGCTACACCGGGATTCCCAGTTACATCAGCAGGAGCTTAGGAGTAAGTATCTGGTTCTGTTCAGGATAGTCAAAGAAAGCACATTGGGAGTTGAACAGAGAAGGCAGCTTATTGTGCAGAGGTAGAATCGATCGCCTAAGCTCCACCCATCTGCTCTGCTGCAAAGTGGCTTATTTTCAGCATCATTGCTCTCCATGCCCGCATTGCAGTGCCTTGCTTGGAGCTCCTGATGAAGGTAGCACTGCAGTCAGCTATCAACAAACCACACGTTCATTGGGGGCACAACTTCCAAAATTAAGGCAATTCAAATCACTGGCTTTTTCAAAACAAAAACAACAACAAAAACACAGCTGTAAAATTATGATACAAAGGACTAGTACAGGATATGGCCCTGTAAACTCCCAGAGAAAGAAATACGGTCTGTCAATAATCTCCTCGTAGCAAAGGGAGTGTATTCAGGGTAAAACACACAAATCTTCTCGATTTACAGGACCTGTCCCAAAACTGACATACTTAAAAAAAAACCAAACCCATAGTTTTCAAGTACAGAAAAATAGTTATGCAGCTGATTTCTCTGACAACTTTTGAAAAATAGTATTTTCATCAATTGTTTTGTTTCAAGTATCAGAGAAGTTGTTTATATGTAGAGATATACAATTTTCAAATGAAGATTTCCCAGACACCCTAACAAACAACATGAAGTTCTAGACTAAGTTGGTCTAATAAAAGCCACAACTTAGAGAAGGATATCACTGTTACTAAGTTACAATGGAAGTGTATCAGCAAACAGGTGCTATCAAAGATAATTTATTCCCATCAGTGTACAAGTTAGTTAAGGCTTGCTTTCCTATCACATGCCCTAGGGAATCCTCTGATATTGAGCACCATGGGGACCTGGAACACTATTATCGATTCCCCTATGTAGGTAAATGTTTGGGATTTTTTTTCTATTTTTAGGTTCCCCACTCAACACTGTCAAAAGCTGATATATAGAGAGAGTATGAAGAAACCAGAGACAATAGAAAGCACAATATAACCATCAGCTCTGTAACAAAACAAAGCCTAGTTAAAACCATGCACCCAACTTCCCCATAACAGATGTGACATGCCGCAAAGCAGGAGGAGAGTGCAGACTGAGGGAGAGCTTATTACAAACTGGCCTGAAGAGGTAATGTTCCCTGGGTGAAACCACAGGGTGGCTGTGGGTTGTTAAAGCCTTGTCTAGAGATATTGAACTCTTCAGAACAGACACAGCATTAGGAATAATTAGCTGCATTAACATTCACTACACTGCCAAGCATTGTTCATCCCCTAGTAAAATGAACTTTGGTTTTTGCCTTGATTAGCCGCCACAATCAACGAAAACATGTCTGAAATTTGCAGACAATTTTCATGCTTGAGGAGAGAGCACTGTCTTATAACTGCAGCACAAGTGCTGTATTATCCTTCACTTCTACAGAAGAAGATGTCAGTATGAGACACACTATATGTGACAATTTAAATGCGTGCCCTAGGGCTTAAATCAGCACAGTGCCAAAGTCTAGTGATACTCGCAATCACAGACAGGCTGACCTCAACTGCAAGACTCAGAAAATAGGCTAAATTTCCTAAATTCTGAGCTGGACAAGGCCTCTTTATAAAAGGTCCTGGGAAGAAGCTCATTTCTTTTTTTAAATTGCGTAGTCTGTCAATAACTTCTCAGAAGCTTGAAAGTAAACAGAAAATTTTCTTGCCTAAATCAGTTGTTTTTCTTCTAATAAAAACTATATTGTTTAACAATTTTTTAAATTGTTTCTGTTCAAACAAGGTATAATGTGTGATAATGCACACATGACATGCTCAGATACCATGGAGCAGAGCAAGCACAAGAAGGGAAGTCAACTGCTAACCACCATCCAAACTTCTCCAAGGGGCCTTGGGGAGTGGGGATGAATAGAGATGTGTCGGTGAGGCCATCTGAGCAATTCAGGGGTGAGCTTTACTGGCGTTAATGGCAAACTCTCTGTGATTTCAGCAGAAGCCGGGGTTGCAATCGCAGCATTTGAGTGCAGAGGGACAGAGCCCCTGAGCAGCTGCCCACCCCAGCGACTGGTGCTCACCACTGCTCCAGTGCAGACCCACTTTTCATGCTGGGTGTTTGCTTGGTCTGCAGACAGCTTCTCTACCAACATAGCTATTGCACTTGGGTATGCAATCTGGAGTAGCAGCATAATGTCTCCCAACGCAGAAACAGTGCTATAGTGATAGAAAAATGGCCTTAAACCGTCATCACAGCTCATTCTCCTCACATGAGCTCTTTAAGAGTGGGATCACCACGTAGACACACAGTGTTATTAAGGTGGTACAAGCCTCTTAGCACACTTACAGCTATGTAGTTACTGCAATATGCTCCAGCTATTCTTACTCAAGAACCAGGTGGTGTCTTCCCAAAGCAAAGCCTTCCTGACTCAGCCAGCCATCCATGTCACACTGTCAGATGGCTGTAACTAAATACTGCTCATTTTGCTCTCCATTTTCAATGGAGCTTGGATAAACTCTTCCCTGTATTTTCCTCACATCTGTACTTGCCTGGACCTCAAAGAGGGGATCTGTACCCACCCATGCTATTTCTGTCAGAGGCGTCACATCACTTCCAACATGCCAGCGAATGTGCCGATATCTGAATCCCATGGCCTTTCCCACTGTGGGCTCTCCCTTTGCTGCTGTCTCGTGGGTATTTGCGAGTGCTTGGTAAGGAATATGATCTGGGGCCAGCAGAAGAAAATTTCTCATCATAAATCTGCTATTGTCAGCTCCTCATCTATGAAATATGTACAACACAGGGAACCACACCGGAGAAGGGCTCTTTGCCTTGAAAACAACAGTTCTGCATACAAAACACATAAACACGCAAATGTCTGTGCACATGTTTCAACACAGAGATGAAATCCATTTAGAACTATCCTTCAATGAGGTACTAGAGGGGTTTGGAAATCAGACCTCAGCAACTGGAGCTTTCTGATGGCGTTCTGCTTTCACGAACCCCCAGAGCTGTTTCCCACGCGTGTGCCTGTCTCACCCGGCACTGCAGGAACTGGCACGCGATTCCGCGTTCCGTAGCTTCCTCCCATGCAAATTTCTGCCACGGACCACATTTGTCCTTGGCTGCATGGCTATGTGAAATGCCTGTTACGGGGGGCTGGGTCCTACACAGCGCAGTGACGCTACGAAGCCAAAGTGCTCAGCACCTTCCAGAAGAGAGGCATTACTATTCCTTTAAGACACTGTTGCTGACAGGCTTGGCCACTTCCATGGGCATGCATGTCAGCTAGTCCGAGACAAACGGGCTGCCTGCACTGCATTCCTCCTGTTCTCGCCAGCCTCTGTCTATCATCTGTTTTCCATTTCATTCCTTTACCTCCCATTCTTTAAAAGTATCTGTAGGGTTGAAAAGTATCTGCTGGCTTCTTGGTCTCTGCTGCTGGAAGCAGATTCGTTTTTGTTACTTGTTCCAGGGAGCAGGCCAGAAGCAGCCAGCCAGCGAGAGCATCAAGCCAAGAGGTGGGGTTTTAAGGGGTTCATGGGTTGTTTTTTTCCTTCTTGTAATCTCTGCCTCCTGTCTTGAGATTTTCCAAGCATACCCAGAGCCACTGGGCCTGGCCGTGACGTGCGCTCACGGTTAGGCCACAGTGGTGACGGCCACAGGCCCCTGGGAATGACTCCCTCCTTCCTGCACTCACTGTTGCCCTGAATTCAGTTAAGAGATTTAATTGATTTTAGCTGAAATAATGCAAAGTCCTGCATCACACTCCCAATTTAGTCTAAGAATAGCTTATTTAGATTCACTTTACGCTTGTGCCTAACTGATTAAACCGAAATAAGCCATCTTCATGCTAGAATCAGTGCAGACCCAGAGCCAGTTTGTCCTTCCAAATGTGTGCAATAACGAAGAGCATAGGAAAGCATGCAGTGAGTATTAGCTTGGACTGTGAAACACAACATTAATCTGTCACCCCCTGACCCTGCACTGTATTGCCAATACATCAAACATCTTCACTCTGCTTAGCCCAAGCACATTCCATGCACTGTGCTCTTTGTCAATAACCATTCAAATATTTCTCTGCCAGTAAAAGTCACAACATTTTCCTGCCCCCTCCAGCATCAGCAGAGTTTCTTAGCTCTTCATGAAAATTCAAATGAAAAATATCAACAAGTTTTCATTGCTTTTAAGCACACACAAAAAGCAACTCCATCTGCTTTTTGCCTTCTTTGCAAAGGGAATGCAATGCCTGTGGATTTTTAATTCCACCTTCATCAAGTCAGACTTGAAAAACTGAGAACCTGTTTTTATGTAGGCTTTAGGAGAACGATTTCAGAGCTTCTCAAGAACAGCTTAATTGAATTCCAGCAGTCCTACATGTGAACTGTTTTGTAAAGAGCTTTGGGATCCTTCAGCAGAGAAGATGTTCTGTAAACGGACAACATCATTTGCACAATGCACACACAAACACAAAACTGACAGAAAAGATCGCTTACCTGTAAGACAGGACACTTATCCACTTTTGATGCACAGCTTGTCACAGCCGCTCCTCAGCACACTCTACTGCTAGCCTGGGTGGGAGGGGTGAGGTTAGCTTCCAGCATCTTTTGGCTAGAAAGTACTTTTTTTAATGTCAGTGAGCAAGAGACTTAATAGAGAAAGGAACCAGCATCGTTTGATACGTTGCAGTGTGGGGAAACATGGCAGCAATGCCCTGGCAGCATCAAGCCTGGATCCCTGCAGACGAGATGCCTCGGCAAGCTACGGGTTGCGGAGGCGTGTATCTCTGGGCAGCTGAATTATTACCTATGAATACTGGAAATTTTAAAAGGCAAATGAAGGAAGGGAAATATGAGAATATCATCAGAGTAAATTATTTGGTAGAGCGTTTTTAATGAGTCTTTTGATATTTTTGTTGTTTTGGGGAAAGGAGAGGGAACATGTCTGACCCTTTTTGGAAGTGCAATGAAACGCCTCATTCTCCACAGCCTCTTCCAAATGTAGTCCTCTGTTATTTCTGGAACATTCTTCCAGAGGTATTTGGTTTTATTCCTGTTCTAGACCCAGTCCCGTGACAGATGTCTGCAAAGTCGTGCTGACTTCAGTGGGACATTGCAAGGGTGGGGGGGATGGGTGCTATGGGACTTTGCTCTGGGACAAAGACTCTAGTGAATTATTTGCTCTACTGACACTATCTATAATAATTCCTAAATCAATCATGCAAGTCATTCTATTCCACAAAGAATTTGCAATTGTAGAGACGTTAATTTCCTTAGGCCTTTAACACTCCCCTTGTAAAGGGATTGTTTCTTGAACTCTCTCAATACTTACTGCTCTCAGTCTTACAGTATGTTCATGGTATTACTAACTTCAAAGAGGAAGGAATAAAGTAATGAAGGAAAAGCCACAAGTCATATTTCCCTGCACCCCTTGAGTCTTTATTTAAGCTTCCTTAACTCCAGCATCCTATTTCTCTCAGGAAGCTCCTTTTTGTCTTTTTGTACTTTTTTCCCCAAATAGAAAACCTCTCTCAGCAGCTCAAGTGGCTTTGCCTTGCATGCTGCCCTAGAGTTTCCAGCCCTGGAATAACTTCTGACTAGCCATGATTTATCTGGCTGGTCAGAGGTTACTGTACACAGAAATGCAATTTCTTCCTCACACTCGCTCTATCCTTCTTTGGCAACTCCAGGTGTCATCAACAATCTGTTGCATGCCATTTTATGGCCTTTCCTCCAGTATTTTATTCAACTGATATCCCTTTTGCTGAGCAACACTGCCTAGAAAGGGCTAGAGCCCTCTTCTCTATATATATTTAATTAGTGTAACTGCTGATTTATGTACTAAAGAGTTGAAAATTCATCCGCAATAGTTCTGTCCTTGCTGTTGGTGTGTTGCTTCAGCTTAATGTTTGAAGAAAATGTCTTTTTATTCCTGACTGCATTCAGGTCTGGGATGATGCTCCTCTCTGGAAATTAGTGTTCAAAATTACCTGGTTTCTCCACAGTTTCCCAATTTCGAGTTATATTGAATACCATTAAGGTTTTGTGTTAGGCTTTCTGAGTTGTGTGCTTTGATGACCCACTTAAGCCTGGCAACTGACAATCTCAGAGTCTCCTTAATTCTGGCAAAATAAATTAATTTTCCCATGCTCCTGATATTGTTTTAAACAGAAGGCAGGAAATCCGTATGAAATAAGCCTTTACTTTCTTTGCAAATCTGTTGCTATGCTGCTTCATCTCTTCTGCTGTTTTTTGATCAAGACCCCCCAATAATCTACAGCAAAGCACTCAGATCAGACCGTTACCTACCTCTGCTGCTTGCTAGTTAAACATAGTTGGGGGAAAGTCTGCAACACAGCTGAGTCTAGTCCAGAGTCAGAGAAAATACATGTAATTTTCTTTCTTTTTAATTACTTTTTTAGAATATTGGCAGAACAAATTAATGTTCTTTACTTCATCTTAGTAGGTAATGGCAGTGCTACTGTTTCTGCTATAAACTTCTGAAAATATTTCTATCGCCAGCCCATAGTTTTAAAGATTAACAGGAACAGAGAAAACTAAAAGTACATAAGAGACAAAGTAGCTTTCATTAAATAATTTTGCTTAGGAAAGTCTTGAGGATTTGCAGATTATAGAGAAGAAAGTTTCACCCACAAACACTGCTACTCTACTAGCTACGGTCTAGACCTGAGCTCTGGGAGAGAATGGGAATTTTTAATTATCTTCAATGTGAGCATGATCAGGCTCAGTATAGCCAAGAATGCAGCACTGCTCTATGATCAAAAGGGCAGTTCAGAGTAAGGAAAGGCATTTCCTCCAAAGGAAGAAGATAAAGCTTCCATTTATCTTACTAGGTGCTCTAAGGTGCTCCAAAGCCTGATTTATGGCACTCAAGATTTACAGCATTCAAAAATCCTGTGTACCTGGGTACCTTTTTTTTTTTTTTTAGTCCTTTTTTCCCCTGTTTGAAATAAAACCAATGTTTGATTATCATCTGCAGCAAATCTACATGCCAACGTTCATCAAATTAGGCCACTAGGTATACTGTTAGCTCATTTTTAAAATGCTTCCACCTCGGGTTGCCTAGTGCTTTTACCAAACTAGATGCACAATTACAGCTTTATAAGGCTAATTTTTAAGCACCAAAGACTGAAAATATTGGCCCAACAAAAAGTCAAGAATAATATCCCCTGTCAGTTAGAGCTAGCTGAATAAGAATGAAGGTGGCACAAAGAAGTCAGCCAGCCAGTGATCGCATTAAAGAACATGATCCTGTTACAGGAGCACATGATGGGAGAAACAGAAACAGGCTCTGAGCACTGCTAAACCACTGAAGAAACAATAGACAATTCTAGCACTGAATACTATTTTTTAAAATATTTAAATTCAAGCAAATACTTTGCAGGCATGCTTTAATCTGACATGTAATTTACAAAATATCTTCCAAGAAGACACACAGAGTATTCCCTGAGTCTCCCTAGAAAAACAACAGAGACCAACCCACATAGTATTGGGCACAATTTTGCAGTGGGTCAAAAGATCGAGCAAGAACACGAACTAAGGAAATGTTATAAAATTGATTAAGTTCCTAAGGCCCAACATTTACATTAACTGTTTTAACTAAAGTAATATCAATAAATATATTCAGCAATACCTTCAACAGCAAATCTACTCAGAAATGTATATGAACAGCTTTCTATACCAAAAACTCCAAAGAGTGCAATTAATTGCTAGCCAGTGCTCCCATTGCACAGTCACACTTCTACTGTGGTTATCGTGGTGTCAAGGGGGATACAGTGTCTTTTAGTAGATTAGCTGCAGACCTATACTAAACTGATGAGTATCTTTAGTACTAACTCTCATAGAAACACTTGTCTAGCTTTTGCCCCTCTTCTTTCTCTCTGTTGTTTTTGGTTGTAGCTTGAACACATGCAGCTCCGACTGCCTGAGGAACAGAGGGCAGATCCATACAACACACTATCCAAACCTTTTGCTATGTTCACAGATAATAACTTCAGATTAACATTAAGTACATGATACATTGGCTCGCATTACATTACTTCAACTGTAGCATGTCACGTTATGTCAGCCAAGGTCAACATTCAATGTGACATGATATGATCTAACACGATGCAGGGTTACTGCCTCCTGTGTTAGGAATCTCAGGCTAAGAAACAGAAATAGAACAAGCAGATGCACATAACAGATCACTTTATAATACTCCTGGGAAAAAGAATCATTATTAAATGCATAGCGAATTTTGCCAGTATCCTCCTTACTGGATTCAGCTGGGCCTCCAAGCTACCATGACATGTCTTTTTCTTTTTTTCTTCTATTTTTTTTAAGTAAGACCCAAGGCTTGGCGAGTCAGTCAGATTGGTACTTGGACCTCACCACAGGAGGAATTTCAAATAACTCAGCAGACTTCACAAGCTGTGATCACTCTGCTAATACTTTCTGCTCTCCTAGACTTCACTGACCTCTGTTTCATGAATAATGTGAGTGACAGTACTGAAAGTCCCAGAGGATCTTGATTCCACTGAGCAATGAGGGATTTTGGCCTGCAGAGCGACAAGCCATAGGAAGGAAATGTTTAGCTGCTGTACCGGCCTCAGTATGTATCAGAGAAGGATAAAACTTTCAAAGAACCGATAAGTCTTCTGGAGTTCTAACTTGTTTTCACACACTGTAGAGCTTCCAAGTTACAAGCTCTGTTCCCTCCTCAGTTACACCCACAGAACTGCATCTGTGCTTTGAGGACAGAGCAAGACCAAAGTTAAACTCAGCCATGTGAGTCAAAGGGGCTGGTTATATTCATGCAATTCTGCTGTATGACTATAACCTCCCTGATTTTATTCTTTGTGCCTACTATAAGCATAGCCAATATGTGCAATGTAAAGATGGTAGTATTCAGCTTTCCACACACAAAAGCCAGCCAGATTCCCAGAGAATAAAGACAAGGAATTCTCATATTAGGTTAAACCTTTAGTTTTAAATTAGAAGTAATAAACTCTCATAAACTACAATAGAGTTATCAGTGGCCACTGAGATCATTTAATATCTGGCAAAACAAAAAAGTAGAGCTTCAAGAGCCCATCCTGTCTCTGATATAATACAAGGATGTATCATTTTTAGAACAAAGGCTAAGCTAATTGCAGCTGACTTCACATTTCTCTGTTTTCTGTTCACCTTTGTAAACATGAAGGTAATGTTTTTCTTTTTAGTATTCTGTGACAACAGAAAACACAAGCATTATTTTATTAACCTTTAAATGCAATTTGGTTGTTCTCTTTCCATTTCAGCTCTGGAGCTTTGATGTCTGACTGACATTGGATATACCTTAAGGGCTCAAAAAAAAAAGTTCAATAGGCTTCATAGCCTCAGCATAAAATACAGAATAGGGAGAGAAAATAAATAAATAAATACATACACACATATTTCCCTCTTTTATGACTTTGAAAAGCCAGCTGTCATTTGGTTCCTCGCTCTTTCCTCAGGGTAAAGATCATCCGATGAGATAGGAATGAGCATGGCAGAGTCCTTAGATTGGATGCAGAGAAGCTGATATTTTTACCTAGTCAGCTAGCATGGTAAAAAAACCCCAAACAACAACAACAAAACAACAACAACAACAACAACAAACCACTCAAAAAACCCAAACAAACAACACAAAAGAGCCACCTCCAAAGCCCTTAGTTATATCCTCAGATGTACCCAGAGAACCACTCCCCAAACTCAGGGAATGCTGGCATCAGCACTTATCTGTACCAGCCACCTCCCACTTCTGTGTACTCGCCAGAATCCAGCAAAAAAATGGAATCTTGAACCTTGATTTTCCAAAATTCGGTCAATTTCTGTCAAAATTGACCCCAAACCAAAGCAAACATTAATTCAGGCCAGAAAAATCAATCCTTAGAGTAAAACACAAAGCACTGTTCATTATTTTGTGACACCTTCAGCACTGCAGTACCAAACCTGGATCTTAAATCTAACCCTATAATTACATCAAAACAATCTACCAGTAGAGAAAACAGAACGTAGATTTAGACCCCTGTTGACAGCAGCCTCTTCTAATGCGACAAGCAATAACCTGGATTCTTGACCCTTTCAATAGCTAAATCCCTAACAGAAATGCTAAAAAAGATCCAAAATTTTCAATTCAGAAGTGGGATTGACCATACAACAAAAGTCAATATGAGACACTGGTCTCTACTAACATCAGTTTTCCTGAATTCTGTGACCTGTGCCTTGAAGGATAAAATGAGCTCTGCCACCCTAACCCTAACGCTCAGCATAGCTCCTCATATAGGCAACAGACCTATTGCTTTTGCAAGACAGTATCGGCATACCAACACCTGCCCTTTTAACACATCCCCTCCTTCTACAAGCTCTCTCTGGAGGGCTCTTTACACAGTGGGCTCTTTACACAGTCAGTCTAGCAAAGACAAAAATGTCTATTTTTTTTTTGCTCAACTAACAGATCTTATGAAAACCTGCCCAAGGTTTTGAACAAACATAATATGGCTTGCTATTGTTCTGGATTAAGGCTTGACTAGCAGGACTGTGGAGATGCCTCTTGGATCTTACCATGGCTGGGAGCTTTATTTTGTTGTCTGTGTTCCTGATATTCACAACAGAGCTTATGTTTAGGACATACTATTGCATCCACCTCTACAGAAAACAAGTAAATAAAAACCTGGATCATGCCCTGACAGTGGTAACTCAGTTCATGTTCACAAATAGCACAAGCTCCTGAAATGGGAATAGCAGAGCGGCATAAGCCAGGGTGGCAGGTGTCACTGCAGAAGTGGCAAATCTCCACCACTTGATCTTGAAAACAAGGTTGCATCACTTAGTTCAAGATATGAAACAGTTCAAGTAAGTTTGAACTTTGGTTCAGAAATGAGGGGGTGAGCTTGTACCAGATTACCTCATTGCACTGACCCTCCTTTTCTTTGTTTGTATTGTGTTGAGAAAAAAAATTTTCACTTAGATCCTGCCCTTATCAAAACAAACGGAGCCAAGCTACATATGGCTTGTACTACTCTGTCATTTGTCAGTGAGCAAAGGCAGAAAGCAAAGCAGCAGGGTGATGTAGTGACTATAATGTTGCTAAATATCACAACTTTTTTAGCAAGTCTGGCTTCTCTCTTCAGTAAACAAGAGACAGTCACTGAGCTTGGTGACAATGAAGAAAAATCTGCTTCTTTTTGGAGGTGGGTGTATTTCGCTGCCAGAATTATGGAAGATCCAGTATCAGTGAGGTATTCTGATTTAAGCTAAAGGCAATTCTCTCCCAAGAGCTGGTGAATTCCCAAGTACTATATACCCAGGCAAAAGCTAATGTAAAGAAGAGTTCAATTTCTTGCAAGGGATTATAGAGGGGAAATGGACATTTACATTTCAATCCCACAATAATATTCACTGCAAGTCTGTGCTCTCTTGAAAATAAAACTGACAAACACTTTTTTTTCCCCAAGGCTTCCACCAGATCCAAGCAGGCTATGATTTTTAAAAAGCACACTGAACCTCTAGAAATGCTTTGTAAAAGTCTGGACTACAAAATACTGTTTAGGAAAACTACAGAGCAACAAGAACTCAGATTAAAGTGTAAATGGAAAAAGACCCAGTAAAGAAAAGCTGCAACAAAGAGGCAAAAGGGCCAAAAGCACTGACCATCCAAAAGGGAAAAATCCCCGTGGTCATATTACCTGCATTGTTAATCGGGTAGGGCAGTGTCAGTGCAGAAATGAAGAGGAACATCACTGTTAAGTGCCTGCCTGAACAATTGAGCATACTTAAAATATTCAAAATCCATTTCACTTTGAATTAAGAGCATTTTTTAACCTACAGAAGGTTTCAAGAAGGAATGAATAATCATGGTACACTTTGCCTGCAAATAGAATTTTTTGGCTCATACACCACATACCCTAAATCTCTGTATTTTCTCATCTGTCAATCTTTATTATAAAAAATCCCATTCAAGCTGAATAGCTGTTTTCCAAGACCTCATCTGCTCATGGCATTGATTCCCCAATTGAAGCCAGGCCTCTGCTGGAGATGTCATCATCATCTGCACACCAAACTACAATATCATATGCAAAGGATTATAACTTTAGGTAGGAGACTAGAAGATGGTATAGATGTGCTTTTAGGGAACAGAAAATTTCTTTCCATTTAAATGCCCTGAGCGAATGGACAGTAAGTATAGAGAGATACAGATCATATAAGCTAGTCTGTGCAGAAGGATTTCAAAACAGATTTGTTTTTCAAAACTACCATGGAAAATGAGCAACCTTTAAATAAAGTGCTTGGTATAACATACCTCACTGCAGGCAAAATTTAAATTTGTGGGTTTAGGTTACAGGGAGAGAAAATACAAGAAAAATAAGAGATCACGTGTGATTCAGATGGAGCTACTCTTGATGTCAATTTGGATGAGTTTATTGGCAAATACATAAAGATATTTTAGTCTTGTGGAAGTTGGGGTCCTGTGCTGTCTTTCCAGTCACTAATTTTGCTAAGAAATTTTGATATTGCTTTGACTGATATTTGATATAATGATCTTCAAAGCAGTAAAAAATATTCTTAACCAAGGCTGCTTAAGTAAAGGCAGCATTGTCGGAGGATATGCTGCAATGCAGTGACAACTGTTGGGTTATTTCACCTAATGAGGACCGTCCCATAGCAGTAACTAGCCTGCAAAGGGTTGCAGCATTCTGATATGTCAAGAGAACCATCTTGCTGGCCTTGAAGCGGAAAAACCGAAGCAGTGCCGTGAACAAGCCTGAGATTGGTGAAAGGGGGGAGAGATGGGGGATTCCAAGAATTGGATTAGCTTTTACTGGAATCCTTTCATATCACCAGGATAGATGTATAAGCAGAAAAACAGAAATTGGATAAACTCTGCCAAAAAGCATCCTGCCCCAGTAGCAATCTGCACAGTAAACTTGACACTCCTGCTTCATCATACATTTTCCAATTCCAGTATCATTAAATAGTAATTGTTCTGCTCTACTTCCTGTTTTGAAAAATGCTGCTTTTTACTCTGCCTTCGTAACAGCCTCTTAAGTCATTTAAGTTTTAATACTCTCACAATGAATGGCTATGAGAGGGAACCTTGCTGAACTGTATAAATTTATTTCAGGACTTTGAAGATGCCATCATTTATATTAGTTCATAATTATTGTAGCTGTCACTTCCAACTGCCTCATAATGCCTCCATGAAAAAGGGAAGTATTAAAAGGAAAATTTTCAAAAGGATTCGGAGCTCCTATTGTGGTTGCTGGATACAGCTAGCTACCACATTTAATTGGCTAAAGAAAAAGCAGAGAGCTCTTTTAAGAGTGTGACTGTGAATGACGTTCTCGTGGACGTCTGTGCCAGAACTGAGAACAGACCATGCATCCACACCAGCGAAAGGACCACCTTTAAAACTCAACTTACAACTCATGTAAAGTAGGGAACAGGTAGGGAAAAATAACAGTTTGTAACATCCCAGCATTTTACCTCTGCAGGATAAAAGTTCCTTACCCAAGTCCAAAAATGTCAAGCGAGGGCATGCAAATTCAGGTGAGGGCAATACTTTACTTTATAGAAAACAAAATACATGATATATTCAGAGGTGGGAAAGGGAGAGGTAGGAGGTGGTAAGAAAATGACACAATAAAAATAAGACTGAGCAAGCAAGAGAGAATTCTGATAAGATCAGGAGGCAAGAGAAAGAGCAAGCATCCACATGAGTAAGCAACTTTTCACAGCCACCTGAGTGTTCAAATACTCTCTATATGCTGTGTGTTTTGTATGTTCTGGTGCTATAAAGCAGGCTCCCTGATCTGTGGTACATGCACTTTCCTACTGAACTCTACTGTGTACGTGAAGGTGTGCACTTCTTTGCTGCACTTGACGAAACAAGGTTTTTGATAAATCCAATGCAGCAAAAAATCAAAGAATCAGGCACAGCAAGAGGAGGGAAAATGCACCATGGCTGCATTACGCCTTCAGTACCCCTCTGGTTGCTCAGCCAGTGTTTCAGAAACATAACCAGAGCAGAAGCCAGCGTACCAAAAGATTCTTCCATTGTCACGGCATTCAGGAAGGTTATAACCACCTTGCAGTGACGCACCCGTTCATAGCTACGCTGCTTTGTAGCTGTTTTCTCCAAGCAATATTGGGCAATGAGCACACGTCAGCGTGGCTCATCTGCAGTGAGGGAGTGACCATCAGTCCACCCATGGCAAGCTCTATGCCTAGTGACATATTTACTGCTGACCTTGCCAGCAGTTTAAGCCCCCACTCACAAGTTCAACAAAGTCGAGCTGGACTTGCTGCTGAGAGGGCTGTTTCACCCGCTTCAGTGGTGACACCTGATTGCTGGACTAACCACGCGCGTTTGACAGATAGCTGCCTGCTGCTCTGTTGCTCACTCCCGCCCTCTCCACTTCTGACTGGAGATTTTGCAGCATCACAAACTGCAGGTTTTAATAAAAAGGCAGAAAGCCCCAAAGCCCTCTTTGGTGTGTTCCCTGCAGAGCCCCTGGCTTGTCAGTTCTGGGTCTGTAACACGAAGTGGGTTCACAAACTGCAGAGGAAGGTAAAAGATCTCCTATCACAGCTGCCCTGCAGTCAGCAGCGGGGTTGAAAACTGCGAAAGAGGACCCAGGAGCAGGACTTAAGGCTGCACAACGTGGAATAAGGTGTGGGTATTTATTTGAAAGAACCTATTGACCAAAGGAAAGTGTAAGTTCAGATCACGCCAGGTATTGCTTCAAATCTCAAAGGAATTAACAGCAGTGCATGTGCAGAAACTCTCTGAACACCACCAGAGCATGTGATAAACCCCTCAGGAGCTTCCAGAACAGGGTAATTACCTCAAAATTGGGAAACCCTGTCTTCAGCATGAAAGTCACTGACATTGTGCCACCTTATTTTCTGCAGAGTGTTTTTAAGAGCCTTTAGTAAGACTAAAAAGCTAGATCACACGCTCTCACATCAGCGTGTTCACGCTCACCGAGACAAGGAAGAGTTGCTAAAAGCCTGCACGGTGAAAACCTCTCTGCCAGAAGGACATTCCCCCAGAGGCTGGGGGTCCCTCATGTGGGGTCCCTGCAGCTGCCTTTCCACCCTTCGGTCACTCCATCCTTCCCTTAGCTCCCCAGGACTGTATTTAGCAGGCTACAAGTAGGTGTTCTGGGAGACGGTTGTGAAGACCAGATTTCCACAGATTTAAGCAGAAGTCCCCAAACCAACTTAGATAACGGCTAGATACCCGCAGAGTTTGGCATTCAGCGATTTCGGACACATTTCTCCAGCACCCTCGTGTATCGGGTGTTCATGTCCAGGTTTTGGTAGTGGGGGGGCTGCAGGGGCCCCCTCTGTGAGGAGAGGTGTGCCAGACACAGACAGTTCCAGACGGTTCCCCAACGGTCCCACCTCAGGGCACAGCTGAGCCCATCAGAGAAGCTGATGGTGCCTCTGTGGAAATGTATTTAAGAGCGGGCAAAACTCCACACAGGTGGTGAGATGTGAGGAAAAGTGTGCGAGAACAGCCCTGCCAGCACCCGGGTGAGAGAGGGAGGAGGGGAGGAGGAGAGGAGGAGCTCCAGGCGCCGGAGCAGGGATTCCCCTGCAGCCCCTGGAGAGCCCACACTGGAGCAGGTGTATCCTGAGGGACTGCAGCCCATGGAGGCTGGTTTCTCACCAACCAACTCTATTTTAATTGGCAATAGATTAAATTAATTTTCCCCAAGTCAAGTGTGTTCTGCCTGTGAGGGTAATTGGTAAGTGATGTCCCTGTCTCTATGTCAACCCACAAGCTTTTCCATCTTATTATTGAGGAGGGGAGTGAGAGAGTGGCTGGGTGGGTGGCTGGCAGCCAGACAGGTCAACTCACCACACCATATTTATTAATTCCAGGGGAAATAGTTAATATATTCCTGAGAGAAAAATGTAGAGGTGTCATTATTCCCACCCACAAATAAAATTAATTCTAATCAGTTATTCCTGGAAAACCCAGTTCTGTCAGTGGCATTACAGCAAACGTGACCTCCCTGCATCTGTATGCTTCTTGATAAAAGTCAAATACCAAGCTGAAAGAAAAAGAAAAGAGCTCCTAAGCAGGGAATTCAACTAAAAATGGTGAGAAGATAAAGGTACAAGGAAATCCCTTGCTCTGATATTAAGGGACCTAAAATGAATTCAATGTTAATTTTATTCTAATTTCTAACTGCTAATAGAGTGTTTGTTCACCAGTATCTCTAGTTGTTACAAATATAATCTCAGCGCTAGTTTTCTGACAGAAGACTGCCCCAGTAAGCAATTTTACTCTCAGAGCAACTTGGACAATGGGCATTCATTTGCAATTACAAGTCAAATTTAACTGCTAGAGACAAGCCAGCAGAAAACACCTTCTAAAGGAATAACACAATTGTGAAAAAAGTATTTTTGTTCAGAAGACAGGCTGTCTAGATGAGAATTCTCGGACGGGCAAGACTTCCATAGGCTCCCCCACCCCCCTTCTTGGGTCACTGGGGATGAGAGGAGGCGATGAGGCTCCTGATCTTACAGGGCAGAAGTGGAAGAGGAAGGGCTGGGGGCTGCAGAACAGCCCTAAAGGGAAGGGCACACCCTCCCTGCCATTGATGAGGTGGAAGGTGATGGCAACTGCTACAGAGAGGAGCTGCTCTTGCTGCAGTAAAACTGCTTCCCACCTTGCCACTCCTTCCATCTTCCCCACGCAGGCAGGAAGGGCTGCACAAGCCAAAACTGCCGATCACCATCTCCTCATCCCCAGGCAGACCTGGCAGGCAGCTGCAGGCTGATGAAGTAGGCAGTGGCCTGTTATTCCAAGGCCCGGAGCTGGCTCTCCTGTTTACCTCTTGGAAAGCAAGTGTAGATGCCTGAGTGTTAGCAATTAAAATGATGCAATACATGACATGTATCAGTCAGAAATAACCTAGCAATTGCATGCTTGCACGCCGTACTGCAGATAAGCCAGTGCTGATAATACTTGAACTTTTATGTCTCTCACTGAGATATTTGCCACAATGCCTATTTTGTTCTCTGCTCTTAAATCTGTATGTTGAGTTAGTCTTATCACTGATCATGGGAATCTTGTTGTGGACAGAGGGGATTTGCCAAACCCAGGAATAATGCAACTTGTGTTTGAAGATGCATTTTGCTGGGTTTTTTTCATTAATCTTGGAAGTTATGCAATAATATTAAAAACTGAGCCATCCCAAAGAGCATGGTAAGGTAGACTAGAGAAATGGACACATCCTGGATAATCCCCTTCACAAGCTGTTTTAAGAACTTGTCTCCACCACAAAGAATATTAGCACAACATTTAAACACCATTCAGGGTTCTGGCAGGAGGCAAGAATTTTGGTGGAGCGCTCACCACAAGTTGGTTATGATAAACTGCAGCGTGAGGCACTGCTGGAGACAAGAGGTCGAGCAGGTACGGCACCTGGCTGAACAGGAGAGCCAGGTGCTCCTGCAGGTAGAGCCGCGCTGCGTGACGTGGGTAGGCAGCTCTTCCTCGCAATACCAGGCGTGTCTGCACAGCACAAGGTGGAGCCAAGCACAGAAGCATGACTCACTCTCTGCACAACTCATTCACAGCTATCTTAGATCCTAAAAACAACAGTCATGTTAACATGATGCTCCTGTCTGGGCATGGCTAATCAGCCTTCCCAAATATTGTGCAACATAGCTGTTCTACTGCCTGTTCCACAAGAACCAGTCATACGAACACATCTTCTTGTTCCCTTATCCTGCCTTGTCGGTTTAGGTCTGAAGCACCTTCAGAGAAGGTCCACTGGACTGTTTAAGCGTGCCAGGTCCCAGCCTCAGGACTGTCAGCTGGATAAGCCAAACTAAAAGGCAGCCAAGACCCCAACAGCACTTGGAGCAGAAGAGCCTGAATGAGGGTTTCTCAGTCTGAGTATGGTTAAAGTTACATGACCCAGAAGTTACAAAAAAGTTGAAAATGAAGCAATTGTAAAAAAGCATGAAAAACCTCAGATCTGCACACGAATGGACAATTATGCATCAGAGAAACAGGTGGCTGAAGAGGTTTCTATGTGCTATACAACAAGTGCTTGATTTCTGCTAGAGTAACCCACATAAAAATAGATATAAGTTCCCTCAGGTCATATTTACTAGGGTTCCCACTTCAGATAAAACACCCACAACAGGTATTTTTGGAAACAAGTTATCTGTATGTATTTGGTGTCCTACTAGTACTCCACACTTAGAAATCTTGGCAATACCTCCCAGTCAAACACAGTTACAGGAGATTTTCCTCATGCACATAAGGCTTACTAATGCTCAGTAGTCACATGGATTTGAATGACATATTTATGTGAGTTAAGGATTGAAAGAAAGGATCTTAAATGTGGTGATGGAGCAGTCAGTATTTTCATACCTAATGAAATTAATTTGGAAAGATATATTTATGGATAGGATTAGACTATTATTAATACAGCAGATTGGCAGTGGAAGCATATCTTTTAATTATCAAGGAGCTTTTGGATAGGATTTAGCCACCGTAGAAATTCTGTACTTTGATATATCGCATGCTGTCAGGGTGGTTTTTGCTTTTTCTTTGCCTAGGTCAACCAACTACATACCATGCCTCTAGCAAAAAGTGGCCATTGAACTGATCACTCCTTAAATTTCAATTCCTAGTCACACTTAATAACTGTCTATCCCCAAATCCCTGCGAGGGACAGGAGAGTATCACAGTGATACAGAGCTCACATCAATTTCTGTGACACTGACTCGGGTACTGCTGGCGTTAGAAACGCTCCACTTTCAGATGGTGCGCCTGCAAGCCCAGAGTACAGCTTAGGGAATGTAAGATTAATTAAGGGAAATCTAGGGAACTGGGACTCTGCTTCTTATTCAAGCACTTTTTGCTTCGTTTTTTTGTCTTTTTAATCTGACTTCAAACACAAGTATCTGATATGTTTAAAGATACAGATAACAAGAAACTGAGAAAGGGGCATTATTGCTAGATACATTCCCTACTTAGGCTTCAGGTGTTTCCTCAAATTCTACAAAACAGATTTTGATTAATCTAGTCACATGCATGCACAACTTAGATTCAGCTCTTTCCAAAAGGAAGTAAATCTAACACTACACAGCTTGCAGGCGGTCTTTAATGCATCTTATCAAGCCCACTTATTAGGAAAAGTGAGTGATCCTTCCATAGTCCTGAGCAGCGGAAACACACTTTGGTAAGGAGAAAGTGGTGGCTTTGAACTGAATTTTCTCCCCACTGGTCTATAAGAAATCATATTTTAATTATTTAAAAATATCTAACAATTAAAGTAGAAACTACTGAATATCTTCTTCTAACACCATAACAGTGACTTTGCTACAAAAAGGAACAGTGAGTCAAGTGTGTCCAGGGAGCACTGGACTGTCTTCAAACAAGTTTGTTGGCAGCTTAAAGGCTCCTGAACACTATGATGTTAATACAGCTGTATTAGCTTGTTCACATTAATAAACACGTGTGTGGGAAGGTTTAACTCTCTGCATGGCAAAGTAGTTCTGCCTCTTTGGTTTCCAATGGGACATTGTTTTAGGCTCAGTCCCGAAAGGAGATCAAAGTTGGTGAAAGCCTCAGAGTAGGCGTTCAATGCCTGCTGGTGGGCTGTGCTTCCAGCTGCTATTGCAGAGAAAAGGCATCTTGCAAAGAATTGACACTGTATTTCATCGATGTCATTCGTAATCCTTTTTAACAGATTATGGGCTGTCTGGTTTTCAAACACAGCATCATCCAATTTGCATGGTCCAGGTCCTCTTTCGCAATGAATGATGGGCTCAGTAAGTGATATTTACCAGTCCGTCATGCCGCTGCACTGCAGCTAATATGCACTGAACCTTCAGAAAGGCAGTGTGGAATTAATTCTCAGAAGCAATCAACATTCATTTGACTCTTTTCCTATTTTACCTCTGCATCTCTGACTCCAGTGATTTCACATGAGGAGAAATAGGCAAACCCTTGAGCACTCTCAGCAAATATCAAAATATGAACTGCTAGAAATCTATAGGGAGACTGCCAAAGGCACCAAATGGCAGCCAGGAATTTAACTTTCACTGATGATCCATGATCTAGAAGTCAGCAAGCACAGGATAACTTTGCTGGCATTTTTATTTTTGAAAATATCCCCCTGTGGCCACTTACATGTGTCTACAGTTTTGCATTGTAAAACTAAATGCCATTCTAAAGTGTACACCCATATAAAGGCTCCCACTCGCACATATTGCAGAGACTCACAACACAGATCAGATGAGTGGTTTTGCCTTCCAGGAGACTCAAGGGCCTTCAACTACTGAAATCAACCCTTGTCCTTCAGTGCACTCAAGCCTGTAGTTTTACAGCATCTAAGACAACACGACTATTTAGGTTCCTTAAAATACTGAGGTTTTAGAAAGACCACTTCAGAATCTACATCATAACCATTCCTCATGACAACGTGAGTCAGGAACACATGCAATATGTAACAAAGAAACCATCACAACTCGTCTGATGTCGACATCTGCCTGAAGGATCTGTGGATCCTATATTGTGCTGAAAATGACATTTATATAGATAAATGTATGTCTTTAAGTTTTGCTTGTTTGTACACACACAGGTAATATATGCACTGTACTCCCACATAAAGACTTCCCTGTGGAACCAAAATATTATGGATATAACTGCCATTTCAACGTCAGTGGAGCCAGTTGCTTCCCTGTGATATGTAGTATACTGAACCTAGTCCAAGGCATTGCGCGCAGCTGCCCTGAGCAGCAGGCTTTTGCCCCGAGTACCCGCAGTACAGCCCTGATGCAGCCTAAGGTCTGGGAGTCACCAGGTGGCTGCCACCCTGCCCACAGGTAATTCCCCAAGCGGGCGGCAGGGGAGACAGGCAGTGCACTCCCCTGCGCAACAGATACCGACATTTCCCCGACATTTCTAAGCAATCTCTTAGAAATAATCAGTGCTTCATTTATGTAATTTCAGAGCACAGTTGAGCCTGAAAGCGCTGGCTCCCCAGCCCCAAGACTCCTGGCTCAGCAATGACTCCGAGTGCTGCTGGGTTCCCCCTGCCCCATCAGCCCCAGTGAACCGCCAAGGAGGAGCTCGAAGCCCTGGGAGCCATAAGAGAGCAAAAAACCACAGAGCTTGGGAATCGTGGCTCCTACGCTTCCAGTTGTGTGGCACGCTGCCCAGAAGCCCTCAAAGCACCCGTGGCATATGCCAGGTCTTCGGGGATCTCCGGAGGCATCCAGCATGTCAAGGCTATCCTAGAGCCACAGACCTCACAGCTTGCCAGGAGCCATGAAATCAGGCATGAAGCCTGTCAGAATCCATCCCATGTCTTTGCAGAAAGTCACTAAAACTGATGCTTTTGCAAAATATTTTGGTATCAATGAATCTGCCTTTTCTGATGGAAAACTGTTTTGTCAGAAAGTTCCCAGCTAGCTCCAGTCTGTAAATCCCTTAGGCAGGTTAAAAATCAGCAGAGCTGCTACACTAATGTCCAAAGTTCTTGTATAAAATTGTTTAGCAAATTATTTTAAACTTGTGCAAAAAAATCAGACTTCTGTTGAAACATTCAGAAGACACAACTGCCCTGTAAATGAGGTGCTAGACTGGACCTGCATTTCGTTCTTCACTTCACCACCACATTCGTGTGTTATCTGCAGCCCCGCTGCGCTCTAACATTTTCCTTTTCTTTGTCCTGACTACAAGTTCTTTGAGGCAGGGGCCTTTTCCTGCTTTGTTCCTGACAAGCAGCTTGTGCAATCATGTAGGCAACAGGTTCATATCAGTAGCAACCCTGGCATTTTCTGCTTCAGAGGAGTGACCTCAGCAATATGTTTCCAGAGTGACTTTGTCCTTCGGTAGTAAGCAGTTGCAAGAAAATAACACTGCCTATAAATTTAAGAATATTTTGCATAGAAAATACTCTCTTTTAAGGTTCACACACAAAATTCACTCATGTAAGGTTCTGGGCTCTTTTAAGGTACGCTTAGAACAGGAGTCCAGAGAGGGTGTTTTTATAAAATGAATTCCACCAATATGATATTTCACTCTAAAGTAAGGTGTTGCTTATTAATCATGAAACGGATGGTTCCCTGTTGTCACCATTGCACTGTCATTGACTGTATTTTGCATTTTTTCTATAAACGACACAGGCATTCAAACAACATCAGGTAGGAAAACTCCCCCCTAAAATGTTTGAGTGGGGAAGGACATTATCCTTTTGTTCCGATGAAAGCCTTATAAAAGGTCTAAGCAATATTTTATAAGCCCTTATTTTTCCATATAAAAAACATCTGATGCTTTTAGTAACATCACAGGGTATTATTGCAAAGCTTACCTAGCAAGCCCAAGCTACATAAACTAGCTGTAAAGCTTTTAATTTGTCTAAAGAGATAATTAAGCTGGATCAAGCATACTCAGGTGTTACAACTCAACAAAGGAATTTGGCAATTATTCCTTTGAGAAAATAGGAACTGCACTAACTAGTATCACTTTTGTCTCAAGTGATCTAACATGCAGTACCTACTGCAGCAATAATTAATTTGGCCCACGTTTTTAGAATTCTTAGAATTTTAGAATAGAATAATTACATTTTTAGAATTTTATTATCATTCTATTTTTAGAATTTTAGAATAATTTGTCCTGCTTTACCTAAATCACACACAACAAATTTTTGCCATGAACTCAAATCCATGTACATAATTACTGATCTTTTTTGGTATGCAACTTATTCACGCACATTACCTGAAATTTGACTTCTGTTTCCAACTTCCTGCTGAATTAAACTGGAATAGCATCATTTGTTATGCTAAAATATTCATAGCTCAAAAAGTGAGATTAGTTAGTATTTTATAGCCTCCGTCACCTCCTTCAGACAATTACTTCATGGGCAGGAAGACTGAGCTAATAGAAGCAGACAGAGTTTGAAACATACTGCAGAGTCTGAGCTAAAATCCACTGAAATGAGTTGCAGAAAATTCCTTTGACTCCCAGAATTTCAGGTGTGGACTCAGGAAATGACCTAGTAAAGATACTGATATATAACCACAGGTTCCTATTCTTTTTAAATTTCACGTTAGCAGCTGGATACAGTTTCCCGAGGTTTATTTCGATAAAAATCTTTTTCAATCCATTGGGACAAAAAAGAGAACAGGGAATCTAATTGGCTCTGGCAGAACAGGATCCCAAGAGTTGCAGATACTCTGTGACCTGAATTTAGCTGAAGTCTCCAGCAAGACCTGAATAGCCACATTCTTGCTGCCATCTGACAGAAACTTGTAGCTTGGCATACACCTACAAGTGTTGTTCCTTGTTTTACAGTTCAGAATAGGCTCTACATTATTTACTGTAAAGAACTGACGACATACTAACCAGAACCTTTAAATTACATGCACGGTGTGCTTTACCACAGGCAGCAAAAGCTGCTTCAGAGTTCATCCTAAATGACTGGCAATCAGCATCTGCAGAAAGCTACCACCTTTATATTTTTTTCTCTTCCAACTTGATAATGAATTTTGTTTCTACTTTACATTTCAACCCCTGATTTAAATATATTTGAAAGATAAGAAGTACCCGTATATTACGCACAATGGTATTACACTACCTACATATTTAAGCACCAACTAGCTCCTGTCCTTATAGCCTGAAAAGATTCATGACTCTAACCATGGTTAAACAGCTGACAAGCTGCCATCCCTGCATATTGTACAGCTTGACACAGTTTTCCTGAGTCCTTTCATTCCCCCACCTGTACCTTGTGGCTGCCTCTTGTCACATCCTCACTTGAGCCTGTACACCACCTGACACTGGGGGTTATGTCAAGAACCAGGGCTCCTCGTTACTGCTAGACGACAGAAAAAATTGAATGCATGATATCAGGTTGATACTAGTTTCTTTATATGGAAAAGGATTTATAGTTTGTTGCTATTTTCATTTTATGCTGGTTGGTAAAATTTTTGTCAACTGCAAAATCTTCTTAGGAAGCAACAGCTCAATGAAATGCTGAGTTGATTACTCATTAGAAACCACAGAATCCCACTTTGTATGAAAAGAATACTTCAATGGATACAAATAAGAGGATCCTTCAAATCTTAGCCATAAAAAGAAACCTGGCCATATCCTGAGCTGTATCAAAACAATATTTGTAAAGTACATAAGGATCATAGTCATAGTATAAGTAAACACTCCACTGATTCAAAATCATACTTTTCAAATACTTACACTGACCAAGTATTCCAAAGAGTAAGACAAAACATGCAACTACAATGCTACTGGAAAAATAAATAAAACTCCCATCATTGTAGGTAAAGCCAGTAAAAAATGCTGCTACCTGTGGTACCTCCTAATGAAAGGAAAAGATTATACTGTGTTAGAAGAATTAGGCTTCTTAATGACTCTGAAATCTATACAGCAGCATAGGTTGCACAGAGCTTTCCACTGAATTTAGTGACTGGAAAATTTGATCCCCCATTTAATTTGATTTAAAGCTCTGGAACCAAAGCATTTGTGTGTGCAACTATTTCCAACCTTTTATTTTGATTGGTTTTCAGCACTTGTTTCAACAGTACCTACTTCACAATTGCAATTCAGTCACTGACTTGTAAAAAGAAGACATTTAATTAAAAATGCCAATATTAAAAGAGCGCAAGAACAGTCCATTGAAAGTTACATTATTTGGGTCATTGGTGCCATTACAGATACTTTCCTGTTGTTATACAGGTAGCATGGAGCAACTTCATGCCTATACATGGAAAACACAAATCAGCCACTTCTACTGATCAATGAAATAGGAGCAGATGTTTTCAAAGCAGCAGAAAATACAAAAGTGTACATACAAATTGAGTTATCTTAGCCTACTGAGATCTATTCCTCCAATGTATGGGTTTGTTTTCTGAGAATTTGACAGCTGTTATACTGGCCAATACACATTCACTGCTGCAGCGTCCTGGATCTGTTTTCCTGAGTGAGAATTTGACAGCTATACAATTATTTCTAGTGCAGAACAAGGAAACGCACTGATTATTGCCTTCATCTTGCTTTATGAAATTCAGTCTCAATACGACACAACATAGCTGCTATCCTTCCACGTCAGCTGCTTCTGGAACTGAAATTTGGCAATGAAAACACAAAAGAAGAAAGGCCTTAGGTTAACACACACAAAAAAAAAATCTTGTCAATTATCTGAAAGACTTGTTTTTTCCATCCAGGCAGAATGAGCTCAAGATGAGCTGCTTTTCTGGAAATGAGGCTGATGTGACCTTAGTCCAGTGGATTTCTCAGTGGTCTTAAGATTCCAATTAATTTTCTGATTCCCAGCTCTTTACTGGTAATGCTCCTCTGAGACTGTTTGACCAAGAAATGCTTCTTTCCTATTCCCCATAAATTGCTTTGCACCAATTCTTGGAACAACTACCAAAGTATCTCTCTCAATTTCACACTCCTTCACCTCTCCTCCTTCCATCCATTCTCCCCCATTTTCTTAATTCTTAAAAAAAAAAACAAAAAAAAACCCCACCCAAAACCCAAAGAAACAAACAAAAAAACCAAGATAAGATTTGTGTATTGTTTTGTTATTAGTTTTCTGTCCTCTGCAGTGGCTACTCTCTTCCTCCCTGCCACCTCCTTGGAGCCTTCCTCTCACTCCAACTCAAGAGCAGCTGCATGTTGCAACCGGTGAAACTCTGGTGTGGTTAATGGCTGTGCCAAGGGCTCTGGAGAGAAGAATAGAAGCTGAGACTGGCAGGAAGAGGGAAGCTGGATGATTTTCAAGACGCTGACTACCATTTTATTCACAACAGAGAAGAATTGATTACAGAGTAATCACTAGCTATGTGGCTTTTCCCAGGTCCAAAACTCCACACAAAAAATAGAAGTGGATATTTCCATAGTGTTTCGAATCCACAGGTCTCATAACAAATACCATCACCCCCTCACTTAGGAGGAAAATCAAGTCACAGAAAGGTTAGATGATTTTCCCATACTGTAAGGGAAGGGCAGAGCCCTGGCTACGATCTTCTAGTTCCCAGTGTCACAGTGACTCCACAAGGTCCCTACAAGGCTCCTCTTGAGGAGCTTCACAGCTCAGAACAAAAACCTCTGTAGCACAACCATGGTAGCACAAAGCTCCAGCAAAAGCTGAGTGTCTCAGCCGTCACCGCACTTCTTGGTGGGACTGGCAGCCCTTCCTGATGGGCAGCCTGTAACATAGCACTGAAATGCACGAGCCAGCTCAGGCACCAGCAGTGCAAATCGACAGGGAAGAAGGCAAACCTCGCCAGGCTCCTCACTGCACCGACTCCAGCACCCCAGCTGGGCTGCACCTCTTTAGTCTGAAATCTCCAGGGAGCACACACCTAAGCACTGCACTGCTGGGGTGACACCGCTGCCCACGTGTCAGCTAACCAGTTTCAGGCCCATCCTGGTGAATGCACTGGCTGTAACATGGAGGTTTCCTAGATTTCCTGTCGGGAAAAGATAAGAAACTGCAACAAACAAACAGATTTCCCAACTCACCAGGGTGACTCTTTTCTAAAGGATTATTCAGGATCTGTCATCAATTTACTGCCTGCCTCTATCTGTCTTAAATTGTGCATGACTACTTTGTTTAGTTTTGCTGACATTTGTGTTTTGTTTAAGGGTCTCTTTGTGCAATCTTTTGTGTCTGCTTTAAATAAACACTCTTCCTGTGCTTGTAGCAGCATGCTTGGGTTCAGCGAGATGTCTATCACTTAATAACCAAATGAAAAGTTTAATCACCCAAAAGCTAGCTTTCAACCGGCAGTTAACAAAACAGAAAAGCTAAGGGTGTTCCATATGCATTTTTCTCTCTATTTCTCCTGTTATCACATTTGCTAGTCCAAGCAAGTTTGGTGTTGTGTATTTAGTCCTGTAAATATCAGCTTAGCATGTGGAAACAGGCAGCATTTATTCTTACTTTGCAGTCAGAATCGGTCCAATAAAGAAAAACAATTACTCATTGCAGTCCTTCAAAAAACAGTTGTTTTTCGCTACTAATCACTGAGAATGTATGAAACAGGAAGAATATACACTAATGGCTTGCTGAGCACATCAACTGCAGAAAATTGGGCAAGCATATCTGAGCAAAACATGACATGGAAACCAAACAGAAAAAATACAAGTCATGCCAAGGTGTCATTTTTACAAAGTGACTTTTTTAAAAAAACAGAGAGACAAGTTAATGTCCCAATATGGGACAATAAAGCTATGTTAAAAACACTTCCCATTAACAGCCATCTGCTCTCTGCAGTTTGGGGGTAATTTTTATGTACAGCTGACAGCTTTGCATCATCTTTCCTTCTTCATGAAGGATTGTCTCTGCCTCTAGCGCACAAAGCCTCTGAGAAGCAGGATCTGTCCATTATGTTGTGGCTCTCAATAAGCTTGTGCTGCTAATAAACATGTAGCATTCTGCACTGGATTTCCAAACAGAAATCAAACATAAGATTTGGAAAAAAATATATATATGCTAATAATATTCCAGTTCTCTCTAATAATATTCTGCTCATGTCAGCATTGCCTGTAAAAATCAAGAGGCAAAGTGTGTTCACTGCCCTTGACATATTGTGATGGTAAGAAAAATCAAGACTGCTTTCTCACTGTTCTCTGAGTACGAGGATAGATCTCTGCTTAAGCCTATCTTTCTTGATCAGAATGTCTCTGGTGTCCTTACGCCTTTTCCTCCTGTTTGAACTTGTCTCTCCAGAATATTTAGTAAATACAATTCATGTTCACACCTAAAGTAAAGCTACCTTCTTTTGTTTTGTTACGTGTTAGAAGTCTTAAAATACACACGCACAACAAACAGCAGGGTCACACTTCCCTCATTTGCAATCCTTGCAAAGAATGCTTATGCAAGAAAAGTGCAGAGAAAACTAAAATTCTATTAACATTCAAATCATACTCTGACTACCATTTCCATTCCTCAGATCTGATATAATTTTAATATACATTAGGAATAAGACCAGAAAAAAAGAAACTGGAGCAGCTAAAAGGGATTTGTCTATTGCCTGTAGTGCTTCCTTCGATACACAGGAGATGGTGGTCAGATTCTTCCACCAAATCCAGATCAACCCCATCACTGTATCCCACCAACCAACCACCCTTTAAACACTATGTACATTTATAGAGTATCTAACACTGGACCACACAAATTAGTCAAAACCTCTTTGCTACAGTCACAAGCTGTTGATGGAGCTACACTCAACTTGATCCTATTCCATGTTTCAAACATCCCAAAGTTAAGGGGTTGGTTTTCATGCACCTGAACAAAAAAGAGAACAATTTTCACAATTATCATTCAGGGTGAAGTTGCAAACATCTTCAGCTACCAAAGACAAACTTTGACTAATAGTTCATCTGGACCCAGTACTTTTTCCTCACAAAGAAAACTCATCTGCTCAAATAAGTCCCTTGAGTAGGAATTTAGACTTGCATGTACATACTCTAGGTCTATTTTTGAACTGAATTTTCTTCAGCTTGTAACAATCTACAGAATGGGATCCACATCATCATGCTGGTTTTGTTTCATGCCCTCAACTTCTTTACGCTTGGGTCTGATCCAAACCCAGAAGTATAACAATGGAAAGACGTGCAATTTTGACTTGAACTGGCTCCAGATCAGTATCAAGATCTAGTATTTTTCTTCTGTGTCATACCTGAACCTTGGTGCAGATGACCTAAGAGGAGGTTTCAGGAGATAATTCTCCATGCAAACTGGGAGCCCGGTGTTCAACAGCTTCGAAGCAGACACAGTATTACTGCCTGTTATATCACTGAGAAGATATATAGCTTAACTACAGCACACACCTTAGAACTAAACTTTTCTTCAGGCAGGTTTTTTTGTTTTGCTGTAAAAACAGCCATTCCTGTGGTACAATCCATCACACATCTCACCTCTGAACAGCATTGCAAAAGTACTGCAAATGCTTCTGAATCGTGACAACACCACTCCATAAGGTCCTCTTTATGAATATTTTACACTCCTAATTCTACATTCTGCTTATAAGAATCAGCCTTACCAAGATTCAACCATTTCAGGTAAGCCCTTATTCCCTTACCCCTTTGCTAATGGTTCTGCAGTAGCTGGCTTCATAGGGTGAGATTATCATCACATCGCTGCCTCTCAGCATGGTGTTCTGCAGCTCCCAATGCTCCTAAACCACATCCATCATTTAGTCTCCATGCTGGATTTCCTTAGCTCCTGCACTGTACCTGATCACAGGATTCCCAGCACCCCTGCATTCACTCTGAAGTCTATCTATGTTTTCTGCGTATGGCTGAGCCCCACATGAATTCCAGTTAGTGGGACTGAGCACCGTTACTGTAATTGCTCCGTGCTCTCACATGGCAGGCATTGACTTATGCCATTTTCCATTTAAGAATTGCAGGTGGTTTCAGCCCTGGTGCTTTCCCCCACCTAATCACCAGTATAACATTGGCCTCTGTTGGGCTGATCCTGCAGTCAGTGCTCACCTCCTTACCAACGGGCTGAATGCTAATTACCTTTGGGACATCTGAATCTCATCTCTGTATTGTTGTGCTTGGGGTATCTACCACAGGCACTAAAGTATAAATGGCATAATTGATGTTTCATTTTCTTCTGTCTCCTCCCCAACTCTAATTTTTTCAAATAGCTACTAAACTTACCTTAAGACCACCTTTCTCCATCTCTTTTCCCCACCTATCTTGTCTTTCCTAAATGTTACAGCTCACTTCCTATAGTTTTGTTTCCTATGAAACATTTTCATTCAGAACAAAAGGAAATCTGTGCTTTGCGTGTCTGTAAGCATAGAATAAATGTCATGCATGTGTTTCACATTAGACTGCTATTAATATTTATTTAGTCATCCATTCTAGCAATCCATATATCTTACTTCCTTAGGTCTCTTATTAACTATCCACTAGAACTGAAGGACTCATGACTTTTCACTGATGAAAATTACGTATTGTGTTTTAGTGTACCAGTCAGTTCCTGTCTCCCACTCAAATCAGAAACATCAGAAACTATTTTTTACCAGATTTGCAGCACACAGAAAATTTCAAATGTCTTTGCAAAGCCCAAGATGAGGAGTACAGCTGGTACAGGAAAACCATTTAGATTTTGCAAAAAGCTTATCAGCTAAGCTGTGATTCTGCAGACTAAAACAGATCTGAAGTCCATTGAACCTAGACAGAATACCCTCTGCAGTTTCAGATAACTGACCCCTATTTGGCCCTATTCTAGATAGAATTATAAGTGTATGAATGACTGAATCGGGTTAAAAAACTAACCTCAACCCACGTCTTCCCCCAGAATTAATCTCAGAGTTTACATGTCTATTTTTCCTGAGATTTTCTTACTGTTCTCATCAGCTTCTTCCTGTGGGGCCTGCAAACACACTCCAGGAAAGACGCTTGCCAGGATATAAGAGAAATCTCACGAGAAATTCTGTTGTTGGTTCATTTCCAGGAAAATTCTGCAGACTCAAGACATACAAGTAAGTTTCTCCAAACTGGGGAGACAATACCTGTGATATCTCCAACAGCAACAGTGATCACTTCCTGAAAGTTGCTCTTCATAGTCTCCTTTGTCAGACCCCACTTGGATGTGAAAATGTCATTTCCAGTCTGAGCAGCACAGTCATAACCAAAACTTAATCTAAAATAATGAATTTGTTTTGAGTTCTACAGAGGGCTGCAGATAGCTCGCTTGGAATGTAAAGAAAATTAGAGGAAGAAAAGTCTTTACTGTTCCTCCTTCCTTTATTTTCTTGAGCATAAGACCCCAGTGTTTGTGGGTGCAGCAGAAACTGGTTGTTCTGCTTGGGCCCAAGTCTGTGGTTCCACGAACATTTCTTTAGCAACACCATTAACCTAATTAGCTGCTGTGCTAAGAAGGCGGCACATCTCCTGAGACTGTGTATGGGGACAAACAAGGGTCTCAGAAGAACCACCACACTAAACAGGGAGCATTTCAGCGTACTCATCCAGAAACTCCGTAGTACCAGCAAAAAGGAAGTGGAGAGGACAGGAAGGCACCTGAAATCCAGGAAAGCTTTCCTCGGGACTGAAACAGAAGTTAAATATCTCTGTCTGCTTGTGATCCACAGCTCAGAATGCTCTTGCAACACCAGAAAAAAAAAAAAAAAGGGCCACCAACATTAAAATGGGTCATTACGTAAAATCCCCAAGTAGGAACCACAGCTCAAGTTTCCCTAATCCTAATACCAAGACACTATCTGTCCCCTCATGCTCTGTTACTTTGCCTAACGAATTAGACCATACACAGACATCCTTTTCTGGATCCAGCTGCAATCAGGGGTGAGGTTACTCCTCGCAGCTGCCGTTACTGCCCTCCCCACTACCACCACCTTGGTTCGGCTAACATTGCAGATGATACCTGAGACCAATTAGAAAAATGCTCCCACGAACAGATCTTTGAACCTGATCAAGAACTCCACTTCCTGAGTGCACAGACAGCATGCTCAGCAGACAGCCCAGCACTCTCACTGCGCACTACACGAGCTACAAACGTCGGCCAAAGTAGGCTGCTCAGGGGAAACAGATGGAGGAATTCCACCATCTGCTCCTGATCACGTTTGGATAAGTCCTGAGCAGTGGACTGCTCTGATTTGGAGCTTTCTAGATGTTTACAGTGCATTTCAAGCAGCTCAGGAATGTCAGTACTAAAAACGTATTCATAGAACTGAGCCAGCTCTAGGGCCAGGTGGCAACTGAGCTGGATCAGAGTTTTTTCTTTTTATTTAAATCCAACTTTAGGCACTGACACCTGTTATAAAATCTAGTTCCAAATCACACACCTTATCTGCTATACTTCAGTAAAGTGAGAGAAATGCTTCCTTGTTTAGTATTCTTAAGCTATTTGCATAAAATACATGCTAAATAATTCAGGAGACTGATTTGTAAAAGATGAAGTCTTTACAAATAAGAAAGGCTAGAAATAGGATTCATGGAAAACACTCCCCTAGTTCTTCTGCTGTTGAGCCTCAAGTACTCTTTTTTAATTATTACTATTCAAGGAAGAAAGGGATTTTCATTTCTGAGGCAGGTACTAATCTTTCAGAACACATCCCTTGAACACACACACACCCCAGTACACCATTAGGCAAACAAACTCAATTTTTTCCATCTATGAAACATTTTCCATACCTTTAGTTAGTGATTTTTGCCCAGTTGCTAGCCCTAAGTGTAATCCATCATTTTACCTTCAGTGGTCATAACACAGCATTCCCACTCAAAGTGAAATTAACATCTGACCTAATGTCCGCTGAAGCCGCAAGAAAGAGATCCTCCAATTTCAGTGGGGTGGGGAGCCAAGCAGATAGCAAAGTGCTGTGCAGCTCTTTGCTGACTAGATCCGAGCAGTCTGAAATACATACAGTTTACTTCAGGGACTAATTTTATACTGAATTATAGAAGGTTAAACCCTTGACAAAATCAAAGAAAGGCAGCATATCCAGATCAACCAAATCAGACAAAAGTTCTGATTTATGAACTATAAACTAGTGTGGCCAAAGAGTTTGCTGAATAAAGACAAAAATGCCAGCCTTTTACACTTCCTTTTAACTTCTTTAAAAGAACTTTTTGTTGTTTTATAGTGTGGTAACTATTGAGTTCACCAGGTCAGAGAACCATATGAAGTTGCTAATCTAACCCTAACTACTGTAGCCCAGGGTCACAAACGCATAGTTTCAGCAACTGAAAGCAGTTTGTGTGTGATTCCTGGTGAGAAATTCATCACAGCTTCGCAGGCCCCCTGCTCTTGGGTGTCTGTTTGTAACCTGGATCTTTGCAAAGTGTAGTAATCACATTTCAACAATAAAACTTCTAGAGGTAATTTGATTTTACACTGCCAGCCAGCACTTCATTGCTAATACTTATGATGCATTACGTATTTGTCTGCGAACATTAGCACTCAGATAATTAACTCTTCTGCTGGGTGTCCGGTTTACGCTCTTCAGTGAAAACACACTGCTCCCACAGAGACATGTCTCGCATATAAGCAAATCTAATCCCTAAATCTCTTATGTGGTCAGTAAATTAAAATCTAGGTTGTAGCAGTTAAATTAATTCCCTTTTCCCTCTTTTTTTCTTCTGTTTTTGGCACCTTCTAGCAAAACAGTTCACATACAATCACTCAATGGCTGGAAAGTAGGCTTGGCAGAAGGAGCCGAGGCTCAGCATGGCTCCAGTCAAGACAAATGGCTGAATTATTGTGACGTTAGTAAACAGGTAATTAGTTTTGCATGTCATTGTTCACTACCTCAAGCTCATTACCAAAGTCTTACAACACTCTCTTTAAAAATTCAGACCTGTTTGACCTGCTACCAGCTATAGTGCATTTCAAGCACTCATGGATAAAGTGCAATCTTGTCAAACTGAAGACACCTGCTCCCAGCAGGAACACTACTTATGAACTGCCAAGTCTTTTGTTACAGTACCCTGAGATACAATGATCTTTCCATCTGGAATAACCAGCATCAACTTGGCTGCAACCCCTGTAAAGCAATCTTCGAATATTTATTACCACATGAAGTACATACAGGTATAAAAGCAGGATGTACACAAATGCAAAAAGGGAGAAGACTACTCATGATAACTTTTGCTGTTTGCCACACAAGCTTTTGAAATTCATTTTCTTGGGAAGCTGGCTCCTGGCAACAACTTTCATCTCTTTTTTCTCTACCACCAGGTCTGTCAGAGTGAAGCTCACCCCTATATATAACTTATTTCACAGGTGACAAAATTAACTCAACATATCTCCCCTTTCTGCTACTCTTGTGCTCAAATTTTGTCAACTGTTGCTGATCTAGGGGTGAATAATTCATGCTATGGATTAATCAAGCTCTGTCCTTGTCTCTCCTCCAAAGCCCCTGCTGCAGCCCAGTGCCGTACCCAGTGTGGCACACTGCTTTAGGCTCCACTCCGCCAATGCTGTTTAACGCTGCCCCTACTCCCTTTTTCACAAGCTTTGCAGAGGAGCGTATACTGAACTAATTTCCCTTTGCTTAGGTTTTTGCTTGATCTCATTTCTTCAGCTATTCATTCTCCTGGATAGTGGACTATGTTCCTCAGTTTACCCCTAGATTCACAGCCGTGTTTAATCCGTTTTGTTCCAAGAAAAGCACTAGCACTGGATAATTCTTCCCTTCTTGTCTTTATTTTGTGAGGGTACAAGTGGTAATTTAAGCTAATTACATTTTAGTAGTGTGGTCATTAAAAATCCAGTAAAAGCACAGTCTAGGGCTTGGGTGAAGGTATCACAGAATTTGGGTTTATTTCCAGCATTTTCTTTGCTTCAGCAGCTTCCACAAGGGCAATGAAAAGCCTGATCAGGAGCTCAGTGCTCCTCAGACTTCCAAAGGCAGCTTAATTCAACAACACATTCCTTGCTAGCTTCTCTGCCCTTAAGAGACCTCAGTGAGCAAAGTCCATTCTGCGGCACTTAATCATATATATGCAAATATTGCATTTAGAATTTGGAGCCCACTGTGAGCCTGTTTTTCTTGAGCTGTTATTTTAAAATGTGCTTTAAATCAATTTTGCAGTAAACATGGGGTATGTTTCAGTAACAACCATTTTTCTCCTGATTAGTAAATTACTGTTGTTTCCAATGTTTCATTCTAACTACTACTTGCTCAGAGTCACAGGAAAACAGAGCACTTAGTCAAGACAAACTTCCCTTTATTTCCATCTCAGCAAAGCAAGGTCTAGATTACTTTTGGAAAAACAGTTTTCAGCTGACAAAGTGAAAAATGTTGCATAACAGCAAACTTATAACATGGTAAGAAAGTTTTAATAGAAGGATTACCACTTTCTGTTGTAACTAGTTTAAAAGTCCTTTAAGACTTTCTGCTAAGAACAGACGATTATATTTGCAGTATTTATGTAATTTCTATTGGCTGGCTGTGTAATAATTTATGAAAGTTGTGACAGCACAGTGCTTTAATACAGATTAAACTATATTGAGAGAGGAAAATACAGCAAAATGCCAGTGTGCTACACAGAATACCAATCCCAGGATCATCTAGAATTTTAAAACAATTCAGTTTGAAAATACAAATTGTGTTTTCCCCACCACTGGACAATCTCTTTCAAGCACATACTTCTCTGTGCGGGTATTACATCTATCTCTTTACATGGTGTTATCTATATTTCAGACCCCCATTATATGGGCATAGGAAGATGCAAGCAAGTCATTCATATCATCCAGAGACAACATGTATCCTTAATGTTATATGATTGTGCATTCAGCATGGGCCATGTGTCTTAAAACTGTTATCAGTGCTATTTGTATGCATTTCTATTTGTAAAGCTGGGCAATCATAATGCAAGTCTTAAGAGGAAGATTAAGGTTTTAACTTTCTAGTTCATGGCAGAACTGTCTAAAACAACTTCAGACAGTCCATACAGAATGACTGTGATTGTATCAGGGTATTGCAGTGTGAAAAAAAGTGAGGTCTGTCCTATTGGATAGCCAGATCACATATCTTTTCAATGACACTGCTCTCATCTACAAGCCTGATAGATACTGGAAATAGGTTTCTCATGGAGGGTTTGTATTTAGGCCAGTAGTTGGACAATGTTAGGTTTTACTTTGGTTTGAGGCTGTTTGGGGCTGGTCAAGAGTTTTGGTGTCCAGGAGATCAGTAAGCAGATCAGTGAATTGATCAGAAGTAAAACATAAATGCAGGTTATGACAAAGATTTCATATTTGTATACCTGTGGATGCATATGAAAATGAACATGCGAGCACATAAAACCTGTAGATCTGCCTTTTGCATTTGCAAAGTCCCCATTTTAATTAACATCAACTATAATCGTATGGTAAACTAGGCATAATAACAGTAATTAAGACCTTGGCCTCTTAAAATACATCAGACACACACACAAAGGCAAAATCCAATTTGGAGAAATATATGGAACATTCAAAGGTCGGTATTGAGATTCTATCTAGGATACCTAAATAAACAGGCGAATCAACCCTATTTAACAATGAACGAGTTTTTCTTGAGATCTCAAGAGGATTTCCAATTATTCACAAATGGCTAACCGTGCGCTCCTTTCCCAGACTTATAAACGAGTCGCCAGAAAATAGCAAGTTTGACAAAATTGTCCAACAGCCCATTAACTGTACAACTGTGCTAAATAGCCAGAGACAAGTCTAAATCTGCCAGAACCAGTGTCTCTCGAGTCTGCCAAGGGGATAGATATTTCAGCTGCAGAAATATCTATTTGCAGCTTGCCACCATCTGGACCTTGCAAACTAAGCACTGAAGTGATGGGCTGGCATGACCCAGCTCAGGAGTGGCCCTCTAGTTCTTAGGAAAATCTTTAGAGTTAAAGATTGTTGTACTGAAAGGTAGCCAGGCTTGCTTGAGTGAGATAGATATTTGTATTCACAAAAAATTATTTTATTACCTGTATTCCTTCAAAGTCTATTTGGTATGTAATTCTAAAGATTAACTAAACATACTGACAGTTTTAGTTGTTTTCTGTTAAACTTTCTGAGGCCCGACAACTGGGATTTTTCATATGTACAGGCTTACAAATAAATTCACCTCACCTCATCTGATTTTAAATTTATTCACCCAAATTACACAACATACAGATCCAAACAGATAATCTGGAAAGAGGCCTGTGAACAGTTATATGAAGTTAGACTGGGCACATGGGGAAGACATGAACACAATGAACAAGGACTTGACACAGCAGGGCAGCAAACTTTTACTCCGGTTTCAAAAAGCCCAGAACACCCATTGATGCTGTAACTCATGTAAAACCGACCAGAGTAGGTCTAGTCCGTAACACGGTCCAGCTAGTAAACAAACTGAGCATATTTTTAAAAGTAAAAATTTAAAAACTCCACTGAAGCTTTTCAAAAAAGCATAAAAAAATCAGTCAAGTATCTCTACTTCTTAAAGCATTTGTTTTCTACAAGTGAGGAAGGGGAAAAAACGCACCCCACAGCCTTGATTTTTTGGAATAAAATGTAATACTGCATGCTTTGAGTTAAAGCAATATATGGGAGTAAAAAAAGGGGGACACAATGACTACAGCCTATATTAAGAAATATTACTATAAAGGAATTTTTACAAAAAAACATGTTATTGGATATTTTTAGCAATGCACTTGTTTGCTTTGCTATTATGAAGATAGGATTATGAGGCTATGCTTGTCTCCTTTTTGTATTGGCTGAATACAAATACTTCTTTAGATCAGTATCGCACCCTTCAAGCACAGAGGTCTCTGAAGCTTATCCTTTTTGTAATACACCTAGAGAAAGCTAACATATAGAATATTGTTTTGAGATTATGTTGCAGCAACAGGACACACTCTGATTTGTGAGTCTGCTAATTGTTTTTTGTTCATTTAGTGTAAGATGATTCATAATCAATTATGGTTCTCATATCAAAGGCTCGCGGTTGTCTTCAAACCATCAGAGAAGGAGCCATTACCATCAGCAGCAGGCATGCTTAGAGTTCTTCTTTTAAGTCTTATGAAATCAACCTATTTCTACTTGTTATCTCCTGAAAAGGCAGAATGTTCAGCCTCCTTTGAGACTCATGCTTGACCCTGACACCAATGAAACAAAAAGAAACCCTTCAGTTATACCTGAAGTTTCTCCTCAAGCCATCAGACAAGTCCTACATAGTCTCTCCAGAGTTGAATACTATCAAACATCACCACTTATCTCTGCTCTGGAGGAGGCATACATAAAAATGTGGGTCAGGCTTGCAAATTCAGGTTATTAGCTATAAGAATATCATCCCAGGTTTACTTCCCTGAGCACTACAGGTCTTAAGAATTGCCTTTAGAGTTCTAGGGATGTTTCTGCATTTGCATTCACTTATTTACAAACATGGACTACTGAGCATTCTTTAATCACCTAAGTTCATTAACCACTTCTCTGCTGATGCCTTTCTAGCTTACTAACAAAATCTTAGATTCATAAAGTTTTTAGGAACCAAGATCCAGATATATCCACAGGACTTCAAACTTTTGGAAGTGTGCTTAGCACTTCTTAAAGCCATGGCCCAAGATCCTACACGAGATGATAGACCCTCACACAATGGCTAGTATGTATAGATTAATCCTTTTCCTGACTTTAAGAAGCATTTCTTTCTTTATTGGCAAATGCTAAGCAGTGATTGAAAGGAAGAGATACTGCCCTTTAGGGCCGTTTGGCCTTCCTCTAAAGACATGTTATCAATTTCTTTAATTATCACAGTGACAGAAAAACTTGGTGAAATATTTAAAAGGGGGAGGGAGGAAAACATATGTTTATGTTCATTTAGGACCACTTGAAAACAGATTATTCTGAAGATGGAAAGAGAATCACTGGACATTTAAATAATTAATTTCATCAAATCCATTAAATGGGAACCAGTGTAACATTTTGACTGATTCAGCACAACCAGCTTTCACTGATCAACTTGTAAATTGCTATTTCTAAATTGCCACTTGCAGGAATTTTAGCATAGCACAGTGTAAATTGCTAGTCAGTCATGTGCCCCGTGTACCAGACAGAGAACTAAGATACAAACAGTCTGGTGACAGCCTGGCTATGATAATTAGATAAAAATCATGCAAACGAACACAGAACTTACATAATTTCCATCTCTGTGAGCAGCTCCACTGTTTATAAAATATTAAAACCTGGACATTTATTTTAGATAGTTAAGATTTACAGCAAATCTTCTGACATATTGTTGAGCTCTAATAGGTTTCTGTAGTTGAAAGGCAGAAAGCATAATTTCTCAAGCTTCATTGTTTTGCTAGAAGATGAGAAAATTAGAAGTAATAGTCTGGTTAAGACTGCTCTTACCAGAGTCTTTATCAGAGCAACAAGGCAGGATGAGAAGCAGCTTTTGCTGGTTCATATGAGCTGCATCAATTCTCTGCTGCAGAGAGCATAAAGAGTCAAAACCAGGCAGTTGTGCAAGGTCAAAAGTAAAAGAAGCAACTTCTTAAAAACTAGTCAACATTTCTCCATGCTTGATTTTTTTTTTGAGATGAAACGTATCTGTAAAACATCTATTTTTATTTTTTTAAATGTAAGTGATATCAGACAGGTACTGCAATCTCAGCTCAGTCAAGCTGATTAAGGTTAAAGAAGGGAGCAGCTTCCAAAGACATTGCTGCTGTAAGTGCTCCACACAATCTGGTAAGCTGCACTTTTTTGTCAACGATGTAACAGTTTAAAATGCATGGGGTTTGTGATGTTATGCTGACAAACAGGCAGTTGTGATTCTTCTATATGAAACATTATTTAACTTGCATCCCAGCAAATTGCTTGTCCCTGGAGTTGCAATTTTTCACACAAGCCATAAAGGCATTTCTGAGCCTTCAAGTTCAGCCCCCAATTCACATGGTACATTGTGTGGGAAAAGAAGCTACATCTCCCGATTTCCTGCCAGGTCCCAGCTGACGATTACTTTCTCTTTGACTACATTCTCCCAGTATTTTGAGTTTAACATTGTGTTTTCCATTATGATTTCTATCACATGTAGTTTTGTTTCACTATATTCTGCCAAACAGTGCCCTAACTAGACAGAGCTGCTGTAATCTATATATAGTTTGCATACTGAGTCCTGTGGTACTTTGAGATCCTTCAGATAGAAGGTTATCACAATATAAGGTTCCTTCATCTGTTATTTAAGGTAACCTTTAAAAAAGACAGCGTTCAGTTCAGTCCAGATGTTTATCCAAACTGTTCTAAATCTCTGATGTCTGGAAATCCAGAAGGAACAGGTTTTTTGAGAGACTTTCAGTACCACTTAATACCAATTCAGACAAACTACCATATCATCCTGTCACTGTAATCACATGGGATGCTAATAACGCCTACTATTTCTGTAGAACTTTATAAAGATGAATCACCACAACACAGTCCTTTGCAGTATTATCCCCATGTTATTATTGAGGAAACAGGGTGTCTGGTATTACATTGTACCATTAAGTGACCAGCTCTTTCAATCTAAAAAGAATAGCAATGAAAGATGCAGAAACTATTACTGTAACTTTCCCAGCTTTTGTTTGGTGAAATGCTGTTTAAATATTTAGATCCCACAAATTCTTTCACCATCATAGCACATTGTTAAAAAAGCAGGCCACTGAATAATCAAAGTGACACTCTGTTTTGACTCTGCTGTGACTTAGCAGCAATATTTCAATTTATTGCAATTTTGATCATGGTAGAAAAGTCAGCTGAATGCAAAAATAAAGACACATGTCACTGTTCACTATTTTCTCATGCAGCCTTGAATGTGCGATCCTATCGCTTAGATAAGGCATCAACTTATTGAAATGAGAACAATTCCCCAAAGAAAAATAACAATGTATGTATTCACTATGTAAGTATCACAGACTGTAATATAGTCCATTATTTAATCTATGGAAATACTTTCTAGTTCCTGGTTTCCATGAAAGGTCGGTGGTGTTGGAAAATTTGGGGGTTGTTTTCGTTTTGGTGGGTTGTTTTGGGGGGTTTTGTGTTCTTTGAAAAATCCCAGCCTTGGATGGGATGACTAACACCATGGATGCATGACTAACACCATGGGTACTAAAGAACCTTGGGGAAAGCATTGTATGAAAAATATTTTTGTGTCTCTATGAGAAATCTTAAGGACCTAAACCCAAAAGATGCTGTGTTAACTTCACTAATCACAGAAGCCAGAAAGAACAAACCAAAAAAGTGTTCAGCACCATCTTGGACTCACTTCCAGCTGAACATTTATGTGTCATATAAATATAACTGTATACAACCCCAAAAAATTTCTACAGTAAAATAGGCTCTGCAGAATTAATTGAGTGCCAGTTTGGCCCTGCTTCACATTCAGCAGAGTCATCTAAGGAGAAATTGTTGAAGAAGAATCTGCCACAATTCCACTTCTGATTCCCCGGAGTCACAACCTGGGACTTATCCCAAAATACTTCAGTATTGGTTTCATGTTAACTGCACTCTAAATTGTGAAAGATGCAAATGTCTCCCTACCAACAAAGCATGATTTCCTGTCAAACACTGATGCTTCATCATGTTCCATGTTCCATCATGCTTCCATGATTATTGTTGCAGAGTTGAGATTTTCTGGTGAAAAACTCTTCAGTCAAGACCATTTTGACATTTTACCTTCTAGAAGAAAATAATTCACAAGAAATGGGTCTCCACATCCCAGTTCTGCCCTCTGCAGCAAACTGGAGAGGCACCAAAAGGGGTTTTCATTGTACCAGTTCTGTAGCTGGCCAGAGAAATTGGTGTCATGTGTTATGTACCTAAATGTAAGTGAAAAGGAATTGCACATTCATCTGGATTTTATCAAAAAATCATAATTCAGAATTAATTCACATGACAGTTGATTGATAGCAATAACTAAGTTACTGACCAGAGTATTGTACCACACTGTGTTCAAAAAAGGCATTAAGTATAATTAGTAAAGAAGCAAATAATTTGAGATTTTCCACAAGGTGCTTCTATTTCAAATATATTCACCACTTTTGTAGTAGCAACTCTGAGACCAAAACACAGCAAAAGCAGAGTAGCCTCAGCTTCATCAAAGGCTCTGGCCCATCCTCACATCTCAATAGTCATAGCAAGAATAGCTTTTTTTCCCCCTTCGACTTGAATTTGTGGAAGACAGGCCCTATCAAAATTGGGCACTCCCACACTAAAACTTGTGTTTTGTGTATTCTCTTTCTTTGTATGTACAGAGATGTTGCTATACATGATTAGCAAATTAGCATGATTAGCCTAGGTGAATTCTAGACATGAAAAGAGAAGCAGAAAAGTCAAAGGTGGCAAGATGAGCAAGACAGAACTTGATAGCTTCGTTGGCAGGTTTACATGACACAGTGGTCTATGGCAGCAAAGGACTAGATTCCATCAAGGAGTCTGGTCTAGTTGTTCCTACTTTACATCTATGTGATAAAACACTGATGCTGAGAGTACGACAAATTATGGAAGGGGACTGAAAAGGGCTGGGAGGGGAAGAGTACAGGACACTTAAGTATTATTCTCCCCAAACCTTTATTCTTTTAATCACCAAACAGTTGCATCTTTTGCTCTCTACTCAGCGTGTGTGATACAAGGGAACTAGACATGAACAGTGATGTTCAAATAACCACAGCTAATAACTATATTCATCCTTCAAGACTTATCTGCATGCATGCATATTGCTGTTCCAGGAGGGTACTGGGAACTTGGAAGAATCAAGATAGAGAGGTTGAAGATAAGCCTTGCAGATTCTCCAATTCTAATAGTCAAATAATGAAGGATTTTCTCTGTTAAAGATAACTAGGAATTAATCCATAGTAATGTTTGTTCCTCCTTTCTAGCCTGAATCAGATGCCCATTAGGTATCTTCACACAGTTACACAGTGAACAGATGCATCACTGCAATATTACTATAAGACCAAGGAGGAGACCAGGCTCTCCAGCTCCATTTTCGTTAGGGAGTCATTAAGGTGCCTAGCGGGGTTAGCTTTTGACAACTCTACTAACGTGACAGGAGGAAGTTTCATCTTGTCAAGCACCTTTACACTCACCTCACCACCAAACAGGAAAATTAGTACCTCTCAGTTTCTTTTCTGTTCTGGAAGAGATACCAACAATCAGTCTATGTACGAGAAAAAAAATGCCTTGCCAACACGGAGCAAAGCAACCCCTCAAATGCTGCATATGGTATTGTGTTAACTTTGATGTCAATTCTTTGTGGCAGGACACATCCTCATGTGTAATGTACTTCCTAGGCACAACACTACAACTGGCCAGGGATATTATTTCAATTTCTAGAGAGGGCAGTTGATATAGATGAGAGTCAGTGCTGTTAGCAGAGGAGACAGCAGCACTGACCCACACATTTTAACAAGGATGTGTGCACGTGCAGGATAATTCTGGTAATTCACATCAAAGTTACATGCACAAGAGGTGTGGAACTGGGCAGATGATGGTAATTGAACATGAAGACTACAGCAGAACATTTTCATAGTGTGTTTGAAGACATTAGAATAAGAGGCTTTAAATACATGGATAGTGAGGCAGCTCCTATTTTAATCACTCTCCCAAAGATTCTACAGTTCATGTCTGAAGCCAAATTTCAAATCTGTTACAGCCTAGATTGAGTTGCATTAGACAAAAATGCCCTCTATCCACAACTAGTGTTTTGTTGCATACCATTCAGCTTCCTAGCAGGCATGGCAGTTGAATTTTACGGGCTGAACCTGTGTCACAGTCACAAATGTACTGCCATTTCCTGGTAGCAGGAACAATGTATTTTGAATTTTGATCTTCCACACTATTATGAATGAAGATGAGTTCGACAACCAAAATTGTGGCATTTCTTAGTTTCATCCAGCAGAAGATAAGCTGTAGAGGAGTGTTATGGATCCTTTGCACAAGAAGAGGGTACTGTTCACATTCTTTTTGAGAAAAGATTTAGTATGTATGATACAATCCCTGATACAGGTATAGAGAACACACATGGGCCTTATTTTCCAATGCAACCGGCAAATCTAAAGATGCAGTCTGATATCATTGCCGAGATAAGCAGCACTTACTGGACAGCAGCCAGGCAGATAAAGCTAGAGTATTATCTGAAGCAATATTGGTAGTGTCCTTCTGGAACAGTGACTTTACCTACCACCAGCAGAGAAACACAGTAGATTGAATACCTCTCTAGCTGCTTCATGCACTGGAAGGCTGCTCTAATTGTAAATCCTCCATGAAAAGGGAATCTCTGGGCAGAGAAAACCAATACAAGAGAATCAGACAGCTGCTTCCATCTCTTCCTTGGCTGATTGGGCTTATTGTGAGAGGTCATGTGAGCATCTTTCCATCCCCTCTGTCTCTGGCCATTGCCTACTCTCGGTCTTCTTGCAGACTCCAATTTAAACATCCAGCAATGAGGCGCAGCAGCAGTTGCACTGTGTCTTTGCTGGAAGATGATCCTTATGAGAGTGTGCCCCGATGGTACAAGTGTTATGGACTCTCCTTCGAGACAAGCTAGAGATCTGACTTGATGTTTTAATGAAAAAGCAGCCTAAGTTTAATAGTAGTGAATGTACTTAGATTTAAAGAAAAAATCCTCACTCCTCTCTCAGTGTTTTCTAGAACTAGTTATCTTACTATTCTGATTTCTCCCACTGTTTTGCTATTGCTCTGTTGCCTTTTTATCTTGCTGGAACAAATTTAAGACTCTTTTTATTTCATTGCTCTTATTAATATTCACATATTAATGCAACACATATTATTCAAGTTGATAACGATGTCTCTCTTCTAACAGTCTTAATTCAGAGAACGAAGATCCTAAGGAAGTCAGAATGACATTGTTAAAAGTCAAAGCACTACTTGATTTGTTTCCAGCTATTTTGGACCTTTTCAGGGTCCAACAACATTACATGTATTCGAACAGGAGTGGAAACGATGCATAGAGTTTTCTCAGTACCCATTAGCTGCTCTTCCTTACCAAGTTGCCAGATGGCATTTCAGAGAGCCCTTCTCCAAGTGTCTGCTTCTACCTTCAAACAGACCTTAGACTTGGGAAGCGTGAGAACAGACTGGATTAAAGAACAAGGAGAAAAACTGACCCAGAACCAAAGGGAGAAGCCATGTTTAAAGCAGATGGAGAAAGAACAAGCCAGTCTGACAGAGGTGTCAAACAAGCCCTGCCTCGCATTCACGTCGTCGAACAGGAGAATGTTTACCTTAAAAAGGGGGCGGGAAGACCTTGCTTTTACTTCTCAGCTTCCCAGTCGCACTGGCAACCCGGGAACGGGCCACCACATCCCATGGAACAGGAAGGTGCTGCCACCTGCAGGTGCCAGTGCCGGGAAGGCGCTGAACCGCAACTGCCGGGTCCCCGCCGCGGGCAGAAAATGGCACCGCGGCCGGGCAGGCCGGGAACCCACCCGCACGGGGTGCTTGCCACAGCCACGCTTCGTCCTCTTTCTTCACCTTCCTTCGTTATTCCTGTTGATCAGAGAGTAATACAGGCGCATAAACCAGCGCCTTCTACAGAGAAAAAAAATAAGAGGTCTTGCTCTAGAGTGCAAGGATCCACTGCGGGAAATACAAGACCTCTTTGAATCCGCACAGCATGACACGTCTGCTGCCATGATGCGAAGATTAAAGTAAGTTATCGTTGTAAATAAGTCCACGAATCCGGATCTAGGACCATCACGTCAACATTCAGAGAGGTCAGAATACCTCACACGGCTGCGCTTTTGGCTTGTAAGTTATGGAAATTTGCATTTTTAGCTTTATGATGCTTATTCTTAGTTCCATGGCAGGTTTATAAGTATAGCTCTTTATAACAAGAGGTCAAGAAAGCATAAGCTGAGAAAATATTTTAGAAGAGCCTTGAAACAACACGAAAAAGCTTGGCAAGGTTGAGGAGCAAAGTAGTCCATTACCATGGTTCACACAGAATCAGGGGTTTGGCACGTAGCTACCATACTCAGGGAACACATTTGGAAGGACTGCATTTTACAGAGCTCTCAGTGAAATATGGAAAGTCTCACCTCTTGGGTCCAGCTAGTTTACAAGTTTATATTCCCGTGGCCATGCAATACTAGAAGTAAATACAAAACCAAACAAAACAGGAAGACTTAGGAAAAAAACAGCTCCTTTTATCAGAGCCTTTTTCTCTGAACAGTGTATTTGACTTTTTTTTTTTAATCAGAGTGCAAATACGGTATTATGTTTATTCAATAATACTCCCATCAGCATGCCAACCAGCACAACTTTTTGACTAGGGACACAGCAAGCCTACAATGTCTGCCAAACTTTACTCCCTTAAGGCGTTAGGGGGTCTCTTGAAAGTAGCTGTTCTTTGAACTTCCCTGACTCCTGAGGGTTCTGTCTGATTAATCAATATTTTACATAACACTAGCAACCATCACCACACTGAAAGAAAATAAAACAAGTAATCTACAAATGCAGAGGGCTCCTTCTTCCCACGTTGCCTATTTCAAACAAACACAGCCAAATCACTCCATTCTGTGCAAATAGTGATTGAGCTAGGACAGCCACTGGAGCTCGGTCTGCTGCAACAGCCACATCTTGTGCTCCAAGTCTTCATTTTAAGAAGCAAACAAACCCAGACCTAGTTCTAACTTTTATGGGGGCAGAGAGGCTCCTAAGGTTGAATGAGACCTACCTGCAAAGGCAACCTGGCCTTTATAAGCACTCCAGAGAGCATTATCAGCACTCCTGCAGGGAGATGGATGTGTGGAATGGCTTGCCTGCCTGCATGCTGAGCTGGGCAAGCAGCAGCCAGCTCTACTCTGAATCCTGCAGATGCTTAGAGCATCCTGTAGATGGTCCCCATGGGTGCATCCCGAGGACCAGCTGCACAAATGCCAGGACATCAGTTGTGCATCAGTTTGCAACATGCTCATCTTGTGTTCACTGGTTTCAGTTCACTACTGCAAAAGCTGAAGCAACATTCAATAAAATACATTTCTTGTTCCACACTTCAGTGTACTCCTCTGTACACTGCTTATAAAAATATCTGACACCAATAGACAACTGCCACCCATGTGCAGCACACTAGGGATCTCCATAGCTAAAAGCATGTCATGCACCAACCTGAATAAAGCACTAAGGCTTGTTTCTAGTGGCTATAATAATTCACACCTCCTGTATCAGACACAGAAGACTACCTAAAATACATTCATGCCAGTGGGCTACATGTGCAAATTACACCTTGCTGGGCAAAGAGATTAAGCCTACAGCAGTTGTGGGGTTTTTTATACTCATACACAACCTTTATCTCACTGCATTTATCAAGACCCAGACAAATTCATTAGTGCTATGAATACAGTAGCAAGGTGACTATAGGCATTGTAGTAGGGGAAAACCAGACACTTTGTTGATTCTCATCAAACTAATTACTGATGGGTGAACCCTGGCTTGAGTAAAGCTGCCAGTTATATTGGCAAGAAGTCAGAGAAGAATCAGGCTTGATGCATAGAAATATAACACGTTAAATTTAAGATGACAAATTCTGCCTTTAAAAATTCAGTGATAGTTTTCTTAATTTAAACTCACCTATACTGTGTTGGAACAAAACAGTAGCTTGCACATCAGCAATGCTGAAAACAGCTTACAGATTTGGGTAAGAAAATTCCTACTTGGATGCCATTCTCCTCATCTTGTCCAGCTGAGCAGAACTGGAAAGTAGCTCTGCAAATGAAATGCAAGAAAATGAATCAATTCATCTCAGCAAATATAAAAATACAACACTATTACATTGGTCAGATTTTCCCCCATATGCAACAAGCAATACATTCTATTTTCAATCTAGAGGATTTATTTCCAATTATGGAAGACAAAATGAAAAAATACAGGTCCTGATATTGCAAGTAGCTCTATGCAGACAGACCACTGTGTCTGCATGAGTCTCCTGCCAGAATTACAGTCAAAAAGCCTGACAGAAAGAGTAAAACCAGCTTCGACTTATTCTCAGTCTGAGCTGGGATGCCTGGGAGAAGACTATTTCAAAAGACATCCCTGTAAATTCACCTAGGTTTAGATCTGCAGCAAAACAAAACAACCCCCCCAAAAAAACCACAGCCACTCCCTACTCCCCCAAAGAAAGCGATTTTCTTTTGCTCCCATTTCTACACACACCACATATTCAGACAGACATAAGAATTCATCACTGGTCCAATTCATTGCTGTACATCACTGCATGCTTTCATCATTTATAACTGATTGTAGGAAAAAAACATCCTTGTTTGCTTCTTACGGCACCTACTGTAGCCAAAAATCAATTCCTCTTGATCCCAGCAGCCAGTCAGTGTGTGATATAAAGCTCCAAAGAGCTTAACCATTCTTGTTTTGTAAGTTCAGTGAGAGACACTAAAATATCAAAAGTTCTTTATTCTGTCTACCATTTAGTACCATTTAATACCATGGGACCATCTAAGTGTTGTTATTGTACTAAAAGTTGGCATCAGCGTTCTTCCATCTAGTGATGTCCCATCACTAAGAGCTTACCATTCATCCCCAGCTGAGCAGCAAACTGGATGCTTGATCATGACTGTCCAAGATTCAGTCTCCCCCTTACAGTTTGGCATCTTCTGAAGTAGAAGAGAGACTGACACTTAAAACAAAATCAGGAAACCTCCATTCATCCAAACTTTAGAAGTGCAGTTAGGAAGTCTCAGCAGACAGTGAAGTTATTTTGAGAAGCAAAACCCAATCCAACCCTAAACTTTATGGAAGTAAGAGGCTGCTGCAGTTGGGTGAGATCTACGTGCAGAGACTGCCCTGAACTTCACAAGCACTGCAACAGCCCACAACACACACCAGTGCACATCTGTGGGGAGATGCACAGATGCACACATGCCAAACTGGCCAGGCAGGAGCTTCCTCGGCTCTGAAAGTTATCAAGATGCATTCAGGGAGGCTGCACCCAAGCTAAACAGCAGCAGCTTAGAGCTACTGGTGCTTTCCAGTCTCCACAGATGCCAAGGAATCTGCTGCTGCTGCTGCTGAAGAGTCAGGTCTTTAGTAACTAGAAAGCACAGGAATCAATGCTATCTTGATTTAGATTGCTTCAATATTTAATCAGTACCAACTGGCCTTAAAAGTCTCATAGATAAATAGCCAGCATCTGAAAGCTTTGGATTTTAAGCTCTGGATGCAGCTGGCAGGTGGGAAATATTCCTACATTCTTTTTCTTCATACTATCAGCTGCCAAATTTGAGCATTCCCTGCCACTCACACGCAATGCATTTCTACTCATCCCTCGCCACTGTACAATTGGATCAAAGATGACTTACCTGAATTCTCCCACAATTGTAATGGGGAATCTGTCTGTTCTGTATGTGCATTTTGCAACGTGACTCCAAGTTCCAATAGATTTGTCCATAATGCCCATGTCAGCTGATAAACGACTGAGTGCTTGGGGGAGAGAGAGTGGCATGAAGAGGGAGACTTACTGCTTTAATACTGGGGTTGCGTCTTGAGGCTTACATTGTCTGAAAGAGCTTCCATTTTAGCAATATGAACAAGGTTAAAACACTGCCTTGCCGCATTTTTCGGTGGCCAGAACTAACATAACAGATGAAGTCACAGCAATACAAAGCACCTCTGCAGTGGTAAAAGCGAAACTCTATTATTCAATTCATAGCTATATCAGTAAAATGGGGTAAACCAGCCCTTAATCTGCCCTTGGGTAAAAGGCGGGGAAGTGATACTGAGAAGTCTCCAGTTGGATCTAATAGGTCCCCAGGGGAAGTCACCTGAGTATTATCTTTAACACAGTTGAACCATAAAATGGGATGAAGGCAGACCTGAACGGAAGACAGATTCTGTATCTAAGCTACTTGTTATGAAATTCCGTTACAAAATTTCAATATCAATTTGCATGTCAATATTTTACAAAATAAAAGGAGCTAGAAAGAGGCAAAAAATGCAACTCGATTGGGATCAGAGAAAAACAGCTGCTAGAAATGAGGTATTCACTCATTCATTTCCACAGCCCAATCTTCGTTAAAGATTTTTAAAAAGTTTAAGATTTCAAAAATCAAGTTCAGGTATATCATTATCAGTAGCTGTACACTGATTAAAATGCTAATAATACTAGGAAAGAAAAATAATTTTACACAACTTTCATAACCTCCTTGCATGAATCTGCTCAGGGTCTGGAGTTCAGGGTCTTGCTTATATGTGTACCTCCTCAGGTACAATTTTCCTGTTGGGGATCCAGTGGCAAGTCGCATGGTCTAATACTGTCCCAGGTGCTCTCCCATGCAGGTTAGATCTTGGATAGATCTTGCAGGTTAGGTCTTGGCAGGCTAGATCAAGGAAATGCTATGTCTCCTTCCATCTAAATGTAGAGTTGGGGTTTTTTGATGAAAGCTCAGTAGTGGCTTCCCTGCCCACTGCCCTTACGTCATCCACTAAGTGATCTTATTTTCAAATGTGCCTAAGTGATGTCAACTTTGCATAAAGAATTTAAATTAAATGAAGCTGTCTAGCTCAGAATTTTTAATAACATTACTTTAGAACTCCAAAATAAGGACTTAAGTCTAGAAATGTATTTAAAAACACCCCCAACAGCACAGCATTTCAAAAGAACAAAACCTGGAAGCAGTACTCAAGACACTTACAGGAGAATACCCTTTCTCCAATTACCCCTTTGAGGCAATAGCTGGTGATGTTCTAATGAAGACTACTACTTTGTTGACAAATTATGTATATATTGTACAACCGACATTAAGTTTTTCACTTTTTGTTCATACTGTTGAAAAGAAACTCTTCTGATGCACACAAATGTGAAGCAGAAGAATAAGCTAGTACAAACTCTGTCAATAAACACACACTTTGAAAAATGGCTTCCTAGTTTATAGCAGATTTATAGTTCTTATCTCAAGTTTCCAAAGTTCATCTGAATCTCCAATACAGGGAATTTCAATGTATCAGTAAATCTTTTAAGCCATGAAGAAGACTCACTCAAAGAAGCAATGTCCCTTATCAGTGGAAGAAGTGATAAATCCGAAATAATATATAATTCATGATGACACATATCAAGACATTACAGCAAACACTGACACAAGACCTATTTATGGCTTTGCTTTGCTAAGTGTATTCCCTACAGAACCATCTCCTCTCTTATTCTGAACCAAACACCTGCTTTGATAATGCACATCTCTTCAGAGCTGGGAAAAAAAGCAAATCTAATTCAGCAACCATTTCTCATGATAGAAAACTAGTGGCCCTCAGCCAGCAACATATAAAAGTAAATGAAAATTTAAGTGCAGATCAAAAAGAAATGTGACACAGTATGGCTACTTTAAAAAAATTTATGACCTCAGACATCAAGCTATCCATTGTCTAAAAGATGCTAATATGAATGTTAAACTTTCCTTGGCTGGGGAACAAAGTTTCAGTTTGGTTCCTTCACAAGAGCTTCCTCAGTCTTCATGGTTTAATACACACATGGATTCACGAGCTCTGAAGAAATGAAGAGTCTTCTCAAATCTTTCTAGTATGGTCCAGGGAGTTAAGGGTCACAGACGTCCTGTTCAGGAGGCATTTACATTGCCACCCTGAAATTCAGAACCTGGAAATACTCTGCAAATATTAACTAGAACATGCAACACCCTTGGGAGCAAGGCCACTACCAGACAAATTTGAGAAGTGCATTAAATTTAGTGACTACAGGTGACATGACTGGCATAACATATCACATGAGTCAGTATCACAATGCTTGAATAGTAAAAATAGCTTTTGAATAGTTAAATACCACTCAATGAAACTACCAGGGATAATATAGAGTTTTTAAAAAAGCTTAGGTATATATTTGGAAAAAAAGGATAAACTATTTCCCTGCCAAGGCCATTACTGCAGTTCACCTTTGAATTAAAAATAAAGTTACAAAAAACCAAAAGTACCTTTGCTTGCACAAGTGTTCCCTGAAGAACCCTGCAGGATGGACACCATCTTCTCAAGACAGAACAGGGAAGCATATATTCCCCTAATCCTCCCCACACCACCAAACCTTGCCTCAGACAATAGCCAAACGACATACCTACAATGGCTGGCACATCAGAGTTAAACTGAGAAGAAACCAAAAGCTGGCACAAATGTAGCACAGGAGTTTCACACCATTTCACCAATGATGGTTTTTCATCTCATCTTTTTAGGTGAGTCGTACAGAATAATATCATTTCAAATGTTAATATATTTGGTCTGAATAGAGAAAATTATTCCAAGCCTGGCTGTGGTGCTGTCGAAGCAGCACTGTGCTCTGAACCCACTGAACGGCAGCAGATATGCCGCTTACAAAGCCTGTTCAGACAAACCTGTGAGATACCAGGACATTAGAAGAACAGACAGGGCATTTACAGGATTACATTTTAATGCAATGGTTTCCAGTTTATTTTTTTAATGGACAAAGAGAGTGCCAGGATGGGTGTAGGCTGATGGAACAAAGAAACAGACATGCAGACTAGAAAGGTTTACAGAGAAGTCATGTAAGGAGAAGAATAAAAAAAGATAATATATGTACTTGGGTAAACAGTAGTTTTATTGAAGTGGTGCAGCAGAAAGCACTATAATGTCTAGAAACAGGATTGGAACACTAATTTTATGCACACATACATTTTATATATACATACACATACACACACACACATACATATGTAATTGTCCAGTTTAGTTAGGTTAAGAGCTGATTGAATCTGACAATGATTCTAACCCCTTCCCCCACCCTACCACAAAAAAGAAGCATAAAAATATGATTCCCCAAAGACACACTGCAAACACAACAAGCAATCCAGCAATTAAGCATGCCTCGTTCTACATCAGACTGCCATTGTGAAGGTGAATTTTCACCCATCTTCTTCCTGAAGGCATATGTAAAACAGTTTAATTCAGAAATCTGCATTCACTGAGCATTTCTGTTCCCCAGTGCCCTGGGCTGCCTTGATCGCCTTTTGCAGTGAGGAATCAAAAGCTCTGTGACATCCACTGTAATCCAGTCCAGTTTCCCCTTCAACTTAGTGAAAGCCTGGTCATTCCTGGCAGGCTCTTGTGAAACAGCTCCTCTGACTAGCATGGGCTGCATTGATTTTTTTCTATAATAAAAAAATAAATTAATAAAATCGGCAATTCTTTGTCATCCTAATAGATCAACGTGCAGTTTTGTAGACACCCAGATAAAAACCTCAGCACAAAGTTTTGGTCACGATACGGAAAACCAAAACGTAATATATGCATGTCACTACAGTAAGAAACGCCCTGCACCTTGTTAGAGCAACATAACCAGACAACCCCATCCTCCTGTTTGATATTACAAAATGAAGCTAGACATGAAGGGTCCTTACCAGACAAGGTGGATGTTCTGACATTCACAGACATGTACTCAGGTTCAAGCCTCTGGTCGATCAAGAGATTGGGTGGCTGAGACTGAGGTTGAGGCACTGCTCGCACCATGCACTGAAGGTTTCTCACTCAAGTGTCACTACAGAAAGCTTTGAGAAGTCAAAGCAACCTTCCACCTGGGACCACCAGACCTTGGCTCCCCACTTTGTTACTTGCTTGCAGACAGTCTAGGTCTGGCAGTTTCAATCACCAACTGCTTTCCTGCATTTAAATTCAGTATTAATTGGCATACCTAAACTAGACACAGCTATTAGGTGATCCAAACTTGGCCCTTAACCAGTCAAGTGATGCTGTTTTCCATCTTTATAATGGCCTCGCAGACTAATGGTAAAAACAGTCCATTAGTAAGTGCGCATCATTTAGATTCTGCGATAATGGAGGTTGTATAACAAAGCTAAGACAGGAAGAAGCTAAGACACATGGCAGCAAGGAAACTGTCTAACTCATTCAGAAACAGAAAAATCTCTCAGCTGAGTATATCAGATAACTCTCACTAAAACACAAACATTTTCCGGTGCAGTAGATTTACAGTAGTTTACAACTTGTCCCATCCCATTCCATTCCCAGGTGTTCACAGTTTTAAACGGGCACAAAATGACCTGTATCAGTATAACCCATTCTACTTTTGTCCATGAGCCATGAATAAAGGGGAACCTTAAACTGTAAAACCAAAAATCAGGCCAGTAAAACTTGTGTAAACCGGCTTATAACCAACCTTAGAGGGGAAGGGAAGGAACTTGCCCACATCTCCAGCTAATCTTAATGTGTCCCTGGAGAAATTCACCTCACCATCTTCTTCCTTAGTCAACTGAACAATAAAGGAAAATAAAGTTGCTCCTGAATAAAATGTATTCTGTATTCAAGCTGCTTTATATCATATTAGGAATTTTAAATATGAAACTATGCATCAGCATATTACAGAATAAAAGGAGGTAGAAAAGGAGGAAGAAATATTCATCTGGCATCTATAGGAACAGAGGATCAAGTGACAGGTGGAAAGGGGAATCAACTCCAAACACTGTATAACCTTGTCTGTCACTAGCCTCAGAATCACAACCTGCAATTAGAGGGTTCCGAACAGAGAAAAAAAAAAAAAAAAAAAAATCGCACTAACAAATACAGTTTCATTGGCAGTAATAATTTTAAGGCAAGGACAACATCTAATTTTAGTGATTCTGTTCCTCGGATGCATTATTCTATTCTTTCCCCATCTTTTCTTACAGAACAAACAGAGCTCAGAGAATCACCCCATAAATAACTCTTGTTCTTGAGAGAAGAAATAGCAACTGTCTCTTGGCTTCCAGCAATAGAGGACTGATTTCTTACATACGTGAGTGTGTCTAGTTTATTCAGTATGCATTCATGGGTTGAAACTTTGGAGATCTTTATTTTATAAACCACTTAAATATCATTAAGAATTATTACTTAATGTCTTGCTTTTTAACAACACTTTCCTTTTAAGGTGATGATAACAAATTACCTTTCCAGAACGTCCAAGGAAAACTGGGAAGTGCTGGAAGAGAAATTTCTGAGAGCTCTCATCACTATGTTTATGACTGAAAGATCATCTTTTCATGCAAAGTGTCAGGTAGGAATGGCTTGACGATGGGACACATGAAGTGTTGTCCACTAGTGGTTTTAAAAAGCCAGATAGGTTTCATAAGACAATAACATTCCTGAGTTTCAGACTGGATGTTTTAAGGACTTTGTCAAGAGATAGCATTCCCCGTCTCTTCTCTCTAAAAAAAAAAAAAAAGAAAAAAAAAATAACAAACCCAAACCAACAACAAAAACCCCAATACGTAAAAACCTCAGAATAATTTGGTTAAAATGAAAGAACATCACCACTGAAATCACTGTGACAGATTTGAAATAAAATGCTCTAAACCAGCTTAATTTTCAACAAACATTGTGCAGATGCTACATAGATGACACATTTCTTACACTATCATAAAAATGACAAAAGGCCCACAGTGGAGGTATTCAAACAAGCAATAACAAGAGATCACCTTCACTAAAGACTAGGGGAGACTTTTCTTTTTTGGACAGTTATTTACATGCAAGGGAATGAACTAAGAACTAAACTGATATGAAATAGTTTTAAGTTTTGAGATAAGTACCACACTAAACAGTGCAAAGACATTCAAGCCATTTTCCTATAGCTTCACTAATGTGCGATGCTTCTCTTTTTCTTATTGACTTGCTTGTCCCTCTGATATAATAGAACCACACTAATTCACGCTAACGACTGGGAGGCTGATCGCAAATTACCAGACCTTGCAAATTAGCAAGTAAGCAAACAAACACTATTAAAAAGCCCAGTCGAGGGTATCTCAGCACATCATTTACTTTGTTCATTTATTTTTCAAAAGTGTAATTTAGTCTCCTAACACTCCACAGCATAGCAGTAAGCGTGGCGGGCAGAACAAGCACAAAAGCCCCCACCATCAACATCTGTTTATTGGTTTTTGCAATCTTTTCCACTCAGCCTGTTTGAAGAGCTAAGGCTGTGGTCCTAGAGACATTCAGAAGCATAAAATCACGATGGCACCACTACTGAGTGCTGGAATCTGCATGTAAGTGGTGCAGCCACACTGAATGTCTGCAGATGAGTAAGGTGCCTTCCCGTCCGCAAGCAGACATCAGGTGCCCTGTTCAACCAACAGCAATCAGTATTTGCCACAAGCAATTAATTATTTGTCAAGTAGAAGTCACCACAAAGAGTTTAGACTAAACCATGTCAGTATAACTTATCTGTTGATTAATTCTGATGGTGACTAAGTCTATAAAAAGATTAAAAGGCCATTTGCAGATAATCTGCAGCAGGATGAACAGGGTAGATTCACAGTACCAATGCCTAGCTGCATCTGTCCTGTTCTGTTGGCAGCGTAACCATAAAGGTAACTATGAATGCTCTTCTGCATGCAGTTATTAAAACTGCAGAGAATAGAGGCAATACAAACAAAGGGGGTTGTGAGACCTATCCAGTGTGCAGTTTTGCAAGGCTGGAGACATTTTCACAGTATGCATTTTGTGTCAAGGATTTAATCTGTACCTTTAATTCAGGTAGTTTTGTTCTTATTTCTCCTCCCAGCTCTCTGCTGGATTTTTTTAATAGTAAGAAGCTATGACACATGGTACAATTTCTGGGTTGGTGTATTTGTCAGCAAGATGGCTTGTACTGCTCAGCTCTGACTGAAGGCACATATATACTGGCAGTGGGCTAAAACTTTTAGCTGCATTAAGGCACTGCTGTACCACTGCAGGTCAAACGGGAAATCTCTTGCCAGCTCTCCTGTAGACGTGATGAAGGAAGAAAGAGTGAATTTTCCTCTCTTTTGGTAAACCTAATGGCTACAGTAGGCCTTTTAGACACCTGTTCTACACCTGGACCCTGGAAACCAGGCTGGTATAGATCAGCCCAGCAAGCAGCAAAAAGGTGCTTTATGCTGAGGACCTCTGAATTGCAAGTTGACACCTGGCTCTCTAGAGGCACTTCCCTCAACTTGCGTTAGAGCCGACGGCTCAGCCTCTCCCCTCTCCTGCCTTTTGCAGCTAATTTGCTCCACAGCAAATTACTATTCTGCACGCATCTTCTTTATGAAAGGGCCACATTAACCCTTCTGCTTTTCTCCACTTCCAGCATGGAGCACTTCACTTGAAGAATCCTACAGTGCACACCTTTCCTTTATACCTTTCTGTTCAGGGGCCCAGACCAAGACCCTGGCTGGTTTACAACTTCTTGGCCCCTCCTCGGTAGGTGAGGGGCTTTCTCGTCTGCATTCCAGCTTCAGGAAAGGGAACAAAAATAACTGAAGCCAAACTTTACTCCATTCTCTGCTGTCTCCCTCATTTGGTTTTGGTTTGTTGGGTTTTTTTCCTCATTGTGTTCTCAACATGCATTTTTTCCTCTTTTGACCATCTTTTGACCATTCCTCTCTTTTGACCTTCCCAGTGTAAAACAAGAGTTATTCTGCCATCTTAGAGTTTTCGCAACACCTATGCAACTCAGCCTTACCTGCCCTCTATGGTCCGTATCAGAACAGGCAACTCTTTCCTTTCAGTCAACTTCCTGCTGTTTGACTCAACTTTTTAAGCTCAAGGGAGCCACCAGGTTGACTTGTGAGCCTCAGATCTCCTGGTCCTTCTTGACTCATGCTGCAATCCTCTACTAGTCTAATGCAGAGATGCTAACTGCTTTAACATCTATTTTCATAAAATAAATTTCTATAATAAGTGTTTCCTTTGTGTCTCCCTTTTCCTCCTCCTTAGATACTTGCCTTTGGAGCAGCCTTAGATACTTGCCTTTGTACTTAGATACACTGCCTTTGGAGCATGTAGCATTAAGATTCAAATTAAAGCATTTTAAGACTGATTTTCACCACCTCCAGCAAAACATAGCACCTGTAACCTGCCACCCCATGTCCACAAAGCAAATAAATGTGGAATTTGTAGGACCTGGACTGAGGTCCACAAAACTGTATTAGGCATTGCCTCATGTGAATTAAATGGGGGGTAGAGGTTAATCCCTCCATCAACCCAATCCAGTGAACTACTCTAAAACTCCCTCTTTTCCTAACTGATAGCATGGCTACGATGCAGATGACTGATACGACACTAGAACTCCCAAGAAAAATTGCAACCCAGAAAGATATTATTTATTTTCTCCTTTGGGTCCTAGTCTAAAGTAACTTTTCTGCTGGATCAGAGTGGGCTGTTTGTGGCTAGAAAAGCTCTTCTCTAATCTCATTATCCATGAAGTTTGATGACTTTTCCCCTACTCTGAAGTAACTTACACCAAAGCAGAATTGGACACATGCCAAGAAGTATAAAATATTAGTGTTACTTTGGATGGAAAACTCTTCCAGTTCTGTCAAACCCAGAACTTCAGCATCCTTCCCAAGAGATTCTGCAGCAGATCCTCATTGTTTATGTGCTTACAGATTTTTTTATTATTGTTTAAGATTAAAATAAAATTGTCCTGAATATGCTTTAAGATTCAGTCTTCTTTTTCAGGACTTGCAAAATAAAAAAAGCAAAGGGCAAATCCTGTACCTTCTAAGCCTTTTTAGGGGCCCTCTGTACCCAAAGTCATGTCCCTTCAAAGCCATTCCAGTGTGAAGTTCCTCTCCCTCAGTATCTGGTGGCATATACTTAAAACAAGCTGCCACACATTTCCTATGACATCTCTTTTACGAACACATTCCTATACAGTTGTCACTAAAGCCCTGCACATTTTCAAAATGAAACAGCCCTACATGATTTTGTCAAATGAAGTCTCTTGCTGTGATCTTCCAGCAGCTGTTTCCTGTATGTTGAAAACATTCTGCCTCTCCTCTCCCGTTTTTTTTTGTCTTGCAGTTCACTGTATTTTTACATCACCAGCAATACCACAAGGTACCAAAGCTGAACCCAGCTTTCAGGGTGAAACATTCTCTTGCTTATTTCTCTTGCTTATATTTTGGACACCTAAAAAAGAAAAGCCAAGAGACGTCCTCTTTTCCTGCACCTCTTCTGTGACATTCAGTCACACTGCAGGGGCCCACGTGGGGAGCCAGCAGGAGGAGATCCCTAGCCCACATGACACTTCATTTCTGCAACTTCAAGTAGACATGAAACCTGCTTTTGGCGTTCCTTGAACTTTTAAACCTGCAAGCTTCTAGGCTTTCTTATTCCTCAGAAGCCCACCACATGTCAACAGATGAACAGTGTTTTCTTCTTAAAACGCATCCAGGGACTCTACCTGGCAGCAAGGACTTTAGTAACGAAATAGTATTGAGCTATACTTCCTACCTCCCCACAGCCCTCTGAACTACATTGTGTTCTCCTGCAGCTGTAAGGGAAAACCGGAACCTCTGGGAACAATGATAATATAAATTAATATCATAATCTATTTACCGTTCTCAACATTTACAAATATATACATTTTTTTAAGCAAAATCGAAACAGGGATTCCACTTTATAAAGGGGAATTTAAGTTATAACCAGCAGCTTATGAACTTTGTGATCAGTAGGTAATACAGCAGACATAGGCATTTCTGGAGAAAATCTTAAAATTAGCATGGTTTGTCATTCCAATTTAATTGGGCCAGATCCTTGGCTGGCATAACCTAATACAGCTGTACTGACTTAAATTAGTCCGTGGAAATGGGCATAGCTTCAGTTATTCCAATGCCAGAAGGGGTCCATTATGCGTGTCTAAGTCAGTTCTTTTTTATGACACACGCCTGAGGAGGATACCTATTACTTCCTTCATCAAGCCCAATAAAACATTCTTCTTATACTAACCTAGAGTCTAGCTTGCATGTAAGGGGTACTAAAGTCTGGTAAAATGAGACTGATGCACTTTCAGAGTTTATACAGTGCACTGCTCGCGGTGTCGAACACTCATATCACAGAAGGCAAAAGAGGCAGCGAGGGCTCCCAGCCTAATCCTCCCTTTTCTCTCATAACACTCCCTGTGCTATTCACACAACTTCTGCCAGGCAGTCCTGAAGAGAGAAAACAGTAGTCTGCCACAAAAGGAGCCCCAACTGAACAAACCGTGACTTCATTTCACCCTGCGAGCTGCCCAGCAGCAGCGTAGCTGTTGTGCGATTGTCTAGATGGCTTCTTAGGGAACACCTGTAATGGATATTCTTGCTTAGCCATTTCTGCAAAGATCCCAGGCTTTGTTACACAGCTGGACTTGCTTTGAGAGCTGGCTACTGATATCCCCTTGGAAGAAGCTGTGCTGCAAAGGGAAGCTCAGGATGCACAGTATCTTCTAGCCCCTCAGCACCACAGCCAAGGCAGGACAATTGAGGTGTGGAGGGCACAATTTTGTTCAGCTCATACAGTAAATTGAGTCAGGTTTAAGGAGTGGGGTGGTTATTTTTGGAGCAGATGCTAGGATGATAGTGCAGGCCCTGCCTGTATGTTAAAGTCTGACCTATGGGTCTATCTTTGCAGCAGTATATTCATCCAACATGATAACAATACTGAAGTCAACCAGGGAAAGTTTTTTAAATATATATTGGATTCCTGATATCCTTGAGGAAATTATTTTGACCTTATATTGCTGAAAGTTCTCCCACAGTTATACTGCCAGAGCTCCTTTGTGGCATATAAGTTTATTAAAAAAAATGCCTGTTGCAGATCTTCTGATCAGAACCGAGTAATGCAAGTCAGAGGCTTCTGTTCAGCTGATTCAGTGATAGCTCTCTTCAGTAGGGAGAAATTACTTTTGTGTAAGAAGCAATACCCAGCTTGTTTCAAACCTCAGCCTCTGGCAAATCTGTCATAGCAGGAGACATTCCCTGTTTCTTTGACAGATTGGCCTGCGGCTGAAAGTTAATCTAACATGTCAGAAAAAGTATACAGTAGGTAAAGAAAAAAGCCAAAGCTAACCCTCTCAGCATTTTACATCAGGGCATATTTGAAAGAAATGCTCATTTATAGACAGTAAAAATATTGCTCTAAGTCTTCAAATTAAAAGAAAAAGAAGGCATAAAGATATGCTAGCAATAAAAAATAAGCTTAAAGAATGAATGGACCGGAATCTGTAACCTACACCAAGGATGAAAAAAATGCTACCACCAGCTAAGATCCAAGACTGCTCATTTTTGCTATTACAGATCAATTTTCTTTCTCCTTATCACACAGAGTGCCAAATTAATAACTGGTTTCAACTATCATGATGCATAAAAGCATGAATTTTGGCTACTACAACGATCCAATAAAAAAAATTAAAAAAAAAATCACACTTGCCAATGCTATAAAAACGTAATTTTGTTGTTGTCATTGTTCTATATATCACTCCACTCAGCAGCATAAATTTGCTTCAGTTTCTCTATTCTTTCTTGCTGATAAGGTCCCTGAAGTTATATAAAGCATCGTTCTTAGAAATGCACAAACACGTAAACACACTGAAGCTTTTGCTTTAAACTGTACCCCAGATCTCAGGCAAAGTCAATAGGATTGCTGCTGGCTAGCACTAGTCTTAGAAAGCCAAAGTGAGCCAGAACTACATTCTCTGTGGGAAATGTAGTTTTATCAAAAGTCTAAACATTTTGCAAGAATAGTTCAATGACTGAAGTCCCTTGACAAGTATTGAAGGAAGAAATTTTTATGTTATTTTGTTTCAGTGATTTGATTTTCAGTTGTACCAAAACTATAAGATTACATTTATGATTTTACATTAGTAAAATGAAAATACTGAATGTCCCAAAAATTACTTTCCATTCAATGAAAAACCTTAGAACTGGGGGAGAGGGCCAGAGAGAGGAAGGGTCTGATACAGAATGAAAACACATTTAGCAGTGTGAGATTTTCCCAGGGGGTTGTATTTCCAGGCAGCCACATCCAGACCATTAAAACAGGATGAAATACTGCATGCTTATTGCTATTCTAAACATGTAAGGAAAATTTCATAAAAACTTCTCATGCTGCCAACTTTCTTAGGCAAAGCAGCACTCCTGATTCATCTGTAAACTGTTTATATTAAATGGCTAAAACTGTGAGAAAGGAGTGTGATAATCTTTAAACTCTATATCATTTTATAACCTGAAAAGAATACAAAGAATGAAACAACTCACCAACGAGTCTAAAAGTTGTGTTAAGGCTCTGAATGCCCTTTTTCATTGTCACCTGAAGCATCATTTTCCACTTTTCAGGTCTTTAACTTCCTTGCCCAATACCCTGACAGTTTTTCTCCTAATCCATTAATGCCAAAATAAGGGCAATTGTTAAAGCAAAGTGTGTTTTGTACCAGATGACATTTGACGTAGTTCGGTTATTTTCCATTCCCCTGTGCTCTGCAATGGAAGGTGCAATGGAAGGTCAGCCCATCTCTGCAGCTCTGCTCCCTGCTGGACGCTCCTGCACTCGCACAGCTATGGACAAAGCACAGTTCACATGCAATTTTTGTTCTCAGCACAAATCTTTATGCTGAAACAACAGCAGCAGAAGACCTGGGCTGTATCTGGAATGAGGCAGCAGAGCCAAGCCAGGAGATGAAGTAGCCGGGAAGGCGAAAGGCAGCAGGAAGTGCAGGGAACTTCTAGAGGGGAAGGCACCACCTCAAGCCCCTTTACTGCTTTTTCCACCCATGCACCTCCTGGCTTGGTGGCATTCCAAGTCCCTCCTGACCTCACGTGCCAGAGCGGCTGCCTCCCCCACCACCTCTCCCTGCTCCTTAGTCCTAGGTGAAAGAAAAAGTGGAAAATTAAGAAAGTGATTGCATCTAAAGCAAGAGCGACAGCAGCATACTGTTGGCTCAGGCAAGCCTGGGAGGCCACTCCAGACCCCCCAGAGACAGGGAATCAGGCCAAGCTGGATGAGGAGCAACACTCAGGACAAGCGAGCAACACTCAGGACTGTGACATTCCTCTTTTGCAGGGCACCTTCTCTCCCAGGCAGTCCTATCAACCACAGCACCCTCTGCCCTGCCACCTTCTCCTAGCGGCTCTCCAACAGTGGATCAACTGGGCACCTCCCACTGTGTTTACAAGTCTCAAATAAGGATGAGAGTGGGGGCAAGGAGAAAGGAAGAAAGTAAAAAATGTTTGAGAACCAGAGTCTTACTGGTTTCTACAATGACTAAACAAATCCTGAATTAAACGCTTTCCAAATACTGCTTAAGCACATCTTTTGTATCTCTGAGGAAGATTTCATGAATGGTTGAAAGCTCCTTGAAAACATAAAACACTAAGCATTGTTCTTTTTATAACGTCTGTTTTGAAAAATTGACCAGGCTCATACTAATCTAATAAATGGCAGCTTTCCAGCCTGAGAGCTTCATAATGGGTATCTTGGCCTTTCGAGAGTCTTTTTTTTTTAATTCCTCAGAGAGTATATATGTGCAATTGCATGTGAACGATCAGCCTCGGGAAGGAGGAGGTTCCACATCATGTTTTGCTGCTAGCAAGCTGCTTTTCCTAATGAATGCGCCAATCTTCATCCTTCCCATTATGATTTTTCAGGGGAGTATTTGTGACAGCAGGCATGAAGAATCACATCTGCTTTTGTGTGTATTTTGTTCCCCCAAAGTTTTGGGAGAAGCTACAAAACATATGAAGAAAAACTCAGAGTTTTCTTCTTCAGATAGAAAGAGAGAAATATGAGTATAATAGTTACTCATCAATGTAGCTCCCATAATAGTCATGGAACAAGTTCCACTTGCATACTGTGTGAAACAACTTTCACAAGCTAAGTCCAAGCTTCAAGCGACAAAATTTCACAGACTTTAATAGTACAGAAAGTCAACTTCAGTTCCTCTTTTAGATGAGTTCTCCTGTGGTGCACTTGTAGCACTGCACTGACAGATGATCTGAATGAGCCTATATCATAGAGATTAGGGATTTCTCAAACTTAATTTCATATGATTGCTCAAAATAATCACTAAATACTTCATTCATACTCCAAGCATGAGAATCAATAATTTTGACAGAGTCATCAGCAAGTAACAGGATCATATTATCAGCTAATCGTCACTGCCAAACTTCAGCATCACACAAGTGAAAATACAGGTGTTCATATGGAGAGGACCAGACACTTCACACTAGGCTGAAGCCTTTGCTGATCTGCACATGTATTCCTCACTGCAGCATACCGCAATAATCTAGGTGGAAGCCACTGCAGGAACAAGCATGAAAGCTGTGTGAAGAACAGAGGTTTGGTTTCATGAAAGGTTCTGAGCTTTCAAACCTTCAGCTTTCTGCCAAATCTGAATGGAAATTTATGAAACAGTTTCCCACAAAATTATTACAACTCAATCTAAATGTCTGGTTTTCACTTCAGTTACACGCTGTACATGCACAAAAAAGCTTTAAAATTAAAAGCTGCTTCCAATTTAGGGGGGGGCGGGAGAGGGGGGAAGAGAGAGGGAAAAAAACCAAAGAAAACAACTCAGTTCCCAAAAGGTGAAACGGGAATGACATCACTAGAATTTTTTCTAATTTTCTTCCAAAATGATGTCCCTAATCAACCTAATATGGCAAGTCATTTTGGTTCATATGAAGCACTTATCCCAGGAAAACATCCTTCTGTCACTTTTGGACTAGCTTTGGCAGGCCTACTACTCCCAGAAAGAAGGGCTGATACACTACTGTAACACTGTGGCTGTCGATTACTGGAGAGAAGAAACCACGTGAGCTACATAAACCCAAATGAGCAAAAAGAAATTAAAACAATACCCTTCATCTAGAAGTTCAGTCCAGACATGATCGTTGGCTGTGCAGCCCTCCTGCTCCACAGGGAGCTTCCAACCACCAAATCAGAGGAAAAGAGAAGTTGTTGGCCAGGGAGCTGCCCAGTATTCACAAATGCTGTAACACAAGTGTGTCTCTTAGAGGAATAACCACTGAGCACAGGCTCAAAACCTAGTATTTTTAAGCCCTAACCTTCTACTTAGGAATGGACAAGAGCCTCTGGCACTTTATGAACAAGCTGTTACCATTTTACACATCAGATATACAACAGGCACGATCTAGTTACTGTGTCCCACTTCCCCACGTGAAGCAAAGGGTCTAAAACAAACTTCACAAAGGTTCTTGTGCTTTCACTCAGAAATACCAGCTTTACAGAAACTGCTGCCAGCTACAAAAGCAAGTCAGATTGGCATCAACAGAAGAAAAAAATATTTCCCCTTAGGATGCTGTTCCCAAACACTCCCAGCGAAAACCTTTTTCTTCTAAAGGCTTCCTCTTGGGATGAAACAAGTCCAGAGCTTTGTCCCCTGTGGGCTGGCATTTACAGCAGGAGCAGAGGAGCTCATATGAGGAGTCCTTTGATTCCAGGAGAACAGTTGCAGTGCTGTCAGCGCAGCACATGTGACTTCGCATGTGTCTGAGTAAGAAGGGAGCAACAGATGTGAAGATGAGATCACTGCAACAGGGAAAGGATCCTGTTTCTAGGCTGAATGCACAGAAGGTGTCACAGTGCAGCTTGCCCTCTGTCTCAACACTCCTTGATTTTGGTTTCTAACATCACAGGCTAAATCAATTTCCCCCTTCTGGACCAGAGCTGGAAGAAAACCTTAAGTAAAATGTCTTTGTCATAAAGGATATTACTCCCCTGCAGTGCCAGATGGGTCCACAGACATGCAATTTATCCAATATCAGGAGGTGAATATGGGGTTAGCAAAACCATTTTCTCACTACTCTCTTAAGCCTTTTTTGCTTTTGCTATCCCAGGCTAAGGTTCATGATTTCATGCTTTTCCCATATTGCAAGAATTAAAATCCTGAGCAAGTATACAGGACAGTAAGGGAGGAACAACACATGCTGAAGAATATTAACCTGAACTAGCTTTCAAAATTGAATCATTAAACAGAGCCCCTCTGCAAACACTCTCAATCAAAAGTAAAGTATTAACGCACTTGCAAAGGGAACTTGATCAAATTATAACCACTTTAATTCTGAATAAGTAATTAACTAGATTTGCATGAGCTGAACAGCCCATAACTAGCAGCAGGCAAGCTGGTGAGAGGGCATCCAGAGGAAGTGGGGGAGGCTTCTCTACAGACAGGGAGGGAGACTTTTTTTAGGACATGGTATGGATCCACATGCAGGGGGTCTGCACCACTCAGAACCTGTCCAGAGGAACCTGGCAGCTTTAGGATCACAGCCATATGCCTCTAGAGAGAACAGAGCAGATGCCGACTGCAAACTGTCCCCTACGACTGTGGTAGCCAGTGGCTTGGGCTGAAACAGGGAGTAGGCATCAATTCATCCAGCGGGGGGGGGGAGGAAATCAGATGGGCTAAGCCAGCCAACTTTACAGATTTGTGACCCAATCTTCAAGGCACACAAGCTGGCTGTAGCCTCTACTTCAGGCGATTCAGAAAGAGAGAGGGAGTTTGCAGAAATTCATGACAATTAGGAACAAGTAATTTAAGACCAGATCTCTGATTAAGTGTGACCTCTTCCTTAGCTGCACAATTCCCTCTCTATTGATACAGTAGACACAACTCCTTTGCTGGAGTTTGTTTTGTCCAACTCAAGGGTTTATTATTTTCCAGAATTTGCAGAAGACGGAACACCCATACACGGGGAAGCGTGAAGTCTCAGCAGTACAAAGAACCTGCGCTCTCATCTGCACACAGGAAGAAACTGCATTGAATACTTGATGATACCAAGAACTGGAGAGAAAAAGAGGGAAGAAACTTTCCTTGGACTCCCACTACTGCAACAGAAATACATCATCTATACTGCTCCTACCCCAGCTCACCTTTCTGGCTCCTGAGAGCCGAGTAGCTTAACACCTTTCCCAAGCAGGAAGGTAACAGTCTTTGTTGTCTAGAGAGTCTAGAAAATTAAGGGGATAAAGTAAAACTATTATTTGGTTTGAAAACTGCCACACCTAGGGAAATACCAGCAGAGATACCGTGGGAAGACACCGCTGGGTCAGGCTTAGATTCTGCCCACACCTGGAAGGTGTTTCTGCATGTCTAAGGAGCAGATGTGTTGCTGTTAGAGAAAACACACATCCTGTGCAGGTAAATAGCACTCATATGAATAAATTTCCTGCTCCTCATTGGCAGACAAAATGCATTTACTCCAGTTATATTTTCACTGTTTTCCTGCAATTTTGGAAGAGCAGTGAAGGTTTGGTGCACATCCTGTTTAAGCCCCATTGCTTGCAAGTAGTCAGCAGAACATCAGAAGTCTCCTGACTAACCCAGTCCACTTTTGCCCAGCTGTTACATAACACTAATTAAATGCAGGGCTACATGCTTCAGCCCTCCCTCCCCCATCACAAACAAATATACTGCTCTCACACAACATCATGATAAGGGGGAAGGACAGCAGAAAGGAGATAGCTAGGAGCAGGCTACCCCAGCTAAAGGACCACTTTTTTTGCCTCCAGACCTCTTCCAAATTATCCTGGGAAGCTGGCCAGATTAATTACCCTGGTAGACCACACACAGCCCATGGGTAAGCAGCCTTTGCCTTGAAAAACTGACTTGAATGATGAAACTCTCTCTCTTGAAGGCATTGTCAAAGGTGCCAGGCTTGAAAAATAATGCTGCACAACCCTACCTTCATTCAGCTGCTATGTTTTGAGTTGTACTAGTTTAGGACGCAGCCTATTGCACCACGTTAGCAGGCTGCTGTTGGAGGGGGAGTGCAGAGCTGTAGGAGAGGAATTACAAAACTCACCAGATCCTAGCCTGCTGGCTGGATGACTTCCAGAATACAGAGTCTGTTTTAATCACAGACACATGTATGCATTTTTCCACCATACTTCGAATCTCCCTGCCAGGTCCACTTTTTATGAATGAGTAAGGTATTTAAACCAGCAGGAATCCTGCTTTCACAAGGTCCAGAAATGGGGGAATTCTTGTGAATCTCAAATCCTGCCAGGTAAGAGAAGCCAAGGGACCACACAATGCACATTGGATGGGGGCTGAGATTACTGTTAACTCAACAAGCTCCTGGGGAGCCAGGATTTTGTCAGTCATGCACTTCAGTGTTTGTTTCTGGAATCATCCTTTGAATATCACGCAGAAGGGACTATAATTTGACTGCAATGCAAAGTTGTGCTTCCTTTGGGTACCCAAAGTGCTAAATGACCTTGCAAGTATCCAAAGCAGCACAGCTGTACTATCAGTGCCTCCCAAGTGCCTTACTATGGTAGTGATCCTGTTTCTCTAAAATCACACAGACTATGGGCACCATCTGATTTGGTATGGGTTGGAGCTGCTTTAAGGTGGACCTCACTGTTCCGACCCTTTGTCCTTACACTATAGTTCGCAGAACACCACATACACCCCTGCGTGAAACACATGGACATGGATTAGTTTGATCTAAAAGTGAATTGTTCTAAGGTGCTGGACTGTGAAACGGAGTGCCTGCATTCCCTTACACCAGCTCTGCTGCAGGAAGGCAACCTCTAGCAGAGGGACAGTAGCAAATCACTGCAGGGCAATGACATCTAAATTGCGGCAGCTGTTTGTTCAGGCACACAGCAACCACAGCAGTCAGCCTTGTGTCAGCGAACAGCAACGGGTTTGATGACGCAGTAGTGGGCACTTCAGGCCACAGAGGGAGGCTGAATTCAGCCACTCCGAGATAGAGAAGTATTAAACAAAATCAGGGAAATTTAGGGTCCAAGCAGCAGCTTGGATGAGAGGAGGAGATTTAGTCCAAGGCAGTAACCTGCGAGTCTGCCATTAGTAAAAGGACTTAAACATCTTCCAAGGTTGCCTTCTTTGACATGGAAGAGGATTGCTGCTGGGGACTTATGGACCACTTCCCATCTTTATTTTCCACACCTTTCAGGAATGTTTTCCCCTTGTCTATCTGAATTCACTTTCACAAAGTACTTGACAGTCTAGCATAAGCTTGATGTACTTAGTTTAGTTCTTGCTAATTACATAGCACCTCAGCAATTGATTGTACAGCAGTCAAATAAATCCAGAAAGAAGTTATCTCAGTAAGAAATTGTTTGCAGCAAACCAATGAGTAAAACTTTAAATCAATGTTTGTAATACTTTTCTCACTGCTGGTGAAATTGCAGGCAACTTAATTAAGACTATCTTGTTAAAAGCTGAGGAAAATCCTCTGCCAGAAAGGAGGCTTGAAGGTGGGTGGAAAAAAGAACATGAAAGTCAGTACTGGTCTTTTGGCTACCTACCATGAGAGGGTAGCAGGTGGTTCAGTGGAACAAAAAGAAACTTCCTAGGAAAAGGAAGTTTTGTTTTCTAAAGACAAAAACTTTTTCCTATGCCAGAAACATCCTCCAAGAAAGTCTTGCTTAATAAAACTGCAAATGCAGTGAAAACCCCTACTGTCTTCCTGACAGGGCAATAAAAGTCTTAAGTCGTCAGGGAGAGTCACCAGAAAACAGTCACTGCAGTGACTCTCAACTGTCAGGATTTGAGTTAAAATAGCCCCTTTCCATCTCAAAACTTGAGTCAAGGTTGACAAAAGCTGAGCAAAAGGCTCAACAAATACAGATCCTCTCTGGAATAAGGGGAAGAAAACAAAACAAAACAAATCAAGCGAAAAAATCACCAAGCTAAAACCACAATAGAGAGGCCAAGCTAAGCAAGATGAGGCTCAACTTCAACCCTGACAACAGTCAGGCACGGCCACTATCAACACTACACAGCTTGAACAATAACTGAAGCATTTGGCATCAACCCACCACTCAAGGAGCCCGCTTTCACTGATCTTGAGTGGAAGATCCAGAAGCAATGAAAATATGAGATTCTTGAACTTCCAGCCACAGACAAGATGAAGAAACGCAGTAAAACCACAACTGAGTACACCAGTTCTAAAATGAGCTCAAGATATGGGATTACATGATTTTTTTGTTGTTAAACATCCTTTTAAGAAGATAATACGTCTTTATATTCAGAAGTCACCATCAAATAAAAGCCATTGTCTTTAAATATACATATAAAAATATATATGTCTATATATAGGCAAATCTCTCTCTTCGATGTGGGATAATTTAGAAATAAGAAAGGCAGATGCATATGCAAGAAATTCTAATAGAAAATGCACCTTAACATGACTCATAAATACACAAAATATGTACCTGGCTGTGCAACATACAGCTTCAGAGTTCCTCATTAAGCTCTGAAGAGCTCAACCACCAACTCTGCATCACATTGCAGGATTAAGGCCTATTTTAAAAATCTCTAAATAAACCAGCCTGTAGTATAATCTCAGCCAGAAACAAGATGAAACCAAATTTATGTTTGAATAGTACAAGTACTTTTTTAGGCAGAAAAAAAGGCAAGGCTCAGTTACTCATTCAGACATGAGATATATCACTACACATTAATGGGGAATGAGGTGAAAACATAATATATATCAGCCTTGAGCTCTAGGATTGTAATCTCACAATTAACACCTGAACCCACAATTGTTGTTTGAAACCACCTCTAATTCCACACTGTCTGGAGGGGTTAAAGCCGTCTGAGCTGGTTTCAGAAATGGACACCAGCAGTGAGAACAGCTAGTTCCCTAGACTGCTTAGCCACTGATAGCTAATCTCTTGTTTCCTGCCTTTTTCCCCCCTCATTCTTTCAAATCTGAGCGGGCTTCAGAGGATGCAAATGAAACATTTAACAGGCTTCAGTGCTGTTTTCTCCACATCACATTAAAATAGTGCCGTGTCAAGAACTTAAAAAAGGAAATATTGTGCAACAGAAAAAGGATGTTTATGCTCTATTGCTACAAGACTTTCTGTCCAGTTCAGAATTAACTTCCAAATATTAAAATATTTGATACAGCATTAGAAATTATTTGAGAAAAAGACAAAGATTCATTGCAGATTCAGCTGGTGTTCTGAAACAAAATACAGTAAGTGCTTCTAAGTAAATTACCATGTGTTTATAGCACTCAGTATGTAGCATTTCAGAGGGGCAGTTTGAAACATGCACGAGAAACAGACCAGCATTCACATTGCTAGTTACTAAGCTCAATACCAAGCATGCATGGGTTTTCCATTTAAGAAAACAAAAATAAATTTTAAAAAATGCAAAACCAAAAACACCACACACCACACAAAAGCTTTCGAGCTACTTTCCCCTGCTTGGATACTCAAGTCTCCCTGACCACAGAGCAGTTCGGGGTCTTTCAAACTCAGGTAAGACCATGTAACAGAGTGAGACTGTTTCCTCAAGCATACACAACTACTATGTAGGTAACTAGGAGCACTGATACCACTTTGGCCTTTTGTTCAACTTTACAAAAGAAGGAAACTTGTCCATATGTCTACTGTAAATATTTATGTAAGACGTGCATTCTGCAGGCAGCAGAAACCAAACAAGATAATTCTGTAATATGCAACTCACCAAGGCTGCACACACTTTCAAAGCAAGATTCTGAGAATACAATGTTTTTGATAGATTTTAAGATATCAACAGCCATTCAGCTATTAAAAGGGAAAAGAAATGCAAATAAAGCAAAAGAACGACTTACCAATACTACTGACTGCTTCTGCCTTAAAAATGAATTACCTTTAGGACCCAGAAAGGGTATTAGGCAAGTTCTGGCACGTATCCGCTGAACTGGCCAACTGGGAATTAGCAACACTTAGTCATCCTCATCAAAAGAAAAATGTTTTTTTTCCAAAGGTAAAGCCCACTATTTAAACAAACTACAGTCACATTTTAGGTAACAGTACTGCTGCTGCTGCTTCTATTTCTGCCATGATTTTTAATCAGTTCTTAGCCACTTACATCTATAAGGAATCCAGAAGGTGATAGCAAGCAATGCTCTCCTGGACATGTAATTAACAAAGCCCTGGGTCCATCTAAGTTACAAATACAGATTGTACAGAATAGAGAGTGAGAGTGTGTGAGAGGGAGGGAGGGAGGGAGAGAGAGAATGAATTATAAATGCATCTAATTTGGCTATAATACAAGCTGCACATGTGGACTGGGAAGAGTCCGTGGCCCACAGTGTGTAAGCTGTCACCAAATTGCATTTTGCTAATAATTCATATCTGTAGCCAGCAAATTAAGCCAGCCAAAGTGCCACCTACCCAGGTAGCTATGCTGACTGTGTTTAGACATCAGTTAAACAGCTACAGCTTGTTTTTCCTTAATGTGGTTTTTCTTAAAATTTTGACAGCTGACTGAATGCTTTAGTTTTAGCCAAATTATTTCAAGGTTTCAATTTTCATCTTAAACCCTGCAGATAGGTATGTAATCATATTATACTAATAAATAACCAGTGCTTTCAAGGTCAAGAGAGGAAAGGGATTAAAAAATTGTACAAATCAAAAGTATAAAGAAAAGTCTTAAGCAGACACAAGTTCTGATTTATTTCATATTGATGCTCAACACTGTTGGTCAAATAAATGCTGTTTTGCTTTTATTTCTGCCATTCATTTTGATATCCTGAGGTATTGTCACCAGCAGGAGGAGAACATTAGTTGTGATGGAACATTTGCTTTCTGAGAGCTCCTAAATTCCCAAAATGTCCTCACTGCGTATTTGGGTATGCAATGGTAGAGATATACCTGGAGCAACCAGAAACCTCAGAAAAACTTCATTTGTTTTACATGAACAACCTTACTGTCCATTCAAGCAAACTAGTTACCTGAGAACAAAATATTTAAGAGTATCTGGCTGTGATTGTTTCTCTTTCAAACAGAGTATTATGGTAGTAAGTGTCATTTACACACATAGATAAATAGCTTGATCCACAATGACCTAGAAACTTAAGTTATTTTATTAACAGAGCAGATTATGTCCCTTCAGAACTTGATACAATGACAGAGCATGGTTCTTTCTGCTGCAAACCCACAGGACCTATCACTTCAGTTAAAGGTGGATGTTGTCATAGTGTCAGAGTCTGATATACACATGTAGTATAAGAATCCACGCAACAGAGCATAGCAGTATTCCCACACTGGTCAGCTTATAAATCATATTATTTTCCAAACTCAAAAAAAATGCTTTGCTATCTCTATTAATCCAATGTGGTTTAAACGTCTGATTTTTTTTACTACTTAGGCAAGAAAATGGAATAACTATAAATGTTCATAAGCACAGCTGCTGATTAATAACCACTCTGCTTGCACCTGAGATTTGTCTGCAGTTGGATACGGCTCCCAAGCATCTGGATCTCTATTGGCAGCTTTGAGATTAGGAACTAAAGGTCACCAGGATTTGGTTTGTAAAATTTTCTCTTATGACATATTTTAATTATATAGCATATCAAATTCAGTGCAGGAGAAGAAAACCAAAGTAAGGTACTTGAATGCATGAATCTGATAATCTTTTTTATTCACTATGTACATTTTATCCCTATAAAGATATACATGTACAAGTGTGTGTATCTATATAGGTGTATCTATCATCAACATTGGTATGAAACTGAGAACTTAATTTTTTCTTAAAATTGTTAGCAATAATTAAATATCATTTGCACACCGTGCTTGTACGCACTCCAATAGGGAACGTAGAATGAGGCAGCATGTGACAGGAGCAAGCTCTAGGGAGACAGGGTTACTCCACTAATAAATCCACCTGGACTTCAACAGATGCCATCTCCTGTCAAAGCTATTAGAAAACACTTGATCATTTGCTCCTGTTTTGTTTGCTATGTACAGCATAATCAAGAAAATTACTTCTCAAGTAAAACTTATCTTTAGATGTTACAATTTTTTACCCCTACACAGAACACTGACACTGTCCTCATTTTAAAGGCCATGGATATGGGCAGGAATTGCTAAACTCATCCAGCCAGGCATTAGCAGAGCCAAGTAACTATGCTCCTGGGTCCCATCCAGCAGTGGTGCATCTGTTTATCACACTGCTCTCTGTGCTTTACGTGGTTGCTGTCTCCCGATAGCTGTGAAGTACCCACCTGCACACACATACAGACTCACGCAGCACATGTCTGTGTAGCAGTTGTATAACAAAACACACAAGGAAACAGTGGGGTGAGCTGCCAAAAGGCAAGGAGAAAACAGATCTGCTCAGGAATAAACAAGATAATACACATGTGCCTGGAGCAAACACCAAACGGCTACTACACAGCGCTGCTTCAGAGACCCACTTCCCACCATTCATCTGCCAAGTGAAGGCTGCTAACAGCACAAACCCTAGAAATCACAGCGGATGTAGAAGAGTTACAAAGAATAGTATGAACTATTTTTTGCCCCCATCCAAGTCACCACAAATCTCCAATACAGAAAACTCTTTCCATCTTATGAAAGTCAGAGTACAGTAATTACGGTTACAGAAACATTCACCATACACTGTTGCTTTACCTGTCGTAAGTCTCTACTCCCACCACTGGATTTTAAAGACATGCCTGGCATGACTGCTCAACAAGATCTGGCTGAAGATCTTAAGATACTCATTCTGCATGAGTACCAGCTGAACAAAAATTGCAGCCACAGCACTCAGCCAAGCATGAGTCGTGCCCATCACACTGAGAGCTTGCTGCATTGAAAAAGTCAAGACTGCAATAACCTTGGGCCTTTAAGACAACAAATACTAATCACCAGCTGACAACAGCAAGTCCTGCTTTCTAGCAAAGTGCTTTTATTTTTGTACGTGTCATCTCAAGAATCATCACATTTTTAATTGCTTCATACATTGCAATGATGCTGCCCAGGACCCTTATCTTGAACTTGTAAATCACTGGTCTTGCTATGCAATAATATCATGAGGAGATATGACTAACCATGCCTAAACACTACTCACAGTACAGCTGTCAGACAGAAAAATCATTTCAATTTTTTATATGAAGCAAGAACAGGTTTATTGAGAAAAAAAGGAAACTGTAGAACTTTATTGCTTCCATAATCGTTCTTCTGTTATCTGATTCCTTACTGTTTGACTGCATGCACAACTGCCTATAAACATCAATGGGAAGTACATGACAATGACTTCAGGAGAGGGGGAAACAACCTTCACTAATCTTCCCAACAGCTTTTAAAATATCCCTTTTTTCCCTTAGTTTTGGATAATCTATGTGGACATAAGTTATCTGAAAATAGCTGTAGCCTTTAAACTCTCAAAATATAAGCTGGTATGTATTTCCTTCTAGCAAAGGATACTACATCATTTAACTAGGTTTTAGACCAACGTACATTGATGCCAGCAAATATTACAAAGAGGGCAGATGATGCAGCCAGTGACATTAATGGGCATTAGGGAATTGTACAACATAAGGAAAGCACAAGTGCTCTATGATCAACAGTTTGCACCTAACCACAAACACCTGGATAAGAGATTCTCTCAACCCTGGAAAAAAAGATCACCAAAAAAAAACCCCCAACAACAAAAAAAGAGCAAAGAACAGGGCAGCTGTTCTACATATGTACTAGACTCAGCTTGATTTATCACAAGGCACCAGAGGAAGGTGGCATCAAAATGTGTAAAAACATAGTCAGAAATGGAAGAGGGTGGTTGGGCTGTGTTGCACAGATGCACAAGATATCATGCACTGGTTGTGCAAGACAAAAACTTGCACAGGACACTCTGAAAGAGCGTGCAGTTCACAGATGGTACAGTAAGGGTATCCACATGACTGGGAAAATTATTCTCGAGTAGGTGCCATTTCAGATTGATAACACAGACAACTATAAACCTCTCTCAGAATTAGATCTATCTTCTACTTCTCAATTCCGATACAAATAAAAATTACACTGTTTTCTATCCGTATGATTGATATGGGTTTCACATGGGTCCAACTCTCTACAAGACATGACAAAGTAGGAAATATCTTTATCTCTTTACGAGTATTTTGCATAGCTCTGCTTGACTGTTTGAGACAGATAGCTTGCTGTAGGTAAGATCAAAGAAGGGTGTAGGAGGAATCTGACAGGAAAGGAAAACTATGACCTAGATAAGGAGCATCCCAACAAACATTCAAACTACAACAGAAAGGCTATTAGCTGTGAAGAAACAACCCGCCTGCAGCCAGCAGTTACATGTCTGCTTTTCCAAAGCTAAAGGAAGAGATACAAGATAAATAAACTAACAAACATAATAAAACATTGGTCTGTTAAAGGAAGGGATGAGCAAGGCCAACACACTGACACTTTCAGAGCATGCAGCAGTCAGCAACCAATCCAACCTGCAAGGGCTGGAGTCAGCTGGCATGCACACACCACAAAGAAAGGTCAAAGATGCAGTAAATGCAGAGAGGCCCTTCCTTTGGTTACTTTTTACTATTGGGTGAAGAAATAAATTAATGTTTTAGGCTTTGCATGGATAAATCACTTTGCTTACCCTACTGGGAAAAACTGCTCTAGCAACAGATGGCAACGCACCTAGGCAGATGAGAAAGGTAGTCTTTGATACAATGCAAGAGCATATTAGCACTACCGACAGCATCATAACAGAACATTAGCAACCAGACTTGAGACCCAGAGGCAGTCCAGCCATGAAGAGCAGAGCTCAGCCACAGCCAGCTAATGTGAAACACTGCCCTCAAGCGCACCAAGGCTAGACTGTGCAAGCCAGTCCCACCCGCAGCATGTCCCATGAGCCCCTCAGGAACAAAACCATGGCTGTAGACACACAGTTGAGTCCTTGTAACTCTCTCCATATGAGCCGTCACAGAAAGAGGAGAGCAACATTAACCTCATTTCTTACCTATTTCCAAGGAGGTGCAAGAAGCATACAGGTATTAACTGCTCTCTTCCCTACCTGCTTGCCTTCTGCAATGAAAAACACTTTATGCAATGACCACTTCATGCTTCCTTTGGCACAGAAGCAACAAGATGACTGTTATCTGACCAATAGGATCACTCAAACACATCCTAGAAACCTCTAGAGTACTTCTCAGTGCCGTGCAGATTGATGCTGCCCAGGACAGTCAAACGCCTAGCCAGTTTTGTTTGTATGCAAGCCTGCATAACACAAATTTTATAAAACAAAGTGTTATTTAAAAAAAAAAAAACATACATACATGAAGTTCTATTGGAATGTTCTTCCTTGTCATCTACCTCCCTTACCATGTTCTTTGCTGCTGGGCCCAGGGCCGGAATGGTTCTGCTATCCAGATCCCAATCTTGTTTTTCTCTGGATGAATATTAGAGTGAGCAAATTGATAACGGACAACGCAGTGAAACCCTCTTTAGGGGGAATGAAGGTCAAAGCATTTCATGGCAGCAAGTTTTCTGCTCCACCAGCAGCAGTTGAAACACTGTGACATGTTCTGCATAGATAATGATTGCAGTTTATATTCACATACTTACATTTGCAAACACTGTCCTGGTAATACGATGAACAACACATGCGGTTCTTCTCAATGAACTATGCTTTGAAAGTTGTCTTCTCTGAACAGCTGGAGGAATGCTGGTCTCCCAGTCCTCAGGCAGGCCATAAAACATAAGACTTACTGACAGCCTAAAAAAAAGTCTGTTGCGGTACTACACAACAGAGCCACCTTCTTACAAGCCATTGCCAGCCCCATGTTGCAGGGAGATTTTTATGCTGTCAACTTAATAATGCAATAAAAGGCAGAGGAGAGCTTTAGTTATAAGGATCAAAATATAAAATTCTACCACAGATAGTGCTGGGAAGATAAAGTCTCTTCTCACAGACTAGAAGTGACAGCTTTGCATTAGAAAGCGGCAGTAGATATTCAAAAGCTCCAGGAAAACCTGTAGTAAAGGCACCAAAAATCAAAGTGCAGCTGCTCCTTTTACTGTTTAAATCATTATATATTAGCAACAAATCTTGTTGTTGGCCAACACTCAGAAATGGCATATGGCCAATAAAAGGTTCAGTGGAGTTTTCCATCTGTCACTGAAAGCAGCTATGGCTCCAGCTCATACATAGTAAGTTTAGTTCATAATTACTTGTGTACTAGACGTCAGCCATTCAGTCTAACATAATCATTTGACTACGCAATTTGCTAAATATACTGCCCAAGCAAGCACTACATAACCACATAACTGTAATGCATGAGATGCATTTATAGTATATAATGCTAGCACTAACAAGGGGTAAGCATGTAAACAGAGGGTGCTGTCTTGCCACAATAGGTTATGCGAATAGAAACATACTAATGTATCCTCTTGATATGTAACAAAGTCAGTAAGAGGTAGCCATGCTCTTAGTAAAATCAAAGTCAAAGGCATGCAAGATAGCAAGTCAGTGAGTGGTTACCACCTCTTTTTTTGTACTCCTGCTTGTTCATTACAAATACTAAGCATATGGATTTGCTTTGCTGTCTTCACTGTCCTGCCAGCACAAGAAGGCTGACAGACTAAGCTTTAAACTATTTTGTTTCACTATAGATTCAGGAAATACCTTAGTAAGAGCATTGTCTGAGGTTTTTTAAAATTATTTCTACACCATTTTCCATTAGTTTTTAGCAACTATGGAAACAACAATGATTTTTTTTTCTCCCTCCCTCCACAGCACTCTGGTGCTATGAATCCTGCACTGATAGGTCTTTAAGGGCTGTATTTAGATCTGGATTTTCCAGACACCGGGATTTATATTTCAATCAGCCAAGAGTCACAGTCTGCTTGGCCCCAGATTTGGGTGCAGGCACAAGCATATTTCTATTTTCTAGTTCAGTCAGAAAAACATGTAACATTCCCAAATGCAGAACTTTAACAAAGGGAGGGGGGGGAAAAGTGTTCTAAACTGTGCTGGAAGTCAAAAGCAAGAACATTTTTGTTTGTGCAAGTTTGCAGCAGTAGTCTCTCTTCCCTAAGCCTCACTGCTCCACATCTGCTCCAAAAGAACTGCCAAAGTAGTTTAGAGCTACTGGATCCGACCTGTGGCTGGCCTTTAATGTTTAGAACCTGGGAAGCTGGGAGCAGGGTAAAGAGGGATGCAGGAATTCACTGAGACTTTTTATAATATTTAATAATCCCTTTGTGATTTGGTCAGAGCTGGCCAACTTCACAGCAATAAGCTGATTTGCACAGAAATGTGCTCATGGCTCCGACAGATGACTGCAGTTCACAAGAACAATTTTTTGCTGCAAACAAGGTCCTATCCGTAGTGCTGTTTTGCTCATCAGAACAGGGAGGAGAGTAAAAAATTTTCTTTAAAAAACCAACAAAAACCCCACCTCAAATAATGACAATAACTTAAGTGCTCAACTTAGATGCCTAAACTTTAGTTATCATGATTAGCAGTGGATCCTTAGAGTACCCAAGACACTCACATGAGGCTAGCAGACATAGCAGGACCTATTTCAGGGCAGCAGATGGAAAGCAGGTAGGATACCCTCAAGTATCTAAAGGTCAAACACCCACACTTATGGAACTGGACTGGAGTCTATAACACATTCAAATTCTTGGACAGCAGATATCTCATTAAACAGATCCAGTATTCAGTATCTCAAGGACAATTAAATTGAACATTTTTAAAGCCTGTTTAAATTTGCATAATTTTCTTTATTGCTTCTGTAAAACTGAACAAAATATTTAAATCAGAAAGCACATGAAAAAAGCATTTCCAAGCAGGGCTTTTAAAAGCCTTGAGCCTTATATTGCCAATTGTTTGTCCTGTCTTGAAGGTTAGAGGTTGTGCAAGGTATCTTATCAAGAGCATCAACTCATTAGACAGGCAGGAGATTAAACTAGAAAAAAAGTTCAAGGAAGTCCTTGAGGAGGAGACAGCTTCAAACAGATCCCAGAAAGGAACCAAAGAATACACAGTTCATGCTGTAAGGACAGTGTCCCTCACCTTGAATTAGAGGGGTCTTCAAAACTAGGAACTGTTAAACTGAGTAGAAGAATCAGAGTGAGCACGCTCAATGGTCACTTCAAGAGAAAATGCGGGGGGGAGAACAGGCACTTTATTTACATAAAACATACATAAATACACCGCTCCCCCACAGAATCAAAGTTAGCATAGCAGGGAATTTAAAAAAAAAAGTAGCAGTTTCCACTACCTAGAAAATTACCAGTTCTGGGACAGCTGAATATTGCCAGATACTCTTCTACACTTCATTCATTAGCCGAATTCAGGTCAGTGTCCCTAAATTCCACATTCAGCTCTTCTCTAGGAGGCACTGCTTCCTCCTTCATGTTGACCAGAGGATTGTATTTGATCTCTCAAAGTTTTCATGGGAAAACACAAGAACCCACCTGAAACCACTCCTTGATTCCAAGTGATTTTGTCTTGGCTTCAGTGGGCGTAAACACCAGAAAATCACAATGAGAGGCTCCACACAGTCTTAGCCCAGCCCAGCCCAAGCTCTTCAAACACTAATAAATAAAAATGTAATTTCAGCTAATGGAAATTATGTAGTTGGGGAACATGTGGAGATAGTTCACAAAGCTGAAGCTGTCACCACTGCTTCTCCTCAAACAGATGGGAAAATAGGGTGAAAAAACCTGTCCATTTAACTACAAACTTCTCAGTGTGGCAGATGGAAGTCAATACCAACAGACTTGAGAAAGGAAAATACTAGCTTTACATTTATAATGACCTCTGAACCAGCTATTCTCATTCAAGTTGAGAGTGCAGAGGGTCAGGGGTGGACTTAACAGATTAGAGACAAAGCATATGAAAGCAGATCCACTGGATTCACCAGTTGTCATCAACAGAGTGTCTATTCCATTTCTAGCTGACCCGCTTCCTTATTTCCCCACCATTTTTTAATCCCTGATGGTGGCTTCCAGCCTGTTATGCTGAATCAGCTATTCATTCATTCAAGCTCTAGCTGAGAAAACTTTGGCAATGGATGGGAATGTCTAAAAATGATCCAGGAAAAGGTAAGCCGGGAATTGTTTGTAAAAAATGTTTATCAGTAAACCAGTCGGTACTGAAACAGCTTTCTTGGAAAGCAGGAACAGGACAGCAGATGGAGACCTGGCTGCCATTTCCATCCCCTGCTTACAAGGAGAATGGTCCATGGAAGAAGTTGTGTAAACTTGCATGTACTATGCACATTGTCTCCATGGTTGCTGATTATGTTTATTAGTGACAACTGACCACAACGAAATGATGCTTCTAGTGGCCAGGGAACAGATGCATAAGCTAGAAGCTTTTAAAATGGATGAGAAAACCCTAAATCATAGGGAGTTCATGGTATGTGAGAATATGAGAAACCAGTTATAGTAACATAAGGATATAATAATTGTTCTATCCTGAGGGGAAAAAGTTTCAGCTCTGTCACATCAGTTCCTCTGTCAGCACAACACGCTTCTTGTGAAAGATACGGTATTATCTATATATTCTGTGCTAGCAATTAAGACATCAATATGTTAATTTCTTAAGGTCTGATAAAAAAGTTCCTTTAGAATATTAAGAACATTATGTTCCAGCATATACAGCAATGACAGAATTACTATTAAATGTGTGGGGTTTTAAATATTCTCCATTTCACAGTGGAGCTTTTTAAAGTTAGTATTGTGAAGGAATGATCAGTAGTAACTCACCAGCAGTTTATGCAAGCTTGGGAGAAGCTAAGTCCTCTGACAATACACAAACTGCATTTCTGGTGATGAGATATCTCATGAGGAAGCAGTGGGGGACTGCACCAAAGCTCTCTAAAGAGACACAGTGTCAGAGTTTGCAGGAATTTTATGCTTCAGTTGTCTGCACTGCTCAGTTTGAGCAGTAATAGTTCTGTCATCTCCTCAACAGAAGCACAGAATTTATTTTGTTCCTTCATCCTCATGTAAAGCTTACAGTGTTTCCAGAGGAAAGGCAGGCGTCTGCACACACATATAACTTGCATATTAGCCTGGACAGAATTTATATTAACTCTACCCAAAGTATAAACTGGGAGAACCAATTTGTGAAGAAGTTCCAGCTGAATTTCAGCCATTTTCATAAACTCCAGATTCACAGAGCTATCTATCTAGAGCATCTTTTTGGCATGCAGCCCCTCAGCTATGTTTTACCAGAAGTTTCTGCTCTTCATTTTGTTGCTCCCCCTCCTCATTGCAGAAGAGGCTTATGCTTCGCTGTCTAGCCAGGCTGCCGCAAAGGCCCCTGCTCCAGCTCCTGAGAACACTGTTCTCCGCTCCTCCTTTTCCCCTCCTCAGCAAAAGCACAGCCAAAAAGCAACCAAGCTGTTTTCTTCCCTGCTGGCCTCACCCCTAAGGTTGCACAGGGGTGAGGGGAGGAAGAGAGAATTTCCAGGAGCATACCACAACGTGCACAAAGTAACAAAAGGTTCGCATCACAGATACTGCACCAAAACCTGAAGGTACTTTAAAATGCAAGGAGTCTCCTCCAGACTGATGCACAGTAACATAACCCAACATACACAAGCAGTATTTTGCAGCACACTGTCTTTTAGCAATCAATTTCTGAAACAGAGAAACACCCTCAAATCAACAACACCGATTACATTGTAAATAACGTTCGTACATGCTGATGTTATCTGGTGAAACAACTTGGTAGCCTATAAGATAGAATTAAATGTGCCTCTTCTCTAGTATGTCAATAATAATTATTTTTCTAATACTTGCTCAGTTACAGGGATACATGAAAAGAAGCAATCGCATTGGAGAAAACATGATTTGATGTTGCTTATATACAGACACTTATGTACTGAGAGTTTGTTTTATCTCCTGAGATATCACTGAGGTTACAGAACTTGCAGGCAATAACCATAAGAAAAGTATTATAATCACAAGAAGAATAATTTTCATTTTATTTATGTAGTATGTAGATTCCTAAGTACTTGCAAACTCAAGGTCAGCTGAAAGTTGCCAGAGCAGCTAGACTGTTTCATGAGCAACACAATGAAAAACAACAAAACTTTAACGAACCCAGCAGGCTCACTGCGACCGCAGAGGCTGTGACACACAGCCTTCAACGCACATCTTGATCTCCAAATCGGTTCAAGACAAGTACATCGAAAGGGTGGCAGGCAGCGGATGAAGCCAAGCCTCAAGAAAGCCAGAGTGAGAGCTAAAGTAAAAAAGTCATAGAAAACACAGACTTGAAAGAGTGGGAAAAACAAGCATATACTCCAGTGTAAGTACAAGCACAAGTGTTTGTTGAAGTGTCTGTGTCGACAGGAAGAGGAAAGAAAACAAGTGGAAGCAAAAGTCACCGAGAGGGACCAGAACTCCTTGGTGCACAAAACTGGCAGGAAAAGACAAGCTTAGAAATTGCAGGCAAGGAAGTAGTTTTCTGCTCTTTGGTTCTCCTTTGTCCACAGAAACAAGACCTTGCATAGCTGGGGGTATGGGGAGCAACACAACACAAAACAAGCTTTTATCAAAGAAATATGCAACTCAATCATTGCCAGTATCTACTCTCCCATATGTTTTGTGGTATGTTTACCTGCCCCACTGACATAACAGCATATTAGAAATAGAAGAGGTGGATGTGTATTTGGTCTATACACAAACTGCTGGAGGGATGGAACGGAGCAACCTCAGGTGATCATGGTGCAATATTACTATTATCTGTAGGACTGCCCTCACAAACCTCAACATTTTGCTCCGTTCTTTGGCCATCCTGCATGCAAACAGCTGACTTACAGGCTTGAAGCATGCTGGCTCTATTTGCAGAACATGCACAATTTTCTATCCTTTTTAGACTATGTGCAGCCTTCTGAGCTTCACAGCCTTAAGATGTTCTAAAGGCACTGGATATCTTGAGATACCAAATAAGAACTATACAAAAAAGTTTCTCTACAACGTTATTACTGTCTAGCAACAGCCCTGCTCTCCTGGTATATATAGGTGTATTTATATATAGGCAATATATATAGGTGTATCTAGCCTTTGCAGCAAGATTTTCTGATGTGATCAGTCTAGATAGGCAGACACCATCAGACGTTCAGTTTCGGGATACCACAAGTACTGACATTTACGATATATTCCAATTGTCTTAATGAGGACTTTTAACCAAAGGAAAGCAGTTAACATGGAGGAGCATTCAAATACTGCTGGAGAAGTTCTTATTGACTTGAATCTTAAAAACATTTTATCTGGGACATGTTTCATTTTCAGTTTGAGAGATTCCTTCGCTGTCCTCAACAGATGATCAAATGACCCAGTGAGCAAGCTAAGACCATGAGAACCACTGTAGAGCTTCACCAAAGAGACAGCAGATGAAGCGAGAGAGGTCTTTGGGAGGCACAATTTTGTACACTTGAATTACCGGGAAAATAGAAATCCCCACGCACCAAAATGAACAGATTCAATCTTCTCCAACTAACAATAGTATACTCTCCTTTCAGCAGGCATTCACTTGAGAACAAGCAAGCAAAAAACCCTGTCAAGGAGCTTCTAGCTTTTTTGACATTGTGGGTAGCCCTAAGTGAAGCTATGCCTTTGTCAGGCTATGATCCACACTATCACAGGGAGCAACTTTACTCCACAGCTTACGTGAAAAATATTCCACAACTGCAATCCCCACAGAAGAGAGCAGCCTCAGACAACTCCCCACCCTCACCTATCTCCCCTTGACTACGTAACCTGAATGCTTCTATGGTCCGCCTGCCAAAAATAACCTTGTCGCTCACTCCTAGTGACTGAAATAGAGCTGGAAGCAGCCAGACAGCACAACTGAAAAGCTGGAAACTTCCTGCATTTAGCTCACAGATGCATTAACACTGAAGGCTAATTATGGACCACCTAAAAACATACACTGTTCACAACTTCACAGCTTAGAGTCAATAAAAACCATTTCCCACATCAAAATGCAAAGTCAGAACACAAAGGCCAAGAGTCCTAGAATAAATTTGACTCACACAGGCTTGTGCTGGCTACCACATGCCATTCCTTCACAGCTCAGCAGTTTTCCTGGTTGTCACCAGGGATTGCAGTTGAGTTGTATCTTCCAGTGATCTTCAGAGGTATTCACAGCAAGAGCATTTGGCTCTTGTGTACTTCAGGGAGCTAAGGGTCAGAAATCAAATCCTTCCATCTGACATTGTTCTAAAGCCATTAATTAACCTATCACCCCTTCCTCAAGTCATAAGATTAGCTTGAAAAATAACAGTCGTGTTTATTTGCCTCCAGCATTCGATGTTCAGATTCCCATTTTCAAGCTTTCTCTACAACCACTTATTTGAAAGAAAGAGAAAGCAAGCTAGGATTCTTGTGTGGCTAATGTACATCAAGCTAATGCTTTAAGAAAAACAGCAGCCATCATGAGAGTTGGCAACTCTCAAATCACTGGTTGTGGAGGAAAGAATATTAAACAGCTATCATCAATCTATCTAGATCCAGGAAGTGAGCCATGAAATGCTGACAAAGGGGAATATCTGGTCTGACAATGACGGTATATTTATCTTTTAAATGAAGAATAATGGAGTTACACTGAAGAGACTCATTTTAACTTTGCAACAGTAAAGTATCTATCTTATCACCTTAGGGTGATATCTGAGTACCTCAGGGTAAGAGAATTTATTCTACCAGCTCTGTTAGAGACCACCATTTTACAAAGATAGCTGCTCTAGCCTCCAAAGAATCCACACGAGCAGCACAAACAGAAGAAAGGGAGTGTGGAAACCGACCTTCGGAACAGCGCTAGCACAGCCTCCCGCCGCAGCAGTAGGCCAGGTAGTCGGTTCCCTTTTCATCCTCAACTTCTTTTCTGCCAAATAGGGATAACACCAGATTATCTCAAGAATGTTGGGGTTTGGGTTGGTTTTTTTTTTTTTTGAGGATGAAAACATCTTCACTTATTTTGTTTCCCAGCACATTAGGCCTTGCGAGTGGGAGCATAAATGGTGTATACATGCACAGACCATCACACGACAAAAGCACAGCTGTGCACAGGGTCAGGTACTGGGACAGGAGCTGTAACACTAGGGCACAGCTAACACCAAGCTGCACTCGTATCAGCCCTGGGGCTGTCTGAGCACACCCATCCAAACCCAGACTGGCCTAATTTTCTGCAGACCACTACCAAAAAAACCCCACCAACCAACCAACCAAACAAAAAGAAACCCCAGAAACCAAAACCACAAGGAAAGGATGACAGAGACACCGAACTGTGATTGAAATAGTAGGCCACAGCTTGAGTTAGAAAAAAAATTGCAAGTGCATTTATAATTAAGGAAGCCAGAGAAACGCAGCATTCCTGTACGGGTACATACAATCACCTATACCTAAGCTAGCTGCAAATCCCTTGCTAGGATCTCTACCTCCTTTTTCTTCCCCCAGCAAGACTGGAGCCCAGCCCACACAAATATATTTTTTTTTGTTATTTAAGCTAGTCATGGATTCATCATGCCCTCCCCATATCTTTTCTATCTGAGGACTGGATCCTACTGACAAGGACTCATGCTCCCCTTAACTTCTGATAAACTCACCTGCTTTTTTCCTCACTATCTGTGTCCTGTCTGCTGACTTTATAAAGAAAGTACAAGAGAAAAACCTCAAGCAATACTAAGCATATTCACTGCTTATAGAAAAACTCCTTCTTGGACTTGTACAGAAGTACTGAAGTCTTACCCCACTCACAAGAAAATGAGTACCTGCTGTGTGGAGACACAACAGCTGGGTCCAATGCATGTTTTCTCCCACCTGCCCCCTAAATAGCACACAGCTGGAGTCAGACCTCTAGACAGCCCGACCTCCTTTTGCTTTAAGGAGCAGCAAAACAACTCCCTGTCCTCAGTTGAATGGGGCATTCAGATGTATAGTAGCCAGTTCACACCAAAATATGGTCACTGGGAAAGGAGCTACAGCTGCTGTAGTTTGATGCTACCTCACCCTTTAAGAGGTTCGTGCTTGGGCAGCCATAGGAGCCCTCCAGCACATCTGCATGGGTGGCAGAGCATTAGTGTTAGCAACCTGACTGGCAAACAGCTGCCCTTCTCTCTCCTTCAGAAGCACTGAAAAACGTATTTATCTATTATTTTTACTACTAAGGAGAGTAGGGCTTTATCTTAACAGCAGCCAAAAAATGCAACAGCATGCGTTAAATCTGCACTATTAGTTGACCCACCTCAGCTTTGCAGAATGCTGTCTTAGACTGAAATAGCCCAGACCAGACAGACAGCCACACTGAGGCCAAAACACACTCTGGCTGTCAGTATTTTTGCGCTGGGTCAAGCATGCAGATACGTAGCGCGTGGTTCCTCATGCTGGAAGACTATGGGGTTTTTTTTCTGTTTGTTGCTCTCTCCAGGGATGCACTTGGCCAGGCAGGGGTGAGCGCAGCCACCTCTCTCACAACTTCTTAGCAGACTAAGTGGTCTTCAGTCTTCAGTAAAATCAAAGCTCTGGCTTTGCTTCAGATATGCATGGAGAGGGGGTGCCTATGGAAAGGAATTAGAGCTTGAACACAGAGCAAAAACAGAGCATAGCGAAACCTCCAAATCCTGAAATCACATGACTGAGCTTTCCTAACTACACAGCAAGCACGTTGCTGTACCAGAGAACTCATTCCCATCAGAACGGGAGGCTCATAAGTAATTTAAAGCAATAAAAAAAGAGCACGTCATCAAAAAATACCTAAATTGAAATGAAGCAGCTGATATTAGAAAACTGTGCTGAGATTTTAAGAGTAGGCAAATGATAAGCTGTAAGAAGAGAGGCAGCAGCAAGGAAGCCGCTTACCTTGATAGCGAAACCCTTTCTGTTGTCCTGTGTAAGGAAAGAGCCACCAGTAATTGAGACAGGAAAATTTGTACTGTTTTACTCTGGTGGAAAGTGGGATTCAGAAGAAGATCCTTAAATCTTTCAAGACCAGAATCATTTCTTTTCTCTTGTAAAGCAGGAGAAGCAGCAGCTGCCATAACTCTGCTGCAGTCTGCTTTTCAGAGAGCACAGAGAACTCATTTCTGAAAGTCAGTTTTCACCCCTAAAAATCTTGACCATTAAAATAATTCTTGCTCTGGTGAAAAGCATTCTGGGCCACAGAAGGGTCAGAAATAGGCAACAGCAATTGCTGCAGAATTTGTTGTTCCAGAAAATTTTTCTCTGAGAGCCAGTGTTCATATTCTAATGGTGGCTGTACGATTCTGTTTGATTCAATCCAGAAGAAAAATACCCACTTTTTCACCTTTTCTCATCTCCTGTACCCTAGAGAGAGGCTGATTACGTCTCAGACAAGCACCACGGACACAGGGAACAAGAAGAGTTTAGTGGGATTAGATGCAATGAAGCAAAACAGTATTTTCCAGTTTGCACTTCTGTCTCACAAATGTAAGCATCAGCCCTGCACCTAACAAGCAATCAGTAATAACAGGGGCACCTCAAAATGTCATTTGGCATAATGGGGTTTAAAATGTTTATGGAGACATGTCTATAAGTGATTCGACGAAAATACAACTCCCTCTCTTTCTGAGAAACTGGTGACTGGGGAGGAGCGGGGAGAATGACTTTACAAAGCCATCTTGCTAAAAGACTGTATTTTACTATTTAATCCTCAATTATACACATGATTTCATTGTGGAAAGGTCATCAGACAAAGAAGTTCAGTGAACTGGGTCCGAAGGGAGGGATTGTGTGGTAGGTCTCGGCCTTGCTCTCGCTGAATTGTTCACCTAAATAGCGTGAACACCTCCTGTCCCAGCGAAGGATGGGCCTGGGGCTCGCACAGCCCAGGACGGGAATTTTGGTAGATGGGTGGGAACGACCAGAAATTGTCACAGCAGAAAACAGATACAGGGGAGCAAGCGTAAATTCACCCTCTACCTCTACCTCTACCAACACTCGCACAGCATCTGCGCTCAGCAGCTCGCACCAAAAGCGCACTCGTGACGGCCAAAACCTTGCGTTCTCGCCACAAACGCCAAGCGGGAGATGGCGGCAGCCGCAGCCGGATAGCGGCACCGGGCCCGGCTCCTCGGCCGCGGTCCAGCGGCGGGAGGTCCTGCCCGCAGCCCCCGGGAAGGAGCCTGAGGTGAAAACCCGGCTCCCCGGCCTCTCACGCTGCCTGCGGAGCTCAGCTGGGCGGCGGGGCGGGCGGGACCCCCGGCGGGGAGCAGAGCCGGGCCCCGGGCGGGGAGCAGAGCCGGGCCCCCGGCGGGCAGCAGAGCCGGGCCCCGCGCATCCCCGCGGGCAGAGCAGCCGGGCCGGCCGCGGGAGGGCGGCCGGCGCCCACGCGGCGGGGGGGCCCGGGCGCGGCCCCACGTGACCCTGCCGGCCCTAGCGCCGGCCGCCCGCTGCCCGCGCCCAGAGCCGCGCCGGGGCCGGCGAGATGCGGGCGGGCGCGCGGCGGCGGGCGGCGCTGCCGCTGCTGCTGCTGCTGTCGCTGGCGGCCTGGCAGCCGCCGCCGCGCGGAGCGCGGGCCCAGCGCCCCGCCGCAGACGCAGGTAGGGAGCCGTCCCGCCGGGCGGCGGGGCCGGGGGTCGGGGGGGTGGCGGGCCGCTCGCACGCCGCACGGCCCGTCCCGCGGGCGGCTGTGTCCCCGCACCTGCGGTCGGTCAGCGCCTCCGCGAGCTGTCTTACGCCCCCGCCCCAGGTGTGCAAGGCCTCGGTGACACCGCTGCGGCTTTACGGGTGTTGCTGCAGCTGTCCTTGTCCCTAGATGAAAAACAGATCTATCTGAAAGACAGAAATCCACTGAAGCCATCCTCCCCTATAGTTCTAATCCACAGGACTCCTAGAGCCTGAAAAAGGGAAAGGGAGTAAATGCGTAACACCTTTGTACTCGGTTTTCAGAAAACGGGACGGGTTGTGTCCTTTCTTCTTCATCGGAGTTTCCTGAAGGATTTTTTACACCGCAGGAGAGAAAGGATGGAGGAATCGTTATCTATTTCATAATCATACTGTACATGTTTTTGGCCGTGTCCATTGTGTGCGATGATTACTTCCTACCTTCTCTAGAGATCATCAGTGAATGTAAGTGAACATCCTGATCTTTTTCCTGTAAAACTAAGCAGCTTGGTGTAGAACATTCTCTTTAAAACAGCTTCAAAGTTAGAGTACTCTGGAGACAAAACTGAAGGAAGTTCAGAGGCTCTGTGCATAGTTAGACTTATCTATACAATATTTGATGCAATGTATCAATATTATATTGAAAAAACATACTCTGATTACACTCTGCACAGGCATTCATTTAGAATTTGCTTTCCTTGTGCCTGGAAAAAAACCTTAAAACTTCCTGAGTATTAACTAAACTAACAATATAACTTTGGGGTGAGCAGTAATATGTGCAGGTTACTAGTAAAAGAAAAAAAAAAGGGGGGGGGGGGATGGGGACACGACACCAAACCAAGAAACCAAAACTCTCCCTACATTAAAACACGGCAATTAAGTACCTTGCTCAAGTTTCTGTATTTCTCTCAAAGTAGTGAACAAGTACCAGGATGAGCTACTCTTCACATACTAAAGGTATGACACAGGAGGGAAAGGAACACTGCTGTTACAACCGTTCTGTGAAATCTAATCAACCTGTAATAATTCCCCTGGCTTCAGCAGACCACGGAATTAAAGAGATGGTCTTGGCTGAGTTCAGCTTTTCATTGCCAACAATTAAAAAAATTCCCCAGGGAAACTCATCCCTGAACACTGGAAAACATTCTCCAGACCAGAACACTTAGAGAAAACGTAAGCTTAAACATTGCTGTAGAGCTGGTTTTTTTTATTGATGATAAATAAGCATTTGTCAGACTTTTTCCATAGTTAGCCATACGTCCCTGTTCTTAAGTGTGCAGAACTTGATCCACACAGTGAGTTACATTTCAGAAATGGTCAACTTACCAGAACAAAAATCTCATTTCATTCAAGCAAGACACAGGCTCTTACACTGTCCATACGAAGTGAAAATTTGATTTTAAGATCGCAGCACTGGTTTGAATTTAACTAGTATTTCTGGTATGTGAAGACACAGTAGCATGGATTTCCCTGGAAGATAGATAGACTTGACATGGATCATGTAGCAATATCACACTACAGTCCAAGGAATTTCCCCACAATTATTACCCATATGAAACAGAGTTAAAGCCCGCATACATATGCCTATTTTACATTTTAAGATCATGCTCAAATCTCGTGTTATCAGTACTTCTTTCCTGGTATTTAAACTAATTCCTGTAATAAAGTTAGAAATAAATAAGCCCAATAAATGAGGCTATGTTTTCAATATATTATTTTACCAATTTCAAATAAATGCATTAACTGTATGAAAGTAAGCAAAGTTCATTCTGTTAAACTGTAGTAGCTTCTAACATTATATACTAATGCAAGTAATGGGTTCGGACTACTGAAGTGTTTATTTTTTTTAAGCATTTCTTTTGCTCTATCCTCAGGCCTTGGCCTCTCTCAGGATGTTGCTGGAGCAACTTTTATGGCTGCTGGAAGCTCTGCTCCAGAGCTTGTCACTGCTTTTCTAGGTAAGAGACATATGTTTTGACTCCTCAGAATCTAGAATTATTTTCCTTGAATGCCAAACTGAAACGTACCAGAGAGTCATTTTCCTTATAGGAGTCTTCGTGACAAAGGGAGATATCGGCGTCAGCACCATCCTTGGATCAGCAATTTATAATCTTCTTGGTATTTCTGCAGCTTGTGGGCTGTTTTCCAGCGTGGTATGTATCAACTTTGATAGTTCTGCTCCTAAGAGCCAAATGGTTATCCTTTCTGATTTGCCAACAAAAGCCAAGAGAGACTTACTATGACAACTGTCAAGTTTATTATTTAGTAGCAAAACCAGCATGTAATCAGTTTTAAGATAACTTGCTATGAAAGTTTTTAAAAACACTAACTTGTTAAATATCATACTTAAGTCATTCCTAAGAATCTTAAATTTTTACATAATATAGAAACAACATATTGATGCAGCATTTACAGCACTTAGTGAAAGTATTACAGACGAGTTTAAGAAAAGTAAATGAATCTGTGATCTGCAGGTTTCGAGGCTATCCTGTTGGCCGCTGTTTAGAGACTGTCTGGCATATACAATTAGTGTAGCGGCGGTCCTTGCGATGATATCTGACAACAGAATTTACTGGTAAGAGCACAAGTAGTGTTGAATTCATGTTGACGGGAGATTAGTGAGACAGTGTTTTGACAAACAAACCAACCAACCCAAACCCCAAATTTCAAGTAGCCTGAACTGCCATTCACTAACAGAAATAAACATCCTGTTGGCTTTAAAAAACATAGAAAGTCACAATGCTTGTAAAGATTATTATTACCTAAACATTCAAACCCTGCATATTTAGGAAATTTGATCTGCATAGGTTTGTCTGTACAGACTTCACAATTTTTGTCATAACTGTTTTGGCATAACAATTAGTCTTCATAGTTTACTCCTTTTAAGCTTTTCCTTTGCTAGCATCACTGTTAAGAAAAACATTTGTCTGCCAGAAGCAGATCACGAGCTTCTGATATTTTAACTCTCTTCCGTCAACACTGAAACTCCTGTTGCCTCAACAAGTCAGTCTGGTCCAGCACTAAGTCTCTGAAGTTTCTAACTCAAAACAGCACATACTATCCCCTCTCTTCAACCATCACATGAAGGCCCAATTTCACAAACATCAGTAAAATGTTCAATCAGTAAGATCCCCTGGAAAACATGCAGCTATACAATACACAAGCAAGATTCTGCAGGGGAGGGGGAATTAAACTGCTGAAAGACATGGAGACACTCATGAACTTCCATGACACTGGCCATACAACTCCAAATAGATGCTTTTGTGTGTTTTCCTTTTGCTAATCATGCAAATTTTCTTTCTTTCTCTCTCTCTCTCTCTCTCCTTACACCAGCCATTTTAACAAGTTAAAGAGTTGGGTTTTTTTAGATTACATGTTATGTAAAATCTATTTTTCATTCTAGGTATGAAAGTGCATCCTTACTATTGATATACGGGTGTTATATTCTGGTACTATGTTTTGACATTAAAATCAACCAATACCTCATGAAAAAGTTCAGTCCCTGCTGTACGTGTTTTACAAAAGCTATGGAACAGAATGCTGAGCAGGAGCCACTGGTTGGATGGAGGGAAGAGAGCGGACCTCTAATTCGTCAACAGTCAAGAACAGATAGCGGAATTTTTCAAGACGAGCTGGACTACTCTCAACTTTCAACAAGCTTGCGTGGGCTTGATGAAATCTCTGAAGGTATAAGTATTATTACAGTTGTCTCTAGCACTCTGCATGCCTGTCTGCATCAATTCTAATGACGAGTAGATTCTGAGATATCATTAAGATTTTGTTCACAAAAGAACTCCAGCATAATATTTAAGTAAATCATTATTCTTCCCTGGAATATAACATTAAGGAAAATCAGAGTGGTGGTATTTATGTGAAGGTAGTTGCTAGAGGAATACTAGGATAGCTGCTCATTTGTGTCATATTAGAACAGCAGACTTCCATCAGTCTTTGCTGTGCACATTTGAAACTTCCCAGCAACACTGCTTGTAAAATGCAGTATCAGCTGAAAGACTCACTGGTACTGTACTAATATATACTGTTTTCTTATGACAATGGCAGGTTCATAGCCCAAAATATGCATTATATCAGAAGTAAAGGAATAGCTATGATATGGCCACAGATCATCAGTTTCCTCTTCACTTAGGCAAAAACCAGCAGTTGGTGCTTACTCTTGGTAAACGTTTTGTGTAAACCTTTATAGAAAAGTTCATTTTTCATCCACTTTAGTTCTCTCCTAGTGACATGGTAATAAAGAATATTTGATTTCAGAGTTTTGTCCAGTGTGATGTAGGTACTGGGTAAGACTACAGCTAGAACTTGAGGAAGTATTTTTTACCTTTTTTCAGTATTCTCACAAGTAGAGGCCAGCAATATGATTGTATGCTATGGATTCAAACTTAATGCTACAATTTAAAATAGTTACTTTTTCTTCAACAGATCATCCAAGTGTCTTCACCATGCCTGAAGCAGATATGAAGAGAATTTTGTGGGTGTTATCCCTTCCTATTATTACACTACTCTATTTGACTATACCAGATTGCAGAAGACAGTTTTGGAGGAACTGGTTCATGGTGACATTTTTAATTTCAGCAGCATGGATTTCTGCAATAACTTACGTTCTTGTATGGATGGTAACAATAGCAGGTAGGTACCTAAAGTGCTGCTGCTATACAGAATCAACCAATTGAGAATCACTGAAAAAACAGTTTTCTCCCTGTGAAGTTTTCTTTTCCACAATTAACCGTCAGTTTAGCAACACATACTTTGCTGTAAAAAAACAACAACAACAAACAAAACCAACAAAAACTTATGTTTGACTGCTTTAGTTTGCCACCTTCTTCCATCTAATGAAAACCACTTTAGAGTTTAGCTGCTTCAGAGTGCTTACCACCACATGAGGATTTCTTTACATAGCTACAAAAACCAGCCTATATTTAAAAAGAGACAATTTCATTAAACTGCTTCATGAAGTGAAACAATTAGATACACAGCAATAAACTTGCCAAGCTGAAGTCTGACAAACATGGAATCCACCAAGACTGGAATTAAAGGTTCAGGGTTCTGTAAAAGATCCATCATTTCTATACCTATATTTTTCTTGAACACTATAGTAAGAGATTTGGCATTAAATTAACTGCCAAAAACCTCCCAAATTTTATTTCAACTATAGCATCATGTGTTTATTAAACATTCTTGGTGTGTGTGTGTGTGTATGTATACCTTTTACAAATCTGCATCATAAGGTGAAGCAGTAAAAGAATTGCATTTAAGTGAGGGAAGGAGTATGAACTTGTGTGTAAAAACATTCTCTTAAAAATATCTTAAGGTATTAAAGGTCTCCTCATTTCACTGTTTCTCCAGTCAGCTTGAGAAAAATCCAGTTTTTAATTTCAAGAACAAGCAGAAAACAAATCTCTAAACAAGAAAGGTTACAAAGCTTGCCATTTCCACTTTATAGCTCGCTAATCCTACTCAAGTATTCTGCTAGTTCAGCATCCTAAACTTGTTTTCAACTTAAGTTCAATGAATAACTCCTTGTTCAGTGTAGAAACAGACCTACACATTTGGTAAACCTTTTGAGAAATTACTAGTAGATCACTGGATATGACACCCACCAGGTTCACTCCTTGGTCAAATAATTCTCCATTTGTATCTAAAGAGCAAGGGTTTAGTGTCTGAATGCTAAAAGCCTTTGAAACAGGATTCAAATGAAAGTTATTGCTGTTCTACTAGACAAAGCACTAATTCATATGAAAGCAGGTACACTGGAGATTCAAATAGTGTATTAGTGTTAGTCCACTTTGAAGAGTCATCACAAGCAGTATTGGGGTCTTTGGCCCACTACTTCTAGGTCAAATGTGTTCTATTTACATTTTTAAATGCTAAAAGTTACACACACATTCTATTCAAGTCCAGGTTCTTTCATGAAGGGTGACTCAAAAATTCTATCATTGCATAAACAACCTATCAGAATGTCACAAAGGTATCATAGCTGGGGACTAAATTTTGATGGTCAAGAACAAACCTAACTTAGTACACCTTTTTGTTGCTAGCAAAGAAAATTTGACTACTTATGGCAAGATATTGCTACTGATACACAAAATTAGCTAAAGACTAGAAAAATATGACCATTCTCTCTTTATGGTCAGTTGCCAGAAAAAAGCCCCTACCCATTAAATAGAAGATAAATCTATCTAATAAAAAGAAAAATTAGATTCACCTGAGTTCAGATTCTATCTTACAACCTTCAGAGAGCTAGAAACTACTGTTGGGTACATAAGCCTGGTTCATTCATGGCTGGTTCATTCATATTTCACCTTGTTTGCTTGGCATGAACCATTATTTTCCAGCCTGGATGGTTTATAAAAGCTGATCTTGGTTCCTCATCCCACAAATCTCTTACATTAGGAGTGATGGAAGAGTAAGTACCAGTATAAATTCTGCAACAGCATCATGTTAGTCCCTCTGAACCAACAAATAGTTTCAAACATAAATTTACTGGGCTGACCTAGACTAAGCTGGTAAGTACTAGGCAAGCATTGCTGACCTAGCTTACAGAGTACTGCCTCTTACTTTAAGAAAACTGTTCTTATTAGTGTCCAAATATTGCAAGTAAGAATTCAGATTTCAACAAAAAAAAAATATTAAGATACTTTTCAGTGAACAAAAAAGTTTAAGAAAAACTAATTACTTAATAGTTTGAACAGAAGTATCAAATACTTCAGCATATTGATGCTTGTGAATGGTACAACTGCTAAAATAGTTTTGAAGATCTGAATCCCTGTATTTTAAGTGAGAAATTAATATGTTTACAGGACACGTGGGGCTTAAAAAAAAGTGGAGAAAAATAAGCTGCTGTTTTAATAACAATTTAAAACTTTTCTTAATTTAAACCAGCATTTACCTAAAGGAACTCACACTTCTAAAGGATTACTTGCACATACAAGTTATATATAAATTCTGCATTTTTATTATTCCGAATCCAACAAAAGAACCTTCTCACTGGAGTGAAATGGTAAAGCCATGTAGTTGAGATAGTACTGTAGTAATAATCTTAATGACCCTCCTCCCCAAGAAAATTCATGTGCTTTTTTTCCTCCCCCTTTAAAGACTGGGTGATTATAAGAGTTATTGCTTCATGAGGCTTTTGAGCACTAACGATGAGATGCCCAAAAGCATAGAAGACTATTATATTTTCCAGAAAATGAGAAAAGACAAAAAAGGGTAAATTGTTAGGTATTTAAACTTCTACTGTATCTGAAAAAAAATTCATAATTGGTATTGTCTTGACCATTGGAGACATTCCACTCAGGTCTTTGAGAAACTTGTTAAGATGGTTACTATACTACAATTCCATTTTTATTTGATTGAAGAACAAGGACAGGATGATATTTCTTTGTTGTTTTTCTTATTTTTAACTACTTCAGTGGTTAAAACCACTGAAATATGAAGATGGTTCAGCCACTTCATATTTAGTCAAGTTAGCTGACAGATTCCTTTTGAAATTACTGTATGATTACTAATCCTTTCTTCAGCAAAGTCCAAAGCAATTTCCTTGGATGAAACAAACTAAAAACATACTTGCATTTTCTACCATTATTTATCAACTGCAGGTGAAACACTGGGAATTCCAGAGTCAGTAATGGGTCTCACATTACTAGCAGCAGGAACAAGTGTACCAGATACAGTTGCAAGTGTGCTGGTGGCTCGAAAAGGTAAAGATTTTAGTATTCAGGCTCATTCCAATGGATGTGTTTAAAAGGTACTATGAAAAAAAGAATTCTACTCAACATTTCCAGAAATTCAAGGGGTCACTTCAAAATTCTTGCTCCAGATTCTAGAGCTTAAGTTTACTAATAAGAAATAAATAGCTTACCTGAAGCAGCTGTGGCTCAGACATTTAAAAACCTCTCAAAGTACCTCAAAGAAGTATTCTAGATTGATTTGTTGTTGATCAACACAGGTGTAGGTCTTGGTATTTTAAACATGACTGGATTTTATAATAGCCTGTCTAGCTTATTTTAAGTGCAACTGTGCAGATGCTGGTGATTTAGGGAGACTTTTTTTTTTATGCTTGTGGTACCCAAACCATGTTCTGTAGAATCATGACTTACAGTTCTTTCAATGAAAAGTCTGAAAAGGGTGCTCTGTGAGAAACTGAGGGCTGACAGTCTGTTCCTCCAAAACAGTTTGGCAATTTCGTACAATACAATTAAGCCAACTTATTTGTATTTCTTCTTTTACAGGAAATGGAGATATGGCTATGTCTAACATTGTAGGATCCAATGTATTTGATATGCTCTGTTTGGGAATACCCTGGTTTATAAAAACTGCCTTCATAAATACATCAGGACCCATAGAAGTAACCAGCAGTGGTTTGACATACACAGCCATTTCTCTTGTCTGTTCTGTTGTTTTTATTTTTCTGGCAGTTCACCTGAATGGCTGGAAAATAGATAAAAAATTGGGAGCAATTTGTCTTGCACTGTACTTAGTATTTACTATATTATCAATTTTATATGAACTTGGCATCATAGGGAACAATCCTACAAGGGTCTGTGGTAACTAGTTTTAATCAGTGATTATACTGATGAAAAAAATAAAAGCAGAAGAGAAAGATCAGTTTCTTCATATAGTCAAAATAAAAAAAATTTCAAAACTCCTATTGGGCTCTAAATCTTATTTACAGAACTAAGTCATGTCATTAAAGTAATATTAAGAAGAACGAAAACATCACAGCCTAATTGGAGCCCTTTCTTTTAGAGTCAAGAATTACAGTATGACTACAATGCACATATAAAACCAAAATTCTGAAAAAAAGACATCTAGTTTTTACATTACAAGGTTGATACACGCTGGGGGGGGAAAATAATCAGAAAACACTAAACAAATCCCACTATGCAATCTTGAGATTAACAGAGAAAATGGCTTATTTTATTAAAAACAGTATAACCATTCATTTAAACTGAATGACTAGAGACACTTGGCCTAATTTTCCAAAGGCGCTGAGCATCCAAAGCTTCCACGGTCTACAGGGACCTGCAGGTGCTCAGTGCCTCTAAAAAAACAACAAAAATCAGGCAAATTGTCTTTAAAAACCAAACATAGTAAGATTCCGTTAACAAGTATCACAGTATATTAAACACTATACTGTTAAAGGCTGGTGGGATTTAAAAGTTCCTTTTTACAGCTTTTGTAAGCATACAATGTTACTAAAAATGACTTACTAGGATAGAGAAGCTAAACAGACATAGGAATGTTCCTGAACACACAGTTTTAAATTATGCATTGCGATCCAAGCGTACATCAATTTCTCTGCCACTGATTTTTATGCCGTTCATTATCCTACAGGCCTTTTCAGCAGATTCTGGTGAGTCAAATCTGACTGTTCCACAGCCCTTTGATTTTCCATTCTCCATTTTTATTTCTGCAAACATTACATGACCTGAATAAATAAGTTAAACAGCAGTTATTTCAAGTCTTCAGTGCACTAACAACTTAAAGAACTCATCAGAAGTGATAAAAAAGCATTTTTAAATATAATCTAAGGGGACATATGAAATTAGCACTTTCAGACTGATGGTATATTCACTCATTCAGGGAAGGTGACACAGGTCAAAACAGCAGTGAAGAATCCAAATTAAGATCCACTGTTTCAATTCTTTCCTTCACACTAGTGTAAGATGAAGTATGCCTGTATGTGATCTCAAGTTTGAAACAAAGTGCCCTGTAAGGCTAAGGGAAAGGTTTGTGTTTCATTTACCAACACTGCCAGAAGTGTGACTACTGACAGGCGTCAACTGAGTTATAGTTCAATCCAGTCTACCATGTTCATCACAGCAACATATCAAGCAACCACAACAATCAGGCCATTTTGTAAAAAGAAGCTGCAGGGCAAAATTAGAGCCTTTAAAACAGTAAAGTTACCAGGTTAGGAGTGGTGGAAAAGTAGCATGCACTATTCAATTCCTGCACTGTTTTTCTGAGGTTGGTCACTCAACTCATGAGGCAACATTTTTATGTAGATGTCTTGGTACCTCAGAGAATGTTCAGTGCCTGGAGCTAATGAGTTTTTGCTTATGGTATGTTGTAGCACACCACTCCTGAGCCCCTAAATGCCACTAGGAACAAGAAACATTTCCCTAAAATACATAGCTTTTTATTTTTAAATATCACATAATAGAAGACTGGCCTTTCACTGAAAGAAATTGAACATATGGAGACATGGTCTTTATATTTCCTTATGATACTGGCATGAATACAATCTGTTGCTTATATTTGTGCTTATAATTCTTAAAAACAATTCAACATAATTACTACATCTCTTAGTTGCCAAGGAGATAATGAAAAAAAAAAATTCTGAACTACCTGAAAGTTGCCCAGGCAGTTAAGACTTAAAAAAAAAAGAAAAAAGAGAACCTGTTTCACCATATCCTCCAGCTACAAAAAAAAAATGTGAACACCTGAAAATTTTTCATAGTTGAACTGCGAGTTCTAATTTATATCAAATCTGCAAATAGCTCTATGAAGACTGTCTTAGGTATCAATAGTTTGTTTTAAATTATTTGTCTTTTCTGTCTCTCCAAAATAAGAAAAGCCATCTGTAATTCAGTTAGAGCTTTCCACTCTGAAAGTGCGTTTTCAAAACAAAACAATCATATATTTCTACACTCAAGCTTCATTTTTTATTCACTTCTGTGAAAAGACAACTTCTCTGAATTAGATAAAAAGAATTATTGGATATTTGTAGCAATCCTTTATTTCTTACATAAAAAGGGCCTTTATTTCTTAACATAAAGGGGAAGCATTACAGCCTGCAAATATGCTAATCAGGATCATCTATTTGCATAAAAAACAATCTGCCACTTTAGCAAAATTACTAACTCCGATTTGATGCAGCACCATTTCTGGAAGTAATGCATAACCTGGACAGGCCCAGGCCCCTGCAAGCATTTGTCTCAAAATAAATGCTACATTGTATACTCTGTGTTGGCCAGAAGATACATAATACCTGCTTCAAAAAAGAAAAAGCTCAAAGAGTAATTTTATTAATGGAATATGTTAAAGTTTATAGCAGATAAGCACTCAGAGCCAACATAGCCCGTACTGTACCTTGGTCTCATGTGTTATGTCATGCCTAAAAATTATTTATATAACTCAGGAAAGGTAGGGGGAAGAAAGAGAGATTAGGCTAGCCAGACTCTTCTTCAAGATAAGGCAACAACCTCGTCTTCCTGTCCTTATCTAACAAACACCATAGAAAACATGAAGTCGATGGAGCTGAGCAGGGATGAGATTCATATACATACCACATTGACTGAATTTCTCCTTTAGCTTCTGCCAGGTCAAGTCAAAAGGAAGCTAGAATAAAAAAGCATTATCAATAACAAAATATTACAAAGAGGAAAAGAGCATGTAATCAAACATGCACACAAAATAAGCTCATGGTTTCTATATATTCAAATGCTTACATTTCTCACAAATATCTGGTTGCCTTTAGAGCCTAATCTCTCTCTCATGCCACTTCCCATTGGGCCAGGCACAAATCCTCGATCAATATCGATGTTCCTATCCAGGCCTCCACCCATAGCTGGTCCCATTCGATCAAAACCAGAACTCATCCGATCCATCCCCATTCCCATTCCTCCAGCCATACTGTTCATACCACCCATTCCACCACCTATACAGGGAAAGAAAAGGAGGATAAAATAAAAACCTCTTTTTAGTAATAAATGCACAAGGATTTGGTAAAAATAAATAAATAAATTCTTTTGTGTCAGGAGAAGAATAACTTTAATAAAACTGCTGTAATACAAAACATAACTTCATATATGCACAGTGATCTATCTAGTAGCATGGCTAATATTTTAAGTCAAAGTATTAGAAGATACAAAGTGTCAGTTCTAAAATATAAGTAAAAAACAAATTGCATCAAGCTACTAGTCATGCCATCTAATGCAGTAAAATGTTGAACACAAGAATTAAGATTTAAAGGCTGCCCAGTTTACTTAATAAAAATCTGATACCCTGTACCAAAAAGAGATCAAGTAAATAACTGTGATGATATTAAGATACAGATAATTTGACCATATACACTACTGTTTATTTTGCTTCCTGCATTCACATTCAGCTTTACTTAATGCAGCCACACTTAATGACACAATCTTCTAGAGAAAGCATATTTTGCAGAGAACAGATGCTACTGCAAGTACTGTGAAGAGCACGGACTTTCCTATGATACATACAATGAAATATATTAATGTATATTATGTAAAGAACTAAGATCAATGGCATTCAAATGTGCTATGATAATCTTTCTGGATTCATAATTAAAAATTAAGGTAAAACAAAACTACCAAGATCATTCATGAGGGACCTTCTCTTTAAGCCTTATGCCTCTCAAGATTGCCATAGCAAGATTTTAGTTTCTCATCTTATCTAGTGTGAGGAACTCAGACATTTGCTGTAATACAAACTCAGAATTGGAGCTCTGCACAAAATTAAACTGTGTGATAATCTGAAATTCAAGGCTGATTTTTATTTCACTGATGAGAGATTACTGAATTTCAGCTTCATGAAGTTCACACAAATAACTCTGCCTATTTGTCTTTTTTTCTGGAACACAAGTTTATTTGAATCACTTCTCCCTCCAAACCAGAAGGTAAAACCATTTCAAAACTAAGATTAAGGGGAAGACTATATTAGCAGGTTTTCCTCTGAACTTTTACCTCAACAAAACAGCTTTAAAAACTATTAGACTTGCAGTCATATGCAACAGAATTCTACTTCTTCCAACACTGGCAAGACACTACACTACAACAAAATCCTCTGATACAATTACATGTAGACCATATCATTATATTGCCTATGCATTTACATTCTATTGAAACAAGTTAACCTACTCATTCCAGATCTTACTGGGCCCATGCTAGGCGCTCCCATTCCTCCTGCAAAAACACCAATCATTGCACCACCTAAACAGAAAAAAATAACAAAGTGACATACACTGAAACCACCAGTTAGTGACAACAACAAAGCACACGCTGATGAAGTGCACTGCTCTCAATGTTACCTGGCAATTCTTTTCTACAGAACACTTTAACCTGTGCCTTTATTATTCAAACTAAATAGGAAACGTCTAGTAAGTAATATTAGTTGTTCCTCCTCTATTATGGGATTTAAGCTACTCTGATTTCTTTCTAGCTTTTCTCCCCTCTGACAGTCTGCCAGCAGCACAAACATCTTAAAACTAAATGAGCCATTTCCCACATTGGGAAGAACAGCCTCAAAACTGAAGGGTTCATCTTATTTGAACTTCATAGTATAGAAATGCTCTAGTTTCTCACATTTTTAGGAAACCTATGCAAAAGCTAGGAGCAGCTCTCCCAGTGTCTCTTCTTTACTGCATATGAAGAGTGAATTAATGGAATTTGGTGGGAAAAAGGGAGAAAGAAAGGGAATCAGTACTTAATAAAAGCTATTTGGCAGAACCATGGAATCTCCAGAATGGTATCAGAGACTGATTCTACAGTGGGCTAAAAATAATTATTTTCATTGAAGTGCTAATATTTAGGAAAGTAATCCCAAGGTAGCTTCTAGAATTGCAGAAACTCAAGAGAACTACATTCCTGTCACTGCAGAACAGAGTGGAACTGTCAGCTGCATTTTCCTTGCTTAATTTTCATACCTAAAAGAAACAGCTCAGTTTTTACTTATGGCATAATAGATCAATAACTGTCATCTTTAGGCTAGACACCACTGTTTTAATATCTAAAAAAGGTCACTGCTGAGTCTTCTATTAAATTTGTTTTCTCCACACAGTTCAAAACAGCAACAATCATTCCCTGCCAGTCTCTTGGGGGAAATATTTGTCTCCTCTCAGACAACATGCTGTCATGGCCATACCAAGACCTCAAAAAATATGGACTAGCCTGTTTAAAAAACCTACCAATTTTCAACACCAGCAGGATTACTCCCAGTACTTCAGACAACAGTTTGCATATAAGGAAGATCTTAATACTTATTCATTAGGCCACAGAGGGTCTTGCAATGAAACACCAAGTCAAATTTTGAGATTGCTGTCAACGTGACTGTTTTGTGCCCTTAAAGAATAGTGAAGAAAAAAAAAAATCCCCACTTTTCCAGAGCTAGAAAACCTTAGTTGTTTGTGAGCACATGCCAGTTACGCCCACTCTCTTTTAAAAGGAAAAAGGAGTCTCCCCTTTTTTTTTTTTGCATCAGTGTAAGATGCACTTAAAAATAAAAACCCAAACAAACAAAAAAACCCCACACACAACCTGAAAGCTGAAATAATTCTAATAAGCAAGATTTCAGATGTTTCTGACCTTAGAAACATCCTTTACCTGTACTTTTTCCCCCCACTGGCTTTTCACCAACAAAAAATTATATGTTCGGAGATGCTCTATGACACAATCTTTGATTTTTTGGATACTTCAAAATTTTGGCAATTTAAATGGCAACTCCAACGATTCTGCTGCAAATCAAACATCCTAATTTTCACTAACTGATGCCATAGCCCAATCAAAGACTGTCTGAAGTTGCCCTCCTTCAAACTGGCAGAGTACTAAAGCCAAATGCACTCACAGCATTTCCTTTTAAGATACCATTACCCTAAATATTTTAACAGGAGTACGCTAGGGTCTTCCCTGACTAAACACAGTATCTATTAACTATTATATTTTCAAATCCCTACAATTTCCTTCCATTACTTAAGGATAAGTTGGGAAACTCTCATCTTGGTTCTCAGAACAGTATTTAAATGGTAAGATTGCTGAGAGGTTATAAGTTGAAGCTTGCTGCATCTACTGAATGAATGACTCCCACATCAGTTTCTCACAGTGGCCATGTTCATGCATTTCAAAACCAATGCGTGTTACCAGAAGACTTGGAAGTCTATTGCTCGCATGAACATCTAACTGAAGTGGTTTTGGATTTTCACTCAGGAAACAGATGTTTATCCTACGTTGCAAGTAGACAGAGTGAAAGCATACACTTGATTTCCAAGACATTAAGACTACCTCAACTGACAAGCTTATTACATTCTTATCACTTCTACACAATTACCAGTGCTTGAAGAGAAGCACACAAGAGTTACCCTTTGTTATGACTTCTCCAAATTTAAAAAAAAAAAAACCAAAAAACAATCAACTTTTAGACTGGATGAACCTTATGCTCTTAGCAGCTCTTCTGTTTCACAGTGGGGAATTAAGGGAGGGGGAAAGGGAGAAAAACAGGGAGGACAGGGAAGGAAACCTGTCTCCTATGATGCATTCACCCAGGTAACAATATAGTAATAAAGTGCAAGAAGGCTCTACTGTTAAGCATTTCCAGGCCTCTTAAGACAGAAAAGTATCTCATTTGAGGGAACCCAAAAGTAACAAAATGAACTCTGTCAACAAGACATCATCTATAAACAAAACAAAGCTGGCTCAGTTACAGAAGAGGCCAATAAATCCCATTCTGAGCTGCTTGAGGTCAGAAGGCAGGAAGAAACCAGAGGGCACCAAAATTCACTGTTCCTATCCAATGCTACCTGATTTGCAGCAAAAACAATTTTCCAGCATGTATTTGCAAAAGCAGGCTCCTGGAAGTTACAAAGGTGGTACATGGACAGCTTGTTCAGGATTACCAGAAGCATATAATTTAATACCCAAAAGACTTAATACCTCACAAAGCTAACAGTATGAAGCTAAATACTTTCCTCAAATTGCTATTTTGTTTATATTTTACTGATGGAAAAAAAACCCCCCACTTTAACCTCCATCCTAAGCAATGGCTATAATAAACACTCAGATTACATCCCTATAGTAACGACAGAGGAAGATGACCAAATGCAACCAGCTCTGGTCTTGATTTTTCTTCTGGTAAAACTCTTCCAATACTATGTTGCAATTTGCCACAGGAAATTTAACAGTTACCATACCCATCCTTCCAAAAGAATCTCCAAAACCACGGTTTAATGCCATGTCACTACGACCAAAATCTCTGTCCATGTTTCCTCCCATTCCACCACGGAACATTTCTGTAAAGAACAAAGAAAAAAAAAAGAAATATTCTGTTATATACATCTAAGCTGATGTTCATACAACACTTATTTCACAGCTGCTTGTTTAAATAGAAGTGGGTTTAACACACAAGTCAGAGGCACCTATTAAATATTTAACTCCCACACCAGTTCCTATGCCTCCACTCAAGCCACTGACTGTATTTCCTTTGAACTCATCTACACTGCTGATCCCTAAAGGAAGGGCTTTTAATAAATAAATATTAGCAAACTAATAAGAGTACAGGAACAGTGTTCACCTACCTCCCATTCGGTTGACTCCAAATCCTCCCATATTAGGCATTCCTTCCATCCCACGAAATCCAGCAAGTCCTGTAAAATAAGGAAGCGTGTTTTCTATACAGTATTAAAAAAATACTTAATGCAAAGAACTTCACTGCACGTACCGCCTCCCATTCTATTCATTCCGCCAAATCCTGGACCATCTATTCCCATACCTTTAAACCAAAAAGACAAACACCATTTAGAAGACAGGTAAGATCCTAATGGATTTAAAAAATGCAGAGACAGTTAACATCTCAAAAGCGTACCACACAAGGCTTGCTTTGTCATGAGTATGTCATTCTTCCAAACACAGAAATGACAATTTTAAGCTTAAAGCCCTGTAACACTTAAAAATGAAGAACACAGGGTTACCTCCTGGACCCATGCTCCCCATTCCACCACCCATGCTCAACTGTGTTGCACTGATGGGTTGTCCACCTGGTCCGAGTCCCATACCAATGCCACCAAGACCACCTTTAAAACAAAAATAAGTATCACCAGAAGGTGGTCTTCTGTATCATAAAGAGACCACAGTAAGCAAAAGTACTACTAAACTAGTACTAGGGTCTATATCAACATATATTAAGTGCAAGGAGTAGAAAATGGAGTGTGTACTTACGAGGTAATTGTGACGTTTTGCTGTCCGCAACACGGAAATCTTCATGAGGAATTGATTTGTCATCCTGATAAAAAACAAGGATGTTACGCTATGATCCTTTCAATGTTTTGGCAGAGACATGTAAGCTAGAAAGAAATGTAAGCAACTTACCATTTTTACATGCATGGGTCTATCAAACAGGAATTGTCCATTGAACATAGCTGAAGAAATGCAAGTCAGGGAATCTAACTACAGAAGACAATTTAACTCTTTCAGAAGAATCACTGTAAAAACTTGTTTTATTTCTGCACCATTTTTAGGAGTCTTATCTTTCCTTACCTAGTCTTTAGAATGCCAATTCAAAGGCCAGAATAGACTATACAAGCTGTTAGGTATGTAAAAGTTAGTTTCACACATGTCACAGTCCCACATATTTTAAGCTTCTTCAGCATTATCAGGCACACCTTTTTAGACTCTAGCAGTAAACTCAGTCACTATTAAAAATGTAATCCACAGTGTTATGCTCTAGTCCCTATATAGTAGCTACAAGGCAAATAAGCACCATTTGTAAACCTACACAACCAGAAGCCATTGAAGACTAATCCATATTCGATCAGTTATTTTTCAAAACCAAGGATACATATTGCTTGAACAGCTTCAATTGCTTGTTCAAAGGTAACTGTTCCCATTCCTCGACTCTTGCCATCTTTATCTTCTTTGATATCTGCACGCTTTACAGTTCCAGCAATGCTGAATACCTCCTTCAGTTTCTTCCAGCCAACTTTAAAGTCAAGCTTACACAGAGAAATACATTAGTGATTTCAGTGCACATTTCTGTTCTGCCATTACATTTGGAAGAGATTTTCTGCATTGTTGTAACTCTTCAGCTTCACAAAATGCTTGATATATGTAAATAGCCAGGATTTTGTAACACACAGAAACTGCAGCCAAGATCAAAAATGTCAACTAAAAGCAACAATTTATACTACATATACATATTTTACTTTAACTAACATACTACCATTGAGAAATGGATGGGTTCTTGTCAAGAGCAGCTGTACTCCCACAAGTCCTCTTGCAGACATAGTATTCTTTTGTGCAAATAGAGAACTTATGAACAAAGCACCTCCAACAAACATAAGTTTAAGTTAGTCTAAAGTAACTAGCAAGATAAACTGAAGTGTATATTTAATTAAAAAGAAATGCAATTGTAAATAGATAGCAAAAAGATGTCTAAAATATTTTTTCAAATCAACAGACGACTGCGCAATAATTAAAAGTGTATGTCAGCCTCAAGAGTTTAATGTATCTTTCATGTCCAAGATCTGAATACATATCCAGCATTTTTAGTTGAATACACTAATAGTGAACTAACGCTTCCAATTTCCTCCTTATATTAAAACTGAATTATGCAGGAATATAAGATGTTTTACAAAGATCAAATATTACAGTTATAAAACACAGTTTTAAACTTACATTAGCAACAAAAATAGTGGACCCAAGCCTGCCTGCCTGCAAGTTACTGATAACCTCAGGAGGAATGTTTGGATTATTGAGAATAGAAGGTGGTAAATTCATTATTCCAGGTGCCACATCAGGTCCATGTCCTCCTGGAAACTGTCCTCCTACACGCTGTAATGCCCTACGAGCATGTTCACCTTCAGGATCCTGAAACATGGGCAAAAATAAAGCCAACTTAATCATCAACAAGAGGACTGGCAACAAACAAAAAGGTACTATTTGAAATTCTACATAAACCCATCAAAATTATCAACTAATATCCTTGTCCATGTCAGAGGGATCAAGAACTGAATTAGCATGGAGACCTAATTCCCTCACCTCTAGAGGTGGGTCCTTTCAGATGAGGGTTGAGGCATATTGGCAAAGCACTTGTTGAAGAAGCGTGCACTGCCACTTCACATGCTGTACCTAGCCTATGGACAAGTAGAAAAGATTTCAATCTAAAGGACTGTCAGTCTAGCACTTTCTTCCTAGAACTGAATTAATTTAATTAGGTTTTTTTTATTATTTATTAATACCATTATTAAAGTCGTAACAGGACAAAGAACTGCATCAGACACTGTCATATACTACAACACTACAATAGAAATGTTGACATTAATATCACTTTCCAGTCAGCACAAGTTCTCTACTTCAGCTCCATTTTTGCACATATGTAGTAGTCTGATACTCAGCTTGTTCTGCATCATATTTTGAAGCAGGTAAGCAATGTAAACACAGAATCATTTAGGTTGGAAAAGACCTGATGACACTAAGGTAAGAATAGTTGTTTTAAAGAAAAACAGTATTAGATTATTTTGACTTTAGGACACTTTTTGTCAGTTCACTTGGCATAGAATCAAGACCTTCTGCAAGCTAACTTTAGCCCATTAAGAAAATGTCATTAAAAAATTAAACTGGAAATTACACAGCTAAGATGCTCAAAACACTGCATTGTCATCTCAGTAGTTATAGTATCTTCACTATTTCAAATTAAAAACAGCAGCAATAACCATACCTCTTTAATATTCAGCGGTCTTCCACTAAGATCATATTTGTTCATAGTTTCTAATGCTTTCTTAACAAATTCTTCATCTTTGAATTCAACCACACTTAGAGGGAACAAAACAAATAAAGTTTAAAATGTTAAAATTAACTGAATGTTTGGATAGTAGTGTGTTTCTACACACATAGGAAAAAAAAAAAAACACTTACCCACAACCCTACATCCATGATGATTTGTCATCATATGTAAAGAGAAAAAAAAAAAAAAAAAGGTCAGTCAGCACATACGATAGAGCATTTAAGATTCCAGTTAAAGATCCCAGCTCACTGTTAAATGACTATACAAGTTATTTTCAGCTTCAAAATCCATAATACATGCTCTTTACTGGTAGCCAAGCTGAATTTCTCCTACTTGCTCAACATACATACCTTTCAAATGCAAGAGAATACATTATCTTTTATTCTCTTTGAGCCAAACCAGAATTGGAAAAATGCCACACAGATCCATGTAAGGACAACTGGGGAGAGGAGGTGAGGGGAAAAGGGTGGAAAGAAAAAAACCCCAAAAACATAACCAAAAACCAATCAAGACACTCATTGTGTCATTAAAAGCTGCCCACTGACTACTAAATTCAAATCTGCCTACATCAAGTATACCAGTAAGAGGAACAAGGAGTCTGCATACCTCTTCAGTATTACTAGCATATTGAGAAATTACTTTGTAAGAAAATAACCTTATTGACTTCACCAGAATCCTTCTAATAAAGCAAAAAGTTGAGGATTGCTTTAAGTAAAGCAAAGCTGACAGTATGTTTTAGTTTTAACAAGCATTAAAGAAAGTCATTACAACAATTGATACAACCTCAGTTAAGACTCAAACCTGCATTTCTCATGTTCTCACTGCAGGTTCGGAGCTACTATTGGCCAAACTTTTGACTATTTTTAAGACGACAAAGGAGCTTTAACAATCTTCACTCTTAGTGCCTCATTGCTGGCACTCTGTTGGCTACCAACCATCTCCATCCATTTAGTTTTAAGAAAGCAAATACATTAATCCAGTGTTTAGAGTACCAACCCTGCAAAGCTGTCAAATCAGGCACTTCAAACAGTAAATTCTTAGCTAACATTTTATACTCATTGGCCCCAAGAAGAGAATACTACGCTAACAAAATTTAAATAAAATCAGTGGTTCATTGAACGTCCTTTATGTGAAACAGATTTGTACCAAAACAAAGATGTTGGCTAAAACGAAGAATTAAGTAAATGCCATTTGTTAACATTTACAGAAGTATTTTGTCCTTTACAGCCAGCTAGTTTGAGTTGCATGAGTGTCAGACTACTACTAATACAAAATCCTCAAGGCTATCTTAATGAAAATCAGTGTAAAAATGAAACTTACTTTCCAATAACTGGTACAGGTATTATACAAAAATAAAACTGCTGAGGAACTTTTAAACCTCTAGCAGATTGTTGCCCACGGCACTTACCCTTGATTTTCCTTCAGCATCCTTAAACAGCTCCACGTATGTAACCTCACCAACTACATAAGACATACAAAGGGAAAATACCAAGAGACAATGCATTTAAACACCAGTATCTTTCTTTACTGTGCCCCTGTGCACAACTCTACAGAGAAGCACCTATTATTCACCAACAATCAAAACCAGACCAACATACCTCCTGTCAATGGCTATATAATTTAGCTAATTTTCAGAAATATGCAGCAGCCACATTCTCAAAAGCTAAAAACAAACAACTATATTTAACCTAATTCATACTACAGATCATATTTTGGCCAGTATGATATAGTTGGTGAACAAATTCAGATATACACAGTCCCTTAACCTAACAAATGAAACGTCAACGTTCACTGGAAAGTGTTACATTTATCATCCTACTCACAACACCTGTTTTAAGGTGACTTTCTACCTGAATGTCTTCAATCATAAGTTTGCCTTCAATAATAACCAAATTTACACATCAAATATTTCACAGCAAGCCACTCACTTTCTAAAGTAGGAAGTTTCAGTAAATAAACCAATCAAATAGTCTCGTCACCTTACAACAGATAAACCAGCAGTTACAGAAGGGGGGGTTGGCATTTTTCACAGCCTAAAAGCCAAGTGTGCTTTGCATTACTTTTGAAGAATCAATTTTTTCAAGGAAAACACAGAACTAACTTTTTACAGAATTCATATATTAGCATTATTTTACCCCAAACTTAAAATAAAACTTTTGGGGTACTAAGATTACTCTATCAGAACTGCAACAATAGTAACAAGCTTTTAATACAAATCTCCAGACAAACAGTCATGGCAGTAGTGACAATGCAGACAAAGTTAATTCCACAGCCAGATTCCACCAAAGAAATACAAAACAACTTTTGAAAGACATCCTTTATTATTCATGTTAACACACTAAATGTGTTGCTTAAATACAAGAGCCCTTAAAAAAAAAATCTACAAAGACTACAACTAGACGAAACACAATCTCTTTAAGAAGTCATGAGGTCATGCATATACTCTCTACTGTCACACTAGAATGGCAGAAGATTGTAAGCACTTCATTTATCCATCCTACCCTGCAATGCAATTGTCTCAGATGAAAGAGGGGGAAGGGAGATAGATGTACCAAGTAAAGGCCCAAAAAAAAAAAAAAGTTGTCAAATCAAATCTGTGTGGCTCAAAGGACATATACATTGCATTTAATTTCTACCCCTCTCTATGTGACGTGTATTATAAAGAATAGGTTACCTTTCTCTCTCATAAGATCTTTAATAGCTTGCCATTTCATGTCATACGGGATGTTGCTAATAAAAACTCTATTACGATTAATAGTCTTCTTCTCTCCAGTGCCTGCATTCTTGTCCTTTGAATAGGGGTGGAATCTATTCTTGTTTCCAAGAGAAGGGATTGCCTTCGGTTTTGCAACATACTTCTCTTTCACAGGTGCTTTCTCTTCTTTTGCTGTCTCATCATTATCCCTACATTAAAAAAAAAAGCCCAAACAAAAAAATATTAGCCTTGTGTTGGATCATTAGACTATTATGCCTCCTATATATATAGCTGTATCCCTCCTATGCTATTAGAACTCCCAGGATGTCAAATGCTGCTTTTCAATTTAGGAAAAATAAATTCATGTTACCAGTCTAATTCCAAAATACATTGCTTTATCGAGAACAAAAAATAATGTTATAATAGATTTATTCACTACTGTAAGTAAAAAAAGCACATCTTGCTGCTTCAGTTACATTCCATTTCCATTACGTCTGTCAAGATACAGCAAGATGGTACTATGAAACTACTACAAATACCAAAATATGATGACTCAGCTGAAAAATAAGCTACAGCATCCATGCTTTAGTGCTTCAATAATTTTCACATCAGACTTGGCTAAGTTACATGATATTCACCATGGAAGTGAGAGTTGAAATGGTCTAACCTATGGAACAGCTTGGTATACTTCATTCAATGTAATGACAATATATAAAAATCAACTCTAATAGGTTGTAAATCAAATGACATTTTATTTACCACATAAATAATTTTTATTCACAATTTGTGCCAGGCTGCTTTTAGACAGAAATTAAAATTCAATTAAGAACAAAAAATGCTCTTTCACTACTAGCATTTGAAAGCTTGCTAAATGCATAGGAAATAGGTGTATTAAGACATGCTCCACATCTAAGACTGATTAAGTCACCAGGTATTATCCACTAGAAACAACAACAAAATAGACTTCTGGCCCCTGGTCTTTCAAAAATTGAGCAACAGCAGCTGCTCTCCTTTTAAAATCTTTTTATTTTTAGATAAAAATGCAGGAAAATTTGCTTCCTCTCTTTTAAAGCAGCCCAAATTTCAACTTTGATAAAACTATACACTTTGAACAGAATTAGATGAAACATCCAAAACTCTTTAGCATTCTTCATAGTGTTACTATCACGAGGTGACTTAGCATGCTAACAGAGGATCAAAGTGCCTGAATTGTTACTTTAAAAAAGGTGAACCACTGAACTGAAAGAATCCAGTGATAAAGCCACACAAATGTGATCCACTGAACAGATCCCACTTAGAGATATACATCGATGTCTAGTTCAAATCTCACTGCAGTTAATGAGAAACTTAAAAAGTACTTCTACACAAACATTTATTTTAAAAAGCCAGCATTAGCCACTCGAGTTAGAACAATTAGAAGGAAATGTCCTACAGGACTGTCAAAAGTGATTGACTGTGAACCCCTCCTTCTTAAATTACATCACTATCTTTACAATTTTTCACACATTTCAGAAGGCTTAGTTTTTGTCTCATTTTGACACTTTGGAAGGTTTCTGGTGTAAAATTAGCCAAAACAGGTATTTCAGTTTTACAACCACAACGTATGGCAACATCACTGATTTTCACTGATTGAAATGAGTATTTTCAGCTCTCTGCATAGTTATTAACAAAACAGTAAGTAAGTGGCAGTCTTGCACTCAAGAGCCTTTCATGAAGCTAAACGTATTATCTGCTCAATCTTGGACACTTTTGGGGAGGAATAAATTCAAATACATTCATATTTCTCCCATGATTTTTTCCCAAATTTTGAAGTACTTGTATGATATGAACTTCACAGTCCTTGTGTTTACAAGTGGATTAGAAGAGGATTAGCAACTGAGAAATGCATGGACACTCCTCTGAGCTAAGTATTTGTAAAATTTAAAACATTCAAAGTCAACAACACGTTATCTGGTTCAAGCATCCTCCAGCTTCCCTCTACATCACACCTCCTCCACACCATCCTGTCTTTTTGTGGCAATATAATTCTTGTGTGGCTGTGTAATGAACTGAAATTGGGGGAACAATGCAGGGAACTGGAGGGAGCTGGAGGGAGAGGGGAGGGAAAGAGCAGAGTATCAGGTTTTCCAGTCAGACCAGTTCCTTCCAATCCAGTCCCATTTGCGAATGCAAAACTCCTGCCCAGTGAGACCCCTAGTAAAATCTGAGTTCTTCTTAAGTTTTAGGATTAGTGCAATGGATTCTCTTTAGCCTTTTAAACTCTTTCCTGCTTAAAGGATTATGAAACAGCCCCTGGGTGCTCAGGAAGAGCCAGGTCTCCACATATGGAATCCACAGGCTCTACAAACCAGTGGAGAGCACAGAGGATATGAGTCTGGCATAAACTCTTAAATCTGGGAAACAAGAAGACACTTCACTTAGTCTGGGGATCACAGCCAGTCTCCCAAAAACAGAGGATTAATTAAAAAGCAATCCTTCTTGCAAAACTCATCTGCCAAAACCAAACGGCCAGCGAACAAGCTGAAGGCAGAGATCCTTCTGTGGATGTAGCTCTTGCCCTTCTCCTCGAATATTAAAAATCATTTCAATCAAATCATACATTCAAAGCAATGTCATGTCTCAGAAATGATGAATCGATATTTTCTTGGGGCAAAAACAATAGTAATTTCTACTCTTTACCTTTTGTATGAACTAATCATTTTATACATTTAATTAACATTTGCGTGTGAAATCACTAGCAGATTTCTAGGGTTGAAAAAGAGATGTCTACGTTAATTTCTTAAAAAAAGCACATCCTCACTGATTAAAAAGAACAATTTTTACCTTTTGAAAAATAATGCCTGTGAACTTCCGTAAAGTTTTGGAAACAAAACTCAAGTTTTCCATATATAAATACAAAACTAGAAGCCTAAAAAATAGTAAGCACAAGATAAATCAACATGAAAGCCTTAAAAGCCAATTTTTTTTAAAAACAAATTTCTACTTCTCTGCTCACAAGTGTCCATACAAATAGTAAGATCAGCAGAGACAGAAATGCAAGAAGCCCACAACATGTGATTCTAAGCATATAGATCAGCTTAGCTTTGTTGTGCTGAACACTTCCACTGCTCAATACAATAAACTTAGGGAAATCTGCAAGTTGAGACCAGGATTCCTGTCCAATTTAATCTGAGTGCTAAGAAAACCTAGTTACTGAAATACTTTTTTTAAGTAGTACATTGCACCTGCACACTGACAGCTTAATCCTTTGTACATGCATTTTGAATTTGAAACTCTGTGACCAAGAACTTTGCATTATTTTCAAACATAAAGTTGTGATTTCTACCAGGCAGAATGACTGGGATTTTTCATTTGCTTGTGATTATTTTTGGAGGAAAAAGAATAAAACTACTGACAGAAGGAGAGATACAGAGAAATTAAGTCATTACTTTAACAGTAGCAACCCCAAAAGGCAATAAAATATTATATGCCTCAAAGGTGCAAAAGGGTCACGATCTTCCTGCAAAAATTCAATCATAAGTCACATAGTTTGGAAGCTTAGGGCCAGGCTCAGGAAAAGAAAATAAACTGCTGTTTTATGGTAATGTGAAATTTATAACTTGTAAACTACTTGAATTTCACAGGAAGTCAAGTAAAGGCATGAAGTATGCATTTATTCCTCCAGCTTTATATTGAACTTGATCCCATGTCCATTTTTTAAACACAACACTATCGGACCTGGGCTGCTTAGAATATGTCAAAACTTGACAGATCTCAACAGCTTTGATGTACTGCAACAGTAGGTCTACTATAAATGCATTTTCTCTCCAAGATGTGAATGAGATTAGAAGAGATACTGAAATTCCACGATATGAGACCAAAACCTAGTTTATGTAAAGAATGACGACCCTCAAAGCCTGACATCAAGAACAACCAAACCCATAAAAGGTTATTCACAGTATTGTTCTAGAGCTGGCACTTCTGGCTCCCTTACACTACGTTCCTTTTAGACCTGCTATGTAAGGTACAGTTTACATGTTCCATGTAAGATAATGTTACTATTTACAAGAAAAGTTTGTGCATTTATGTGGGGGGTTTTGTTTGTTTTTAAAAAGTAAATCGCTATAGGGCTGTCTTTCCATTCTCACATAAACAAAGATCAGTTCAAAGGCTTTACAAAACACACCACTACAGTAAGAAATGGAAACGTAAACAAAAACAGACACGATCCAGAACACTTCCAGAAACGGATCCTGTGAGAACTGGCCTGGCCAGAGCCCGCTACGGCAGCCTGGAGGCTCACACCAGCGACGCGGTGAGAGCTCAGCCCGCCGGTGCGGTTTCACACCGCCAACACCTGCCAACACCCAGCCCTCAGCGACTGCGACTTCACCAAGAAGCTTCATCTTCCCCCATACCCAGGCCACGGCCTCCTCCGTGCACCCTGCAGGAGCTTACCGGGACGGGAGATGCCTCCCTCGCTACCCCACCGCCTCAGCCCCGGCCACCTCTCACCGCCCCCCGCCGGCGCACACCGGGGGCCCCGCGCTCGGGCCACGCAGCGCCGGAACGACTCCGTCCCCCGGCGGGGGAGGAGCCCAGCGGGGCGTGGGGGAAGAGGGGGCCGGCCGCCTTCCCCCCGCCGCGGCCTAGGCGGGCCCGCCGCACCCCCGCGCTTCCCCGGCCGCGCTGCCCCCCACCCCACTCCGCCCGCGGCGGCCCGGCACACACATTTTGACGCCATTAGCGCTGCCCCCGCCGCTCTCGGTTGCTGCCGCTGTCGCTGCCGCTGTCACTGCCGCCGCCGCCTCATCCTGCGGCGGCTGTTGCGGCGGCTGTTGCTGTTGTGGCGGCGGCTGTTGCTGTTGTGGCGGCGGCTGGCTGGTGGCGCCGGCGTCCTCGGCTGCGCGCTGCGGCGCGGCGGCCGCAGCCTCCGGCTTGTCGTTCTCCGCCATTTCGTGGCCGGGCCGGGGCCCCGCTACCGCTGGGTTTGAAAAGGGCCCGGAGCGCCTCGGCCTCGCCGCGCCGGGCCGGCCAAGTCTCGCGAGAACGGGGCTTGCGGCGGGGGGGAGGGGACGCGCCAGGAGGCTTTACGGGTTGCCATGGCGACGCCGGTGGTCTGCCGGGCCGCGGTCGCCGCGGCCGCCTCACGGCCGCGGCGGGAGCTTCCCCCGCGGGAGCGGCACAGCGCGGCCGCGTCGCAGGGGAGCCGCCGCTCGGGTGTGTGCCCCAGCGGCCCCGGCTCCGGGAGGGCAGCCCCCGCCCCGAGCGGTGACTAAGCCTCCAGTGCTGCTGCCCACCTCCCACCGCTGGGCAGCTCTGCCCAAAGCTCGGGCCTACTCCCGAGTATTTCGTAATTCCCACCCCAGACAGGCTGTCTCCCCAAACGGCGCTGCCGGCCACGTGCGAATTCCCCTGACCTGAAACCAACCACCTCGTGCAGTGGCCAGTGACCCCCCCCGGAGTACCTGGAGGCTAACGGAGCCCCACGACAAGCGGTTGGCGGGAGCACAGGCGCCTCACCAAAGCCAGTGGGCCTAGCACCAAAGGCGTATCGCCATTTTCGTAAGCTTAGGAAGATCTGCAAAGCTGTAGGAGGCTAACAATAAATAAGCTATTGCACATTTTCAGCTCTTCAGCTTTACGTTTCTAATAATACCGTCCACCCCAGCAAATGGCTGCTTGACCCTTAATTTAATTGAGGAGCACCACGCCAGTTGTTTGGGGACCATCTGCATTCCGAAGGAAGTCACCACGGTCACTGCTTTCCCTCTACTTCAGAAAATAGACTGTAACTTATTATTCAAATTTTATGCTAGGAATACTCAATGAATTGAAGTCATGATCTCTTAAAACAAAATTTGCCTTGCATTTTTCCTACATTTATAGTCTCCTTGTTCCTACAAAAATCAGTGTAGTCACAAGTAAAGTACTCCTCCTGCCTAGAAGATGTTGTATGGTCTTTTTCCAAACATTTCAGTACCTCCAGCATTAAGAAGATCCCCACATTTGTGAGGAAATGAAGGCTCCTGAATTCTGTGGACCCAAATCACCCCTTAACCTGTGCTGGGACAGCTCACAGACCAAATACAGGGACAATCCTTATACCTAGCCTGCTTAGGGGTTCTGGGACACTCTTCTAGTACTGGCTAAAAAGCTATCAGCTTGCACCTAAAGTCTCCTCCAACTGCAGATGTCTGATTATTTATAAACATATAAAGTTACTGGGCAGGTTAAGCTGCAAGTTCAATTATAGTTAGAGCACTGCAAGCTTCTAGATAGACATTTGTTTTATTCTTAAATATAAAAATTAAATATGAATAGTTGTAATTCTGCTACAAAATTTCGAAATTGCATAGGTCCATGCCACAAACACACTACTAAACATTTTGCATTCTCTATCACTCATCCTGGAAGACACTCATTTACTTACAAGGTAGAATCTGCAACATATTCCTCTCGGCTTCCCTTAGCTTCTTCAATCCCAATTTCTCTCTGTCACTTGGGGGGAAAAATAGGTTTTAAGCAATATTTTTAAAGGAAAAAAAGAATGTGTATTATTTGGGCAAAGTTTAATCATTTCACTAACCACAAGTACCAAAGTATTTCTAAAGGGGTCACCAAATGGTATATCAACATCTATTATATAAGGAAAAACAGTCCTCTGCAGTGAATTTAGATCAGCAGCTTCTGGTTGCTGACCCACAGGAATCCATGCACTTCTTTTAAGAAAACCATAAGTGAAGCTTAAGAAAAGCTGAGCAGTACAGAGGCTCCACATCTCTATTGGAGTGTGTTCCTAGCAAGAGACAGCTAAGAATCACTGACCTAGACAAATGTGGGTTTTGGAAGTAAACTCCTCATGAGCTGCTGGGACTCTCTTTTGTCTGTCTGTCCTCATGACTGTCATACCAGGTCTTGGTAACACCTGAGATTTTGGAGAAAGCTCAAAGATACTATGAAACACCCTAATAACCTAATAACCTACATCCCAGATGAAGGTAGAAAGGCATGTCTAGAGGTCTGATAAGAGGTGTAATTCTGTTCACACATTAACCATAATTAGATAAATAACTTGGTATTTGCGATAAGAATCATCACTGAAATAGTTAATGTTTACTTGAAATTGCTGTCATTACATTTTACAGCTCTCACTTCTACAAGATGAAAGGAAGTAATTCGCATGTTCAGGTTACTAAACCCTGTTACCAGACCTCTGTTCGATTGTGCTTTGCACAGGGCATCTCAAGTGTCGGAATCCTAACCCAGTATTATGGCACCAAGCAGCTGACACTGAATTCCTATGCCCATCGACCTGTGGATGCTAGTAACAGGAAGAATTACTGACTTTCTTACACACCGTTCGCCTACTTGTTCTGAATCCTCTACTGACTACTTCAACTGCTACCTTCTCAAGTTTGTATGCCTTTTGGCCCAGCATACACACAGTTTTGTACCAGTAAAATCAGTTGTCACTCAATGTGTTTTGTAATAAATACTGATAACTGTACAATCCATACAGTGATACACATCTATAAATGTAGAGGTGTTTTGTACTAGAGTTGTGTGGGGCATAGCTTAGCTTAAAGCCTGGAGAAGTGCTACTAGCTTTGCCCTGTCCCCCTCGCACCACAACTATTTATAGCATTCTGTTTCCCTCAGTTGCCTGTTTCAGGATTTTTATGGGAGTCTTGCATCCTTTTCTAGAAGTCTCACATGTAATCACTCAGTATTTCTGTCTTCAAAGAACAATAATAAAAATGGGAGAACAATACCACAAAGAGCTGTTAGGGAGCTGACAGGGGTGATTAAAAAGTGGGATTTCTTTGGTCTACAAAACTGTGTTGAAAAAAGTTTATGTTTTTCCCTAGAAAGATTTCTGCGTATAAAATGATTGAAATAAAAAGCAAGTCATCTACTTGGCATAGTAAGTGAAAAAAGGAAAAACAGTATCTTTCTGTGCTTGTATTTGTGCTGAGAATGTCTCCTTTGTTACAGTCTACCAATCCCTCCTGAGAACATTTTAAAATTATCTTTTGATACACAGTCTGCCAACATCTCTTCTGGCTCTGTTCATGTCCTTACAGGAGACAGATGTGGTCTCCGAGGAATGTTCCTGTTACAAGGGGATCCCTCATTTAGTACAAAACTGTTAAAAGTGTTCTTGATCTCTGTCCTAACAAATTCCTCTCGTCGTCCCCTAATGTAAATAGTGTTTCTCAGTTATGGGTAGGGTGTATGGCATTATGGCTGTATATTCTTGGCAAGCAGAGAGTTGACAGCACTAATTTACACAGGGAGTTGAGGATAATGGAATATTACTAGTGTTCTTGCATATATATGTAAATATAAGCAACTGTAAAGGAACTACTCTTGGAAGTCTCTTGTACAGTAGTAGTTACAGAGTTAAAATAATTACATGTGTTCTAAGTATCAGCATTCTTTTCAATACAGTAACTCTCTGGTAAATTCAAGTCTCAAGTCCTCCCTGACAAACGAGTTATTGCTTTCAACTTGCTAATGACCAAATATGTATCACCATCCTTTTAGAAAGGATCTTTTTAATTGGTCTTTGGTTTACCTCAATATTGCTTTTAATTTTGTTTCCAGGTAAGTCATGATCAAAAGCAGTCCATCAACACTTTCATCAGGTGGCACTTGTGAAAAAGTTCTATCTTCCTGAAAGTCAGTTTGTATGGAACTCAAGAGAATGGGACTTCTGAGCCTCATACATTTTAAATCCATTTACTTTTTTTTGTAAATGACTGTTCTCAGTCAGACATTGTTCTCACCTATACGATACCTGCATGGTGAATGTGTTGCTCATATTTTTTCTTGTTTTGTTTGCCATGGCACCTAAACGTGCTTGGCATTTTCTAGACCCTGTCCCTTCTGCAGAAAGCCCTGAGTACAGCTGGAGAAGGGCTGCTTTAACAACAGATTTGCTTTGTAAATCATTTGACTTTTGCTCATTTAAAGATTCTTTTTTGCACAGCCACAAGTATTTCCAAACCAGTCTGCCTTGCCTAAGGCTGCACCCAACCTACACTGCTTTACTCCGTGCTAAAAGCATTAACCCTACTCTGCAACTGACACCCTCTTTTGCATAGCTATAATGGACCTGAAGTAAAGCAAATATTATCTTCCCCAAACGCTCTCTTTGCAATTAAACATTATCTTCCAGTCTGAGAAAAGTGTTGTGTTTTTTTAACTTTGGAAAACAAAACATTTTACACTTGAAAAGGGCAAACTATCAAATGCAACAGCCTGTCTGCCAGCAGGCATCTTCCAGACTCACTGCAGCAGAGCACAGCCATTTCGCGACTAGAGCCCACCTAGTGCACAGACCTTCACACCTGCAGCTGCGGTGCTGATTGCTTCTTCCATCGCTCCCATGTCCTTTCGACATCTTTCCAGTTTGCCTTCTCTGTCTTTCTTGTTCTCCCTCCCCCATGCCGAATAAGTCTTCAACAGCACTAGCTGGTTCAGACCCACCCTCTGCCCCCAGATAAAAGATTGTACAGATGCTTGCTACAGCAATGAAACTGTGTGTTGAGGCTTTTGTTCTGCATGTTGTATATTTATAAAATACATCCTATGCCCACAACGTGGGATCAGACACACAGGAGACCTGCTCTACTTGATGTGCAAGGATCTAACCTCTTTTCCCCCACTGAAGGCTTATATCTCCCTAGTTCTCATCAAAATCTTTTTTTTCCCCCCAGTGTTATGCAACCCTTGACCACAGCTTAAGAGCCTAAAAACTTAATCATGTATTTTTTACCCCTAAAAGGCTGCATAACACCACACTTTTGGTAGCACTTTTACTGGTCCTATATTGAAATAAATCACATTAACCTCTCTTCCCCCAAATCATTGCTCTAACTGCTGAAGTTAGAAAAGGAAAAAACTGAGCAACCTGCTTGCATTTTGGTCCTTCCTTCCACAACACGTCCGGTCCTTAATGACAGGCTGAGTGCCCCTAAGGTAGCCACCAGCTCCCCTTCTCACAGTGCGGCAGTAAACACCTACCTCCTGCAGGTCTAGAATCATAGAATCATAGAATCGTTAAGGTTGGAAAAGACCTCTAGGATCATCTAGTCCAACCGTCAACCCAACACCTCCATGCCTACTAAACCATGTCCTGAAGTGCCACATCTACACGTTTTTTGAACTCCTCCAGGGACGGTGACTCCACCACCTCTCTGGGCAGCCTGTTCCAATGCTTGACCACCCTTTCAGTAAAGAAATTTTTCCTAATATTAGGAGGGGCCTAAAGAGAACCCATTCTGCCTAAGGCCTTAGAAGCCCTTTGCCCTCTCCCTGTTGGCCAGGGGCTTGCCCCAGTCCCGAGGTGGAGGAGCTGGGGACAGCCCTGGGGACATTTGCCCTCCTCAAGGACCAGCTCTCCTGTCCCATCCACACCAGGTGGCACTGTTGGTTTTCACAGTATGCATGCACTCTTCCACCTTCCCCAACACTAACACTCGTGTGCTGGACTTAAAAGCCGTGATTTTCAACCTTCTTCAGTTTCTGAATCCCTAAACTTCTCCTATTTGACGAGTGGGCCTATTCAGATATTTAACATGGGGACACTGCTTTGTAGAACTTGTTTTTCTGCCTCATTCCTGGCAGTCACCAGAGGAGTACCCTGTGGACCCCCCAGGACTGTAGACCACATGTTTAAGCCACTGGTGAAGTCAGTATCTAGTAAAAGCATGGCCTTTGCACAAAGAGAGATTAAGATCTTTTAAGACAACAGAAAAAAACATGGTAGAACAGAGGTGTTTATCCTTTTTAAAATGTCAAATACCCTGAATTAAATTACATAAAATAATTCCCACTTACAATTCTGATCAATACATAAATTAATATAGAATCCTCCCTCTTTCACTGTGCTCCTCTATTACTGCTTTTATCTCCCCCGTATACTATTGCCTTCTGATGACAGATGTTCTCATAAACTTGCTTAGATTTGCTTAAATTTGCTTAGGAGGGGAGTTTCAATTTGATCTGTTTCTTCTGTGCACAATATTCTTCACTGACTCTACCGTCATCAGCCCATTTTAAATTTCTAGCAACTGAAAGGAGAGTTTGTTTGTTTGTTTGTGAAGGAACACTCAAAGAGCTGTTTAAAGCTAAACTGAAAAGCAAGTTACAATGGAGTTAGTTATCCCTCAAAATAGTTACATTTTCTTGATACTTACACCGCTCAAATGATCCTTAAACATCAAAAAGTATTAACCAGCTAATAGTTCTTAAGAGTCCCCCTATTGCCTTTTGCTCGTTGGCACCCACTTGGCTTTAAGTGTCTTGCCCAACCTTAAATTAGGCCAGCTGAATTTGCAAGGTCAACATACCAAATTACTAGATGATTATATATAAAATCTTTATTTCTGTTCAAGGGCTCTCCTTTGAGGACACACTTAACACTCCCTAAAATAAGGATTGAATCAATGGCAAATGTGATTGAAGTCAGATGGAAGTAATAGTTATTGTTCTGTTGAATACAAAGAAGATGGAGCCTGATAGAGAAATGGAAAGTGAAGAGTAGTGAACGCTCTATTTGTCCATGTATCTAGAATGGCCATACATACACTGCTATCCCATTTGCCTTACAAAAAGTCACTGTTCCTGTGCAAGAACAAACTAGTGACTTTCAAGTGAAAAAGCAATGGAATACAGGAAGAGATTAAGTCATTCCATCACTTTTCCATTTTAAAATATAACATCTTGAACAGAAACAAACAGCATTATTTGTCTGCTGACAACCGGTAGCTGAAGAAGGGGACTCATTCCCTGTTGCTGGCTGCCAGTTTCTTTTCCAGTTTCATTTCCATGAAAAGTGCATCTTCAACACATAAAACCAAAGTAAAGTCTTTAAAATAGAACATGAGTGTCAGATTCTTAGAAATAATCACGTGATTTCAGCAACCTCTGGCATGCCATAGTACAAGAGGGGCAATTATTTCATGGTTAAAAAAAAAAAAATCTCTTAACATTCAGTTCTACAAGAATAACAAGAGGAAAGGATAATATCACATCTATAGGGAGGAAGATCTCACAAGTAAACCTTTTCCAGGAAAAATGGTAGTGAAAGACCCAGCATCCATGCCCAAAATCTGACAGAAGAGGCAAGATGCACCCACTCAGAGGTTATATACTTCTGCTGTCAATATTGCCCCTCATTCCCAGCCAGAGCAGACATAGTGGTCCTGGCTACTCCCAAGACCTACTTAGAGTAAGGTTCTCCAAGCATAGCAATGCTCGACAATTATTGGAAAAGCCTGGATTTATGTCACTCTCCCAAAACAGTTGTGCTAGGTTGGGGGGCACCATGAAATTCTGAGCCCTTGTGTGTTTGCTAATCCCCAAATCCCAAAACATATGTTTCCCTCTAGTGAGAGACCTTCATGGGGCCTCAGGTAAATCTGGGACAGGGCTAAAAAAGAAAACTAGAGCTCCTTAGGAACAGAAGAGCTCCTTATATACATATTCTGAAAGCACAATCTTATACTATTTAAAACAATCTATTTATAAAGTCTTCATGGATCTTTAAATATGAGAGGCACTTCAGAAATTAGCTTGACTTATAATTTCGGCAACAGACATTGTTTATGACATCACTGACACTACAACATTAGAAGATCAAACTAACAACCATTAGCGAGTGCATAGTTAACCATTAGTTTAACCCTTAGTTCTGCTAGCAGGAGAAAGCATTTTTTTGAGACTACCCAGTGGTTAGAATCCCATTGAAGACACAGCAGAAGAATCAGGCATTAAAATGGCAGGCAATGCAAAACCCTTTTCCCAGCTCATATTAGGAAGAAAAAGGCTTAACCTATCCTAGCGTTATTGCATGTAGCAAGAAACATGTGGAGTTTTTAAAATTATTTTCTGCAGAACAAATTCTGCTAGTAGCTCTACGGTAGCCTTCAAAAATGTCATGATGCATGGCACTATGATATACTCCTGTTCCACTGACCCACGTGCATCTCTGCAGGGGTGTATTCACCAGGGTGGCATACAAATATGGAATCGCTATCATTTAAAACAGATTTGCTGTTTATTAGTGCAATATACAGATCCAGCTTTGGGAAAAGAAATCCTCTTTCCTTATCCACCTTGAACACCTGCTGTTGTGGCAAAGTGAAGCCTCTCTAATATATAACCAGCGTCAGCTAAACATAGCTAATGAAAGGATATAAAGCGAGGTCTAGGCTTCCGCACCAACAGCGGCTCCAGCCATATGCCGCCACATGTTCTATGCTTTAATAGTTATTGCTATTAAAGCTACTGGGAGGACCGAGGCCACGCTGCAGGTGCAGCCTAAGAGGCTTTTAGCTCACCACGCAAAGCAACTCGGCATCAGTGTGTAAAACCCTGCTCGCTGATGGCACGGTGGCCGTTTCACGGCGAGCAGAACGGCCCCGCTGCGCCTAGGGCGGCTCTACAGGTCCTGCTCCGCACCGGCGGCGGGGCTGCGCCGCCGGCCGGGACCGGGGCTCACGGCTCCGGGAGGGCGGCAGCCCCCCTCCTGCGGGTGCCGCAGCCCGGTCCTCCGTCCGTGCAGGGACCACCCAGCCTTTGCGGCCCCGTGACCCGGCCTGAGCGGCGGGAGAGCGGAGAGGAGGAGGGCCGCTCCCGCAGGGCTCCGCAGCGGCCCGGGGCCGGGCCCTTACCCATGCGCCGCACGTAGTGTTTTGCAGGAAGTTTCCACGCTCCTCAGTTTAATCCGTGCAAAGGGGGGTTGGAGGGGAGCGCGGCTGAATGGCGATGGAAGGGGGCGGGCGGGGAGGAGGAGGAGGCGGTAGCAGCAGCGACCGTGTTTAATTTTTTAATTAGGGCGGTTTGAGCATCTCCCGGCGGGGCCGCATCGCCGGGCGGCGAGGGGAGCCCGGGCTGAGCCGCCCCCGCCGCCCGGGACCCGTCCCCCGGAGCCGGAGCCGGAGCCGGAGCCGTCCGGGCTCCAGCCTGGGCTTTCGACAGCTGGCGGACCGGGCCCGGAGCCGCGGAAAGCTCCGCGCTCCGCCACCATGGGCAGCGCGGGCGCGGAGGAGAAGGGTTCGTAGCGCGGGCGGCGCGGCGGGCTGGGCCGGGCCGGGCCGGGGCGGGCGGGGAGGCGCGGCGGGGCTGACCTTGCGGCACCGCCCGGCCCGCACCTCCCTGCGGGCGAGGGGCACCCCTGGCGCGGGGGGCGGTGGGCAGGCCGAGGGGCAGAGGGAGGGTAAACGCGTGAATCTGCCCTCCCAGGGAAGCGGGGCCGGGGAGGGTGAAGGCTGTGCGTGCAATCCTACAGCAACAATTGCTTTGCAGGTGCTCGCCCTCTCGCAGCCTCCATCCCCGGGGAAGCAGGCAACACTTTTCCACGTTCACAAGTTAAGGAGCATGCTAGTGAGCGTTTTGTTTTCCTGCCTCTCTATATTACCCAAATCTAGACCACATATATGAATTCACAGCACAGGGGCTCTTGTCCAATGGAGATGCCAGGCTTGTGTATTTACTAAAGATAAAAATCTCATTTCTGCAATTCACTGCTTGTCTGAAGGCTGGAAATGTCACTGCCCGGCTGCTGCTTCTTTGCAGGGGAATGCCGTTTGTGTGAAAAAGTGTTGCCTGCACCCTGAGTTACCGTGCTGCAAAAACACTGCCTGTTTTTGTGGGGCTTTGCTATCCTTGCAGAACAGTTAGCCATGCCTTCATTTGCTGGGCATCCATGCCCCTGGCCTTCCTTACACCTTCCTCTATGTGGTCTTAGAAACCTTAACCTGAAGAGACAGTCTTCTCCCCAGCAATTTAGAGAATACAGGCATGCAATGTTCACATGAGCATGACAGGTTGGCTGTGTGGTCACAGAGCTGTTTTTGCAGCATTTCTGGCCACATGTTGTTAACTCAGATAGCTCAGACCCTTTGGAGAATTCCAAATTCATGCTGATTTCTGTTTCATTAGGTCTTCTCCATTGCCAATCCTTTCACCCTACCACCTCCTATGCCCAATTCCTGTAGTAGCATTCCTGTTAAGACAGTTCCGTTTCCTTGACCAGATAGTTAGGTGCAAATGAGGTGCTTCTGAAACTCCCAAAGGATGCCTGCTTATGTCCCTAACCACACCAACACTCTTTCAAGTCAGGTTTGCTGTCACTCAAACACAAGCGCGGGACTGAAGCTATGTGAAGTACCTTCAGAATCACCAGATCCATGAACCAGCAGCTGGGCTGCAGACATCCAAGGGGAGAACAGATAGCAACTGATTTAGTCCATTTTGTTACACACTATCATTTATGAAGTGAGTTTTCAGGCACCTAAGGCTTAATCATGCCAAGAGGATGAATGCTCCGAGCGTGAGCAGATGTTACAGGTACTCACTTCCAGTAAGGAACCATTACCAAAAAAACCTTTAGGGGGTTCTGTGAGGGAAGGACTGAAACCCAAAATACAAGGCATATTATTGAGGAAGTCTTTATTTAACACTTACTGGCTACTTTTTTAATCTTCTCAGTATCTCTGAAAACATGAGGGTGAAGGCTAGGTCTGAAAAAAGTGAGACCCAAACCACCAAAGAGCTGGGGCTGGCAACTTCAATCCACACCAAATGTTGGCAGAGTTGGGCTGGTGATGCTGTTAGAATAAGAATTTCAAGATCTTTCTTCCAGCTGCCTCACAATACTTAGTGCCCATGGTGCTCCCCTTCAACCTCCATAGGTGCAGCCAGCACCCCTCGCTCATACTTCCATTCTCCTTACCTCAGTGGTCTATCTGCTGAGCTATTTTCCTCATTCCTGTTTTCTCTAGGACTCTGATTGTTTCTTCTGGTCTCACAAGGGCCTCCAATGGCCTTTTATTTCACAGCAGGACGTTAAGGAGCCTTTCTTTATGGCAGTGTTTTTATACAGGCAATGAATCAAAGGATGAGCAGAGTCTTGACCTATAAAAAAAGTCAAGAGAGATCAGTCTGAGGCCAGCCCCTACAAAATGACTCTGCAGATTCTAACTGATATAATGCCTGCCCCCATCACAGTGCCCTAAAGGTTATCTTCAAGGATTTTTGGATCCAGGCCATGTTAGTTAGTATTCACAGTCTTCTGACTCATGACTTGACACATACACTGCAGCAAGTGAACGGATATCGGACTAACTGGGAGAGGACATCTAACCTGTATGCAGCACTAAAATGTGAAAACAATAAAAAGGCACTCAAGGTCAGTCTTGGTACCACAGTTTTGGGGATACATAATTAGAGCAAAATGTTCTGTGAACTTTAAGGCTTCAATTACAATTTCTGAAATTCAGGACAAGGAAGAGAAGAACACAAAGCTGCATTTTAGAGTCTCCCAGAACCAATTCCCACCCAAGCAAAATGCCCACCATTTTCTCATGCAGCTGTTTCAGTCAAACTCTTGCCAAATAAGACTAAGATACCCATTTCTTACCACTCCATGTTTCAGCGTCAGTCAAAGCTTTGCACAGAGATCTGTCCCATAACATCTCCTGACAAGCCCATAATGTACAAACAAATCCCACTAATTCCAGTGTGTAACCTGCACAATTAGTAAGACTGGAAGTCGTATTCTTGGAATATGATGCTCTATGATGAAGAAATGTCACCTCAAACACGTACATATTTCTCTGGTCTCAGCTTAAACACAGGGCTCTCCATGGCCAGCTGATCCCTAAGATTTCTCTCTGTGTCTTCCAAGATGGCAGTCGAGATTTTTGGGTCTGGCTTTCCCAGGTAGTGTCGACATATCATTATCCTGTGTAAGCCTTTAATTTAATTTTTATAACCCAGTGTCCTAGGACTTCTGGAAGGTAATTTTTTTCCTTGACTGGCTCTTGTTCAAATCAACTGATTTGTGACGTAAATGCACGATATTGAACTTTCTGTGATTTTTTTTCCTACATAAGGTCAAACTTAATAGAAAAATTGGAAGTATGCCCAATGAAAATCCGTACAGCAGGTGGGCTTTATCTATGATATATTTTCAGAAAATAAATATCGATTGGTTTTGACATTACTTCTAATTCCCATAGGCTATATCTGGATCTTTTCTCCAACTTAACAGGAATTAAAACAGCAAGACCCAAAGAGCAGAATATCATTCAAAACAAGGAAGGATCTCATACACAGCATTATAGAATAAACAGACTGTTGGTTGTTATGCTCTGGCAAATGTGTAAAGACTGTAATAGGAAACCATATTATTTAATAGCTACTCCATTGAGGGTTATCGCAAAAAGAAAGACTTATGCCTTGCCCTTTTAGTCCTTGTTTTAAAATTTTCATTCTTTAGGATAATATTCAAAAATCCCACAAATTTTGATGTGAGAAAGGAGACACTGAACAAGATAAAAGTTCTGTCCATTTCTGTTGTCTCACGAGTTCCAAATCTGATTTTTACCTTTTCTGTTGTTATTAATTGTAGGCTGACTCAGGATATGGCTAGTTTCAGCCATGACTGCAGTACAGAGTAGAGATACTGGAGCTCCCGTTAAACTGGCTAGCCGCACAGGTACCTGAAGCAGTGTAGCCATGGCAGCACAGAGCTCTGAGTGGCCTAATTACTCTGCCAAGAAATAAATGGATACTGGGAATTCCCTGGGGGGAGAGACGGTTGAATTGTTAACAAAAAGAGTTTTCCCCTGAGGCACGTTAGTTAAATAGGTGTTAACAAGAGCCAAAAAACCTCAAGTTCCAACTTTAGAATAAAAATGCCTTTGTCCTTTGGCATTTCTGAGGTCCCAGTCCTCCCAATTCTCCTGCTGTCTATAGAGACAAAAGAAAGATGTGATTTCAATATCTGATGGAAAACCTGAAATAAAGCAAAACGATTCCCACCCCCAACTAAAATCTATACATAAGATCTCCTTAAAAAGACAAAAATAAAAGTCTCTCCTGGCTGGAAACACACAGAGCTCTCCTGGTGGCAATGGCGAAGTGGAGATGCTCAAGCATCCTGCCTCCATAGGACACACATCAGGGTCAGTCCCCTGAGCTCTATGAGGAGCGTATTCAGACCTGGTGTTTACTATGCCTGTAAAAATGGCAGGATATGTATGTATTTAATGGGGAAGACTAAGGAGAAGAAACAAATGCCAGCAAGATTTAGGGGAAGGGAATTTAATTCTCTTATCTATTCTCCCACCAATCTTTCCTCTTACACAAGAGTGGACATGTATAGAGGAAGGCAAAGGGGCAATTTTACCAATATGCGCACTTTCTTACAAGCTCAAAATGCACACAGCATTTTTCTGAAAATGGAGCCCAAGACTTCACTAAAATTGCACACACAAGGCTTTATTTTACAAGTTGGATCTATTTATTTAGATTATTTAGATTAGCTAAATTACATAAGCACAATCCACGTTATTTGGCTGGAACTCCCTCTGAGGTCAATGCAAGGTTAACTAGTTTAAGGACTGAGGTGTAAAGCCATTTCAGAAAACATACTGGTTTCTCCAGGTGGAGACCTTGGTGAGTATTGCCTAATCAGAATCCGGAGGCTTGTGCCCAGTCTGACAAAATGCTGTTTGCAACAGCCATGTGCTGAAATTGCTCTGTTTTGAGGATACAGAAAGCCAGAAAATTGTGAGTCTGCTGTCTCATAACAGAGGCCAGTAAGTGGATGGTGTGTAGAGGCTAAAAGTTGCAATTTTATCTCATTAATTTAAATGTGAAAAAACAACAGGACGCTACTGAAATCCAATCTGGGTTTCATTTCCAAATGTTCATATGCTACAGCTCAGATATACACACCCCATTTAGACCTAACCAAGATTCTACTTTTCTATGCAGGCAAAGAAGCAATAGAGGTGAAAATCCCACAGAGTCACCAGGATGTGATGCCCAATGATGAGCAGTAATTACTGCAGCAACACTTCAGCCAGCATGAGTGTCAACGAAATGTCTGCCTTCCCTCTGACTTTAGAGCAAAAAACTGGCTTTGCCTTTGTGGGGATTTTGTGTGTTTTCTTGGGACTTCTAATTATCAGATGCTTCAAAATCTTGCTAGACCCCTACAGTAGTATGCCTTCTTCTACGTGGGAAGATGAGGTTGAGGGGTTGGATAAAGGAACATTTGAATATGCTCTTGCATGAAAAGTCACAGAATATCCTGCCTTAAATCTGATGTTGATTTCATTTTGGAAACCAACCATTGTTACATTTGTTATACATACCTGCATTTTGGAGATATGTTGGTGGCATCCATTTTGTTAAATAAATATTTGTTGCAAACTCAAAAGCCACTTCATGTTGCTTTTATTTGAGGAACAGTGGAATGGCAGATAAGAAATGGTTAACAGCAAAGAAATACTACAATAAACAATTCACTAGAAAGTTATCATGGCCAAAAAGTATTTTAAGAATCAGATGATGTCTGCCTTTTCAGAGGAGGATCTCATTTCTACTGTGTCTCATGATAGGCTGGAGAGAAAGGTGCAGGACAAAAGACAGACTCATGAATGGTGAATGCTTAAGTGGTAACTCCCTCCCCTCCTCATCTGCCACAATTTTCTGAAGCTCAGAGACTGTGCTTGTATACTGAGAATACAAAAGTGGAGGACAACAAATGGTTGTGGCTCAGAGGAGGTGCCTGCAAGAGGTGTGCATTCATGTTGCTGAGATAAGAGTAACAAGGGTGGGGTGGTCCACGCACTACCAATAAGGAACTAACGGGAAAGCTAAAGATCACATCAATTGCTAACTTGCCTCTCACCTTCAAGAAGAGCAGGTGCTGTACTACTGACTGTGTTTATAAGGAAAGTGTATGTTGCTTCTCCTCTGTGAAACTTTGTGGTCTTCTGCAAACAGTGCGTAGTTCTATTTCTTCCTGCTCATATAAGAGTACTTTTTTGATAGGCCTCCCTTCTCCTACTCTACAGCAACAGAAAGTCAAACAGAATTAGTGGAAGGGAAACACACATCATTAAGGAAATTTTTGATTCTACAAACATTCAGCAATACAAAATATATTACCTGCTCAGAACTCCAGTCTGAACCAACACCACCACAGTCCCAGTCCACCAGTGTCTCTGATATCGTTAAAAATTTTAGGTGAAAGAGAAAAACTAAATGTTAAGTAACCAATCTTACAGTCTAGCTGAATTGGTCAAGGCATGCCAATTTTCTACTCCACTTGGTTACAGAAGATGATTCAGATTAAACTGGAACTTAAACTGTCTGGTTAACAGCTCCCAGCAGTAATTACACCAGCTTGGCAAGGCCAAAGCAGAGACAGTCATGCTGCATACCCATTTGTACTCAGCCCCCGAAAGGGACACTGGTCCAAGGCTGACTGGAGATCTCTGTACTCTCCAGCCCCTCTCCACAGCTGGTTCTTCTGTTTGTGCTCCTACAACTGTGCACAGAGTATGATCTGGACTGTCAAACTGAAGAATTGGTCATAGGAGTTCCTATCAAGGCAGAAGAACTAACAGTGAAAGCAGAGACTCAAATCTGGGTTTTCAAGGTCACCCTCGTATACACAGCTGTTTAGCAAGTGTGACAGTACTTGATAGAAATTCAATTCCATTTTTAAGAAGGTTGGCATCAGAATTTTAAGCACTGTCACTTTTGCTAAACAGCTCTGTTTGCAACAAGGAGCAAAGACACGGAGATCAGTTACAGCAGTTGGTTTCTTTTGCATGTATTCTGAAAAATACATATTGTCCCTTTTGCCCTATATACTAGGCAGTATATAGGGCAGAGGCAGCCAGTGGAACAGCAGATCTCAAGTGCCATTTGGAACATGAAATACTTGATTGTACAGGGAAGGACATGAGTCTCCTGTCTGAAAAATGTAAGAGAGGAACAGCCAACACTAATCGGCACTGGTCACTTGAATTATAAAATATAAACAATTTTGTGAATGTAAGAGCTTTTAAACTGCTTCAGATTCTGCATAAGAAAAAAATGCCAGACCCTCAGAGATTCAGTATATTGCATTTAACCTCATTAATTTAACCACAGAATCAAAGGTAGGTATCAATACACTGATTCATGTGATCTGTTATTGCTGGATAGGATCATCCACTGCAGAGACCTGACACTGTCATTCTTTTTACATACACCTAATCAGCACTGCTGAGCTCTGCGCTGTCAGGTTAGAGTGCTGAAGGTACTTAAGTTATCCGGGTTAAATATAGTTGAGTTATCTCTACACTACACAGCAAACACAGCAAACATACCCAAAGAACCCAAATACTGTCTTACTACTTTTGTTCTTGACCCAATCTATTGCTGGAAGCAATAATCAAATTCCCTTATGATTACAAAGCTTCATCATTTCCTGCCCGCCCTTCTCTGCAGCCCTAGAAGACAAGGGAGTTAGCCTTCCCAGAAAGAATACACAGAATATAAATTTTCAAAGGTTTTTCTTAAATATACAGAGCAAAACTTTGAACGGGGTTAGGAGCAAATAGTTCAAAAATGCATGTAGGACAAGGGGACCACCAATGACGGATCCCGCTGACTTCATTGGAATCTCTTCTGCATAAAATGCGCTGAGCAGAAGCCTGAACTCTTGTTATCTCTGTTACTATATATGCAGAACTGAAAAATAGAGAGATCATGATCTGTGCACAGAATCAGGCATAGCTGGGAGGGAAATGGAGATAACAAAAGTATTTTCAGGCCCCCTTAGAAATTTTGCAATGCCATAAACCCAGTAATTGTAATGGATAGGTACATTTGCTGGTTAATAGTTAACAAGCTAGAATGCTTCTCTAAATCACCATCTAGAAATGTTTTGAAAGAGAGGGATTGGATGGTCTATTCAGTATATTAAGCAGGAGAAAAATCTGGCCAATAAGGCAGAGTCTGTAATGCCTCAAAGAGAGGGACACGCTATATGCATGAATAAAAGAGGCAGATTGTCCTTCCCTAAAAACACAGGATTGAATGGTAAGTTAAATTATCCTGAATAAGGTAAACTTGATTATTTATGTGTAATGCTAGAATACTAAACACAAAATTAATGGCAAATAACAGTTGAGAGACCTCTGGAAATACACTGTGAAAATCAAAGTATTATTTTCAAGAACAGCAGAAAGGTAAGAGAGTTTTCTTTTTCTAGCAAAATAGTAATATTATGGAAATAAGACAGTGAAATTACAGAATCATTCTACTTGGTAGCGAAAGTCTCATTGTCATCAAAGAATCAGGATTTCATTCAGTCATGGAGATGGAAACAAACCTAGTTTCACTGACCTTAATGACAAAAGATTTGTTTTTGCTCCTTCATGCCTGAAGATGAAACACTTCCTTACAACTTTAAAAGGCTGAAGGAAGCAGAACACTATCTATGATCAGAAACGTGTAGTAGTAGTAATAATAATAATATTGATCATCCAAACCCAGCAGAAGTAAAATAAACTAAATAAATGTAACATGTTGCTGTGAGGCTTACAAAACATTAAGCAGGAAAACTGACACAAATATGAGGCAGTTATGAAGTGGTATAATAGCAGAGAGATGACAGCAGAATATTATCTATAGCTGATGGAAGAAGTGAGAAAATATGCTTTAGCTACATCTCATACTGAAGATAGAGGACATTTGATTATCAGCTGTTCAAATTATAATTTTGATATGTGATTTTAGAGAAAATTTACATTGCCAAGGTATAAATATTGATGTGGTATTTTATCTTTCAGTGCCAAAGGGCAAATGCATTTCACAAAATCACTGAGAAATTTAAATTGGAAAAAATCTCTGGAGGTCATGCAGTCCAACCTCTTGTGAAAGCACAAAACTTTAAAAAATGCATCTAATGGGCTTATTTACCCAGATTTTCAGTTCATATATTCCTTTATATAGATATATTTTGTTTCTAAAACTTTCTGCTTTTACATATACTTGCAGAGTGTCAATGTCTAAGCATGGTCTGTTTTCGTCAGTTTGAACAGACCTGGACTCCTACTGAATTATACAGGTCTATACAATCAGACTCCTTTATCTCCTTAGAAGTATGTTTCAAGACATATGGATTGGCATTGTTTCAATAGCTCGTTTCAGGGCCATCTAGGTCATCCTGTAAGTTGCTGCAAAGGCACTTAACCCACTAAAGGCCTGATATTTAAGTACCCCTCTTGCTCTTGGGGTTTTTGTTTGCTTGTTTGTTTTTTTGAGGGGGTCTGTGTCAGAAAGTGGAGGCGAGACGCAGATTGTACAGCTATCATATGTTCACCTCTCTATGGGCTGCCGCTCAGAGGGACCTAGTCAGGCTAGAGGAACGGGCCCACAGGAGTCTCATGACATTCAACAAGGACAAATGCAAATCCTGCACCTCGGACAGACTAAACCCCTGCACCGTACAGGCTGGGGCCTCACTGGCAGGGAGCAGCTCTCCTGGAAGGGACCTGGTGAGCAGCAGGCTACAGACGAGTCAGCACCATGCACTGGGAGCAATGAAGGTGAACAGTGTCCTGGGCTGTGTTAACAGGACCATAGCCAGTAGATCAAGCAAAGTGATCATTCCTCTCTATTCAGCACTCATCAGACTGCACCTGGAACCCAGTTTCTAAGTTTGTCTACCTGTCCCCCCCACCTGCCCATGTAAGAAAGATGTTGATAAACTTGTGTGTGTCTGATGGAGGGCCACCAAGACGGTCAGGGGTAGGAGCATTTGCCCTATAAGGAAAGAGGGCTTGTTTAATCAGAAGAAAAGGCATTAAGGGGAACCTAAGCAGCCCCCCCCAATACTTACAAGGAGGTTACTGACAAGGCAGAGCCATGCTCTTTACTGAGGTGCAGAGCAGGAGACTGAGAGATGATGGTCACAGAGTGACACACGGAAGGTTCCAACTGGATATACAGGAAAAAACCACTATGAGGACAATTAAGTATTAGAATAGGCTGACAAGGCACATTGTGGAATCTGTCCTTGGAGGATGTCAAGACCTGACTGGTGAAAGCCCTAAGTAACCTGATTTACATTCAATGTTCCCTCTGTTTTCCGTGGGAGGTTGGACTAGATAAGCTCCCAAGGTCCCTTCCAACCTGTGTGATTCTATGACTTGCTACAATTTCTTTCAAATCATCTTAAAGGTTGTTTTGAGTGTACAAATGTAAAATTGAGTGTAAAATTCTATCAACTTTCCAATGCCTAGGACTATTGTTAATATTTCTCAATAATTACTACTTTACCATAGTCATTTATTTCCTCCATTATAATTTAGGAAACCCAATGCTATTTTTGGATCCATTTCAGCTGTCTATTTATTCCTTCATATTACATTAATTTTATTTACATAGAAAATGAAGAATTTACTATATCTTATTTGCCTGCTCATAAATTGTCGCCATCCCGGAACTATTGAAAACTTAAAGCCTAGCTTTTGTAGTTAATTTTTAAAAACGTATTTGATCCAAGATTTTCATGCAAATTTAATTCTAGACTATGAAAGAAATATACATGGTATCATAATACTTAAGTGGAACATAAACAGTAAATGGACTTCATGGAATCTTGTGTCACATCCCTTGTACTGCCTACACTTTCACTGGCTTCAATTAAACGTTGCATTATTAAAAGAAACACTATATTTGAAAATCAATTTCAGGTACTTAGAATCTGATCCAAAGCCCATTATATATAGATGGTGTTGCGAATCCTGATTTAGGATCCTGCCGATTACGCCAATTTGTCGCAAATGGGTGATTTAGATCGCTTAAAGAATCACCGTCAAAGGTATTAGCAAAAGTGGTTTTAATACAGTGTTGTAAAAGTGCAACTTAACAAAGTTCGATGGCAAGGTTCACTCTGTTACTGTACGGCACAATCATTTGAACAATGACTCAAAACTACCAAGGCACAAATGAAAGTTACCAAGACAAAATCAAAGTTACCATACTACAAGGTTATGCGCGATACCGGTCGCTTACCAAAGATCTGCTGTTGGTAAAAGGTCTCTCTGCCTCGAGGAGCAACCTTGAGAGGTGTCCCAGCTCAAGGGGAGATCACCACCATGCAGCCAGGCTGCTTAGCAGGGAGAGCTCAAAGAAGGCTCACTTAGGCTGTCATATTCGTGGAATAAAGTGGTTGGCTTGTAGTCAAATTACAGGTGATGGAAAAGGTATGCATGAGACTCCTTGTACCCACAAACTTTCTTTGTTCCTTGATAAATGAATCTTGGATAAGCCACCTGCTATTCATGTGTTAATCGCATGATCGGTGTTCCAAGCTCATATGCATCAATGCTCACTGTGTCACTCTGCTCCTTTGTGGGTTTTCAGAGAACAGATTGAAACTAGAGGAGTTCTTGGCCTGTTTACGGCTTAGGCCTTTACCTCATTTGGAGCCTCTACCAAACTACCGCTAGTTTGGTTCAGGGGTCAAGTACATTTGTCACGGATGGAAACATCTCCACAAACTCAGTCTTTGACTCAACTATTTTTTTACTCAACAAGTCATAGGATGACAGTCTCATGGATATTTGGTGAGGCGGGGGAGAGCTTATGGTGGAAAATTTATCTAACTGTGCAAGTTAATAGAAATGTTTTATTTATATTTTTTATGGCAGAAACACAGCGGACACCATTAGGAAGACTGCTTAGAGATTTCAAGAAAAATTTGTCAGAACTTTGTTACTCTAAAAGCAGAGATTTCATATGCAACAGCACTAAACCCTTTGCTGTAGCTGCAACTAACTAGCTGCAGCCACAGAAGAGTAAACGGATCAGTGACCTAAGTCTATAGCATCCCTGAAGATGTCAATGAATAATTCGCCAAATGTATTCTTGGATCCAAATGCAAATCGGTTTCAAGTCAACATAATTAATGAGAGCCATGACAACAATGAAACATCCCAAGAGGATGTGGGCTCTGACCCACCACATTATGAAGAAACATCTTTTACTGATGAAGCACATAACAGACTGAGAATCAGTTACAGACCAGGAAAAAGAGAATTATATGACAATTTCCTTCAAAATGGGGAGAAAACAGAAGCTAGTTTACATCCCTATGATACTCACACTAAAATGTATTATCTACAAACTTTTGGCCATAACACAGTGGACCCAGTTCCCAAAATTGATTATTACAGAAACACTGGCAGCGTCAGTGGGAATAAGCTAAGCAGACCAAGCTTATTAGAAATTCATGAACAACTGGCAAAGGTAAGTGGAAAGGAAAGATACAAATTTTCTCTATTCCATTTCCAGGCTGTTAATTCTGTTTATTAATATGAGAAAGTCCTTAAATTCATGGACCTTGCCCAAGAGAAAAAGTAGAACTAATCACTTACTATATTTCCTGTGGTAGCTGCAGTATGTTTTCTGCCCTGTGCCCTGCTCAAAGCAAAGATTTTTATTAAAAGGTGATAGTAATGTACTTGATTAGCAGAAAAACATAGCTTAATCTTGTCTAAAAGTATAAAACTACTGAATGTCTTCTGTTTCACTTAACAGTTAGGACAGCAGATGATGAATGTCAATTCATAATTTAACCAAACTACACAATTCACACTTTTTCTAAACTTGAATTTAATGTCAATGCATAACTAAGTTTCACAGATTCCTCTGTTGTATTCATTAATATATATAAGTATTATAAAAAACGTTATGTGCAATAAATGCAATTTCAACTAATCAAAATTCCAAAGCACTACCTGTTTATTGCTGTAACAAACCATTCAAACAGCAAGAAAGAATCCAGAACAAGGATGCTGAGGTTGAAAGTGTTTGCTCAGAAAAGGAATAGCAGACAAGTTTTCAGGTAGTGACTCAGTGAATGAATTTAGGCCTTCATGCTCATTATACCAATGCATTTGGAGAGAATCTGAAGAGCCTCTTGAATGACTACATAGAAAGCATTTATGGAGGAATAATTTGGCTAAATTCCTCCTAATCTATCACACAGAAGAGCTGTTTAGACTTTGCTCATTTAATAGATAGGACTATATCCATGTAAAATACATTTGCAGAGAGAACTACCAAACAGGATACAACTGGCTAAGCTCCCTTTGAAAGATTTTCTAGGGCTGTTTCTCCTCTCCCCTTCTGAGTGGACCTACTTTTGGTTAACACAACATAGAAGTTTACTACTGATACATATGACCAATGGATTTAATGGAAAAAATGTCCCCTTGGCAGACTCTTCCCGTTTGCCCCATTTTTTTTTCCACATAGGCACTACAGTAAATGAATAACGAAATACCAAAACGTGCCCGTTATTGCGATGATCCTCACTTTTGTCACCCGCTATGGCTACTTGCCAGAAGAATATACATTGGTCAGGTACAATCTTTTGGGGTTTGCACATTCAAAACTTCCAAGAATTATTAAGTAATATTAAGTCTCTTAATATGGTAATATTAAGTCTCAAATACCAGATTTTCACTAACTTCTGTGTTACTGCCTCAGATAGGTAGACAGATGAATTTTGCTGTCTATTCACCTATCTAGATCTTTTAAGGCTTGATTTCCCTACGTGGAAGAATCACCTCCATGCAAAATAAATAGCGTGGAAAGCTGTAATGAGAACTTCCAGGGACAAGAACAACTAGATTAAGCACTTTGAAACAGTTAAACTATTAAAAAACCTGCTGCAAAACAGTGGAATAATATGATACTCTACTGACTTGGGTAAAATCAGACTCTTCCCCCTTAAGCCACAATACCAAGTTCACTGTAAAAAGCAGAGGACAGACACAGGATACCAGAATTAAAATCAAACCTTTTCTGAGGTTCTTAATTGTGCACTTGTCAGGGCAGGGCTGGAAAGAGAGAGATCACGTCTATAGTCAAACTCAGACTAGAAGTGTCAATATGCAGCAAAAAACCCTATTCTTTTTCTGTGTTGGGCAATAGTGAAATGCGAAATCTCCAGAGAAAACATGCTCTCATCACCATTCCACTCAGTTTTTCATACTTCTGAGGTCTGAATAATTTGGACAAGCATCTGATTTTTGGATGCTGGTCCAGATCTTGTTCAAACGCCAGTTCTCTGGAGATTCACCTGTCCTAAGGAGGATTAATATAAAGTAATGAAATCAAGCAAAAAAATAGCCATTAGGAAATTAGGACCTGGTTCTTCAGGATCTTATTAGGACAACTTCCTAGTTTTGGCCTGACTTACTTAAATTAAGGCCTCCACAGACCTGCATAAAATGGCTTACGTAGGAATGAGAAACAGGTTATCTGGGTCATCATTTATTTCCAAAAATGAATGCAAAGTGGATGTGTAAAAGGAAGAATATGAATTTGGTATCCCTACTTATTTGCAGATGTGTAAGCTGCTACTCAAGGGACTAAGCACACTTCCATGCCCAGAAGAAACTTCCTCTTACAGAAATAATTTACTTCGGTAGTAGCCAGAGAGGAGAAAAATAGTGTATTAGCTTTGAACGTAATGCTGAATGAATATGTACTGAACATTAGCATATTAAGGCATTTTCAGTTTTTACCATTACCAGAAAATTCTTATTTTTTGCTGTTGCATCTTTCAATGGTTTGTTTATTTAAAAAAAAATTAGATAAATTTGTTTAGGGTTTTTTAAGGTTTTCACTTAGAGAAGATTAAAAAGAAGGCAGATTCCATCCCAGAATAAAATGAAGGGAAAATTGCTTCACAGGTTGGGACTCTTAGGGAAGAGAAAAGACCATCATCTAGCTTGGTCATTTCCAGACTTTTTCCAGTATCCAGCTTACGGAAGGATAATCTTATGCCTCTCAAAATAGGAAGGTGAATGTCAGAGGTAATGGGATTTTTGTTCCACTGGCAACCCACTGTGCCCTTATGTGAGTTGTGGCCCTGGTCTGGGAGCCACTAACCACGGCACTGGAACAAACGACCCGCCATTAGCACGGCTGGAGTCTATTCCTGGCTGTCCCATGGACTCACTTTGTGACCTTGGACAAATCACTTCCGCCTACAGAGCTTATTCTGAAGAATAAACAAACATGAGGTCACCAAATAGTAGATTAGGAGGGAAGGGAATTAATATGGTATGAAAAGGCTGAGCTCCTATCAGGAGGCAAAAGCAGTATGTGCAGCTGGATGGGGCGCCTATCCACCAGCCCCAGCGTGCAGCAGGCTCTCTAGCCACCACTAAGGAGGGGATGAAATGCCACATTGAGTGTGTATGGGGGTTAGACTAATAGCCCAAGATGCAGTTCTGGAGAAGATGCTTTATTCCTTTTTACTTTAACACTAAAATCTGGGCTTACCACACCATACCCCAAGGCAATCTCACCCCCCTTGCCTCCAGCTTTTTTGAAACTCAAATTGTTGAGGGCAACTGTCCTGTCAAAGCCCGTTGCCAGATGCTGATAAGAAGTGACATATGTTTGACTTCAGATTTCTAAACATCACATAAGCACTCCCATTGTGCTTTGATGCTGGGCTTAACATCAGACGATAAATATTAATATTTAATATACTTTTTTAATATGTAATTTTTCAAATGTCAGAATGTAAGGCAGGCTGAAAGGAACTTCAAATATCTCGTTCCTACACTGGTGGAATCAAATGTGTGTCGTCTTTCAGCAAGACACGTCAGTTTTTGCACACATTAAGCCACAAAACGGCAATTAAATCCCTAAAAAATAGTCTAAGTGCTATTTCACAGCTGATGGCTGGTGATAATTACTCGGGCTTAATATTTACCCTACATAAGAAATCATCTAACCTTTCTTCATCTTGGCTATTCTCCACACTTGTTACGGAGACTTGATGAGCTCATCATCTTTAGCCCCAGGAGAGATGAAGACTAAACTCTTCTGAAACAAGGAAAGGAAAATGTTTGGTTTGTTTGGTTTTTTTTTTTAAAAAAAAGCAGTTAACTTTTTATTTTGGTAGCTTTTCAAAATCTTCTGTCACTTTTATTCCACATCCTTAATGCATGAGTAGCACAGGTACAGCTGCTTAGTAAATAACCAATCATTCACTAAAGCACACCAATTTAAAATGCATTTATGGAAGGTTTAAGGCCATAATTTATGATAACGGCATAGAGAGCACAAATTAATTCAAAGTACATAGGAAACAGCTTGTTTCAAGTACAAAGACCAAACCCTTTTATTTTTTTTGTCTTTGAAATTCTAACCACTGTAGCAAAAAACCCTCATATTATTCTGCTAATCTTCCTTAACTCACTTTAATAATTTACTGTATTTTGAGCAAACACAGCCATTATTATTCTAGGGTAAGAATTGTCAAAATTATCTAAGTAACTCAGGAGCTCAAAGTCACAGGCTTTCAATAGATCTTGTATTCCCATTTCACTTAGGGCCAAAAGGGCCATAGTCACCAAGTTTAATCCATGTCAAAATGTATTATCCAGTCACTTATTTCTCATTTGTGAGCACAATCCTGGATTTATTGTGTCAAAGGCATTCTACAACCTTTCATCATAGTGGCTAGAGCCCCCATCCATGAGGAGGGAGTCCAAACATTAGCATAAGCGCCATATACAGTTGGTCTTTATGTCTGTTTTGGTTTTGTTTGTTGGGTTTTTTTAAGTCCATGGACAAAATACAGAAACAGCCTTGAAGCTTAGGCAAGATGAAAAAAACTCATAGATTTCACAGAATCACAGATGTTTCCCCTCCTTGACCTGTTTAGTTAATCTGGAAATATCTTCATCTCCCTCCAAACCCTAAAAGCATCTTGATTCCTCTCCAGAAGTGACACATGCTCCTGACCCTCTGCCAGGCTATGGCAAGGTACATGGTCCTTCCTGAAGGTCTTTGCAGAGGACCCAGACGATACCTGGCTATAGTTAACCTAATGCCAACTCCTTGCAAAACCAGTCAGAACTTTGTATATTAAAAAAAATAAAATAAACAAAGCAGCAATGACAAATATAAACCTCAGTACCATGACATTCCTATTCAGCCACAAGAAACATATCATGATGCTAAATTGCCTCAAAGATTCTGGGGCAGAGGAGCTGAAGAGCTAAAATACAGATTTATGTCTGTAACTGGATGTGAACAACCTAAAATTCTGGGCTATTTATTCTGGTTACACCACAAATATGGCAATTCCTAATCCTATCCACTATGGTTATACCAGAGGTGGCTAAACCACAGAAAGGACTATTCATTTACTGCATTATTTATTACATTTCACTGGCACTTCTCTGACGGTTTTCAAGAATATGTTACCCATTTGCTGCTGCAATTATGTTTGTACTTTATCCAACAGAAAACACCAGAGTTCATCACATAACTTTGCCATGCAGCACTCAGCTAGGTCTCTTTTCACTGGTGAGCAATTACCCCTGTTTCTACACTTAGCATTATTCATAAATTGTTGCAGCAGCATGTAGAGGCCAACCATGAGACCTTCATTATGTTAGATGCTCTACTAACATATCAACACAACATATATGCTGAATACAGTTTACAATAAAAACAATTTAGTATCAGAGAATAATGTATTTACACTGCTTAAGCAATTCTTTCATCTTTTCTCGCTGTTAGCAAGCCCACCTGCTGATGCCTGGTGTGAGCAGAATATTGCACTCTACTCCAGAGACAGTAAAACCTGATGATCTTTGGAATTCCTTTATTCCATATGTCTCTTATGGAGCCAGGTGTCCTCTGCTTGGCACAAAAATGTATTTGTTTTTGTGTGATCCTTCAGAACATAGCCGTGAGCACTGGCTCAGTCGAGAGAGTGGCTAATGGAGAAAGCACCGCTGGAGACGAGACAGCAGTCAGCAAGGAAGAAGAAAACAAAACAGGATTTGTCAAGTTCGGATGGGTGAAGGGTGTGCTGGTGAGAAACTTATCTGCATTTCTAAAAACACGAAAAAAACCCCAACTTTAAGATTTGTTCTGCAACACTAAGGTCTTTTAAGAAGCAAGAGAGGGAGGTGGACTTGAGGGATGTTTGGGGTGCTTTTTAAAAGCCTGCAATGCACACTATCACCCTTCTGGTTGTTTACACTACTTTCAATGTTGCACTAATGCAGTATTTTTTGTTTAAAATCTAGGTAAGATGTATGCTTAATATCTGGGGTGTCATGCTTTTTATTCGACTTTCCTGGATTGTAGGTCAAGCAGGAATTGGTATGTATCTTATTTAATATCATTTTCAACAGTGAAAGGGATAAAGAGGATAAACTATACATGATCATGACTAATATATAATCTGAGATGTGCATTTGCATGTTGAACTAAGTGTTTTCAAATGCTTGCCAGGGTAAAAATGTTAATCCTCCAAACTATTGGAATTTTCCAGACTCACAGCCAAATTACTGCTTAGAGGCATAGATCTGTTAACTATGCATATGATCATCACATTTGAATATTTCTAAGCTTTAGTGAAATTTGTATTTAGATCCTGTAACAGATGTAAACTTCATGACTCGGGCCAATTTCTAATATGTGTGTACAGAGTTAACCTTTAAGAGTTCACACTTGGCTTATCTGTGAATCCCAAACCTTGTCATCTACATATTAAAAACAACGCTTCTTCACACTTTTCTGCAAAGATGAAAACAGAACTGGAAGGAGGTCTCATCTCATCAGGATGTTGTTATTTTTAACTATAGCACAGCACTAGATACTAGCGTACTATAAAACACTAAGTTTTTAAAACTCTGCTACAGCTTTCGTATAAATTAACTAAGTACACTTCATTGTGTGCTGTATCTTTGCTTCTTCATTGTGCAATTTAATTAATCCAAATCCCAGATCCCAGTCCCTAGGAGACTGGGCCCCGAAGCCTCCGTCCAGCATATTGTTGAGTGTTCAATGAAACCAGTGAGAGAAGAAAGTGCTCACACCACTGCAAGAATCTCCAGCAACTAGAAGAGCAGCTCAGTAAGGTGCAACAGATCAGTAGGTGGTGTGTGGTACAACTTCCTTTTTAGAGCTGCTGCTCTGGGGAAGCACAGAAATGTGAACTGCGAAGGCAGTGTCACTCTGTGTTACATGACCATACAGTCTAGAATAATGGAGCCCTCATCTTTGACTGGCACCCAGATGGCATAAAAAACAGCAATCCAAAGGGTGGATGGCAAGTATTCCAGTTTGGATTCTCACAGAATGGAAATATTAAGTAGACACAAGCTGGAGTCCAAACCCTGGCCTCAGGGCATCAACTCTCCTGGTCCTGGAGAGACTCAGTGCTCAAATTCAGATTGAATATAAATACCATTCACTTCCTTGTTAATGGAAGTGAAATGAAACACTTAATTGAAACATCTCCAAAATTTTGCATGGTTTAAGTCTCATTTCCAGCAAAATACAGTAACTTCACAGAAGTTTCTCTTGACCAAGATTGAGCTTTTAAAAAAAGAGAAACAAATGAAATGTTTATTAAGAAAAAAATCCAGCCACAAACTTAGACACACAAATGGGGGGGCGGGGGAAGCAATAAAAGTTCCAGAACTAAGTGGAAGAACTTTACCTACTTTTGCAGTGCTCCATGCGTGGCTCTAGCAGTGTGCCTGACAAAGGGGTGCTTGCTGATTTTATGATGCATACCAAATGAGAGCGTACAGCCCAGGGCACTCATAAGTATATGCCTTGCCATGAAAATTCTGCATCTTAATATTGCCAAGACTTTGCTCTGGGGTTTCATGCAAAATTAGTTTTTAAGGGCAGTTTAGTAACTTATTGAGATCATCAAGAAGTATTACTTTGTTTTGAGGTGTGAGAATAGCCATAGGCAAGAGTAATTCATTTTAGAACAACTTACTTAGCAGCCATATGCCTGGGTTTCAATCTAAACTTTAATCAGATTTTAACGTTAATTTGCACCAACATCAGTTACAGCCTTTCTGCTTTCACATTTAATTTTACCATTTTAATTCATTGATAAGCAGACCCTCCTTTCTTATGGTTTATTGCTCTGCTGTTGCTTTTTAAAATTGCATGCCTTATGTAAGGAAGTTAGTTTTACTTCTGAAAATGAGACATCAAATTCCATTTGAATAATTTCTGAATGCATTTGCTGAATGTCTTACAAGCAATGAGCTTTAAGTCCCTAGCCAAGCTGCTTAAGGAGAACAGTGATGGAAGCTCATCATCACCAAGGCCCGGGGATTTCACTGGGTACTGCTACTAACATGGAAATTAAATGAATCAGTTAAACCACCATCTGGGCACCATTTATATCCCCATCATTAGAGGGCCAAAGAGAGAAAACCCAGTTATTTCTGTATCCTGATAGGCTGTCTTGGGCAAAAGCTCTTACGGGGGAAAAAAATAATGTTCCAACACGGTTCTCTGATTATCATCAGCTGGGAAAAAAGGGACAGTACGGTCCTGACAAGGTTCCAGGTCCAAAACTAGTCTGGTATTTCCACCTAACATCTGGGGACTCTGCGAAGTCTGTATTTTTATCTATACATGGAATGGTTAGCCAAAGGCAGGGAAAACCACCAAGTTTATGTTAACTGAAAATCTGGCCCCAAATATTACAATTATGTTAACTTACGTTATATTACAATGATGTTTTGGTTGAGTCACTGTTTTATGCACTTTTCTTCTTAAATGTTAAAATATTTTTTTAAATTAACATTAAAGCCTTCCCAAGCAGATATTACTCATCAAATAAATATCTGACCCTATTTATCATATACATGTTAACAACATGAATTGTGAAATGCAATAGAAAATCCTGAAAAAAATATTCCTTAGGATGCACATGCACTTATCAAATAATTTAAAAACTACTTTAAGAATAATATGTCTAACTTATTCAATTTAAGAGTTAACAGCTGATTAAAAGTCATATTCAGACACTTCTCAGGCACAAAATTTTCATGGTTTAACAATATCCTTCTATGTAACGGTAGCTGACCAAAAGGAATGACCATTGGGATTTTTTTATACAGACCTGCATACAAAATAGGTGCATGACTAGTTATAGTAAGAGTTCAGAAATCAATAGGATAAACATGATTTATTAGATGCTCAAATCACTTTAAGTATACTACACTATGTTATATATCATTTATATCTCACACATTATATTGCTGTATCTTAAAGGATTGTGATAACATGGCTATAATTTAAGCAGCAAAGAACATTCATTCAGGGATTGGGTGTCTATAACCATCCAGTATGAACTGAAGTCAGAAATCTGATCTGGAAGCCAGAAGGTAGAAATACAGCAGATAAATCAATATGTTTGTAGCATTTCTAGATGGATGTCAGTTGTAGGATCCAGGTTTCAATTTGGACGAGCCCTGGTCAATAAATATTGCTACAAGCAATGTATAATCTTCAGTTCCACACTGAAGACCTGTGTACCTTATGGAAACAAGAGAGCTATTGCATAAGTGTTAGCAAGTTCAGATAAAACTAAGAACTGATTCCATGTTTAGCACCAAACTGTAATTATTTCTTTTTTTTTTCCCAGTGTCTCCCCCTCCCTCCCCCCCCATAAAAATGGGAATAAAAGCAATACAGTGGAGAGAAAAATGTCATATTATTTCTTCACCTGACTTGAAACAAGAAAGTATTCTGGAACTACAGAGTCAAACTCTTCTTGGTAGTGCCAGAAAATATAATAGAAGCAATGGCCATAACTGTAGCTTGGGAGGCCCAGTTTGTACACAAAGAAAAACTTTTTCACTGGGCAGGTAGTCTAGCCCTGGAACATATCCAAAGAGGCTGTGGGATCTTTGTCCATGGAGGTATTCAAGACCCAGCTAGCCAAAGCCATCACTGATTTAATCCTGTGTTGGCAATAGTTCTGCTATGACTGGGAGGCTGAGCTACAGACCTTCAGAAGTCACTTCCAACCAATGTTTCTATGATTCTAAATCCTACTAGGCACCTCCTACTCATATAGTTTCTAGCACAGTTTCACAAAGTTAGCAGAAACCTGATCATACAGCTAAAGATTGGAAACATACTCAGACTTCAGTCTTACTCAAACTGAAACCCAGTTCACCTATCACTAATCACCTATCACTGATCTTCAGATGTTTGATTATTTCTCTTTAATTATACAATTTTGTGGTATCAGCTAAAAAAAAAGATGCTAAATTCTCTAAGATTACAGGTCACATGTTAAAGTAAATGGCGTCTAAAAAGTAGTATTTGTTTTTTCAAATGTTTGTCTTGCGTTAGAGAAACTACTTTTTGCAAGGAAAGAGGGAGATGAGGAGAGAGTGGGGAAGCACAGCACTTGATAGCTTGGCAAGTAAGGATATAGAAGGCTCGTATTGGGTATTGTCTCTCTACCCGATAGACTCTTTGGCCTGGTGCACTATGAAACTATACAGTCAGTCTTTTTCTGATTCAATATTTAATTAACTGATTAAATACAGCAGCATTCTTACAAGAGCTCTGGTTAATGTGTCGATCTCTTCACTTAAACAGCCAGGATGTATATTAAAGGCAGATATAAGCATCCATGCCAAGGGACACTTGTTTGCTCATTCCCTCCAGCCTTTGAAAATCATGACAGCTTCTGGCTAGGGTACTCCTATCAGAAAGAATCACTGCTTGAAGACTGATGGGAACAATTTACTACCATGACATGGACTCCTTGGAAATGTTCTGCAAACTGCAAGTGGTCAGCAAACCATCTTTTCAGTTTATTGCTCTGATTGTGGCCTGAAAATTCAATTTAAAGAGAGAATGATTTGTAGGAATCATGGAACATGAGTAAAATATTTTATCTTCTTATTACTGACAGGTCTTGGAGTAATCATAATTCTTCTCGCCACGATGGTAACCTCAATTACTGGGTTGTCAACTTCTGCAATAGCAACTAATGGGTTTGTCCGTGGAGGTAAAAATCTTAGGGTTACTAATGCTTTCAAGCCCAAAACAGTCTTTATGTATTATTTTCATATGAGGCAAACCAGAGGGACAATAAACCAAATGGTACATCCAAAGGAACTGGAAGGTAACAATTCTAGCCACCTCTAATCACAATTTATGGCACGTTTGTAATTTTTAATAAATCCCAGATTTCAGTTCAGTCTGTGAAGTACGTTTCAGATGTTCCTGCCTGATGCTGAGCAAGGGATGGCTTCTGGCTCTTCATGGAGTTCTTCTGTTACCTTTCAGCAGATCTTTCTTATTCAGAACATTCCAGGTTGGACATCCTTGGACAAACTGAGCACGAGGCATCTCTTCCTCTCATTTTAAAGACTAATGCAGATCAGTGGATATCTTCAATTTAATGCCTTCTTTATAAAATTCCTTACGTTTCAGCCACTCCTTGGAAGATGAGTAAATAATTTTTCTGGAAAACTGCATGTCAGGTATTTTTTATGAAACAAAGTTTTAGTCCATTTCAGAGCTTTGAAGTTATAACTGGTCTTCTCTAACCTCTGCAGAAAGTTCTTACTACATCATTTAAGCAGAACAGGTATTTGAATACACTTGAATATACTTTCTTTTTCGGATCTTTCAGGTCTTGGAATCATAGTTATTGGTCTGAGTGTAGTAGTAACAACATTAACAGGTATCTCCATGTCTGCCATTTGCACTAATGGAGTAGTAAGAGGAGGTAAGTGAATATGATCTCATGAAAAATTAAAAAATCTGCAGATTTGGATTTGAAAAAAAATGGAATTGAGATAACTGTGTTATAAGCAAAGCAATAATAAATAAATATATTTGGAGTGAACTCTCTCAATGGTTCAACAGTAAATTAAAATTTATATAATCTTAAACACTTCCTGACAATAAATATTAAGTGCCAGTGAGATGAGATGAGATGAAATAATTAACTGACAAAGTAATATGGTCCATTTATGGTGATATGCAAAAAAGAGTAAAGATTTACTACATCACTATGCAGGAGCTTTAACAATGCACCACATAATATGATCTTTCATGCTAACATTGGGGTAGATCCAAGTAAGTTAGAACCTGTCTGGAAGTGAGGTTCTCTCTGCTCCGTGTTACTATATTATGTATCATGAAAAATTATTTGAAGGTCCAGTTTTGCATGCTAATATGCACTAAAAAGATTTCTGTAATAGAAAGGCATACAGAAAAGTCTGAAGGCAGAACCAGTACAAAGGACATTCCTTTTTTATCAGCGTCCTCTATTAATATAGGGCAAATATGGATTATGTTTGTTAAGCTAAAAGCAGAGATTCCTGCATTATTATGTGAGAAAAATGAGCAAAACCTGAGCGTTTAGTTGTGCTGAAATAACAATAATTTCTGTCTACAGGTGGAGCATACTATCTTATCTCAAGAAGTCTAGGACCAGAGTTTGGTGGATCTATAGGACTTATCTTTGCTTTTGCGAATGCAGTGGCAGTTGCTATGTATGTAGTTGGATTTGCCGAAACAGTTGTAGAACTTCTTAAGGTAAATGTAGATGTTTCATGTATACAATTAAATTGGTTTGGGTTTTTTTTTTTCTTTTGGGAGGGGTGGTGTTTTGGTTTGGGGTCTGTTTGTTGGTTTGTTTTATATAATATATTTATTTAAGTGGTGACCATTTTTAGCTGAGGCTGGGACATCTTTAGCAGGGAAGAAGCTGGTCTGTCTAAACATGCCATAGAGTGCTTCTCCATTATTTCTACCTTATGAATATATTTCATACATTTCTCAAGAAGAATCTCAAAATCAGTAAAGGAACAGACATCTAATTAGACAGGCAAATAACCCCAACTACAAAGAGCCAGCTGGAACATGACATCCAAACACTTGGTCTCACAAATCTCTGAAACTTTGACAGCTCACTGCTTTCTATTTCACCTTGTTGTCTGATCCCACCAGTTGGGCAGAGAAAAACTGGTTCTAATAACGTTTCTTACTGCTTTCAGGAGAGTGATACACTGATGGTAGATGAGTCCAATGACATCAGAATAATAGGTACCATAACTGTTGTATGTCTTCTTGGCATCTCTGTTGCTGGCATGGAATGGGAAGCAAAGGTAAACCTTTAAAAGAACATAAAAGCAAGCAGTATGTTAGACTACTGTACAGCATTTGTGTGTGAGGAATGCTATGCAACAGGTGGAATTTTCAAAAGCACTCAGTTTAAGTTTACGCTTCATCTTTCTAAAAGCAATAGCAGTTTAATCATTACATTCAATGAAAGCACAATTACTCCATGCTCTTCCTTGAACATACATTTAAAAGGGAAGAGAAAGTTTGTGTTTGTGCAGACAGCTTGATTATATTGATTTTTGTAATTCACAGCATCATTTAGAGCCTTGGGTAAGTGCCCCTTTTGGCCTTATTTTTGATGCACCTTGACAGAATAAACAGTAGTAAAAACAATATATAGTTTTATCACTGTACTCTCTCACGCTCTACTCAGCAGAAGAGCTCTATTTGCTATCCATTCCTTAATCTCTAATGATTTCTGCTACTCCTTCACCTGTAAAAAAAAGTTCAGAATAGAAATTCAAATGGAAATACTTTAGAGGGTGGAATACAGCTACCAAAATCAGGTCCAGAATAGCACCCTTATTTTTACATTCTGCTGTAAGGGACACTAGAACTACTTGTAAAAGAGATCAGAAAAACAATTAGATAGTATAACCCTTGAAGTGACAACCCACCATAACTAAACAAATTTTATAATATTATAAAAATGTCTTATACTTGATATTAATGCATTAGCTGTTCCGTTTTGCCTTTTCTTGTAAAGAAACTAACACAAAATTAAATTATAATTATATTTTTCATAACCCCCTTAGTAAAAACTATCTGCTGTTGTCATTAGCTGATTCAGCTATCTTGATTCCTGGTATTTTCAAAAACTACAGAACTTAGTAATCTGTCATAGAGAACACACACAGATAACTTACTATATAGCCATCTCCCAACTCAATGCAAATTAA